>NC_142509.1:21250833-22629166 GCF_057876585.1 Rhinolophus sinicus
AAAACATTTAAAAAACCAAGATGGACTGATGGATGGGTAGAGGAATGGATAGAAGGATAAACAGGTGATAGATAAAATAAATAGAATAAAATGTTAATGGTAGAACTAGGTTGGGGGATTACAGGTGTTAATTGTACAATTCTTTCAACTTTCTCTCTGTTGCAATTTTTCATGATAAAGTGTTGGAAGAAAAAACACCACTGATAAGCAGATCTGTCCTACCACAGAAAACATACTTTCCAACTACAATAATCATATCATTGTGGTTTAGATGCAACATGAGATAAAATGAGCAAATAGAAAAGAAGTTACAGGCCTGCAAGAGGCTAATAAATAGATGAAAAAAATTCAACTCCATTAGGGATCAAAGATAGGCCCATTAAATAATGAGATACTATTTTCAACTCTCGCCACATTTCAAAATGCTGCTAAATGCTGTTGCAGGTGAATGGAGATTAGCGGCTGGGTTTTCGGCCTATTTACTAAGGCTATGCCCACCAAATTCTGTCTGTCTCTGAGTCTCAGCTCCCATGCTTGCGACATGAGGTAGGGGACCTCAAACCACTTGGGGCTCAGGGTGAAAGAGATCAAAGAGATTGACAGATCCATCATACACACAGGCTTATGGCACAGGTTTCAAAGCGCAGTAGCTATTATTTGTGGTGATAATAGAATTATAGGTACTTTTAATTTTCTTCTAAATGCTTTTTCTTTACTAAATTTTCTACAGTGAGCATGAATTATCTTTGTAATCTAGAAAAACAATGTCAAATTATTTTACTAGCCAAATGCCAATGGTTGGCAATTGTGTCCTTGGATTTCTGTCTCAGCAGTAGACAGCTGGCCTGTGGCTTCCCACTGTACCACTGTGTGTTTCCAGGCCTCAGTTTCCTTGTCTGTATCGTAGGGGCTGGGTAAATCATCTCCAAGATCCTACGTGACTGTGACAGCCTGGGATTCTATGGCCACATGATAGTCCTTCCTGGGGATGACTAAACCCGTCTCAGCTCAACGTGAGAACTCTCACGTCAACACTTTCCTAATTCAAACTTTGAAAAATGTGGGGAAAAAACCACGAGTGGAAGGCCACATTCCCCATGAGAATGAGTGAAGTCGAGCCAAAGGCCATTTAAGAAAGCTCCAAACTCTATGCACTTCACGGGAGAAGATGCTGGAACGCAGCTGCCACTGTTGTAGCCGACAGGCAGTCAGGCCCAGGTGCCCCGCAGAAAGACACCACCCAGAACCCATACCAGGGGTCATCACCCCTCCTTCTATGGAAACCCATCTAGTTCATTCAGAATGCCATCATGTTTCAGAGCCCTCTAAAAAGTTAACAGCCCCACCCCACCCCGAGGAACCTCTGCTGTTTGGGAGGAAGAGGGGGGACAGTGACCAGAGAGACAGCCTGGCATTTCCAATTAACAGCAAGTGCAACCAGCCCTTACCGACTATCAGCAGCGATCTGTAGCCACTTGGATCACCCAGCTGCTCACAAGCAACAGCTCCCCCTGGCCCCCAGGCTGGCAAGGAGAAGGCTTGGGAGGGGGTAGGCGAGAGAGAGGTGGGCGAAGGTGAAAGCTCGCATGGGAATAAACATGCAGAATGTGAAATACCGGGGGCAGTGAGATGCTCCCTGTTTTGCCCGGCCAAGCAGGCAAAGAGGAGAAGAGGGCCAGCTCTCCCCCAGAGAGAGCCACCAGGGATCATGGTGGGGAGCAAGTGGGTGAGACACGGCCACAGAGAAAAAGGCAACTAACTCCAGGGCTGAGAAAACCAGGCAGGCTACACATCCAGCATCGGTCATGAGCAGGAGCTTGGGCAACTGGTGGGCACCAGTGGCTCCACATCGGAAGCCGGCCCAGGCCTGGATCCGGAGGGGTCCTTGGGAAAGCTAAAAGGTGGATTCAGCACAGTCAAGCAAACACTTCTAAACTCTGTCTACTTCCAACTAGATGACTCCAGGGGACGGGGCACGGTGGCCGTCACAGGCATGTGACCCATGCAGTCACACAGGGCCAAAGGACCCCACGCTTGGTTTAATACTCAGCTGTCTCTGTCTTGAAACCCTTAATAGTTTTTGAACCACGGGCCCACGAGTTATGCAGTGGATCCTGCTAGGGAACGACAGTTCCAGGGACCACTTCTCTGAACCCCCCCGCCACCACCACCACCACCAAGCAAAGTGGAGTGGTGTCAGCATCCCAAGAAGTCCTGTCTGGCTTGAGTTCCAGCCATGTCTGACATAAACCAATTCCATTCAGAATGCTTCCCTTTGGGTTACCACACAAGGGAAGGAGAACATGCAGCTGATGGGCCATGGAAGGGTAACCACAAATAATGACCAAACTGGCGGGAAAAATTTGTCCTTTTGGCTGAGTCAAATGCAATGTAAACACTAACAAGGCACAGTTTTATGCCTGCTCCAAAAACCCTCTCAGGATGATGGAAGCCTGGTGCAGGGGAGGTGGCCACACCCAGCCCTGAGAGCATCGTGGACAGAATACTTCTCGATGGGTGCCACAGGGAAGCAGTCACACCCTTTGCCTCAGCAATCACACTCTTGGGAATTTGTCCTAGAAAGAAACGCCAGAGAAAAATTTTACATGCCAAAGATGCTCAGGCAGCAGTTTGGCTCTGACAACCTGGGAAGAACCAAAATGCCTAACAGAAGGAAAAGGCATTCCACAGCCATTTAACGGATGTATATTAAGCCTGTGATAATGTGGGAAAGTGCTTATGATGAACAGTCATGTGACAATGGTAAAAAAAAAAAAGGTTGTTTTTTTTTTTGTATTTCAATGATATAAAAAAGATGTTCACATAAAGGAAAAATACTAACTAAAAATACAGACCTAAAAACAGTGACATGAGGGGTAATAGAGCTATGGAAACACCATGGTCTGGAACATCTGGAATTGTAGCCTTAACGGTAAGTAATCCTTAAAAGTAATGAATGTACAGGGGGCAGAAGACTGGCCCAGATAAACCTGAGTTTGGCCAAGGACAAAGTGTGTGTGTGTGTGTGTGTGTGTGTGTGTGTTGGCAGGAGGTGAGGAGCGGGTTTGGGGAGGGATGAGCAGCTGCCAAATGATGAACGAGCTCAGAGTCATGGTCCAGGGGCCACACCCCCTATAAACTGCTCTGCTTCTGATGTAAAAATATCCTGGGAGGAGGGCTGTACCCAGGGGGCTTGGCCGGCTGTCAGTTCTGGACTCTCAGGAAAAACATTTGTCCTCTCTCCAGCTCCCACCTGCTGTCACAAGGACACTGGACATGCCAGGTCTCAGAGGACGCCCAAGGGCACTGCCCAGGTGGGGTTCAGTTCCCCGAGTCTGTGGCCTCCTTCTGCCTCACCGCACTGCCCAGCTTACTATTTTTGAGCAGCTACTATTTTTGAAGATGTGCGTCAGGCGTCATGATTCAACACATACGTCAGAGGGAAGCAAAACATAAAAGGAAATTTATCTTTGGCAGCCTGAAGCCCATCATTTCATCTTTATTCATATTGTTCGTCTATTTGGTCAGATGCTGCTGCTGGTCTGAGCTGACTGGCGCTTTGCAGGAAAACCAGGTGTCAGGGGAATGACTCGTGTCCACAGAGGGTGTGCTACGTGCTGCATGACATTCCCTGAGGAAGTCAGAGGAAGAAGTACCTAGAACAAGCCTCTTAGTCCTGGGCAGGAGGGGCCTTGGGGCTCCAGCCTGACTTTATACCGCCAGACTCAGGCTGCCCCTTTCTTCACAGTAGCTCAGAAGGCCCTCTCTCCATTTTGCTGGCTGCCCGGAGGCCTCCCCACCCAGCTTCCGAGGGCCTCTCTGGGTCCTGCTCAGACTTTGGCCTGTGCCAGGCCCCTTGCAGGATCGCTTCTCTTGGCCTGGCCCCTGGGCAGCCCTTTCTTTCTTTGCCTGGAGATAATGGAGGTCATTGTGTCATCCTCAGGACCCACCAAACATGGTTCCTGATAAATGTTTATATTCATAGGGCTGTTGCATATGGGTAAGCAGGTTGCACACTGCCCAACCCTAGGGGGCACCTTTTGCAACAGACTGTAGATTTGTGTTTATTATAACACATGTCCAGCAAACGGAAGAAAAGAATATTGCTCTGACAAAGTCAGTCTGTTACAACAGTTTCAGAATAAATGGAATGGAAGGAGAAATGAGGAAGGAGTGCCCTTTTTCTAAAGACGGGCGCTATGTGGGTCCACTGCAGCCCTGCACACCAACCTGTGACAAGTGAACCAGCTCCCTATAGAGCACACTACATTCTCCAGTTTCCTCGGGGCCACCAGTGGCAACAGAACCTCGGCTGAGGCAGCTCAGGGCCCGTCACAGCCTCGTTACCCCCACACTACCAATATGCTCCTCAGCGGCACACTGCTGCTTGAGAGAACAGCCCTAAGTGCGCGACTGGCTCCCATTCTCTGCTGCCCCTGAGGCAGAGGTCATTCCTGGTCATGACCCCCTTTCCTCTCCGAGCACTCACTCGCCACCCAGGGCCTCCGTGGCTGCAGACACAAGCCCGTTTGCCTAGGCGAGCTTCCACACAGTTGATCCAAAGCACTGGGGAGGCCTTCTCTGCCTACTTTTCCCTCGCCTCCTCCCCTCTTCCTGCCTTTAGCTCTCCACTCTTCCTACTGTCGGCCTGCCCCCAACACACAGCGACACCCACATACATGCATGTGTGCGTTCCTCCTTGGCGCCTCCAGTATGCTGCTCCCTCAACCTGGGACACCCTTGCACGTAGCCCACCCAACCCACCCCCTTAGGTACCTGCTCACAGAGGGCCCTCTGAGCCGGACTCCCTGCCTACCTCTCTGCCCCCTGGCAGCACCTTTCCTCAAGAGCTCATGGACTCCTGCGCACCTCAGACTGTTTGTACATGGTCAAATCTTCTCTCCAAGGCATGACCAGCGCCTCCTGGACTCTGAGTTTGGCCAGCCAGGGCCATGCCCCATCATCTGTTGCTTCCCCGGTGAAGCACTGGCGTGGGGGATTAGAAGGATGCTGGCCAGGCTCTAGCCCTTCCGGGTTCCTGTCACCTGGCCGTGGACACTGTGTGCCCCACACGGCTGCTAGGACAACTCAGCACAGAGTGAATGTCTGCCCAGATTTTCTGCTAAACAGGAAACACACATTCTTCTGTCTTCTCTTACCATTTACTGCTCTTCATTCTGACTCAAAAGCATCGTAACATTTGAAACTTCCTCCTGGCATTTAGCCTTTTTCAACAAGAAATCCTCCCCGCCCCCCCCCCCATCACCATACTTGCTATTTCCCCAGGTTCTGCCCCAGAAATCGAGCCCTCAGCCCCACTCCCTGTGGCCTCCACTCAGGCCAGGCCCCTTGAGAGTCCAGCAGGTTCTCAGTCTATGGCGTTCCCTGCCCCTTGACCCTCCATTCCAACATCATGTGATGAGTGATGGCAGAGTGAACCGGCTCTGGTCCCACTTCTGCCTGTGTGAGCTTGGGAAAGTCACCTTTCCTCCCTTGCCCTCAGTTTCCCCATCTGTAGAACGACATGGCTAATAATCATTTTACTTGCTACCACTGATAAAGCTCCCTCACATGTCCCCTCTTATTTCATGCTCTATGGCAGCCTCCCTCCATCCGATGAGGAGGATGGAATGGTCTCTCCTGCATCACCCTTGGGTTCCATCTGGCTCCAAAGTCTGGACGTGATCCCTGTGCAAGATCCCACAGCTGCCTTGGAAGGCTGGCTCACTGAAAATGCCTTTCTCAGCCTCTGTGAAAACTACAGCAGTAAACATTGCTCCCCCAGTGGGTATCTATTTGTAAAATAATGTGCATGCATACAAGTAGCCATACGTACAGTGAGAGAGATCCAAGAAATAATAATAATAATGAGCAGCTACCATGTACCAGGAAGGGGTTGCGGGGTGGCTCTCCATATGTATTACTGCCACCTGGTGCTATTACCATCCCCATTCTACAGGTGAGCAGACAGAGGCTCCACCGGTGACATGTCTATAAGAGAATAACCTGCTTCCATGCCTCACATCAAGTAACAGTGACCTCTCATGATGCCAGATATCCTTCCCCTCCCTGGGTGCAGGAAGGACATAAACGAGGTAGGCGCTACCCTAAAGCCGCAAGACACATACCACCACCAGAGCCGGCAGAGCTCATGCCCCTTCCTGCCCACCTGTCCTTTCGGATGCAACCTACCAGTGGGGCCCACTCTCACCTCTCACCTGTTATGAGGCCCTGATGCCTCTCTCAAACCTAACTGAGCACCCACCTGTCCCCATCCTCTACCTGCCCACTTATCCTCATTCTCCAACCCAACTGGGTGTCACCTCCTCCAGGAAGCTCTTCATGATGCCCCAGTTTCACCTAAAAGCCTCCCCTCCCCCACACCTCTGAGCTTCCCCAGTTGTTCCAGGGGAGCCATAACAACAGTGGTACCAGAAGGTGCGAGGCAGGACAGGCTCAGCCCACTGCTCCAGTCCTGAGTCTGGAGAGTCTCGTTGAACCAGGAGAAACCCCAGAGGAAAAACAGGAGGCTAAGGAGCCCAGCTGGAAGGGAAAACACCAGCCAAGCACGCACCTTGCCACTTGGCCTCAGATGGCCCTCCCCTCCATTCATGTTGGTTATCGAATAGCAATTATACAAAAGTGCTGAGTGCTGGGGGGAGGGCACAGCACAGACACAGGGGCGGCCCAGCCTCCTCCTTTAGGAGCTTACAGCCTCAGAGGAGGGAGAACTTGCATTCAAACAACTCGGGTCTACTGCAAAAGGGAGCCTCAGGAGAGGTCTGAGGGGAGGGGTCACCTCCGCCCTTGGGAGGTAGAGTGGGAAGCTTCAGGAGGAACTGGAATGGGCACTGGGCCAGCGAGGATGAATACGATTAAAATGTGAGGGACGGGCAAGGGCCATTCAGCTCAGTGGGCAGAGCACAATGAGGCTGTGCCAGGCGGGCTGTGGTGCCAGGCCCAGTGAGGTGGCAGACGCTAATAATCCCCAGGCACACACATGGAAAGTGATCAGAACAGAGAGCCAGGCCCTCCCTTTAGGATTTCGTCCTTCCTCCCAAGGAGCCCAGCAGATGCCAAAAGCAGGAACGCAATAGCACTCACCGTGGCAAGCCATCCCCCAAAGGACTGTAGCTGTGACTTTTTGAAGGATGCTACACCCTATGGCAAGTCTCAGCTGATGTTCTGTTCTGCGAGGCTTCTTCTCTGAGAATGGTACCTGTCCTAGGCCTCGAAGATGCAAAAACCTTATCAAAACAACAGGGCCTGAGAACATTCAAGCACCTGGCACTCACGTCCCTGAGCCCCCTCGGTTTCCCTGATACATCACCCAGTCTTTGCCGAGTGCAGTTCAGCAGTTTACACGGCAAAAAGTGTGGCCACTCAGAAGTGGAGGCTGGCTGGTGGGCTCGCGGGGGCCTATGAGGTCCCAAATGAGAAAGGGGAGACCTTAGCAGTGTCTGCTAAGTCTACCTATTTTCTGCAACTTCAGAGCTTTATAGTCTGAACAGAAAAGATGCAGAAGTCCTACACAAATCTGTGCACGCACACGCACGTACACACACAGAGGCAACCGAGGGAGCTGCCAAGGGCTGAATTCCGAGCTTACAAGAGACCCTAAAGGGGCACTTCCCCATTTGTGGTGCCTGGCTCTCTGGGAAGCACAATGAGAGACAGAAATAAATAGATAGATTGATTAATTAGTAGGCATACGCGTGGATACACATATTATCTCATTTCAACCTCCCAGCCAGGTACAAAGGCTTCATGCCAACTTTTAGATGAGGAAACTGAGACTCAAAAAGGCTAAGAAGCGAGCTGACGGTTAGGCAAGTGGTGGAGGAGCCATCTGAACGTGCCATTGCCCGCAGAGCAGCAGCTTCCTGTCACTAGACTCCTTTCCATGTGCCCAGGTCCAAGAGCAGGGTGGAGCCCTTCTCAACCCACCCCTCCCCTCATTTACAGAGGTGGGGGCAACTGAGGCCCACAGAGGGGTCGGGACTTGCCCCTGGTCACACAGCCCGGCAGCAGAGTCAGGACAAGAACCCAGGTCCCCCAACATCCCAGCTACACTGGGGGACCTCCAGAGTAACAGCCCCTGGGATGAACCTCCATAAGCCCCGATTGTCCTGCCACTGAAATGGTCACTGGCTGGACCCCAGTCCCTATTCCCCCCATGGCAGGCTGTAAGCCCAGCTCCCCTTCCACCTGTACAAAGAAGGGCTCAGGGATACGAGGCACTTTCACTGGGACCCTGTTCTACGGGGAAATTTGTCTGGAGCGACCTCTCATTTCAGTACCTTTCTGAAAAGAGGAGGTCAGGCTCACCCTGTTTGATGCTGGGGATGAGGGCCTCATGCCCATGCCTGCCACACCCCCAATATCGGGGAGGCTCCCACCCCTCAAAGCTGATAGCTAGTTAGGCCTCCCACAGCCCCCATCTCTGCCTCTGTCACTCCCCTCTCTTTAGTCAGCAAGGTTCATAGGCGTTGCCCTGCCTGAGTGTTTAAAAAAAGGTTTTGGGCCAATATTTAAAAACTGAGCGATTTCCAGTTTCTCCTGGAAATTCCTCCATTTTGGCCTTTCAAGGCCCATCTTCTCACAAGGCACCCATGAGAGACACTCTAGTTTGCTGCTGGGGCTTCTGACACTGAGGCTGCATCCTTGCTACTACTGACCTTTGCGCTGGCTCTGGGACCTCTTCCTGCCAGCACAGCAAGCTCTGCTCCAAGCCCTGTTCGAAGCACCATGCCAGACACACCACTTCCTGAAGCCCTCATCCCCAGACCCACTGCGCAGAGTGGGACAGTGACACGTGGGGTAGGAAAGAAGTCTGGCAATCAATTGGTTACTCTGTCCCCACTCTTGAGGTGCAGCTGCTTTGGTCACACCGTGAGCTTCCAGACAAAGGTGAGCATCCCTCCCCCAACCGGCAAGCAAGTGGATACCAGGCCCAATGCTTCCTGTTAGCAGAAAATCTTTCTAGAGAATGGCAACCAAGAAAATCATCAGTCAGGCCAATAGAAGAAAAACAATTTAACGTCTAACTGATGCATACTTGCTCTTCTTTTCCTTTTTTTTTTCTAACTCCAAAATTTACCCTCAAAATAAATCCATCCAAACTGGAAAGAGGAACGTCATTTACACCTTGCATAAAGAACATAACTGCATTAGAAATGATACTATAGCCAACATGAAAACTGAAAATTGAGACCAATCATGTAAAACCAGAAGACATACTTTGAACAAAATTCACTTGCAAGTTTCTTTAAAGGATTCTTAAGACAGAGCCATATTATCAGTTCCCCATGAAAGACATTTCAAATGTTTATAATTACAAACACCCTAAGACTTCAGATGTTTTCAGGAGAATTTGCATGGTTAAACCTGACTCCAGCACTGAGGCTTGGAGTCTGCAATTTCAAAGATGCCTGCACTGGGCCAGGGCCTTACAAAACGATTAGAGTGACCAGTCAGTAGGCAAAGTTAATTACAAGGTTTATTACAGATCAGAGGGCATTAATTTCTAAAAGGAGCTGTTTCAAATAAATTAGTTAGTGGTAAGTGAAATTAACTGCCTCTATGTCTTCTAGGTCTACAGGGTCAAAGAATCCTAATATTTTCCCCAGTTTCAAATTATAATAGAAACACCGATTAAGGTAAACACAGCAAGTTTCACTCATGCAAAATCTCCAGTAATGAAGGTTTCAAGCCATCAGGAATTGCAAACAGGAGCTTAATTTGCTTTAACCATAAAACAGCTAAGGGTTTCCACTCAGTGCTGACAAAGGGCTCTTAGGTAATCGTGCCTGCACAACCCGGGGGGGCCACCATTCAGGACCACCATCCCTGGGGGCAGCATCCTCAGGACTGGCCATTGCTCAAACCCTGGTGGCCACTTACAGTGACCCTCCTGATCATTCGCAGCTTGCTCAAAGGGCAAAGGGGCAGGGGTTAAGTCATGCACTGGGCACAGCCGACACTTCGGTGGCCCCCAGCACGAAGCCCTTGTGGGAAAAGCAACAATTCTGCCCAGGCTCCAGGGCCTGCGGGCCCCAAGCAGACGCTAGGGAAGGAGGGGTAGCTGGGTGGATTAAACACGGACCGCCGCTTCCCCCTTCTTGCCAGAAAGCTCTGGATTATATTTCGGCTCTTTTTTGCAGAGGTTAATCAGATGTACACGTCCCTGGCCGCAGCCCCCTCTCCAAAATGCCCCGCGAATCCGGAGCGCACGCCGGAGATGTACCGGGACAGGGGGTTCCCTGAGGTTCCCCGCGCCGCGAGGGAGTGACATCAGAGGCTCGCGTGGATTGATCATGCAGCAAGCCCGGCGCCGGGCGTGCGTGCGTGGGGACCCGGGCCTCCGGGCAGAAGGCTGGCAGCACTAACCCTTCTTAAATTTATTCAGGCAGCGGGAGCTGCAGAAGGAGCGCACGGAGGCCGTCTCCCAGCAGCCGCGTCCCTTCATCCCCGCGGCTGGGCGGCCTCCGAGCAGCCGGGCGCTACATGGCGCCGGGCCCGGGGACTCGCACAGCTAGCTCGGCGGGCCGCCCGGCGGAGGCGGCGGGCGCTCGCGGGTCCTGGCGCCGCGTTACCACAATGCACCACTGCCGCCCGCCCGCCCGCCACCCGGTGCACGAGCCCGTTAACCCCGTCGGCGCCGCGGGAGCTGAGAGGAGCACGAGTCGCACCGCGGCAACCCCCTTTTCCTCCCCCGAGGGTGCAGCCTCCGCCCGCGTGTAGCCTGCTCTCCCGTGCGACCCCCGGGGCACTCGCAACCTCGGTGCCAGGCGGGCTCCCTATTTGAATGTCACATTCGAACGCGAAAATCCGAGCGAAAGTGCTGCCCCTCTGCAGCAGCAGGTTTGGAGTTGCTGTATTTCGAAGGGAAAGTTGCCTTTGAGAGCCGAGGGCCACGCGGTAAATAGAGATGGCTGGGTCCCTGACGGTGACTCCAGGAAATCCGGGTCACCTCTGATTCTGCTGCGGTGGCTGGTGCACCTGTGTCCAGCCACCTGCAGCTACCTGTCCACTGTCCCTCAGGAAGGCAACAGGCGGGGCCCCAGGGAAGCGGGCTCCCTTGGCGCTGCTGCTATGGCGCTGCTGCCACAGAGCTGCAGGCATCTGGGGACAAACGTCAGTCTCTGCCCAGACCTCTCTGAACACAACTCGCCTGCCCAGCTGCTCCTTGGGATGTCTGATGGGCATCGCAAACCCAACTGTCCAAATCTGAGCTGTTGTGCCCTCGACCTTCACTAGTCCTCTCCACCTCAGCCAGCAGAAGTGCCCTCCTCCTACTTGATCCTGACAGAAACCTTGCAGTCCTCCTTGACACTTTGGTCCCTAAGCCCCACCTCCAGTTGCTCAGCACATCCTGACAGCTCTACCCTTACAATACATCCAGGATCCCTCCCTTCTCCCTCCTCCCACCCCACTGCTGCTACCCAGGCCTAACACAGTGTCACCTCGCTGGACTGGTCCAGAGCCTCCTGCTTCCACCCTGCCCCCCGACCCCCACATACAGTCTATACTCAATACAACAGTTCCAGAGACTGTTCCATTGCATGTCAGACTCTGTCACTCTTCTCCTTTGCGGTCTCCAAGG
The DNA here is from genome assembly GCF_057876585.1 of Rhinolophus sinicus. Classification (NCBI taxonomy): domain Eukaryota; kingdom Metazoa; phylum Chordata; class Mammalia; order Chiroptera; family Rhinolophidae; genus Rhinolophus; species Rhinolophus sinicus. The sequence goes on from NC_142509.1 coordinate 21,262,439, forward strand.
CCCCATAAGCAAGCCTACCCTGTTCCCCTCCCTCCCTCTGCTCCCGCCACACTGACATCTTGGCCTCAACACAGTTGCTGCAATGTAGTCCAAGCTGGGGCCGGCCCCACTTACTGGTCTCAGCCCCCTCCTTACTCTGCGCTGTTTATGTCTTTCCCACTGGACTACAGACTCTGAACTCTGAGACTGGGTTTTAGTCATTGCTCCATCCCCAACAAAGCAACCCCCCCACAACCCCTAACCCCCCAGCCCCCCCACAACACCACAGCCTCACAGGAGGCTCAGTCAACAGAATTTATCAAATGTAATTTACTGAAACCAAATCAATCAATTTTCACCAGTTTGAAGGTTTTCACATATACAACAAAGTTCCTGTGATAACATGTAATAGACTCAGAGAAGGTGGTGCTGGGTCAATACTTTCCTTCCGGGCCTTTGAAGCAATTGAGCAGCCCTTCCACCTAGAGAATTAATCCTTGTGTTCGACTCATTGTCCCAGGGCATATAAGGCATTTTAGCGACACTGGGCCTTGTTTTATATTTGTTTGTTTATTTGAGATTCTGCTCACGTGAAATACTTAAAAATCTACAACCTAGTTTAACAGGCACCCAGAAGGTTGCCATTTTGTTCTTAGAGAAGAAAATATATTAGCTGGAAAGTCATAGTTGACCCAGCAGCGAGAAAGCCAAGAGACCGAGCGTATGATGACCAGTGGGTAATTCCAACCGTTCTGCTGGCTGCCTGGACCCCTGTACAACTTTCCCTCCCTTCAACATGCAGTTCAGGCTGAACCCCAGGCCCTCTCCTGCCGCCATTCATGCATCAAGGGTGATTTCCAAACAGCTCCCCAACACTCTAACTGTGACCTTTTAAAACCAAATGCACTAACTCTGTGACCTTTCTGAGGTCCACGTACCCCAAATACCCTCTTCTGGCAACCCCGGAGGCAGCTGCAACCTTCTTTCTAAGCTATCTCTGACCCCACATCAAGACCAGCTAATTTAGTCACTTCAAAATCTTTGGTTTCCTCTCATGTCTGTGGTGACCACTTCCCTTGTCAGGTCCCACCTGGGAGCCGCTGCTGCAACAGCCTCCCTAGAAACCGGCCTCCCCACTTCCATTTGCTGCCAGAACAGTTACTCAGACTCTGTTTCCAGTATCTCCCCTCCTTTGCTCAATAACATGGCACACATACTCAACTAAGATTCATATATATCATACATATCTGTGTGTGTGTTGGGGAGTGGGGGTGGGTGTATCTGTTGTCCATCCCCGTTCTGGAGGCAACAGAGAAACAAGCCCTGGAAACTTGTGCAAGGCCTGGGGGCGGGGTGGGGTGGGGGCACTTGGCAGTAGAAGAACCACAAGCACATCCATACCCTGCAGCCCAATGTGAACAGTGGGAAAGGAGCACAAGGTTCTGTGTCCAATGTCATTTGTTGCAAAAACCTAGAAGCAACCTAAGAGTCTAACGGTAGGCGAATCTTTATTTCATTAACTTCACGGAATATCACAGAGCCACTCAGACTTATGTAGATGATGGCTCTCTAGAAATAAGAAACTGTGCTTAAAAACAAAATGCGGAGAGGGAAAAGGCAAATCATGCAATATAGTTATAATTGTGTGAAAACTATGCATCTTTGAAAATGTTAAAATAATAGGATCAGAGGCAAATTTCCTTGAGTCTGGCTCCCGGAATGCCCTGGGCTTCTTTCTTTCCCAGGACCTAGTGTGCCTTGCTGTGGGTTCCTATTTACACGTCTATGTCCCACGCCAGACTGTGAACTCAGTGAGGGCAGAGACTGTGGTCTTTTCTCACTAATCTCAGCCTCCAGTGTGGCCCAGCATCTGGTAGGCACTCATTAAATGAATAAGTGTGGGAATAAACAGATCAATAAATTGATCAATGAATTGATTGATGAAAGCAACTTAACCACTCATCAGAAGACCTGTTTGGCCCAGCCTACACACCCACACCACTTCCTTGCCTTCCTAAGCTTTCCATCCCTGTCCCCCTCCTGACCCATTTTGTGCACAACACCACGCAGCCCCTTCCCCTGTGAACCAGTGCCCTTGACCTGACCACACAGAGGTAAGCACTGGCTGGGGAGTCCCGCAGCGCCAAGCTCTGATGGTGGTTTCCTGACCTGAGTTGGCCACAGCTCTCCATCACTGTGGGGATTGGTGACCTTTGGTTCCCCCTCTGAGCCTCGGCTCATCACTAATCATCCACAGAAGAGAGGCACCGACCTTTTCCATGTTGTCTAATGAATCAAGTTCTCCAAGTGTCTGTCTAGCATACGAGTTTCTTGTGAGGATTTCTTAAGAATGAAGCCCTTTAAAACAGCATTGTTCTAAAAATAGCCATGCATAGATGCAGAAAGCTATCATCATTAATAAGTGATTCTGCACCGAAGCCAAAGAATTAATTCGAGAGCAATTTATGATCATGTGCTGCTAGGCAATTAAAATAAACTTCTGAGGGGGTTTGGAATGGAGGAGGATGCACCATTCACGTCAGTCTGAAAAAAAAAAAAGGCAAAAATGAGACAGATTTCATTAGGGGTGGTGCCCTAGGCCTGACTCTGCCCATATGTGCCCTCAGCTGTTAGGGGGAGTTAGAGAGGTGGAAGCCATGTCTCTGAGAGCTGAGCCTGTGGGCTTTGCCCTGGAGGGAGCCAGGAGCTGCACTGCAACCCTGGACATGCTTTGGGAAGGGGTGGCTTGCCTGAGGACCGGGTTGCCTAGAATACCCGGCAAAGAATTGGGGTCAGGTCCCATCAGGCAGCTCTGAGGACGCTGGTGTCTTCTCAGTCCTTCGGCCTCCAGAAGTGGCTGGCCCAGCTGGCCCCATTCAATGGCTTAGATCTGTGGTTGACCAAAAGGCCTTTTGCTTATTGAAGTCTAAATATTACTTTCACCAACAAATCCCTCAAGAACAAAGAGCTGGGATTCCCAAGGGATTACCATCCATTTGTCCAGTCTTCAAGTATTTCCGCTTTTTTTTTTTTTTTTTTTAAAGAAAGTGACAACAAAAAAATTGGAAATACAAATGTATTGCAGAATATTCCTCCATGGTTTTTTGGTTATTAAAGAAGCACAAGTGAAAGCTGCCTTGAGGTAGGTCCCCTCTTAAGTACGTTAAAATGGTCAACAAGGTATTCACACCTAATGCCAGTGAGAGAACAGTGAAGCACGCATGTTCACTCCTTGTGGGTGGCATGGAGTATCGTATGCTCACTCCATAAAGAGATAGTATGGCCCATCAAGGTACCCCAGTGCCGTTGCTGCTCTTAACTCAGCAGCCCGACTCCTGAGAATTTTCCCTCAGAAAATAATTCAAGAGAAGCAAAGACCTTTCAGTACGAAGACATTCATTGCACCATTATCTATAAGAATAGCACAAATGGGAGACTCAAATGCTCAACAATTGGAGGATGAGTCAACACAATAGAGGACATTGAGCCAGCGGACTATTATGCAGCCATTAAAACTATCATTATAAAGACAGGGAAACTGTTAGCTAGACTGTGGGGTGAAAAAGGCAGGGCATGAAGTGCCGTGTTTAATATGATGCCAAAGATGAGAAATGCAAGTGTATCTGCAGAGGGGGGAAGGGAAGGTAACGTGCAAACGTCAAAAACAGTTTTGTCAAGGTGTGGGATTATCGGGGAAGTTTCCTGTATTCCAAAACTCTCTGTTACTGTGAAGTCTTGCCCACAATGCCAACAACTGAACAAGGTACATTCAATCCACCGAATTATTGTTTGAAACCTTTTCCCAAGGGGACAAAGGAGGTTCAGAAGAGTCAGCTGGGAGTAGGTGTCTTGCTCAAGGGATGTGAGTCACAAGGCCTCAGGATGGCGGGGACACAGGCTGTTGGGTCACATCTCCAACGGGCCTGAGTTTCGATCTGTAACCTAATTGCTGGGTGGCTTGAAACAAGCGCAGGAGCCTCTCTGAGCCTCCCTTCCCTGATTCGCATCCAGACACGGTGCTGCCTCCCTCTTACAAGCTGAACTACGGCTCCAAAATTCATATGTTGAAGTCCAAACCTGCAGTACCTCAGAATGTGAGTGTATTTGGAGACGCGGCCTTTTCAGAGGTGATTAAGGTAAAATGAGCTCATATAGGTGGGCCCTAATCCAATATGACTGGCGTCCTTATAAGAAGAGGAGATTAGGGCACAGATTGAGGAGACAGTGAGAAGGCGGCCGTCAACACACCACGGAGAGAGGCCTCAGAAGAATCCAAAGCTGCTGACACCTTGATCTTGGACTTCTAGCCTCCAGAAGTGTGAGAAAATATACTTCGATGGTTAAGACCATCCAGTCTGTGGTATTTTGTATAGCAGCTTAAGCAAACTAATACACTTCCCTTCGCAGAGCCATGATATAACATCCCCCGCACGGGCATGCACTCAAAAAACACCTGGGAAAAGTGAACCATATCAGAGACAGGGCACTGAACACCCGAAAAGCACTGTCCCAGACAAGCTCTGTGCTGGAACAATGGATCTCAATGTCCATCAATGAATCCATGTAACTGTGAAGTTCAGAACGGCTATGAGGCTTTGTCAAAGCTTCTCCTGTGATTCCCGTGGCAGTTGGGGTGAGGTTGAGTAGGATGGACTGATATATCTGGCAAAATTGAAGTTCAGTGAAGTTAGGGGGTTTTGTTCAAAGTCAAAGAGCAAGCACAGGACAGAGGAAGGTCAAGAACGCAGTATTTTACGCCTCCGAACTCCATTTTTCCCCACTACTCAAAAACAAACCTCTGACTGATAGATTTTACAACATAAATGTGTAGAAATTCCATACCACCACAGCCACCATAAACAGAATCAAAAGATAAGCAACAAAGGGAAAATACTTACAAAATATATAACTGACAAAGGAACAATAACCATAACTTAGAATGAGCTCCTACAAATCAAAATAAAAAATACAAATATCTAAACAGTAAAATGGCAATGGGTATAAATATATGAGTCACAAAATGCATATGATTGGTCAATAAACAGAGAGAAGTATACTCAGTCTCATTGGCAACAAGAGAAATGAAAAACAGAGCAAGGAAATGCCTTTCCATTCACCCATCAGAGTTAACAAAGAGTAAAAAGAATGATGGGGTAGTCTCTGTTGACAATCCACACTGTTGGGAAGTATAAATTTATGCGTTCTTTTAGCTGAAAATTTGATAGTGCCTGTTGATATTTATCATGGGCATGGCCTTGTGACCTAGCAATTCCACACCTAGGCATCCACGCTGTGGGAAAGCTACACACATGCTCAAAGATGCATATTGAAGAAGCTTCACTAGAGCACTGTCTGAAATAATAAAAAATACAAAGAACCTAACTGTCCATCAATAGGGGAACGATTAAATGAATGATGATACACTACAAAAATCTATGTAGTAGTTATTTTTAAAATGAGAGGGGTCTATTTGTACTGACATGTAAAGATCTCCAAACTACATTGATAAGGGAAAAAGCAAGCTGCTTATCAATATGTACGATTTGACCTCATTTATATATATATAAGTGTGTGTGCATGGGGGTGTGTGTACTTACATGGCTTTGTAAATGCGTGGGGAGAGATCTGGGAAAGTACCGCTGTTGACAAACGGGTGTGTGTGTCTCTTGGGAGGGGAGTGAATGGAGGGAGGTGATGAAAGATGACTACATTTTATGTTATATATTTTAGAGTCATTTAAATGTTTTACAATCTTCTGTTTCTTAACTAAAGTAACCTCTCAACAAATCACAATTGGAAAGAAAGTGCCAGAATCAACTCCTGCTTCCGTTGAAACATCTGAGACCCTACAAAAGACTCTCTAATGGTAGAAGGTCAGGCATGAAGGGAGGTGCATACTGGGTGAGTTTGGAGGCAGGAGGCCCAGAAGTCACATCAGAGAAGCCACCACATCAGTGCACACAGACCAACCTGGCAGGCAGCAATCAGAGAGGGGCTGGATCATTTGGCGCACCCGTGGCACAATCCCCATGAGGCAGAGGAGCAGAGCCGTCCATGGTGACGGGCCCTGCAAAGAATGGATACAGCTGCAACCACGTGTGGGGGGCAGGAGGCTCAGGCCCCTGTCATCCGGCCAAGCTGCAGCCTCACCCCACCCTCAGCCACCAGGCTGCTGGCAGATGCTCACGGCCACGGACACCAGTGATCTTGAGAGTAAGGCCGTGGCTCAGGGATGAGGCCCAGGAGAGGCCACAATGTGGGCGTCCAGTCATCCACCTGCGTTCACCTCACCAGGCCTGTTCTGGGCTGCATGGTCCAGAGAGGCGTCCGGAGAGGTTCCAGAAAAGGAGAGGGGATGTTGTAGGCAAGTGTAGACAGAAGACAGGGAAGGCAAGAAGTTACAGATGTGCTGTTGCTCAGAAGAGCCATCCCTGAATGCACAAGCCCTGTCTGATGCCCTCCTTCGGGCCTTTACTACGCAGGCTTGAGTCACACCAACTGCCCCTCTTTGAAGCCCCCTACTTCCCAGTCCTGTTGCCACGCAACCATTGTCTTCCAACATCCTCTGTCCTCACTGCCAGGCAGGAGGCAGTGCTCACCGCCATGTCAATCTGGGCTCATGGGGATGGCATCCATGTCCACGGCTCATTGTCCTGTCTCCCTCCTGGTGTTTCCCCATCTGTGCCATCAGTATAGTCCTCTTCTCCAAGCTCCAGATCTCCACGGCCACCTGGATGTCCCCCACACTGAGCCCAACTGAGCCCAGCATCGCCCCTCTGCTCCCTCAGGGCAACCTTTCCCTCTCAAGACAATTCTGCCTTCAGGCACCAGCTGACCTGAGGGTCAGCTCCTGTGGTTTCTCCCTCTCCTTGGGCCCCTGCATGCAATGAGTCCCTAAGTCCTGATGACATTAAGTTCAAAATAGTTTGCAAATCCACACCCTCTTTTCCACCTGGGGACGAACCATCCCCTAGCTCATTTCAAAGGTCTTAGCTTCTACTTTTATCCCTTCTGATCCATCCTTCATGCCACCATAGGACAATTTACTGAAACTACCATCTGCTCCCTGTTATTTCCTTTCCATGGTTCCCTGATACCCACAGCAGCAAGTTCAAGTTCAAACTCCTTGGCAAACCACAGGCCACCAAGAGCTGAGCCTGTGGGCCTCAGTAACTGCCCACTCCCTATTCTTCATCTCCACCCACTGCTCCTCCCTCCCACGCCCTTTCTCACCTGGCCTGGGATCCTGCCTTTCTTTCCCTTGGCTGGCTCCTGTCCTGTCTTGACAATGGGGTATGGACCTTCCCTCCCCAGGGGAGCCTTACTTGACAGCTGCCACCTCAGAGAGCGGATGGAAGGCTACTCGGAGGAGGGACCTTCCTCAGAGGTCTCATCAAAGCCTTGCACATCCCTTGTTACACTCATTACACTGATTCGTAAAGATCTTGTCCATCTCCCTGCAAGTGGTCAGCACGTCGAGGGCCAGGACTGGGTCGTAGCCACGGTATTAGTTTCCTAGGGCTGCCACAAACTGGGTGGCTTCAAACAACAGAAGTTTATTCTCTCACAATTCTGGAGGCTAGAAGTTCACAATCGAGGTGTTGGTAGGGGCGTGCTCCCCACAAAAGCTGTAGGAAAGGATCCTTTCTTGATTCTTCCAGCTTCTGGTGGCCCCAGGTGCTCTCTGGCTTGTGGCAGCATACCTCTAATCCCTGCTTCCATCTTTCCATGGCCCTCCCCTGTATATCTGCATCTTCACATGACCTTCTCGTCTGTGTGTGTGTCCGAGCGCCCGCTTCTTATAAGGACACCAGTTGTATTGTATTAGGGACCATCCTCTCGACCTCATCTTAACTTGATTACATCTGCAAAGACCCTATTTCCAAATAAAGGTACATTCACAGGTATGGGTATTAGGACTACAGCATATCTTTTGGGGAGACACAATAGGACCCATAACACTCACTGGCGTTACTGATACCCAGCACTGAACCTGACCTGCAGCAAAGGCTCAGCTGATCCCTGTGAATGAACGACTGAGCCAGTGCGCTCTGGGTCCAGGTGGTGTGGGGGGCTGGGGGGAGTCCGAGGAGGAAGTCAGTTTGGAGGAGGCAGTTCTGCAGCTGGGTCTGGAGGATGTGGGAGAGGGAAGGGTCACGTCCGGACAGAAGGAGGGCCGCTGCATGGGAGAGGAGGAAGAGCCAGTCTGCATGAGGCCTTGCCTCTGTGTTTCGCAGTGCAGGGAGCTGGGCCAGCCTGCAGAGAGGCTTTCCAGGCCGGGCTGAGGCATCTGCCCTCAGGCTGGAGGGCAGGGGGCCAGGGAAGGTTGTCAGGAGAGCAATGACAAACGCAGAACCAGTGCTCCTGAAAGATGATTCTGCCTGAGACATACAGGGGCAAGTCTAAAAGGGGCCCACCCGAGGTCAAAGGATATTGCAAAAAGTCAGCTGATCATGAGGAACTGAACCAGGGCTATGGCAGCACGGCCTGAGGGAAAGGACCAAATCCAGAGAAAATGAAGTAGGAAAACAGACAGGGCATGGCCTCATGGGGCAAGGAAAGTAAGGAGGTGAGGCCCACAGGGACTGGGCTTCAAGGCGAGAAACAGAGGATGGGGGCCAGGGAGGCAGCCTGGGGAGAGCGGCAGGCCTACGGGAGTGACAGGAGTGGAGACAGGGTTAGTTAGCCTCCTGACGTGCCGTTCAATTAAAAACGCAAGCTCCTGGGGACACTCATTAAGTAACCACCGAGGTGGAGCATGTGTACCGAGCAGCTATACGAGATCCACACGGTTCATAAATAATTCAAGTTTATGGGCAAGAAGCATGTCTTTTTATATCAATGTCTGGTTCCCAAGCTGTTAGCAAAGGCATTTTTGGAGAAAGGTCTCAAACCGAGGGAACTAAAAACTCAACTAAATAACCTTTAAATGACCTCATCACCCCAGGAAATGGAAATCAATGCAGTCTGCAAATGCAACCAGGTGCTTGCAGAGGCTAAATGGAGCTGCTTCCCCAGCAGGGGAGCCAGGGGCAGAGGGCGCTGCACACCTCGGAGGCATCTGGGATTGGATTTAGGGGAAGCCCTTTTTGACAGCGCCTCAAGCAACACCTCAGGGTCCTCAGAGAGGCACTTCTGGAGCAGTCCAATAGGAGGGGCTCTTGCCCGAGGGGGCACAGAATAACGACCCCACACACACACCACCACCATGGATGAATTATTCCCTCGCTGGGCCTCAGGCTGTTCTTATACTGAGAGGTAAGCCTCATTCATTTGCAAGGGCCCTTCCACCTTCCAGCTCTGCTTACAGCTATGGCTGCTGTCCCTGTGGCTGGATCACAAGCCCCATCCCTGGGTAAGGATGGGATGATCTGACAGGCCTGGAAGGGAGGGTGCTGTCACCTCAGTGTGAGGATGGAGCATGGGATTGGAAGCTTGCTGCTTTCTATGCCATCGGCTCATCTGTGAGGCTCTCTTTCCTCGTGCGGGAGAGGCAGCTGCCGCAGTCAGACCTTGGGCACCTGTGATCTAAACCCCTCTGAGCCTCAGTTTCCTCATTTGTGCCACAGGGATGGTAATGGTTCTTATCTCACAGGGTTGTAGTGAGGACTGAGTTACTAGAGGAAAGCCTGGCCTGAAGTAAGCTACAACCCAGTGTTAGCTGCTATGACCACGGGCATGTGGGCCATAAACAGAAATCACACATTGTTGGAGGAAAACCCAGTATCAGAAAGAGAACCTCAGGAGGGACAGTGGCAGCCTCTCCCTGCAACGGAACCTCTGCTGCCACAAATCCTTTCCTGGAAGGGTTTCTCTGAACAGAGGCCGCTCATGGTCTTTGGCATTTCGGCTCCATTCCTTCTGGAGGGAACAGTCCCCTTGTCCTTTTGCCCAAGCGCCACTGCTGGCCAGCCAAGGTCCCTGGATGACAGCAGACCCAAGAACTGTCCCCACCTTGGGAATAACACTTGCAGCAGGACCAGGCTACCCCAAGGCAAACTACTGAGTCCTTTCACGGCCCTGATGGCTGTATAAACGTGACTGTGCAAGGATTTTTGTCTTAACATGCCTATATTCCTCTAAACACCAGTACTGATAAGACTACAGCAAGAGGTATTAAGGAGAACACTGGGCAACTGCAATTCTGTGCTTAATTTGTATAGCAGGCAAATGTTACTTTCTCTATGTTACGAACGACAAAACTGAGGCCCCGAGAGACTAAGACGGTTACAAAGAGGAAAATGAGAATTTGAACCCATGTCTTTCAATCTACAAATCTGAGCCTCTTTTCACTTCCTTACACAACACAGCTGTTGCCACCTTCCCTAACACTATTCTACCAACAACCCAAGATCAATTGTTTTCATCAAAATAAAATTTGTTCTCTTGCTAAATATTTATACTGTATCTTTATTTTCTGCCTTGGCCTTGGGAAATCCAGTCAGAAAGGTTCTGTTCCTATTTTTCATGCACATTTTATAATTGTGCATAGATGAAGGCTTGCATGTGAGGCAACCAAGTGCAGGACTTCTTAACAGAGACGGTGAGCTGGATCTAGGACTGAGCTGGATCACTCAGTCAATCCTCAAATGTTATCTTCCTCAGTTACACAGGAGAACTCGATCCCGTCTTAATTATTGAGGAGGCTTTAAGTTGCTCAGACAGTAATAAAAGTAGGTAGCCTGGATGCATCACAGATGTGGAGCATGCTAAACACACACACACACACACACACACACACACACACACACACACACGGTGCCAAAAAAATGTATATACATTTTAAGAAAAAAACTGTTACCAGTTTTTAAAATTGTAATACTCAATATATACTGGTAACAAAAGATGAATACAAGTCATGTGCATACTTTTTTTGGCACCCCCGGTATGTACCAAAAAAATCACCCTGTGTGTGTGTGTGTGTGTGTGTGTAGTGTGTGTATGTGTATCCATCCTAACTTGATCTAGGTATAAACTTTTGAGCTGTAAATGTATTTTCACAAACAACATGCAAAGCTCAAATACACTGTTTCCCAAAACAAAAGTCACGGCCTGCCGCTTGGCTGGCCTGCCATTATACATTTTGGACTTCACATTTTAATGAAACAAGTCAGTAAGCATGCCAAAGTACAGTTATGAGTCAGTTATCCTTCCAGACAACTACTCTCCAAAGAGATTTATTCCTTTGGCCAAAACACAAAGTGTTTACATGGTAGGTAAAAACTTACTTACCCAAAACAAAATGCTTCTCTTTCCCACAATAAAACTGGTCAAGGATCATATAAATCGAGTCTATATCAGAGGTATAGTTATTATACTTTCCCCTTATGACCTTTCATCTCTACAGAACACTGGCCAGAGACAAATGGTACCTGGGTACCGAGTGGTCTGCTTTAGGCAAGTACTGCTAGCACATTCTTGGCATGCATTTCCGTCAGCACTGCAGCACCGTTGCAGCTCACACTGACCCTAAACCCAGCACATTAGCTCACACATCTTTTCCATCTCTCTTTCATTTCATCAGCACTGTCAGGCCGATGAGCTGAGGAAGCTGCCCATCAGAGCCACTCCTGACGCACACAGCTTAGGCTAGACAGGCAGAAAACACAGACCCCCACCCTCCAGCATGAGCCTGTCAAAATTCAGCAGCTTCACTTACATCCATCAGGTTAGAACAGGCACCTCACATAGCTTGGATTCTAGCCCAGCTATACCTCTCCAGGGCTCTGGAGGGTGGTCTCTCCACCTCCACCCCTCTTCCTTGCAACCCCTCACCTCCCAACACACCAAAAGTCCCTTGTCGAGGAAGGAAAGCCCCCCCAACAGCCTGCCCGTCAGGTTCTAGGAGTCAAGAGGTCTATCTGTCTGACCTTGCCAGGTGATGGAGATGGGAATCGAATGCTGGTGGGATCGAAGGCAGAGGTGACCCATCAAGTTTAAACACATCTCCCCCTTTAGCAGGTGGCTCAAGGCAGGGGGGGAAGCTTTAAGGACCTAGGAAGCCCAAGGTTCCTCGGGCTGGGTAGTTGCCCAGCGTGACCCCAAACTGCTTACTCAGAGGCACAAGCTGGCTGGAGAAGGGCTTTTCCTGTGACAGGCACTACCGGAGTTTAAAATCCCCTTTGCGTGCTAGGAAAACACACACACACACACGCACGCACACACACACACACACACACACACACACACAAGCAAGGAATGCCTTCCCACTATCCACTCAAGAGCTCCTCTACCTGAGTCCAGCTCACTTACAACAGCCAAGTGCACTAAAGTGACCCTTGCTCCTGAAGCCATGGTCATGGCAGTTCAGGTGCCTAAGGAGACTGGAGGAAGGCAGGGAAAATGCTCTACCACTGGCTTGCAGCCCCAGTGAGGGCTCAAGCCTGCCTTCCCTGCTAAAAGATGGCTGGTCTCTGTCTGGGCTGAATTCCAATGGCTGGACTGCCTGGGGCCAGCCCCCTGTACAGAGAAGGGAAAGTATTGCCCCTGTGACACCAGTCCAGGCAAAGAGATATTCCCAGGGCCATGCAGTGGGCTGCAACTCGGGTGGGGAGGAGGCTATGCTGTGTGACTGTCCTTAGACTTCTGGCTAAGACCTGCCCTCTGTCCCAGGATTGGGGAAGTACCACAGCGAAGATCTGAGCCCTCAGCCCTGTAGGATGCTCAAGATGAAGACTGGAAGAAATTTACAATAGGAAAGGAACATTTAAAAGCCCAAGAGATCCCATTCCCAGGACCGGTCTGCCCCAACCCGGCTCCTCCTGCCCCAACTCACCCCAGGGACAGGCTCCCGGGTATGGAAGTGGGTCCGGCCGTGAGGCTGTGGGGACGCTTGCAGCTGCCGCCGCCGCCGCCTTCCCGCCGTTGCGCTCTCAGTCCATCTCGGTGCAGTGCCGGGTGCCACTGCCGCGCCAAGCCCGGGAGAAGAAGGGCGGTCCCCGGATTGGGTGTATGCTGCCCCGCGGCCCGGGGCCCGCCTCCCCGCCGCGGCCGCCCCTTCAGCACCGCGGACAGCGGCCAGCCCGCGCGCTCGGAGCGCAGCCAAGCCGAGAGGAGCCGTGCGCCCCCCTCCGCCCGCTGGTCCGTCAGCCTGAGCGTGGCAGGTGTGCCGCGCGCCGCGTCCTCATTCCTGCAGCCGGCTCCCCACCCACCCAAAGAGGCCTCCTCCGCCCCCCAAGACCCCGCTCCAAGAGCAAAGCGTGCCGCGAGCGGCCACTTGCCAGTCCCCGGAGGGCAAGACGCGCCTCCTTCAGCCCGGTCCCGAGCAGGGATCAGAGCACTCTTCCCGCCCAGAGGGCTAGACAAAGACGACCTATCCGTGGCGGGACGCCGGCGGGCAGCGGAAAGCACAGCTCAGCCTCTTAAAATGCGTGATCATGGCCCGGAACCCGACCCGGCACTAAGGGCGCTATCGCGGCCCAATCAAGGCCAAAGAGGGTTGGCCCTTCGCCTGGGCCCTGGGCGGGAGGGGCCCTTGGGTGGCCCTTGGCCCAAGCCCTCATTTCTCCACTGTCCTATGCCCTGGGGTTGCAAGCAGTTAACCAGTTAGAGTCTGTCTCAGGAGCTAGGGGGAGGAGGGCTGTTGGGGTCCCATCCCCACCTGAAATTCAATTCCCTCCCCCACATCCTTAGTGACAGAGTGCCAATCAACTAACAGATGGGACTACTGGAGCCTGGTGACATCATGCAGAACCACTTCCATGTTTTTCCTTTCTGTTCAAATCCCTCCCACTTCTCCTCGCTTCCAGTCAGGAAAGTCCAGGCTGAGATGGGGTCTGGCTCTGACTTTGCTTCTGCCACAGACCAGAAACGTGACATGGGCTATTCTCACCTCTGCCCTCAGAGAGCTTCAGTTTCTCCTCTGGGAGGTTGGGGTGGGGTGGGCTGGGGCCCCCTCTGGTTCCAAGTCTGCGATAACTCAGCCTATCCATCAGGTGAGAGGGGAGACCACAGGCTGGCGGGTCACCCCAGGCCCTGGCCACTTCATGGCCTCCCTTAGACCTTTCTGAAGTCCAAGATGAGGAGACCCTCCCCTTCACTGGACCGAACTGGCAACTCCTGCCTAATTCTTTTTAAAGCAACCACAACTTGAATGCCTCATTCATTCACATCCAAAAACATCTTCACTTTTACCATTTGGTTGAGTCCCCAGTTGAAAGGGGGACGACCAAATGGAATGAGTCCAAGCTGAGGTTACTAAATGCTGCCCGAGCAGGCAGGAGGCACTCTGCTCAAACACTCATGGGTCATGGCTGCTACACAGAGCGCAGAGCTGAAATATCCAGGAAGGGCCCGGTGGGAACAGGAGTGGGCAGTAGCAATTCAGGACACGTGGCAGGAAGGGGACAGAGGCTCCTTCAGTTTTTACATCAAGGAAAAAGAATCACAATCCACATGTGGTGCCTTAAAAAATAAACAAACCACTACTTCTACAGTCTTTTAACTTAATATTTTTTCCTCCTTTGAAAATTACTTCCAAGAGGGTTGTTGTTTTTGTTGTTTTGTTTTTTGTTTGTTTGCTTGTTTTTTGTAGCATACCATCAAAATGCAAAGACAAGAAACAAGTCAGGAGCCAGGAGCACCAGGTATGTGGGCTTCCTGCTGCAATGGTCCAAGGCAGCAGGTGGAAGAATGGGGTTCCCGATCACCTTCCAAACACCCAACATTTGCCAAGTGGACACATAAGTAGGGTCTCAAGTCTTTCTTTGTGCATTTCCTTATTTGGAATAGAATTTCTTGAGGATTTTGTGACAAAAGATTCCTTCCATTTAATTCCTTTAATTGTCTAACTTACGGGACATTCAGCAATCACCATGTCTGCTTCCTCACCTTCCAGGAGACCAGTGAGGGACCCAGGGAAGCCCATTTCTACACACACACACACACACACACACACACACACACACTACTAGCACAAAGCCCAGAATTTCTACTGATGTGATGCGCCCACATTTAAGACCACTAAAGACCCCAAAAGATTCAGGATTTGGAATTAACAGAAATAATCCAAGCCATATAGCAAGATATAACTTTTCAGTTATTTTCTAGGTTCTGGAAAAGCCTAAACACTGGAACACATTCCATTGATTCTCATCCACAAAGGCAGGAAGACACTTCTGTCCCAGACCCTCTTCGTGTCTGGCCCTGGGCTCCGGCCTGGCTCTTTGACCTTACTACACACTGTACTCCTGGCGGGCAGACTACGAATGCTGACCTGCTGATGACAAGTAAACCTGCCCCGACCTGCCTGGAATGTCACCTTTACTACCAATATTGCTGTTAAATCCCCATCAAACCCACCTTCTGCCCTCCAAGCCCAGATGCCACTTCTCTCCTTCTATTGTGCCCTGAAAACACGAGCATGTCCCCTCCTCCCCCCTCACAACCTGGTGCCCCAGGTTTCCCAGAGCTTCCTTAGCCCATTCTGTCCTTCTGACCTGCCTGGGGACCTGGCCCTGGCCCTCCTCCTCGCTCCCTGGTCCACCATGGCAGCCTCCTCTCTGGGCCCCTGCCTCCCCTCTGGCCACACGATTTTTCCTAAGAAACCTGGTATAGCCTGTAACTTCCCCTGTTGTGAACCTAAAATGCCATCACCCTGCTTGACCAAGTAAGGTTCCACTTCCAAGCCTAACCCTGTGGGTCCCAGGTAGATATCCCCTCTCGAGCCATCTCCCAGGCTCCCCTAGTGACAGCTTTGACCTCTTGCCATGATGTCTCAAGTCTGCCTTGACTGTCCCTTGTCAACTCTGAGCCTTTGCTCCACCATCTGTCACCTGGAATCCAGGTTCCTTGCCAATCCCCCAGGAGTGCTATGAAGTGCTACAGTGGCCACTGCTGGGCCTGGGGCCGTGGGGTGCTTGTAAAGAAGTTACCCTCCCGGGGCAGGGCTCCTCACCTTGTCCTTTGTCTCCACCTCCATTTCCTTGAGCCCCCAGAACACTGCCTGCCAGTATCATGCACCAGACAATCATTCCAACCATCTACACTGCTACCTACTTGCTCCATGCCCAGGCAACCTTCCTCTCCACAAAGCCCACAAGAATACTTGTCTTCTGTTTTTGTTGTGGCCTGTCAATTCCCAGCAGAGTGTTCAAAGTACTATTGAGAGGCACGCAATAGTTCTTAAATGAGAAAACTCAGAACAGGTATACCAAGAATGGCATAATTTTAAACCTGCTTTGGAATTTTATCTAATTCATCTTTTTTCTTTCTCCTCACCCTCAGGCCACACCCTGCCAAGCTGACGTTGGGATGGCAGGCAGGGGAGAAAGAGGCTCTGGGCTGCCAGAGAACCCACAGAACAAGTTCCTTGCTAGTGGACGATAAACACAAGGCTGAGAAGGTATTCTGCAGTATGTTATTAACATGGCTATATTCAGGTCCCTTCAAATAATTCTACAAACCAAATGACAGGGTAAATCAGAACCCACTGAACAGGCTAAGTGGCCTATTCTCACCATAGTAATGCCTCAGATACACAGCTGCTGCCAGGGACTGCTCCACAGCAGTGGTGAGGGGATGAGTAAGCCATAAGTCATTTTCTGCCTAACAGAAAATGTATTTGCCACTTCCATCAAAGTAGTAACTGGCATAACTACTCTAGGAACAAAGCAGACTAGTAAGCAGCTTTTAAAAGCAATAGATATAAAGTCAGACCAGGGATGTCACACACTAGCTATGAAATCTAGGACGAGTCGCCTTCTCACTTTGGGCCTCAGTTTCCTTACCTGTAATAAGGTGGTATTGGACTAATTCCTGCAGTCTTTTTTACCTCTAAAAACCCAAAGGCTTTTCAGAAATAAGTCCTAACACATATAGTCAAAAGTATTTTGACAAGGGTGCCAAGACCATTCAGTGGAGAAAGGACAGTCTTTTCAACATCTAATGTTCGGAAAAATGGATATCCACATTTAAAAGACTGAAGTTGGACCCTACCTAAAACCATATACAAAAATTAAATCAAAATGGATCCAAGACCTAAATGTAAGACCTAACACAATTAAACTCTTAGAACATGGGAATGCAGACTGGTGCAGCCATTATGGAAGGCAGTGTGGAGGTTCCTCAAAAAATTACGAATAGAATTACCATATGACCCAGGAATCCCTCTCCTGGGTTTCTACCCAAAAAAATCTGAAAACATTTATACATAAATATACGTGTGCTCCAATGTTCATTGCAGCTTTGTTTACGGTGGCCAAGACATGGAACAACTAAAATGTCCTTCGATAGATGAATGGATAAAGAAGTTGTGGTATATATACACAATGGAATACTATTCGGCAGTAAGAAAAGATGATATAGGAACATTTGTGACAACATGGATGGATCTTGAGAGTATAATGCTAAGCAAAATAAGTCAGACAGAAAAAGCAGAGAACCATAGGATTTCACTGATATGTGGTATATAAACCAAAAACAACAAAAGAACAAGACAAACAAATGAGAAACAAAAACTCAGAGACACAGACAATAGTTTAGTGGTTACCAGAGGATAAGGAGGGTTGGGGGGTGGGAGATGAGGGTAAGGGGGATCAAATATATGGTGACGGAAGGAGAACTGACTCTGGGTGGTGAACACACAATGGGATTTATAGATGATGTAATACAGAATTGTACACCTGAAATCTATGTAATTTTACTAACAATTGTCACCCCAATAAATTAAAAAAAAAACTCTTAGAAGAAAACATGGGACAAAAGCTCCACAACATGGGATTTGGTGATGATTCCTTAGATATGACACCAAAGGCATAGGCAACAAAAGAAAAAACTAGACAAATTGGACTTAATGAAATTAAAAACCTTTGAGCATGAAAGGATACTATCAGAGTAAAAAGGCAGTCTTCAGATTGGGAGGAAATGTTTGCAAATCATGTATCTGACAAGGAATTAATAACCAGAATGTATCAATAACTCAACATGTATCTAAATGTATTTAAAACTCAACAATGCAAAACCTGATCTAAAAATGGGCAAAGTTCTTGAACTGACAGTTCTCCAAAGAAGATATACAAATGGGCAATAAACACATGAAAAGATGTTCAACATCTTACTAATTAGAGAAATGTAAATCAAGACCATGGCAACTATTTAAAAAACAAAACAAAACATAAAATAAGTGTTGATGAGAATGTGGAGAAATTGGGACCCCCGTGCACTGTTGGTGGAAATATAAAATGGTGCAGCTGCTATGCAAAACAGTATGGCAGTTTCTAAAAAAAAATTAAAAGTAGAATTATCATGCAGTCAAGCAATTTCACTTCTGGGCATTAAAAGTAGAAATACTACAGAAGAGAAATGTAAACTTTCAAAAATTCAGATGGCTGAAATGTCAAGAGCCAGTTATAAGAGCCACTTAGCATATCTAGCATGTAAGCACCTACTGGCAAGAAGCTAACTTCAAAATAACTATGATTAATAAGTTTAAAAAAAAGAAAAAAATGACAAAATGGATCTATAGATGGAGCATTCAACAGAATTGTAAATCTACAAAAATAGTCAAATGGACATTCTATTATAGGATTTAAAAATACAATATCTGAAATTAAGAGTTCATTGAATAGGTTTCACAGAAGATTGGGTAAAGCAGAAAGCAGGATTAATGAACTCAAAGCTTGGTTATAAAACTATCCAGAGAGAAAAAAGATGGAAAAGACAGAACAGAGTATAAAAGACGTGTGGGAGCTAGTCAAAAGGTCTAATATATGTTTAATTCGAGTCCAACAAGAGGGAAAGAAAAGAGAGAATAGGTTAGGAAGCGGTCATGGAGGAAATAATGGCTGAGGATTTTCCCAAAGCTGGTGCAAGACATTAGTCCACAGATTCAAAAAGCTCAGTGTCAATAGGGATTGCCTTGAATCTATAGATTGTTTTGGGTAGTATGGATATTTTAATTATATTAATTCTTCCTATCCATGAGCATGGTATGTGTTTCCATTTATTTGTATCTTCTTTAATTTCCCTCTTCAAATTTCTCTCTTCAATGTCTTATAATTTTCTGAGTTCAGGTCTTTTACTTCCTTGGTTAAACTTATTCCTAAGTATTTTATTTGATGCTATTGTAAATGAGATTGTTTTCTTAATTTCTAGTTCTGATAGTTTGTTGTTGTATAAAAATGCAACCTATTTCTGAATATTAATTTTGTATCCTGCTACTTTACTGAATTCATTTATTAGTTCTAAAAGGTTTTGGTGGAATCTTTGGGGTTCTCTATATATAATATCATGTCATTTGTAAATAATGACAGTTTTATTTCTTCTTTCACATTTGGATGCCTTTTATTTCTTTTTCTTGTCTGATTGCTATGGCTAGGACTTCCATTACTATGTTGAATAAAAATGGTGAAAGTGGGCATCCCTGTCTTGTTCCTGATCTTAAGGAGAATGCTTTTAGCTTTTCCTCATTGAATATGATATTAGCTGAGGTTTTGTCATATATGGCCTTTATTCTGTTGAGATATGTTCCCTCTAGTCCCACTTTGCTGAGAGTTTTTATCATAAATGATGCTGGATTTTTTCAAATTCTTTTTCTGCATCTATTGATATGACCATATGATTTTTATTTTTCATTTTGTTTATGTGGTGTATCACGTTAATTGATTTGCAAATATTAAACCAACCTTGCATACCAGGAATGAATCCCACTTGATCATAGTGTATGATCTTTTAAATGTATTACTAAATTTGGTTTGCTAATATTTTGTTGAGCATTTTTGCATCTATGTTCATTAAATATCGGCTTATAGTTTTCTTTTTTGGTAATGTCTTTGTCTGGTTTTGGAATCATGGTGATGGTGGCCTCATAAAAGAAGTTTGGGAGACTTCCCATCTCTTAAATTTTGTGGACTAGTTTGAGAACAATAGGTGTTAATTCTTTTTTGAATGTTTGGTAAAACTCACCTGTGAAGCCATCTGGTCCAAGACTTGTTTGTTGGGAGCTTGTTGATTACTGATTTGATTTCATTGGTAGTAATTAGTCTGTTCAGATTTTCTGTTTCCTCGTGATTCATCCTTGGAAGAGTGTATGCTTCTAGGAATTTATCCATTTCTTCCAGATTGTCTAATTTGTTGGTGTATAGTTGCTCATAGTATTTTCTTTTTTTTTTTTTCTTTTTTTTTTTTTCATTTCTGTGGTCAGTTGTCATTTCTCCTCTTTCATTTCTGATTTTATTTATTTGGGTCCTTTCTCTTTTTTTCTTGACGAGGCTGGTTAAAAGTTTGTCAATTTTATATTTTCACAAAACCAGCTCTTGGTTTCATTGAACTTTTGTATTGCTATTTTAGTCTCTATTTTGTTTATTTCTGCTCTGATCTTTATTATTTCCTTCCTTGTACTCACTTTGGGCTTAATTTGCTGTTCTTTTTCCAGTTCCCTTAGGTGTAAAGTTAGACTGTTTATTTGAGATTTTTCTTGTTTCTTTAGATAGGTCTGCACTGCTATGAATTTCCCTCTTAGGACTGTGTCTCATAGATTTTGGGTCATTGTGTTTTCATTTTTGTTTGTCTCAAAGTATCTTGATTTCTTCCTTGATCTCATTGTTGACCCATTCATTATTTAGTAGCATGTTATTTAGCCTCCATGTGTTTGTGTGTTTTTCAGTTTTTTTTCTTGTAATTTATTTCTAGTTTCATACCATTGTGGTCAGTGATGATGCTTGATATGATTTCAATCTCCTTAAATTTACCGGGACTTGTTTTGTGACCTAACATGTGTTCTACCTTGGAAAATGTTCCAGGTGTACTTGAAAAGAATGTATATTCTGCTGCTTTGGGGTGAAATACTCTAAAAATATCAATTAAATCCAACTGGTCTAGTGTGTCATTTAAGGCCGCTGTTTCCGTTGAGACCACATTTTGGTGTGCCGCTTGTGGGGTTAACCAGGTAGTGTTGTGTAGCTGATTTTCTGTCTGGAAGATCTGTCCATTGGTGTCAGTGGGGTGTTAAAGTCCCCTAGTATGATTGTGTTACTGTTTATCTCTGTCTTTATGTCAATAAATATTTATTTTATATATTTAGATTCTCCTGTTTGGTGCATACATGTTTACTAGGATTACTTTCTCTTGTTGGATTAATCCCTTCATTATTATGTAATGTTCTTTGTCTCTTATTATAGTGTTCATTTTAAAGTCTATTTTGTCCAATATAAGTATTGTTACCCCAGCCTTTTTCTTAATTCCAATTGTGTGAAATATTTTTTTTCATCCCTTTACTTTCAGTCTATCTGTCTTTTGACCTGAGGTAGGTTTCTTGTAGGCAGCATATGCATGGATCTTGTTTTCTTACCTATTCAGCTACTCTATGTTTTTTGATTGGCACATTTAATACACTCACATTTAAAGTGATTATTGATAGGTACATAGTTATTGCCATTTTATTATTGATATTTTTTATCTTCATTTGTCCGTTTTCTCCTTTCTTCTGCGTGAAGAAGTCCTTTTTACATTTCTTGTAATATTGGCTTGGTGGTAATGAATTCCTTTAGCTTTTTTTTTTTTTTTTTTTTTTTTTGTCTGAGAAGCACTTTATCTCCCTTTCAATTTTAAATGATCGCCTTGCTGGGTAGAGCAGTCTTGGTTGTAGGCCCTTGTTTTTAATCACTTTGAATATTTCCTGCCACTACCTTCTGGCCTGCAAAGTTTCTGTTGAGAAATCAGCTGACAATCTTATGGGAGTTTCTTGTAAGTAACCAGTCTTTCTCTCCTTATTTTAGGATTCTCTCTTTGTCTTTAACCTTTGTCATTTTAATTACAAAGTTTTGGTGTGGGCCTGTTTGGGTTCATCTTGTTTGGGATTTTCTGTGTCTCCTGGGCTTGTATGTCCATTTCCTTCACCAGGTTAGGGAAGTTTTCAGTCATTATTTCTTCAAACAGGTTCTCGATCCCTTCCTCCCTCTCTTCTTCTGGTACGCCTATGATGCGACTGTTGTTATGCTTGGTGTTGTCCTACAGGTCCCTTAAACTATGTTTATTTTCTTTTTCTTTTTGTTGTTCTGATTGGGTGTATCTTGCTACCTTGTCTTCTAAATCACTGATTCGGTCCTCTGCTTCATCTAATCTGCTGTTGATTCCTTCTAGTGTATTCTTCATTTCAGTTATTCTATTCTTTATTTCTGACTGGTTCTTTTTTATGGTTTCTGTGTCTTTCTTTATGCTTACTATCTCTTTGTTGAAATTCTCACTAAATTCCTTAAGCATTCTTATAACCAGTGTTTTAAACTCTGTATCTGGTAGGTTGGTTGCCTCCATTTCATTTAGTTCGTTTTCTGGAGGTTTCCCCTGTTCTTTTATTTGGAACATGTTTCTTTATTTCTTCATTCTGGCTGTCTGTGTTTGCTTCTATGTATTAGGTAGACCTCCTACGTCTCTCAGTCTTTGCTGGGAGGCCTTATGTAGTATGTGTTCTATGTGGTCCAATGGCACAATCTCCCTGATCTCCTGTGCGTGTTCCAGGAGTGTCCCTTGAGTGTGTTCTCCTGTTGCTGTTGAGCCTTAATTGCTTTCGGTGTGTCAGTAGGTGGGATTGACCCCCAGGCTGACTGACTGTGAGGATTGGCTGTGCCCACAGTGGATGAGCTGCTGTGTGGGAGGTGGCCCCTCAGAGGGGGATTGGCCTCTCCAGGTTCTTGTGCCTGTTGAGACCACCCTTTGGGTGTGGTCTTGTGGGGTTAACCAGGTAGTACTGTGTGGTCTGAAGCTGGCCTCTGGGTGTGGTGTTTCTTGGGACAGGCACCCATGCAGGCCAATTTCAGCCTTGCCTGTGACTGGCCTGTGACTACCTGGTAGGAACTACAAAGCCATATGTGGTTGGCTGCTGCCTGTGCTGGACCTGGAGGTATGTTGGGGAGGCCAGCTGCCATCAGAACTGGGCCTGGAGCAGCTTAACAAAAGGCCCAGGGCCCCTAGGCCTGCTGCCACCTTCTACCTGCCTATAAGGCTCAGCTGCTGAAAGAGCCTCCTTAGGTGGCAGGCTGGGCTGGTTGACTCAGTGTTGAGGGTGCCTTTGGTGATGCAGCACTAGCTGGACAGAGCGGGGTGCCAGGGAGTCATGAGGCATGGCTGGTGGTTTTTACAAAGTTAATGCAAGTTCAGTTCTTGTGCCAGTGCCTGGCCTGTGACCAGTTCACAAAATGCCCTGAGAATATTGCAGCCAGCCACTGCTCACCTCAGGCTCACAGATCCCCAAGAGTTGCCTAAGAGAGACTGTGGCACAAGTTGTGGCTCACCGCCAACCACCCAAAGTTCTACGGGCAGCTGTGGGCTATCTGCTGCTATAAAAGGCTCCGTAGGCTTGTGGGGTGGGGCCTGCCATCTAGGTGCCAAGAGTGCCCCCGGCAATGCAGTTCCATTGGACAGGGCAGGGTTCCAGGGAGGTATGGGGTGTGGGCTTGGTTTTTACAAAGGTAATGCAGTTTCTGTTCTTGCGTGGGTGCGGGGCCTGTGACCATTTCACAACAAAGCCCTGAGAACACTGTGGCCAGCTGCTGCTCACCTTAGGCCTGCAGGTCCCCAAAAGCCACCCAAGATAGGGTACAGCACAGATTGTGGCTCACTACCCACTACCAAAAGTTTTCCAGGCCTCTGTGGGCCATCCGCTGCTGTAAAAGGCTTCCACAGCTTGTGGGGCAGGGCCGGCCACTCAATCGCAGAGAGTGTCCTGGGCAATGCAGTACTAGTTGTGCAGGGCAGGGACCCAGGACATCACCAAGGGTTGCAAATGCATGGATTTTACCAGACCAATGTGGTCTCAGATTTGGCCCTTTTGGGGAGGGTTCGACATAGAAAAGATGGCACCCTCCTAAAGGCTACATGAGAGGCAGGCTTCATACTGGAGCAATAGCTGCTGTCCCTCCAGCCCTCAGCCCAAAGCCACACAACTCAGTTTTTCCTCATGTCTCTGGCACTTCTCAAGTTGCTGCCCCTTCACTGGAGACCAGGTGTTTGCAAGTGAGTGAATCTGTGTGTGGGGACTTTAAGAGGGTGTCTGGGTTTCCAGCCACCTTCAGTCTCACTGGGATGGGCCGACAGAGTCCTCGCTGATTTTTACTGCCAGATGTTGTGGGAACTCCTCTTCCTGGCAGAGGACTTCTGTGCTGGGGTGTCCAGTGTGGGGCTGGGAACTGTGCCTCTTCCATGGGGCCTTCACCCTGGAGATGTCCCTCCAGCTGTTCAACCAATATCCGTGCATTTGGGGTCAGCCTGTTTCGCATCTCCAACCCTCCTACCAGTCTTGATGTGGCCTCTTCTTTATAGCCTTAGTTTTAGGGGTTCTGTTCAGCTAGTCTTCCGATTACTCTTGAGGTTGATTGTTCTATAATTTATAGTATTTATTTATTTTTTAACCATTATTGCTTATTTTAATTTATATTATGTTTACATATTAAGGGCCCATGCCCTTTAAGAAATGTGTAGTAAAACATACATAACATAAAAGTTACCATTCTAGCCATTATAAAATGTATCGTTCAGAGGCGTTAAGTTCATTCACATTGTTGTGCAACCATCACCATGACCGTCTCAGCCCTTCTTCGTCTTTCCCATTAAACACTAACTCCCAACTCCCTCCTTCCCCCGGCTCCCAGAAACCACTATTCCACTTTCTGTCACTAAGCATTTGATGACTCTGGGAACCTCATATAAGTGCAACCATACAGTATTGATCCTTTTGTATCAGGCTTATTTCAGTTAGCGTGACCTCTTCAATGTTCATCCATGTGGTAGCATGGGTCAGAATTTCCTTCCTTTTTAAGGGGCTCATGCTGTTTATAGCAGCTAAAACAACTAAGCTTAGTAAAAATGTTTAGTTAGAATTGAAGTGGTTTCCTCAAGTGAATGGCGATGGTCAGCTGAGTACTGGCTGGACAATCTGCTGCTGTGAAGGACAATGCTGACCCTGCCAGGGCAGGGCAGCCCCCATGCCCGCTCCACTCTTACAGAGGTGCTCTCTCTGCTCGGGTCCTCCCCTGCAGGGCTCCACTAACCTCCAGCCTAGCAATGTCCCCTCCTTTGTTACTCTCCACCCCACCCCCCCAACACACACACCGGTTGTCCATCTGAAATGTTCAGTCTGGTCCTGCTACTCTGTTCTTCTTTCATTTCTAATCTGTTTTTTTTTTTTTTTAAATGTCCTCAATTATTATTTAACCTTTTTTTTTTACTTTTTTTTTTATTAGTTTCAGGTGCACAAGACAAAGTAATACTTAGATGTTTATCATTTTTATCCCTCACACTGTGTGAACCCCCTTCCCTCCCCCCATCCACTATCCCTCTGACATCGCACAGAGGCATTACATTTCCATATAATTTATTTTGAATTTTGGTGTGATCCTGGGATTCAGGAGTCATAGTGTTTACCTAATCTGCCATCTTGGACCAAATTCAGAATTTCCTTTCTTTTTAAGGTGGAATAATATTCCACTGTATGCATCCACCACATTTTGTTTATCCATTCATCTGTCGGTAGACACTTGGGTTGCTTCCACCTTCTGGCTATCATGAATAAATACTTCTATGAACAGTGGTGTACAACCTAAACCACATTTTAAATCAATCTTTTAGCTGAATATAACCTTAGTCACTCTTACCTGCAGTTTTCAGGCCATGTGGTAGACAGAACGGAGCACAGAACCTGAACTCAAATAGATCTGGGTTCAAAGCCAGGCTCTGTCACTCACTAGTTCAGTGACTGAGGGTGAGTTACTTGGAGGATCACACATAAAGCATGTAAAATTGCCAAGCACACAGCAGTGATTATTACTATTACTCTCATGAGCTCAGAGCACCTCCCTGATGTCAGGATGGCTGGGGAGTGACAGCGACTCTAGGCCCTCAAAGTGCCAGTATAGAAGATACCTGAGGCTTGTGCTTTTCTCATTGTTCGCCTTCTTCCCAACAGAAAACAAGACAACCCAAACCTTACAAGAGCTGCCAATCAACTTTTATCTATATAAAACATGTTGTCAACCAATGATAATTGGCCAAAGAGTATTTTACATTTTGCTTGTTTCTATTCATCTGACTTTAACTGCCAAGTGCTGGTGGCAAACCCAGATTATGAATGATTCATGCATAGATACAATGACTAATTAAACTCAAAAGAGACTATTCATTAAGAAATATAAATGCAAACTTTTTACCCATGGGCTTGCAAAGAGATGTCTGCAGGAAGCATTTGCAGGAAGATTTATAACCTCATTTTCTTCAGTAAACAACACTGCAGATGGTTGATGAAAAAAATATTTGCATTCATAAACTATTTCTTATCATGCAAACCACGATGGTTAAAGCTTCTGTACGTGGTTTCTGAATACTTCGTTTTTTGCTGTTTTGATAAATGCTTATGGATTTTTAAATTATGGGCCCTCTGATTCTATTGCTGTATTTTAGTGATATTTAACTATTTACCTATTGATTTGGGGATAAGATTGGTGGCTAGCTGGGTTCTTAATCAAACTATTTACTGCAAAGGCTTCTGAAATAGCCACTGGCTTGGACCCAGCCCTGGGAAGATAACTGTGACCCTCTCGGTCTTGATACTCTATACTAGCTAAGGTACTCTGCCATTCTATAATTCATTTTTCTCTGTCCACAAAGTGGAATTAATCAAGATTGACAAAGTATTTCACAAGACTGTGGCACAGATACGGTAAAGAGACAGGACAATCATATCTAGAATCCCCCTATAGATGTAAGCTCTTGCAACCTGAAAAAGGGCAGTGTTTGAAACAGGGATCCCATTGACCTTGACTGTCAAAGTCCTTCCAAGCAATGGAACTTAAAAACCAATTAAAAAGATCCGATTCCCTTTGGTTTAAGGGCAGCCATGTGATACAATGAGGCAAGCATAGAGATAATGGAAGAAACATCCCTTAACTGATTTGAAATTGTTGATCCAAGCGCTTAGCATCTTGAAATGGCCCTTAAGCACATTTGCCAGTGGATTCTCAGCAAATTACCACATCTCAAACAACAACAAAATTTAACTTATAAAGTATTCCCCATACCCACACCCCCCCCTATAAAATATAATTGCTACTTCCCTTTGGGGTTGCTTTTTACATTTTTCTTAGGGTCTTAGAGTCTTTCTGAAATATTGTCTGAAAGCTGTGGGCATCCAGGTTATGAGAGCAAGCAGCAGTAGAAAATCTCAGTCCTTCTCTCTCGCTCGCTCTCTCTCTCGCTCGCTCGCTCTCTCTCTCTCTTTCTGTCTGTCTTCAAATCCAGTCCCCAAACTAAGATCACCTTGAATTCTCAAGAGTAACACTGAGCCTCTTGCTTTGTCCCTTTTCCGTCATGGATCACATGTGTGGAAACTAGACAAGCAACCAAAACCACTACGAAATGGGTGATGCAGTTTTAAGTTGTCAGATCTTTTCTATCCCCCCCCACAAAAAAAGGGACCAACAGCAATGCCATATATTTTCATGGGGCTGCATATCCAAAGTCTCAAGGGTGAAACTTGACAAGACACTGAGACAAAGCCCCGCGCGTGTCATCCAGCCAACCACTATCTCCAAGGAACCCATCCCAATGGGCCACTGCAACCAGACTACATGTCTGCCAACCCCAGGAGCCCATGTCCTTCTCCTGCAGCCCAGTCACCTTACAGACTGGAGAGAGAGTCACTACCGCCCTCTCCACCTTTCTGATGACAGCCATTGTCACATGTATAAAGAGGTGCACAAGAAACAACACGTGTTCTCACTGAGAGTCACATTGCTCCTATCCCCAAATAACATGGCACAAAATAAAATTAAGCTGCACTCTAAAATGGGAACAGAGTTTCCACTGGAGGAGGAGGCAAAGCTGTTACAGAGAAAGAGATCTCAAGAGCAGAAACTATTCTTAGGAAAATTTCACTCTGTCCGTGCTCTTGGGGTGAGAACTAAAGTCTGTCCACCTCTGGTCATTGGTGCTGCCTTCTGGAAAGGCTGCACCACAACCATCTCCAATCAAACCATTTCTCTTTCCTGAGGGTCCTCCAGCAGACTTGGGAGCCTATGCAAATGCTTACTGTATACGGTGAACCCCACAGAGGGGCACTGGGTTGTCCTGGGGCCCTTCCGGGTTATTTTCTGATTGTCATGTGCTCTGTAAGTTATTTTTTTCTCTCTGCAAGTATCTGAGCTGCATTTGTGGGGTAAATGAAGAGGAAACCTCCTGATTTGTGTTAGCTACTGGCTCTGAGAAACAGCGGAAGGTAGGCAGTCTGGAAAGGAGGACCAGACCCTGTCTCTAAGAGGAGGCCGATTTTACTGCCCTGAAATCCTGGCTTCTGAATGAGCAGAGGATGTGCCCCTGGTAAGAGAGCTTACCAGACTTGGGCTCTCTCTCTGGTCAGGGTTGGACTTCCGTCCAGAGCCACTCTCCGCAACCTCTAGGATGCATCTCAGAGACAGCACGGTAAACCCTCTAAGAACCTCCTTTTAAGCTTAAAAATAGTGCAGTGCTTTCCAAGAGGATGCAACAATCAAAAGCTGACACTTCCACCATTCAACACCAGAAGCAAACATTTCATGTTCATCTTTTCCTCTGTGGCACAATCCCTGAGATGGCCAACAGATAATTCAGGCATACCCATAAATGGGCTAATGCCCAGCCATTTTCTTGCCCTTTCACGGTATTGCATGTGGATTTGTCCAAAGCTATTAAAAATTAATTATTCACCCCCAAAGAAGGCCTGAAATAAAGTCAACATTTACAACTTACTAATTAAGACAGTCCCTGGCATTAGAAGCTCATTATACTAGGGCCACAGTATTAATCTAATTTTACATGAAAAGAGACATGTAATTGCGAGTACTCTGCAAGTCTGAGCTGTAGCAAAATCATTTTTGAATCTGTCAGATTAAATTTTACAAAGGCCTTGGCTGGTTTGTCAGCTACCCACCCCAGAGCACCTTTGGCCCTTTGACTGAGGGCTCTGGGGGAAAGGGGAGTAAGACAGCGAAAAGGCCAGGGCCTGGCTCTGTGCCCAGCATCCATCACCGGCTCTCCGTGCTACAAAGGGCTGGGGTCTCTTTCCCTCCAAGGGCTATCCTTGGAGGAAAATCTTCCATGGGAACTGGGTGGGATCCTGTGTCCAGTGCCTCGGCAGCAATTTCAGCGTGATTAACACAGCAATGAGGAAACAGCAGATAACAGGAGATGGTATCACCCCCTTTCCCCACTCAGACAGAGGACATTTTGCAACTGATCACACTGTCCTCACTCACCATCATTATCACTTCCACTTTTATTGATGCCAAAGGGGCCAGGCGCAAGGCTGACCCCTTACACGTCCTCGCAATAGCCCAGTTCTTCACATAAAGGAACTAAGACTGGGGAAGTGAGGGGTTAGGATAGATCATTTGTCCAAGTCATGTGGCTGGAAAGTCACACAGCTGAGATCCCAGTTTGGTTGGGCTACATTATTGCAGACACGACAAGGAGCAAACTAGATCAAAACTTGACTTTGCCCCTGAAGCTCTCTCAAATCCCAGTGCTTCTCTCTTTCCCCACTTCCACAACCCCCTGCCAACACCACCTGTCACCAGGATCCACTGGCCCCTCAGCCACCTCCTTGCCTCTCTCTGACACGTTTTCTAGCCCACAACCAGAGCAGTAAAGCTGAGAGTACCAAGCTGAGAGTGTTGGCAGGGGCAGCCCTTGGGATCCAGTAGAGAATCTGGCTGGGAAGGCCTTTCATGGTTTATGAGCTGTCCCCTGCTGGTCTCTCCAGCCTCATCATGGGACATCCCCATCCCACTCTAGCCCTCCCTGCTACTGCTACCCTTGAACTGCCTTTAGCTCTCTAGACAGCCAGGTTCTCTCCCCTACCTCTGGGCCTCACATTCACTGTACTCCACTCACCTTTACCAGACTAATTCTTCCTTGCCCTTCAGGTCTCAGCTTGTGCTGCACCTCCTCCAGGCAGCCTTCCATGATTCCTCCAAACTGGACTAGTGCCTCTCCTTGTGTTTCCTTTGCCAGAGAGAAGCATCAGACACACTCCACTATGATTTTTCTGTTGATTTGTCTGCCTCCCCACAGCAAGCAGTGAGGTCCCTGGCAGCAGGGACTGGTTTGGTTTTCCATTGAATCCTTACCTCCTAGCACTGTCGGGCACAGAGAGACAATAAACACTGTGCACTACATATTTATTGTATACTGACTTAAAATATACTAACCTCTATAACATGTAGCAAGAAAGTGTGTTTTCTAACTCAGAAACATCAGCACTGGTGTGTGCAAGAAACTGGCTGCTCCAGATCTGTGATTAAAATTATTCAAAGAACAAAACATGGTTCCACATGTTATATGGTTAGAGAGGAAAAACTCATCTACAATTAAATGCAACCCCAAACAAAATCCCAATGGGATTTATTAAATGAAACCTAAGCTGATTTTAAAATTTACATAGAGGAGGAGAATCCCAAGGAATTTTTTGAAATTACAAAACAATGAGGGAGGATTTATTCTACCAGCTCTCAAACCATATCATAATGCTACAGCGATCAAACGGTGGGATACACGTGCAGGAATTGATAGAGATCAATGGAGCATGGAGTGTTCAAAGCAGAATAAATTCTGTTGGGAAAATTAGATATACTTTGCGGAAACATAAAATTAGATGCCTACCTCATACCTTGCTCAAAAACAAACTCCACAAGGATATAATTTTAAACACATTTGTTAATGGTCCCTTCTTTCCCAAGTGATTTGAATGGCACCTTTTTCACTCAGTGAATTCCCATAAATGCAAAAATCTATTTCTAGAGATGCCGTTCTGATTTTTAAAAATGAACACCAAGGATTTTTCACCCATAGCATTTTAACAGGCATCTACACATGGCTCCGTGAGACTACCCACTCTGGACTGGACCACAGATGCCTTATGTGAACTCTGAAAACGCTGTCACTGCGTCTGAAGCTCCCCCATGGGACCAAACAGTCATTCTGCAGAGCCACACTGAAAACAACTTTCAGTTAGTGTGGCCCTGAGTGATGATGGTGGACATTTCTGAGACTCAAGCTCTCCTCTCGGCCACCTGCCTGGCTGACCCAGCTAGGCACGGCTCTGGGAAGATTCCAGGGCCTAGGGACAATGTTAGTGAGGAACACTAGGTTGAAAAAAGGCCCATTTTATGCCAAGGTGCCATAGTTTTTCTATTTCCAAAATAAGGGCTTGCTATGAGTTGCATTCTTATGCAAACATTCCCCAAGGCCAATATTTCACATGACCAGTCGATTTAGGGAACAACAGTATCAGCAGTACTATAGAGTCCTTTATTTACCTTTAGACAGAAATATGTTCTTGGAACAGGCCTCCCTGCCTCTGAGATGTGGTATTTCATGTCCTGGGGGAATGAAAACAGGCAGAACCTGTGTCTGCAGTGAGCTGCCTTTACTAGTTCCCAGGGTTCCAATGAATAGGTCCATATGTACACAGGGTCCCTACTCTTTGTAACAAACAGGGCATGTGACACACTGTAAATTGTATGAGAAAACATACAATCATTTTTTAAACAGCAAAATGAGTACTTGTTTATCAGGAAAACTTTTGTTGAAGACTTCCTGAGGTTGTTCTGGGGAAATCAGTGATGCCCAGCCTGGACTCATACACTGCTGGTGGCCATGTAAAATGGGACAACCACTTTGGAAGACAGTGTGGCAGTTTATTTAAAAGTTAGACATATATCTATCCTATGACCCAGCCATTCCACTCCTAAGAATTTATCCAAGGGATTAGAAAGCATATGTCCATACGAAGTCTTGGACACAGACTTTCATAGTAGCTCTATCTGGAAACAACCCAAATGCCCATCAACAGGCAATGGATAAAGCGGGGTGCATCCAACAATGGAACACCACTTGGCAATGGAAAGGAACTGGTGATATGTGTAACAACATGAATGAATTTTAAAATAGTTGGGTAAAAAATGCAGGATAAAAGAAGCCAAATACAAAGAGTATATATATTATACGATTCTAGAAAATGCAAACTAATCTATTATGCCAGAAAGCAGTTTAGTGGTTGCCTGTGGAGGTGGGAGGGGTTACAGAGGAATTACGAAGGGGCATGGGGAGACTTTGGGGGTGATGGTTTATGTCCATTTTCTTGATTGTGGTGATGGTTTCACAGGTGCACACATGTGTCAATACTTATCAAATTGTACACTTTAAATATAGGTAGTTTATCGCATGTCAATTATACTTCAATAAAGATTTTTCTTTCAAAAAGATGCATCGAAGACAAAAAAAAGAGTGGCTGCCTATTAAGAAACTCTACTCTACACATCCTCTACCTGGGACAGCTGTGCGAGTCCCCGAGACCACGAGTCACGCACTGTCCTGTGGTCAGACCTCCCACCTCCTTCTGAAAGCCCCACTGTCTCCCAGCTCTGTCAGACTGCTGGTCCCCACCTTCCCTCACTGGGCAGAGCCTGCTCCCCAGTTAGCCTATAGGCCAGTGTATAGTCCATGGTCCAAGCAGGGCCACCATTCATATTCCCTGGGGAATCCCCGTCCCACTTGGCGAGGACCTTTGCAGGGGGACAGAGGTGTTCTTCTGACAGAATTCAATTTGTGACTTCAGATCACCTTCTCCCGCTGCTTTTAGGCAGAAGGACACCAGTGCCAAAGCTAAAAAAATCCAGCTCACATGCTTTATTGCCATCTCTCTGAGGTTCAATGTAATGAAACAGCTGCCATGCTAAGAAAGCAGGAGAGCACCTGGACTCTTGGGAAGCTGCATTAACTCTTTCAAGCGGCGGCCTGGAGAGCTCCAGGGCTACCTTCTAAGCAAATCCTCCTGTTCCTGGGTGTCCTCTATAAATAACAAACAAAACAACCCCTACCTGTTCCTGCCCTTCACTGTGTTCTCCTCCACGGACTGCAGCAAGGCACAGTTTGAACCATGCATTTCCTGGACATTTCCTGAGCATGTCACATGTGGCAGAGCCTATACTCGGCACGCTTCTCAGAGCCAACAGTCTAGCTGAGCAGACACACGTGATGAAAGCATCACTACTTCCTAACTGGGATCTTGGACAAGGCACTGAGGTCCTCCTCTGTGAACTGGGGTACTGCTCCCACCCTCTCAGTGGGATTACTCACCTCACCGAGAAGGTTCCCCAGACGTGCCCTACACAGAACCCAGCACCACCCTGGGTGCAGGGAAAGGACATGGGTTATGGCCCTTAATGGGTCTCCTTCCCTCCAAACAGCCCAAGGTCAGAATGCTTCCACCCACCACTTCAGAGGCATTTTACACAAACACACACAAAAAATCAGCATGTCTCAGGGAAGTGCAGCCACCAATGGAGAGGTAGAGATGTGGACAGTGGGCGCTCTGGCCAAGAGAAGGCTAGACCCTTGCAGTGACCTCTCCACACCCACAACTCAAGTTGGGGCCTGATCCAAGGGACAAATGACTCGGTGTGTGGTGGCAACCACGGAGTTAACCAAATGCAGGAATATCCATCTCTCAGAGCAGGACAGAAGGAGGGGAAAGTGGGGGGAGTGAGACTGCTGCTTTTAATTATTAACCGTGCTTTCACTCTGATGTTGTATGTATTAGTGGGATAAAGAAACATTTTTAATGTTAAAATAAAATTAGTACATGGCATTTATTTGGGGGTTGCTTGAGATGACGTGACTTGACAGAAGTTAGATCCACAAAGACCAAAGGGATTAAAACAGTTTAAGGGTATCTTGGTGGCCAGGGGGCATCACAGCGGAATGTGGAAAATGCCAGTCACAACCCTGTGGCATTTGTCCCCATCTCACAAGTGTCCGGTTGTTGCACATAGCAGGGGCAGAGGAAAATTCACGGATGAGATTTTTCAGCAGCTCTGCCACTCACTGGTAACTGAATGTGTCCTCAGGAGCTGCTAATGGATAATCATTTTGCCATATTTTGAGAGACGAGGGATCATTGTGGCATATTTACTGCAAAAGCATTGACACTGGGATCCAGAAAATGATCCTGGAGGATGTGCAGTTTTTAAATAACACTAAGTAACGGGGCCTTTCCGCTCACCTGGGGCTGTGAGCCCCGTAAGGTGGAATGCTCAGCCTGGCTGATCATTCCATTCAGGCATTTTCATTGGGTTTTAAATAGACCACAAAGAGATTAAGCGTTTTTGCTTCAGACTGAATGAGAATCTGACTGGCGTACATGAAACACATGTCTAAAAAAATAAGAGCAAAGGACTACTGATGAGCACGAAGTAAGCCTGAGGAATGGGGATAAGCTGGATTTCTGTGTAACAGAGGAGCTGGGAGGGAATGTGGGGGACAGAGGAGCAGCAGAGGGTAGAGATGCACAGGTGGGCCTGGGCAAGCAGCAAGGGTCAGCCACGTGAGGGAAAAGCACACCAACCACCAAAGGGGCCATCGTTTTTATGTCTCGCTCCCCACCACTCAAGCACAAGACTGAATTCCTCCTTTGTCCCCTCAGCTCTATTTCTATTTCATTCTGGAAAGGAACTGGGAATACTTTCAAGGGAAAAAAAAAAGTGCTTCCTTTCTTTCTGGAGCTCTCCCAGGGAAGGCAGGATGTTGGTTTCTGTTACTTGGAGGCACTTCTGTCCAGTTCCCGAAGCAACAAGTGAACCCCAGAAGGCACAGGGCAGCCAAGGCAGGAAGGCACTGGTTTCCTGAGTATGCTGACGTCCCTCCATTCAGCAGCATGCCAGGTGGCAGTGTTGCCCAGGACCACCTTTTGGAAGCATTTGCCAAACGCCTGTGGGATGCCACTCTGTGCTGGGTGCTGGGCACAGAGGGTAAGTAGAAGGTGGTGCTGCTCCTCAAAGAACCCACAAGTCAGATGTCCAAGCTGTTAGGATTACGTACGCGATCCAAAAAAAGGCTTGATCATGCGCCACAATATGTGACTAATTATTCCTAAATTATACACGTTTTGTACTACTTGCCTTATGCTTTATGACACTCATCCCCTTCTTGAAAACACTAAGCTGGGGGACAGTGGAATGAAGAGCTATAACACCATTCATACCCCCGACCCAACACAACACTTCCTAGGAATGTGTCAGAGGAGAGAGACACACATGGACATGTTCAGTGGGACGTTATATTTATAATAGGCCATAAATGGAAGCTGCTCAAATATCCAACTAGAGAACAGCAGGGTAAGAAAACTGGGACTCGACTCTCGATAGGACAGAAGCATAAAACGTGACATAAAAACTGACAACCAAGGCTGCAGAACAGCCTGGAACAGTGACGCTGTAAAGCCGAGTGAAAAGAGAACGCAATGATGGTCACACGATTTCAGATGTGTGTGGGTGTGTGTGCGGCAGGAGTGGGGCCCCAAAGAAACGGCAATGGCTGGGATCATGGCAGTGTTTTCATTTCTTTTAAACCTCCTTTAATGCCACTATAATGTTTTTAATGGCATAGGAAATCAAATTTAAGTGAATAGCGGAGGACGATTTTTCTCACCAGTTCCTTCTCCTCCCTCTCTTCCAAAAGACAGAGTATCGATTTCCTCCCACCAGCCTCCCTGGCTTCCAGACTGATGAGTGTGTCTGCGAACCAGCCTGGTTCCACTAATAGGGCCTTCTGTCTTCTGTTTGCCGAGGCTGCCGCCATCACTCTCCCCGACAGCTCTGTGCCCTCCCTCGGCTGAAGGGCCCTGCGGGCTGTCACTGTGGGCGCTACGGCATTTTTCTCCCGCATTCGGTTATCAATTTTGATGGCCTTGATCTGCAATCACATCCACGAGAACCTGAACCCAGTGCGACAAGCATTTCTGTACAAATGGAACAGTGGTTGTACGTTTACATGAGCTATGGGAAAGGATTAACATGCGGATATTTCCAGGGAGTACCTTCCTTTAACCAGGCCACACATTTTCCACTAAGGGGAGTATAAACTGGAACAAACTTTATGGAGGACAACTTGGAAACCGTATCAAAAGGGGAAGCAGTACTTGACCCAGTAATTCCTTTTCTAAGAATTCACCCTTAGGAAATAATCACACCAGTGGGGGTGGGGGGGAAGCAAGCACAGACATGCTTGCCCCATTGCTTTTTTTTTTTTTTTAATAGCAGGGAAATGCTGCAAACAACTTGATGGTTTTAAAATGTTTAATCAAATTATGCTATAAACATTCAATGGAATATCATGCACCAGTAAAAATGACATTATAATTAGATATTTGAATAGGTGATGACATGAAAGAATCGTTATTTCAGGTGTGAGAGGGGTTTTGAAGTTCTGTTTTAAGAATCCTTGTTTTTTTGGGGGGGTTATCACTTTGTAAGTGGTGTAAATGTCTAACTATTACATTGTTTTGTACACCTGAAACTAATAAAGAAAGAATAATAATCATCTTTAAAAAAATAATCCTTGTTTTTTAGAGCTACACACTAAAATATTTGCAGATGGGGTTGCTTTAAAATAATAGAGGGCAAAGCAGATCAATGGGTGTAGTGCTTCCTTCGGGGGTGACAAAAAGGTTCTAGAACTAGACACAGGTGATGGTCGTACAACATTGTGAATGTACTAAATGTCGCTTATAGTGAATTTTACATCGCGTGTATTTACCACCACAAAAATAACCACAATGGGGAAGAACAGAATATGGGGCCGAGATGAAATAAGACTGAATATAAATTGTTAATTGTTGAAAGGTGAGTGGTAAGAACAAGGGACTCTGCATCTGTATGTGTATATATACATGTATGCCATTTATGGGGAAGTTTCCGCGATAAAAAGTTACAAAAAGTGATGTCGCAAATGTATATTTATTGGCATGGAATGTCCACAACATATTTCTGAGTTTAATGAGTCAGTTACAGAATTGAATATTGGGAATTTTCCCACTGATGTGAAATTATATACCTAATGTGCATCTATATATCTGCATAAAGAAATGGTTGGGATGCTGTTCAGTAAAGATTTTACAGTGATCATTTCAGGGTTAGCAGGTTTGAGAATTTTCTCCCTTTTATATATTTTTCAGTATGGTTTGCACTTTTCTTTTTCTGTTCAAGTGCTTTTCAAAACACTAAAGCTTTTCTCTTAAAAGGAAGAAATGCTCGGGACCACCCTTTTCACCTCTCGCATTCTGACTGAATGGTCTTGGGTAACAGCGTGTTCCTAACAAAAGCCACCTGGCTAGCTTGACACCTGGCACTTATTCCAATGACAGTGCTCTCCACGATGGCCATCATACCCCAGAAGGCCTGACGAGGGCCCAACTCTATTGTTGGACACCCTTGCCAATGACAACAACCTCAACAGCGACCCTGGCAACTCTTTCTCCAGCACATGTGCTTCCAGCCTCACAGCCTGTGATGTCAGCTGGGCCCGGACTGGGACGGTCCCTATCGCAGAGATGAGGGAGCTGATCACAGCTGAGAGGCCCAGGCAGGACCCAGCCCCACAGGGACTCTTTCTTATCCCAGGAGCCACCTCTCATTGGTGGTCAGGTCCCTGCTGGTGGGAGCTGGGGCTGGCCCTCCGTTCAGGAGGTGAGGACCACTATGTGGTGATGGTGCACAGGTGCGAACCTCAGACACCTATACACAGCCAAGCGTCTCCAGCGCCCACTGCATTTCACGTGAACAGCAGCAGCTGGAGGGTTAAATATAGCAACTGCCACTGGACCGCCCATTACTAAGGACACCACTGCTCCCGCCGTGATCTCTCCAGCTCAGCTACTTGGAGTCACCTTGGAGTCCCTCCTGGCCTCCCACACTCCCTGTGATGCCCTTCGGAAGAACTTGCTCTCCAAACTTGGCTCTGTGAGGACCCCCACGCAACTTATATACATGGCCTGAAGGCTCTGCACCCAGAGGGCATGGACCAAAGGAACCACTGTGACTGGCCAAATGTCACGCAGGGTGCCAGGTAGGGTCTCAGCTCCCGCTCCCCACATAAGAACGCAGGACATGGCGAGGCCAAAAAGGAACACCCACGGAGCCACAGATAGGGGAGTCACACCACTACATTCTTGGTGGCGGCTGCGTTGGAGACACAGGAAGCAGGAGCCACACTATCTGCAACCTGCCGTCCGCTTCTCTGCCAACCAACCTCACTTGCTAGCTGCAATGCGCTGTGCTAACTGCCATCCGCGCTTGCTAGCTCAGCCACCATCTTCTTGCGAGCCCCCATTTGCTGCTAGCGTAGCCACAGCAGTTATATTAGTGGCCAATGGCTCACTGGTTACAGCTGACGGCCAACTAGCCACAGCTAATGGCCATCCAATCACAGTTGATGGCCATTTACTACCTGAGCCAGCACCTTTCCACGTGAGGGCGAGAGCCTGGAAACTGCACTCCTGGCTCTGTCCCCACAGGAATCATCACAGTTGTGGTGAGGGCTATGAAGAGGGGCACCATGGGTCTGGAGAGCACCCACTAGGAGTAGGAAGTAGACCTGGCCTGGGGAGACAGGCGGGAGAACACTCGTGATATAAGAACAGCCATTGTGTGTGTGTGTGTGTGTGTGTGTGTGTGTGTGTGTGTGTGTGTGTGTGAGAGAGAGAGAGAGAGAGAGAGAACAGACTCCGCAGCACACAGGGCTCATGCCAGCTGTCTAACTGCCTGATGGCTCTCACTGTTTCGCTTCTGCTTCTGCAGACAGGAACCTGAAGCCCGGAGATGCAAGGGCAACAGAACATGGTGCTTGGCTGAGGAGAGGGAAAGTCAGACCTCCCGACAGCCTCAATGCCAGGCTTAAGCAGTCACAGGCTTGCCTGGAGCCAGTAGAGATGCCGCCAGGGCGGCTGGGACCAAGGGCTTCTGTGGTCAGGCCCTGAAGGTGACACTTCTGGCTGAGCTCACAAAATATCTACCAACAGGAGCTCTCTACAAACGCAGAGCCGCCTCATCAGTGACAAAATGTCCCATGGGCCCGCCTGGCCTGCCCACTTCTGATGCTTAACGAAGAGGAGGAAAGATGGGCTTGCTGTAGCAGCATTTCTTCTAAGGCAGGCATGGGGCCATGACTCAAGAGCCTCATTAAAATGGAAATCCCATTCCTCAAGAGAAGCTACCCTATCGCTGAGCAGCAGAGTATATCCGACTGTCTTTCAATGAGAAATGTAAGGTGGATGCCGGTGGGGAGAGGAAAACCATCACTCAGTCATCTAAGACCAGAACCTGCCCACTGGAATCACAACTTGTGGTCTCCATCCTGGCCCCATATAAACCCACTGCAACGATTTCCTCTCACTCTGCAGAGGGCAGTGCCCAAGGCTGTAGGAGCTGTCAGTTCCTGCCTAGGTAGCCAGGTCGCAATCTGCCCAAGGAGCTGCTTTCAGCCTAGCTCTCTGGGCTTGTGGCTGCCTGCTGGCCCAGCTTCGCTCTCCCCTGCTCTCACCTGGGCAAAGGTGGCCTACAAGTGTGTGGCACTGAGCACACCAAACATCTGGGGGCTAGACAGAATGTTCCTTCTGTGTCCAGGAATTGAGGGCCCATGTGTGGGCACAGCCGCTGTCATTTCCATGGGAGGAGAAAGGACCCCAGTTGTCGTGGTGCCTGGAGAGTACTGCCAACTAAACCTGGGCAAGGACAAACCCAGGCCAGGGTCTGTGAAGCCCCTCCCCCAGGAAGTTGCCCCACAGGCTTCCTTTTGTGTGTAGAGGGTGGGGGAAGTTTGGGGAGCAGGGAGATCATAAAAATGGCCATGCCCTAACCCTTGCCCTAGCTCAAGCCCTTGCTACCCTCAGGCTCAGCCTCAGTTCTGAGAACCAATGTTGATCTCAGGTGAAAGCTCTGGACCGATGGTTTTCAAACCTTTGCAGCGGAACCCATTTTGCAAACAGAGATCCGTCATTAGAGGCCACCAGACACAATACAAGGGAAGCTACTTAGGCTGACAGGGTGGGGGGAGGCCAGCCCTGACCCCACCCGTCAGCACCTTCCCCCGAGAAGGACGGCAGCTTGCACAGGCCCAAGGTGCAGGAATCACATTGAGACCCTAGGCTGCTGGTACCACTGTACCCAGGCGTGCTTCGTGTGGCAGCCACTGTGCTGCCAAGAACCAATCTTCATTGGGCCCAGCTCTTCCTGTGCTCACAGGCCCTCCCTGGCAACCCAGCCTGCCTGTAAGGGGCCTCTAGAAGCTTCTGTCCCTGCCTCCAGGGAACTTGTCTTGTCCTTTCCACAATTCATGGCTGCCGCGCCTGCCTGCTGGCCTGGCCTGCCTCCAGAGCTAGATCTGAGTTCATGACAGTTCCCTGGCCTCGGCTGGGCACGAGCAAGGGGCGGACAGAGCGTGAGAAGCCCACACAGCTGCTGCCTGCCTTCTTATTCGTCCTTGCTCCTGGTGAAGGCAGTGGGGAACCACTGGGCGGAAGCTGAAGGGGGTTAGGGAAGGGTCTGTAGAAGAGATAGTATCTCAGAAGGACCCAAAAGGAGAGCAGGATTTCATGCTCCCTCATTTAGACACATGGAGGTCACCCCTGCCCGCTGTTGGCCATGCCTGGTGGGACTAGGGCTGGGTACCTGCTCCAAGCTGCGTCAAAGCCTCTCATCCACAAATATGAAACTGGGGCACAGAGAGAGCAGCCTGAGGCTGGGCACAGCCAGGGCAGGGCAGGCTCACTGGCAGAACAGTTATAAAGGAACAAAGAGGCCAGTCTGCAGAAGGAACGGAGGGGACACGGGGAGAGCACCAGAAATGGGAGAGTCAGAGGGAACAGCTGCCAACACATCCTGTCCCTCCAGCTGCAACCTGAGCACACCTTACTTTTACTTACGACAGCTTGAGGGGGTTTTAGTTCCCTGCAACCAACTGACCATGAATAGAAAACCATGACAAAATAATAATAATAATAATAATAATAATAATAATAATAATAGAAGTAGTAAACAGCTTCCTGTCTATAAAGGTGTTTGCAGTGCAGTTAGGAGACATCCCCGCATGCATGAGACCATCACACACAGGTCTGTTGCTAACTAGGGATTCGATTGAAGAGCCAGGGGTGACTGGTGGTGGTAACGACCAACCGGCATTTGTCAGCTGCACCACACGGTTCTCTCTCACCTGGAGTTGTTTTGTATTCTTTTATTTTGTTATTATTATTGTTGTTATTTATCCTCACAATCATCTCATGATACAGACTTGATTCTTCCCTTTGATGAGCAGACAAATTGAGGCTTAGAGAGATTGAGGGTTTTGTCCAAAGTCACAAAGGGACTCAGAGCAAAGCCAGGATCCCAAATTTTGCACCCTTTTTACTAAGCCAGGCCTCCTCACACCACCAATTGAGACTCATCAACTGCCTGGGAGTGGAGGGAGGGGACAACGGAGCCCAGCCTTTCAGTTCCACAGCCCAAAATATCTAGCCCTGACCTTTCAAAGTTTATCTCCGATCAAAACTCTAACTGGCAAAGTGAAATGCAGGGGGAACCCAGGGAGATGTCCCAGCCCGGCTTGCCTTGGGTTTCAATCACGCCTTCTGACCTGGCCCCCGGGGCCCTCTGCCTCGGAACCAGTGACTTAATGAGCCGACAGCCTCACCTACATCAGAGCCTGGTACAGTGCCCACAGACCCACAGGCAGGTTACCATCTAAATGGCAACAAAGCATGAGCCTTTTGCATCTGATAATTACTAAGGAAAGTGCTATTACGCCCTTTAGGTACAAAGGAAGCAATCAGTCATCAAGGAAATTGTCCTGGCAGAAAAATTATACTTAAACTATCTTAGTGGTAAGAATGTAGCAAATGTATACTGACCTTTGGGTCTGGTTTTCCTTGTCAAATGACTCTGACCTCCTCATCCTACTACTCCTCTGATGAAGGACAACCCCTCCAATAAAAACAAAATCAAAAAACAAAACCCCATTTCAGAATGCCTATTTCTCTACAAAAATAAGAGGGCCACCTCTGGGCTGGCTCTTGGGCACAGCAGGCAGGCCGAGGGTCCTATGGGAAGAGGCGAGGTCAGAACAGACACTTATCGCCGTCATTGTGAAAATGCCACTCACTTTCTCAGAACGGAACGTGAGTCTCCTTGACTTCTGCACACCCATTCAAACTTCCTGGTGACCCACTTACCCCGAGCCTCTTTCAGCGGGCACTGATTTATATGGGTTCCTCAGGGGTAAGCCGCTGCCATCTGTAAGGGTCACAGGATCACATCTAAATCCAAATTGTCGGCACCTCTTACAGAATAAAACACCGTCACTTCGCTAAGTTCCTTTCTGGGACGTATAGCTCTTGCTGATGTGGATACTTGAGAATTGGCTCCAACTCATGTCCCAACCTTGACCCTACATGGCCCCCTTGCAAGGCCAAGCCATCAGAAGTGTCCATCCTTGTATGGCCTCCTGCTCCACGCCACGCCCGGCTTCTTTGGGAAGAATTCTCTACTAGCTGAGGGATGCTAACTAACTTCCTCAGGCTCGGGATGAACTCAGCCTTCTCTGCTGGAAGCAGATGTGTCTCCCCCTTTCTCAGCCCCTCCATTCCGTTTTCTAGTTCCCTCACACC
The DNA here is from genome assembly GCF_057876585.1 of Rhinolophus sinicus. NCBI lineage: Eukaryota > Metazoa > Chordata > Mammalia > Chiroptera > Rhinolophidae > Rhinolophus > Rhinolophus sinicus. Next base: position 21,304,869 of record NC_142509.1, read on the forward strand.
CTCTAACACACCGGGGAAAGTACTGGTTCCTTTAAATAAACCTCATTCCACTGCATTGTTAATTTCTTAGATGGGCTCGTAGTACTTCGGTTATGTTCATTAAAAAAAGGAAGGCTTATCTTGTAAAAATACATCCTGAAATATTGACAAATGGAATGCCATGATGTCTACAATTGGCTTCAAAGTGACACGGGACAGGGAAGAAGGTGGAGGCGTGGAGACAAGATTGAGGTGACAACTGGGTGACAGATATGTGTGGGTTCCTGAGACGCTTCTGTCCACATCTGTTTATGGCTTAGATTTTCAATAACAACCAAAAAAGGTTTTTCGAAACCCCATCCCTGGACGTTCTTGAGTCCAACTGTCCTACCTAAGGCTTCTACCTGCACCTCTTTCAACTGACACGTTTATCGAGCAACAACTGTACTGAAGGTTCTGCTCAGACTGCAAGGCGACTGGCCCCGCTTGCAACGAGCCCTAGGGCTGCTATCCCGACCTGCAGAGTCCTGTGTTCTACTTTAACAAAATCCCCACAGCGTCACTTCTCAAACTGGGCATTGGTTTTTCTCTCCCCCCAAACCAGGGTGGGCAGTCAGGGTGGGCAGTCAGGGTGGGCAGTCAGGGACTCCTCATCCTTGGCCACGTGGAGGGAGCCAAGTTTCCTGTCCTGGCATCGCTGAAGGGAAATCTTAACTCCCCCTGTTCCTCACTCAGGCTTACTGGATAAGGTGTGAGTCAGGGCAGAGGAGTTTGAGGGGAAGAGAGGCTGACCCATCCACATTTCGGAGGGTTTGGGTGAGGGCAACCCCTCCATCCGCAGCCTGTGGGCCAAGGACCAAGGGCCAGGGCACAGCCCGCCTCCCACCTGCACTAGAAGCGTAGAAGAAAGCATTGAGACCTCAAAGGCTCCAGGCCTGGACTCCTGGATGCTGGCCACTGCCTAACCCAAATGACTTCAAACCAGAAACCGACTTCCCCTCCAAACTAGGCACAGATGTGTGTTTGTTCTGAAGCCTGTGCGGCATTCTCAAGCAAGCCTGAATTCACAGCCAACGTGGGCAGAGAATACCCACCTGGAACCGCTGACCCATCGATGAGCAGTGGCCCTTCTGGGTGCCATTAAATGTCAGTCTTGGGTCCATCACAGAAACAGAAGCCAGTCTCTTGGGTCAGCAATGCCCTTCACTGTGGTCCCATTTCATTGACCAATAATTCACACCCATATTCCCACTTTCTCATTTCAGATGAGGACCGTGAAGAGAGAGTCTCTGATGAGTGAAGACTATAGCACTCCCAATACAGACACAATCCCGCTTTTTATGTAGAAAAAAAGGCTGTACCAACACCTGGAAGACAGGGGCCGAGAATTCAGAAATGAGCACACCTAGTGAACACCCTACACCATCCTTTTTGTCTCCCTGAATCCAGCACATCAAAAAAGTAGGTGGCAGTAAAACAGAATTAAATGCCCACTCCAGGAGAAGCACGGTATTTGGAAATGGAGGAAACAAGCCAGATGTGGCCGGTAATCCAGGGAGTCTGGGCAGACCATGTTTCTCAAAATGAGATGTGGGGGGAGGGGACGGCATGAGCCCTGCATGAAACGTTAGTGAAAAACGGGGTTCCTCGGCACCATCTGCACATCAGATCAGAATCTTGGTGGTCCTTCCCTAAGAGTTTTAACGTGCTCACCCCAGGGGACTTCATGCCCACCAAAGTTAGAGGAAAGGTATTCTGTTGTTTAATTGATGCCAGTCAATATTTTACTAACTTAACGAGCTCACAAGAGACCTTATTATACCTTCTGACAAGCCAAGCAGATGGGGCTTCTCCTCCTGGTGACCAAGAGTTAATCATTTAAATGTGGCTGTTTTCCCCTGTCCCCACCCAGCCTCTAGGGAGTGAGGATGGAGGACGTGGCCACAGAAGAACTCACCATAGCTCAGTGCTTGCAGGCATTCGCCAAGCACTAAGGAACAACTCCCCCCAACAAGGAAGAAACCCCGCATTTCAGGAAGCCATTCCTTCAAAAGGGAAGCCAAAATGTTGAGGGGACTAAGGAGAGACCACCATATCTCCAGTCCATTTGCATCCCCTAGGCACAAAGGCAGCAGGTTTTCAAGGAGCTGTTTACAGAGTCAGTACAACTCCACACTTCCCAGGAATTTATTTCCACCTCAGGGGGCGATGACCAACAGGAACTGGAGGGCAAGCCCTTGAAGTCCTACCTTTCAGACGATTTTCATTTTGGAGCAACAGGATGGCAGGCTGCCCAGCTGTTCTTTAGGGTCAAGCCCCAGGGCCACCAGACCCGCAAACCCCCTGCAGAAACGCTGGCCTTGGCTGCTCTAAGGGCAGAATCTGGGCTGCCTGGAATCATTCCAAGCGCTGGGCTGTGGTATCAGAATTGGGCTATGACATCAATGTGGGGCCAAGCCAGCTTGGGCGAGCAGGGCAGGAAAGAGGGAACTCCTTGAGGGGCTGGATTAGGAGAGAGAGAGAGAGAGAGAGAGACAGAGAGAGAGAGACAGAGAGAGAGAGACAGAGAGAGAGAGACAGAGAGAGAGAGAGAGAGAGAGAGAGAGAGAGAGAGAGAGAGAGTTCTGTAATGTTCTTAAAGCCTCCTAGCACCCCCAGGGAGGCAGACCTGAAGATGCTCTGAAAATGATTTTCAAATACTGAGAGTTACGTTGCAAGCCAGCCAACCTGCTGGTGCTTCCTCAGATACCAATTCAGGAGCAAAGAAAGCGAACAAACCATCCTCTAGCACCCCCCTGTGTCAAATGAAAGGATACTCTTATTTTCTGACAGGGAGGTTCATCTTTGGACCCCACCCAGGGAGTCAGGAGCAGAGCCCCCAAGTGGGCTGGGCGTCAACGTCCCCTAGGATATAGTTAAATGCCCGGAGATGCTATAAAATGCTGGATGCCCTTTACCTTTGAATTTCAGATACACAATAAATATACTTTAGTATAACGATGTCCCACCTATTGCATGGGACACACTTATACTAAAACATTATTTGTTGTGTATTTGAAGTTCAAATTAAACTGGATGGCCTGTATTTTTATTTGCTAAATCTGGCAGTTTTACACAGGTAGGGTTTTTTGTTTGTTTGTTTGTTTGTTTGTTTGTTTGTTTTGTTTTGAGTGCAGGTGCCCCTCAGGGTTGCTCTCCTTCATTCAGATTTATCAGGGCAGGGGACCTGGGAATCTGCATTCTGTTTAAGGTGCCATGGCGACTATTATCATTACCTACAGCTAACTTTTTTGAGCATTTGCCAAGCCCTGAGTAAGTTCTTTTTATGCATTATCTAGGTTAATCCTCACATCACCTCTAAGAGGTGGTTCCATTATTAAGCCTGTTTTACGGAGGAATGAGGCAAAAGACAGCAAGCAACTCACCCAAGATCACCCAGTCAGGGAGCCATGGTTTGAACCCAGGCAGGCTGGCTCTCACTGACTAAGAAATCTTTGAATTGGAAGGACTCTGGGAGGCACATAATCGCAGCCTCCAGGGGACTGACAAATGGAGAATATAGCCCATGCTCATGTTCTCTGCTATGCTACCTGCACCAGGTGGCAGAAAGCAAGCATCTGGCCCAGGCAGGGGGCTGGCTCAGGGAGGGTTTCCAGAAGGGCCTCTCCCTGAAGAATAAGCAAACATGAGGGGAAGCAGGGTGTAGGCAGGGGCTGGGAAGAGGGTTTGCAGGCAAGAGGTTCGGCATGCACACTGGCCTGGTGGCAAGACAGTGTGCCAACGAGGAGAGGGGAAGCGACCAGGTCTGGAGGGCAGGGGAGAGCCAAAGAAGTCAAAACTGCATTTTATTTTCAAATTAATATACAGTACACTTTACCTTTTAATAGCTCCATGCATTTTACCACCTGTATAGATTCATGACATACCTCCACAATCAGGATATAGAGTTCCATCATCCCCCAAAACACTTCCTCATACCATAACTTTGTCTCGCAACCTCCCTCCGCCCCTCACCCCTGGCCACCACTGAGCTGTTCTTCATCTCTATAGTTCTTGCCTTTTCCAGAATGTCATATAAAGGGAATCATACAACTGTTTTAAGAATTGTTTCTTCAGGTGTACTGTGCAGCGGTCAAGCATCTACACCATCCATGAAATGGTCTCCCTGATAAGACATGTGCCTATCTGACACCCTTCAAAGTCTTAACAACATTATTGATTATATTCCCCAAACTGCCTTTTATAGCCCTGTGGCAATATTGTAGTTACCAATTTGTGCTTTTTAATCCCCTCCCCTTCTCCCTCATCCCCAACTCCCTCCCATTTAGCAACCATCAGTTTTTTCTCTATATCCGAGACTGTTTCTGTTTACTTTGCTCATTTATTCAGTTCTTTAGATTCCACATGTAAGTGAGAGAAACTGAATAATATTGTATGTCAACTATAATTTTTTTATATATACACACACACATATATATGGGCATGGGATATGGAGTACAGCATAGGTAATAGAGTCAATGGAATTGTAATAGATATATACGATGTCAGAGGAGGAACAGATTGTGGGAGAGGGGTTATCACTTTGTGAGGGGTGAAATGTCTAACTATTGCATTGTTTTGTACACCTGAAACTAATTTTTTTTAAAAAAGAATGATTTCTTTCACTCAGCATAATGCCTTTGAGATTCATCCAATTGTTCATTCATTGTTATTGTCGAATAGTATTCCATTGTATACTCCATTGTATGGTTTACCAGGGTTTGTTCAGGAGACCCAGAAGAGAGCAGACAGAAAGAGTTCTCGGACAAGCTCTTAGCTAAGGCTTGTTCAACATTTCCCATTGAAAGACATTGGGGTAGTTTCCAATACTTTGCTATTCAAAATAATGCTGTTATGAACATCTGTTTACAGGTTTTTGTGTGAATGTAAATTTCCATTTCTCTGGGATAAATGTGCAGGGATGTCATTGCTGGGTCATGTGGTAATTGCACATTTAGTTTTGTAAGAAACTGCCAGAGTGGCTGTACCATTTTATATTTCTACCAGCAACATATGACAGATCCTCACCTGCATTTAATACTATCACTATTTTTTATTTTGTCTGTTCTAATAAATGTGTAGTGATATCTCATATGGTTCTCAATTTGCATTTCTCTAATAGCTAATGATAATGAACACTTTTTCATGTGCTTATCTATCATCTGTATCTTCTCTTCCATGAACTATCTGTTCATTTTTTTAGCATATTTTTTTAAATATGATTTTTTTTAACTTTTACTTATTTTAAGTGTGTTTTTCCAGGACCCATCAGCTGCAAGTCAAGTAGTTGTTTCAATCTAGTTGTGGAGAGCGCAGCTCACAGTGGCCCATGTGGGGATCGAACCGGCAACCTTGTTGTTAAGAGCACCAGGCTCTAACCAACTGAGCTAACCAGCCGCCCCTTTTTTTGCATATTTTATAGATTGTTTGTCTTTTGAGAATTCTTTATATATTCTAGATACTAGTCCTTTGTCAGACAAGTGGTTTGCAAATATTTTCTTTTAACAAATAGATGCCCAATTGTTCCAACATTACTTGTTGAAAAAATATATATTTTTTTTTGTTATTTTTGGTTTTCAATTATTCACTGCTAATACACAGAAATATAATTGACTTTTGTGTACTGATCTTATACGTTGTGACCTTGCTAAACTCACTTATTCTAAGAGTATTTTTGTAGGTTTCTTAGGCTCTTCTACACAGCCATCATTTGCAAATAGGGGTAGCTTTGCTTATTCCTTGTCATATGAATGCCTTTGATTTCTTTTTCTTGCTTTATTGTTTTATACTGTCTAGGACTTCCAGCATGAGGATGAATATGAGTTGTGAGAATGAACATCCTTGACTTGTTACTGATATTAGGGAGAATACATTCAGTCTTTCACCATTAAGTATGATGTTGGTTTTTTGAAGATGCTCTTAATCAGGTGGAAGAATTCCTTCAGGTAGAGGAGTTCCCAGTTTGCTATGAGTTTTCACCATAAATGACATTAAATTTTTTCAAATGCCTTTTTCTGCATCAATTGATATTATCATGTAGTTTTTCTTAGTTAGACCATTAATATGGTGATTCCATAGATTGATTTTCAAATATTGAATCTACTTTAAACTCCTAGCATGAATCCCACTTGATAATGGTACATGATTCTATTTACGAGCTGTATTCAAATTGCTAATTTTTTGTTGAGGATTTTTTCACCTGCGTTCATGAGAGAGATTGGTCTGAAGTTTTATTTTCTTGGGCTATCTTTGTCTGGTTTGGTAACAGGGCAATGTTGTCCTCATAAAATGAGCTGGGAAGTGTTCCCTCCCTTTCTATTTTCTGGAAGAGATTGTGTGGAAAGGATTTTGTTCCTTTTTCAAATGTTTGGTGGAATTCACCAGTGAAATCACGTGGGCCTGGAGATTTCTTTTTTGGAAGGTTTTAAACTATGAAGGCAACTTCTTTAATAATTCTCGGATTATTCAGGTTATATATTTGATATTGGGTGCATTTTAGAGTTTATGACTTTTGAGCAATTAATGTACTTTATCTAAGTTGTCAAATTTGTGGGTAGAGTTGGTTGTGGTATTCCTTTATCCTTTTCTGACTATGGATCTGTATTGTTAATTGCTTCTTTCATTCCTGATGTTGGTAATTTGATATTTTCATTTTAGCAGACAACTGACCGAGTTGGATTCAAGCCACAAGTTCTGACCAGCCTTCTTTGGGTGACGGTTTCACTGTCAGTTCTGTGCTCAAAGGCTTTGCAGTGCTATTCTCTCCCTGATGTGTGCCAGCCAGTGGCCACTGAGACCTGGCTGTCCATGTAGCTTTTAGTTCAGCTCTCAAAGTCTTTAATATGCTGTTTGGGATCTGATTCATGCACAGGCAGCTTGCGCGCAAACCCAGGAGTTCATAAACAACTTCATGGGTCACTTTCCCAAGGTCTTCTCTCTCTGTGACATCCTGGTATTTTCCAGTTCCCTAAGGGCTTCCTTTTTCTGTCCTCTGGCCTGAGATTTGTGCTTTATTTATCCATCTCTGCTATCTACTTCCCATCACGGCATCCATATCTGGGACCAAGTGGTGGGAAGAGAGAGAGAAAAATGCAACAGGAGTTAGCTTACACTCTTGGGACCACAGATTTTCCTATTGGAGAGGAGGGGTCCTCAGGGTCTTAGGTATCTGCAGGGCCCCTGCTGCCACTGTCACTGCCAGGAGACCCTTCCTGCTTTGAGCCTTAACTAGAGGGCTTGTCCCGGAACTCTTTCTGTCTGCTCACCTCCAGGTCTCCGGAGTCCAGGCTGAAAAATAATGGAAGGGAAAAAAATTGTTCTGAGGAGTGAGGGGGAGGCAAGGTCCTTTGCTGCAGTGGTGGGAGGCTGTGGTGAGGATATGTAGAGGGGAAAGGACTTCGAGAACCACCGGGAGATGAAAGAGGGAGCTGGCAGGGTCCCACACCAGGGCGCAGGCCCTGACAGAGGCCCAGCAGAAGTCCTGGGTTTCAGTGGCTGCTGTTCTGAACAGCTGAAAAGGAGGGGGGCCTCAGAACTTGGCTGTGTGGCATGTGTACCTTGGCCCGGTGAAGGGGCCCTACCACCCTACCTGAAGGCAGAAAGTGCAGAACTGAAGGGTCATCACCAAAAGGTCAACAGCTTCACTGCTGCCAACCGAGCAGCCACCGCGCTCCATCACCATGCTGAGCAGTTTGTCACAGAATTTAATTTATTCCTGTTGACAACTCTAAGAGGTCTTTCTCACTAGCCATACTTTAGAGTGAAGAAACTGAGGCACAGAGAGGTCAAGTGACTTTGCCAAAGCAACCCAGCTAGTAAGTGACTCAGCCGGGATACAAGCCCCGGACTGTCTGGTTCCGGGGCTGCCCCACGGTTAGGTGGAGGACATGTGGGTGTGAGGGAAGCTAGACAACCAGGCGAGGGAGGAAGACCCTCCCCAGGAGGGACTGAGCAACAAACATGGGTCCAGGCAAAGCAAGGAAGGATAAAAAAGAAGGCAGCTACTGAAAAGCCAAAGAGGTCTAGAAGGGAACTGGGAGGGCAGCTGCTGGGGTGGCCAGAAAAGTCAGCGTCTGACTTGCAGATTACGGAGCCAGAGCCCCAGGGTGTAGAGGTTGGCTGTGTGGGGGAAGCTGACAGGGCCTGGTGAGGTCAGGCTGTCCCGGGGGACACTGCTTCATGTCAAGGCACGACTGAAGATGCACGGTAGTGCCTACCTGGGGACAAGGCCTAGGGTTTAAGGACAAGCTCCATGGCCAAGGGCCCTGGTGGATCTGCAGGCTAAGACAGGTGGGGAGCAATCCCAGCAGGGGCACCAAGATTCCAGGATCTGGATGAATGAGTGGCAAGGGGAGGCAAATGGTGGAGGTGGGCACAGCCCTGGGCCTTGGTCCCTTGTCCCTCAGGGGGCGGGGGGGGGCTGCCTAGATGAAAGCTCATTCTCCCGAATACATTCTTTCCCCCCTGAACGTGCCACATTCAGATGAGCCCACATAGATCTTCAAAAGACAGGTGAGTGAGCAAAACGCCTACGGAAGCCAGCCCTACCAGGCCCAGCATGCCCTCAGAAGGGCCTCAGTCCAGCCACCAGATGGCAGCTACAGACACCAGACAAAGCTTTCCAAAGGCAAAGCCCACACACACTTCAGAAGCCACTTCAATAGCAAACCATCCAGTCCTGACCCTTCAGAACATCAGAAAAGTCCACACCCTTCCTCACATGGATTTCTCTAATAACACAAAGGGCTTGAAAATCCACAAATAAGAAAGAATTGTCTTAAAAGGCTGCTTGGTCCTGTTGTGAGCCCAGCAGGCGTCCTTGAGTAGAAGCAGGTCATTCTGTTGTGTGGGGGCTGCTGCCACTGACCCACGGTGGGCCAGCCTCCTGAGACAGGCAGACGGCTTCTGTGCTCTGGACACCAAGCCTGTCCAGCCCTCCCACCCACCAGGAGCTCTGTGCCCCTGGCCAGATGGAGGCCCTATCCCCAGACGGTGCTCAGGCCGCCCCCTCAGCCTTGAGGGAGGAAGCAAGGAGGCTGCCCGCACCAGGCTGGTCTTGAACCTCCCCTGGTGACTGCCAGGCTGAGGGACACTGCAGCTTGAATGTATGTGATGCCCTGAGCCATAGAAAACCCCCACAGGCCCTGAACACAACTGGCCCTCGGTCTCAGCCGTTCCCACTGCCTGGACAATCTCACTTCTTCCTTCCTCACTTCATCGCCATATTTCAGACTCCTCTGTCCCTCCAAGCACAGCTCAGGTCTCACCTCCTACAGCAGCCTTCCGACGTCCTTCTCCTCCCTGCAGCCACCCCAGTGGTGACAGCTTCCTACCTTACACGATGCTAATTCACCTGTGAGCCACTCTCACCTCTGTGGGAGCTGCCATGCCTCATTCATGAAGCTTGAGTTGAATGAGTAACATTCACTCCCTCTGAAAGGTTAATGTACAAGAACACATATAGCGCAGAGGTCTCCTGAGGTAATTTTTTTATATAACAAAAATTCTTGCGGCTTGGAAATAGGTGTTCCTTCCTTCTGCCCATTTAGGCAACTGGCAAGTTGAGGTGACAAATACAAAAACTGGAAAAATCTCAAAAGGCCACATTTCAGGTGCCCAAGGGGACAGTCACTACAGAAGGCAGCAGAGGAGGATGCGTGCAGCTGAGAGGTGGGCTACCGGGTCCTGGGCTCCAGGAGGGCCCAGAGGTGGGCAGGGCTGGCAGAGGGAGGGCCAACGTCCCAGCACACAGACTCCTGACTGATACAGACACTCCTTTGGGAGTCGCTCACATGCCCCACCCCCAGGATGACCATGGCCCATCTCTCTGCACCCACTAGTGGTATGTCCCCGGCAGGAGAGGAGGGGGTCGCCTTCCCAGAGACACAGCCCCCTGGGGCTGCTGCACCACATTTCGGGGAAATACGTACTACTGCAGGTAGGTCATCCCAAGACAGTGAAAGCACTTTTTTCCCTTCACCTTTCAAACACCCTGAGTGCTTTAACTCCTGAGCCACCAGCTGCGGTGATTTATGAGCGCCGGGGCACACTCCCCAACAGCCATGCTGGGATGAATGAAATTGGTTGCACCCACAGCGCTACACTCTATCCATGTATTGTCACGCAATCCTCATAGCAGCCGAGCCAGAAATGGGAAAGCTGGAGCTCAGAAATGTTCACTGACCAAGGCCCAGAGCAGGACGGAAGCTTAGGGAGAAGCCTGACCAACCACTCCTTGTACAGATGAAGAGACTGGGGAGCCAAGAGGGATATGGCAACTTGCCAAGGGTCGGATGTGACCCTTGGGCCAGCGACCACAGAACATTCTATCAAATTTGGAAAGCAAACAGCTAAAGAAATAAAAGATATCCTAGAAGGGCAATACCCGAGCCCTGGAAGGATGCTTGAGACCTCGCCCCCAGCCCAGCCCTCCCATCATGTCCCTTATCACGCCCTCCCTCTCTTAGTCCACTTCTCATTTCTCAGACAAAACAGAAATCGGTCTCACCACTTCCACCGCCTGTTCTGCTTGTGCCTCCCAGTGTCACAGAAAACAGGTCTGCGTCCTCATTCACGGGCTCTGGCCTCTCAAACTTTCAATATGAGGAGGCTCTGCCTGGTCTTCCTTTCTCCAGACTAAGTGTCATGATTCCTTCATCTGTTCTAGCGGTGACCACAGTCCTCCCCCTCCAGGGAAGATTCTGGTGCTGCCAAGGGTGTCGTGCCCGCAATGCATGCTGGCCCCACAACAGATCCTGACTGGGTACCGACCCCAGGGCCAAACTCAGTGCTGCATTCTACTGTGGTTGGAAAAGATACTCTGTGTGATTTCAGTCTTTTTAAATTTATTGAGACTTGTTTTGTGGCCTAACACATAGTCTATACTGGAGAGTGTTCCACACGCGTTTGCGAAGAATGTGAGTTCTGCTGTTGGGTACAGTGCTCTGTAGGTCTGTTCAATCTAGTTGGTTTATAAGACCCAAGAGTTGTAAGCACACTTCTCCAAAGAAGATATCCCAACCTTTCTGTAAAATCACAGCACCTGCACGAAAGCGTCTCCTTCACATACATTAATTCATTTGTGCTTCAACAAGCCAAAAGAAGAGGGATCCTACCATTTCTCTCTGACACGAACTATGTGGTACCTTGAATTATACCTGAATGTCCTCTATCCTTAACCAGAAGGCTAACCCCTTGGGAACACAAGACATGGACTTAGGGGCGGTCGGATGGCTCAGTTGGTTAGAGCGCAAGCCCTGAACAACAGGGTTGCCGGTTCGATTCCCACATGGGATGGTGGGCTGCGCCCCCTGCAACTGAAGATTGAAAACGACAACTGGACTTGGAGCTGAGCTGCGCCCTCCACAACTAGACTGAAGGACAACGACTTGAAGCTGATGGGCCCTGGAGAAACACGCTGTTCCCCAATATTTCCCAATCAAAAAAAAAACAAACAAACACAGAGGTGAAGTCACTAAAAATTTTAAAAAATTAAAAAGACATGTACTTAGCCTCTAGCCCCTGACCATGGCTAAGGGGCATGAAATACAGGAAGGTGAGCCTGAGGCTGCTCCCTCAGGGATCCCAACCTCTCTCAGAAGAAGTCCAGGCTAGCAATCCTTAGCATTGCCCAGCTGAATTAACAAGCAATTTCACCCAGCGGCAAAGAAGCCCCTCCCACTGGCCATCCCAGGAAAACGGTTCCAGAATGATGAATCCAGTTAATGCTACCTGCTACATTCTTTCCAGGAAGTTCCCAGAAAACGAAGCGATTTGTTATGTATTGTACTCAGGAGGAGCTAGAAAGAGGAAGCCAGTTCTTCCACGAGCATCAGTGCTCCCATGCTTAGCCAATGAGGTTGCCGGGGGCCCAGTCCCAGCACAGTGGCTTTCCACAGGCACCCAAACTGAGACCACAGGTCCTGCTGGGGGATCTCAGCACCGTCCACAGCTGATATGGCCCCAAACCCCTCCTTCACCAGGAAATGGAGTGGTGCCCTGGAGACCCCTTGACAAGTTCAGCATCGCTGCTGAAACACCAGAGCCACATGAGCGCGGACCCCAAGAAAAGAAGTCACTGCCAGGGGGAGGGGAGGACCCATGCCTGGGTGAGACTAAAAGAGAAGGTCCAATTGATACTCATGGACCTTCAATGTGCGTTGAGGAACCATGCGAGGGAAGACTCCAAGGCAGGGAGACTGGGCACAGAGCATGGTAACCGACATCACTGGCCCCTCTCATCCTACTTTTTGCTAGACCTCCTTCCACAGGGCTCGCTGTCTCCCCAGCCAGCCTGTGAGATAATCCTGGAGAGAAGGGGCTGTGACTCATTCTCACTTGGAGTCCTGCCTTCCTAAAAAACACACTCAAGTCTATGGAAACACACACCGTTTCGCCTGTAAGTCCAGAAGGATCACAGCTTCCAAATCCTTACTCTGTGTGTGTGTGTGTGTGGACTCAGTTTTCACCCATCAGAAACATCTGCTATGGCTCTGGGTGGGCAAGCCTGGGGAAGGAAGGCATCTGACAGACTGCTACAGGCATCTAATGGTATAACCCTGCGGAAGGCAGGTGACAATCTCTCAGAATTACAAATGCACCCCCACTGACCCAGCAACACCACTTCCCGGAAGATACATTTCATTCATACTTGTACACACATGAAATGAAATGCAAGGTTATTCATTGCAGAACAGCAAAATAAACAACCTAAGTGAACATCAGTAGACTATAGGTTAAATAAACTATGGTACATCCATACAACAAAATACTGCAGTGTTGTAAAAACAAAGAGGAAGCTTTTTATGCACTGATAGGGAAGGAAAGATTCTAAGATATATTGCTAATGGAAAAAAAATCAAAGTGGAGGACTACATTTATTTTAAAATAAGTACCTATTTAAATAGATATGTAAAGACACAAAACACTGGTAGTTCTGGTTGCCTCTGGGTGGGAGAGCTGGGCGGGTAGCTGGGGACAGAGTCAAGGACAGAATTCACTGCATCTGCTTCTGAAATGATTGGTTTATGAATCATATAAAGATATTATATATTAAAACAACATGGATGGAACTTGAGATTATTATACTAAGTGAAATAAGTCAGACAGAAAAAGTCGAGAACCATATGATTTCACTGATATGTGGGATATAAAACTGAAAGCAACAAAGGAACTAGACAAACAAATGATGAAACAGAAACTCATAGACACAGACAATAGTTTAGTGGTTACCAGAGGGTAAGTGAGGAGGGAGGTGATAGATGAGGGGAAAAGGGATCAAATAAATGGTGATGGAAGGAGAACAGACTCTGGGTGGTGACCACACAATGTGAGATGCAGATGATGTATTACAGAATTGTACACCTGAAACCTATGTAACTTTACTAACCATTGTCATCCCAATAAACTTTAATTAAAAAAATAAAAATGTACTAAAGTAAAAACTAAACCGTCTTGCTCAGGATATCGGAGCTTCCAATATCCTATGGCAAAGGCAGCAGCTCTGGCTAACCGGTTTTCAATCTCCATAACGGGCATAGGAGAAAGTCTGGCCTGAGGCGTAGGTTCACGATCCTGGACTCCCATCCCCCAACTGCTGCTTGTGAAACTGACCCACTGCAGCCTCTGGAGGGTCTGCTCAAGTCCAGGAACCAGACTCTTCCAAAGAAAGGGGCACACAGGCCCGCCAGCCACAAACATTTCCATCTCAAGAATTGGCCGCCATCCTGACCACCTAAGCATCTCACTGCTGAGGGGACACACGGAGCTGAGTGGGAAGGGCGAACACAAACCTCGACCTTCCAGGATTGGTCTGGACTAGCCTGGGTCTCCTGGTCACCACCGCCCCCAAATGCGTTCAATTCCCACTCTCTCCAGACCCACGACACTGCACGTACACCCACTGTGCCAAGCACTCGCTACCTGAATGGCTGTTCATCATGCGGACAGCCTTGGCCTTGGCCAGCTCCAGGGCGGTGATCCACTGCTGCCGCTCCACCTCCGAGCTGGCCTTGAGGTGGTAGGTCCTTGCCCCACTGGTCAGTATGATACCGCAAGAATCCTCCGTGTCAAAGTGCGTGGTGGACAGGTTGATGGTGCCACGGCAGGTGTGGGCCATTTCACCCTGAGTTCTGTAGGATGCAAGAGAAGGTATGGGTTGAGGCTCCCAAACTCAATAGCTCCAGACTGAAGAAAGCCTCAGGGAAAATCCTCAGAATCTCAGACCCGTGGAGCTGGGAGAGGCCCTGGAGTCAGAGCTGGAGATGATGCCTATAGGGATTGACTGGTGGGAGCTTGGTGACGAGGCACTCAGTGGGGAGAGTGGCAGAAGGAGGAGGGCCACATGCAGGGCCCTTGCCCGACACTAAGAAATGGAGAATGGTGACTGCCCGGGGTTCTGCGAGGCAGCTCAGACCTCTAACTCCATTCCAGACCCTTTCCACTAAGTCTCAGGACCACAGAGATGGAGCAGGGTGGGAACCTGTCACTAACACTGGTATTAGACACACAGAACCCCAAGGGGTGGACTTGGAGGCACCCCCTGCCAGGAGTGACCTGGGAACCAAGATCCACAGAGCAACAGTGCCACCATTCTCCTCTGGCCCTACAACGAATGAGATGAAGGCAGTGGTTGGGCTAACACATGCCACCTCATGCCAAGGGACACCCTTTGCTGGTTCCAAGATTATGGAGCCAATGGTACCAAAGTAAAGGAAAGCAGAGGTGACTAAAGTGTGGGCCATTTCCAACCGTGACCAGTGTCTGCAAACTGAGATCCAATTATTATGACTACTTCAGTCACTCTCCCTTAGACACTCGAAAGAAATTCAGAACCCCAGGACATACCGAATCTCTTTCCACAGAGGGTGTGGGAAAAGGAGGAGCAAGGGGTCCCCAGGTACCACTCCATTTCCCGGTAAAGGAGGGTCTGGGGGCCATATCAGCATGTAACACTGCCAGTGGCAGGAGCCCATTTGGCAATTCTGCTGCCCGTTAATGCTCATTTATTTTCCCTAGCTGTCATCATCTGTCATTTTCTTGATTCTCCTACCAGTTCTAAAGTCAAATGACTTGACACTCAATAAGGCATTCATCTTTCATTAGAACAGCTGCTGCCTTCTGATTCCCTACTGCTTTGGTTACATTCCTGAGAGAAGACGATGTACTATATACCGGAAGAAAGGTCCGACTCGTAGGTGCCGACATCTTCCACTGGAAGGAAACTCAGTCTAATTTACAAAGCTGGGCGTACCCAATGGAAACCTGTTGTTTTACATTTAAGGACATTTCAGGCTAGATTGTTCAGGTGTTAAATAGTACCAAAACTAAAAATGACACTATGGCTTAGCTCAGAAAGAAGAGGGGGGTGATATTCTAGGCAGAGGGAAAAGCCGAGGCAAAGACTCGGAGGCAAGTAGGAGTTTAAAGCTTTCAAAGAATAGACAAAAGTGGCTGGAGCCCTGAGAACAAGAAAGTGGACGAGAAAAAAAATGAAACCAGAAAATCAAGCAGGGATCAAATGTAGTACCTTGCAAGACACATAAGGATGTAGACTTTTATCCCAAAACTGAAAGAGTGGTCCTCCTGGGCCTAATGTCAGGAAAGAAGCAGAGGTGATCAAGAGTTCCACAAGTTCCTATGGAAAACGGAGAATGAAAGTGCCTCGTGCAAGGTGGGAGATGGAAGCCAGGCCACGGCGTGAAATCAGAGCTGGACTGGAAGTTATTCAGTGGCTACTGTATTGGCTTACAACACATTATTTTCATCAAAATAAATACCTATGAGTCCATACTGACATAAGTAAATAACTGAAGGAATAAATAAATGGGGAAAAGGGACAGATCTTCCTTAATAAGATTAGATGGAATTGTGGAAATAGAAAATCACTACATGCAACGTGAGATCTTGGATTGGATTATAAAGTAGGAAAAAAGACATTGGTGGAAAAACTTGTAAAATACAAATAAAGTTCGAAGTTTAGTTTATAGTATTAGAATAATGTTAATTTCCTGGTGTCGATAATTGTACTTTGGTAAGATGTCAACCTTCAGGGAAATTAGGTGAAGAGTATATGGGAACTCTCTGTGCTATATTTGCAACTTTTCTGTAGGTCTAAGTTATTTCAAAGTAAAAATAAAATTTAATGCTGCCATCACCTTCTGCCCAGGGTCATAGCTGATATGAAGTCTGTGGCCAGAACCTGAATCACTTGCCCCAAGGCTCAGTGACGGCTGGAGATATTCCCAATGTCAGTGAAGGACAGACGCCCCCAGCCTGCGTCAGAAAGCCTGGTTCTGGACGTGGCTCTCCAGGGGGCAAGGTGGAGGCACCTTTGAAGATCACTAGGCCAAGAAGAGTAGAGGTGGGTGAGGCTCAGGGAAGGAGGGAGAATCTCCCAGTCAAGATGAGCCTGAAAACCAAAATTCAAAACCCTTGAATAAAACCAGTGCTAATAAATAAGTGAATAGAGTCAATGCTCAGAGGATGAATCACTTCGGTTAGAATAGAACTATCAGAACAATATGAAAAAATATATATATAAATAGGCTTAGGATTCTCAAAGAAGAAGGAATAACATCCAATAAAAGAAACAATAATTTATAAAATAAAAGTAGTAAAAATGAAACAAGAACAGGTAGATATGAAAAAGTAACAAAAGAATTTCCAAAAATGAAAATATAGCAAATAAGCTTTATCATCGACCCAGCACTCAAACCTAAATTTAACTTTAACTCATTGTAATTACTTTTCATTTAAGGACTTGAGGAGATTAATTTTTCAGTTTCACCTTTCTGTGTTATTTGGAAGAACTTCTATAGAGGCATATATGAATCTGGGTATGAAAGACACCTTAACATGACCATGGTCCAATGCATTTGCTTGTCTTGGAATTTAGCTCTGCTCTTTTTTCTTTCAGTTAGATGTTCTGTGGTCAATTCATTTTCTACCAGTAGCCAAAGTGATATTTTTGGCCCTGTTAACTTAATGGTTAAAAATTTCAGTGGCTTCCAATTCAGTCCTGAGATGGCCTAAAATTCAGGGACATATCTTAAAATTCAGGTTGTGTTTGGGAGTGGCACACTTGCCCATGTTGTATATAAAAGGTTCTGTTTCTCCCATTGTGTGTTCTGGCTGAAGTAATACTCTCTCTGAGGGTTGACCTCCCAGAGCCACTCAACAGCCCAGATTGTGGAAAAGTTCAAACCCCACTCATGTCACACTGTGGACTGGAGCCCTGCAAGCTGCAGTGGCAACTCCTCTCCCTAGGGGCCTTTGGAGGTACACAACCACCCAGAACCATCTGTTTGCACTGAGCCCTGTGCTGCTTTGGGGACCTCACTACCATAGGACAAACAAGGCCTCCTGGTTTGCCTTACGGGCCTCCCAGTTATATCAGTGCTCATACTCAGCATACGTGATCATGTATTAATATCTTCTGCCATTTTTAAAGGAGACAAGTCTTGAGGCATTACTTGACATGTGGTGGATATGTTGTGTATTTAGAACAAGTAGAAACAAAATATGGAACACGTGAAGTAAAGCTTAACTGCAAGAGAGGCTGCCATAACTAATATCCTTCTACATGAGTCACACCAACTCTCAACCAAATAATACCGAGCAGTTCTGATGGCCAATGTCCCTACCGGAGACAAGAGTGTGACATCAACCATCAAAAGTTGGAAGCCTGTAATAGTTGATGCAGAACTTCCTAAGCACCAGTTAAGCTGTAATAGTGAATATAGCACTACGGCTAGTGACTAACCCACCTGTACTGGGCACAAGCTCAGAGTTCCCTCACCATCTCCTCCATCCCTTCTTTTGGTCCCCCATTTGTCCTGAGTCACCCCTCCATTTCTTGACTTGGGCGAAGGGCTGAAACTCAGAGTATAGGATCTGGTTTCCTGAATGCCCACCACGGGGCTGGGTTTTTGCAGCCTCACAGATTGAACAATGACTCAGTGGGGCAGCGAGATGAGCCATGGTGATAAAGAGACAAAAAGGGAAAGAAAAGCCAGGGAAGGAGGAGGAGGAAATGGATGAGAAACAGGCAGGTAGGTACGCCTCATTTATCCCTTCTGTGAACCTCTCCAACGTATGGTTTATCCTCACAAGCCTTCTGGAGACATCCATGAGCCCAAAGAACATGAGTGGCCTCTGTAACCCTTGCAGTTTGCTGTGAAGAGGTGGTGGCCTGTTAACGTATCACATCACTTTGCATCCTTCCCTGGCTTTTCTTTCCCTTTTTGTCTCTTTATCACCATGGCTCATCTCGCTGCCCCACTGAGTGCCCAACCAGCCAGGAGGAGTGACCAACACTGAACCTCCAAGGGATGGCCCATTCCTTGACAAGAACAGGACAACCACCAACTATTATAGATCAAATCCCTTCTACCACGGTGGGGTAAGCAATTTGTCCTTACTGGAATCCATGAGTTTCCTGGAAATGGGGTTGCCTCCAGCAGCACCACGGTCCACAGTTACCGAATCCTCATCTGCTGGCCTAGATTCCCGTACAACACAGTCTCAGACCAAATCACCCATTTCAGCCAAGACGGTGCACCAATGACTCCTGACTGTGGAATTCACTGGTGTCCCCATGAACCCTGCCATCACTCAGGAACAGTCAGTCTAACAGAACAATGGACTGGCCTATCGAGGGCTCAGCTGAGGCATCGACTGGAGAAATGTCTTATGGGCTTGAGCGTCTGCCCTCCGGTATGCAGTATGCCGAGGACTGACCCCTGATTTTGTTGCCACGTCCCATATAAATGCAGCAGATGGGGCCAGGAGCGGCCCGGCTCACAGTCACACACAGTAATCCCTTGCAGAGTTTGTGCTTTCCAGTCCCATACACTTGGGCTCAGTTTGCTTAGAGGTTTTAGTTCCGGGGTGAGGGGGGAATGTGACACCATAAGGCTCCATTGAGCTGGAAATGGACTCTACCACTGGCCACCTTTGGCGCCTCATACCAGTGACGAACAGATCAAGAAGGGAGTGACGATACTGATGGGGTCACTGAGGCTAACTGCCCGGAGGAGGTAGGTTAGTGGCACATCTGGGGATGGGAGAAGAACATCTGGCTAGAGCCCAGGGGATTTCCTCGGTCATCTCTTAATACTTCCACGTCTGGTCATGGCTGTTAATGGGCAAGGAAACAAGGAACTCACACCCCTCGGGGCAAACGTCCCAGACCAGCCAAAGTGCTAAGGCAGAGTGAAGATGACCTCAAACGGGTCATCTTCAAGGAAGAAGGAAGACAATAAATATGAATTACAGTGTCAGGACCGGCCACAGCAGCAGAGAATGAGCTTGTTTCGCAACCTTCTTGCTTCAGTCCCCCAGGCGACCCCAGCTGGCCACCAGGAAGGGGTCTCTGTCACTGACTGGGACTTGCCCCTCCCGCTCCAGGGAAGGGGTAGAGATGTCTTTGTTTTCTCAGGAGAATGGAGGCCCCCACATTGCAGTGGGAGAGCTGATACCATGGGAGGGCACGAGCAGACCTGAGTAGCGCAAGGTGTGGAGAGTATTGGACACAAACCTTGTGCACCTTCTCAGATTCACTCGACAGCCTCCTTCTCTGTCTCTCGGTGGGTGTCTCATCCTCGCCCAGTTATCCCTCCACTTCTGGACTTGCATCAAATGCCACAGTGGGAAACGGGAGATGGAAGCCAATGGGGCAGACGAACTCCCTCTCCGTTCTTCCCTCTGCGGACTGCTCAGAGGTGCGTTTTCTCCTTGCATATCTTCTGGATAAGTCCATGCGTCCGACCTGCAGGCTGTGTCTCTCTGCAGCTCACTGAGAAGCAACACCCAGCAAGTAATGCACTGAACTGCTTTGTTACTTTTATCTTCCCTCTGCTTCACTTCCTGTGTCTGCCTCACCGCCCTGGGACTGCATCTGCCAAGCAAAGTGTCAGCTCTTTTATCCTTGCCTTGGGCTATGTTTTCTAGCGAACCTTCCCAAAAATGTTCATGGGCAAGAATAAAGTTGACAGGGCAGTAAATTTGAACCCAGACACATGGAAAGACGCGAGCTATTCATCTGGAGCACAGCACTCAGCCTGCGTGTGACTTTCATTCAATGCTAGCTCAAGCTGACTCTGATTCGCTTGGTAAATTCCCCGCCAATCTCCAAATTCTAATGCAGCAAGTACTTCCCATGATCTACTCTGCAAAGCAATTGTGTTAGAAACTGGAGAGGGGGTAGATATAAAGATAAATAAGACACATTTTCTGGCCTCAAAGAACCATTCACCTTGTAAAAGAGGCCTATAAACTGCTAGCTGCAATTGAGTAAACAGAGGGAAATAAATTCAAAATAAAGGGGGTGCTCACTTTATGAAAACTCATTGAGCTATACTCATAGTTCACTTACTTTTCTGTATGTTACACACATATAGTATGTTCTATGCTACGTACATATCAGTTGTCATTGAAAAGCTGGCTTTAAAAACCAACACCAAATGGAAGGATGAGATGCCGGTGGTGGGAGCTCAGGAGACAGAATGACTCTTTCTGCCCCAGAGCGATCAAGGTGGTACATTGGCGCAGAGTCTCAAACAATGAGGGGACTCTGCCTTGGCAGACGCTAGGAGGGCGGCCCAGCCAACCTAGAGCAGCCAAAGGAGAGGGTCCCAGCCATGGCCTGGATTGATGAGTGTTTTGAATTAAGCAGTGTCCTCAGGAAGATTTGCTGAAGTCCTAACCCCCAGTATCTGTGAAAGTGACCTGATTTAGAAATAGAGTCTTTGAAGATATAATCAAGTTAAGATGAGGTCACTAGGGTGGGCCCTAATTCAATATGACTGCTGTCCTTATAAGAAGAGGAAGAGAGACACAGAGACACACAGGGAGAAGACGGCCATATGACAACAGAGGCTGAGATTGGAGTGATGCATGTCTAAACCAAGGTAACACCACAGATTACCGGCCAACCCCAGAAGCTGGGAAGACCTGGGAGAGATTCTCCTTTAGCACCTTCAGAGACAGCATAGCCCTACTGACACCTTGATTTTGGGTGTCTAGCCTCCAGAACTGCAAGACAATAAATTTCTGTTGTTTTCAAACAACCAGTTTATGGTGCTTTATTACAGCAGCCCTTACGACCCTAACATGATGGCTCAACAGATGAGTGGAGGAATGACCTTCTAGAACCTCGCACGCCGCTGAGCTGGTTTATTCCGGCATGCCAATCATGGGGCTCCACTTCACCCCTCCACACAGTCCCCACCCAGAACTCAGCCCCTGCGGCACCCACATGGCTCCTCTCGTTACTGGAGCAGCCCTGCCCCAGAGCTGCCCGTCCTGCTCGGACTTTTCCCTCTTCTTATACCACAGAGCTCAGAGAGCTGAAAGTGACCCGCAGCAAAGATTCCAAGGATTCAGGTTCTGCCAGTGACACACGTTCACACAAGACTTAAATGCGGAAGCGAGTGAAGAGGGGAACAAGCAGGATAAGAGGTATCCATTGCACTGGCAGGAACTGTGACCAAGGAGAACGCTTTTGCAGCCATCAGCTTACCAATTCCATGGCTCCCTGGGGCAGCGTCAGCAGTCTGCCCCATCGCAACAGAGGTCCTCCAAGTCTGGGGACCCAGACACTCCTGCCTCTCAGACTCCAGCTGCTCCTCAGCCTCCCAGGGGGTAGGAAGCTGCCTCACCCTGGCAGCACAGCCTTTCTGCTAACCTCAGTCAGAGTCGTTTCTGCTGTGCGTGGCTGAGCCCTGGCCGAGGCACCTCCCCGGAGGCGACACCACCTCGGAATGGACACCTGTGGCTGCAAACAAGGTTTGATGCTTGCTGTTCAGGATCCCTGGCAATCAGGACATGCACAGGCCAACCCTATGCATTTGCAGAGGTTTTACAATCTGGATCGAGACATGTAAAAAAAAAGTGTGCTCAGAAAATGCAAGTCACTGACTGAGAGAGACAGTCACCATAAGTAAACCCAGCAAAGAACTTGTACCGAGAAAATATAAAGAATTCCTAAAATTGGTAAGAAAGAGGCCAACAACCCAATTTAAAAATCGGTAAAAGACATTAACAAGCACTTCACAAAAGAGGATATCCAGAGGGCTAATGAACTCATGAAAAACGTGGCCAACCTCATCAGTCATCAGTAAACACTTATATGCCCCATGACCCAGTAATTCCACTCCTACAGACTTCCCATCTGTGCACATGGGATGTGTAGACATAGCTACCAAAAGATATGTACTGGAATGTCTGTGCCCCCTCCCTAATAGCCCAAAACTGAAATCAACCCACATGTCCATCCACACTAAAGTGGATAAGCAAATGGTGGTTTATCCATTTGGTGGTTTATCCAAATGAGGGAATATTATACAACAATGAGAATAAATGCATTAGAATCACACATAATAACCTGGAAGAACCTCATAAATACTGCGGGTGCCAAAAAATGTATACACATTTTAAGAAAGGAAAAAAACTGTGTTAAAATTGTAATACTCAATATGCACCGATAACAAAAGATGAATACAAGTCACGTATATACATTTTTTTGGCACCCCCAGCATTGAGTATTACAATTTCAATAGGTTTTTCCTTTCTTAAAATGTGTATACATTTTTTTTGGCACCCTCTGTTTAATGGTGAGCGGAAGCCAGATACAAAAAGAACTTACTATGAGATTCCACTAACAGAAAGTACAATAACAGGCAAAACTAAGCTCTGGGATGAGAAGTCAAGACAGCAGTTACCCTTGGAGGAACAGCAATCTGAGGGGCCTCCTGGGGGGCTGGTCACCTTTTATTTCTTCAGTTGGGGGGGTGGTTATTCAGTGTGTTCATTTTGTGAACATCCCCTGAGCTGTACACTTATTTGCCTACTTTTCCTTATGCATATTGTACTTCATTAAGAGTTTACACTTAAAAGAAGAGGGATGGGGATAATTCTTTCCGGGCAATGGTGGCAGCAGCCAACAACCGGTTCTCAGGGGCAGCAGAGGTACTGGTGCCTGGGTGGCATCAACATCCAGTGTCTGGGTGGCAGTGTCTTCCCCAGAACAGTTCTGTGACATGACTTCCGTCATGGATCTGGCTGCTCAGCCTGCCCTGTTCTCACCTTTCTTCTGAGTGCTCCATGCTCCTGTCTTTCCAGGGATCCTGTGAGCCCCTAAAGAGCCTTCCAGCAATATCTTTTTTTGCTTAACAGATCCAGAGCTGGTTTTCTGTTGCTCTCGACTAAGAACTTGCTGGTTCACATAAGCAGTGGGCATAGGAGGGATGTCAGACGGCAGACAGGGCCGTGAGGAAGGTCATACCAGAGACACAGGCAGGAGAAGAGTTTGGTCCTTTTACCTCTTGGGCCATGGGGATGCTGTTAGGACCCTTCTGGGTCTAAGTAACGAAGCTCAGTTTATTCATTCTGACTACCACATCCTGAGGGCTTGCCTTAGAAGTGTCTTATGTGGATTAGCCCTTTAAGATGTGATTTAAAAGGTAGGAAGGTTATGTCCCTGTTCCAGATACAGAGGCTGAGGCTTGGAGATGCGGGCAACTCGCTGGAGATCCCACAGGGGACTGAGCCAGCAGGGCCAGGCCCACCCACTCACGCCCAGCCCTGCCTTTGACCCACCAGGCGGCACCATTCAGAAAATGCTCAACATCAGCAGTGGCCCGTCAAACAGAAGCATCTACTGTGCAGCGTTCACTTCTGAAGATGAGACTGTCACTAAGAGACCTGACACTGTTTCATTTTGCTTCTGGCCTCATTCTCTGCCACTTAAAAGTTTCCCTTGAGACCTGTTAAATAAACGCTGCTATAAATTCTACAGCAAGGACATTTCTAATGTAATTTTTAAAATTGAAATTAAAACAGAGACTCAGGAGCCATTCTCCAGTTACTGAAATTCACATCACTACATTTTTACACAAACAGAGGACAACAGACAGTAATTTATAATGCACGGAATACTGAATAATACAACTTTCATCAAGGAAGTACTTCACTTTGTATAAGAGTCTGTCACAAACACGACTCTTTTGGTCCTCATAAGGGCTTGTAAAGTGGGCAAAGCAGATATTGATTTGTTTAGCAAATATTTATCAAGCATTTTCTATATGGCAGGCACCTGTAGGTGGGAATTAGTGCCTCATTTTATAGCCAAGAAAGGGGAGACCAAGAAAAGGTAAATCATGTGTCCCAGTCCATAGAACTGGTAAAACACAAAGCCAGAACTGGATCTGGGTTTCTATGCTACCAGCACAGGGCTCTTTCCATGGAGAATACTGGGCTATCCATCCAGAAAATATGTGTTGCTTTACCTTGTAAATTGCTCACTGTATTTGCCACTTGTGAGCTACAACACATGTTCCATGAGACACAGACCTGGCCTGTCTTGTCCCTGCCCACCTCAGAGCTAACACATACATGGTGAGAGATGCGCTGGCTGAGTGAATTCATGCATGAGTGTCACACAAGCAGTGGAACAAACCCAGGGAGATGACCCAGCCCCCCCACCCCCACCCCACCAAAGTTCTGCTGACTTCACATGCTGAACATGGACTAACAGGATCACAACACCCCACCCCACCAACATCCCTCACTGAAAATTTGTTAGATCCTTTTAGTGGTTCCATCAAAATATCAGAATACCACGCACCACCCGGGGACATCTAAGGTGGTCCCTATGATTATTAAGTGGAAAGCTTGTCACGGAATGCTAGGCAAATGCTTTAAATCTCAAGTTTAGACTAAAGGTCATGTCAAGTAGAAAACAGACGACCGTGCACTTTTTCTACCAATGCAATACATTTCCAAGTTACTACAGTTTTGAATTTTGAGGTTGGTCTGGCTAAAGTCTCACCCTTGGACCTCACCAAGTAAAATTCCCAGTGCTCTCCAGCGTGCCTCAATCTCTCAAATCCATCCCCTTCCTTCACTGCAGCTGCTCTGCTCGGCCCTGCTCTGGGTCATGGTCATCTCTCGCCTGGACAACACTCACAGCCTCTTCATCAGTTTCTGCATCTTGCCCTGCCCCTGCTAATCCACTCCCATGCTACATTTTTCTAAAACTTCACTCTGAGTCTGTCAACACGCTGCTTTAAACCCTTCAACTACTCTCCTTTTTTTTTTTTTTTTTTTTTTTAGGATGAAGTCCTCACTCCTGAGTAAGACTTACCAATTCTTCCCGAGCTAGTTCCTGCCTGCCCACTGCTTCCATCCCAGCCTGCTCGTCCTCTGGACTGAGATGCCACTTCTTCCAAGAAACTTTCCTTACATGCCCTGCTATGCTCCCACAGCCCCGCCGGCTTCCTCCCTCACTGCTCTTACTGTCTCATATTCTGATCAATGCTTTATCCATCTGGTGCAGGGTACGGTCTGTAACTGTCTAATTCACTGCTGTATCTCCACAATCTAGCAAGTGTTGGCCAGGCAGTTTGTGCTCAATAAATATTTGTTAAATGAATCAACTCAACTTGCAACACCTTTCATTTGATCCCAAAGATTACTGTTCTCCAAAGTAAACAATGCTTCAGTGCAAGGTTTTCTTGACAATCAAGATTGCCTTAAACATCCATTTAGGTAAAGCAAGTTTAAAATACCTAGGAAATGAGCGTTCTTAAAAATCCATCCATTTGAAAAATAAGCAACAGCTAAGCAATGAACACCATCAAGTGTTCTGTTGCCATTAGGCTGTGGAATTTTTTTAAACGCTCATCTTAAATTTTCCAGCTGTTTCCATAACAGGTTTAATAGTCTCATCAAAGAAATAGAAAAGTCTCAGAAAAGAAATAGAAGATATAAAGAACCAAACAGAAATTTTAGAACTGAAAAATACAATAACCCAAATAAAAATTCAATGATGGGCTCAACAGCAGAAGGAAGAGACAGAGGGAAAAAAGTCAGTTAACTTGAAGATAGAAACAATAGAAATTATCCAATCTGAACAATGGAAAGGAGATAAACTGGAAAAAAAATGAACAGAGGTTCATGGACCTGTAGGACTAAAATAAAAGCACTAACATTTGTATCACCGGTGTCCCAGAAGGAGAAAGAGAAGAAAGAAGGCGGGGCAGGCAAAGTATTTGAAGAAACAATGGCTGAAAAGTCCCCAAATTTGACAAAAGACATAATTTACAGATTCAAGAAGTGGAGAAAACCCAACAGGATAAAAAAAAAAAAAAATCACACCAAGATATCATAGTCAACTACTGGAAATAAAAAGACAAAAATATCTTGAAAGCAGTGAGACAGAAGAAACACTTGAGAGAAAAAACAATGTTGCATGATAGAAGATTTCATCAGAAACCATGGAGGCCAGAAGAAAGGGGCACAACATTTTTCAAGGACTCAAAGAAAAGAACTGTCAACCCAGAATCCAGTGATAATATCCTCCAAGAATGAAGAAAAAGTAAAGGCATTCTCAGATGAAGGAAAACAAAAAGAATTTATCAGCAGCCAGACCTACCTGAAAAAAAAAAAAAAAAAGCTAAAGCAAGTTCTCTAAAAAGAAAGGAAGTAATAAAAGGAATCTCAGAGCACTGAAAATGAAGAAATATCATAATAAGCAAAAACATGGGTTAAGACAATAGACTCCTCTTGAGTTTTCTAAATTGTGTTTGCAAAAATTAAAACACTGCCTAATGTTCACATGTCTGTAGAAGAAATATTTAAGACAATTATATTATAAATGGGGGGAGAGGAAAGGAACTTATAGGGAGATTAGGTTTCTATATTTCACTAAAACTGTTTTAAAAAAGTCATGAGTAGACTTTGATAAGTTATGAATATTATATTAATAATATATAGATGAATCATTTTAAAAAGTTATTCAGAGATATACTCAAAAACACTACAGAATGATTAAACATAGAGTTACCATATGACCCAGCAACTCTAATCCTAGGTATACACCCAAGAGAAATAAAAATATGTATCCATACAAAAACTTGTACAAAAACATTTATAACAGCAGTATTCGTAATAGCCAAAAGGTGGAAAGAATCCAAATATCCATTTATGGATGAATGGACAAAAACAAATTCAGTATGTTCATACAGTGGAATTATATTCCTATAATAGAATATGATTCAGCCATAAAAAGGAATGAAGTACTGGTACATGCTACAATGTGCATGAACCTTGAAAACATTATACTAAGTTAAAGAAGACGGTCACAAAAGTCCACATATTGTTTGTTGAACCATTTTTTCATTAATTTCACATGTACAAAACAATGTAATAGTTAGACATTTAACACCCCTCACAAAGTGATAACCCCCTCCCCCAATCTACTACCCTTCTGACATATATAGCTGTTACAGTTCCACTGACTCTATTTCTTATGCCGTATTCCACATCCTGTGAATATATATAAATTATAGTTGACATATTGTTTGTTTCCATCCATATAAAAGTCCAGAACAGGAAAAAACATAGAGACAGGAAGTAGATGAGTGGTTGCTTAGGTCTGGGGAGCAGATTTGAGGAAGGCAGGGCAGTGATAACTAAAGAGTATGGGGTTTCTTTTGGAGGTGATAAAAACTTTAGAAAATTGACTACAGTGATAGTTATACATATCTGTTAATATATTTAAAATTTAAAACCATTAATTTATATATTTTAAATGGTGGATTGTATGGTTTATTAATTATATCTCAAAGATTAGAACAAGAATAACAACTGCAATATAGTGAAAGACACCAAGTCAAGGAGATCATAATGATACTGAAAAAAATAAGTCGTCAGTAAACTTGGGGGGATGGTAGGACTCCAACTCATTTGTTTGATAACTAGTGAATAAAGGAAAGCATAGAGCATTTTCCTGCCATTTCCATATTAACTAAACCATTGGGTAACCAAATGATTGATGAGGGGAAGTACTCTGTATAAAATTATTCCCACTAATAAGTTCAAAAGGAATGATAGAATATCACTTTGCAACTTGTAATGAACTAACAGGTCTAGAAAATTATCAACAATGACTGCTGGTGTGTGTGTGTGTGTGTGTGTGTGTGTGTGAGAGGGAGAGAGAGAGAGAGAGAGAGAGAGAGAGAGAGAGAGAGAACCAGACAATATGTGTCCCCTTTCAATATACCTATAAACCATTTTGCCAATATAATTGAATCTTGCTCTGATCGAATCTCTAGCTATCAGTTTACAGGAAATAAAGGAGATACAAGAGTATAATAAACAACATTATAGACATGCAATCAGCAAAATCCAGTCCCTGGGAATAAACTACAGAATAAATCCAATCCCTGGGAATAAACTACAGAATAAATGACCCAGCTTCTTCAACAAATAAATTACAAGAGGACACAAAAAGAGAGGGAAAAAGAACCTATAAACCCCAAAGAGATTGGGGAGTCCCAGTCCCTTTCCCTTGCAGTACTAAGGCCATGGGGATTCCAACAGTGCAGCCAGCAGCAGCAATTATAGCCAGGCCCTAAGGCAGAGGGGCTTGACCAGCAAAGTCACTAGCACCAAAGTCAAAAAAATTCAGCTAGCATGACTGGTTTGTGCAGGATGGCAGGATAGTTTCATACAGTAGGGTGAACAAATAAGTAAACATATTGAAAATAATGAATAATTGCAAATATCAGAAAAAAAAAAAACTATCCATGAAGAGAACCTAGAAGCAATGAAGTCCCAATAACAATGAGCACACCTGGTATCCCGATTTTGGCTTCTAGATACCATTTTCCACTAAAAGGCACCAGGGCTCACTGCAGAAATGGCAGATTCCAGTACAAGATGAACCAGGAACATTTTGTTGTGCCAAAAAGTAAGAAAGTATTCAAAGAGTTATGGGGAATGTCAAAAGGACACAGGAGCCAGTTTAAAAGGCCTCCTCCTAGCCAAAGCTGAGACAATCGGAGAATCAAAATAAATGACAGTTACAGATAACAACCCATTGGATAAGATAGAAATCCATGAGTTCATATGATATAAATAAATGATTAAAATTACATAAGTAAATTCCTTACAGTACAATGCCCACTAATAAATGTAAAAGGAATGGTGAATGGTGGTATTAGAAAATCGCCGGTTGGCACCCATCCTAATGAACGATTCAGGTAAGACTCATCGAAGGCTACTAAAACCAAGCGGATGAAGATTTGTCAATGAACAGGGTTCTACATAGCCACAAAGTGTGTCCCCATAAAAATACTTCCTAATTACTTGTTAATTAATAATTATCAAATTCATTAACTTTATACTGGAGAAATCTGGCAAACGCCATCTTAACCAAATGATAAAAGTTATATCACTAGTAGCAAAACAAATCAATATCAGGTGCCTCCTGGTATGACGCATTGTAAAAAATACAGTAATGCATCCTGTGGTATTCTTGCCACAAAGGCAGGACCTGATTCTAAACATAAGGGAAGATCAGGCAACCCGAATTGAGTCACATTCTACAAGGTAACTGGCCTGTAGTCATCAAAAATGTCCAAAAAATGGAGGAAAGGAAAAATGGAAGAAGTAGTCTAGACAGAAACTAAAGTGACAAGACACAATAACTAAATGCAATCTCTGGTCCTGGATTGGATCTTGCACCTATAAAGGACATTATTGGGACAACCAGCAAAACATGAATGGGATCCAATAGATGGTAGCATTGTATCAATGTGTACACTGGGATATCTATCTATCTATCTATCTATCTATCTATCTATCTATCTATCTCTCAGAATATCCTGTTTCAAGGAATATACACTGAAGTATTAAGTAATAATGGGAATCATGTCTGAAACTTACTCATAATATAATTTTTAAATATATGTATAAATATAACACATAGAATGCTAGGGTAAATATAGTATATTAAGAACTGGGGGATTTGAGAGAAGTGTATACATATAGGAGTTCTTTGTACTATTGTTGTAACTCTCCTCTAAGTTTGAAATCATTTCAAAACAAAAAGTTTATTTTAAAACTCTGAGGAGAAATACAACAATTACAATGAATAGACCTTATTTGGATCCTGATTTCTAGAAACTGTAAAAAAATTTTGAAATCAATCAATGGGGTAATTTTCATGTTGATTGGCTATTTGATAATAGTAAGAAACTATTATTAAATTTTTAGGCACAATAATGCCATTTGGGTTATGTTTTTTTAAAACATATCTCTCTGAAGAGGTACATACTGAAGTATTTATAAATATAAATTATTAAAATTATTATTTTAACTTAGTTATTAAAATTGAAGACGTCTGGGATGTGCTTCAAATTAAGTGGGGGTGGGCAGGCCACAAACTGACCCTAAGGTGAGACTTGCTGACACTGGGTGATGGGGACACGGGATTCATTATACCAACATCTCTACTTTTATGTGTCTGAAAATTTCCAAAATAAAAAATAAAATCCATTTAAGATCCACTGTATTTTCAATTCTTCCCTGTGTATAGCAAATACCATGTTTCCCCCAAAATAAGACCTAGGCGGACAATCAGCTCTAATGTGTCTTTTGGGGCAAAAATTAATATAAGACCCAGTATTATATCATAATTCATTATATTATATTTTATATTACATTATACTATACTACTATACTATATTATATTATACCGGGTCTTATATTATAATAAAATAAGACCGGGTCTTATATTAATTTTTGCTCCAAAAGACGCATTAGAGCTGATTACCCGGCTAGGTCTTATTTTTGGGGAAACACGGTACCAATAGCAGTGCTGAACAACTTTGGTGACGAAGGGGGCTTCTTGCGTCCCAGTGAGCCAGGCACAGAAATGAGGCTGCGAACTGAGCATCTCAGGAAGAGAAGGATGACAGGTCCCCAGGGCACAGGGCTGGATCTATTTCAAGTGTAGTCGTAGGCCTGTAAATCTATATTCTC
The DNA here is from genome assembly GCF_057876585.1 of Rhinolophus sinicus. Classification (NCBI taxonomy): domain Eukaryota; kingdom Metazoa; phylum Chordata; class Mammalia; order Chiroptera; family Rhinolophidae; genus Rhinolophus; species Rhinolophus sinicus. Next base: position 21,335,715 of record NC_142509.1, read on the forward strand.
CTACACAGAACAATTCAGAATACTCTTGAACAGATCTGTCTTTTTTAAAAATCATCACACAACCTCTATAGCTGCAGCCACAATCGACAAGATGTTCCAGCCACCTAGATTCTTCCTTTTACAAGGGAGCTATTAGCTTAAAAATCCAGGAGCACTAAAAATACCCCCCAAAAATACTACACTAAGCAATGGAGGTTCTAAAAAAGAAAATCAGTGACCAAGCCAAGCAAAAGACTGAAATGCCATGAATTCAAGGTCAATTAAGGAAACACGTGAGTCAAGATTTAACACACCGAGGTCAATTACAAATTTAAATGCACAGATTATGATTTTACAGATCTGATGGTGAGACACAATCTATTCAGGAATTCTACTTTTTCCCTTCGTGGCCTCCAGTATTATAAGCATTGAATTAATATTAGATGAAATAGTCTTACATAAAAGTAACTCCCACCAAGTTTCAATTGAAGCAGAAACAGCAGCTCAACTCCTGTCAGAACACAACAGCAGCCTGCAAAACCAAAGGCCTCACACCTCGAGCAACATGCAGGCTTCCGAAACAGAGGCTGTGTTTTAAACAACCATCATCCCTGCTTGGCATGTTCATTCTTTCGTCAGTCAACATGGCAGATCAGGCACTGGGTTCAGTTCGGTGAACAAGATGGATGAGGTCTGGGCCTCCATGCGTGGGTAGCTCTCCTGGGCCCCCAGAGCACCCAGCAAGAGTGTGTGACCTTCTGCCTCCCCTCCGCCATTTGGCCTGAAGGAGAGAAGGGTCCTGTCAGCAGAGGGAGTCACCCTATGACAAGGTTCCTGAACTCCAGGAGAGCCCACTGCCTGGTTACCCCCAAAAGAGACACGGCTGCCTCACCCTCTGGCAAATCCAGTCCCGCTATCCTTGACTGTGCCTGGAGTTAAACAGGAAGTTTTCACAAATTAAGCATTCACTACTAGCAAAACCCTTACATTTAAAACATCCTTTCACTTGTGAAACTTTAGCAAGTAGGTTTTCACAGTTTGTTTCAAAGAGCCCAGCAGGGCTGTTTACAGATGAGGAAAGTGAGGGTCACAGAGCTTTAGAACCTTCCTCCCACCTTAGGCAGGGCTGACTTGTGGAACTAACAGGATCTGATGGAAATAACAAACAAAGAGCGTGACTTTGAGGACAGGTCAAAACAGACACTGGGGTTCCTTACGCTCTTGGATCATTCTCCCTGGGAAAAGCCAGCGGCCGTTTTGTGAGGACGCTCTCGCAGCCCTTTGGAGAGGTCCACAAAGCGAGGCCTCTGGCCAACAGCCAGCACCGCTTTGCCGGGCATGCAAGTGAGCCACCTTGGAAGTAGAGCCTCCAGACCCAGTCAAGCCTTCAGAGGGGCGTAGCCCTCATGAGACATCCAGAGCCAGAATCACTGCTACTAACCATTCACTCCCAGAATGCTTGATCCACGGAAACTCTGAGATGTTTATGACAGTTTTAAACCACTAAATTTTGACACGATTTGTTATGTAGCAATAGATAATACAGAGGGACACTGAGCCAGCCTCTCTGAAGATGAAGAGTATGACCATGTGGAAGGGTTAAGTCCAGCTGTGTGGGACAGAGAAACATCCCGGTGAGGACAGATGTTGCCTGGAAAGTCATCTCAGCGCAATGGAGGAAGGATTTTCTAATCAGAGTTATGTAGGGCACACCAGCTTATCGTCGGAAAAAAATGTTTGCTCTCTGTCACCTGCTAGGTTTGCTCAGAGGCTTGTGCTTATGGGGCAGAGATGCTGTAAGAAGAAGTCAATGAACAGAGAGATGGTTGGACTAGATGATCTTTAAGTTCCTTTCCTACCTAGAGATGCTTACACCGCCACACCATGCAACTTAACCAGGGACCTGGAAAAAACCTTGCTTGTCAGTTTCCCAGGCCCAGAAGACATGTCTGTGCAATGTGTGGCCAGCTAACAGTTACTGAACACTGACTGAATTTGTGTTGGTCTTTCTAGGAGGAAACAGACAACGCCTGACTTACTGGTCTGGCCCTCAAGCGGCTGCACATGCACATAAATGATCCAGTGCCACGAGGTACAAACTAGAGCAGGAGGGGAGGAGAAGCAAGGCCCACAGCCAGGGACAATGTCTGGAAGGCTACAACATCAGGGCAGATCACGAGGCACTCGGGTGAGAGAGAAGGCACTACGGGAACCTGCTCAGAGGTTAAGAAAGCCCTAATCCCACCACCAGAAGGAAAAGACTCAAGTTGACAGCAAAATAAGTTCAAACTTAGGAGAACTGTGGGACTCAGAAGAAAATCACTTCTGTGCCTGCATCTAGCAATATAATTTCATTTTCTAAAAATGGGGCATTTGAGGAAGGTACCTTTCTTGGCACAGCGTGTGAACAACTCCACGAAAAGTGGTGCCCCTACTCAGTCTGCTTTGCTTGCAGGTCTCCCGAGACCGGAAACGGGAATATACCATTTAGCCCTGTGGCCACGCTACCCTGGGGCTCAGGAGCAAGGGCCCCTACTGTCATTGGACCAAATCCTTTCGTGACAGCAGGGAAAAAGGGAGACAAACACCTGGATGCTGCCCCAGCAACTCCAAAGTACTTCCAAAGGCCTGTGGCCCCAGTGGCAAGAAGGCCAGTGGACATCTGGGGCCCAGCAAGAGCATCCCTATTCTTTATCTCTACGAGGTCAGTGTCGTGCGGGGCGGCCTGCGGGGTCTCTGCTCCCGCTCCCCACACAAGAACGCAGGATATGGTGAGGCCAAAAAGGAACACCCACGGAGCCATAGATAGGGGAGTCATACTAGTATATTCTCGCTGGCAGCACTATACTCTCACTGGAGGCTGGATCCACACTGTCCGCAACCAGCCATCCTAACTGCAATCCGCGCCTGCCAGCCCAGCCACCATCTTCTTGCTAGCCTCCATTTTTCTCCTCTTCTCTAGCGTAGCCACAGCAGTTATATTAGTGGCCAATGGCTCACTGGTTACAGCTGATGGCCAACTAGCCACAGCTGATGGCCATGCAATCACAGTTGATGGCCATTTACTACCTGAGCCAGCACCTGTCTATGTGAGGACGAGAGCCTGGAAACTACTTTCTGGGGCTCTGCCCCCACAGTCAGCCACCAGCTTTCTGGCCACTGGACTCTGGTCCCTGAGCCATTAAGTCACTAGACATTTCCTGAACACCTCGCCGTGCCAAGCTCACACCATGCGCTGATCAACTATGATATCTAATCTCTCCCCCACTTCTTCTATTTAGCTCCCCCTCAAATTCTCAGGAAGTTGGGGCTAGAAGGAACACCAGGGATCGCCTAATCCGGTCCTCTTACTCTATAGATGAAAAATGTGATCACAGGAAGGAAGGTAAGAGGCTGCGATAGACTGAAGCAGTTTTTCCAGTTCTTAATGCCCTCCCTGAATTACAATTACATGCCCACATCCTTTGCTGTGGGACTTTGCAGGATCACCCACTAGAATGGGGAGTGGGCATGTTCCCACCCCACGGATATATCGGACAGGGCCATGTGCCTTGATACAGCCAGTGGAATGTGGAGCAGAGTGTGGGCGTGCAGGTTCGAGCCAGGGTACAGTGGACAGCAGCCATCTGCCACACGGCCCAAGGAGAGAAAAAAAAAAAAAAGACTGGACTACAGAGAGGAAAATAAGAAGAGAAGGAGACATGAGAAATGAAGAACGTGTACATCATTAAGGGCAATCAGGCAGTGGGCTGAAACAGCAAACATGTTTGTGAGATTACAGTCTCACTTAAGAACAGAAAACTGACTGGTTACCATTGGAAGATAAGAACCAACGCATTATTTTGAAAGCTTGTGAATAAAAGGAAAGAAGCATTTATTCTGCCTTTCCTGTGTGAACCGTATCCCTGAGTAAACCAAAAAGTAGTAGTAAATAAGGGTTTTTCTTTATACCGTGTTTCCCCGAAAATAAGACCTAGCTGGACCATCAGCTCTAATGCGTCTTTTGGAGCAAACTTAATATAAGACACGGTCTTATTTTAATATAATATAAGACCAGGTATAATATAATATAATATAACATAATATAATATAATACTGGGTCTTATATTAATCGTTGCTCCAAAAGACACATTAGAGCTGATGGTCCAGCTAGATCTTATTTTCAGGGAAACACGGTAAAAGCATTCCTGATAATAAATGAGGAAGAAATGATGGAATTAGACTAACCTGAGACTGATTGTCACCAGCTCGCTGCTCATATCACAACCTGAGAAGGCACCAGACATTATGAGCTACTGATGGAAGACACATCACCACCTGATCGAGTTTCTAGGTCCAGCCACCAAATCAAGGAACTACAGAGGACATCAGAACATGTTAGCCTACATCAAGAGAATGCAATCAGCAAGATTCAGACAGTGGGAAATTCTATGGGCAGAACTTACTTGGGTCCTGATACAAACAACTGTATCAAAAAACAATTTATGACATTTGAGACAACTGAAACTGTGAACCCTGACCAGATATTTGATGATAATGAGTGACTGTTGACTTGTTGTAGTTGTAACAATGGTATTGCGGATGTATTCTTTAAAATCCTTTCCTTTTAATATGCATACTTTAACATTTACAGGTGAAATGTGATATTTGGGATTCAGTTCAAAATGGTATGTGTGGGAGGGAATAAGATGAAATAAGATTGTCCACAAAGTTCAAATTGTTGAAACAGGTAATGGGTGAATGGGGGGTTCATTATACGATTGTCTACTCAGATATGTTTAAAATTCTTCATAACAAAGAGTTGTAAATATCAATGAACACAGTGAGCTCTCCATACCGTCCCACATGATAAGCTCATGATAAGCCTCAGAAAAGTAGCTGAAAATCTGGGCCATATTGCTACTGTAACAATCCAGGCTGCATGTTGGGTCATTAAAACATGCAAAAAGATTAAAATTACAAAGTATGTCTTCTTTTTAAAATAACTCCACTGAAATTTGAGAACCTACTAAGTACAAGATACTACGAGGACAGACAATTAAGTTCGCGAGCTCATCCTAGAAAAAGTGCTATATACCTCATTGCTGAAAAAGTGCTACATTGCCTCATTATGGTCACCTTCGAAGTACTCCCATTGGAAAGCTATGCACCGATGCCAGTGCCTAGTTCACCCTTCAAAACGATTTTAGAACTCTTCCTCTGGAATGGCCATCAAAGCTGTCGTTGCATTACTGTTGATGTCTTGAATGTCATCCAAATGTCTTCCTTTCAATTTTTCCTTTATCTTTGGGTAAAGAAAGAAGTCATTGGGGACAGATCAGGTGAGTAGGGAGGGTGTTCCAATACAATTATTTATTTACTGGCTAAAAACAGACAGTGCCGGGGCCAGCCCGGTGGCTTAGGCCCTTAGAGCTCCATGCTCCTAACTCCGAAGGCTGCCGGTTCAATTCCCACATAGGCCAGTGAGCGCTTAACCACAAGGTTGCCAGTTCAATTCTTCGAGTCCCACTGGATGGTGGGCTCCGCCCCCTGCAACTAAAATTGAACACAGCACCTTGAGCTGAGCTGCCTCCTGGATGGCTCAATTGGTTGGAGTGCAGGCTCTCAACCACAAGGTTGCCAGTTAAATTCCTCAAGTCCTGCAAGGGATGGTGGGCAGCACCCCCTGCAACTAAAATTGAACACGGCACATTGAGCTGAGCTGCCGCTGAGCTCCCGAAAGGTTCAGTTGGTTGGAGCGCAGCCTCTCAACCACAAGGTTGCCGGTTCGACTCCCGCAAGGGATGGTGGGCTGCGCCCCTGCAACTAGCAACAGCAACAGCAACTGGACGTGGAGCTGAGCTGTGCCCTCCACAACTGAGACTGAAAGGACAACAACTTGAAGCTGAACAGCACCCTCCACAACTAAGATTGAAAGGACAACAACTTGACTTGGAAAAAAAGTCCTGGAAGTACACACTGTTCCCCAACAAAGTCCTGAAGAAAAAAAAACAAAACAGACAGTGCCGTGTGAGCTGGTACGCTGTCATGATGCAAGAACCATGAATTGTTGGTGAAAAGTTCAGGTCGTCTAACTTTTTCACGCAGCCTTTTCAGCACTTCCAAATAGTAAACTTGGTTAGCTGTGTGTCCTGTTGGTACAAATTCATAATGAGTAATCCCTCTAAAATTAGAAAAAAAAGGTTAGTAACATCATTGCAATAGTTTGCGAACTTAGGAGATGCTACAGTGAGAAGACATGGTGTCGGGCGGGAGACCCTGCTCGCTGCGCCATTTGTCGTGCCGGACGACCTGCGGGGTCTCTGGTCCCGCTCCCCATACAAGAACGCAGGATATGGTGAGACCAAAAAGAAACACCCACGGAGCCATAGGTAGGGGAGTCATACCACTATATTCTCTCTGGCGGCACTATACTCTCACTGGAGGCTGGATCCACACTTGCCAGCCCAGCCGCCATCTTCTTGCTAGCCCCCATTCTTCCTCTCTTCTTCTCTTTCTGCTAGCGTAGCCACAGCAGTTATATTTGTGGCCAATGGCTCACTGGTTACAGCTGACGGCCAACTAGCCACAGCTGATGGCCATTTACTACCTGAGCCAGCACCTGTCTATGTGAGGCCGAGAGCCTGGAAACTACTTTCTGGGGCTCTGCCCCCACACATGACTCCAGGCTCTGGTGGGAGGAGGGAGGTGTTAATCTAATGCGGGGAGATGGACCAACCACCCAGCTAACAGGGGTGCATGGCCAAATGACATAATCCACAAAAGGGCATCAAAGGAAGGATGGTTCTGCCAGCCTAGCTCATTGCAGAGGAATCCAGGCAGGTCCATGCTGAGGTGACCTGGAATCAAGACTGCTCTGCTAGGAGTCTGCAGCAAAGAGGGTTCTCCTTGGTGAAGGAATGGCAGGTGCAGAGATTTAGAGGGGAGAATGGAAAGCATATGGTTTGAAGAGGAAGAAGAAGGTAAGTTGGGTGGGAGGGCAAGGGGGAGATAGGGAGAAAGGAGTGGGTGGGGGGACCTAGCTAGGAAGGGCAGAGAGTGGTCAGCCCAGGGCAGTCACACACTATATTTTAGGAAGACAGCACCTATTGCTGCTTCAAAGAACACAATCTGGCAGTTTCCTATGCAAACTCAGTAGTGCCATCTGCCCTCTTTTTGCTTTAGGCAACGGCCCAGCGATGCAGATCAAATGGTTATGAGTCAAGACTGTTAAATTGATATTAAATGCACAGAGCTGTGGCTGAGCATGTGATGAGGTGTCAAGAGGCGTGAAGCTAAGTGATCAGAACTCTGAGAACTCTTAAAAACTGAAACAGACGCAGGAAAGAGTCGAACATGAAAGAAAACAGGATACAGCACCCAGCATGACCCCACAACTCATTGACAGTTTGCTTTGTCTGCATGATTAAAGCAATATCTCTGTGTGGCGACACCTGGTATGTGATTCACTGCACACAGAGCTGCCAATTTCAATTTTGTTCAGAGTGCTTCTTACCATCTCCTCCTCTCCACATGTCTGTATCCAGTGTAAATTGTATCCAGGAAATAGGCCCATTGTCCTCCTTTTCCCCTTGGGATAAGCACGTATTAATCTTGGTTTTAGGAACCTCACACCCTCTCATGGGCCTGTCTTTCTTTGACATAGGAGTTCTGACAATTAAGTTCTTGAACTGTTGAAACAATGTTGCTAACTAACCTTTTTTGATATCAGAGGAATTATTCATTATGAATGTGTACCAACTGGACAAACAGTTAACCAAGTTTACTATTTGGAAGTGCTGAAAAGGCTGCGTGAAAAAGTTAGACGACCTGAACTTTTCGTCAACAATTCATGGCTGTTGCATCACGACAATGCACCAGCTCACACGGCACTGTCTGTGAGGGAGTTTTTAGCCAGTAAACAAATAAGTGTATTGGAACACCCTCCCTACTCACCTAATCGGGCCCCCAATGACTTCTTTCTTTACCCAAAGATAAAGGAAATATTGAAAGGAAGACATTTTGATGACATTCAGGACATCAAGGGTAACACGACGACAGCTGTGATGGCCATTTCAGAAAAAGAGTTCCAAAATTGCTTTGAAGGGTGGACTAGGTGCTGGTGTCAGTGCATAGCTTCCCAAGGGGAGTACTTGGAAGGTGACAGTAGTGATATTCAGCAATGAGGTATGTAGCGCTTTTTCCAGGATGAGTTCGCAAACTTAATTGTCCAATCTTCGTAGTTAGCCAACTACATTCCGGAAGACGACAGGAGGCGTGCAAGCCGAATGCTCGAGTACTCAGCTCCCTGGGAGCTTCCCTACAGAACTGAGCCTGAACCTGCCCGCCTCTTACTAAACTCCAGGATGGATGCAGACTTCCCTCATCCTCCTCCCAGTGATTTGAAAAGGGTACACCTGTCTGTCTCCCATAACTGCCTTATACATTGTTGGCCCTCAGTAAATGATACAACCAAAGCTGGTGTGTGCTCACTGTCACATGTTCCCGACTGCTCCTGGGGTGGGCGGGGGACGGAGGGCCAATCTTGGATTAACAGATCCTCCCGAAAGAAGGTACAAAGGTCTGTAGCAGCTGGAGGACTCACACCAGACATTCCACCAACAGCACAAAAGTACCTGCAGAAGAAGGAGGCCCATGTGGCAAGTGTATCCCAGTCACATGCAAAATCTGGGCCATCAAAGGCCTTGGCGAAGGTCTAAATAAGAAAGGGGTCCATGAAGCAATAAAGGGCCAATCACAGGGCTGGAGGCTCCAAGAGAAGGCCTTCAGCACAGAGAGCAGTGGACCCTGTGGTGTGTGAGACACCCTGGAAGACTGGCATGGGTTTCCTCTGATAGGAAACAAGAGGCCATTCTGCCACTCAAAGCCAAGTGTAAGCATTTACTCTCCTTGAACCAGAGTGAGTGTCGGCCCTGACCGCTGACTGACGTCACGGAGGTCTGCAAGGAGGAAGGCGGTCAGACCCATGCAGAAAGAATGAACGCAGCAGGCCTGAGACGGCTCATCCTTTGAAAGGCCTGTGTCCACGGTTGGCCCTTGGCTGGCATCTAGGAGTCTGGATTTGGGGAGCCCCCGCCCCACCTCCTTACCTGGTAAGGGTGGCTGACTGCACCTGAACTGCCTATGCAACCAATGTGGTCAATGTGAACACCCGCTTTCTTTCTGGGAGTCTGGACTTTGGGAACATGCCAGGCAGAGGGTGCCCATGTGACCAGCTCCCCATGAAAATCCTGGGCACTGAGTCTCTCCAGGGCACCCCTGGTGGGCAACATTTCACACGTGTTGTCACGACTTGTTGCTGGAGGAAAGCGCGTCTCCTGTGTGACGACACTGGGCAAGGAGCCTTGGGAGCCCGCGCCTGGTTTCCCCAGATGCCACCTCAGGCCCCTCTCCGCTGTGCTGATTGTGCTTTGCCGTCACACAGCACAGCTCTCAGCACGACTCTGGCGAGTCCCCTGAGCCCTCCTAGTGGTCATGGAGTCCGGCCTTGGTCTTGGAGACCTGGACACAGGACCCCAACGAGGCTTCTGCAGAGCATAAGGCAGGTGGACACCGTGGCCCGGGCTGTGTCAGCTGGCGTTTGGGGTCCTGGTACTGCTCATGTGCTCTCACTTCTTCCTCCGTTCCACAGGAAAGTAAGGAAGAGCCTGCACTCCTCACCAAAACTGCAAACTGGAAATCGCCCTGACCCCTGCAGAGAACCCCACAGATGGGAGGGCCCGTTGTTCGACTGGATTTAATGTGGGGTGGAGGCCTGTCCTCTGACCCATGGCCTGCTTCCCACAGGGCCTGGAATACGTGACACGTGCAAGGCAGACCGTCAGGTGCACGTGAAACTAGTTTAAAGAGCTATGAGATTGTGAAAAGCCCCTTTAAGAGCTTTACCTTTGCTCCCCATTCCTTCAGCCACTGCCACGGTTTACAAAGTGACAAATCATCCGAGGTATATACAGACAACATGCACAAACTCTTGCAACCCTATGTAAATACAAATGAGGACCACAGATGTAGGTCACTGGTTCACTGAGGAGGCTATTTCCACATATTCAAATCTGTCAACATAAAATATCCAGAGAGTCTGCATTTCATAACTGTCACTTTTCTGGCACTCTTAGCTTAAGCCAGCTATCTCCAATTTATCTTCCCCATCTTATTTCAGCAAACAATTTTTTGAAATTGAAAACAAACTAAGAAGAATCCAAGTTGCACTAACATACTTGGCTTTCTGAAGTCCCATAAAATCACAGGCAATTCTCTTTCATTCACTCATGCATCCGTTCAGACTAAACAAGCTACTGAGGGTGTATCAGTGGCAAAGCACCATGGTAGGCTCTATGTGGATTACAGAGATGCCGCCAAACTTGGCCATGGTGTCCCCTTGGCACAAAGCTGCCTCCAGAGATGCCCAGTGAACTCCCAGTGGTCCTTGGATCAATCAGGTATTTCAAATGGGATAAATCCAAGACAAGGAACTGCCAACGCAGGGCATGGAACTATTGAAAGAATCCTGGAGAAGACAGGGCATCTCCAGGGCCATTGGGGTGGGGAGCTAGCACCGCAGTGAGGATGCACTGTCCAGGGGAGGCAGCTGGAAGCGGGGACACCAGTTAAGCAGAAGGCAAACCGGAACCATGATGTGGCACTAGGAATGGAGAAGGGGACTGACTGGAGGAGAGGGACAGGCAGGGCGTGGCAATTCCATCAGATGTGGGATGAGGGAGGGAGGAGGCAGCAAGCATGACTCAGAAGTTCTCAGCTATTCATAGAAAGAGCGAAGCTGGAAGGAGGAGCAGGTTTCGTGGGGAAAACGACAATTCGTGTCACCAGACCTTGTTAAAAACAATGGTGTGCAGTGTGCCCCTCCAAAATATGCTGCCAGGCCCCTCGTGACCTCTTTGCAACACCCTTGTGCTAAACGCTAAGAAAATATACTTCAAACAAATGTTTACACATTATCAACCTGGGCGGTCCTTTTCAGCCTCCTAATGGTCTCAGGACGCGAAACACTGGATATTTCAAATTAAAGCTGAATCCAATATAATAAGGCCACCTTCTAGGGTGGAGACCCCAACGGCTTAACCCGCAGGCGTGCACTCCCAACTTCACATTTTCAGGGACATTTTGCAACCGGATGGTCTTTTCCATCTGTACCCTTCAAGTATTACCTAAACTGACATTGAAAACATGATTTCCTGGCACATAGTCTCCATGAGAGTTTGCCTTTGAGAGGTGGCCTCACTGGAGGAATGAGTACATGATCCATCCTAGAGGCATGGTCTCGGTGTACCATTTTCAGGTTACCAAAAAGGGTGCAGCTCACCACATGTTCAGTGGTCTCCCTCAGCCAGAGGACTTGCCAAAGTTATTTCCACTTGACTGCAGCCTTCTTTCTTACAGACCCAGACTAATTTGTCTGAGGCTTTCTTTGCTAGCTGGCTTAGCCATTTCTACCCATAGATCAGTCTGAACAATAAATACATTAAAAAAAAAATGTTTCTGTTTGAAATTGTTTCCTGGGAAACAAATGTCATTTATAATGGCACCAAACAGGCAAGTGGTATACAACAAAACAGAATTTTGTTTAACCAAATCAGTATTGTCCTTAATACGGATAAAGCTTGTGTTTGGCACACTCTCCCCATCAGGACCTGCTGAAGTCAATACTTTTGAAAATTCCACGTCATTTGTGAACTTTTACCTAATTTCACGTAATTACATGTTCCCTACAGGATGAGAACTAGGGATAAAATTTTTTAAATGGGAACTAACAACCAAAAAAAAAAAAAAGCTGAGCACAAAACCATATTCTCCTTGTTGGTATCCAAATAGACATGTGATTAAGAGTGCCAATTAATGGAATAAGAACCTCATCTCCTGTATTTATTTATGTTCCTACCATATTGTTGGAAAGAAGTAAAAACCTGCCGATAATTACCCAGACTTCCCAGAAATTCTTTCTATATGTAACTATTTTTCCAAAGAGCATTTTTTTATTCCTGATAATCTGAATGTTACTAAGCCAAGCTGTTGGCGCTATGTACTTTCTCCCTTAGAAGAAGCTTAAGTGATTAAATGAGCTTCTCAAGCAAACTCGAGGGCAGAAGTACCAGAGGAAGCCACACTTAATGGAGAAAGTCTACTCCAACCCCCCACTGATTTTCTCTAAGGTAAAAATAATGGGAACTGAAGATGCAGGTCAAGACGGTGCGATGCCACACTATACCCAGTTGATTGGCAAAATCAGTGCTGCCAATACCAAGTTTTGCAAAGGATACAGATCCACAAAACCTCTTATTAATAATTGCCAGTCGGATTATAAACTGGTACAACTAGTTTGGAAAACACCTTGGCGTTACGTAAGGCGAGCATTCACATTCTCTACATCCCAGCGATTTCGCCCAAGAGAAATTCCTGCACGTGTCCCAGAATTTTCACAGTCACCCATCAAGAGGAAAATGTGTAAACAAAAAGGGGTGCACTCACATCCTGGACTGTTCTTACACAGTCAAAAATCATATAATGTACAGTATCCTTTTTTTATAAAGTTAAAAATAGTTGAAATGAAAAATACGGATTTTTAAAAATTATATATAGATGAGATAAAACTAAATAAAAAGGAAAGACAGGGGATGCTCACAAGGATGAGATGGGGGAGGGAGCACAAGAAATACGTGCCCACCTTTTCTCTGGATACATTTCTCCAAACACCAGGCTTCATTTAGTTAAAAAAGAAAGAAAGAAAAAAATAGAGAGTGGTCTTTCCAAAAGCGAAGCTAGCAAGAGAATTGGCTCTGATTCCTTTTCTACCAGCCACATCATCCCAGCAAGTAAACCAGACTCTACCTGGCCCGTAAGGAAAGGAGATCATGAATAAAAATTCTTTCACACTGTTTTCAGCTACGAGCACCTGAATCTTGCCTGTATTCCAACCACACACACGCTGGGAGAGCTACTGAGAGCTAGAGGTCTGGGGAGGGTGGGAGGAGATAACACATGCGTGGCGCTGAGCACAGACGGAGCCCTGGATAACCCACTCTCCTGCTGTCAGAATTAGGAGCCGCAGACCTGGAAGGCGCTCAGTCCTTGACACCCCAGGCAGGACAGCCGTGCCGGGTCTAGAAGCCAGAATTCAGATCAGAAGCAGGGACAGGAGAGTTGTGTCAAACATCTGAAGTGCTCAGGGGCAGGAGCAGGGGCAGACCACAGTGTTTCCCAGAAGGCAGAACTGAAGTGCACGGAAGAAGTGGCAATTTGGGCTCCACTTCAGAAGGGTCTTTTCTATACATGGAGACTTACTCATCTCCAGGGGCATTTAGGCACAGCCTGCAAGCAGATGCCTCTGAGTAAGCCACGGAAGCTCACTCACTCGGCTTTGGTTTACTTCTTATAAAATGGAAATGAGGACATCATGGCGGGCCTCACATGGGACTAACTGAGCGTACAGGGCTGTACAAATGTCAGGACTCATTCATTCCACACAGGCGAGTCAAGCAATAATTCTGCCCACCTTAGAATCTAGAAATGTCCAAAAATGAAACGACAGAGCTGAACTGTGCAAGCACACACACGAGGAACTTGTCCCCACCCCCTTCTCCCCCCAAACCTGTATTTATCCCCAGAGCCTTATCAGCAAGCAATAAGAATTTTTCTTAGTTACCCAGAGAATCTGCACATTTGAGATTACCTTGAAATGCCAACTGTCTGTACAGGCAGACCTCAGAGATAATGCAGATTTGGTTCCAGACCACCACAATAAAGTGAGTATCACAATAAAAGGAGTTGTAATCTTTTTGCTGGTGGAGGGTCTTGCCTTCAATGTGTAAAAAAAATGCAACATCTGAGAAGCGCAATAAAGCGCAATAAAACAAGGTATGTGTATACAAGTAAGTTCAAGAAAAGAAGATGGGACCTTTTTGCTCTTCCAATTAAAATCAAACAAAAATGCATGAGGTCAGGTTTCACTGCCACTAGAACGAGGCCTTCGTGCCACTGTGGGACCCTGTACTCGTGAACATTACTTTGAGTCCTCCAGGTTACTAGCACCTGGTAAAATACAGGTAACTCAGAAACGCTGAACTCAAGGATGAGTGGGCATGAGGACATCCATCTGGGACAGGCACGGACTTTGGAGGGCAAAGGCCTGGATCAGAATCTCTCTCCACTGCCTGTTGTCCCCCTGTCAAACCTCTGAACCCCTCATTTGTACAACAGGACAATCCTGGAGACCACCTGTCAGTGTGGTTGTGAGGATGAAATAAACGAACGAACGTAATATAAAATAGGGCGTGTGGTCCACAGCCAACATGCCCTATGTGTTACCTCCCTTGCCTTTAAGAAAACAGAGTGACATTTATTTATAGCAAATCCCTGATGATCTCCTATCACTGCATGTCGGTGAAACGTTTACTTACCTGATAGAGTTTGGCAAGTGGGATAAAAACAGTTTGGAAAAGGATCTCTCTTGGCTCAGTCGCCTAACTCTAAGAACACCATGTTCTGTGTGATGGGTATGGTGCAGTCGAATAGGTGGAGGGCCACCAATACACCACACGAGAAGGGCGCATTGTAAACACGTCAGCTTCCTCCCCTGCCGGGGATTAAAGACAGTGGTCCCCATTTTGGAGTGGGAACCAACACTTAAGTTCAGTGGAGCTCCAAATTTCTCAGGGGCACCATAGACTCATCGTCCTCTACAAGCTGTGTTCCAAAAAGGCTAGGAAGGACCATGTACGTCCTAAGGCGGGTGACCCGAACGGATACTGCCACTGCCTGACTGAGTGAAGTGAGTAAACAGCAAGGCAGGGCCCCCTATTTGCAAGGACAACGGAGCAGTGCTTCTCAGACTGTGGCTGGGAGCAGCATCACCTGGAACTTGTTGAAAATGCCAAAACTTAGGTGCCTCCTGGATCCACTGCATCAGAAACTCAGCAGAGGGGAGGGGGGACACTAGCACTTTGTGTTTCAACCAGCCCTTCATGTAATTCTGATGCTGGCTCAGGTTTGAGAACCAATGGTATATACAGTGATCTGAGAGCTGAAAGTTTAAACGAACCATTGCCAGGAAACACACTGAAGCAATAGCTAGTAAGAAAGGAGAGAAAGCTTGCATGTCTTTCTCTTTTCAACCATTCCAGTGGGCAGAGAGTGTTAGCGATCCCACCACTGGACTTCAATTTTGAATCCCCTGCTGCTTCTGGAATAAGAATGGCTACAGTGGGACGCTTCCTGGGTCTCTGCAGAATGCCACAATGGGCTCCTGAAGGACACACCTGTGAGTCTGCTGTGCCCAGCCTAAGGCCTGGCAACCAGCAGGCATCAGGAAAGGTGGGATAGAGTGAGCAACCTGAGGGAACAGGCAGTCCTTCCCCAGAGTGGGCCCCAAGGACTGAACAAGGTTACTGTCCCCCCTCAATCCCTAATACAATGATCTTAGCTCCTGAACCAGAAAGCTCCTGACTCAGGGACTTCGGGGGGGTTGACTTGGGAGCCCCAGGTCCCACAACTACCAAGACCAAATCACTCCCTCACTACACCTCCCTGCTCACACCCTAAACCCAAGCCTGCCAGAGGTCATGTCCACAGGGGCTCCCCTGCCAGAGGTCAGGGCCCCCAGAGCTGGGAGGTTGGCTGAAGGCATTACTTCTCCTGCTAGAGTGCATGTTCCCAAACATCCCTAGACTAGTAGTGGTGTCCTTTGTCATCTGGATGCCCTTTTGTCACCACCACTGCAGCATCACCACCCTCCAAACTCAGATGCCCCACCCTGGCACTTCCATACCTGTAGTAAGACAGCAGGCCGTTGCTGAGCACGAACCAGCGGCGCTGGTAGCCCTTCAGGTAGTTGGTCCACTTGAGGAGCCAGCCCTTGAAGCTGTCCAGAGGCAGCAAGACCCCTGGGACAGTGGAGGTCGTGCCAGAGTTTGGCATTGGAACCCCAAAAGACATCCTCGCCTGTCCTGGTCGCAGAAGAGGCGGGGGCTTTGGCACCGGCTGTGACCATGACTCAAGTTTGGTCAAGGGCACGCTCCCCACTACTGGCCCCAGCGCTGGTGGCTGTTCATAGGAGGCCTTGGTAAAGGGCCCAGCCCCCACACTGGAGGCAAACTCTTGCCGGGGTCCTGATCCCGTCTCCAACCCCGGCAGCAGTTCCGATTCCTGTCTGGACCCTGGCCTGGGCGCAGATGTCTTCGACTCAGACGCGGAGCTTGGCACTGGCTCAGAAACGGGCTCCGGCACCTGTTCTGACACCCGCTCCCGCTCGGGCTCGGGCACTGGCTGAGGCTTGGGCTCCGGCCCAGAGCCCGGCGTGGAAGCGCTCATACTTGGAGCCGCCGTGTGGCACGACAGGCAGGGGACAACCGTGAACAGCGACGAGAGTCCGCGGGAGCGGCCGCCGCAGCCGCCGCCTCGGCATAGAGCGGCCGCTTTCCCCATAGAGCCAGCGGACCGGAGCGCGGCCGAGCCGGGGGGAGGGGGCAGCAGGAGGCGGAGGCCGGGGGCGGGGCCGGGGGCGTCACGACCGCGCAGCGCGAGGCGGGGGCGCGCGCGGGTCCCTCGGCGGCGGCCCGGTGCGCCCCGCGCCGCCGCCGGCGGCTGGCAGTTACCCGGACTTGGACCCCGGTGCTTCTCTGGCGTCGCCAGCGCCCGGCTCAGGGTCTGGAACTTGTAAGACGTCCTGGAAACACCTGTAGGGCGAGAGCTTGGCGGGCGGACGGGCGACGCGGAGAGGACGGCGCGTTCAGGCCACCATCCCTGCCTGCGCCTCAACCCGTGCCAGGCGCTGGGGGAACAATGATGAATGCAGAGCCCGCCGGCTCCCAGCTCAGCCTCTGCCAGCTGGGCCCTGCGCCCGCGCTCCCCTGTCCCGGGTGGATTCGCTCCCCGAAACCCAGGAAAACAGGAGTGAGGAGTAGGCGTGGAGCCGGTGCCGCGCTCAGAAGCCAATTAAATGCGCCCGAAACACGCGGGCCCAGCCAGATGACGCTAAAAACTGTGGAGGACGCCCACCGCCCCCCATGGCAGCCATTACCTATGGGACCTTCCCGCGGCGACCTGGCTCGGTGGCCCAGAACAGCCGCCGCCTCTTATCTCCTGGGCCAGCTGGCCCCTGGTTCATGCCAGAGCACTTCGCTGCTGGTGAGGACGTACTAGTAGTTCAAGTTCTCTCTGTAAACGAATATAGAGAGTTTTTGTCTAAAAGCGGATTCTTAACTGGGACCTCCTAAATATCGCTGGGTAATCTTGGCTAGCGATCTGTGAAATTCTGCAGTAGTCTGCGGAGTTTTACATCTCTAGGGAGAAGGTCCATAGTTTTCATGGGATTCCCAAAGGAGTCTGTGATCCCGGAAAGGTTAAACATCACGGATTTTAAAGAATCTATCCTAAAGGGAAAGGTCTATAGTTACCCCAAATAGTCGGAAATACTCAGGTTGGATATTTGGCTTCCGCCCAGACCCTTCCAGCTCTAGACTTCGGGGCGGGCGCTCCTCTGCTCACCCCACGTGCCTTACCTTCTGCTTACCCAGGGTTTATTCCTGGGGCACCTGTCCCTGAATGATGATGATCTCACCTGCAGTTTTACTTTGAGCTCTGGAGTGCAGAGACCTGCCCATCTTGGTCTATCCCATAAGTGTGAAGGTGGTCCTCAAACTTCAGTGTGCTGAGTCACCCCAAGGAAAAGTGACTGCCTCCAGGAGCAGTGGGTAGAGGAAAACTGGGCAACTAGAGAATGGAGTGGGGTGCTTGCTTTTCACTTATACTATTTTGAACCTTTGAACTATTAAAAAAAATAATAATACGTGCTTAAAATCACTGTACGGAAACTTATTAGAAATTTAGTTTTCCATCCCCATCTTCCTAGGATTCTGAGTCAGTAAGTGTGAGGTGGAAGCCAGGAGAATGCATTTTCATGAGCACTCCAGGAGTTTCTGATGTGGGTGGACCACATTTTGATACAGTGACATGGAGGGAAAATCTTGGGATATGGGAGTCAGTTCCATTGAGGAAATCCCAACCCAGCCACCATACTGATCTTCCTCTTGCTCATCCATAAAATGAAGATAATAATCCTTACTTCACAGGTTGAAAGCAATAAAAGCATGTATGTAAAGCACACTTGGCATAGTAGGTGCTCAGTAAATATTCTCTAGTTATTTAAAGGATGCGCCGTGAAATGTTTGGTGAAATGAATTAAACAGAGGCCAGAGCAGAAAAAGATGAGACCAAGGCTGACAGGCTTGGAAAACAGCCACTACCATGGGAAAAGCTCAGTGCCTGCTCTGTTTGTGCTAAATGTGTTTGCAACCCCCAAGGAGGGAAGCCAACTAGTAAACAAATGCTTAATGATACGTTTTGACTGTTGCTAAATTGATGACAGGGCCTAAGTCATCTACCAGAGTGGGTGAAGAAGGTGTCACAGAAAGGGCGTGGTTTACACTGAGTCAGGAGGACGGGGTGGAAGGGCATTCTAAGGAACCAGCACGCACGAAGTCCCCACTCAGGAGAGAACACCTTGTCTGGGAAATGACAGAGCTCAGCATATTTGAAAAAGCAGGGCAGGAGATGAAACCAAGAGCTGGGTGGACACCATGCCACGAGGAATGCCTTTTATCCAACAGAAAGTGGGCCTCCTGGGCACAAGGGACATTTTTCACTTTTAAAATGCCAGATTCTCCCCCTTGGAGAAATGGCTGACTCCAAGTCTGGGGCAGGAAATATGCGAGATGAGCCTGCCTGAGACATTTCGTCATGTCAGAAAGTAAACAGGCTCTTCAAGACCACTGTGTATAAAGGACTCAGAAGGCAACTTAAAGGCTCCCACTGGGCAAAGATAGGACAATTTGAGCATCAAAAAGAATAATGATTACAATGGGTAATCATATATATATAAAGATCCATAAACTAAACCCACAAGTTCCTAAAGTTCCAAAAAGAAAAAAAAACCAAAACACTTCATTGGTCACCTTTGGCGGCTACTCCAGCACCAATTCATTATTCTGAAAAATGATAATAAAGGGAAAGAATTAAGTCTGTATCTTACAGTAACCAAAGAGTTTAGAAGGGGAACATCTTGACAGAAGAATTGGCTAAGAAATGCAGAGGGCACGATAAAATTAGAAGAAAGCACCATCTTTTGGCAACCCCTAATGAAATAATGGACCTAGGCAATGATCCTCAATAGCCTCTAAAGTGATGGGTTTGATGGAGAACTTCATAAAGGATGGAACAGGCTGACATCAGCTGAATCTACAGATTGATCTTAGCATCACCAGAAGTGCATGGGGGCCGGCCCGGTGGCTCAGGCGGTTAGAGCTCCGTGCTCCTAACTCCGAAGGCTGCTGGTTCGATTCCCACATGGGCCAGTGGGCTCTCAACCACAAGGTTGCCAGTTCAATTCCTCGAGTCCCGCAAGGGATGGTGGGCTCTGCCCCCTGCAACTAAGATTGAACACGGCACCTTGAGCTGAGCTGCCGCTGAGCTCCCGGATGGCTCAGTTGGTTGGAGCCTGTCCTCTCAACCACAAGGTTGCCGGTTCGACTCCCGCAAGGGATGGTGGGCTGCACCCCCTGCAACTAGCAACGGCAACTGGACCTGGAGCTGAGCTGCGCCCTCCACAACTAAGACTGAAAGAACAACAACTTGAAGCTGAACAGAACCCCCCACAACTAAGACTGAAAGGACAACAATTTGACCATTGTTCCCCAATAAAGTCCTGTTCCCCTTCCCCCAATAAAATCTTTAAAAAAAAAAAAAAGAAGTGCAATGACAGGACATTTTGTGCCTCTGGATGTGACCCAGTAGGAAACAGCACCACCCACGAAGTATTTTTACTTCTCCCCACCACCACCAGAAAAAAAAAAATCTAAATTTGAATCTAATCAAGATTCTAGCTTGATCACTATAAAATAAACTCCGAAGACAGAGGAACATGTTAAATGACCCAAGGAGTCAACCAGCCAAATAAAATAGGAAGATCTGCGAGAATATTCAAAGGACCTGTTTTAGTCAATAAATACATAGCCTGGGGGGAAAAAGATGGAAATAAGAAAACGTTATCAGTTTAATAAAGATGTAAGAGACATGTCAACCAGATGCAATATGTGAACTATGTTTGGATCCTTATGCAAACAAACCAACTGTAAAAAACACATTTCAAGGACATTTTTGGGAATTGAACACAGACTGGGTTTTAGGGAATATTAAGAAGTTACTGTTAATTGTGTTATAATGGTATTCTGATATAGTTATGGGTGAAATTATATATTAGATTTGCTTTAAAATAATTCAACTTTAAAATGAAAGGGGGTGGGAGTGTGGAATAAATGGAAGAAGGGCCTGGTGATGACAGTGTTGTTCTGGGGTCATGGGTACATGTGCACACATTATATTGTTTTCTCTGCTTTTGTGTGTTTGAAAATTACCATCAAATGCTTTTGTTTTACAAATGTTGGGCTTTTTACATACCTCACCTCCTACCTTTACAACAACCCTAGAAGGTCTGTTCGTGGCACAGCAGGAAATTGGGGTTCACAGAGTTAAAGGGCCTGCCCAGAGTCACACCATGGGCAAATGGGGAGCCAAGATTCAAACAAAGGTTCTCTAGCCCTAAAGCCCATCCACCTGTGTAACAGGAGAATAGAGACACCAGACTTCTGCCCTAGATGCCTACCCACCCTCCATCCCCAAAAGAAGCCCTGTCAGGCTGCCCCTGACCACCTCAGGAGCAGGAAAAGCTAGAGTGACAAGAAGTGAAGGCCCTTGTGGGCCGGATGGTTCTGGGATAGCTGAACCAACCTTGCACTGCAGAGCTGGTCATAGCCATCACGTCTGCCTGAGGTCAGCCCTGTAAGATGGCAAAGACCCTGGACCCATATGCCTGCCCAAGGTCACATTGCTAACTGGATAAGAATCCAGTCCTTCTAGCTCTTATTGGTCTTCATTCAAAATCCAGACAGATTCTCTTATAAGTTTGTGGCCATAGATACAAATGTAGATGCTGGTTTGACTCATTTTACCCAGCAAAGGAGATGCATGAGCTAAGTGGGAGGCAGGGCAGCTTAGAGCTAAGAACACAAGTTTGGGAGGAAGACCTCTGTTCAAATCCCAGGTTGGCCGCTTTCTGGCTGTATGCCCCTCAGCCAGTACCTTCTAAAATGAGTTGGTGTAGGTTTCCTCTGCTATTACGCAATTAGGTCTGTCTTACCTTTGGTTCCTTTGCTAAATGAGAATATCTGGCTGGAAGCTCTGCATGGGGCAGGACCATAAATAGCAAAGTCAGGAGGGCTCTATTCTGTGGTGCCAACATCCATATTGCAAGCCCTAGGTGACCTCGGATAGTTAATCCAATCTCTTTAGAGAAGAGCCAGACTGTTTTCTGCCTGGGAGAAATGTTACCTACACTTTGCAAATTTGAGTGTAGAGAGGGGTAGGGCAGTGGGTTAGAGCAGTTATCCCCCCTCTTCGCCCCAGGTTATGTGTGAGTCTGTTTCTTATATACTGAGTAGATATAAAAAAATATTGTAAAATATGTGTAGGCCACACGAATAATAATACAAGACACCTATTGGCTCATTAACCAGTTTTAGGAATAAAATCCCCCACTTTAGTTCCCTGTTCTCCCTCCTACTCTCTCCCATAATCTGTTGACTTTGAGCCCAAAGTCTCCCTGGGTTTTTTCAAGCCAACTGGCACCAACCTCCTCTTTAGTTGGCTAAGAGAGTGTTTCTGGCTGCTGCTTCCACCTGTTTCTTTCATCAAGAACTCTCAACCTCTTCCCATATTCCAAGCACTCATTGAAATTGCTCATTCGTCAGTGATCCATCTTTTTTTAAAATTGAAACACCCCAACATGGTCCTCCCAGGCCCTCTTAACTGCTCCCTTTTTCTCCACAGCATTTGACACCTTCTAAATGATTTCTGTGGTTTATTTCTGTCTCCCCTTATTAGAATGAAAGCTCCAGGATGGCAGGAATTTTTGTTAGACTCCTTTCACTGTTCTATCACCGGGGCCTAGAAGTTCACAGAGTATGAACTTCATGGATATTTGTTGCGTAAAGTCTTCTAGTTCTCCTTGCTGTTGAGTACTTCTTGAATGTCCTATACGTTTATTTCAGAGGGGTCTCAAGAAAGATGGGAGGCAAACATGGGTGCCGATCAAACATCCCGAGATGGAAGTCTCAAAGTCAGTGGTTCTTAAAGTGTGGGGATCGTGAAGCCCTTTAAGATTATTACGAAACAGAGAGAATATAAAACTCAACATTTACACCTAAAAGTTTACATACAATTTATGAAGACCATAAATTTCATTTTAAGGATCTGTGTTCTTAGAATTATTAACGCAGTGGCCCCAGAGAGGAGAAAGAGGGGGTTTCTCCTTTCATTATATGAGTGTACCCTGTATGCTTCAATTTGTGTATAGTGCCTGTATAACAGTTTCAAAGTTTTAGAAACAAATTAAATATTTTAAAGGAACCTGTGTTCTAACACCTTGGGGCGATCATAAACTCAGGTGTCTTTAGGGGCCAGGGCGATGCGTGCACTTGGCTTTAGGACAATAGGCAGTGGTGGCATCTGTGGCTTGCAGACCCCACCCAAAGTGCTTAAATTCAACAGCATGAAAAACATGGTGCTGATACAACCCACACCCCTGCATTTGGCCCCAGGAGCACTATTCGTGAGCAACCTCTGCTTTGCCCTTTGTTAATAGGTTTTGTTTGAAAACCTTTCTGGGGAGTCAGTGATTCCTCAGTGATAGAGATGCAGAATTTCTGGAGCAATGGAAATGACTTGGGAGCTCCAGAGAATACGGTTGGTGGTACAGCGTGCAAATTTCACAAAGAAAGGGGTAGCAAGCCTCCCTTTTGCCGACTAGTCCAGTTCCTGCCTGGCAGGAGCGCCTGCTCCAATGAGAGAACTGAGGCAGGCTAGTGAATGAAGACAGCACAAGGTATGAGATGAATGAACTGGGTCCAGTCTAGGAAGGGAGAGCTCACCTCCAATGAGTTCTGTGAAGAAGGTAAACCAGGAGCCAGGCCCCAAAAGGTCTGCGCTGAATTTCCTCAGGTAGAGATGACGGAGGGCTGTATTCCTAGCAGGGTGAACAGTAGGCTCAAAGGTCCAAGGTAGAAAAATCAAGGGGCGTCTTTGGAGAAGAGAGAAAATTCATGAGATTTGGCTCATGGGAAGAAGTGTGGGGAGTAATGTTGAAAAGTTAGTTTCGACAGGATCAGGCCCTCCCACTGTGCCCTTTAAAAAAAGCTATGGATCAGTTTTTCCCTGTGATCATTTCATCCTTGTGGAGTCCGTGCCCTCAGCCTCCTAGAACAACTGGAAGGCTTGGCTGGGGCCCCAGTGACTGACTACTGCTCCATGACCAGGTTCCCAACAGACACTCACTGATAGCGAGGCTACAAGGCCCCTAGTAGGCGATGGATGCCGCTCAGTCCCACTTCCTCCTGCTATGGGATTAAGTGAAATACGAGGGAAGAGGGAAGTCCACCAAGGCCCAGAGATGGGATGTATGTTGTCTCAGAGCTAGTTAAGGAGTCACACACAGAAGCTGAACCCCTATCTCTAGCTCCTTATTCTCGGGCTCCCTCCCCTGCACTAGGCTGTCTGTTGAGGTTTATGTGTCAATTCCAAGTGCGGCACCACATTTACAATCGCTACCACAACCCACTTCACATTTACCCCAGGAGGTGCCAGGCCTCATGCCAGGTTCCTGACGAGCATTAGCTCACCCAGTTCTCAGAACAAGCCTCTGATACTACAGTTATTCCTGGCTTTCGGATGAGGGAGCCGAAGCTCAGAGAAGGGGAAATGACTTCTCGTAAGAGGCAGAGCTGAGGTTCACACTCCGAGCCGTCTGACTGCAGGGCCCATGCATATCGAATAAAACTTCACTGCAACAGTGAAGGATGAGGATACAGGCAGCCCTCCAGGCTTGTGGGCAGCATTTCCAGTGGCCAAGAGGTTGAACAAGGCAAATGTCGCATTTGAGTCAGGTTTGTTCATGGATGATTTCCCGCGGCAAGAGTGGCTGGTCCAGACAAGGAGCTCCGTAAACACATACTGAACGAGGGGGAAGGTGAGTGTGGTGAGTCACAGGGAGAACTGAGAAAGACCGTCACAAAGTTTCTGGGTGGGGGTAGAACCAGTAACCGAGCGACCCAACTCAACCCAAGGGGGTTAGGCACTTGAAGGACAGTGACTTGATGGGAGGACCTTTGAAATGCTCCCAGGTGAGCACATTGGCTAAAGGAACCCCATCAGGAACCATTCTGTCAAGTGATACATTAGTAAAGCAAAACTCACCCCGAATTATCATTTTGTATAAACCTGGATTTTTCTGGCTTTGCTCAGATCAGGAGTTGCTCGCATTCACTCAGCAGATATTTAGGGAGCATTATTTGTGCAAAGCTCTGTGCCACAGCCACCAGCACCCACCCCAGTTGCAGGTGGGAGAGCTGAAACCCAGGGGGGTCTCAGGCCAAGGCTAGTGCCTGGCTCTGCCTCCTCAGCCCTGCAGAGTTCCAAAGTCAGCACCTGGACCAGGCTCTGAATTGTGAATACCCAGAATAACACTTCTCGATTCAACAAGGGGCTGGGCTGGAGTGTGTTCCCACCTCTTGTTTGTGTTAGGGGTCCCCAGGAGTTAAATGAGGGCGTCCCTCCCAGACTCCTGCACACAGGCAAGCGCCATACCCCAGACCTTGCAGAGCACAGAAGCGTCTGCTGACCCCTTGTGGTCACTGTGGGATCTGTCCCGGCCCAGCCACCAAGCGCCTGGGTTGCACCTCTAGGGTGTTCTGGCCTGGTGACCTCAGTTCTCAAAGCCCTTTCCCACCCCTTACCTCATGGAGTCCTTCCTACAATCCCGGGAGGTGAGGAGAGCCAGGATTCCCACCCCACTTTACAAATGAGTGGCAGCATCGTGGGATCCAGTCCCAAACCCAGTACTAATCTCCTAGCTGACCCTGGAAAGTCAATTCCCCACTCCCTGCCTCAGTTAGGTGTTGGTAAAATAGGAGAGATGACCTGCACAGGCAGCTCTAAGGTTTTTCCAGCTCTCTAAACTCTCAAGAGCGGGTATGTTACTTGCCCAAGGTCAGAAGCAGGTCTCCCCACTTCCACCCACACTGATCAGGAAACGCGAGAGGTGTCACAACAAACAAGAAAGCCAGTTCCTCCACCTTTATGTTCTGATTATATGCCGAAGGGCCACATGAACACAAGTAAGTGAGGGGAAGGATGGATGGAAGAGTGGACGGACGGACAGACGGATGGATGAATGAATACATAGAACTCTGGGATCACTCTTAGCTGCAACTGGAGCAGCTACCTGCCTCCCCCTGCTCCCTGACAAGCTGCCCCTATAATTTCAGCTGCCTTGCCCCTTGGCAGGCTGCTCCATATCCAATTGGGGTTCCGAAGCCACTGCCCCGCCAGACAGCTTTGAGCTGGGAACTGCCGTGAGGGGAATGGGTCCTTATCGAAGACTTCCTTCCTGCCGTGTCACTGACCACTGAGGTCAGCAGCAGTGGCCCAGGAGGAAAATCAGGGCCAGGTCATGAACGGGAGGCCCACACATGGGCATCCCTCACAGAGCAGTTTCTGCAGCCAACAGTGGCTGAAATTGAGCACGGTGCTCACAGTGAAGCTGAGGATCGCCAGGGCAGCTGGTTCAAACCTAGTGACTCTGAACACGTTCCTTAGCCTTTCAGTGCCTCGGTTTTCTCACCTGAAAGATGGGCTTGATACCTGACAAGTGTTGTGAGAACTGAATGAGGTAAGATATAAAACACCTTGCATGTAACAAGTGCTCAATAAATACAAGTTCCCTCCTTTTGTTTCAGGTCATGGAGAAATTCTGGAGAGGGAAGAAACAAGGCCCACTGCACCCAGAAAGTTTTTTCAACTGGGAAATTTTCCCAAGTACTCTAAAGTAGTGACGTGCATTTGGTGATGGGGAGGAGGGGATGAAATGTATTTTCAGCAAGAATGAAAGGCATGCTCAAAATCAATTGATAGCTTCGAAAAGAGAGTATCATTCATCTGTCTCCTGCCATCAGCACCGTTCTTCAGACACAAAAGCTATTCCACCAAGATCTCCTGAAGGCGAAACTGAGAACATCTTTTCACAGCTAATGGGCAGCAGTCAGGAGGACTCCTGTGTCCCCTTCCTCCACTTCCCGGCTGAACACCTTCCTCGTCCACATCTCCCTAACACAGCCTAACTCTCCCTAACCGCCTATTCGTCCTAGAATGGGTGACAAGTTACTCTTAGCCACCTGGCAGAAGAGAGACCTGGGTTTTAGTCTAGCTCTCTGTTAAATAACTGGCTTCAGGTAACTGACGTTACACCTGAGGTCCGCACAACACCTTCTGTGAAATCACCAGAGAGCTCCAGGTTCCGGGCCCTCTGCTTCCAACTAGAGTGAAAAAGATAGGAGCTTATCAATGGTCGTTAGGAGGTGTTTGGAGTGAGACAGGCTTGAGGTGGGCTTTGTCACTTATTAGCTGCCCGACCTTAGGCAGGAGTCTTACTCGCTGGACTTCAATTTCTCATCTATAAAATGGGGCTAATAAAAGTACCTACTTTGTCGTTAGGAGGATTCAATGAATCATGTTTGGAAAGAGCGACGCCTTGTGCCTGGTACATGAGTGCTCAATAAACACTAATATGTCAATGGTTTTGATGACTTGAATGGGCTTCCAGGTTAAGATTTCATTTGAACTGAGTCCTGTGTGTGGGTATGGGTACGTATCCACAGGACTAAAGACTCTCTAAACCCCTCCTTAGCTTCAAAAAAGCTTCAAGATTCTATTGCTCAAACAGTATCTTCCTATCCAACACCCTCCATTCTTCCTTCATTGATTTCCCTTCTCTTTAATCGTTTTCCCTCCCAATAATTAAGCAACCTCTCCAGAATTTCATCATTTCTTGTTTCCTACTTAAATGCAACATGATCTGTTTTTTTAATGCAAAAAAGGGAAGACTAAAATTAAGCCCACAATCAGAGGAGAGTTAGTGGCTTATAAAGTGACTCAGGTTGACATGCCAACGTCCCACCCACTCCACTTCCAGGGGTCCCCCAGTCCTTTGGGCCACAGCATGACATGCAACGACCCTCAGCCAAGGCCAGCCATCCAAGGGAGAAGGGTGCATGAGGCTGGTGGCTAGGATGAGGCTCAGAGAGCTTGTGTTAGGTAAAATCTAGGAGGTGGAGAGTTCCTGGGGACATTTTAGAGAAAAGAGGGGCCAGGGCTACTCTGTGGAACCTCTGAAGACTCCAGGATCCCCAAAGCCTTTTCCCTTTCTAGAAACAGTGGTAAGGAAAAAGACTTGTTGAAATGAAACAAATACACCAAAATGCTGGACGTGGCTGATCCAATAGAAAAGTGTGGGGGCAGTTTTGTTTTTTTTTTTTTTTTTTGCAAACATGGTAATATTGCTTGTATAATAAAATTTAAACACTTAAAATCAATTATTCTAATCAGTTGTGCTCAGCCAAGAAAATGTACAAGAACCTAGAAAAAGACTGTTTTGGCTCCCACTGAAAAGTAGCACACTCCAGTTCTCACAGAGAGATCATAAAGGGAGGAAACAGGAACATCACAAATATCTGGCGCCTCACCCCTGCCGTCCCCTGGGCTGGGGGCTTGCTCAGATTCGGCTTAGAGGAAAGCCTGACAAATAGCCAGGCAGCAGTGCTAGAGGGGCATGATGGGGACAAGGACGAGTATGGACGACTTCCAAAAGCCACCAAGAGGCCTGAGGTCGTTCCCGAGCAGCTGTGGTGATGCAGAGTGACCACACCACGGCAGTCAGGAAACCTGCTTCTAGTTCTTGGCCACCAACTGGCTGAGTGAACTTGGGCAAGTCAGGTCATCTCTCTGGGCCTGTTTCCTCATCTATAAAATAAGGGGACTTGATTAACTTGAAAAATATGTACTGGGCTCTTACCCTGCGCATAGTGCTGAAGCTGTAATACAAAAAGGAATAAGACAGTCATTTATTACCCTGTTTACCTGTCATTGTGGTCACAGAGATGAACAAGCCAGTGTCCTGGCTGTTAAGACGTTTACATTGTAGTCAGGGTGACGCGGAGCAAACAAGAACTGGCCAGTCACTTGCTCGGTGCAGACAGAGGTGTGGTCACAGGAAGGAGTAGCCTTTTCTACCAAGGCCAGGAGGGGAAGTGTCACAGAAGAGGCCTGACCTTGATCCTGGAGGATCTTTGCTTCCTGCACTCAGACTGGACAATCTCATAAAGGGTTGGGACAAATACCCAAACAGCAATCACACAAGGGCGCATAAAGCCACCATGGGTACTCCAAGTTCAGAGGGGAGGGAAAAACCATGTGGCTTAGGCGGGGTGGGGTGAGAGGCAGGCTGGAGACAGAAGCTTTGCAGGGGAAATGGTGAGATAAGCCTTGAATGATGCAGTTTCCTGAGAGCCCTGAGGGGATGAAAGAGGCATTCTAGACCAGGGGCCTGCTCAGGTAAAGGCACAATGTGGGGACTGTTGGGGTGTAGTTGGAACAGCAGGTAGACCAAGGAGTGGGGACTGGCAAGGCTGAAGCCATCATGATGACAGACATTGGAAATGACCGGCCCCGGGCCAAGCACCCTACATCCTCATGTCAGTTCTTGGAGGTAGGTTCCCTCATCTCTCTCCCATTCTTTCAGATAAGGAAACAGAGGCTCAGCAAGGTTTTACAAAGTCACACAGCTGATGGATGGCAGAAACAGCATGTGACCCAGGTCTGTCTGATGCCCCACCCTGATCTCCTTACCACTGGAATGCCAGGCAGTGGCATGACCGAGCCCTTCCCGTTTAAGGTACCACTGTCCCAGCGCACCTGGCCTGGCATTTCACGTCAGACGCATGGGTCCCAAAGGTTGGTCTTTGCCTTAACCATGGAAGCTGCCGTGATTCAGCCTCCTCCACTCAGGCAGCGACGGGACTATGAGGATCTCCCTCACCAGAACAGAGGGGATGGGAGGGCAAGAAATATTTGAATCACTAGGGTTTTTATGCTCCACTGTCTGCTGGCGTCGGTTTATTGTTCTCCTACATGGGTGTGGGCTGGCTCGCTGCTACGTGTTCTCCTCTTGTCGGCCTAGTGTTGTCATGGTCCAGGGGCAGGCACTTGTCCGTGGCTTTTCTTCTTAGACTGGAATGAGACCTTGCGAGCTCGGATGCTATCCAGATACCGCTGGATGTTCATGGACTCCCGTCTCCAGCGCCCCAGCTTCCTGAGCTGGTCCATCATGAACTTTTTTTTCAGATGATCATACAAGTGGGCCATCTTTTTCTTGGTCTTGTCTGAAGCTTTTATCTTACAAAAACACAGAGGTGAGGTTAGGATGAAGAAACTACCGCATAGCAAGAGAGGCTTCTGTGCTGCTGATAGGAAGGGGGATAATGTGCCAGCTGGATCCAATATGCCATAAATAATTTGATGCACAGGGAGCCTCAGTTTCCCTCATGTAAAATGTGGGCATTGAGCTAGATAACCCCTATGGTACCTTCTGACAGTCTGCAGTCTAGGAGCCTGATTTTGACCTCAACACCTCTGTTTAAAGACTGGTCAGAAAGAGGGAGGGGAAGGTGTGAAGAAAGGGTGCATCCTGTCCCTCAGCCCTTCGTTAACTCCCTCACCGTCCCCATTATTCATTTAGTGCTTCCACATATTATCTGTGACAACCCCTACATCACACTGAACTCTACTTATTTCTTCTATCATTTCTGTCCTATCCCCAACAAGACTGTACACTCTGGGAAGGCACGTCCTCTATCTTACTCACTCATCTGTTCCAATGAGCTAGCTGTGGAGTGGATACTATGAAAAATTAGCTGTAGGTCTTCCTAACCAGGAAGATGGGACACATGCCCAAATACTTCCAAGCAAGGTAGAGTGATACATCCCTAAAAAAAAAAAACCCCATAGAGTTCCAAGGAGGGGGATAGCAAGAAAAGCCTCAGAAAGGGTTGGCATACAAATGGGGGTTTGGTTTTGAAGGATGGCAAAGTGTTGGCCATGTTGAAATAGAACCAAGTGGGAGGTGAGCCTGAGAACCGACATTTTAACAAACTCTCCTGGGGATTCTAAGCACTGACATTGTCTCAAAATACCCGGCATAATGTACGCAAAGGTGAGCTCCATCAGGGCCAGTCAATGTTGCCATAATTGGACATCAGGAGTCAGTGCCTGAGTGGATCTTGGGGACAAGGGATGAAGAGGGAGGGTGTGTGGCAGAAAATATGGACACTAAAAGACATCGTTCAAATCCGTGGTCTCTGAGCGTGGCTGAGCATCATAAACGTTTCAGTTGCTTGATAAAAACATAGATCCCAGAGATGCTAGTTTAGTAGGGTTTGGATAGGAGCCAGGAATCTGTATTTTTATCATGTACCAGAGATGATGCTGATATAGCCATTGAAAAGTAAAGTGGCTGCTTTATAGCACCATTTTCTAGCTTATCCTCATGACAGCTAGCTTTTTGGTTGCTCTAAACGAGTGACTTCACCTTGAGCTTGACTTGAGATCCGTGGCCATAAATGGAGAGATATCAGCTATCATCCACTATTCTCAGAGTGTGTTCAGAGGATTCCCAAGACACTAGACCTTAGCTGTCTTCACTGAGGTCCTGAGGACCAGTGGCTAGCCAAAGCTGCCTCTTCACCTAATGTGAGCACTTCTGCAGGAGAGACAGAAACACTGCCACGCTGCCACTCAGGCTTCAAATCTACCGAGCTCCTCAGCAAGTTACTAGGTCTACACACAAGGAGACAGGCCCTGTCCTTAAGGGAGAACACCCTGCACGATGGTCAGTCAGACCCAGGTTTGCAACTCTGAAACAATGCACTCTGTGACCTTCGTGAAGTTACTCCATCTCCCTTTGCCTGTTTCCTGAACTGTGAAATAGGGTAATAATACATAACGGACAGTGAGTAGCTACAATACATAAGGGCTCAATACAGCTTTAAAAAGAGAACTCCTGGATGGCTGGAGGCTGGCACCACCCTCGGGTACGTATAAAACCAACTTGGGACACTTTCCACTGACAGGGTCTCAGAGATACTCACCTTACTTGCCAGAGGTACAATATTCCCCACCCACTGGTTTATAGGGGTGGCCCTCAGCCCCTCCTGGGCCAGTCAGAATAGCCCACACCGCCTGGCCCCAGTGACTAGGGCAGGGATGGGCCCATGACCCAACCGGGGCCAACTGGAGTCTTTCTCCAGGATTTGTCTAAGCCAAGCAACAGTGGAAGCACTGCATTTCCTTTCTGGGCTACAGGCCAGGGTTTCCTGTGGCCACGCTCCCCAGGGACAGCTAGCCTGATGATGCCAAGATACAGAAAGAAGCAGAAAAGTAGATGGAGAGGGTGAGTAGAAGACACACCCAGGGGTATCAGAGGTCCTGGCTTCTCTCATTTTAAACACTGGTGACCCTCTCTTATCGATCCTTGATTATGTAAACTCATCGCTCTCTATTTTGCTTGAACTAGTTCAAGTTCAGTTTATGTCACCTGCAACTTAAAGGATCCTAATAGATGCTATTTTATAAAGGAGAAATGAGAGTCCTGAAGGTAATGTGGGTTCCCCCAAGGTCACACAAAGCTGGCCTGCCCATCTCTGAGTCCACTCTGTTTCCACTACACCAGGCTACTGGAAGTTTAGCAGAGGGAGAAACACGCAGGCCTCTACACTTCTCTTGGTCTCTGTGGCCCTTAAAAGGATCTGGCACCATCTCTTAAGCCTCCCTCACTCTTTTCAATGTCAGAATCCCATGGGTCCATCCAGATTTGGCCCTGGAACATGGAGGGAAGCTCAGCAGAGTCAAGAAGGGGACAGCAGCTCAACTGTGCACTGCCTGCTCTGCTTGAAGAAATGAGCATGTTCTTGGAGTCCATCGTGTTCACGAGTCTCTTCCAGTGCCTAAAGCAGTGCCTGTCCCAGGCAGGCCCTAAGGATAGACTTAATGAATCAATCAATCAGGGTCTGTGGGGTGATGGCACTGTGGTTTCCCTCCCCTTCTTCTGAGGACTTTCAGCTAAGCACGGCAATCCCTACTTGTCCATAACCAAAGAAGTATTACAGACTCAATTCTCATATGAAAAATGGGGGGAGGGGGAATCCCTAAAGGAAAATAAATTGGCCAAACTGTGTTGATGCCACTTCAAGCTTTAGGACCCAAACTTCTTTTTATGAGGGATAGTAGGAATCCATTCACGGATTCCCCAAATAGAAAGGTAATGTGCTTTGAGGACAAATATGCCACAAGAGCCAAGAGACATGAAATCCTTTTCCCTGGCTCCCTTGGCCCAGAAACAGCTGTGATACCCTGGGCAACTCAGTAACCCCGAATCTCGATTGCCTTCTCTGTAAAATGGGATTTGCATTAGGGCACCTTGATGGCTCCCTATCTCCTCTAAGATCTGTGATCTTCCCCCCAGGGTATAGGGGAGAGTGAAATGAACATGAGGCAAGCCACTAACACCCCCCAACACAAAAGCTTGCGAGGGCCTTACCTCCATCTCATAGAGTCGTTGTGCACCGAGGTTGTCACGAATTATCACCCGAGATAAATGGCTCTTGGGTAAAAATTTTGTCACCGCTGCTTCACTGGAATTCATTAAGCTGGACAGGGCAAAGGAAGGTGGTATAGGTTGAGATGGCTGGGGCCATGGCTAGGACAGGGCCTGACTTGATGGACTCCTAGAGTAGTGGCTGAAGCTTCCTCGGGTTTCTTGGGCGAGGCACAGCTTTGTCATAATTGTCAGAGGAGCAAGGGAGTTAGCCTAGGTTTCTTCTTGTGGAAAATGTGTGCTAAACAGGTGTTTCTTGGATGAGGAGAGGAAAAGACATCCAGAGAAGGATGTGGAAAGTCCCAGAAAAGTATCAACAGGGACTCAGAACTGTTCACTGGAGCAGTCATCTTACGCAGAAATGCAGGGTGAAATGGGAGGTGGGGGTCTTAGAAGAGAGGAGCAAAAGTTACAGGGTAGGGTTCGGAGGGATAAATCTGAGGGGGGTTGAGGTGGGGGCACCTGCTCCAGGGCCTAGGTCTAAGAGAAACCTGGAGGAGGGGGGTCAGAGGAAGCAGAGGAAAAGACAATAAAGAGTTTTGACAGAGGTTAGGTTGGTTAAGAGGGGAATTCTAAGGGGAAAAAGGAGTTTGGAAAAAGTCAAAGTGAGGAAAGTGTGGGATGGACAAATGTTTGAGGAGACTCTGGAGGGTAAGAGGTAGAAGAAGGGATGGGGTGGGGTGGGGTGGAGTAAAATGGAGCCAAGTGAGACTAGAGATAATGATTTGGTCAAAATGAGGAATTAGTCAAACATGGATAATACCAGGCACTGTTTTCACTTTTTGATAATTTGGTACACTATGAAATAGTTTTACAACTACGTACCATTAAACGTTTTTTGCCCACTTCAAAATAATTGCTCACATTTTCTTTCTAAAATTTGGAAACTAAATGTACAATAGGGAGGCAATTGAATAAATTCTCGTTAGGTGATACAATAAAATACTATGCAGTTATGAATAAAACAGACATTCATAGTGTGTTAGGTGGAGGAAAAAGCAGGTTACAAAACAGTGAACTTGTTGGTGACATTCTCAACTACCACCAACCAAAAAAAAAAATGTATATATGTGTAGGCATGTTGTAGTATATATATATATGAATAGATCTGGAAAAATATACACCAAAATGTTAACAGTGATTGTTTCTGGCCATTCACTTTGCTTGTCTGTTTTGTCTGATTTTTCTATAATAAGTGTATACTGCTTTCAAAGGACAAAAAAGACAATTGATAAAACGTTTTGACAGATTAAAAAAAATTTTTCTAATTCATTTTCAGCCAATTTGGAACTATGGTTTTATGAATGGTTTTACATTCACAAACTAATAATAGAAATAAACAAATGCTCCTAATCTCTCCTCACATTTTTCTGACAGCAAAGGCATGACGTGATGAAAAAGGCTGGTTTAGAGACGAAGGTGTTCACATACGAGTACAAAAGTACCCCAAATTTTGTTTTAAAAAGAGACTTAAAAATTTTAAAGACATAAAAAAAAATTTTTTTAAAGACATAAAACACCTTTCACCCATTCAGTGGTGCGCCAAATTTACCAATACTTCCTGGGAAGCCACACAAAAAAGGCAGTCAGTGACGGGACATAACTCCCTTTCGAGAAATAAATAATGAACATCGTGAATCAAATGTTTTCCAAAGCCAGGCCTCTGTGGGAGCCTAGAGGATGCTGTGACGGGCTTGGGGGGGGGGGGGGGAAGTTGGGGTCTGTGGGGACTGGGGGCGGGCTGGGGGAACTGGGGGCTTTCCCAGGGCAAAGTGGTGAGGAGAGGGGTGTCAAGCCTGAGGGGATCTGGGCCTCATCAGACTCTAAGGTCAAGTTCAAGACTCGGCCCAAAGGGCGCTGGGGACCACCGGGCTACACGAAGTCAAGCCTGGGAGAGTACAGGGCCGGTGCAATCGGAGGAATGTGAGTTGCAGGTGAGAACTCCTGCTTCTCCTGGGCGTCCGGGCTGAGGGCATCCTGGCTCCCGGGCTCCTGGCGGTGCAAAGAGCTGGACTGCAAAGGAACTGGGGCCCCGGTCTGTGTGAAATTCAGACTCTCCTGGGGGCCTAAGAAAGGGCTGGGCTCTGGGCGAGCCAGGGCCGGTGTTCCAGAGCCCAGCTGAGGGAGCAGGGGTCCGTGGGAGTTCGGGCTGATCAACGCTCTGGGCACCCGCGCCGCACCTGAATAGCACTAGCGGCTGCGAGGTCCGCGGCTGCAGGAAGCAGATCTGCGGCTGGGCCCCTACGTTGATTTCGGGGCGGTTGCCGGGCCCATCGCGCCGGGAGGCCGAGCGCGGATAAGCGCCAGAACTGGTGGTCGCCTGGGCGGCGGCGGCTTGAGCAGAGGGCGAACTTAGGTCCCATGTGACCGAGGGCTTGGGCTGCTGGGTAGTAGCGTTTTCCACGCTCCGGAACGACTCAGTAACAGGACCCAGACCCGGAACCATGCTCCGTGGGCCCGCGCGGACGTGGAGTGAGTCCCTGCGCAGAAGCCGCGCGCGGAGCACCGCTCGTTGCCCCGGAGACACGCGAGGGAGGAGGGACGGGGTCGCAGTGGGCGGAGACCCGAGGTTGAGGACTTAGCAGGATTGTCCCTCGGCGGGTGCCGTGATGCAACACAGCGCGTTGCTGTGGAGACGGGCGGGGCCATTGGCGTGGGCTGTCGCGCGCGCTGAGCGGACCCTGCTTTTCGGCTAACTGCTGTGGCCCCCGCGTGATCGCGGGGTGGGGTAACCGGGTAAGTTCGGGCGGGGCAGCTTCAGGGTTGGGAGACGAGGCCGGGGTTTCTCCAAAGACTCGGCACGCGGATTCCTACCCGCTTCGAGGGACCATTGCTATGGAAACCAGAGCGCCGGGTCGCGGGAGATTGTGGCTCCCTGGTTGTGACGGGTCTTCTCTGTCCCCAGACCCTGGTCCGAGGCTTCGGGCGCGGTTGCTTCCTGAACGAACTTGCACTCCTGCCCGCGGGAGAGAGGTAAGACCATCTGGGTCTGGACACTCAGTAGCTGAGGAAGCCCCTTCCAACGCCAACTTCCCAGGAAACCTATCTGACTCTCCCCTGGAAATGGGCGTGGACTGTCAACCCGTGGACTTTGTTCCTCGTTTATAACCCAGTACTAACGAACGCCCCACGGTGTTTGCCGACTTTTCCCACGTATAATGAGACCAGGAAGATCGGCTTTCGGACCCTGCTTTGTGACCCTAGACAGGTCCCCTCTTTGCCTCACTTTCCCCATGTGTAAAATAGAGCTATTATAACTCCAGACACCGGCCTGTTATACTGCTTTGACGATGAACCAGATGAGGAAAGCCAAAGGCCTTTCGGGCTATAAAATAGTGAAATTGATCTGCGGCCAAGTTGCTGTTTCTCTTTCTTCCTCCCGGTCTCTAACCGTTCTTCAGATCTTTGTATCATTTCTTTTGTGTGTGTTGTGTGTGTGTCATTTCTTCAGGCGATCTTTGCAGCTTCCTAGCTGGGCCTGAAGTAAATCCCGTTAGTCTTCATTCCCATAATGCCCTGCATTTTAACTTCCTTAATAACAGCAAGAATAGTTATCATTTCTAGAGCACCAGGCCCTGTGTTAAACACTTTACCTGGGTTGCCTCATTTAACCTCAGAAGATCCTTATAAGATAGGCACTGTTATCCTTATTTTCCAACTCTGTTGTAATTGCCTATTTAATGTCTGTCTCTCCCACTAGACTTAGAGCTCAGTAAGCGAGGGGGGGGGGGGGGCATGGCTGTCTTGTATATTTCAGTATCCCCAGCACCTAATGAAAATGACTCTCTTCCCTTCACTACCCTCACCAAAAGCAGTGTCTCCTCTGCAAACCTTTTGTCACTGTGATGAACAGCAGTCTCCCCTAGTCCTGTTGTCCACAGAGTACCTAGTTTGAGGTGGGGGGAGCTCAGTCTACTTCTCTGGTTTTTTGGAGGAGGATCCAAAACATTCCTTAGCATTTAGGTTTCCAGCTGGGTTGGGAGAGGAGAGCTTTTCCCCTGCCCTCACATGACCTTTAGAACAAACCAGCCCCATCTACCCTTCTTGGGGTGAGCCTGATGTATTTGACTCTGAGGCCTTGGCAGGTAGGATTTGCCTATACAACCTGTGGCCTTCCTCCCTAGCAGCCTAGGAACCACACTCACCTACACCTAGCCCTTCCTCCAAATTCTAGAGAAACATGGCAGAGAACTCATCCTTCCCAGAAAACCTCTCAGAAGGCAGAATAGTGGTTGTTGGAAATATTTCCTCATTCAACAAGTATTTATCAAGCACCTACTTGTGGGGACACGGAGCTTGGCACGGGTAATACAGTAGGAGTGAAAACAGACACAGTGATATCCCAAATAGAATCACAGACAGATCAAGGCAAAACCACACCTTCAGGAAGTGTTAGGAAGCACAGGCCCCAAGGTTCTGCTGAGTGTAACAGATCAGGATCTGACACGCTTGTAAGGAACGGACTGAGAACAGCAAAGGCAGGACCAGATGTCCATGCAGAACTGCAAGTAGCTCAGCCTAGCTGAGGCCCTTCAGTACGTAGGGAAGGCTAATAGCAAGCTGGAGAGATGGGCAGGAGCCAGGCTGTAAATGGCCTTGACAGCCAAGCTAAGGGACTCCATCTCATCCTGACAGTGGGCAGCCACTGAAATACTAAGCAGAGGAACAGAATTTCGGCTTCTTATTTGTCTGTACCGGATGAAGACTACCATTTGGTTTGAGAGGTGTGCTCTAAGTCCGGGTGTTCCTATTTCAGTGAAACTCGTGAGGATGTGCTATTTTTACAGCTTTGTTCAAGACTGGGAGAATAAGGGGCCTGGGATTTCTTAGCAGGTGTCTGCCCCTCCTGGGGTGCATGCCACAGTCCTGTGGCACACACCATCATGCTTGTATGCCTTTCTAGTACCTGCGGCCCCTCTGCCTCTCTGCATTTGACCTTGGGGGCTGCTGTGGTGGCCTCCAGGAAGCGTTTAGTGACCCTCTTCCTCAGGCCGTCCTGAGAGGCACGGTGCAGGAGCATGGTTAACGATGTAGGACTACAATTTGAGATCAGTTCCACGTGGGCACATTTATGTCTCTTCACAGAGATGGTTCTTGGAAAGGGGAAGCTAAGACCCTCCTCTCTCTTATCCCACCAGTGACTCCCAGCACCGTGGACTCTGGTTTCTTGTCATTGATTCAGAGTCTCATGATTTGAGCATAAAATCAGAAGACTGAGGAGGGAGACTATCTGAGTGGTTCCCACTTAGGGGGGCTGGAAGGGAGGAGAGGATTTTGAAGAGAAGGGAGAACCTCTGTGTGAGCCTAGGTGGAGAGTTAGGCCAGGGCTCAGCTGTAGGATACAAGTCGGCCTGCCCAGCTGAAAATGTGGAGCCCCTCAAGTGGAGGCCTTTAGTGCCAGTCTCGGGGTTGTCCTTTGTCCTGCAGGGCAATGAACATTACGTCTCCTGAGAAGCATGCTGAAAATGCAGATTCATGCTCCTCACCCCAAGAGCCTACTCGGTAGATTTGAACATGAACCTGAGTGTCTGATAAGTTCCCTGAGTCATTCTGTGATGGTCAGAGGACCACCGTGGGGAATCCTTCTATAGGCCCATCCATCCATTTCTCAGAAATCCTCTGGGGTTAGCCTGCTGGCCCAGTTGGGCTCCTGCTCTCTAAATGTTCTCTCCCTCTTCGCAGTGTTCCATGGACACAGCCTAAGAGAAAGAGGCAGCTTTTATGCCTCACTGGCCGCTGACCTAACGGCCTGATGACAGCAGCCCCGGGCACCTTCCCGGTTCAGTTCCGGCAGCCCTCGGTCAGCGGCCTCTCTCAGGTCACCAGCAGCCTGTATATCAGTAGTGGGGTGGCCGCCAACAACAAGCTCATGCTCTCCAGCAACCAGATCACCACAGTCATCAACGTCTCGGTGGAGGTGGTGAACACCCTCTACGAGGACATCCAGTACGTGCAGGTGCCTGTGGCAGACACACCCGTCTCGCGTCTCTGTGACTTCTTTGACTCCATTGCCG
Source organism: Rhinolophus sinicus (assembly GCF_057876585.1). NCBI lineage: Eukaryota > Metazoa > Chordata > Mammalia > Chiroptera > Rhinolophidae > Rhinolophus > Rhinolophus sinicus. Next base: position 21,374,307 of record NC_142509.1, read on the forward strand.
ACCATATTCACAGTGTGGAGATGAAGCAGGGCCGCACGCTGCTCCACTGCGCGGCCGGCGTGAGCCGTTCAGCCGCCCTCTGCCTCGCCTACCTCATGAAGTACCACGCCATGTCCCTGCTGGATGCCCACAAGTGGACCAAGTCATGCCGGCCCATCATCCGGCCCAACAACGGCTTTTGGGAGCAGCTTATCCACTATGAGTTCCAGCTGTTTGGCAAGAACACCGTGCACATGGTCAACTCCCCTCTGGGAATGATCCCTGACATCTACGAGAAGGAGGTCCGTTTGATGATTCCACTGTGAGCCACATCGCCAGCCTCGGCACCGGGGTCAGAGGTGCAGATCTGCCATTGATCCGACACCAAGATCTGAACTTAAACATTCTGCTTTTGTGAGGCAGAAAAAAACCAGATGACGCCTTTTATAAGAGCAAGAAAAAAGGAAAGATGCTGTAGCTTTTAACCTTGTAATCCGTATCTTTAAAGATTAAATTCACTAAATATAAGATGGTGAAGATAAGTTTTCTTACCCTGTGAGTGACAGGTCATAGCCGGTGGCTAGAGGGGAGAGTGAATGAGGCAAGTGGTGCGTGGGTCAGATGGACCGGCGGCCAAAGCATATGGCAAGCCTGGAATCCTGTGGCCCTCCCCCAGACCGACTAACCTACAAATGGGTCTGCCACAATCCGCCTCATTCTTTCAAACCCAAAACCAGAGCCTTAAGCATCATGGCACCTCCTTGCTTTTCACAGTAAGTGCCAACCTACTGGATAAGTGACCTTCAATGGTGCTCTGGGAACCTGAGGGGCCCCAGGCCATCCCCACATCCACCTTCAACAACAGGGGCCCAACTCTGGTTTTTCTATATTGGATTTATGCTCAAAGAGAGCATTCCATTGTTGAGTGCTGTTGTACATGGCAAGGTCTCTAAGTGCCCCTGACATAACAATCCCCCACGAGCCTTTGGTGAAAGGTGGCATTAGTTTCCTCCAGGGCACATGTGGGAACAAGGCCTAACATGAGGCCTCAGGAGTTCCTCTCACAGGCTTGGGCTCGGAAAGCTGGAACTGCAGACCCAAAACCTAGCTTTGTCCCCTCCTGCCAATGTGATCTGGGCCTCAGTTTCCTCATCTGTCAAAGCAATGGCAATAAGGGCTCACAGGTTGTCATGAAGATTCAACGATTCCTTAGCATGGTGCCTGGCACACGGTAGGTGCTTTGCGTGACCAGCTGCTCTCGTGAATGTGCCCTGGGCCTCTGGTCCACGTCAGCACAGTTGAGTCATCCTCATAATGGCACTTCCCCCATCTGTGCACTGCCCTTTACAGTTTACAAAGTGTTCTTCCAAAAATCATCCCATGTGAAAACAAAATGGTTTGACTCCTTTGAAACTCTACCTTAAGGGAGACGTAGACTTTGAAGCCTTTTCAGAGTTCTCATTGTGTTTAATCCATGTGCAACTTAGGGGTCCTAAAGCAAGGAACACACTTCCAGCTCCCCCAAAATGGGCTTGTTTAGATCGCTGACCACTAGAGCCAGCACCCTGGTCTGGCTCACCCACCAGGGTCCACGAAGACACATGCCAAAGGGGCAAATGAGTATGTCCCCCAGTAGGCCCTGAAATCCAGGATTGCTCAAACCCCCAGGGGCTGAGCAGCTGGCTCAAGGCCAGCTATTCTAATACAGAGGTTTGCAGACAGACAATATATGAGACAGACAAAAGCACAACTGCTCGGTGGGTCCAGAGCTCAGTGCCAGCCAAGTGCCCTTTGTCTCCAAACCTACCCACCCTCCACTTCCACAACAGGCATGCCCAGAGGTACAATTTTAAGGTGGGGGGAGAAGGAAAATCATAGTTCTAGCCTGATCTTCTCGTTTTACAGATGAATACAGACCCACAAACACCAGGGCTGGCGGGGCAGAGCCCTCACAAAGCTGCCTTTCTGAAAGAAACCCAGATGATAGAAAATTTCTTTTAAAGCATTTTTAAAGAGAAATTTATTTGGATATATTTTGTTTCCATTTAAACATTTTTTTTAAATTAACATTCCATAAAATCAACTTTGTCATATGTACAGTTCTATGTATTTTAACACATTTGTCTACTTACCTACAGTCAGGACACAGCAGTTCCATCACCCCAAAAAATCTTATGTTACCCCTTTGTAGTCAAACCTTCTCCCCACACCAGCCCCTGGCAAACACTGATCTGTTCTCTGTCCCTATAGATTTGCCTTTTCCAGAATGTCACACACAGAATCATAGAAGATATAACGTCTGGAGACTGGCTTCTTTCAGTGTAAAGTCTTTGAGATTCGGACATGTTGCTTTTTATGGCTAAGTGTGGTATTCCATTGTATGGATGTCCCAGAGTTTGTTTTACTCTCACCCACTGAAGGATATTTGGGTTTCCAGTTTGGGGTAATTTTGAATAGAACTGCTATAAACATCTGTGTATAGTTTATGTGAACTTGTGTGAACTTGAGTTTTCATTTAGGGCATCCACCCAGGAGTGGGCTTGCTCAGTCATAGGGTAAAAGTTATGTTTAACTTTATAAAAAGCTGCGAAACTTCCAGAGTGTCTACTGTATTTACATTCCACTATGAGAGATCCAGTTTCTCTGTATCCTTGCCAGTATTTGGTACTGCCAGTATTTTTTGTTGTAGCCGTTCTATAGATGTGTGGTTTTAATTTGCTTTTCCTTAATGGTTAATGATGGTGAGCATTGTTTTGTGTGCTTAATTGCCTTCCACATGCCCTCTGGTTTAAAAATATCTATTCAACTCGTTCGCCCATTTTAAATTTGGTGGTTTTCTCACTGTTGAGTGTTGAGAATGTGTTATATATTCTGGATACAAGTCCTTTGTCAAATATGAATGTGTAAATATTTTCCCCAGTCTAGCTTGTTTTTTCATTCTCTTAAAAGCATCTTTTGTAGAGCCAGTGTTTCTCATGTTGATGAAGTGCTACTTACCAATTTTTCCTTTTATGTATTATTATTTTGGTGTCATGTCTAAGAACCCTTTGCCTAACTCCAGATCACAAAGATTTTCTCTAATGTTTTAAAGTTTAAGAGTTTACATTTTTCACTTATTCCTATGATCCTTTTTTAAAATTTATAAGGTGTGTTTATATTGAGGTTCATATTCTTTTTATATGGTTTCTAATAGTTTCATCTCCATTTGTTGAAGACTGTTGTTTCTCCATTGAGCTCCCTTTGCACCTTAGCGTAGGTCTATTTTTGGACTCTTTGTTGTTTGATATATGTGCCTTTCTCTTCACCAGTACCACACTACTTTGATTACTGTAGCTTTATAAGAAGTCTTAAAATCAGACCGTGTGAGTCCTCCAATTTTCTTCTTTTTTAAAAAATTGTTTTGGTTATTCTAGTTTCCTTGCCTTCCTTTATAAAGTTTACAAGAACAACAGCAATAAATCTTGCTGGGATTTCAGTTGAAAGTTAAATCTGTTGACCAATTTAGAGAGAATTGATCCATGAACACAGTGTGTCTGACCACTGATTAAGTCTTCGATGTCTTTCATCAGTGTTTGGTAGTTTTCAGCATACAGGTCTTATATATTTTATTATATTTATATGTAACTATTTCATTTGAAGGTAGGCATTATAAAAATAATTTTTTGTTGTTGTTTTCAATTGGTCATTGTTAGTATATAGAAATACACTTGATTTTTGTGTGTTGACCTCGTATCCTGTGACCTTGCTTAATTCATTATTCTAAGATTGTAGATTCCTTGGCAGTCTACCTGTAGACAATCGTGTCCTCTGCAAATAGAAATAGTTTTCTTTTTTTCCATCCCAATCTGAATGGCTTTGATTTCTTTTTTTATTACACTGGCTAGGACTTCCAGTATGATGATGAATATGAGTGGTGAGAATAAACAGTCTTGCCATGTTCCTGATCTTAGAGAGAAAATGTTCAGTCTTTTACCATTAACTATGATGTTCGTTATAGATTTTTGTAGTTGCCATTTATTTAGGTTAAGGAAGAGTTGGAAAGTATTCTGTCTTCTACTTTCCAGAAGAGATATGTAAATTGGTTTTATTTCTTCTTTAAATGTTTGGTAGAATTCACCAGTGAAACCATCTGGACCTGGAGATTTCTTTTTCAGAAGGATTTAACAATGAATTCAATTCCTTTAATAATTCAAGGACTATTCAAGTTATCTTTTTTTTTGTTTTTAAAGATTTTATTGGGGAAGGGGAACAGGACTTTATTGGGGAACAGTGTGTACTTCCAGGCCTTTTTTCCAAGTCAAGTTGTTGTCCTTTCAATCTTAGTTGTGGAGGGCGCGATTCAGCTTCAAGTTGTTGTCCTTTCAGTCTTAGTTGTGGAGGGCACAGCTCAGCTCCAGGTCCAGTTGCTGTTGCTAGTTGCAGGGGCACTGCCCACCATCCCTTGCGGGACTCAAGGAATTGAACTGACAACCTTGTGGTTGAGAGCCCACTGGCCCATGTGGGAATCGAACCAGCAGCCTTCGGAGTTAGGAGCATGGAGCTCTAACCGCCTGAGCCACCAGGCCGGCCCCAAGTTATCTTCTTGATCTTGGGTGAATTTTGGCAGTTTGTGATTTTAGAGGAATAGGTTTATTTCATCTAAGTGTCAAATTTATGTATGTAGAGTTGTTAGGGTTTACAGTGATAATCACCTTTTTGTTCTTCATACTAATAATTTGTCTTTTCTATTTGTTAGTCTGGCTAGAGGTTTATCAATTTTTAAAGAACTTCCTATGGTCTCTTTTTTATTTTCTCTGTTGTTCTTCCCTTTATTTCATTGATTTCTGCTCTTTATTATTTCCATACTTCTGCTTGTTTTGGGTTTATTTTGTTCTTTTTTCTAATTTCATAAGGCAGAAACTTAGGTTATTGATTTGAGACCTGCATCCCACAAATTTTGATTTGCTGCATTTTCATTTTTCTTCATTTCACAGTGTTTTCTAATTTCCCTGAAAATGTCCTCCTTTACCCATGGATTATTTAAAAGTGTGTAGTTTAATTTCTAAATATTTGGAAATATTATTACCACTTTTCTGTTGTTGGTTTCCAGTTTAACTACATTATGGAGAACATACATTGTATGATTTCATTTCTTTTAAATTTGTTAATGTTTATGATGTAGGATATGGTGTATCTTGGGGAATGCCTCATGAGCACTTGGGGAAAAAGAAGGTTATTTTGGATGGAGTGCCCGATACATGTCAATTAGGACCAGTTGATTGATAGTAGTTTCAATTCTTTTACATTCTTTCTGATTTTCTGTTTACTTGTTCTATCAATTACTGAGTGAGGAGTGTTGAAGTATCCAACTAAAATTGTGGATTTGTATATGTCTCTTTTCATTTCTATTTTTGTTCCATGTATTGTGAAGCTTTGTTTTTAGGTGCAGCTATATTTAGGATTGTTATGACTTCATGGTGAATGACCCTTTTATCAATATGCAGTGACTCTTTATCCTTCTTAATTTTTTGCAGTCTGATATTAATATAGCCACGCATCTTTAAGTAGTATTTGCATGGTATGTCTTTTTACATCCTTTTACTTTTAATCTACCTTTATTGTTATATTGAAAGTGAGTTTCTTGTAGACAGCACATAGTTGGGTCTTTTTTTCTATATCCAATCTGTCTTATTTGGTGTGTTTAGACCAAAATTATTGATATTTGGATTTAGGTCTACCATTTTATTGTTTTCTGTTTGTCATTGCTGTTTCCCTTAGAATTCCCTTCTTTTGAATTATTGAATATTTTTAAGTATTCTATTTTAATTTTATGTAGCTTTTAGAGGTTGCACTAGAGATTATAATATATATATATATATATATATATATATATATATATATATATATACTTAACTTTAATTCTACTTAGAATTAATACCTTACCACTTCAAGTTGAATGTAAAAACCTTACCACATATGTAGTTCTCTTCACCCTTCCCTGCTTTATGTAGTAGTTGTGATATATAGCACATCTACAGCTAGCAAAAATCCTACCTGTGTTATAATATTTGCTTTCAACCATCATACACCTATTAAAGAATTTAAGAGAATATTTATGATTACTATTGCTCTTCTTTTATTCCTGAAATTCTAAGTTTCCCTTTGGTATCATTTCCCTTCCATCTGAAGAACTTCCTTTAACACTTCTTTTAGAGGAGGTCTGCTAACAATGAATAATCTTAGCTTTCCTTAATATGACAATTTCTTTATTTTAGTCTTTTAGCTGGATATAAATGTGTCAATTGATAATTTTCTTTTCTTCAGCACTTTAAAAACATACCATTCTTTCTGGCCTCCATAGTTTCTCATAAGAAATCCGTAGTCATTCTAGTTCCAATTGTTTCCCAATAGGTAATGCTCTATTTTTCTCTGGCTGCTTTCAAGATTTTTCACCTTTTCTTTAGTTTTCAACAGTTTATGATGTATGTGGGCATGAAGTTGTTTATGTTTATCCTCTTGGGGTTCACTGATCCTCTCTCAACAACTTTGGAAAGTTTCCAGCTATTATTTAAATGTTGTTTTCTGTGCCATATTCTCCTCTAATCCTGTGTCTTTGATAACATGAACATTAGACCTGTTGATATTGTCCCATAGATTCCTGAGGCTCTGTTTATTTAAAAAAAAAATTTTTTTTTCGCTCTCTGCTGTTCATATTGGATAATGTGTTAGATTTTTCTTGCTGCCACAAACTTAGTGGCTAAAAAAGAATATCTGTTATTTTACAATTTCTGTAGGTCAGAAGTCATGTTGAGCTTGACTAAGTCCTTTGCTTGGGATCTTACAAGGCCAAAATCAAGGAGTTTCATAAGGCTGAAATCCAGTGCATTTTTTTTACTTGAGGCTCTGAGGAAGATTCAGCTTCCAAACTCATTGAGGTTGTTGGCCAAATTCACTTCTTTTCAGTTGTAGGGCAGAGGACTACAGCTATCAGCTTGGGGCTGGTCTTTTCTCCTAGAAGCTGCCCACGTTCCTTCTAATGCTTCCAGGTGGTCTCCTCCAACAATGGCCAGTTGAGTCCCTTTCATGTTTTGAACACCTGTTCTAAACTCAACCAGAGAAAATTCTCTGCTTTTAAGGATTCGTGTGATTAGATTAGCCCAGCAAATAATGCAGACAATCCCAATATTAAAGTCCGTAACTTCAGTTGTGTCTACAATGTGCCTTTTGTCATGTAAAGTAATATTCACATTCTCCAGGGAATAGAGCATGGACATCTTTGGCAGAGGTGGGCAGTCTGCCTATCACAGATAATTCCTATTGATCTGTCCTTCATGTTCACATATTCTTTTCTCTATCATCTCCATTCTGCTACTAAGGTCATCCAGTATATTTTCAAATTCTGATGATTACATTTTCTTAGTTTTAAAATTTCTGGTTGTTGTCTGTATCTTCTATTCTAATAATATTTGGTTATTGTCTGTATGTTCTATTTCTCTGCTGAGACTTGGTATCTTTTCATTTCTAAAGTATTTTTCTGATAATTCCAACATCTAGGTCATCTCAGTGTTCAGACATTCTCGGCTCTTTGTATGTAGAGTCATTTTGGATTGTATACTAGACATTTGAATGTTGTGTTATGAGACTCTAGGTTGTTAAATCCTATGGAAATTGTTGAGTTTTTGTTTTAGGAGGCAGTTGACCCTTTTAGTTTCAGTTCTGATCTGATCTGTCTCCTGTGGATTGTTAAAAACAAGACAACAGGACCAAAATGGAGTCACTTATGCTAAACCCCATACCACCAAACCAAGATTTAATTTACAGTTTCAGCTCTCCCAGAAATGGAATCTTTTTTTTTTTTTTTTTTTTTTTTTTGCCAATCAGAAATGGAATCTTAAACCAGTCAATCAGGAATCACCTGATCAGTAGCAGTTAAGTAATCTTTTTGACAGACCCATGCTATCCCCTAAAGGAAAATAACCTTGCAATAACCAACCCCCTTTTTTCTTAGGATAACTTCCTTGTTTCTGTTCCCTTCTGCATATAAAAATCTCTCATTTTGTACAGCTCCTCAGAGCTCCTTCCCCATTGAATAAAACCAATAAGATCTTTAAAAATTTACTCAGTTGAATTATCTCTTCTAACAGGGCCATACTTCCAATATCAGTTCAGTTTTCAAAACTTTTGCAATGTAAGTCAGATCTGTCCTAAGCTTGGGCCATCCAGGGGCCAGTCTGATATATGGGTGGTTTCCCTAGTAGTTTAGTTCTCAGTCATTGGAATGCCATTTAAAGTCAGACCCATCCATGTGAGCGTAGCATTTCATATACAACTTTATAGAATCCATTTCTCATGCTCCCTCCTGTCCACAACCTCCCCCCACACTCCAGGGCCTTTAGTCTCCCTGCTCTGCCAATAACATTCTGTGACTGGGTGTGATTTGTGGCCAAGTGACAAAATGAAGACACAAAAAAGGAAATGAAGATTCCTTCCCCCAAATATGCTTTTCAGTCCATAGGGGTTTTTTTTGGTCAGAGAGAAGGATTCCCCTTCAGAGTTTAGGTGCTTTTCCAGCTGCCACAGCCTCTGCTGCTGTCAAGTTTAAACTTCAATATGAGGCTTGCCTGGGGGCAGGGTTAGATGGAAAAGAAAACAAGAAAGGATTTCCCTCCTCTGTACTGAAAGGGACCTCCTTCCAATACTCAGACCAGAAAGACAGGGCTTCTCTTAGAGTTCTCTTGTGGTGTCCACCGCACACTTCTAGGGTCTACACTGCCTTTGAGACCAGGTCAGGAGATACAGGAGCAAAAAACAAAACAGGAACCTTGCCGCCAGATTGTTCTATACTTCATGTTCTGATTTCCTTTCCCAATTCACCTGCTACCATTTCTTCAGAGTCTTCAGATAACTGTTTCATGTATTCTGTCCAGGGTGTTTCGTTGCATCAGGGGGAAGGGCAGACTATGCTTAACTCTGTATTACTCAGAACGGGAACCCTGAAAAATTTATTTTGAAAAACACATGCTCATTTTTGGAAAAAGGAAAGCAAAATATGGTCCATCTATAGTACTGTCTTCAAGCTATAACCAAATCAACATTTTGTCATTCTATCTATTTCCTTCCTTCCACAGATTTTTTTTTTCATAGTTGAGAAAAACATGTTGGCTCCTCCTTTGTAAAATTAATTTTTTTTAAATATTCAGAATTGAATGTGGTGGGACCAGGATTTCACATCTTAAGTGGGAGAGGCTGAGGTTGAAGGCTCTTGAGAGGGTCCAAGTTCTTTTCCCAAACAGTTGACTCTGTTCTTTCAGACTCAGAGTAGAGTGGCCCTTTACTCAAACAACCTAGGGAAAGAAGGTCATGTTGGAGGTTTAATGCAATCCTGTCATAAGGGAGAAGGAGATGGTCCTCACAGCCCGACATTCTGGGTCAGGGATGGAAATCCCAGGCCTCTGATTTCAAGAACCTTTAACTTTCCCACTCTAAAAGTGCAGCATCTCTTTTTCTTTGTGATAAAGTCAATTAAATTTGATCTGAGAAGTTTCTGTGAAGGTTATACTGTGTTTCTCCAAAAATAAGACTTAGCCAGACAATCAGCTCTAATGCATCTTTTGGAGCAAAAATTAATATAAGACCCGGTCTTATTTTACTATAATGTAAGATCAGGTCTTTATAACATAATACAATGTAATATAATATAATACCAGGTCTTACATTAATTTTTGCTCCAAAAGACACATTAGAGCTGATGGTCCAGCTAGGTCTTCCTTTCAGGGAAACACGGTAATACCCTGTCAGATGAATAGGCACATGGTGGTGGCCCTGGAGGTTTCCCTGAACAACCTCTGTTGAGATGGTGATCTCATTACAAATCCCAGGGACAGGTAGCTCTTGACCCTGAAGTACACAGCCTGGCTTCCCTATCCTGGGATATTAAGTCCAAGTGCCCTAAGAACCCGTCAACCTATACCTCTGAACTGAGGACCTATGTCATCTAGTAAAGAACTTGGAATGAGTGTCAAGAGATATGGATTCTCATCCTGCTTTGTGACTTGACGCAGATGCTGGAGAGTTTCTGGAATTCTGCCTACTCTGTCAAATAGGAGTCACAATGCCCTCTGTGGTGGCCATAATAAGAATGTGCCCCTCAGACCTCCAATTACAGGAAGCAAAACTGACCAAAGGCCCCAACTGTGGCACCTTGAAATCCATCACCATGTTTATGTGGGGACTAGACTTCCCTCAGGCTCCTTCTAGCCAGTTGCTGAGTATAGCAGGCATATCAGGCAGGCCCATTCCAGGGACACATGGATTCTTCTGCTTGGCTTCATTGCCTCAAGAACTCTGATGGCCTTGCCAAACCTTCCTTGGACTGCAGCATGGTCAAGAATGCTTCCACCCAACCTACCTTCCCTCTCTCCTCTAATCAGAGTCAGACTTGCATCATACATGTCTCACAGCTCTCCCCACCTTCCCAAGTCCCACCCATTTTCTCTCACAAATGTTTGCCCTCATAAAATCCTTGCCCTTGTAATGTCATCTTGGTGTTTGCTTCCCAGAGGACCTGGACTAACACAGCATTCTACCCACCTCTCAGTGTTTCCGAGACACACTCAAGAGCAGAAAGTGTTACACACACAAATCTTTCTAGACTTCCCCTTGGCAAAATATTTGTAATGCCTTTGCCCTAAAGGAAAAAAAAAGTTTTTTTGTTGATTAAGCTAGAGGATACCCAGCTGGTACCTTCTTGTGGTAGACTGTCCCTGTGAACCTGGGCCAGACCCTGCACACCCCCATAACTTCACACTGGACTCTGTTCTTCACAGCAGAGTGGGGAGCAGGAAATGGCAGAATCCCAAGAATTAGGAAATGAAGTCCCAGCCCAGCTGTTCCCTCTTTACGTAAGATCATTGCTATGCTCTGAATGTGTCCCCACAAACTCATGTTAAAAACTGTCGACGTAAGAAACATCCAACCCTGTATAGAAGTTCAATGAGTCTATCTGAGCCAAATTGATGACAATTGATGACAAAGCAAAATCTCAACAGATTAAGAACATGCTCTGGCGAATGGCAGTTTTGCAGCTTATTTTATATATTAGAATTAAAGGAGGAAACGTAAGGAGGGTTACATGAAATCCATTGGTGGTGGGTTAAGGGGGTAGGAGAAAGCAAAGCGAGAAATCTCTAGGGTTGGATATAAATTAAAATGGAGAGACACATACTTCTTTTACATTGGTGGGTACAGGATAATTAACATTTACAGCACAGAGAGATGGTATTTGGGGAACAAGATAACAATGAGGGATTCTGTGGTCTCCTGCTCTGGTGCAGTGGGTTGTTCCCTGAGGGGTTTGGAAAAAGGTATTACTCTGACATTCATTCCAAGGGTATGTTATCTTAGATGCAAAAAGACAATAGACAAGCTCGCTTAAGGTAAAGAATCGACCTTAATCCAGAAAGCTACAAGCCAAGGATGTGACTACAGGCCATGACCTTCTTTTAGTTAGAAATTGTTATGCTCAGACCAGCCATCCTATGTGGTTAAGTTTGTAGAGACTGCCATGCTGGCCTCCCCTGAGCTTGTCAGGTTTAGTATGTGGCCCCTTTTTTCTCCACAAAACCTAATGCCCAAGGTGATGGTATTAGGAGGTGGGGCCTTTGGGAGGTGATTAGGTGATGACGTCATCAGAGTGGCGCCTTCATGAATGGAATTAGTGAGGCCCCAAAGAGCTGGCTCATCCCTCCTGCCCTATAAGGATACAACGACGTCTGTGACCCAGAAGAGGTCTCTCACTCAACCATACTGGCGCCCTCATCTCAGACTTTCCGCCTCCAGAACTGTGAGAAATAAACTTCTGTTGTTTATAAACCACCCAGTCTGTGGTATTTTGTTGTAGTAGCCTGAACAGACGAAGTCGTCTTGGTTCTTCCTCGTCTTTGCACTTCAATTTGCTCACATGTGTGATAAGGATTGAACTAGAGCTGTGGTTTTCAAACGGTTGGCGTAGGGGCCTCAGGGGAAAGGGGGTTTCTGGTTTAGCGAGGGCAATTCTGCTTTGGTTTGGGTGATATTGGGCTCCAGCATAATATACATGGACAAGTGTTCCTCCACAAATGAAAGTTTAAACACATAAAGAGAAACGCCCAGCCCAGGCAGAAGGTACTGGGGGGCCAGTATCTACCCAGCTAGAAGCTGGCAGTGCTTAGAGAAGGAGGGAGGGTGCAGAAGGAGGTCTAGATACTGGAAGCTTCCATCAGGCACAGGGAGCAAGGGTGACCTCAGATATTTGGAGGGGTCATAGAGAGTGGGCTTGGAGATATCAGAGCATGCAGGGCTTCAAATACCAGACCAAGGAGCTCAGGCCTCCTGTCTGCAGTGGGGAGCAGAGAAAGAAGCCTCCAGCCCTCACTGAGCAAGCATGCATTTGCCAAGTGCCCTCTGTGGGCCATGATTGTTTAGCACTGTGTCAGAAAGGATGCAGAGGTGTGGCTGCAGGTTGGAGCAGGACTAAATGGCCAGGCTATGTCCTTCTATTATTCACTCAACAAACATTCACTGATGTAGATGACCTCACTGATCTTCAGAGATGACCTCAATGATCCCTCCCTCCTGCGATTCACGCCCTTGTGCAGTCAAGGTGGGAGGGCCCAAGTTGAATAGGGCTGATTTGTGTAACCAATAAGACCTTAGAGAAACAATGATATTAAAATGAAATAATAAATGAAGATATTAGAGAAATGAGTATGACTTTTGCAGTTGGGTCGAAGAGGACATTATGGCTTTGTGCTCCGTTGAATTACTCTAGTGGAAGCCAACTGCCATGTCGTGAGGACATTCAAGGAGCCTTGCTGATAAGCCCATGTGGCCGGGAACTGAGGCCTCCTCCCACTAGCCATGTGAATAACCCATCTTGAAAGTGGACCCTCCAGCCCCAGTCAAGCCTTTGTATGACTGAAGCCCTGGCTGACACCTTGACTACAACCTCATGACAGACCGTGAGCCAGAACTATTCCACTAAGCCACTCCGAAATTCCTGATCCTCAGGAACAGACATCATTCATATTCGCTGTTTTAAGCCATAATATTTGGGGATAATTTGTTACCCCAAATCAATACAACTGATGCTACTCTGTGCTCTACCCAAGACACTGACCCCACTGTCCCCACGGACCACAACAATAGCTCTTCCCTGGTCTCCCTGCCACCAGTCTCAAGTCCTTTCAATATCACCTCCACATAGGACCAGACCAAACTGAAGGTCCGTTATCAAGAAATATTTATTGAACATCATGGCTCTTGCCTGCTCAAAACCTTCCATGGCTCTCCATTGTGTTTTGTGTGATTTCCAGGAAGTATTTGCAACCAAGCAGGAACATTGCAATGGTGGAGTTTCTGGCATCCCTAAGCTGATTTGGGAGCAGAGTAGAAGCAAGAGTCCTTGTTTGCCCTGGCCCCTGGAATGACAATCCAAGGGCCCTCTAGGGAGGGTGGGCGGGGCTCCTGGCCACTGGGGCTGAGACAAGGCAGCAGCTTTGTTCTGACTTCACAATGGCAGAATGCCCAGCACAGACCCAGCTTCTCCGGCTTCCTCCAAGGCAGGGCAAGGGGGTGGAAGCTGGGGCATCCACCCTGCTCTGCTTAGTCAAGAGCATGCCCTGGGGATTCTCAGTGTACAGTGGAGGGCTGGGGGAGGGGGTAGCATGAGAAGCCTTGGGGAAGGAACTGGGAGGCGTCTGTAGTGAGTCAGTCTGCTAACATTTCTTGAAGACCTATTAGGTTCCAGGCACTGTTGCTAAGCACTTGCAGCCTACGGGAGCTAGACAGGGTTAGGTTCTACTGCTGCCCCCACTTCACACATAGAGGCCCGGGAGGGGAATGCCCTTGCCCAGGGTCACACAGCTTAGACACGCCAGAGCTGGGATTTGAACCCAGATCTGGCCTCTGCTCTTGACTAGTATTTCTCTTCCACCAACTCCATCCATGCCAGGAACTGTGCCGGTGCTGGAAGACACTGGTGAACAGGACAGTTACTTGTCTCAGCCCTCCCAGAGCCCAGTCCAGTGGAGAAACAGACAATAAACCAGTTCTGAGAATGGGGTGTGCACAGGGCCTGCCTGGAGAAGTGCAGGGATCTGGGCAGACCTATAACTCAGCTTGGTGTGGGGCAGGGCAGGGGAGGAGGGAAGGAAGGAGCTTCTCAAGGAAGGTGAAATCTGTCTTCCTGAGGAGAAGGCTTCCTAGCAGGAACTGCGTACAGAAATGGAGGCTGAGAGGTGATGTGATTGGCCCAAGGCACCAGACCGAGTAAGAGACAGAGCCTAGAGGGCCAGTGGCCTGGCAGTGGGAATCAGCCGCTGAGACAGAGCCTGGAGGGCCAGTGGCCTGGCAATGGGAATCAGCCGCTAAGCCGTTTCCGCTGGTGATCCCATGATCCTCACTCCCAACAACGCTGTGAAGTCAAGGGAAACCAAACAGGTCACACTGTGAGGAGGGGCCAGGACACAAACCCAGGCTTTCTGACTCCCCGGCGAGTGCTCTCTGTGCCCACGGTGAAAAGTGATCGGGAGGGCTTCAGCTATGAACTTGGGAAAATCACCTCAGTGCTGGATGGTCCTGAGTCCGGTGACAAGCCAGCCCCCAGACCAAGCACCCCTCCGATTCCCCCCCTGCCCTCCCCTACAACCACCATGGGCTGGCTTTGATCTGAAAGTAGGCTCACTCTTTTTTTTAATATATTTTCTAAAACTTTTATTTATTTAAGTGTGTTTTTCCAGGACCCCTCAGCTCCAAGTCAAGTAGTTATTTCAATCTAATTGTGGAGGGCACAGCTCACGGTGGCCCATGTGGGGATCGAACCGGCAACCTTGTTGTTAAGAGCACCGCACTCTAACCAACTGAGCTAACTGGCCGCCCCATAGGCTCACTCTTAAGGCAGGCATTCCGTGGAGCCCAGGCACTGAGGCGAGGGTACTGCAGGGTGGCTCCTACTATGGCAATGGGCTCCCTTGAATGTGGAAGGGTCCTGAGTACCAAGAAGGCTCTGCCCACCCAAAGCCATGTATCCTCTGTCCTATCTAGCCAAGCCTCAGAGTGGAGCCCGGAGATACCCAGGCTACACAGGGACAGGGCTGGACCAGTGGCATCTGAGTCACAGGGAGGTGGGTGTTGAGTGACTCAGCCTGGGCCCACTTCCCCTCCCAAGTGGAGGGCAGGGCCAGGAAACCCTGCACCAGTCCTCCCTGGGTCAAGTGCCTCCCAGGCCCTCCCTGCCTCCACCTCCAGCCTTGGGCTCACCCATCTCGCACTGGCTGGCACAGTGGTCCCCCATGAATTTGGGCTGTGTGAAGGAATGAATGATTCCTCCCTGAGTCCCAGGCCCCTAGACCCCACCCCCAGCCTGGTCTAGCGCCCATCCTCACACAGAAAGGCAAGGCTGTTCCCACTTTCCAGATGGGCCTTGGAGCCTCAGAGAGAGTGGATGATAAGATGATAGCCCAAGATAAGGACCAAGCCGGCTGACACCATCACCTCTCTTCTCCCGGCCCCACCAGTCTCCTCATTGGAAACCTATCCATGGCGATCATCATCCCCATTTTGCAGATATGGAAACTGAGGTTCCGAGAAGGGAGGCTACCTACCTAAGGTACACATTGAGGTGGGAAGAGCAGGATTAGGTCCCAGTGCTCCCTAATCCAGGCAGGGTTCTCACGGTTTTTAACAGGCAGCCTCCAGCAGACGCAGCTGGCTGGGGGGAGTTAAATGTACAGAGTCATGGAAAGGATGAGAGAGGAGAAGGGATGAAGCTGAGTTCAGCCAGCTGCTCAGGGATGGTCTGGGCTAGCTCCAGGGATTAGGAGCACTGTCCTGGGTTCTCGGCCCCTGGGTCAGCCCACCAGGCCCTCCCTGCTGAGTGCTCCCTCTTCCATGAAGTCACCCTGCACTCAACAGCTCTGGGCATGGCCCCTGGTCGAGACCCTTGTTTCATCACGCTTCCTTTTTTGGTTTTCTTTTAAAGGAGAGTTGCATGTTTGGGTTTTCTCCCCCAGGCAAAGGTTTAGCCATGGAAGGAAGAGAGGATACCAGAAAGAGGGAACTGCGTGTGCAAAGGCTCTGGTGAGTGGGCCTGTCATCATGGGAGACCTGAAGGAAGTCAGTGAGGCTGGAAGGTGAAGCCCAGGGAGAGAAGTGAGACAGGAGCCTGGAGAGGCCACAGGTGCCAGATCTGAGCGCCTTGTGATCTGGGGCAGGAAGTTCTGACTTTGTCCCAAGAGCAGTGTAGAACCACAGAAGGTGTATGTTTTAGAAAGATCCCCCCGGAGCCATGTGCACGATGAGTGGAGGGCCCAGAACAGAGCAGGGAGGAAGCCACTGCTGCCATCCAGATGGGCAACGGCCACCTGGCCAGTGGAGGGATATTAGAGAACGGAACTAGGTTGGGAACCTAGACAGGACATGGTGGGTAAGGGAAGATGTCTGCGTTTCTCTGTGGGTGGCTAGTGGCCAGGGAGCCCATCACTCTCCTTATATTTCCTTTGCTGTAACCCTGAGGAATGACACAGGTATACAAACAAAAATAGTTTATTTGAGGATGGAAGACCCAAAATTGGGTGAGGGCACAGCAGCTGCCAGGAGTTGGCACAGATGACCCCACCTCTTCAGGGGAGCCCAGCAGCAAAGAAGCCCCTCCCTGGGCCCCCTAGCTGCCTCCCCCACTTCCTGGAGGAAGGATTGTACAACTACCAAGAATCATCACCGTTGTCATCAGAACGTGGTGAGGTTCTCAAAGTTTGGCCAGCAATTTTCGGCGTAGTAGTTGATATTAATAATAATTACTCTGGCTGTGTAATTACACAGTGACTGTGCCAGGTTAGACCCACCATCCCGTGGTGAGTGGGGTCTGTGATGAGGAGAAGCAGGCAGGGACAGGTGAGTCTCTCCGGGAGGCCCCATTCCAGCCTCCAAGGTGGCCCTTCCCAAAGGCACCTCTCCCTCCCGTGCTTCCAGCAGCTGCCTGCTCTCCACTTTTCCCACAGCCACTGGCCAAGGTTGGATTCAGGCTGGGGCTGTCCTCGGTAGCCCGTGCACTCTCCCAGGTCTCAATGACCCTTGTCAGGCCGGTCCTTCCTCCAGAAGCCCCGGTGGGCGGCCCAGGAGGCCACGAGCTCACAGTTGTGGTAAAGGAACATTCCTGAAAGGGTGAGTGCAATGCCCACATAGCTGAGGGTACTGAGGTGACTGCCAAACAGGAGCCGGGACAGGACGAGGTTGCCCACAACAGTGAGGTTGCCCAGGACGTGGACGGTGAGGGCAGAGGTGAGGGCCAGCAGGGAGAAGCTGGCTAGGTTGTAGAGCACAGACAGGAGGCAGCTGAGCAGGATGCAGGCCCAGAGGCGGGAGTCAGTGGGCGCAGGTGGCAGTGCCACACCGGCCTCCAGCACCAGGGCCGCGCCTGCCAGCAGGCAGAAGCTGGGCAGCGAGGTGGCATACAGCAGGGTCACCGCGTCCAGTCTCTCCTCTTGCAGCAGGGCACCTGCAACCAGGAAAGCAGCCATCAGCACACAGTGGGAGACAACCCCCATTCAGCCAACCAGCATGACCTCCGAGGCCCATCCTCCAGGAAGCCTGCCCCTCTGGCAGAGTTAGTAGCACCTGCTCTGTAACGTCAAGAATCTGGAATCCGACTTCCTGGATTGTGATCGGTATCCACTCCTTACTAGCTGTGCCCTGGCACTTACCCAGGCCTCGGTTCCCTCACCTGCCAAGTTGGGTGGTAATAAAACCTAGTACACAGGGGTTTTATAAAGATCAAAATAGATAATGTACATAAAGCCCTTATGAGGTAAGTGCTTTACAATAAATGTAAAAAGATAAAATAAAATAAATAGGCCTGTTATCACTCACTTCAAACTGCCTTCGATAGGCGGAAACAATAATGTGCTTGTGATACCAAAATGATCAATAAACATGAAATGTGACTCAAAAGAAAAAAACCAAAAACAAACAAAAAAATCTTCAGGGGCTCCCCAGGCCCTGGAGAAAACTATCCTAGGTTCTGAGCTACCGTTAAAGGCCCTAAATCCACCTTTCTTGGCCTCAGCCTTATCATACCCACAGTGCAGCTCCCACCACCATAGCAGGGACAGGCCAGCAGAAGGTCCCAGCTCTGTCATTTACTAACTATGTGGCCTTCACATTTAAAAAAAGAGAGGGAGTTTTAAAATAATAAATTGTTTGAGTCAAAAGTTGGGTCCACTCATGTTTCATTCACTTATGACCACTGCGATGACAAGGAAACAACAAAAAATTGTGCTTGGCTCTCACTCACTAAATCAGCATCTTTTGCTACCAACACTGGGGCTTGTTGAGATCCAGGCTAAAAGGAAACCTTTTAGCTTTGCAAGGAAAGAGGGGATCCTACCACCTTGCATATGTGTGAATGCATGTGTGTGTGTGTGTGTGTGTGTGTGTGTGTGTGTACAGACGCATACGCACATTACCACCCAGCTGGTTCACAAAGGAAATGGTGCCCATCAGCAAAATCAGACACAGGTGAATGGGAGTATTTGCAAGAGAGCAATGACTGTTTGGGGCCTTGTTCAAATTTTTGAGGAGAAAGATGAGTAATCGATCTAGGGGCTCACCGAGCCTCTGTGCATTTTCTGACAAACACTTTCCAAAGAGCCACAGAGGAGCTTACTCATAGGCTATGCTTAGAATAGAAAATCTTACTTCTCTCTCGATGTCAATCTGATGTTTTGGCTTTGTTCTCTAGGCAACAGTCCCTCCAGCTCCAGCATTTCTAGAAATGATCAGATAATTGGAATGCCTCCTGCTCATTCACTCCGAATGTAGCAGTTACGAGCTGCCTGTGGCCTGCATATTAAAGATCCAATCACTAGAGGGTGTTTAGGATTTTAGGTGAACGTCAATTCTTTGAGGCTGCCAGGCCAGGAAGGTCCTAACCTCCCCACCCTGCCCTCCACCTCCCCTCCCTGCAGCCCACGGAAAGAACGGCGACTCACTCCACCCGAGGCTCCCCAAATGCCAGCCTGTCATCCTGCCTCCTCAGTGACCCCTCCTCTGCCAGTGTCACCCCCCCCCCAAAAAAAAAAAAACCTTCCATTTTAACCTCTCCTTCTTCACAGACATTTTAGTTTCGGCATCTGAACATACCCAAGCTTCTGCCACATGCAGACAAACGTTCTCTAGACCCTGTTCCGCTGGCTACTGGCTTCTCCCATCCTTACTCCTTTACTAGCTGTGTGGTACGAGGCAAGTCACCCTCTCATGGCCTTGTCTCCTTGTGTGTAGCATGAGGAGAGTGACAACATCCCCCCACACACACACGCACACAGGGCCTGATACCCAGCAGAAACTGCACACTACAGCAGCTGTCTGGATCCCCCACACTCTGCTCCTGCTGGCTGCCACCCTGTTTCCCGCTCCCAGAATGCCCTTTCCTGCTCTGGCTGTAGGAAGAGCTGGGTACAGCATGGGTACACAGTGTTTGCTGCTATTATTACACTACTGTTATTACCATCACTGCGTGCCTCCTCCCCAGGCAGCCTTCTCTGGTTTCTCTTAGAAGTAACTGCTCTCACCACACCTTTGTCCGCTTGGCGCTAGAGCTTCTCTTCTGCTGTTGCGATGTGTTTCTGAGTGTGTCTTCCCAACAGCCTGAGAGCTCAGAGGACAGGGATCGGATCAGGCTGTTCCCTGATGTACGCACAGGCGAGTACAGCTGAGAACAAGCTCAACAAGCTGGCACCCCACTTCCCAGCCTTTCTGTGAGTGGGAGGTTGGCATCACTCCTCTCCCCACTGTAGCCCCCTGTGTCTGCAACTGGCTCACGTAGGAAGAAGGCTGCTGGCCCTGCCTATGACTGCCTGGGTGTTCCTCTTTCTGGACTCTCATCCTCTGCTCCCATGGAGTCTGCTCTCAAGATAGAATCTGGTGTGAGCCATTTACACTCTAGTCTGAATCTGGTCCTGGTGCTTTTCCTGGAACCTCAGGAAGTAGAAACCTCCTCTTGTCCATAACCCATGATACCCCCTTGGCTCCAATCTGCTTCTCCCCATCTCTGCCAGACCCCATCTCTGTTGGTGGGGTCTCTAGCCTCCTAAGTTCCCTCCTTAGCACCCTGAGCCATATAGCCTAATCGGCCAGCTGTCAGAGCCTTTAATAAATCCACCACTTAAGGCGTACCTGCCCTGTGCCAGGCTGCAGGCCAGGTGCTGGGAACACGGAGATGCCCCAAGCTAGTCTATGGCCTCTCAGAGCTCCTGTCTGGTGGGAGGCAGACAGGTAACCAAATGGCTGTAAAACAGGGCATTCAGAGTCTTGATTCAGGAAGCAGAGGGTGCTGCTGGAGTCTGGAGTGAGCACCCAACACACCTCAGGGGCCACGTAGTTGACACAGGAGAGGTGGAGTGAGCTGGCAGAGGCCAAGATGGCCTGATGCCAGGCACCTGCCACTCCGTGCCAGTGTGCCTGAGGCCTGGCCGGCCACAGCCCATCCTGCAGGCTGGGGCTCCTTCTGGGTGAGGAACACGGGGCCTTAGCAGGCATGGTGAGGCTGGGGCCTTCCTAGCCTTGTGACCCTGTCTAGGCTGGGGTGGGGAGTGGGTGTGCCCATGCGGTCAGGTTTCCCATGGCCCAGAACTCACGCCCGAGCTCAGTCACCAGCTCTCATATAACCTGAGGGCAAAAATAGAACTGGGCTTCATCCCTACCACAGGGCCTGGGAGGATAGGGACAGGACCTCTGGTTCCTGGCTCTAAAGATGCCAGGGCAGGGCTACACTCTGACTTCAGCCTTCCACGGCTGCAGGCTACTCCCAACTCCAGCCCAGTGCCCTTGGAGTATCCCCTTCCTTCTCCCAGGCCTGGGTCACAGAATCTTAGAGCTGGAAGGAAGGGAAAGAGGCCCCTAGGACTCTTTCAACTCCAACCCTCCTCCACTGAACAGACGGGGAAACTGAAGCTCAGGTAAAACCTGGACCTGCCCAAGGTCACCCAGCATGTGAGCAAATGTGTGGCTGTAATCCATGCCTCCTTGCCCCGACTGGGGGCCCTGGCCTCTCCCACATCTCCTTTGGGTTCAGGCAGAGAGAGGGTGGGTCTGTGATTCAGATCCCCTCAGGACAGGCAGAAAGGCAGCCGCCTCCACTCTGCCTGTCCCAGAGTGATTTAGCAGTCTAGTCCTGGAGCATCTACTCCACCCTCTGCCCAGAGTTCCTCTGTCTCCTTTCATCAGAGGTAAGGTGACCCTGGGCAAATAATGTACCTCTGCGGGTCTCAGTTCCATCATCTATAGAATGGGGGTGAAGGTGTTGGTTGCCATGACTACCCAAGGTCAACACCCAGCATGGGACCTGTTACACTGCAGCTCCCAGTAAACATGAACCGTCCCAGACTTAGCCAAACCCCTGGCCTTCCAAACCCCAGCTCAAGTCTTTGCCCACCTTCTCTCTCAGTTTTCCCCACTATCAGGCTTCCCTCTGCATCCACAGCCTTCTGGCACATCTTGGACAGCATAGAAATTTACTGCCTGGGTTCAAATCTTACTTCACGCTCACTGGCCACAAGGCCCAGGGCAAGCCCCTACCTGTCAAATGCAGACAATACAGTGAGTTCCTTGATCAGGGCAGTCTGGAGATCCAACGAGATAAAGAGACAAAACATGGGACACAGATCAATGGCAACTATTATTAAATATTAGTTGGGCCTCTAGAGCCTAGGTTTGGGGCCTGGAACTCACTGAGCTATTGAACTTTTCTGAGCCTCAGTTTCTGCTTCTTCCAAAACCATGAGGACTCAGTTTCTTCTTCTGTAAAATGCCATAGCCCTCACAGGGCCATCCAGGCCACATACCCACCCTGATCCCCACCTCCTTGGCCAGTGACCCAGGCACTTACTCTGCTGAACGGACTTGAGACCACGGAGGCAGGTGGCCGCCAGCAGGAAGCCACAGCCAGCGGGAGGTGTCCGGAGCTCACCGGCCAGGCTGCAGGCAGCCCCCAGGCAGAGTGGGCCCATGGCGGCAAACTGTAGCGGGTGGTGGCGACGGCCAAGCAGCAGTGCCGACAGGGCCAGCGTGATCAGCGGCGTGGTAGTGGTGGCCAGCTGTGCCAGGTCCAGGGGCATAGCACTCAGGCCCACGTTGCCACAGGCCATCGAGGTGCCAAACGTAAGGCTGAGCAGCAGCACTTGACGACGGGTACCACTGGGCATGGGGCGCCGTGCCCCCCGGTGGCATGCCAGTGCTGCTGCCAGCATGTGTAGTGCTGAGAGCAGCAGGGGCCGCCCAAAGCCATGCACTGTGAAAATCCATTTGTTGAGGCTGGACATGCTGGCTCCTGCCAGCAGCCACACCAGGGCTGCTATGGCCACCCGGGCCCGGCCAGGCCGTCCAAGGGCCTGGGGAATAGTGGGGGGCCACTCGGGGGATCCAGACACCCGAGCACCTCTAGCCACTGCCACTGCCTCAGCAGAGGTCATCCTGCCGTCATGATGCTCCAGAGGACAGTGGCACATCCGTACCAGTGGGGCTGGGACAGGAGGCCAGCTCCCCAGTGGCCAGCTCTAGGCCACCAGAGAGCCCCCCTTAGGGCCAAGCCAGATCCTGGTTCCTCTGATCCCAGCCCTCCACTCAGACAGGTGAGAAAACTGCTTCTTGTGCCAGGCCTGTGCCAGCCGAGGTCCAGGAGCTATGCTGTGTTCCCGGCTCAGGAAGGGCAGAGCGCAGGTCGTGGATGTTGCGATGCCAGGTTCTTTGGTGCTCAAGTCAGGCCTAGTAAGCTCCGGGCTCCTCTGCCCCGTGCCTGGTGAAGCCTTCACTCTTCTCCCCGCCTAGTGCCCGCACTATGCGTAGATGGAATCTTCGTTCTTTTGCCTCTTCGGTCCAGATCCCCAGTTCTGCGTGTTCAGGCTGTGCCCAGGCCTGGCAGGGGCGATCCAGGCTCCCGAGCCGGGTGGTACCCAATGGCTGTGGCTCGCTGCTTCCCACAGTGACCAGGCCCAGCGGCTGACACGCCGGTCCTAGTTCCGGCCGGTGCCAGGCGGTGAGCTCGGCTCGGCTCGGCTCCGGCAAGGCCTGCCCTCCAGCTCCGGCTCCCGGCGGCTCTGGCTGCGACTCCGGCAGCAGCTCCCACTCAGCTCCAGCCCCGGCCCGGGCCACGGGGGGAGTCCTTCTGCTCTTGGCCCCGCCTCCGCCACCGCCGCCCGCGCCCCACCCGGAAAGTTGGGCTGAACCCCCGGCCCCGCCCTTGTCCAGGCCCCGCCCCCGGAGCCGCAAGGGACGTCTCGCCCCGCCTCCACGCCACCCGCTGGCCCACCCTCCTCCATCGGCCTTACGTTCCCTCCATCAGTTGACACCCCCCAGCTGAAATGGTCAGCCTGTTTGTCCCCCTTCCCCCACTGGTGGGAGATCAGGCCCCACCCCACCCAGAGCCAAGGCGAGTCCCCCATAGAGATCAAAACAAGGTGGGAGACGCGGGTATTTTTCTGAGGGAGCCCGATAAAACTCCAGCTTCACAGGAGACTCCACCTTCTAGGACCAGCCCCCACCAAGGGGCCTCCACTCCAGGACCGGTCTCGGGACCACCCGGTCTCTGGCCACAGTTATCCCGTGGGACCTCAGCTTCCAGAAGGGTTGGACCACGGGGCCCCTTAAGGCCCCTCCACTGCCCCTCCCTAGTCCCAGCACCTCCTCCCTCTTCCATCCCGGGGCGGGCACCTCTAAGGCAGGCGGAGGGAAGCTGAATCACTAACGCCACCACAGTTACGGAAGCAGGGTACCGCTGGCCAGCATCCATTCCCTGCCCCATCCCCTGGGCACTCAGAGCTGACTCATAATTGGACTTTCTGGGATGCACCCTCTGCCCACAGCCGTGGCAGGACAAATGACTTGGGTGGTCTGGGAGGCAAAGCAGCTGCCACTAAGCCCTTGCCTCTTCCTAGGTCTCAGTGTTCCCATCTGAAAGACGGATGCCCCAGGCAGGACAAACAGATCTAGATTCTAGGCCCAGCACTGGCCTCTCTGAGCTCCCAGCCAGGTGCTTAGTACCAGCCTCTTTCCTGACGTCGGGCTGCCTTCTCTGCGGGAGCTCCTGCCCACTGGTCACCGCTAACCCCTAGTCTGTGATGACAGCAACCTGTCTAGAAAAACAAGACGGCAAGGGTCTAAGGCGCCCTCTGGTGGTCAGATGGCGGAATGGCTGCAAGTGTCCCTCAACCCCCATCACAATCCTTGGACGTGGATTTAAAAGCCCCAGCCTCACTGGAGACCTACTGACTCAGACGCTCCGTGGTGAGCTCAGGAATCTGCATTTTTACATTTGCCTCTGGTGATCCTGACGTCCGCTGGAGACTGCAAATCACTGCTGAATAGTCCAAACTGTATGTCAGAGGATTTCTAGGCCAAGGACCAAAATGTGGGGGCATTTAAACAGGCTTTCTCTAGGAGGGGTTGTAGGAGGGAAACTGAGCCAGCCAAGGGGACATACCCCTCCACCCATATTTCTTGAAGAGTAGGAATCAGGGCCCTCTAAAGGTTATATTCTTTTTGGGATTCTGTCAGTTGCCAGTAAGTTTCCTTTAATAAAAAATAATTATAAGTTTAAAAAATAATAAACACACTGACCTCCTCAGGGCTTTGCTGGCGGGGAGTGGTGGACAGTGAAACTCTGTCTACACCTCCTCCATGACTGCCACAAAGCTGCTCCCACGTGCCCTGTCTGGTGAGGGATGGGCAATGGGGAATAAGGGTTAACCAAGGTGAGGCCTGGGTGCGTTGGTAGGATGGAGAGAGCTGTGCACTGTGGGTAGGAGACAGGAGGGAGGCTGAGGGCAGAACCCCAAGGTGACCTAGCAGATGGTCCTACATGGGAGTCCAGAAGGGCCAGGGTGCAGAAAGACATCACACCACTGGCTGCCAGGGACAGAGAGCTCTCCATTCTAACCAGTCTGCACGGTTACTCCTGGAGCTGGATGCCACGGAGAGCTCGGTGAGAGGAAGGAATCAACATGCCCAGGTTTGTTGTGCCAGCCCAGGTCGGTCTGGCTCCAGAGCTTCACTTTCTAACCTGGGCTCCCCACAGGTTATTCCTTTGTGGGAGAATGGGGGTGGGGTGGGCGGCGCATCCAGCTTCATAGAGGGCTGTAGGGGGCTCCCACTCACTCTTTGAGGTCCACCTGAAAGCCCAGAGCAGCCCAGGGCACCCTGCCCTTGCCCACAGGCTCCCAAATGCCCCAGATCTGAGTGCTGCCCTTTGGGGGCTCAGGCTGCTGCTGTGGAAACAGGTGACGTGGGGAGAGACTCTGGGAAGCACCGGGAGGGGAGAAGAACCCATTTCCAGCAACTGGGCTATAGAGGCTGTGGGACGGGCCTCTCCTCTTGTCGCTGCATTGTCCCTAGACAAATCACTTCACTGCTGGGGCCTCAGCTTCCTCATTTGTGCTCTATGATGAGCGGATAGGCATGAACATACTGTGTGAGCCAAGGTGCCATCGGAGAGCTATGACTTAGGAAATAGGCTGAGAGGGGAAGTGGCCTGTCTGGAGCCGTTCAGATCAAAACGACTAGACACAATCCTAGACCTCAGTCCCCAGGGAGGATCTCTGTTTAGCAGACACTTACTGTGGGGGTCTGCACCAGACGTGACTGTCCTCTCACCCACACCCATTCTCAGGGTCCCAATCAATTGTGTCAGACTAGACACCTGACCCAGTGTCCACTGGTTGGCTGTGCCAGTCAGACCTCTCTCCAGGCTTTGGGATATAGGCTAACAAAATAAGAAAGAGCTAGGGATTTGAACTGAAAGGTGGCAGAGTCACTGCTGGGCTCGTACTTGGAGAAAGCTGCCAGGGGGACTCAGAGAAGGCCTGAGGATGGTGGAAGCAACGGAGCCCTAAGTCCCAACTTCCATTTCTCCACCGCCCTTGGTTGCCCCTGAGTTGGTGGGCTGGGTCTTTTCAGCAAATATCTTTTGATTTGAGCAATATTCAGTAGCTTCCTGTTTCTCAGAGCCAAACATACCCCGACTAAGACAGTCCCTCTGGAGGGTGGATCACACCGAGCTCATGGACTCCTGAAAGCCCACAGCAGGGACATCCACTGCAGTTACCATCTACCCTCTCTCTAACCTGGCCTGAGACCTGCCACAGCCCGCCTCCCCTGTGTGGGAGGGGCTCGTGGCTTTCTCACTTGGTGTCTCAAGGGGTGAGGAGACGGCAGGGTGGTGTAGTGACAAGTGGCAAAGGATGGAGTCAAGGGATGAGGATCTGGGCTCTGCTACCTCTAGGCTATGTGACCTGAGGCAAGCCAAGACCTCTCTGATTCTCTACCCTTCTGCAACACAGGGCAGGTCCTGAATCCTCCCGGAAGTGCCCCTGGCTGTGATTAAGGAATGACCAGTGAACAAACACTCTGGGTTCTGGGCACAGACAATTCACCTTAGAAACAGAGGCCACTTTTTCAGTGGGCTTTCTGATACTTTGATGCTTATTTCAAAATAAAAAAGAATTTTCTCAATCACCTACTTCCCCTACCTGCCCAGACCCTAAATATTTGAAACTGGTGCTCTAGAGAGAAGTATCCGTTTAATCTGCAGCTTTGGGAATCACTCCACATGCTGTCTGTCAGGACCCCTTCGAGGGCAGCCTTCCTTCCTAACCTCAGAGGGGTAGGGCAGGCAGGTTGCCTCCCTGGCCTAAATCCCAGTTCGCGGAGGGCAGCCCAGAGTCCAGGGCCCTCCCACTGAGAAGCAGGGTCCTGGCACCTTGGCTGCTGAGACTTGGGGTAGTACCCTGACTGCATTAAGGAAAAGCCAGGAGTGAGAGCCCAAGCTCTGGGTTCCTGGGCCTCCAGCTAAATTTGGTCTCTGCCATGTAATCCTAACAGTCACTGAAGGAGCCAGGAAGCCACCCCAGGCCAGGTCTGTCTCTCTCCTAAGCCATGTCCCCTGCTTGACACAGGAATGGGTCACTTTTCCTCTTTGAGTACCAGTTTCCTTATCTGTAGAGCAGAGATGACAATGAAAATATCAACCACCTCAGAGTTATGCCATCAAGTGTCCAGCAAGTACATGCGCCCTAAGCGGTAATCAACATCACCACTGCCAGGGACGTTTCCTGGACCCAGAACGTTCACTAACCCTCCCTGCTCCCCGCCTGGAGGTATCTCCCCTTTCTCTGCTCACAGCCCCTGCACTTACTCGCTAGCATGAGGCATCAGGACACTGGGGCATGAGCACAATCAACACTTTAATCATTTTGGAGGTAGGTTTGAGCAGCCCTGCAGAGCCGCAGAGCCCTCACCAGTTGCTATGTCACAGTGAGCTCTGGGGCTGCCGCTCTAACAGCTGACTGGAGAGCTGGGCTCAGGGCCCCAGCCCCTGGCTGCAGAGGTCTCCTTGCGGGACCCCAATCCCAGAGCAGGCAGTACTCACAACGTCAGCAGCCGGTGGACTTCTCCTTGTGCTGAGGGGTCTGAGAAGCATCATGCCCTTCAGACTATGAATGGTCTTCACAGGACACCTGTGGGGCCAGGCTGGGCCAGACCCAGGTAGACAGGCCGCCCAGGGAAGGTGCTTGGCTCCCTGCTCCTGGATGGTGGTGGCTTAGGAGCCTCGCAGGGGTGGTGGCTGGGGTGATCTGGGAACATTGCTCCAAGGGCACATGAGGTGGCAGTAGGGTCAGGCGTGTGCCTGTTACAAGGATGTCTGGAGGGAGGGTGGAAGTACAGGGATGTGCGAAGCTGCTGGGGTGGGTGAGCCGGGAGGCTACCAGATAACCAGCCTCAGCTCGATGGTTTCTCTGTCCTGGGGTCTGTAGTCAGCAATACCTGCAGAAACAGGTTAAGAGGGGAAGGAGGTATTAACAGAGCAGAGTGTCTCAGCCCCCAACCTTATCTTCTGGACCCCCCCACCCTGAGGCTACGGTCTGTCAGATTCCTTCAGAGCTTGGTGGTGGGAAACTGGGGACTATCCAGAGCCACTGCAGAGACTCTGAACTCAGCTGTGACCTAGGCTCCCTGAAGCCCACAGGCTCATTGTACAGTGGGGAGACAACAGAGGGTAAGGAGTAGAGGACAGTATGGATAACCAACAAGGGGCAAAAGGAACCAGAGACCCTGACAACTGAAGTGGGTCACTTTTCTTCCTTGAGTACCATTAGCAGTGTGACTTTGGGCAATTATTTAACCTCTGTGAGTGCTGGCGTGCCCATTTCTGAAATGAGGATAATAAAGATATCACCAACTGGGCCCTCCTTCTTCTCGTGGGAATGGGCTTCCTGCTGGACTGGGGCTGCAGAGAGGATGGGAGGTGGAGGACACAGCCACCTACGTCTGCCTCGTGGCTGAGTCCATCGGGCTTTCCCCCTCGGCTCTATCCTCTAATCCGCCTTTATCAGTAATAGATAAAGGGGTCTCCATCTGCTACCCCTTTGTTTTATTTCTCAATTTGTTCAGAAGCCAGGCAGGGAAAGACAATGCTTCTTATTGGGCTCCCTTAGAAAGTTCCCACCTTCCGAAAGCACTTGGCCCAATGCCTAGTACACGGTAAATGCCCAGTACATGTTCCAGGTAGTAGGAGCAGGGACAGAGGACCTTTAAGAGTCTGTCTGGTGACTAGACTGATGCACAAGGATGCTCATGACAGCTTGGGGTGTAAGATTTAAAACCGGAGACACCCTAGAGGTCCAGTAGGCTGCAGCCTGCCATCCCACTCCACGCTCTGTAGAGCAGCACCCAGCCCAGGGGGTGGGCTAGCGGTGGGATTGGCCTAAGCCAGTCATGTGATGTCTCTCTAGACAATGTGGTCACAGAATGTGGCTGTCTCCTAGCAACAGGAATAGGTCCAGGAATACACCTGTGTCCCAATTCCACCTTCAAGACCCCAGGAGAAGTTTGCTGGGTATTCAGACAAATTTCCTGAATCATAAAAGAGAGCAACCCTGGGAAGACACAGAAAGACCTCTCTGGAGGAGGAAGCCAACCAAGAGAGGGGGATGGAATCCCGGGGAAGTACTGGTGTACTTCCTACAGCCTACAGCCCAGGTTATACCAGCCCTGAAGTCCTCACTCCCTCTGGACTTGTCACAGGAGCCAACCAATGTTGTATTGTGGACGCTGATTTGCGTTGCATTTCCTGTTACTTGCAGCTCAAAACTTCCTGGTAGATAACATATTCTGTGTGGCCATTACAAAGAAAGGGGAAGATCTACATACACTGACATAGAAAGATGCCTATAATATATTTAGAACAAAAAAATAAGTTGCAAAACAGTATATAGACCTGTACTGTCCAATATGCCATCCACTAGCGATACCTGGCTACTAAACACTTGAAATCTTAATACAAAAAAAAAAAAAAAAAAGCCAAATATGTCATTAATAATTTTAATTGATTACATCTTGGAGTGATACTATTTAGAATATACTGGTTAAAAAAGATGTATTATTAATATTAGTTTCATCAACTAGAAAATTTAGCATTACACGTGTGGCTCCCATTTTATTTCTATCAGCCAGCATTTGCTATAAAGCATGGCTTCATTTTTTATGAAACAACAAACTTAGATATTTAAAACTTATCTGGAAGAAAATACATCAAAAGTTAAAAGAAGTTATTCCTCGGTAGCAAATTATGATTTGAATTGCCTTCTTTTTTGCCTATCTGATTTCCTAGCATTGTCATAATAATGTACATAAAATTACTTAAGAATTCAGTTAAGTAAACTGTGCAACCTTGAGCATCAATGATTGTCCTAGGCTGAGGCCCAGGAAGGTTCCGGGGAAAGCTGGGGCGCGTTGATGACTCCTCCTTGCTAGGATAGGGCTGGGGTAGGGAACACATCCAGAGGTGTGTTCCAGCCACGAGACTCACCTTGTTGCAGCGGGGTGTCAGGGGCTCGAATGAGCTGCCAGAACTCACGTTCCCCGACTTCTTTCCCCATCACGGAGGTCAGGTAAGGGCCAGACAAGGTGGCCTGTGTTCCATACCTACCAAAGGGACAGGTGAAGAGGGAGAAGAGGTGCCTTTTACTCCCATCCACCCAAGGGTAGAATTGGAGCTCACCCACATATCCTCAGGGCGAGCACTAGACAAACCCTTCCTGAACCACCTCACCCTGGGTCTCACCTCCACCCCTCCTCTCCAGGCTCACTGACACTGCCCTTTCAGGGGACTTCATCCCTTCTGTGCTGACCATGACCATGGCCTGCATGAAGGGGCACCTATGTGTTCAACCCAGCAACTGGGCCCTCTATGAGGGCTGATGTTGTAGGGGTGAGAATCAGAAGTTGCCAACATCACACATAAAATGTCCAGGGAGAGAGGGTGAAACCAGTCTGCAGAGAGAAGCTGGAATATGGGGGACAGAGACAGAGACCCTGGTGGTGGCATTGGGTCTCTGGTTCTGGAAGTTTCTGTGGCTCAATGTCAATCCCTTCTTGTGGCTGTTCAGTTTACTATTTGACTCTGTATACACCACGCTCCTCATTACCAGAGAGCACTGGAGTTATATTTCTGGCCCTTGCAACCAAAATCTCCTTACTCACCCCTCCCTTCCTGAGCTCCTTGACTCCAACTTTGCATTTCTCCAACCCATCTGGATGCCACAGCAAAAGCGTCCTCTTAAACCTCCATGGGTCATGTCCCTTCTCTCTCCAAAAGGCTTATCAATGGTTTTGGTTTTAAAGAAGGTGGGTTTTTATAGTTTGAAGAAACAGAAACCCATTCAGGGTGATTTAGGCAAAGGGAAAGTATTGTTTTAGGGGGTGTCATGGAGCAGCCCCCTTTCTCCAGTCATTCCCTAACTCTGTGGGGCCACATGGCTGCGCGCAGCACTTCTCTCTGAGTGCTGTCTACTTCTCTCTGAGTCCTGCCTGTCTGTCTGTCTGTCTGTCTGTCTCTGTTTTTCTCTCTTCTCTCTTTCTGTCTGTCTCTCTGTCTCCATCTCTCCCTTTCTGCAGTCCAGCTTTCTCTGCTATGCATTCCCGTGCCTTGAACATGGCCTTCCTGCCTGGCCCCTCAACCCCGTCAGGCATCCACCCCTACTAACAAGAGAATTATTTCTCAGACTGGTGCCCCTGATGTCTTCTCAGAGGTCCTGGAGTCCTGAACAAAAATGTTAAGTTCTATCTTTTTCATTTTGATGACGATATCCAAACACGAATGCCAGCAGGTTCTGGGTAATCTGCCAGACTAAGACCTGCCAAGGGTCTCAGCGTGTGTGGCTGTCTGGACTATGTTGGCCCCAGCAGTACAGCTGTATGCACTGCAGGCTCCCGGGAAGAGAACCGTGGCTTAGCAGTGAATGGAGTGTTCGGGGCCAGGGACGAGCCGACAAAGCCACAGCTGCCTGTACAAACTCAGGTTTGACGGCAGCTCAATCTAAGGGATTGCTGAGCGCATCTGGCTCACCCTGCACCTGGCCGATAGTCCTTATTTGGATGTATCGGCTTTAGTGTTCTTTGTATTTAATTTGCAAAGTTGTTTAGGATTTATAGCTGTCTTGAGCCAGAAAGGACTTTTAAGAGTAAATATATTAGTACACATCTAAGTCATTAAAACAGAAGTAAGTTAACCTGGGCTCTAGGAGAATGTTTGTCCTTTCAAGGGGTGGGTCTTTGCATATCTCTAGCCCGAAATTCCCTGGGCTCAGATGACCCCAAGGCACCAGCTGTGGGCCATCCCTGGCTGCATCCTCTGGGAAATCCAGTTGGGGACAGAAATTGGAGCCCTCTCAAACTGAGGCATATATTTCTGGACAAGAATTCTGGGGTCCAGGTGACGTGGTGGAAGGCACTCGTCTTTTTTGGACCAGATTCCCCATTGGCAACATGAGCATCCTTCCCGACTTATTTAGGCATGATCCCATTTCAGAGATGTGGAGTCGGTAGGGTGAGGGCTGGGAAGTGAAGGTCTCACATGAATCCTCCGAGCTCCTGCGCCTTCTTTAGGACATCTTCCAAAGAGGACCCGGCAGGGACAGAGATGGAGTGCGTATATGGTGGCCAGACACTGGGGACTGTCAACATGACATGAATGACTTCTGGGACTTGGCTCTGTGAAGTGGTCTCCACAGCTGGTTCCAACATAACTGCCAGGGAGAGAAAAAGGGGCAGCTGGTGTGAGGGCTGGGCTGGGTGTTAGTTCTTTCTTCCCTTAAAGACACTGTGGACCACTGTGAACTCCTCCTTCCCTAAGGTCCCATCTCACTCAACAGTCATTGCCTACACAGCCAAAACCTGGCTGCCCTCCTAACCTGCCCGTAACCTCAGTCCCCACATCTGTGGCCGCCCAGGTCAAGCCCCTCATTGGTTTCCCTGCCTCCCACTTATCTGCTACATAGCATCCACGAGGGCTCTTTCTAGAATATACATTTGCTCATGTCACTCCCCTTTCCCTCTGAGGACCTCCTCTCCTTTTCATTCTCTGCCTGCCACTCCAGCTCATTTTCTCCAACTCTACTCTTTAGCGTGAACTTTCTCCCAAATTCTAGTCTTTACACCTCTGTGCCTTTTTTCTTGCTGCCTCTTCTGTGCTCTGCCTTCCTTCTCTCTTTGCTACCAGCAAATGCCTCTCACCAAGTCAAGTCCCTCTCCCAGAGGAAGCCCTAATTCAAGCTGCTCATTGGGACTCATTATGATGTATAAGAGCTAAGCAAAATGGATCCCCATCCATCCATCCATCCATCCATCCATCCATCCATCCATCCATCCATCCATCCATCCATCCGTCTATCCAAACATTTCTATACTAGGTTCTCACAGAAGGGACTGGAGATTCCTGCCCACCCACAGCTCTCCCTCCCCACAGTGTGAGCTTCTAGAAGCTGTGACCACATCTTAGCTGTCAGTGTGTCACACATACACCCACCAACCCCTGTTGACTCAGTAAATCAGGACCAAACAACCACCCCTCACTGGGCCGTGCAGACCTCAGTGAGTGCCCTGCAGATTAAAAACAGCCAGGCTTCCGTGAAAGGCTTGGCTACCTCTTGGTGCCAGGCAGTCTGGGGAGATGAGATCCACATAGCTCCTTTGGTTCAGGACAGGCAGCAGCTGGGAAATCATGAGAACGTTCTGGACGGCCTCATCCTGCAGGCTGGCCAACAGAGCAGTTGTTGCTTTGAGGCATGCTATGCCCAGCTCCACACCAGGCATATGGGAGGTCACCAAAAACTGGTGACAGATTGAGGTAGAGAAAGAGGAGGTGGGTCAGCCAATGGGGAGAAACCAGGTCCGCCAGTCCCTGACCAGCCCACCCCCACCAGCCACCAGGGTGGACCAGCCACCTGTAGTGCCAGAGGGGTGCTGTAGACATTCCCAAAGTGGCCCTCTGGAGTCTGGGCCTTCAGGATCTTCTCTTGCACTTTCCTGATGGCCAGAGTCATCCGGTTCCTCTGATCAGGGTTGAAGTGGGAGCGCTTCAGGCAGGTGAAGGCCAAGCCTGCCATGGCCATCGTGTCTGCAGGGGACAGAGCCAATTGCGGTCAGCCCAGGCAGGGCCTAGGGGCGATGGGCGGCCACAGGAGGGTTGCAGAAGGGGGGTCAACATGGTCAGATCAGCATTTTAGAAAGTTTCCTCTAGCCACGGGGACCAACCCTGCCCGGTTTGCTCAGGACTTCCCCAGTTTGGGCACCGTAAGTCCAGTGTCCTGGGAAACCCCCTAGTCCCAGGCAAACTGGGATGGTTGGTCACCCTATTCCTGTCTACTGTTTACAGGTTAGAGGTTGGGAGAGAGACTGGAGAAGGGAGGCCCAACAGGACTTTATCCCACACCGCTCATGCCAAAACCTGCCGGCACGTTGGAATCACTAGGCAAGTTTTAGATGAATCGATGCCTGGATTCACCCCTAGATGGTCTGATTTGGACCCCAAGCAGGTCCAGGATGCTGCTTGGGTTTAAAGACTCCCCCTGCCCCAAGGTGATTTAATGTGTCCACATGGTTTTTCTACAAGTTTCTGAAGCAGAACAAACCCCCTGATGGCAGGGGCCCTGCCGCCCTCTTCTCTCTGGCCACCTCCCCATCCCCCTTACTCCATCCTATCCCACCCTATGCGAGGCACACACACTCACTCACAGAACCAGGCCCAGAAGAGACCTTGAATCACAATGACAAGAAAGGGCACTGGAGGCCCAAGGTCACACAGTGAGGAAGCAGATCCAGGACCAGGTCTCAGGCTTCCCAGCTCGTACAATAAGATCATAGCTATATATCCAGAACTTTCTCCATGCCAGGCACTGTGCTAAGCCTTTTATTTCCAAGGCATCATTTATCAAGATGCTGCTAGAAGGTTATTTTACAGGAGAAGCTGAATCGGAAAGGCCAGCTGACTTGTCCAGGCATCCTACAATGCGCATGTGCCATGGAGCTGGGTTTCGGAATCTCAGTCCAGCTTCAGCGCTGGCTCACAGCTACCACACTCCACACAAGCCCTCACCATTTTGCTCCTAATAGACTTGATAAGGAGGGGGCCCAAGGAAAGGTGAGCACGGGCCTTCAGTTGGGGCTGGGGCTGGAGGACTGCCAGCCTGGCCTTGCAAGGTCTGGCCCACTCACCCACAGAGAGGTGGCCCTGGTGGGGATGGTGGTCGTGTTCCACGGCATATAGGAGTTTGCCTACCACGCTGTCATGGACCCGCTTCTGGTGGACACACAGGGCCAGGATGCTCAGGCCGTACTGGTAGTAGCTGGTGTGGGGGTGGCCCTTGTGATGGTCCCCTGAGAGGCAGAAAACGGAGGGGCGGGGGTGTCATGCCAGGCCCGAGGGGTGGCCTCTCTGCCCCCTCCCAGCCACCTGCCCCATTAATACATAGATCCCCACAGCTGATATTTTCCAACACCCTCCTTTGGGTCATGAGATCCTTTTGCCCTCAACCCATACTTGCTGAGGTTCTACTAAGTGTCAGTTGCTGTGCTTGGAGTTAATGAAACAGTGACAACAGGCCAGGCACAGTGCAGCCAGGGCCTCCGACAATAACACAACCCACACTCATGAGAGTACGATTAGAACTGAAACGTGGACCGAGGTCTGTGGGGCCATATAACAGAGGACTTTGAGTAGCTAGGGCATCAGGACAGGCGTCTCTAAGGCAGTGATGCTGGGGAGATGGGACAGGAAACAACTCGAAAGGGAAGGAAACCTTCCAGATAGAGGGACTATATAAGGAGACCCTGGTTTGCAAGCTAAGAGAATGCCATTGTGGCTGGAGCCCACTGAGGGGCAGGTGAGTATGGTAAGCCAGACAGTGGGTGGGCAGAACTGGAAAGGAGAAAAGTGCAGACAGGCTAGGCCTGAGAGCTGTTAACACAGCAGTGAGCAGCCCCTGCAGGGTTTACGCAATGCTAAAAGATCAGACTTATATTCAAAACGCTTGCTTTGTGTGTGCTGGGTCGAGTTAGGAGGGAAGAAAGTTAGCCGAGAGAGGCTGAGGAATAAGTCGTAAGAAGGCTGTGCCATTGTCCCAGAGGTGGATAGTTAGGTCAATCTTGGTGGCTGAGCAGCAAAACTTGCTGATGCAGTGCACGTGGGGTGCAGAAAAGGCTTGCTCAAGGATGGCTACTGGGGCAGGCCCGAGCCTCTAGGTGGATAGTGAGATAGGCAGAATGGAGGGCAGGAAAGAGAGCTGGGGAGAAAACCCAAAGTTCTGATGAGCCCTCTCCACCCCTGGCAGACAGCCTCTTCTTACCAATTGCCCTCTTCTCATCCTCCAGGAACCTCTTCAACTGTGAGACCAGCCTGTCCCCCTTGCGGCCGCCAACAAACTCACAGTTGGACCTGAGAGCGAGCAGGTAGAGGGCCAGCTGGCCCATGGAGGGCTTGGCCTGGATGTCGCTGTTGTCATCACTGGAGGCAGACCTAGGGACAAAGCCAGTTAACAACACTTCCAGGAGAAAGTAGCACCCAGGTAAGCCTGGCTAGGGGTGACCCCCACCAACGTCACAAAGTGGCAAAAAATCCTAGCAGTTGGAAAATGTGCTAGAACTTCCCCCAAAGCAGAAGTAGTCAGCTATGTAAGTTGTGAGGTGTGTGCCACACATATTTTATAAAGATGAAAAATTAAACTCAAGGACAAACTCTGAGGGTTCTCCTGTCCAAATGCCCTGTGCTTGCCCTACTATTTTGGTCATGCTTCACCCATGCACTCTCCCTTTTCTTTCCTCTCCCTGCCCTGCGTACACTTCTCAAGAGGGAGTCCAAGCAAGAGATGCTCTATGGTACTCCTGATCTTTTATCTCTAATTCAAATTCCCACACTGGAGCTCAGAAGAGCCCCCCATCTCTTAATCACCTAGAAAGGGCACAGGCATGGATTAGTGATGTCTGCTTCAGGCATGGGAGGGGAGCACAGACAGATGCTGCCTCTGGGCTCAGAATGGAAGAGTGTGGTCATGGATTAGTGATGTCTGCCTCAGGTATGGGGGCTTGTAGAAGGGCCCTGTATTAGCATTTCCATTCTAGTCAGACCAACTCCATTCTGCAGATGGAGAAAGACCTAGAGGAGATGAAACTTTCCTAAAGTCTCCCAACCAGGCAATGACAGGCACAAACCAGAACACAGGTCTCCTGTCTCTTAGGATGTGGAGCAAGACATGGGAAAAGGAGAAGAGAGTGGCAATACCCCAGGAGGCTCTGCTGGTAACTGAGCTTGAGGCTGTGCAGGTAGAGGTCCTCTTTGGTTCCAGCCTCTAGGCTGGAGAGGCGCAGGCCCACGTAGAGACTGGGGTTCAGGTGCTCCAGGGAGAGCTGGTCCATCCCGGGCAAGAGGTGTTGGCCCAGTGTCTGCACCAGCGTGCTGTCCACCTCTGGTATGTCTTAGAAAAGAGAACAGGCCAAGTGAGGTCTCAGGGCCAGGCCACCAGCAAGGAATTGCTTTTACCTTACCAGGGCCTTCTCCTGGGAATAGGACTCACCACACACCCTACTCATATGGGAAAATATGGCTGTAATGAAAGGCAGAGGGTAAAGGGGCGAAAGTAGGTATCTCAAAAGAGCAGTTGGAGAGGGTCAGGGAGGGGTCATGGGCCCAGGGCTCACGAAGCTGGTGCCAGGCAAAAACTCTGCCTATTAGGAGTAACACAGAGACAAAATGCCAAGCCGCACGGTGTGTCCTGGGCACCACCAGACCTACTGGGTCCTCATGCCAGCCCCATCACACAGCTAGGCACTGTCATCATTGCTTTGCACAAAAGAGGAAGCAGAAGTTCAAAGTCATGTCACGTCTTATGTGAGGCTGCTGAGCCACCGATGGGCCTGCCTGCAAAGCCCGTGCTCTTTGACGCTCTGCTGAACAGTTGCTCTACTCATTACAAAAGCTTCAACCCACACATGGAACATGTTACACATCCAATTTTAATGTACTGTCCACTGCCCACTGGTTACCTGGGGCTGCCTGGTGAACTTCCTATGCGCAGATCTCAAAATAACCTTTTCCTGCCACCTCTGTTTAGGAGAAGAGGACCTGAGATTGTGAGGTGAATCGTGACAAAGCTATTATTTTTTCAACCATTCATCTGTGTGCTTTGGGATTCATCTGAAACTGTGTCACTAAAATATGGGAATACCTGAAGTATCCAGGAAGCAGAAGCCTCAGGGATATTTCCCAGCGCCCTCTGACCTCCGTTCACCTTCTTCCTTAGGGAAGAGACCTGAGCTGAGTAGGTGGCCTTGCAGTGACTTTGGACTTTTCCCCATTTACTGCCTCCAGGTCACTGCAGGGCTCTAGCTGTCTCTTCTGTGCCCTGTCCCAGGATACTGCACAGGCTGCCCCTCCCAGGGGACTGAGCAAAGGCAGAGTGCCTCCTGGACCTCTTGGCCCAAGGGCCAGGGTTCCTCTCACAAAGTCCCATCTCTGATGGTTTGATGTCTGTTTTCCCCCATGTCTCAGATATCTGTTGCTATGACAGCAGGAGGGTAGGGGGAATAGGATGGGGGGAGGTAAGGAGGAGTTGCTTTTCTCGCCCTCTGTCTTTCTCAGGATCTCTCTCTCTCAGTCTCTCCAAGGCTCAGCCTATCTCTCTGGATATCTCTCCCTCTGCACTTCTCTTTCCCGTTCCCTTTTCTTCAAACTGGTGAGGGAGTCCCTGCCCCCACCCTGGGCTCAGACCGCCAGCAGGTGAGTCATCCCTGGGGTTAGAAGTGATAAGAAGAGGAGCAGGAGCTGTAAACAGCCTCCTTAGAAGGAAGGAAACCAGGCAGATTCACACAGGGTAATAAAAGTGCCCCTGGATGAGCTCACTCCCCACCAGGGCCTCCTGCTCACAAGGCCGCCCAGCTCTGCCAGCTGAGGCCTGACTGGCATTGACTTTCCAAAGCACAGGAGCCCCCCTTGCATGAGCATTGGTGCAGCATGCCTGTCAATTTCACAGCGTTAAGCTGGTAAAGCCAGTGTGTGGGATCCTGGCACCACACAAAGGAGGGAGGCCAGGGAGCATTCGTAGCTTACTTTGCAGGTGAGGGAATGAGGCTGGGAGAGATTAAGTGGCTCAGCAGCAGTGAGCTGCACCAGTCCAGGGCTCTCCAAGCCCCACAGGGAGGGGACTCATATGGGGTCAGGCCTACGGGCCAACCGTCGAAATGTTCACGACCAGTGAGGTTGAGGACCAAGTCCCAGGTCTCCCCTGGAAACTGTCTAGACTGGAACCAAGAGCCAAGGGCTGCGGGGTCTGGTTGCACTTGTGGAACACAGGCCGAAGGCTCCTGGTACCAGAGACCTTGTCCTGGACTTCTGAGCACTGAGTCTGGCAAAGCCCTGCAAAGCTGGAGCGCCTTGGGCCGGTCACCTGGCCCCTCTGACCCTTGACTGCTTCATCTATCATCTAAACATGACTGAACCTGCCTCTCAGTTTCTCCAAGGATCGTAAGAGACCCTGGTGGTGAAAGCATATTGCAGAGCATAACGCCCTTGGAAGAGCATAGGAGGGGAGAAAAGAGGTGGGTGGGCCCCGGCTTCAGAGGCTTCCCTTCCTGGCTTCCGCTTCCTGCCTGGCCCCTATGCCCAGGCACACCAAGCCTGTGCACTCAGATCGCAGACAGGTCCTGCCTGAGAGGCCTGGGGGCCGGCCAGCGCTGGGACACAGAGCCTGAGCAAAGAATACTCGTATAATGCAAATATCTCACCATGGCCCCTCCTACCCTCTGGGGCTCATCTCCCCACCAGGGTCTCCACACTTACTTCCCTCTACCTTGGAAGCTTTCCCCCCTTTTCTTGCCAGTTCCTTTCCCTTCTTCACATTTCAGTTCCCCTGTCATCCTCTGGTCCTTGGAAATCCTTCCCCATTCTCTCTCCCTGAATCAGTGGACTTTGGGCCTGCTTAGCTTCCTGTGACACACACCACAGCCCCCAAACACAGCACCGATTTGCCCCTTGACTTCCTTTGTCTGTCTCCTTCACTAGAACGGAAACTCTAGGAGGGCAGGGACTGGATCTGTCTTGCTCTTTGCTCTTTCCCCAAAGCTTAACACTGCACCTGTCACAGAGATGTCTCAATCAATGTGCGTTGAATGAATAAGTGAACAAATGACTGAATTAGTGGAGGCAGTCGTGTCTGGCGGGGAGTCAGTCATACAACGTGCTTAAACACTGAGTTCCAGCTAACCCCAAACTGCTGTGGGAGCCCATCGGGGCAGATAAGTTGTACCTCCCCCCACACCAGAGCCTCAGTTTCCCCAGCTATATAATGAGGGGCTTGGAAAAGATGGCCCTCCCTCCTAAGGACCCGGGAAGAAAGAGGCACAGGGTAGCTATGGTTACTTACTGCAGATGTCAGCGAGAGCCCCCAGGGCCCCCAGCAGGAAGAGGAGGGTCCCAAGGTGCCCCATGGCAGCAGCAGGAGGGTGAGCAGCAGGTGGGAAGATGGACAGACTCCTAGGGTTCGCCTTGCAGAGGCTCTCCTGACCACAGATGTCACTGATCCGAAAGTGGCAGCTTTCTGTCACTGATTAATCTCTCCACGCCTGGCAGCACACTGCTAAGTCAGCAGAGAGAACAGGGGGAAACCGTCTGTAGCTGAGGGGAAAGGAAGGCCAAAGAACAGAGGAAGGAAGGAAGGGCAGAGCAGCTTTCCTGGTGGGGGGGCGCAAGGGGAAGGGGAGGGCACATAGGGGTAGTGTGAGAAATCTCAAGGTCAGCCACATTCCGCCCCACGGCCTAAAGAGCCGGCCACCAGCTC
This sequence comes from Rhinolophus sinicus, assembly GCF_057876585.1. Taxonomy (NCBI): domain Eukaryota; kingdom Metazoa; phylum Chordata; class Mammalia; order Chiroptera; family Rhinolophidae; genus Rhinolophus; species Rhinolophus sinicus. The sequence continues at coordinate 21,414,452 of NC_142509.1, forward strand.
TGCCCAAGTCTGTCTGACTGCGCCTGTCTGGTATCTTCATAGCTGTTCCAGCGGGGCACAGGCAGTGCTGGGGTGCCTACCTGTTGCCCCTCACAGAAGGAGCCCCTTGAAGTGCCAATCCTGGCCTGGGACAGGGAGTGGAAGCGGGAGTTACAGTGGTCACATGAGGGAGACTGCTTTAGTCAGCTGTTGTCCTCCGCCCAGAGGGGTGGGGCTGGCTGTGCTGGAACCAAGCAGGCTAGTTTTCTTAACCAACCGGAAAGCTGGGAGCCTCCGGGAGACAAAACAAGTTAAGGAACTGGATTTAATCATTTGAGACACAAAGCCATGAGTAGCAGGGTTATTTTTCAGGACTAGGGAAGTAACCTAAAAAACTCTATGCAAGGAGAGAGGACAAAGATTCCTTATCTGCTGGGCCCCACAGGAGAATCAATGTATAAGAGTTAACTGGTGGTGTTGTGTGACCTTGGCCAGGTGGCTTAACCTCTCCGAATTTGAAATAGTTTCTCCTGTGTGCGATAAGAGAGTTGGAAAAAATCATTCTAACTAAGCTCCCTTCCAGCTCTACTTGTGAAGATGTTAAGACCTTAAACCACCTCTAATCATTTCCAAATAAGCTTTTTATTGCACTCATTTTATGGCACTCATTCTTTCAAGATAATCTGTTTCTGTGCCTGACTTATCACAAGTCAAGCTCTTGATATAGATAAATAGAGTCATACACCGCATGACGACATTTCGGTCGATGGTGCATATACGATGGTGGTCCCATAAAATTATAATGGATCTGAAAAATACCTATTGCCTAGTGATGTTATAGTCATTATAACATCATAGCGCAAATATTGCAAAAATGAACAAAGCTGTGGGAGATGGCAAACAATTTCAACCTGGGTGTGGATAGGATGCCGCTGGGGAGTTCCTAGACGTGGTTCCTCAGGAACTGACTAATGAGAGGTTGTTGGAACTGGAACAGGAACACATAGCTGAACAAGAGGCCGAGAACAGGAAACTTCAGAAGAAAAAGAACGCCTAAGAAAATTCACAGTGAAGGGTTTAGCAGAAGCTTTTCAGACCTCAACAAGCTCCTTAAAAAGTTTGAAAACATGGACCCCAACACCGAAAGGTTTTCATTAGAGAGGAATGTTCATGGTGCATTATCTGCTTGCAAGCAAAGCTGTAATGAAAAAAGACACAAACCAAGCAAACCACCATGGAAATATTTCTAAGGGTTAAACCTCCTCAAGAAGAGCCTCAGGCAGGTCCTTCAGGAAGTATTTCAGAAGAAGACATTGTTATCACAGGAAATGACAGCTCCACACATGTTATTTCTCCTGAAGACCTTCCAATGGGACAGTAGGTGGAAGTGGAAGACAGTGATTTTGGTGAACCTGACCCTATGGTGGCCTAGGCTTATGTGTGTGTTTGTGTCTTAGTTTTCAACCAAAAAGTGTAAAAAGTAAAAAAAAAATGTAAATAGGAAAAACACTTATAGAATAAGGACATAAAGAAAGCAAATATTTTTGTAGAGATGTACAATGTGTTTGTGTCTTAAGCTCAGTGTTATAAAAAAGTCAAAAAGTTAAAAAAATTAAAGTTTATCAAGTGAAAAAGTTACAGTAAGCTAAGGTTAATTTATTATTGAAGATTGGAAGATATTTTTTATAAATGTAGTGCAGCCTAAGTGTAGAGTGTTTATAGAGTCTACAGCAGTGGACAGTCGTGTCCTGGGCCTTCACATTCACTCACCACTCACTCACTGACTCACCCAGAGCAGCTTCCAGTCCTGTAAGCTCCATTCATGGGAAGTGCCCTGTACAGGCGGACCATATCTTCTATACTGTATTTTTACTGTACCTTTTCTATGTTTAGATATGTTTAAATATACAAATACTTATCATTGTGTTATAATTGCCTACAGTATTCGGTACAGAGTAATATGTTGTACAAATTTGTAGCCTAGGAGTGCAGTAGGCTGTACCATCTAGGTTTGTGTAAATCACTCTATGATGTTCACATAAGAATGAAATTGCCTACGATGCATTTCTCAGCACATAGCTGTACATGACTATACAGAGATGTGCGTCTGTTTACGGAAGTACTTTATAAATTTAAAATTAGACAGTCCAGTACAGGAAGGCTGGGTGTGGCCCATCCAGGTAAGGTTCTGGAGAAGGAAGGAGGCCCAACTTCTGCAGATCCTTTGGTTCCGAACTCCAGAGGAGCCTCAGCAGTTTGTGTGCGTGGAGCTGCCTTGGTCCGAGACAGGACTGCCCTGGCCCCCCAACCCTCTGTGGTGGGGGGGGGGGTGATGCTGGTTCCTGCCACCTCTAGGAGGGCAATCTGGAAGAGGCAGCCATAGTGGAGAGACTCCCCATGGCCTGGCCTCTGGTGAGAAGTTTCCTTTGAAGGTACTTCAGTGCCCAGTGGGTACAGGTGCATTTCCCATAGCTGTTAGAAATAGAATGACTGAGGGTGAAGCTGGGCTGTTTAGGTCATATGGTCAGGGAACGTAAAAGAGAAAGATGACTAAATCATTTGATTTGGGATTTCTATTTGGGAGACTATCGCTGAGAAAGTAAAAATTAGCTTGGAAAGAGCAAGTAAAGTCTGCCTGCCCATGCATCAGAACAGGCGCAGATAAATCCAGGAATCATAACTTCTCCCAAGGTCAAGTTACAACTGTAAAGTGTCCCAATAACCATGTTCTTGGAATGACTATTACTTTTTTACTAAGGTTTCCTTTTTTCCCTAAAACCACAAACTATCAGGAATTTGCTGTTTGAAATCATATTACTAAGAATGAAACATGCCTGGAGGCGCTAAGTTGCTGTGACACAGAGAAGCAGCTTCCGGGCAACAGCTTCTGGACTCAACAACATTCCACACCTATCTTAACCTTGTAGTTTCCAAGGGAACAGGACTCTGGGTCCACTTTGATGTCCAGATCTGAAGTTGTTCCTTCTCATGCAGCCCTGCCTTGCACTGAGCCCATCGAAACATTGCTTGGTTTACAGTGCATCTAACCTCACCCTTCCCCCAAAACTTTAATAACTTTTCCCTTTGTGGGGTCAGACCCCCACAATTCCCCTGCTGGGAAGTTTCACACATTGCAATGGCTCAACAAAGCTGACTGTCAGCCTAAAGGTTTGTTCCTGAGGGTCTTACTTAAGCTGACTGGGCTAAGACATAGCCGAAGAAAGAATCCAACAGAGAAAAATAAAATTGTGTGCATGAAGGTTCATGACACAAATGGATACAACAAATACACGACTGCATGGTTATATATGCAATATCCATTTCAGTAATCAAATATGTAAACATACAAAATTATTATTTTAGAGCACATTTCCTGTAGAAAGATGTTCATAATTAATCTTAATTTTTCTAATGACATAAGTAACACTTGTTGATTGCACAAAAACATTAGAAAAGGCAGATTTGTTAAGGAAGAAGGAGAAGGAGGAAAGTGAGGAGGAAGAGAAGGAAAAGGAAGAGAGAGAAAAAAAAATAAATTAAAAAAAATAAAAAATAAAAAAAGGAAGAGAGAGGAGGTGGAGGATGGTGGGGCGAAAAAAAAGAAAAAGAAAATTGTTAGTTCCATCACCTAGAGGGTTGTTCTCAAAGTGTGGCCTATGAATCCCTGGGGGTCTGTGAGTTTTAAATTACTTTCAATAATAATACTACAACTTTATTTGCCTTTTGAAGAGATGGTGTCTCTACCAGGGACCAGGGCCAAGCCAGGAACTTTTTCGCCAATGGTACATAATTCTCTGCAGTGGATGGCATGACCTGGCCCCTGAATTCCAGAGGCTTGCGTTGTGATTCTCCCACTGGGGCTTGCCGTAAGCTGCATACCACATCTTTCCAACCACTGACTCCAAAACTACAGAGTCAACTGGATCTGATGGTCCAAATGGCGTGCTGTTTGCTCTGCAGCCAGAGCCCTTTCTTTGCTTGTCCTGACTGTTCAGTGTGATGGTCTGTGGGCTGTCCACATGATCTAGGTCTTTTCAGACTATATCATGACAGGGGAGAGGAGAATTAACGTAGCCCTGATGTAAAACTCTAAATGAATATTTTAGTCAGTTCCATGAGAATGACAACTGTTTCGGATCTTCTTTTCTAAGTGGAATGGAAAAGAATGCACTATTGCTAAGTCAATGGCAGCACACCACAGACCTCAAGCATTATTACTTTGCTCTAGAAATGATACCATTCCCACAGCAACTGTGATCAGGGCTACTACTTGGTTGCATCTACTGTAGGCTACAGTCGTTCTCCAGAATCAATCCAGTTTCTGCAAAGGCCGGACTGATGAATTACACAGAGATGTGATAGAGACTACCACCTCTGCACCTTTTAGGACTTTAATGGTGGCACTAATCTCTTCCATCCTTCCCTCTCTCCTGCTCCCAGATGCAACAGTGATTTTTGAAAACGTTTTATTGTAGTTTCACTGAGGTAAAATGAACATACAGTAAACAGTACATTTTTAAAGGGTATCATTTAATATGTTTTGACAAACGTATGCAACTTTGAAACCATTACCACAATCAAGATAATGAACACATCCATCACCCTGAAAAGTTTCTTCCTGCCCCTTTGGAATGCCTCCCTCTTACCCTTCACGTCCCCCACTCCTAGGCAACCATTGACCTACCTTCTACCACTGCAAATTACACTTCCCAGAACTTTAAATAAATGGAATAATTCAGGATGTAGGGTTTTTTCTGGCTTCTTTTATCCAGCATAATTGTTCTGAGATTTATCCATATTGCCCAATGTATCAGTATTTTGTTTCGTTTTATTGCTGAGTAATAGTCCATTGTATGGATATACCACAATTTGTTTCTCCACTCATTTATTGATGGATATCTGGGTATTTCTACTTTTTGGCTATTACAAATAAAGCTGTTAAGAACGTTCATGTACAAATCTTTGTGTGAATACATGCTACCATTTATTTTGGTAAACACCTAAGAATGGAGTGACTGGGTAAATATAACTATAAATATAAATTTTATGTATATAGCTTTATAGAAACTGCCCAATTGTTTTCCAACGTGGTGATACAATTTTATATTCTATCAGTAGTATGTGAGAGTTCTAGCTGATCCATATCCTCACCAACACTTGATATGGTCAGTCTTTTGAATTTCATCCATTCTAATTGGTGTGTAGTGATTGGCTCATTGCGGTTTTATTTGAAGTTTTAATTTAAATGCTGATGATGTTGAGCACACTTTCACGCACTTATTTGCTGCCTGAAAAGTATCTTCAAATCATTTGCCTATTTTCTTACTGTGTTTTAAGAATTCTGAATACAAGACCTTTATCAGATGTGTTATTTGGAAATATTTTTTCCCAGTCTATAGCCTGTATTTTATTTATTCAATATTGTTTTTGATTTACCATTTTGGCTGGGGGAGAGGACAATTTCAGAAGTTTCTGTGTGGTCTTCCCCACTATGAGATCTTTTACCCCACATTCCTGGGGACCAATATGGGATTCCTCCTGACTAGTATATCAATGCCAGTTATATGCTCATGGCTTGGGAAATGACCACTGGGTGGGTCTCCAGACCCAGTGGGCCCACCACGAGCTAGACTAGAGCTAGGACTCCATTTTTTACCTGTAAGCCCCTGCTCTAATAGGAAGGCCCTAAACCGATGACCATTGGGTCTGTGAGTTTCAATGTCATATCAGACCCTTTGTCTAATATAGTGGGACCTTGGTTTTCAAACGTAATCTGTTCCAGAAGACCTTTCGAGTTCTGAAACTTTCAATAACTAAGGCACCGTTTCCCCATAGAAAGTAATGCAAAAAGGATTAATCCATTCCAGACCTTTAAAAATCAACCCCTAAAATTGCAAATTTAGCATGAATTTTACTGTCTAATGATACCATAGATCCATAAAATTTACGGCATTCATAAACCAAAATGCTCATCAACAGAGACGCTCGAAAACCGAGGTACCACTGTATTCCTCCAAATGTCTGGGTATTTCCTTTTCCCCAGTGTGTAGTCACCTGGTAAATGGCCACAAGTCCCTTTGGGGAAGGACTGGGGTAAATCATTATAACTTTTATGCCATGGTACTGAAGGGTCCTGTCTCCTAGGGAACTGGCCACCTCTTTAGTCAATGGGTTCTACATCTGAAAACTGCTTTGGGTCTTGAAACCGAGCAAAGAATCATGACTTTTTATAGAGTCAATTGCCCTCAGCTTTCTGCTCATCCCTTCTTACCTTTGTTTTGTTGTTATAGATGTTAAGCATCACTCTTGTTGGACCACTGTGGAGATGGGAGAAAAGGAGTATCATTCCCATGGATACTAATGAGCCCAGTTCTATAACCTCCTCTCCTAAAGTCAGCCCTAGTTTTTGGCCTGGCACCCAGGAAAAATCGTGCGGAGGATATCTTTTATGGGGTAGGGTGTGTTGTTGTTGCTGTTGTGTGTGTGTGTGTGTGTGTGTGTGTGTGTGTGTGTGTGTGTGTGGTGATATTTCTATAGCTTCTTCCAGCACAGCATACTTTCCTACTAGGGAAGAATGGACCACCTCTGCAAGCCCAGAGATCTGCAGAATCAACATTCAATACCTTTTCCCGTATTGCAGGTCCCAGATTTACCCTACTCAGCCCTGACCTTAGCCTAGTAGACCTGCTTTGGTGAGCATTCAAATATCACTGGATTACTGCTGCTCAGCTTTGTCTACTTTTCCAATGCAGGAGATAAAGTCTACCTTGTAAGATAACTCAGGGGCCCTCTGACTTTAACAATTAGCCAGTAATTGCTTGTTAATAAGCTCTGGTCTCTCATTTTCCCTTCACAGGGCATCCATACAACTTGGCAACAACCAGCCGACTCTCTTCTCTTGTAAGCATTGTTCACTCCTCCCTCATATCTTTCAAATACTGCAATCAGTGCTCCTGCTACTTCCCTCCACTCAGATACTTTCTTAGGTTACCACTCGTGAAATTTTTTGCAATTGAGCTGCCACCTTGTGCCATGGACTCTCTATGTCCCATCTATCAACAAGGCTGGTATCCTCTTGGCTTGCCAAGCAGTGAGTGAGCCAGTCCTGGATCCCCATCTTACCACAGGTTTAGTGGTCAAAGGACCACTACTGGTACCATTTGTGTTACCTAGGTCCTGCAGGAAGCAGATGCCAAGACAGAATTGGATGTGCAAAAGATTTATTGGGGAAATGCCCGTGAAGAAAATGGAAGGGAGCTGGGAAGTTGGGAGAGCAGCAATCAGTAATGTAGGTTTGACCCTTGTGCTCTATGCAGGAGACCTGAGAGGTGCATTTCATAGCCACCACATTTGTCCACTTTTCTGTACGTCTGTTAGTTTTCAACAAAAAGATTTTCAAAATCAGTAAGGAGAAAAATATCTGAATAAATGATTAAAAAGTTTAGACTTATGGACATGGGTAGAATCCTGCACCCAAGGGTCCTTGAGAACTTACTAGATATCAAGTACTTCACGTGGGTTATCTCACTTATTCTTCCATTGAAATATGGCTACTGTGATTGAGGGATTTAATTTTTATTTGGTTTTATTTTAAATTTAAATAGTCACATGTGGCTGGTGGCTACCATATTGGATGATGCAGGTCGAGAGGCTTTATTCTTCATTATTATCACCCCAGTAATAGTCCTAACACTTTTATTTTTTTCAGCACTTTATGGTTTCCAAAGCATTTTACTCTACTTCTCTCCCATGATCCTCATAGCATTTCTTTTCCATGATCCTGCAGGGAAACAGAGTCTCAGCAGTGAACAATATAGAAAGGAAATTAAGAAAACAATTTTATTTACAAAGTATGTAAAGTTATAAAATACCTGGGGATAAATTTAATCAAGGAGGCAAAAGACTTGTACACTGAAAACTGTAAAACATTGCTGAATGAAATTTTAAAAGACCTAAATGAATGGGAAGACATCCCATGTTCATAGTTTGGGAGACTTAAGATGGCAATACTACCCAAAGCAATCTACAGATTTAACGCAACCTCTATCAAATTCCAATGGCCTTTTTTGCAAAGGTAAAAGAGCTTATCCTCAATTTATATGGCATTGCAAGGGGCCCTAAATAACTAAAACAATACTGAAAAGGAAGAACAAAGTTTGAAGATTCACACTCTCAATTTCAAAACTTACTATGTTTTGAAATAAACCCTCACATATATAGTCAATTGATTACTTGTGTCATCACGTTTTTTCCCCACTCTCTTCAGTAAGGTTGTTTCACACATTTGTAAAACTGTTAGATTGGGGCCGGCCTGGTGGCTCAGGTGGTTGGAGCTCCATGCTCCTAACTCCGAAGGCTGCCGGTTCAACTCCCACATGGGCCAGTGGGCTCTCAACCACAAGGTTACCGGTTCAACTCCTCAAGTCCCGCAAGGGATGGTGGGCTGCGCCCCCTGCAACTAGCAACGGCAACTGGACCTGGAGCTGAGCTGCGCCCTCCACAACTAAGATTGAAGGACAACAACTTGACTTGGAAAAAAGTCCTGGAAGTACACACTGTGCCCCCAATAAAGTCCTGTTCCCCTTCCCCAATAAAATCTAAAAACAAAACAAAACAAAACAAAAAAACTGTTAGATTGTTTTGTCACATTCTGCATTCCACCCTGGGATTCCACTGACCTCCTAAGTGATTTTTGTTAATTTGCATATAAGATATACTCTTTGTTTTGTGACATTTTATGGGTTTGACAAATACGTAGGGTCATAAACCCTCCAGTATAGTATCATACATTAAGTATCACCACCCTAGAAAAAACCCTTCATCTATTCAACCTGCCTTCCCTCTACCATCAATCCTGTCAACCACTGATCTTTTAACCATCTGTAGTTTTCCTTTTCCAGAATGTCATAAAATTGAAATCTTGTAATATGTAGCTTTTGCAGACTGGTTTCTCTCACTTAGCAATATGCATTTAAGATTTATGCATCTTTTCATGGCTTGATAACTCATTTTATTTTTATTGCTGAATAATATTCCATTGTATGGATATACCACAGTGTGTTTATCCATTCACCTATTGAAGGAAATCTTGGTTGCTTCTAAATTTTGGCAATTATGAATAAAGTTGCTACAAAAATTCACATGCAGTTTTTTTGTGAACATTTAGTATTCACATCAGTTGAGTAAATACCTAGGAGTACCATCGTTGGATTGAATAGTAAGACCACATTTAGCTTTGTAAGAAACTGCCAGACTGTCGTCCAAAGTAGTTGTACCGCTATTATTTTTTAAAATAATTTTAAAATATTTAAGTTGACAACTACTCTATGTAGTTGGTGCTGTCCCTATTTTATAAATGAAGAAGAGAAGTATGGTGAGGTAAAGTGGCTTGTCCATAGCTTGGAGGTAAAAAGCCAGGAATGTCTGTCTGCAGAGTCTGGGCTCTTCACTACAATGATGACTGAAGCTTGGTATTTCACAAAGTATTCCATGAATGGACAGCTCTATGGTTAAAAACCACTTCCCTTTCTTTATGAAATTCAACTGCCTTGCATGGTCCTAGACTTACACATTTTCTACAAGCAGAGAGGAGGCAATTAATTGGTGTGCCCAGGCCTGTCAACAACTCATTAGGCAGCGAAGTGTGATTTCAGCAGTGGGTTCTGCAGTGGAGCTGCCTAATGAAAGTCCATTTTCCACTACATAGCAGCTGAGTGACCTTGGGGTGAGTCACTGCACTTCCCTGAGCCTCAATTTCCTTATCTGTAAAATCTGGTACCTACATGACCTCTATTTTGAGTTCCAGACCTGACTGTACACTGCTTTCCTAGATACCGCGACCTGCGTCTTCCACTCACCTCTCAAAATTGATATGAACAAAAGAGTCCCTCCTGTTCAGAACCAGCTACATGATTTATGAGGGACAGTGAGAAATGAAAATGCAGGGTGCCTTGTTAAAAAATTGTTCAGAATTTCAAGACAGCGAGGGAGCATTGCATCAAGCACAGGGCTGTGGGCAACTGCTCAGGTCCCATGCCTCTAACAATACTGGCCTTGCTCCAGTGATCCCTTCATGAGTCACCCTCTCAGCTGCATCTCTCTCCTCTTGTCCAGTCACACCCTCTATGCTCCTCCAGTCATAACGGACTTGGATCACTTTGAATCCCCCAAGCATTTGCTTCTGGCCTGGGTGGTCTCTTTCTTCTTTCTCTTTGCCAGCTCCACTCCTTTTGTCCTCAGAACCTTTTTGAAACATTCCTCTGTCTTCTACTTTGAACACCTTATTTTTCTTCACACCTTTCTGGCAAGTTTCTTCAAACTCTCTGCTAGCTTACCTTCCCCTACTCAGTTTTCGTTTTATTTTTTATTGTTTGTGGAATCGCTGGGTTTTATTTTAGCTTTAAAGTAGATAATCAAGTTCACATTGTTCAAAACAAGCATTGGCCAGTGCTTAACGTCTGTTATCTACCACTAAAGGGTGAGTGCTATGACCATAACCTTAGTCCAGTACACATTCCCTAGAGCCTCAAATTTAAAAATTTGGGGCAATCTTCAAATCGAGTTTGGAGGTCTAAAGGAAGAAAAGATCAAACAACCTTAAAACTTTACTTCCCAAACCACAGCATCTTGGTGTGAATATTTGTATAAATCTTGTAATTATCCTTTGAGGAACACAATATGAAAATCATGTGTACACATTAAAAGCTCAAACGTGTTAAATGTACATTTAAAATATACTACGAGTTGTATAACTCCGCTTGGCCTTCCCACCGCTAAGGCTCAGAAAATATAAGTGTCTTCTCAGGTCTCTAAGCAAAATGTCTGCTTTTGCTTTATTTAATTCCCGGAACAGCGAACACACCAAAAGAAAAGCCAAGCCGATGGCTCGCAGTGAAGCGAGCCACTTAGCGCCCCTGGCGGCGGGTTTTCAGCTCCGGGAGCCTGGCTCCGACGCCGCCTAGCAACTGTTACTAGGACAAGGGAACGCGCGCCCACGCTCCTCGGAGTAAGTGCTCCCCTCTGCATCCCAGAAGGCACTGCGTTGCCTTTAAGTTTTCCGCCCTCCTCCATCCCAACATGCAACGGGGTTCAAACGCCATGCGTCCGTCATCGAGATAATTATAGAAGTGCTTGACTATACTCCTTTGTTTAAACACCAAAACTGTCTGTAGTAGGCTCATAGGTAGAAAAGATCTCGAAAGAGCCGTCATAGCGATTTGTTTTGGAGGGTTTAGTTTTAAATCTTGAGGAGGAAAGCCCATCCTTTCCTAGATTCGCTCAGGCACCTTATGGGGCAGCCCTCACAGACCGGCGGCGTGGAGGTCCTCGGGGGCCTACGCGAGGCACGCACGGGAGGAAGTGGCGCTATCAGTCCGCGCGTCGGTCGTAGCCCTTTCAGCGTGGAGCCATGGGAGGCCTGGAGAAGAAGAAGGTGAGGCGGGGAGGTGCCGGGGCGGGGTGGCGAGGTGGGAGGTGGGAGACAGGAACGCGACGCAGCTTGGGGACTGCACCTTTCTCAGGCCTTGGTCCCTCGTGGGCACAGAAACGATTGGGCTCCACGCGACGGGAGACAGCCGTGAGAAGGGGTCCGAAGATGGGCGAGGAAGGCACTACTCGCCCGGTGAAATCCGGGAAAGAACCCTGGAGTAGGGCTGTAAGGGAGTTGGTTACCAAGCATAGTTTCACCCCAAAAGCAGGCCCAGCCGAAGGCCAGCTGTTATCTAAAACTTACGTCCTTTTCTCTGGAACCAGCCCTTGCCCTTGACACTGGGGATGGAAACGTGAACAATCAGTTGTGGTCCTGCTTTTCCCGAGCTTATTTGCTAGTGGGGAAGGTGAACTCTTGGATAACCAAAGAAAACTATCGCAGATTGTTACGTGTGCTGTGAAGGATGCAGCGGGAGGGATAAGGATGGAGAATGTCAAAGGATACCTATTTGTCTTGGAAGATCTCTCAGAGTCATAGCATTTAAGCTGAAATCTGAAAGCTTAGGAGACCTCGGATGGGATCAGGGACACGGGAGTGCTTACTAAACAAGCCTGTCAGGGGAAACTAAGTGCCATGGCCTTTAGGTGGGGAAGGCTTGCTATGTACAAGGAATTGGAAAGACGTCATGATTGCTGGGGTGTAATAAACCAAGGGAAGAATGGCATCAGCCGATGGATCATGCAAGAATGGGACTGGATCATGCAAGTCCTGTCAGCCACGGTGACAGGAGTTTGGCTTTTAATATAAGCACAGTAGGACTCAACTACAGGGGGAGTAACATGATCAGTTTTTGAAGGAGTTCTTGTTGCTGTGTGGAGAATTACTTTGGTGTTATGAAAAGATTGGGGAAGGAATGAGGGTGAGGGAGATGTAGTTGACTCAAGTGTTTCTTTCAGCTTGAAAGTTTCTTTGGCCAATTTGTGTTTAACCCGACACACTGTTGAGCACCCAATGGGTACTAATGATTGGAACTACAAAGATGTAAGATGGGAAATCCTGCCTTGCGTCACAGATGCAGATATATAAACAAATCACGACAGTTTTTAAAGCTGGGTTTCACAACCCCTTTGAGCCAGATAAAGTTTTGTTGTGGGAATGGCGGTCCTGTGCGTTGTAGGATGTTTAGCAGCATTTCTGACCTCTTAACTCACTAGATGCCAGTAGCACCCAACAGCCCAAAATGCCTAATCCCCACACACACACACACGGAGTAAAATCCCCCAGCCAAGAACTACTTACCCCTTACTGTTTCAAAAGATAAGCGTGGTGACAGAGGTTTGTGTGGCATAAGGCCATGGAAAACACTTTTAATGAAAACTCAACTTTCTGAGACAGTCTGAAACTGTATCCGCAGGACTTGGCATGGGCCTAATCCCCAGTAGGTAATCAATGCCTGAAGGAAAGAGTGAATGAAGGGTATGTTTCATGACTGTGGGGTTATTCACAAACATATCCCTCGGGAGGATATAGGTGTCTATCTTGAGAGCTGCACCTGGCCATCGAGGCCCCTGCTTTCTTCCTCCAGAGGAAGATCTTGTTTAGAAAGGATGTGCTTGGTTCTCATGGCACGGTGCTTGGTAGAGTGCACTGCTACACTCACAGAAATGTGAGTGTGAGGCAGCAGCTTGGGACCACACACATCCAGATGGTTGCATAGCATTCTCCTTGGAAGCAGATAGGACCAGGGCTTTTGTCTTGATTGCTCTTCAACATCTAGCTTAATGCTCGGAACATTGTAGAGATCCTGTTATTGTCTGTTGAATCAGTGAATCAATGAATGGGGAAGGGGAGAGGCTTTCTGGCTTAGAGAATGCGTTCTCAGCCAGATGATATCACCCCCAAGGGGACAAAAATTGGTGTGGAGTGGTCGTGGCCCTCTCAAGGACCACATTATATAAACTGATCTGCAGTACATCGGTGGTATTATAACATTTCTTGGGGCTGTGAGAGGGGGCGATTAAGGGGAGGAAAGGTCTAAAAAGGCTTCTGCTGGTGGGGTGGTAATAATTTTTTAAAAAATTGAAAACATTGGCTTAGTGAATTAGGCATTCAGGCTCTGGACCCAGACCTAGGTTTGAATCCCAGCCCGAGCCCTTAGAAAGCTATGTGACCTGGGCAAGGTATTTCACTGAGATGTCTCCTTCCACGTGAAATAGTAGGAGTTTTAATGGCACCCACCTCAGAGTGTTATGGGGATTAAATGAAATAACGTGGAAATTAGTACCCATCATGGCCAAGTACTTAGAGCTACTGTTAAGTGCCTGGCACAGCACCTGATCATGCCAACCTCATGGTCCCCGGCACCATGGAGATGTGTGTGTCCTTTATTCTGACCACTGCAAGGACAGTGCAGAATTCATTCAGGCAGGTGGGCTCCCTCCCTGTGGTGTTTCCTATCCCAGAAGCCTCTGGGCTACTTATCCCGAGTGAGAGTTGCCCCTGGCATGAAGCATGCCCACAGACTGATGTCAGTCACTGCAGTCATTGCTTTTCTTTCTCCCCAAGTATGAACGAGGCTCTGCCACCAACTACATCACCCGAAACAAAGCCCGGAAGAAGCTGCAGCTGAGCCTGCCCGACTTCAGGTGTGTTAGGGGGCCCTCGGGGGTGCTTGGGGAGTGAACCCTTGTCTTCCCTGCGCTGCCACAAACTCCGTCTGGAATTCTGATACCCCTCCTCTTTCTCACCTGGCCTTGCCTTAGTGCGCTGTGCTTTGCCAGGTGTGGTCTGTGGGGAAGCTGTAGGAGACCTGGGTCACTCTGCCTTCAGTCATCACAGTGGGCCCACCCATACAACACACTGCTGCTCTCTGTCTGGGTTTTTGTCGCTCATCCCGTCTCTTCTGGGTTTTTGTCGCTCATCCCTGACCCTGTACCTAGGAGTTCTCAACTCCCCGTAGAGTCAAATCCAGACTCCTGCACGGCCTGTGGGCACTGCCCCCTAGCTTACTATAGTCCTTCAGGTGTCCCCAGCACTTTTCACCCTCACAGCCCTTGTTCTTTTCAGAATGCTCTTCCCTCCACCCTTCATATGACTGAAATGTCAGGTTCTCAGCAAGGCCTTTCCTGACTCCTCTTGCTAAAAGGGGTACTTGCCATCTGGCCCCATCAACATCCTGATTGTGTTCTCTCTGGTGCTGGTGACAGTCTGCATTATGTGATTTTGGGGGAACTGGTAATTATCTGGCACCTGCACTGGAATGGGACTTCTCCAGAGGCAGGCCCCCATGTTCCCTGTTTACTGCTGTTTCCCAGGCTTAGCGTGTTTATTGACAGACGGAATGGCCGTTGTCTTGCAGGCGGCTGTGTATCCTGAAGGGCATTTATCCCCATGAACCCAAACACAAGAAGAAGGTTAACAAGGGCTCCACGGCAGCCCGGACTTTTTACCTCATCAAAGACATCAGATTCCTCCTCCATGAACCCATTGTCAACAAGTTCCGGGAATACAAGGTGAGGCCTGGGCTCTAGGGTGTGTTTGGATGGGCCCGTCACAGCTCTGTGACCCCACTCACTCACTGTGACCTTGGGCACATTGTTTAGTCTCTCTGAGCAAGCAATTCTACCTCAAAGGAATGTCTCAAGGATTGACTGAGCTCACCTGTGGAAAACGTTTGCACGGAATCTGGCAAATGATTAATGCTTTACCTATTGTAATTTTTCCCTGGTTCTTTTGAAAAAGCATAAATTTATTGCTTCTGAGACAAAGATGGTGCTATTTCAGAGGCCCTCAGGTGTGTTCTCTGCCAAAGAAACCGCTCCTATTCAGATTCTTTCTAGAATTGGTCTCAGGAGACCAAGCTTTTCATTCCACAAATAGAAACCATTAAATACTTAAATACCACGGGGAAAGTAGAAGCCTGTTTATACCAAATGCAGATAATTGAAAATAGACTGTTTGAGGTGGCTGGATGGCTCAGTTGGTTAGAGCGTAAGCTCTGAACAACAAGGTTGATGGTTCGATTCCCACATGGGCCAGTGAGCTGCGCCCTCCACAACTAGATTGAAGACAATGAGCTGCCACTGAGCTGCCGGAGGGGCAGCCAGATGGCTCAGTTGGTTAGAGCGAGGGCTGTCAACAAGAAGGTTGACAATTCCTCCCGCATGGGATGGTGGGCTGTGCCCCCTGCAACTAAAGATTGAAAACGGCAACTGTACTTGGAGCTGAGCTGCGCCCTCCAAAACTAGATTGAAGGACAACGACTTGGAGTTGATGGGCCCTGGAGAAACACATTGTTCTCCAATATTCCCCAATAAAAAGAAAAAACGAAATAAAGAAAAATAGACGGTTGGTGAAGCAGGGCCAGGCTAAGGCCCTTGATGGGAGGGTGGGGCGCCACCTGGTGGCCACAGGGGACTGGCCAGCAACTGCTGCTGGCCCCCTTGCCCAAGTCCCCTGAGGTGGATGGCTGGCCCTGTTTTGCTGCTGCAGTCATACACCGCTTAACAATGGGGATGCGTTCTGAGAATTGCCTCATTAGGTGATTTCCTCGTGTGAACATCAGAGTGTGCTTACACCAACCTAGGTGGTCTAGCCTGCTACACACCTGTGCGGTATGGGATAGCCTGTAGCTCTTAGGCTACAAATCTGTACAGCGTGTTACTGTACAAAACAACACGAGATTAAATCAAGCACAAGACAAAGTGGGGCAATTAAGAGATGAGGCTGCTGGGTGTAACATGGCATACTGCTTTACAGCAAGCTTTCTTTTAGTAAGTAGAAAGAGTACACGCTAAAATAACAATGAAAAGTATAGTATAGTAAATACATAAGCCAGTAACACAGTTGTTTATTGTCGTTATCAACTGTGATGTGCTATACACAAGACGTTATCCGTGTGTACGACTGGCAGTGCAGTAGGTGTGTTTACACCAGCATCGCCACAGACATTGCACTCCGACATGACGAGGGCTGGGGCATCACTAGGTGACAGGAGTTTTCCAGCTCCATGATAATCTCATGGGACCACTGCATATGCAGTCTGTTGACTGAAATGTTATGTGGGCTCTGCTCATCAGAGGGGGGCGTTTTGATGTTCCTTAGAGTTGGCTGTTCTGCAGGTCCAGGCTCAGGGCGCAGGTGACATGGTCGGGCAGGCTCGGGAGTCCTGCTGCCCCACGTGTCCCTCCTTCATGGAAGAGGGGTCCCCAGCGTCCATGGTGTCCTCTCTTCCAGGTGTTCGTCCGGAAGCTGCGAAAGGCCTATGGGAAGAGTGAGTGGAACACTGTGGAGCGTCTGAAGGACAACAAGCCCAACTACAAGCTTGACCACATCGTCAAGGAGCGGTGCGTGGGGGGCTCAGTCTGAGCACTGGGGAGACTGTGGGGAACAAGCCCGAGACCCTGCTCAAGCCGCTGGCATCCTTTCGGAGGAAGCAGACCAAAAACCAAACTGCCAAACTGATAGCAAGTCATACATTGTGCCATGATGTATGCTACCTGTGTGCAGGGAGCTGGGGGACTTGTTAGTTATGGGCTTGTCAGAGGACGTCTCTGAGGGGAGACATCTGAGCCAGCCAGGGGAAGCACCATCCGAGCACGGTAACAGCAAGTGCAAAGGTCCTGGGGTAAGAGAGCCAGAGATCTGGGGCGTGCACACCAGGTGCATAGTCAGACCTGGGGGACGTGGCTGGATACCTGATCTTAGCTGTCCCTTGCCCAGCCTACTTGGTCCCGCTCTTTCATTGTCTGAGTCAGGGTTTCTTAACCAAGGATGATGGCTCTTAACCAGGGGATATTTGGCAAAGTCTGGAGACACTTCTGGTTCTCATGACTTGAATGGGGGGGTGGAGGTCTATTGGTTTTTAGTGGGTAAAGACCAGGGCTGCTGCTAACCACCCTATGGTGCATAGGACAGTCCGCACAACACATAACCACCTGGCCCAGAATGTTAATATGGTAAGGTTCAGAAACCCTGGGCTGAGCGAATGTCCATCCTCTCGGGCTGATGACCTGGGAACACTTAGCTTCAGGCTGGATGGACTTGGCTTCATTGAGTCAGGCCAGTCATGTGCTCGTGCAGGAAGAGCCCTGGCCCAGGAGCTTGGCAGCTGGGATTCTCACCCCAGCCCTGTAGCCCCCAAGCTGGGCAGCCCGAGAACAGTTCTGCTCCCAGCGGGCCCTCTTCTCTAACAGAGAGATGACAGTAGGTCCTGTCCTGCCTGTGACACACAGCTATGATGTGGAACGTGGAAAAAAAGCAAGTGTCTGGATTCTTGCACCCAGGGGGCAGTATGATTGGGGGGGGGGTCCCATTCTGTGTTACCCTCCCCTGCCCCAACTTTGTAGCCATTGGTTAAGAAAGAAAAGCAGGTGGCTCAGAAATGATTAGTGCTGTTTCTACAAAAGGCCTGGGTTGGTGGGTTTGTCTGGGAGGTGGGGAGTGAGGAAACTTGGAGGCACCAGGAAACAGGATGCCTCTTCTCCTGTTCGTTGCCTTGGCATGAAGTCCCTGCAGCCTTTCTTCCATCTTGGTCGGGGTTTGAAGCCCTGGCAGGCCCCTCCTGACTTGTTTTCAGTGAGTAATGCCATTGAGGGCTAGAAAGAACTTGGCCGTCTCTGGTCCCATGGCTTTCAGAATCCCTTTTTGAAGCAGCAGAAGCCTTTCTGCAAAAGGAAGCTTTCTGGAAGGCGTTTTGGATGCCAGACAGCTGCTTTGGCCGAGGAGGGAGACTTGAAGCCCTGTGTATCCACTTGTCCCCAGGTGCTTCCAGGGAGCTGCAAGAGCCCAGTTTTAAACAACAGTCTGGTCCAATGGTGTCATTTTCCAAATGAGACCGCTGAGGTTGGGCGAGAAAAAGTAAACCACGCAGGGTCATAGCCGGGACTGGAATTTCGGTGTCAGTACTCATACTCCAGTGTCCTCTCCGTGACCCATGCCTCTGTCCCTCAGTGGGGTAGCCACGCAGTAGTGGATCGTGCCAGGGAAGGCTTGTTCTCGTCGACTTCCTGATTTACGACAGGATTCCTGGGAGCACTTTCTTGTTCTGGCTCTTTCTGGCCCAGGACCCAGTTCCAGCATTATTACTGTCTGGCTCTAATTGGTTCTATAAACAAGACAGAGGTCTGGGTGATGAGAGACAGGACAACCCACTCTGGTGACCTGTGGCCACGTCAGGACATAGATGCTGCTATAAGCAGGCATGCCCCCCCACCCTCTGTCCTGGTCCCCCTAGGGCAATGTCACATTTTTCTGCCATCTGTCTTGAAAGATAGATTTCCTTTGAAAGAAGTTTCCACCTTGAGAAAGAAAGAGCCACAGACTTGATCTGCAATCTTTGACCACAATGTGTGGAAGTGGGTCTAGGCCGAGTCCTTGGTTTGCAGTGGGCATCTTGGGGATCCCCGTCAGGATTTCTCTGACCTCAGAGCTAAGTGGGCATGTTCAGGGTCTGTGGTTCCTCGCAGGGCTGTGGGGAAGCTGGTATTACCAGGCCCCTGGGCACTGCCCAACTCTGGTCAGGATTGGGGATTGGGGCCTCTAGGGGTGACCCTGACTGAACCTGGAAGGAGTGTTCCCCTTCTGGCCATGCAGGTACCCCACGTTCATAGACGCTCTGCGGGACCTGGACGACGCCCTGTCCATGTGCTTCCTCTTCTCCACCTTTCCCCGGACCGGCAAGTGCCATGTACAGACCATTCAGCTGTGCCGCCGGCTCACTGTGGAGTTCCTGCACTATGTCATCGCTGCCCGGGCCCTGCGCAAGGTGAGCCCAGGGCCACAGGGCGGGGCCCCGCCTGCTCCCGCCCCCGCTGTCCCCTTGGTTTTCACCATGCTGTCCTCTCCCTCCCCCCAGGTCTTCCTGTCCATCAAAGGCGTTTACTACCAGGCTGAGGTGCTGGGGCAGCCCATTGTGTGGATCACTCCCTATGCCTTCTCCCACGATGTGAGTGTGCCCACGGCAAGGGCTTGTGCTGGGCTGCTGCTCCCTCCGGCTCCTAGACAGAGATAGGGCGTGAGCGAAGCGGAATGGGGAGTTTGCTCTCCTGCAGAGTCCAGCATGTGTTGGGTTCCTAAGTTTTGATGGGTGTGTGAGGTCGGGTGGGAAACATGCTGCACAGCGTGGTAATAAGAGCTTGAGCCAGCCTGGCTCCGGCACCCCCAGCTGGGTGACCTTGAACATGTTCCTTCACCTCTGTGTACTTCATGTATGATGTGCTTCCACTTTCTATGCATTGTTGTGAGAATTTATGAACAAAATTGTTCCAAGTTCCTGGTGCTTGGCCTTTGGGGGTTGCTGAATGAATAGAGAGCAAATGTGGGGGTCTGGACAGAGACCAAGACCAGCCCTACCCTCGGACCCACTGGGGTCCTCATCCTGCTGTGTCGCTGGCAGCTGCCAGACCTTGGCCAAGCTGCTTGCTTAACTCCTCAGCTTCTCCCAGTCCTATCACCCCCGTAGGGCTGGGGGGTTGGGGGGAGATCAGGGAGGGTGAACGCAGGGGAAGCATTTAGTACGTGGCACTACTTATTTGTTCTTTTTAGACTGGGAATTTGGGGCAGGGATCCGTGGAGAGAAATCCTGGTTTTGCCTCCTTATGGGGCATCATTGGCCTCTAGTCCCCGCAGGGTCTCAGCCAGGCTCGCCACCTTCTCATTCTGTGGGCCAGCGTTTGCACAGCTGCCTGCTTCTGCATTGAGTGGGAACTGGTGACTTTAGTGGAGAGCACATGTGCCAGCCTGGCTGAACAGTAGGTTTGCTGACCTGGTGAGCCGGGGGTCTGGGCTCCTCTTTAGCCTGGGCTGGAGGGGGTTTGAAGGCCAGAACTCCTGACAACAGAGCAGCGGTGACGTTTGGTGGCAGGCTGTAGTCTGTTCCCACTCCCTGGGACAGGCATATTTGCTAGAGCCCGTGGCTCTTCCTCTTCCCCATTCTGTTTCCTCCTTTCCTCCTCCTTCCTGCCTTCCCTCCTTCCTCTCTAGCCCTCCGCTCCTTCCTCTTCTCTGATGTCCCACCCCCATGCTGCTCAGACTGGTCTTTGTGTGTCCTCCCGGGTGGTGAATAGGGCCCTTTGGAGGCCAGCCTCCACACAGCTGGGCTGGGGGAAGGGAATGGCCACCCGTGCTTCCTTTCTCCCTGGCCAGCCCACTACCTCTACTTCCTCTCAGCAGATGGGGGACTGGTCCTGGGTTGTAGCCGAGGCTCTGATGTGCCCCATCCCCGAGCAGCCAGTGCTGGGCTCCCCAAAGTAGGACCCAGGAAGGTGGGGGCCTCAGCGCTGTGCTATGGGAAATGGAGCTGGCGCTCAGGTGCTCTCCAGGCCCGTTAAGGGCACTGGCAGATGCTCTTGGGAGGACAGCGGTGTGTGAGTGGGGGGACAGGTGGTGTACCTCTTGGCTCTATGCCCCTACAGCCCAGGTCACGGCCTGATGACAGGATGGAGAAACAGCTCAGAGCCATAGGCATGCCCAGTACAAACGGGACATTGTGACACTGCCGATTTGGACATTGCTCCGTATTGTGGCCTCCTGTCCAGGTCCGGGGGTCAGCAGGACTGGGCTAGCCCCTAGCCTCCCTGGTTGACGGGGGGGCAGTGCTTCTCAAGAACTGAGGTGCTTTGGTCTAGGTCTCTGATCGTTGCCATGTTTTGCTGTATCGATTCCTCAAAGTCAAAGAGGAGCCCTTCCATGTCCCCTGCTTGCTGGGCTGGCAGCTTGAGGGGGTGGCTCTGCCTTTGCCCCAAGAAGGCAGCCTTTCTGCCCACCGTTTTTCCAGAGCTCCCTGGGACTGAGTCAGGCAGCTACCCCAGCCCTCTCTGTATTGGGCCCTAGGCCTGGGCACTGAATCCTGAGTGTCCATCCCAAGGCTCCTGCCAGGGCTTGGCACTGAGTGCCATCCACCCCTACCCCCACTGGGCAGACAGACTGCTCCAGGGCCACCTCTCCCAGCTGGGCCAGTGATGGTTCTGGGCTCTGGGAATACTGCTCCCCCAATCAGGCGCTCACAGGCTCGCCCTGGAGAAGACATTAGCTGAAGAGTTTGGGATGGACAATGGAGAATGCAGGAGCTCTGACCAGACTGGGCAGAGAAAGTGGCCTCTGCAGGGGCAGAAGTCTGAGCTGGGGCTTGCAGGATGAGGGGAGAGCTGGGGCAGGAAAGGGAGGGTGCCTGCCATTCCCGGGAACAGCATGACAAAGCATCCCTTTGCTTCTCTTTATGGCGTGGGGATCTGCACTGGCTTCCAGGACACCCTTAACTCCTAGGACCCCTGTCCAGAGCCCCACTGGTGCCCAGAATGCTCCTGGATGGGGACACGCTACACAGTCCCTTCCCGTAGGGCAGAGCTCCAAAGGATGGGCCACCTTGGAAGAGCTCCTGGCTCTTGGGCAGGCAGCCCCTCACCCCGTGTAGCTTGTCAGTGTTGTCTTTGCCCCCACCCTGCTGAAGCACCTCTTGTGCCCCCCAGCACCCGACAGACGTGGACTATAGGGTCATGGCCACCTTCACTGAGTTCTATACCACCCTGCTGGGCTTCGTCAACTTCCGTCTCTACCAGTCACTCAACCTGCACTACCCGCCCAAGGTAGGGCCCCAGCCCAGTCCAGCCCCACCTCCTCACTGTGCGGGGGGTACAGCCCTTCTGTCCCCACACGAGGTTGGGGGCTGTGGGCATCCTCTTCCTCTGACCTTCCCCTGCCTCCCAGCTCGAGAATCAGGCCCACACAGAGGCAAAAGCCCATGACGACAGCTACGCGTTGGACTCTGAGAGCTCTATGGAGGTGAGAGGGGCTTCTAGAACATCGGCCCTGCATCCCCCAGAAGGGTGGTCTCTGGTCCAGGGATGGGGAGGGTCGTGGCTACATATGTGGTCTCAGGGCTTCCCTCAGAATCCAAACCACTGATGTCCCAGAACTGTCACTACCCCTCCCCAACCCTGGCGACACTCCCAAGTAAGGCCCCCACCTGCAAGCAGCAGCCTCGCAGCCCTGCTTCTTTTCTGTAGAAACTGGCAGCCCTGAGCGCCAGCCTGGCCCGCGCCGTGTTGCCTGCAGAGGAGGAGGCCGAGGCGGACGAGTTTCCTGCCGATGGGGTGAGGACTTGGCTGCCTTCCAGGAGTGGGCAGGGCAGGGGGCCACTGGGGCTGAGGGATCTAGAAGGAAGTGGGGCGGTGGGGGGTCATCTCCAACCCTTGCCCTCCAGTGGGATTGCAGGCGGGCTCGATGGTGCGAGACTGGTCCCTTTCTTGGCAGGAGATGACGGGACAGGAGGAGGACCGCAGGAAGGAGCTGGAGGCACAGGAGAAGCATAAGAAGCTCTTTGAGGGCCTGAAGTTCTTCCTGAACCGTGAGGTGCCCCGTGAGGCCCTTGCTTTCATCATCAGGTAGGGAGCCCAACAGCACTGGCTCTGCCACACTCTGGGCTGGGTCTTACCCTGCACAGGGCGGCCCTGGATGCCGCCCAGTATCCCCTTCTTAGGGCTGTTGTGAGGATTCAACAGAAGAGTGCATGGAAAGTGCTCCGCACGCCCCGAGCACACAGGAAGTACTCATCAGAGGGCAGCTGGTGTCACTTTCTCACCAGCTTAGGGCAGAAGGTCTCCACTGGGCTAGCACTGAAGGTGTAGGCCAGCCGGGGGATCCTGGGGTGGGGAGGGGACAGGCGTGTCCTAGAAGGGTGAGCTTGTGGGCCAGTGGGTCCCAAGGCAGGTAGCACCTCATACCTGAGTGCTCTTGTGGGCTCCCCCTGTGCCTATAGGAGTTTTGGAGGGGATGTGTCCTGGGACAAGTCTCTGTGCATCGGGGCCACCTACGACGTCACAGACTCCTGCATCACCCACCAGATTGTCGACCGGCCCGGGCAGCAGACCCCTGTCATCGGCAGGTAGGCCCCCACGGCCGTCGTCTCCCTCCGCCTGTTTGGGGCTCTAGGTTCAGGGATCTGTCTCAAGGCCCCTGTAGATGCAGTGGGACCTCGGGTGGCCCCCATGACCTCTCTCTGCCTCCATTTTGCACCAGGTACTATGTGCAGCCCCAGTGGGTGTTTGACTCTGTAAATGCCCGGCTGCTCCTCCCCGTGGCAGACTACTTCCCTGGGGTGCAGCTGCCCCCACACCTTTCACCCTTCGTGTCAGAGAAGGAAGGAGATTACGTGCCGCCTGAGAAGCTGAAGTTGCTGGCCCTGCAGCGAGGGGAGCACCCAGGTGAGTGGGAGAAGCCCGGGTGGGCGGGCTCCTTCGGGCTGGCGTTGGCTCCCTGGGCTTCAGCTGCCTGGTTCCCTTCTTGGCTTCAGAGGTGGCAAGCTCCAGAGGAAATGGTAGCAGAGGCCCAAGCACTTTAAACCCACCTTTGGAGTAAGTCTTAGGAGAAGGGAACGTCTTTGTCTTAACAATCAGGTGTTCCTGGATGTTCAGAGTAACTGAGCAGAATGGTCTAGAAGTTGTCATTGACGTTTACACAGGTGTGGAGCTCAGGAGTGGGGGGCCTGGAGTTTCCTCTGCAGGCAGCTGGGACTGTGGCCGGACAGGGGCATGGTTGGGACAGCCCAGCACTGCCTGTGGGAGGCGCTCAGGCCGAAGAGGTGCTAGTTCTCGCCCTACCAGGGGCAGAGCAGGCTCCCAGGGCGGTCAGAAACCATCGGCTATTTATAGGAAATTTGAATGAATCTGAAGAGGAAGATGAGGAAGACAATGATGGTGACAGTGACGAAGAGGGAGAAAATGAAGAGGAGGAAGATGTGGAGGCCGGTTCAGAGAAGGAGGAAGAAGCCCGACTAACAGCCCTGGAGGAGCAGCGGATGGAGGGGAAGGTAATGGGTGCAGCCTGGGAAGCCCTGCCCCCCCCCCCCCCAGCAGGGGTGAGTATGGGGACTTGCATCCACGAGGGTCCCCCCCGTGTCCCCAGAAGCCCAGGGTCATGGCAGGCACCGTGAAGCTGGAGGACAAGCAGCGGCTGGCCCAGGAGGAGGAGAGTGAGGCCAAGCGCCTGGCCATCATGATGATGAAGAAGCGGGAGAAGTACCTCTACAACAAGATCATGTTTGGCAAGCGGCGCAAAGTCCGCGAGGTCAGTCCCTGCCACCCGCCTGAGACCCCAGGTGTGGCCACCTGTGTGGCTGCACAGGGGAACTTCGGGCCAGCTGGCTCTCTGGGCAGATTCCGGGCCCTCCTAGCCTTGTTCTGAGGCTGCCTGCCTCGCCTGGCCGCATCTTGGCATCAGCAGTTCTCAGTCGGGTTTTCTTCAGGCTTCCGTCTCCTTCCTACACCTGGCTGTTCCTGTCGGCTGGGGTCTGGGGACAGGGCTGCTTGTGGGAATAGAGGTGGACCGGGCACAGAGGCCTCTTCTTAAGAGAGGCCTGCTTTCAGTACCAAGAACAGGAGGACCTGCGGGAGGTTTTGGTTAAGCTTCTGTTTTCTTTCCTCTTTTCCTCTTGTTCACAAAGCCACATATGTGAGGTTGGTGTGAAAGTCATTGCGGTTTTTGCAGTTATTTTTAACCTTTTAAACCGCAATTTTGCACCAACCTAATACTGTAAAAAAAGTGCAAAAATATAAGTTCTCTGCACATCCGGACTTATTTGGATGGCGAGGAAGTGGCTCACAGTCCTGCCCTTGGGGTGGTCTGTAGTAACAGCCCCCCAGATTTTTTGTGTGCATGTAATAATAGACCTTATTTTGGGGGTGTCACACTACATATAGATTGTTTTGCGGCATGTTTTTCATTTAACCATAGCATGAATGTCACACCATACCTGACCTGTTCCTGCTGGTAGGATTAGATTGTTTTCCACTTTTACTCATTCTTAGAAAATACCCTTGAGCTGTCCCTGCCTAACTTCCCATGTCTCTGCAGCGTTAATTCTTAGGAGTATAATTTCCAGGTTGAGAGGCCTACCTGTTTTATAACAGGTGTTGCCAGATAGATGGCCCTGGCCGAAAGACTGTTCCAATTTGACCCTTTCCCAGCAGCTCCTGGTAAAGATTTGAGTGGCACTCAGCTCTCCCACAGAGCAGTTGCCTCCAGCTCTGGGAGCCAGGGGTCCTCCTAACTTGCTGTGGGATCATAAAGTAATAGTTTTAAAAGCAGATGTGAAGACTTGTTTCCCTATCTGAGGTGGTTCTGATAGATTCATTTTTCCCTGTGGCAATTGCCTGTTAACTTCTCTGGAAGCTCTGCTTTTAAGGGATGGCCTCAAGTAGGAAAAGGGGGTCCCCCTTCCCTGCTCACTTGGCCCCATCACAGCTTGATCCTTCTCTTCCTCCTCATAGGCCAACAAACTAGCGGAGAAGCGGAAAGCCCACGATGAGTCCGTGAGGTCTGAGAAGAAGGCCAAGAAGGCAAGGCCAGTGTGAGTGGTGGCAGCCTCTCGATAGAAAGGCCAGCTCCTGGCCGCTAGACTTGGCACAGGCAGGCCAGAGGACCCAGGCTGGGTGGCAGACCCAGAGTCCCGTCTGTTTTCCTCCCCCTCCTACTCCCGCCAGCCCCAGCTTCCTTTATGCTCTCGGGCTGGGCCCGTGGGCAGGCCTGGCCTCCCTTGGATGGAGCTCTGCTTGTGGCTGGGCAGAGAATAGGCCTCTGCCCAAACCGACTGTCTCCTCCCAGGAGTCAGCAACATCGAGAGGAGGGTCCCAGCCAGCGCTTCACCAGCTGCTCCCATTCACCCTGGCTTTCTGTGGTCCCCCTCCCCCACACACACACATAGTTACACCCTCGTTTCTCCTGGTGCTGTGAGGAGGGGCTGGGGGAGGGTAGGAAAGCATTTGTTAATAAACGGCTGAAGTTTTGCAGCCAATTGAATTCTGTGTTCATGAGCCTTCGTGGGGTTGGAGAAGGGCTACCTCGTGCCCTGACTCCAGGCCGAATCAGCCTGGGTATTTACTGAGAAGGGGCTGGTCATTGCTCAGAGCTCTCTGGATGTCCAAGGACCCCTTTGGGGCCAAGGATGCCAGAAGGTAGGTGCAGAGGTTCTGGGCTTGGGCTCTGAGGTCAGTCTGCCATTGGTTCACAGTCCAGCCCAAATGCTTTTTCTGTGTGGACCTGCTTCCTCGTATAAATTGGGGGTAGACATTCTGGAGCCTGCTTCCCAGGGCTGTATGGGGGTGTTACGCACTCAGTAGTGTGAGGTGTGGAATAAAGTGCTTGGTAAACATCAACTGATTGTCATCACTTCCTGCTTGAGTCAGTGCCTGAAAAATCTGTGGGGCCTGAGTTGAGGGTACTGAGCTTTACCCTGTGGGCTCCTGGGCATCATTTCCCAGGAACCCCCAGTGTGGATGTTGCCACAGCCTGACTTGTTACCCTTGCTGGGTGGGCCGTCTACAGTGTCCCACCTGACTCTGGCAGTGCCCTTGCTGAGGCCCAGGGGGAACAAGCCCTTGCCTGGGACTGCCAGTGCCTCATGGCAGAGCCAGGGCCAGAATCCGTGGCTCACAATGGTCACAACCCCTCCCAGGGCAGGCAGGGAGTTTCTGAATCCCCTCATCCAGGGTCCCTCAATGGGCTGAGTGCTGTTGGGAGCAGAGGCCCAGTGAGGAAGTGGGTTTGGAGCTGGCTCCCCCAAAGCGAGGCATCGGGAGGCCTTGGCCCTCTGCCTTTCACCATGCCCGGGTTCTAGAAGTTTTCTGGGCAGTGGCTACAGGCCCAACCTGTGCAGGAGGAAGGCAAGAGCTTGGGCCGGCTCTGGCTGAGGGAGCAGAGAACCCAGGCCCGTCTCAGCTGGTCGTCACTGGGTGTAGGAAAGGGCTATGTTCTACTCGCATGCTCATGGCGGTGGGGCAGTGCCTCCGGAGCCAAAGCCTGCTGCCCTGGGTGGTAACGGGCCTGCCTAGGGCTGTGGCAGGGGTGCCAAGGTAAGGCTGGAGAGCGGGTCCATCAGACATGGAAATATCTGGCAGTCACGCTGATGTGGAATTTTCCCCATTCCAGAGTCGCCCAGTTATGGCGGGGGCAGTTGGGCTCTGACATGACCCATGCCCCACTGTGCGGCCAGCTACTTTTGCACTGCCCACAGCTGAGCATTCCCAATTCCAGGCAGGCATTAGTCCCCATCTTTGGTCCTCTGGGGTGAAGGAGGGAAGCCCTGGAATGGAAAAGGGTGGATCCTGGATGGGGTACCTGCATCCTGATGGTGCTGTGCTCAGCTCTGATTGGTGCCTTGAAGAGATGTGGACAGCTGAGACCTCCATGTGGCTGACTAGTTGGAGATGGGTCCCTGGCTGGAACTTCCCAGAGAAACTGGCACCCCACCCCCACCCCATCCGTATTTCAGAAGCCAAAAACGTGTCCTTAGATTGCACTGACTCTGGAGCAGGCGACCACACTTTCCAATGGATCCTCTAGGGGATCCAGAAACCCCAATAAAAACCAACTAGCCTAGCCACCTCCTTTTTTCCCAGAGCTGGATTGCCCTCACTACCACCACGCCACCCCGTTTCCAGGCACCCTCGAATCCCCTCCGGGGCTGGGAGCTCGGCTAAGCCTCAGGGTCCGGCGGCGGGACAATGGCCCCGTTGGCGCGTCGGAGACAAACGCGCCTTGTTGGGCCGCAGGCGGGGGCGCAGCGCAGCCCCGGACACGCTGAATGCGGCTTCTGTGCGTCCCTGGCGCGCGCGGAGGGGCTGGGAGGGGCCGGGGGTACCGGGAGCCCATTGGCCGCGGCTCCGGGGGCTGGGCGAGGCTGGCGGCCGCACCTGGCCCGAGCCGGCGCGGCGGCGGGGGCGGGGCGGGAGCATGGTCCAGGCCCGGTGGAGCGGGGGGCTCCGGCGGGTACGCCCCGCCGCCTAGTAAGCGCCCGGGCGGCGCGGCCCGGGCCGAGCCAGCACGCAAAGGCCGAGGACGAAGGGGACAAGGTACGTCTCAGGGGCCCAGCACCCATCACCAGCAGGGACCCTGTCTCAGTCTACCCCCTTGGGTCCCGACCTGAACTACCCTAACCTCCAAATTGGGATCACGCCAGTCAGACAGACTCTCGGACCCGAATGGTATGGGAGTGCTTGCTACACTACAGCGTCAGGGTCCCGCGGACAGCGGATGGGTGGGCAGGCTGAGGCTAAGGAGGGTGCAGGTTGGTGCTCACCTTGCCCTTGGTTTCTTTCCTAGGGTCCCCATTTCCAGGGTTTACTCAGTCCCTAGACGGGATGGGTGGGGCTGAGCTGGAAGTTCATTAATGATTAATCTTGGACACAGCAGCCAGCACCCTGGGGGAGGAGGGGCAGGAATCTACCCTTTTCCCACCAACCCTCCTCAGAAGGGGGGCTATCAGAGCAGGGGCTAGGGGCCAGGGTAAGGGACGGACACCCTCTGCTTGGGGAAGGCTATGTCCTGTACCACAGAGGGGCAAGGCCACCGAGGAGAGGCTTGTGGGAATGGGACAAACCCTGGTATCCAGTAGGGGTCGCCTAGGAAATTCAGCAATTCCCCTGTTACCTGGACCAGTGCCCAGGAAGGCGGATCAGCGTGGCCTGCCCCCCTCAGTACCAAACCAGCACTTTGGTAACAGCACAGGGCAAGACTGTGGTCCCTTCCCAATGGGGAAACAGGAGAGTGATGGGCACACATCTGGCTGCAGTAACCCACACCAGTGGGAGGGAGGGAGGGTGGCAGGCCTGACACCTGATCACCTGGGTTGCTGAGGTGACAGGTGCCATGGAAATCCTCATAAGGACAGTCCAGTTGGGAGAATCCAACCTCTTCCTTTACCAAGGGGGTGACCTGAGGCCCAGAGAGCATAAGGCCCAGGGCAGGCCTGGGCCAGAGCAGTCCCTATGCAGTTGCACTGTACCTCGCCCTGCGAAGGAGGCATTGCTACTATTCTCATTATCCTGAGGGGGAAACTGAGGCTCAAGGAGATTCAGGGACTTTCCCAAGGTCACATATTTCAAAGGTGGCTGCAAATCACAGGATGTTTGTCCTGGCCTGCATCTCAGGACCCCAGCCCTGTTCAAGACCTCTGTGCCCCTCTGGGGTCCTAGCCTCTTGGATCTGCCTGGGCAGTCCCAAACCCCCAGCTCAGGACCCCACCCCCCTAGCCTCCCTAGCTCCCAGCTCTGCCTGACACTCGCGGGGTGAGCAGTCTGCTACGCTGAGATCAGAGACAACAGAGCCCTGTTCCCAGCTGCCACCTCGGGCAGCTTTATCCCCTGCTTCTCCCTCAGGCAGAATGCTGCCTGAAGGAAGTGCCCTGTGGACAAAGAAGCCTGTCTGCTTCCCAGGCATCCCCTTGTCCGATGGGCATGGGTCAATGTTTGAGAGCTTGGGTCTGATGCCCTCGTGTCACCCAAAGAGGGAGGAGTGTCCCCTACGGTCCCTCCCTCTCTCTGGGGTCTAAGGGACTAAGTGTACCACCCTGGAGAAGAGGCAATGATTAACGGGGAGAATGATGTACAGATGGTGGAATTCCAGGCATGGCAGCAGGATCTTGAAGAGCTTCTTGCTTTGCTTTGATGAGTGAGGAATGTGGACAAGCCCTGGTTAGGAGCCCTATCCTACTCCAGACAGGGAAGGCAGGACAGAGCAGAGGTGCCCATGGGAATCCGTGGGCTGGGAGCCGGTGGAATCACCAGGTGAGAAGTGATGGTTGGGAGGAAGTGGGGTCCCAGAGAATCCCTTCTTTGCCTCTCGCCAGTTCCAGGGCAGAGATGAGGTATGGCTTGGGCACCCCACACTTAGTTCCAGTAGTGCCCTGACTTGCCATAGGAACTTAAGTGAGTCCTTCCCTATCTGTGCCTCAGTTTCTTCAGATGTGAAATCTGGGGTTAGGGAACTTGGGTCTGGATCCTGAGAAATATAGGTGCAGGTGCTCAGTAAATACTTGTGAATACATCACTTTAAAATTCATCATGGTCACAAAACAATGTCCACAATCTATTCATATGTGGAAAAAAAAGCAAGTTAAAAACAAAGTATGCTTCCCCAAAGAGAACCCTCCCACCATCTGTATGCATATATAGACAGAAAAAATGTGAAGAGGCTTATGCTAAAGTGTAAAGGGTGGTGACTTCTGGGGATGGGGCTCTTTTCATTGTCTTCTTTATATTTTTCTGTAATTGTCTAAATTTTTTTATGAGCATAGACGGTTTTTTTTGTTGTTGGGTTTTTGTGGTTTTATTATTATTTTTTTTTTGGTTTTTTCTTAAGTGTGTTATTCCAGGACCCATCAGCTCCAAGTCAAGTAATTGTTTCAATCTAGTTGTGGAGGGCGAAGCTCACACTGGCCCATGCGGGGATTGAACCGGAAACCCTGGTGTTAGGAGCATCACGCTCTAACAAACTGAGCTAACCAGCCGCCCCAAGCATGGACTGTTTTTATAATTAAAAATTTTTTTTCATTGGGAGGAGAACCAGCTAGAGCGGATGTCACTGATCTCTCTGGAAGAGACCCTACCGCCATAGCCTCCCTAGCTCCCAGCTCTGCTCTCAGGTCACCCCCTTGGCAGGGCTGGAGCACTGTCGTCAGTGCTCCCTACTCTGGAAAGCTTTGCTTCACATGGCTCTTCTTAACCCCACCCATGAGCTCACCTTTTATTCTAGAACCTGAGCTCCACTCTCATGTGGATGAGGTTCTTAGCCCTGTGTGACACTGGGTTTTGTCACTTCCCCTCCTTAAGCTTCAGCTCCCTCCTCTATAAAGTAAGGGTGATAACTGGGGCTCCCCAAGAGGATTGTGAGGGTGAGTGATGCATGGGAAGTCCTGAGCATGGACTGGACTCAGTTTGGTCCAGAATCCATGCTTATAAACCACTATCCTGGCTATTTGATGCCCTCTCTGCCCGGATTCATCCCATCATCTGTCTTTAAGCTCGCTCAGCCTGGAAAAGATAAAGTAACTCTCCCCTCTCCTGGACTTGATCCAGCATCCAGATGGGGACTCTGGGCCTCTCCTGGGGCCGTGTAAGCTCTGGTATTTCATGGGTGCCTAGGGGGCTGCTCCCAGGCTAGACGGGGCTTTGGGGGAAAGAGTAGTCATAGCAAAGTGTCAACTGCCTGCTGCTCCCTGGGAGGGGCTGGCAGCAGCTCAACCTATGAAAGTGCTCAGTGTGGGATAAATGACTGTCACAATGATTATTATTAGTTGATGGTGACACCTACTTAGAGCCCCGTCTGGGCCATTGGTAGGGGCTGTGGGCATCAGTGCTGAAGGAAGGATGCAGGGAGCTTTTCTGAGCACAGTCTGTCCATGGGCAAGGAGGAGAGGGGACAGACCTTAACGTGGCTAAGAGTGGGGAGTAAGAGATTCCAGCACCTTGACTGAGCCTGAGGGGCCCTGGGGTTTAGGGCCAGCCCTCCTAACTGCCTCTTCCTAGAGACCTTGGGAAGAATCAGCACCTCTGATTTAGCCCAAATCCCTCAAGGCTAGTCCAGGGTGACCTGCGCCACCTTCCCTCATACAGGGGTGGAGGCAGGACAGGCAGGATTACATACTGTACCTATTTGATGAAGGACTTGGAGCTTAGCTGAAATCTCATCTGACGCATCCTCCTAGCCCTGGTCAGGTGCTTCCCTCCAAGAGGCCTGGGCTGAGTTGCTTGCTCTCTGAGCTCCCCCAGATTTTAGGCAAACCTTGGTCTCTTGTCCATGTCTCAGTATCTTTAAGCCCTGGAGTGTGACAAGTGCACATTTGGACTTTTGGCTCTCTGCCCTCTGCTGTGTGACCTTAGACAGGTAAGTTCATCTCTCTGAGCCTTCTTGGTTTCTTCACCTGGGGAGTGGACTGATGGTGGTGCTTCATACAGGGCAGTGTTAAATGAGATGTGTTTCAAGCCATTAGCCTCCCCACCCCACCTGCCTCTGTCCCTCCGGCCTTCAAGCCTGTCTCAGGCTCTCTGCAGGGCTCTGCGGCTGCTTGTGTCCTTGGCCCAAGGGCACCCAGGACCTTGTTGAGCCCTTGGATGAAGGAGCTGCCTGGCTACTGAGGTCCAGGGAGGGTCAGGGACCACCCAGAGGGCAGAGGGCCAGGGCAGCACCTGCAGGATACAGAGACATGCCACCTGCTGTCCCCAGGGAGGGAACTCATGAATATTCACACCCGCTGGAGCGTGAGGGAGCCAGCCACCATACTGCTGGGTGTCATTGGAGCGTTCCTGTTTCCCAGTGACCGGAGAGGCAGCCTGGGAGTCATACGTGGCTCAGGCAGGGAGAGGAAAGGGGCAGCCAGCTGCGGCCCAAGGTGAGTGTCTCTTCCTCCATCATCGTACAAGGGTCCCTGGGGGAGCAGGACACCCTGAGACTGAGGCCTGCCTGCTCTAGACCAGAAGGTTTACCATCCTGGGCTTGGTTTCCCTGTGTGCACGTTGTGGAGGATGAGTCCTGTTTCTCCTTCATTCCGTGAAGGGAGCTGGTTCAGCCAAACTGGAGGATTACTGGGCCTGGCCTGGAGCCAGACGTTGGCACAAATGGAGAGCAGTGTGGCTGGGGTAACCCAGGAGGGCAGGAATAGATGGGGGGTGGGCTGGGGAAGGGGGACCATCTGCCCTGAGTGCCTGAGACTGTCACCTGTGTAGGCAGAGGAAGAAGGAGACCCAGGTTCTCATCCAGTCTCTGCTGCTGCTGTGCTGTGTGACTTTGAAGGTGGCACTGCCCTCTCTGAGCCTCAGCCTTCCTGCTGTGCTATTTTCCAGACTGGAGGCTGTGAGGCTGAGGGCCATGCTGAGATTGTCCTCAGTATCCCATGACCTTAGACCTAGTGCTATTAGCTGCCTGCGAACCTCCATCGTGGGCCAGTGGGCACACACACCTCGAACGGGCCACGACTGGGACCCTGGGAGAGTAACAATAATGATGATGATAACAATGCTGTGTCTGCTCTGTGCCACCTTTGTGCCAGTCACTTTCCTTGTGGGACACAGAGGATCTGCATACCACTCTGTCGTGGAGGGAGAGTTGGTATCATCATTTTGGAGGAGAAATTGAGGGCCAGAGAAGGGCACAGATTTACCTAGGGCACACAGCAAGGAAGCAGCAGAGCTGGGATTCAAACCCAGGACCCTGGTGCAGAACTGCGACTCTCCCGTGTAGAACTGACATGTGTAGCTCTCACACATATGTTGTCAGCCCTCGCCACATTCTGCCCTGAGGGTCATTGGGGTTCATTCATCAAACATTCACCAGGTGCCCGGCTCAAAGAGCTCAGAGCTGAATCACCATCAGGATTGCCTGCAGCTGGGCATGGAAGGGATCCCTCTTCTCACACGCCCAGTCCCATGAACTGGGACTGGGCCCCGGTCAATAGTAATAATAATTTTTATTTTTAATTTATTGGGGTGCCAATTGTTAGTAAAATTACATAGATTTCAGGTGTACAATTCTGTATTACATCATCTATAAATCCCATTGTGTGTTCACCACCCAGAGTCAGTTCTCTTTCCATCACCACATATTTGATCCCCTTTACCCTCATCTCCCACCCACCGCCCCTTACCCTCTGGTAACCACTAAACTATTGTCTGTGTCTATGAGTTTTTGTTTCTCATTTGTTTGCCTTGTTCTCTTGTTGTTTTTGGTTTATATACCACATATCAGTGAAATCATATGGTTCTCTGCTTTTTCTGTCTGACTTATTTCTCTTAGCATTATATTCTCAAGATCCATCCATGTTGTCACAAATGTTCCTATATCATATTTTCTTACCGCCTAATAGTATTCCATTGTGTATATATACCACAACTTCTTTATCCATTCATCCATCGAAGGACATTTTGGTTGTTTCCATGTCTTGGCCACTGTAAACAAAGCTACAATGAACATTGGAGCACACGTGTCTTTATGTATAAATGTTTTCAGATTTTTTGGGTAGATACCCAGGAGAGGGATTGCTGAGTCATATGGTAATTCTATTCGTAATTTTTTGAGGAACCTCCACACCACCTTCCATAACGGCTGCACCAGTCTGCATTCCCACCAACAGTGTATGAGGGTTCCTTTTTCTCCACAGCCTCTCCAACACTTGTTACTATTTGTCTTGTTGATGATAGCCATTCTACTGGTATGAGGTGATATCTCATTGTGGTTTTGATTTGCATTTCTCTGATGATTAGTGATGTTGAGCATTTTTTCATATGTCTACTTGCCATTTGCATGTCCTCTTTGGAGAAATGTCTCTTCAGGTCCTCTGCCCATTTTTCAATTCAGTTGTTTGTTTTTTTGTTGTTGAGTTTCATGAGTTCCTTGTATATTTTGGATATTAGCCCCTTATCGGAGGCACTGTTTGCAAAAATCTTCTCCCATTCAGTTGGTTGCCTCTTTATTTTGTTGATGGTTTCTTTTGCTGTGCAGAAGCTTTTAAGTTTCATATAGTCCCATTTGTTTATTTTAGCTTTTACTTCCCTTGCCTTTGGAGTCAAATTTAAAAAATGCTCTTTGAACCCAAGGTCCATAAGTTTAGTACCTATGTTTTCTTCTATGCAGTTTATTGTGTCAGGTCTTATGCTTAAGTTTTTGATCCATTTTGAATTAATTTTGGTAAATGGTGACAGATAGCAGTCCAGTTTCATTCTTTTGCACGTGGCTATCCAATTCTCCCAGCACCATTTATTGAAGGGGCTGTCTTTCCTCCATTGTATGTCTTTACCTTCTTTGTCAAAAATTATCTGTCCATATTGATGTGGTTTTATTTCTGGGTTCTCAATTCTATTCCATTGGTCTATGTGTCTGTTTTTCTGCCAATACCATGCTGTTTTGATTATTGTAGCCCTGTAGTACAAGCTAAAGTCAGGGAGTGTAATACCTCCAGTATTGTTCTTTTTTCTTAAGATTGCTTTGGCTATTCGGGGTCTTTTGTGGTTCCAAACAAATCTGATGATTTTTTGTTCTATTTCTTTTAAAAATGCCATTGGGATTTTGATGGGGATTGCATTGAATCTGTATGTTGCTTTGGGTAATATGGCCATTTTAACTATGTTGATTCTTCCAATCCATGAGCACGGAATGTCTTTCCGTTTCTTTGTGTCTTCTTTAATTCCTTCAAAAATGTCTGATAGTTTTCAGCATATAGGTCCTTCACATCCTTGGCTAAGTTTATTCCTAGGTATTTTATTCTTTTTGCTGCAATTGCAAAAGGAATTGTTTTTTGTATTTCTTTTTCTGAGATTTCATTGTTAGTATATAGGAATGCAATGGACTTTTGTACATTGATTTTGTAGCCAGCAACTTTACTGTATTCGTTGATTGTTTCTAATAGCTTTTTGGTGGCGTGTTTAGGGTCTTCTATATATAGCATCATGTCATCTGCAAAGAGTGATAATTTAACTTCTTTGTTCCCAATTTGGATGCCTTTTATTTCTTTCTCTTGCCTGATTGCTCTGGCACGGACTTCCAACACTATGTTGAAAAGCAGAGGTGATAGGGGACAGCCCTGTCGTGTTCCGGAACGTAGAGCAAAGGGCTTCAGTTTTTCACCGTTAATTATGAGATTAGCTGAGGGCTTGTCATATATGGCCTTTATTATGTTAAGGTATTTTCCTTCTATACTTATTTTAGTAAGTGTTTTAATCATAAATGGATGTTGTATCTTGTCAAATGCTTTTTCTGCATCAATTGATATAATCCTATGATTTTTGTCCTTTATTTTATGTGATGTATCACATTGATGGATTTGCGAATATTGAACCATCCTTGTGCCCCAGGGATGAACCCCACTTGGTCGTGATGAATAATCTTTTTAATGCATTGTTGTATTCGATTTGCTAGAATTTTGTTTAGGATTTTTGCATCTGTATTCATCAGAGATATTGGTCTGTAGTTTTCTTTTTTGTGTGTTGTCCTTACCAGGGTAATGTTGGCCTCATAAAATGAGTTAGGGAGTACTGTCTCTTCTTCAATTTTTTGGAAGAGTTTGAGCAGGATTGGTATTAGATCCTCTTTGAAGGTTTGGTAGAATTCACTAGTGAAGCCATCTGGTCCCGGACTTTTGCTTTTGGGAAGGTTTTGGATGACTGATTCAATTTCATTACTGGTGATCGGTCTGTTTAGATTTTCCAGTTCTTCGTGGTTCAGCCTTGGAACGCTATATGTTTCTAACAACTTATCCATTTCTTCTAGGTTATTGAATTTGGTGGCATATAGTCCTTCATAGTATTCTTGGATGATCCTTTGTATTTCTGTGGCATCTGTGATAACTTCCCCTTTTTCATTTCTGATTTTGTTAATTAGTGTCTTCTCTCTTTTTAGCTTAGTGAGTCTAGCCAAGGGTTTGTCAATTTTGTTAATCTTTTCAAAGAACCAGCTCTTTGTCACATTAATTTTTTCTATTGTCTTTTTATTCTCTATTTCATTTAGTTCTGCTCTGATTTTTGTTATTTCCTTTCCTCTGCTGACCTTGGGTTTCACTTGTTCTTCTTTTTCTAGTTCTTTAAGGTGTAACATGAGGTTATTTATTTGGGATTTTTCTTGTTTCTTGAGAGAGGCCTGTAATGATATAAATTTATAAATTTCCCTCTTAAAACTGCTTTGCTGTATCCCAAAAATTTTGGTAGGATGTATTTTCATTGTCATTTGTTTCTATGTATCTTTTGATCTCTCCTCTAATTTCTTCTTTGACCCAGTCGTTCTTTAAAAGTATCTTGTTTAATCTCCATGTATTTGTGTTTTTTCCTGCTTTCTTTTTGTAGTTGATATTCCAATTTCAAAGACTTGTGATCAGAGAATATGCTTGGTATGATTTCAATCTTCTTAAATTTGCTGAGGCTGATTTTATGTCCCAATATATGGTCTATCCTTGAGAATGTTCATGTACATTAGAAAAGAATGTATAGTCTGATGTTTTAGGATGAAGTGCTCTATATATGTCAATTATGTCCATTTCATCTAATGTGTCATTTAGGGCTGCTATTTCGTTATTTATTTTGTGTTTGGATGATCTATCCATAGCTGTCAATGATGTATTTAAGTCCCCTGGTATAATTGTGGTTTGGTCAATTTCTCCCTTTAGTTCTGTTAGTAGTTGCTTGGTATATTTCGGTGCTCCCTGATTGGGGGCATAAATATTGATGACTGTTATGTCTTCTTGTTGTATAGTTCCCTTTACCATTATGAAATGTCCATCTTTGTCTCTTGTTATCTTTTTCACCCTGAAGTCTGTTTCATCTGATATCATGATGGCTACACCTGATTTTCTCTGGGTACCATTTGCTTGGAGTATCAATTTCCACCTTTTCACTTTGAGTCTATGCTTGTCCTTGTAGCTGAGATGTGTCTCTTGGAGACAGCATATGGTTGGGTTTAGTTTTTTGATCCAATCTGCTACTCTGTGCCTTTTTATTGGTGAATTCAGTACATTTACATTTAGGGTGATTATTGATATGTGAGGATTTCCTGTCATTCTATCTTTAGTTTTCTGGTAAGGCTGTGTCTCCATTGTTTCTTTGCCTTTTTGTTGTTGTCTATTATTTCTGTGTGGTGGTATTCTATGATGTTTCCCTGTGTTTCTTCTTTTATTACAGTATATATTTCAGTTCCGGATTTTTTTTTTGAGTGGTTACCCTTAAGTTTATGTAAAAGAAAGTTTGATATTTAGAGTATTCCATTTTCTTCAGCACGCTTACTTTCTCCATTCCCATATTCCGGTTCAGGCCTTTACTCTCCCCCTTTTTGAGTTTTGGTTGCCACAAATTGTCCCTGTTGATGGTGGTCGAATAGCCTCCTTTAGTATTTCTTGTAGTGCAGGTCATGTATTAGAAAATTCCCTCAGCTTCTGTATGTCTGGAAAGGTCTTTATTCCTCCTTCATATCTAAAGGATATCTTTTCTGGATATATTATTCTTGGCTCATAATTTCTCTCTTTCAATAGTTTGAATATTTGGTTCCACTCCCTTCTGGCTTGTAGAGTTTCTGCTGAAAAATCTGATGATAATCTAATGGGCTTTCCTTTCTAGGTTACCATCTGCTTTTCCCTGGTTGCTTTGAGGATTCTTTCTTTGTCGTTGATTTTAGACAGCTTCAATACAATGTGCCTTGGAGAAGGCCTGTTGGGATTGAGGTAATTAGGTGTTCTATTTTCTTCTTGGATTCGAGGTTCCAGTTCTGTCCACAAGTTTGGGAAGTTCTCATCAACAATTTGTTTGAATATATTCTCTGTTCCCTTCTCTCTTTCTTCTCCTTCTGGTATGCCCATTATTCTTATATTGCTCTTTCTGATGGAGTCAGAAAGTTCTTGTAAAGTTCTTTCATTTCTTTTAAGTCTCAAGTCTCTTTCTTCTTCCATCCGTGTAATTTCCAGGTTTCTATCTTCGATGTCACTGATTCTTTCCTCCATCTGGTGAACTCTACTACCTAATCTGGTTATTTCATTCTTAATTTCTTCTATTGAGTTCTTAATCTCCAGAAATTCTATTTGATTCTTTTTAAAAATTTCAATCTCTTTTGTAAAATGCTCATGTTGTTCTTTGATTGTGTTTCTGAGTTCATTCAACTGCCTTTCTGTGTTTTCTTGCATCTCGTTGATTTTTTTCAGAACTGCAATCTTGAATTCTCTGTCATTTAAGTCACATATTTCCATATCTTTAAGTTCCTTTTCTGGAGACTTTTCACTTTCTTTCTGAGCTGTCTTGTTGCCTTGGTTATTCATGGCAATTAGTGATTTATTATTTCTCTTCCTAGACATCTACAGGAGCGGCTTCTGCAACAGGGTGATAGGAAGAGGTCTTTCTTTTGTTTTCCAGTACTTGTTGGTAGAATGTTTTATTTTCTCTCCAACTGCAGCCTTTTTTTTCTCTCTCACATGGTAGTGCTATGTTTTCTCTGCACTATTCCAGCTTCTCACACAATGGGGGGATTCCCTGGGAGATGGGCTTCTCCTCTGTTAATAGTTCGCCTGGGTCACAGGGTGCAGTGTCCTGCTGGGTATACGGAGAGCTTTTGAAGTTCCAAATTTCTTCCTGCACCAGATTCAGAGCCCGTATGTTTCAGCAGTTCTGTTTACTCCTGCAGGGATCCGCCAAGATAGGTGGGGCCAGGGGCGGGGTGAGTTGTGAGAGGTGGCCCAGAGCAATGTCAGCGACCACCACCACAGCCGGTCCTGCTTCCACAGCTCCCTCTCCTCTGCCGGAACTAGCTGGGCTGCGAATCTGCCTCTGCGGTCCACAGTTCTCAGAACAGAAAATATTCTGTTCCTTTGATCTGACACTGCCACCGTTCAGCTTCTAGCACCAGGCAGGTGGGGGCAGGGCGAGCACCGGGAGGGTAGGGAGGGGTGGCTAGTCTCAGTGCCTAAGGCCTCCATTCTCTGCTCAGCAG
The DNA here is from genome assembly GCF_057876585.1 of Rhinolophus sinicus. Classification (NCBI taxonomy): domain Eukaryota; kingdom Metazoa; phylum Chordata; class Mammalia; order Chiroptera; family Rhinolophidae; genus Rhinolophus; species Rhinolophus sinicus. The sequence continues at coordinate 21,454,080 of NC_142509.1, forward strand.
TGAGGGCCCAAACCACCGCTTTCAGCCCTCCTCCCTCAGTCCCTTCTCCGAGGTCTCCGCCATGAGCGTTGGGCTCAGCCGTGTTACATGCTGTCCCCTCAGGCCTGTGGGCCATAAGCGGAGCCCTAGCAGTCCGAGCTCCTCCTTCTCCCGCAGCTGCCGCAGTTCCAGGATGCAGGGAGCTCAGAGCACCGAGCCAGGCCTACGTCCTGCGCCCGAGCGGCTCCGTCTCCGCACTTCTCCCTTCCCTCCTACCCTGCTCGTGCGATTCGCCCACCTTTAGGTGAATTCAGTAGTGGGCCTCTTCGTCTTGCCTGTCTGCTGTGCAGGGAGTCCTTTGTGGAGCCATTGTTGTTGGATTAGTTGTAAATTCCAGGGGAGCTTTACAGAGGCTCAGCTCACGCCGCCATTTTGATGACAATAATAATTAATATGTATTGATCTCCACCTGTGAATGCATTCTCTCATTGAAATCTCACAACTTCATAACTATTTTCCCCCCAGCGGAGCTCCTGGCTGCCAGCCAGCTTCTTTCTCTGCCGCAGTTTACCCAGGGGCTCTGCCTATGATCACTAAGGGTGCTGTCTGCCCTGATTTTGCTGTTGTGCATCCATTGTACACAGGAAACTGAGGCTCGCAGAGGGTGAGTGATGTACCCAAGTTCAAAAAGGCCAGGCAGGAAGGGAACCACCAATCTTGGACGCCTCAGGCTGCTGAGACAGAAAGGACCAGCCACCAGGGTCCCCTCTGCTTCCCCACCCTTCATCCTCACTGTCCTGGCCCAGCCCACAGAGGGCAGACCACACTGCGCTGCTGGGACATACCTCCACCTCCTGTGATAAAACTTCCGGCTGCACACACGCTCCTTTTCGTCCGTTTGGGTCTGGACCTGGGACACTCCAGGTAAGGGCTGCCATGGAGAAAGGTGGAAGCTGCACATTAGAAGCTGACAGACCTGGGTTCAAATTCCAGCTCTGAACCCTGTCCTGCTGAATGACGTTGGGCAAGTTACCTCCTGGAGCCTCAGTTTCCCTGTCTGCAAAATGCCGGTGACAGTGAGTCTGCCTCCTGGGATAGCTGGGCGGAGTCAGTAAAATGCTCTGTAGACGCCCCTGCGTAGCACGTGGCTCATACTTGGGGTTAAAAAGTGATCCCAGAAGGTGGGATGGCCCAGGACCCGGCACTTGGCAGGGTCCAGCACTGTTTGAGGAAGCCCAAATGGGGAAATAATGAATGAATGAATGAATGAGTGAAGCACTGATGGTGGTTGGGGGGCTGTCCTGGGCGGGGTCAGACAGAGCCTGATTGATGGTTCTGGGAGGCTAGTCTGCCCCCTGCTGGCTGGCCTTCACCTCAGAACCTCTGCTATCAGCTTCCCAGAGTTCTGGAAAGCGTCCTGGTGAGTGGGGCTGCTGGGGGGCGGGGTGGGCCCAGGGGATTTTCTGAAGGTGGGAATCCTAACTCCTCTTCGTTTTAAAGTCAGAGAAACCGAGGCCTGGGGTTCCACTCAGAGTTTGGGCCTGACTCTGTGGTTCTCGCCTGACCCAGGGCTCTGCCCTGTTTTCCTCTGGGCCCTCAGGGAGCAGGAGGCTGATGGGGGCACTTGAAGCATTGGGCAGATTTACTCTTGGTGGGGAGGCCCAGTGGCCACGCCTTGTCCGGGGGGGCCCACCCTGAGGGTGACAAAGACAGGCCCAGAGCATGTCCCTGGGGCCTCAGGAGGGGAACAGCTAACTCTGAGCGATAACTGTGTGCTAATCACTTTGCCTGCCCCATCAAAGGAAGAGCTAGTGAGCGGGGCTACCAGCCCCCCATTTTACAGATGAAAACTGAGGCTCCAAAGGGTTTCTGTGTTTGAAACATAGAACTGGGTCTTTAAGAGACTGAGGTCAGCACCTCCCCTTCCTGGGGCCCCTCCATGACCAGACCATGGCTAATTGGCTTACCCCACCTCACAAACTTTATGATTTATTATTTAAATATATTAAATATATTTTATTGGCTTTTTCTGATTAAAAACGTCACACATGCTCCTTTAAAAAATGCAACCATTATAGAAATACATAACATAGAAAAATATTTCCTTATATACCCCTCCCCCAGCTATGCAGAGGATACCACTGTCAAAATTTTAAATACTGCCCTCCAGTTGTTTCTGGGCCTACATACATATTTACTTATATGCATATATGGATTTGGGGATGTACTGATCTGGAACTTTCTCTTTTTTTTCACATTAATAGATCATGGTGTATTTTTGAGCCTATCCACATAGTTCTGCCTTTTTTCTTTTTTTTTTAAATGGGTACAGGTGACTCCTTCTGGGAATGGGCCTTGGTTTGTGTAACAGTTTCCCACTGGTGGACAACTGAGGTTGTTTCTAATTTTTTTTTTTGTATTTCTGACCAAACTGCCATGAACACCCTTGCTAGTGTGACTTTGCCCAAGTATTTCCATAAAATAGTTGGAATTCAGAGAGTTTGTAGCTTTCTCCTTTGATAGAACCGCCCTCCGAAACTCACGTTCCCCTCCACCCCGACCCTGTCCATTTTGCCCATCTGAGTGAACAGGGATATATCGTCATGAGGGAGGCCAAATTTCCTCTTGTATATTTTCTTCCTCTGCAAATTGCCTCTTCATGTCCTTTCCTGTGAGGAGAAATTTCTAGATGATGAGCAGAGGACTCAGGGTCTGTTGTGGCTGGTGGGGTGGGCGTGGAGTACCCTTTCTCTGGGAAAGGCTTGTGGGTGTCTCGAGTAACTTTTCCAGGGGGAAGTATGTGGTGGCCTCCTCCAGGTGGGCTGTTTGGCCTCTGGCCCCAGGGATTGTGGTGATGTGCCATGTGCGTGGTCATGGGGTTCATTCATCAAACATTCACCAGGTGCCAGGTGCCGGGCTCACAAGGCAGCACGCATGACCTCTTGTGGCCTTGGGCCCAGGGTCCTGTGCTGAATGCACTGGAACAGGAGTGGAAAGTTTTGTGCCTTGGCCTTACAGCTAAGGGGAGGTGGGAAGACTTCTGAGCCCCAGCTCTTTCCTGAACCCCATCCCTCAGCATAAACTGCCCCTGTTACAGCTCATGCCAAACCCCCCAAAACTAAAACAAAACAAAAACCCCAGGACACCCAGTTAAATTTTATTTTTAGATAAACATTGAATAATTTTTAGTATATCCCATGCAATATTTGGGTCATACTTATACTTTAAAAAATTTGTTTGATGTTTATCTGAAATTCAGATTTACCTGGGCAACCCTCCCTGCTGGCAACCGTAGAGGAGATGGGTGTGTGGGCAGAGACCTGGCAGGCTGAGCCCCCTCCTTCCTCACTCTGAGCCTCAGTTTCTCCAGCTGCCTTCACTACAGACCCAGGACCCCAGTGAAGAGATGAGGAACGTCGGCCCATCACTGAGCAGCTGAGAAGGGTGGCACAGGGGATGGGTAGATCTGGGGCTTCTGAAAGGTGAGGGATTCATGGCCCCTCTCTGTAGATAGCCCTGGCGCCAGGCCTGAGGGAATGGGGCAATGGGAGAGGGTCTTCTTTTCCTTCTTAGAAAACAATTTCATAATGAAGTCCAAAAAGGTATGAACAGCAAACTAATGAACACCCGTGTACCCAGTCCACCACTCAGCTTAAAACATTAAAACTGAACCAGGTAATAGAACCTGCTTGCTGCCCCACTCCCCAACCTCTCTCTGCATTGGCTTCACCCACCATCTCTGTCTGCACCCCTTTTGCTGTGTCTCTCCATGTATTTGTCTCTGTCCTTGTCTGAACCTTGCTAGGGGGCCAGAGAGCTGGTGAAGGCAGGGCCCAATGTCAAAGGCTGCCCCTTAACCCAATCAGGCCTGGGGAAGTAGTGGGGGCTCCCTGGAGCCAGCGTCCTGATTCTTGCCCTGCTCTGTGCCCCCTACAGGTGTCTGAGATGCCGCTGCCACCGAAGAAGCGCTGGGAGTCGATGGCCAAGGGGCTGGTGCTGGGAGCACTCTTCACCAGCTTCCTGCTGCTGCTGTACTCATACGCCGTCCCCCCACTGCATGCTGGCCTGGCTTCCATGTGAGTGGCCCTTCTGGGCAGCTAAAGGGTGGGGTGCAGGTGAGGGGGCACCCTGCACCCTGTACCATGCTGTGCTGAGTAGAAATTCCACTGAGGGCAGAACTCACTGTGTAACCCTGGACCTCAGTGTCCTCATCTGTGAAGTGGGCCTAATAATGGAGCCTGCCTTATGTAGCATGAAAATCAGATAACACCATCTGTGTACAGGGCTTGAATTACCATCATCTGAGGCTCCAATGGGGCTAGGAGGTAGGGGTGTGGGGGTGACTTGTCCAAGAGCATTCAGCTGGCACAGGACCTCGATCCAAACTGGGGTCTGTCTGCCTCCAAGCCTGGCTCTTAGCCATGAGGCTATCCCACCTCCCATGGGGCTGCTCAGCTTATGCCTGGAATAGCCCGTGCCCTTCATTGGTGGTATCAAGTTGAACTAGAGGAAATTACTGATAATTGACCATTTTTGACCTACAAAATTTCACGTGGTTCAACCTAATGCTAATTCATGATAAATCTGCAAGGACTCAGTGGCAACGAATGAGACAAGAACCAGCATGCACATTTCACTTTGACCTCACACCAACACCACCAACAGGATCTGTTATTTCCCCCTTTTCATAGATGAGGGACATAAGGCCAGAGAGGCCAAACCACAGGCCCAGGCATTCCATCTGGCTCCCATCTGGGCTCCCCTGCCACCACCATCCCCAACAATCCTGTTCTCTAGACACCAGGGCTTGGGACTCTGACACCTGGTGTCCCCAGCAGCCCCTGAGGCTGTCCCTACCACTCTGTCCCCAGCAGGACCCCGGAGGGTGCAGCGCCCTGCTCCCCAGCCCCGGGTGAGCCAGAGACAGCAACCCCGGCTAACGGCTCGGTGGGAGGGTGCCAGCCTCAGCGCAACATTGTGTTCATGAAGACACACAAGACGGCCAGTAGCACGCTGCTCAACATCCTGTTCCGCTTCGGCCAGAAGCATGGGCTCAAGTTCGCCTTCCCCAATGGCCGCAACGACTTCGACTACCCAGCCTTCTTCGCCCGCAGCCTGGTGCAGGACTACCATCCGGGGGCCTGCTTCAACATCATCTGCAACCATATGCGCTTCCACTACGACGAGGTCCGGGGCCTGGTGCCACCCAACGCCACCTTCATCACCGTGCTCCGTGACCCCGCTCGCCTTTTCGAGTCCTCCTTCCACTATTTCGGCTCGGTGGTGCCCTTCACGTGGAAGCTCTCCAGCCACGACAAGCTGGCCGAGTTCCTGCAGGACCCTGACCGCTACTATGATCCCAACGGCTACAACGCCCACTACCTCCGCAACCTGCTCTTCTTTGACCTGGGCTACGACAGCGGCCTGGACCCCAGCAGCCCGCGGGTGCAGGAGCACATCCTGGAGGTGGAGCGTCGCTTCCACCTGGTGCTCCTGCAGGAGTACTTTGACGAGTCCCTGGTGCTGCTCAAAGACCTGCTGTGCTGGGAGCTGGAGGACGTGCTCTACTTCAAGCTCAATGCCCGTCGTGCCTCGGCCGTGCCCCGCCTGTCCGGCGAGCTGTACCAGCGTGCCACCGCCTGGAATGTGCTGGATGCCCGCCTCTATCGCCACTTCAACGCCAGCTTCTGGCGCAAGGTGGAGGCATTCGGGCGGGAGCGCATGGCCCGTGAGGTGGCCGCTCTGCGACGTGCTAATGAGCACATGCGGCGTATCTGCATCGATGGGGGCCACGCCGTGGACGCCGCTGCCATCCAGGACTCAGCCATGCAGCCCTGGCAGCCCCTGGGCGCCAAGTCCATCCTGGGCTACAACCTCAAGAAGAGCATTGGGCAGCGGCACGCACAGCTCTGTCGTCGCATGCTCACACCCGAGATCCAGTACCTGATGGACCTGGGTGTCAACCTGTGGGTCACCAAGCTCTGGAAGCTCATTCGGGACTTTCTGCAGTGGTGACATCCCGCCAGTCCAGCGGCCCCACCCTGCCTGCTTGCCGGGCCTGGCAGGGACCTGCTGGTCTCCCCCACGCCCCTCCTGGTGCCACCCCGGTCCCTGGGGTAAGGTGGGGCTGCTGTGGGGACGCAGCCAGCCAGCACTGGGCCCATGGCACACAGAGAAGGCCTGAGATCCGTATTTGATTAATTACACCTTTTTAAAAATTTAAATCCCCTTCCTTCCAAAAAAAGAATGTTCTATTCCATGCCTTCCCTTACAGGGAAGACCTCAGAAGTAAAGGCATTTGATGTTGTGTTTTTGTTAACCAGCCTCAGTGGTGGTGACTGGCAGGGCCCTGGTGGGGGGGTGATGACTGGTGGGGACTGGGGACCCCAAGAGAGCACGATGGTGCTTATGTGAGTATATCTGTGAGACAGATACCCGTGGTGTGGCAAGGAATTCGTGTGAGCCAAAATGCTGAAGCCCTGTGTGGTTGAAGGACTCCAGCAAGTTACCAGGACCTGGAAGATCGTGTGTGTGTGTGTGTGTGTGTGTGTGTGTGTGTGTGTGTGTGTGTGTGACAGGGAGGTGGGGAGCACTCCGTGGGCATTGAGCAGCAGGTCTAGGGCCCAGGCTAAGGGTTCCTTGTACAATCTCTAATCTCACAATAATCCTTTGAGGCAGGCACAGTAACTGTCCCATTTTGCAGATGTGGGAACTGACATTCTGAGAGGGCAAAGGACTTGCCCAAGGTCATGTATCAAACCCAAAACTAAACCATCTCCCTGGGACCCTGAACCCCGTCCATCTCTAGCGCCTGTTCACCCCCTTCTCCCCCACCGACCAATCCTTGCGCTCCAACTCTACCTAGGCCCTGGTTCCCCCCTTACACCCTGGGATTTCATATATTAATCCAAAAATATTTGGTATTCATCAGATATCTCTGTGCACCCCAGCCCTAAGCTGGCCCTAAGTGTATAGCAATTAGCAAGTTGGCCCAGGGGTCTCCTGGAGCTCATGTCCAGAGAGGAAGATGGCGGCCAAACAACCAAGGCAAGTCAGGTATGACCAACCAGGGTGGGAATGCATCTGCTCTAACCAACCTGTCTTCCTCAGCCTCCCCAGGGGAACAGGGGCCCTTTCTGGGACTCTTGGGTCTCTAACCAGGAGCCAGCGACCAGACATGAAAGGCAGAAACCACAGCCAAATGACCCCATTGGAGACTTGTTTGTGCCAGTCTCCAAGCCAAGTGCTTGCACAACTCATTGGAATATCTGCAACCTCCCAGCTTTATAGTTCAAAGGTCAGAGAGGTTAAGTGACCTACCCAAGGTCACACAGCTAATTAGTGCCAGAGCCAGAATTCAAAGCCTGATTGATCAGTCAGCTCTTAACCTCTCTCCCTGGGCTTGAGTCAGTCTTCCTCCTGGAAGTGAGCTTCTGGTCCAAGCAGGGTATAAACGGGTTAGGGTGACCAAGTGTCTCAATTTCCTGGGACTGGCCCAGTTTTAGCACTGAAAGTTCCTACATTCCCAGGAAACTCCTTGGTCCCAAGCAACCAGGATGGTGGGTCAGCCTAGGAGTGGTTTGACCCCATTAACCCCCTAGAATCATTGCCTGCACCCTCATAATGTTCTTTGCAGTAAGAAATAAGCACACCCTTGAAGTCTTGATTTAGTTCATGTGGAGAGACCTAAGGAAAAATAAATAAATTAAATAAATAAATAAATAAATACTGACAATAGCTAAGACTATTCTCAGGAAAAATGTTAGTGACCGCAAATCCATGAGATAATTTTCCTTCTCTTTTATTAATCAAAGATGTGACTTAGTGCAATATGATAACAGCCTGGGTTTGTGGAACACCATAATTATATCTCCTTGGATCCCCCTAAGGGCCTAGAAATGTCAATAATAATGTTATTATATATTATTATTAAAAATAAACTTAAACCAAAAAACAAAATAGAACAGTTTACCCATCTCTCCCATCCTCCACCCTCCACCTCCGGCAACCACCAATCTGTCCTCTGTATTTATGAGCTTTTCTCTTTTTTAATATACATATAATTACATTATTTATTATTATTAATACTGGCACTTCTAGGCCCTTAGGGATCCAAGGAGAACAAATCTGACAGATCGTAGACGCCAAGAATATAAATTACTTCATTAGCATTTATCATCTGCCTCGTTTGTTTTAAGAGCACTGTGGTTATTAACTCTTTTATTAACGTAATGAATATTTTTATAGTAAGTAGTTGCCGTGTACTGAGCAACCATTCTGTGCCCAGCCCTGAGCCATGTTGGAACATGCACTAGCCCCTTTTTTCCCTCAGGAGGTGGCTGAAACACAGAGAGCCTGAGCAACCATCCCAGAGTCACCCAGCCAGGCAGCCATAGGGGTAAAATGCAAACCCAGGTCAGTCAGATGCCAAAGCGATGCTCATGGCCTCTAAACTTTCAATACAATTCTAGTTGGCCACCTCAGCCTCAGAACTGGGGGCTCTTCCATGGCTGAAAAACATGAGGTCTCCAAGGGTCTCTGCTATTTGTGTCTTGCAGGAGCCAGACTGCTCTTGCTACACCTGGACAGCAGGGGGCGCCCGGTGCAAAGTTTGGTCTTGTCCAGTCCTGACATTTTTGTGCAGGTCGGGGCTGGGGACACCCACGGTGACCAGTCATCTGTAAGCCTGACATGTGAAAGCCAAAACCGGGGTCATGGATGCCCCGTGGGAAAAATTCAGTGGAACCACCCATTCCTCTGTTATGAGTTGAACTGTATCCCCTACATAGCTATGTTGAAGTGTTACCCCTACCCCCACAAGTTCCCTATAACTGACCTTATTTGGAAATAGGGTCTCTGTACATGTAATCAAGATCATTAGGGTGGCCCTAATCCAATATGGCTGGTGTTTTTATCAGAAGGGGAAATGACATGTAAAGACACACACACGGGGACAATGCCATGTGAATAAGGGCAGAGAGCTGTGTGATGTAGCTGCAAGCCAAAAAATGCCAATGGTCCATGGCCACCTCCAGAAGCTAGAAGACACAAGGAAAAATTCTACCCAAACTTGCAGCAGGAACATGGCTGCTGACATCTTGATTTCAGACATCTAGCCTCCAGAACTGTGAAAGAATAAATATCCACTGTTTTACGCCACCCACTTTCTGGTACTTTGTCACAGCAGTCCCTGGACACTAACACATTCACCAAGCCCCGTGTCTGCCCTGGGTCAGGTCTCTGCCCACCATCTGGACCCCCGCCTCCTCCCTCCCCCAGGCTCACCCCTACAAGCCACCCTTCCCCTGATGCCAGAGACCATCCTTCCCCCTTGCCCTTGGTGACGAGCTCTGCAGCTGAAAGCCTCTGTGGCTTTGCACATGTTGCTTCCCTTCCATAACTCCCCCTTCCCTTTGCAGGCCTAACATTGCTATGCGTTTTCAAAGCAAGCTCTGATGCTTCCTCTGGGAAGCCTTCCCCGACACCCCAGCTCCCAGGCTAGTTTAGGACCTCCGGGCCCCCCCATCTTAGTTTGCTCACCCAGAGCCAGACCTGCGGACTTCCTTGTCTGCGAGCTCCCGACAGTGGGCTCCTTCAGAATGGGGACTGGATCTTATTGACACAATTGGCCTGCAGTACCCAGTCCAGTGCCTGGCACACATTCAGTTCTTCATAAGCATTGAAAGACAAATAAGAAGGAAGAACGGAAAGGAGAAAGAGAAAGAAGGAAAAGGGAAGAAGGAGGAAGGGAGTGAAAGAAGATAAAAGGGAGGGTAAAATAGGGCAGAAGGACGAGAGGGAGGTATCTCCACTCTTGAGGACCTTCCAGAACATATTTACTGGAACTGACATGGCCTCATATCCCTGGGAAGGGTAACATGTTAGCCAATGCACACAAGTGCAAAAATGAGTTCACTGAGTGAAAACCCACATAACACAGGTAGGTAAGTTTTGACAGGGTGGGTAGAGGCAGGGAGCCTGGGTGATGCTTGCACTGGAGAGTGGGCAAGCCCTGGGCAGGCTGGGAAGACCCTGGGGCACTGGAGAACGACAGGGTTAGTTAAAAAGGGAGAGGTGGCCCTTCCCAGCTTCCCTTGCCAAGTCACCTTTGACAAGCTCTTATTGAGCATATACCATGCCACGGTGGGTGTTGGGTGGGGATGTACAAAGATGAACCAGCCCCTCAGGTAGCCTAAGGGTGGACCTGCGAGGTGCTCACAATCTGTGGGCAGATAGAAGATAACAGTGGGGTGCAGGATTTCAGGGAGGGGAGATCCACTTCTCAGCAAATTAAACCAATCAGGAAAGACCTTCCTTGCAGAAGAGGAGGCATTTGAAACAGGCTTGATGGAGGCAGGGATTGGGCTGCAGGGTGTCACAAGGAAGGGCATTCCAGGGAGAGGGAACAGCATAAGGAAAAGCTGGACAGGGAATGGTGGAGAGGTAAGGGGCCTGGAATAAGGAAGGAGAACAGGAGAAATCAGCCAGGATGGACCCCAAAGGGCCTTGCACTCCAGCCTAAGGGTTAGTAGTTTCTCCTGAGGATGACAGGCGCCAACAGAGGCTTTGGAGCAGGGCAGGGATGAACCCACCGGCGGGCTTCAAGAAGATGGGTCAGAGGTGCTGGGGTTGGGGACCAGGGAGAGAGGATAAGGGCCTGGCCAGGGAAGGAGCAGGGGAGGGTGGCCTGCATTGCCCTTTGGGCTAAAGCTCTAACCTGTAGTCTGTGGGTGCCGGGGAGGCCCATTCTGCAGGAGAGGCAGATGAGCTCCAGTTACCCCCAGGCAAGGCCAAGGGGAGACGCCAGGAGGCTCAGCCAGGCCACCCAGGTGCGTGCTTGTGGGATACAGTATCCTGAGTAAGTGCTAAGGTCAGACAGTCCTGATTGTTACCCAACTGCGGCGGGGCCTCAGCACTCTGCTTCCCTCTTCCAGCCTCTCAGATGAAGAGGAACAGTCTGAGGCTCACAGAGCATGTGACACCTTTGGCCTAGAACTGGGCACAAAGCCAAACACATGGTCCCCTGTTAGAGCTGAAGTCGCCGGGGCCCAGCCCCTATTCTCTCAACCTCACCACTTCCCAGCAGCTGCATCCGCCATTCTCTGCCCATGGCCTTTCTCCAGCCTCCTGAGCCACGTGCACAGCAGGCCAGAAGTGCCAGCAGAAGGGACAGCCCCCGGACAGTGTGTAGCTGGTGTCTAAATCCCTTAGCTCCCTCAGCCTTAGGAGGGGACTCTGAGGTGTCCCACACGGTCTCCCATTTGTTCCCGTGGGACTGAGCTCTTCCTTACTTCTTTGACTACCTTCCCTGCACAGCTGCCTCCCGTCCTCTGTCTAACTTTCCCACTCCCCAATTTATGTTCCCCGGGATCACCTCGGGAATCAACTCCGGTCTCAGGGTCTGCTCCTAGGGGAACCAGATGAAGACAGGTACCTGCTGTATGCCAGGCCGCACGCACACAGCGTGGTCTCACATGTCCTCGTCTTAGGTCGTGGCTTTCTGCTTGTCCAGGGGTTGGGTCAGGGGGAGCGGACGGTAGCCAGGACTGCCCAGCCACCCCTCCCCCCTCCCCCACAGGCCAGGTGTGGCCCAGCTCAGGGTTGTACATCCACCTGCTGGGCCTGGGCCTGGGAAGTCTCTCCTCACCCCTGCAGCCATGTGCCCTAACAGCTATGAATAATCACGAGCAGTTACTCCAGATACACCAGGTGGTAGACGGAGTCTGGGACACATTGGGACGCGTGGGGACACGATGACAGTGGGTTGCAGGCCTCTATTGGGAGTGAGGGTTGGCCTGTCCTGGCTCAAGGGGGCATCTGATGGGACCACAGGAGTAGAGGGAGGGGGACAGAAACAGGATAGAGAGCAGCCTGTGTATCTCTATGTGTATGTGTGTGTGACACAGATTGTGTCACTTTCAATATACGTTAATGCTGTGGGGCAAGCATCACTGTCCCCATGTTACAAGTGAGGTTTTGAACCAGGGCAGTCAGTCCACAGGCCAGTGCCTTGGGCACCTAGCGAGGAAAGGGCCCTTGGAGGTAGGTTCTAGAGGCCTGGCAGGAAGGGGCAGGGCTTCTGGGCAGGTGTAGGAATCAGCAGGGCTGCCAGCTGGGCAAATGTAGAAGGTCTGGAGGAAGGGGCAGAACTGGGCTGGAACCAGGAGCAGAGAGCCCCATCACCATGGCAACATGAGTGAACAAGTGGGTGACCTGAGTCCATTGCAGGAGAAGACACTGGCCCAGGTGAGTGAGGGAAGAGAGCCCTGCACTGGCCTCAGTTTCTCCTTCTGCCCCAGGAGAGGCAGCACCCAAGGCCCCTGTGGTCCCTCCATCTGCAGTTCTGGGTCTCTTCCCAATTTTGAGGGTCTTGGTGGCCCAAGGCTACACAAGCTCTATCCAATAAAAATATAAACTGAATCACAAATGTAAGCCACGTATGTCATTTCCAATTTTCCAGTAGCCACATTAAAAAACTAAAAAGACACAAGTGAAATCAATTTTAATAATAGAACTTATTTAACCCTATAGAGCCAAATTATCACTTCAACATGTAATCAATATAAAAATTATTATTGAGGTTTTTTTTGTGCTAAGTTTTTGGAATCCTGTGTGTATTACACACTCACAGCTGATCTCAACTTGGACTGCCCACATTTCAAACGTTAATGGCTATCATATTGGACAAGGCAGGTGAGGGCTGTTGGCCCAGTAGGGGGAGGCTGCCAAGTCCTTAGTCAGGACCCCAGAGGAGGCAGGCGCAGGCATGAGTTTCCCCTCTGGCCAGCGAGGAGTTCCTCAGTGGGTTCTTAGGGTCTTTCCCTCATGGTTGCACATGACAAGTATGGGCTCTGGGTAGGTTCACACACTTCCAAGAACAAGGAGGGAGTAACTGGGCCATGGAGGGTTCTGCATATTCCACACAGGTCAGGAATAAGTCCTCTTACGAGACATCTGGGGTCAAAAATTGGGTTGAGGGCTGACCCGGTGGCTCAGGCGGTTAGAGCTCCATGCCCCTAACTCTGAAGACTGCTGGTTCGATTCCCACATGGGCCAGTGGGCTCTCAACCATAAGGTTGCCAGTTCAATTCCTTGAGTCCCTCAAGGGATGGTGGGCTCCGCTCCCTGCAACTAGATTGAACACGGCACCTTGAGCTGAGCTGCCTCCCGGATAGCTCAGTTGGTTGGAGCGCAGCCTCTCAACCACAAGGTTGCCAGTTCGATCCCTCAACTCCTGCAAGGGATGGTGGGCTGTGCCCCCTGCAACTAGCAATGGCAACTGGACCTGGAGCTGAGCTGTGCCCTCCACAACTAATACTGAAAGGACAACAACTTGAAGCTGAATGGCACCCTCCACAACTAAGATTGAAAGGACAACAACTTGACTTGGAAAAGAGTCCTGGAAGTACACACTGTTCCCCAATAAAGTCCTGTTCCCTTTCCCCAATTAAAAAAAAATCTAAAAAAAAAACAATTGGGTTGAGATTTTGGCTCAGCACATCACATCACCAATTCAAGCCTCAGTTTCCTCACCTGGGGAATGGGTATAATAGCGGTATCATGTCAGGATTGACTTAATGCTTAGCCCAGAGCCAAATGCTCCCTCATGTCCCCAAAGAAAAAGGCTACCAGTTTGTTTGGGGTGGGTGGCCCACCGCCAGTCCTTCGAGCCCCCAGCTGGAGGCTGAGAAGACTGAGACCCAGAGCAGGGGAAATGACCCTGGCAAGGCCACACTGGGACTGCTGACTCCTTGTTCAGTGCTCTTTCTCCTACCAGATTCATCAGTATTGGAAGCTGGCTTTGGCCCACAGTCAGCGACATTCACGCAAGAGTGGCACCCTCAGCCCTCAGACCCTCCAGGGTGGGCCGGAGGCCTGCGGCACTGCCCTAACCAAATCCTGGGACCTGTCTGTGGAGGGTCGTCTCCCAGGCTGGGTCAAGCCACCCTTCACTCAGGCCTGGATGATGGGCTCTGGACCAGCTGCACGATTTGCCCCCAACTCTGCCATTTGCTGGCTGTGTGACACTGGGCAACCTTACTGAGACTCAGAGTCCATGTAGCTTACCCTCCCACCTGAATTGGCCTGGAGGCTTCCTGAGGATGGAGATCAAGGTCCTGCAAAGAAACCCCTCCTCCCATATTTAATCCTTCCTGAGGCTTTGGACAGCTGGCTCATTATTGTCCCATTTCCCAGAGGGAGAAAGGGAACTACTATGACTCGACCCAGGGCTTGGCTCCCCCAGCACTGGTGGGCCCTCTCTACTCAGACATACCTTTTCTTAAAGGCAGGTGAGATCTGTAGGCCTAAGGGTGGTTGGCCAATCCTCGGATGGCATCAGGGCACTCTGGAGCCCCTCTGACAATGTCTCTCCCTGCTCTGTCCTTATTTCCAGGAGAACATCCAAGATTTGCTATCTGTCCTGCCTGGCTCCGATGACTACTTCCTTCCAATGCTGGCTCCAAGGTAAGGATAGAAGGTGAAGTGGGATGGAGGTTAAAGGCAAAAAGAGTACAGTGGGTATCTCTTGCTGTGTAGTAAATTACTCTAAAACATTGCTTGCTGTTAAAAACAAGCTTTAACAGTTATTATCTCCCAGTTTCTGTGGTCAAAAATTATGGAGTGGTTTAGATGGATGCTTCTGGCTCAGGGCCTCTCATGAAGTTATACCGTAGTCAAGATGTCACCCAGGACTGCAGTCATTTGAAGACTTGACTGGGCTGGAGGCTCAGCTCCCAAGATGTCTTATGTATCTGGCAAGTCTGTGCTGACTGTTGGCAGGAGGTCTCAGCTCCTTGTCACAGGGATCTCTCCAGAGAACTGCATGTCCTTACAATATGGCAGCTGGTTTCCCCAAAGTAAACGATACAAGAGAACAAGGAGGAAGTGGCAATGTTTTTATGGCCAAGCCTTGAAGTCATACAGCATCATTTTGCAATATCCTATTGGTTACACAGGTCAGCCCTGCTCAGTGTGGGAGGGGAATGCACAAGGACATGAATACCAGGAGATAAGGATCATTGAGGGCCCTCTTGGAAGTGGCTGCTTACTTCCATCTTTTGAGCACTTATTCTGTGCCAGGCACTGGGTAAAGCAATATTTGTTTATCATTGTCTTTCCCCCCCCCCCCACAGTAACCCAATGAGGTAGGTACTATTGCTAGCCCGATTTTGCACTGGAGGAAACTGTGGCTCAGAGAGGTTAAGCCATGACAAAAGTCACTCAGCCAGCAAGTGGCAAAGCTAGGTCAGTCGGACTTTAGAGGCCAATTGTTTAACATCTTCCCAGAGAAAGAGTTTGGGAATGAGGATAGGGAAGAGCTTGAGATAAATGTTGGCATTCCAGGAATCTGGATGCAGACAGGAAAACCCTTTCTCTGCAGCCCTGAGAACGTGGCTGGAATTCCCACACTCAGTCTCCATTCTGACAGGGACAGGCTGGAATTGCTTTTGGTTGCTGTGTTGATTGACACACCTACCCTAACTATTTCAGACTACACAGGAATTCACTTCCGTGAGTGTACAGACAGAGCCCAGAATCCTTAGTATGTGACGAGAAGTCTTTGCAAACCTGTGCGGGCACCTTGCCCCTAAGCGTGGTGTGTAGTTTATATAAGTTATGACACTCTCCCAGCTTGGGTAGTTCCCGCCACCTAGAATGCCCTTTCAACTGCCACCAAATCAGAAGAGAATCCTGACTGAGCCCCAAAGACCTGGGTCTAATCCTATCTATGCCTCTTACCAGCTGGATGGAACCTGGGGCAGGTTACTTCTTACTGTTGGGCTTCAGTTTCCTCGTCTGTTTATGGGGAACTAGACTCTCTCCCCTGCCTACCTTTCAGGGTTGTCATAAAGCCCAAATGAAGGCAATGAGAGGCCCAGTCCTGGGGCCCTGGGAACCAAGTGAAACCACTCAGTTCTCACCAGCCAGGGGCACTTAGCCGAGGTGCTGCTAAAGCAGGTCAAAGTGGAGTGAGCCAAGAGAGACGATGTTGGCTCCGAGAACCGAGAAATGGCCCTAGCAGCTGGGCTGGACTTGGGCAAAGGACTCCTAACCCAAAAATAACAAGACCTTTCAAAACGAGAGGCAACAAGCATTTACTGAGATCAATAAGAATGGCTCTTCAGGATGCACTGATTCAGGCAGAAGCCCAAAGTGTGTTCTGATTAGGAAACAAAGGCAAGAGGTATTTATGAGAAGGGGAGGCAAACAATTACATCGATAGTAGGAGGACATTTCTAAGGGTGCAGGAAAGCTGACATAGTGTTTCCTGATTCTAAACAATGTTTTTAATTTTCGGCCCTGTGGTCATCATTCCAGTAGTCATAATAACTACTTCCTTATTACCCTTGCAAACAATTTTGGGGGCACAAGTTTGCTTAGGTCGAGTCCAAAGGTTATTTTGCCCTGTTTTAACTTTCCAAAGATTTGAGGCATAAGATATGCAAGGCAGTTCCTCTGGGATGGCAGCTCCAACTCCATTTTAAAATGGCTCTGTTTGTTATTGTTTACAGGACTGGATTGCCTGCCTGCCTGCCTGCCTCCAGGGACGGCTAAGTAGGACACAATTCCCATTTGTTTATAACATCCACTGGGTGTTTTTCTGATTATAGTATGGTTATCATGGAAAAATCTGGAAACTGTAGAAGAAGAAACACACAAAAAGGGTTATACAAATCACCTGTAATCCCACCACCGCCATGAGATAACTTTACTATAATTTTTTTTTAACACGATTGAGTGCATACACTGTATACTGTGTTTTTTTGTGTGTTTTTTCACTGATACCGTAATTTCAGGAACATTTCTCCAAGTCATTAAAAAAGTTCTACTCTAGGGTAGTTGTAAGGCTATGGAATATTTCGGGGGCAGGGTTGACTCTATGTGGTTGATTTAAATGCTCACTTCCTGGCAGCCCTACTTTCTCAGTTGGACGGAGCTGGTCCCATCTGCTCCATGAACCATTTGAATTATAGGTCTGAGGATTAAAGAGTGGCTGGCAATGGTGAAAAGCTCTCTTGTTATGTTATTTGTTTAAAGTTTAATTATACAAAGAACAACTGAATATATTCTCATTGTAAAAAATCCAAACCTTACTGACAACAGTGAAGCCGCCTAAGCCACACAAAGTAACTATTGTCACCAGTTTGTATGGATCCTGCTGACTTTTCTCAATGCATTCTCATGTATACACCCAGAAATATATATCAAAATATATATATTTATATATATAAACACATATATAAAATGTTGTGACACATAATATATACAAAATATAAACAATGCAATAAAATAGAAATGCCTAGAATACATGATTTAATATATTGTAAGTGTCCTGCAACTCACTCTTTTCATTAGCCAATACTTGTGACTCAGAGTTCTGTCCATGAGGATGTTTTACTCTGTCTTGTCCTTTTTAATGGTTGCATAGTATTTCACAACATAGAGGGACCAACATTTATTTTACCAGCCCACTAGGGATGGACATTTAGGTTGTTTCCAATTTCTCATTAGTATAAACACTTCAGTGTGGAAAACCTGTACACGTCCCTTTGCACAAATGTGAGTGTTTTTCTCAGATGGATCTCAAGAGATGGGGCTGCGGGGTCACGGGCAGGTTTAATTAAGAGGTAAAGAAATTGCACTCAGAGAGAAGGGAGTGGCTCAAAGTCACACAGCCAGTTGGTGACAGTGTTGAAATATGACCTTTTGGGTGATCCCCCCTATGGATTTTAAATCATTCACAAGCTGAACCAGTGGTTCTCAAAGCGTGGTCCTGGAACCCCTAAGGGTTCCCAAGACCCTTTTAGGGGGACTTTGAGGTCTAAACTATTTTCATAATAACACATAGATATTATTTGCCTTTTTTACTTTCATCCTGTCATGAGTGTACACTGGAGTTTTCCAGAAGCTACATGATGTGACGAGATCAATGCTCTGAATCTAAGGAAATATGTGCTTGTGTATTCTTGTGTTTAAAAAATTCTCAATATTAATTTCTAATATAGTAAATATCAACAAATATAACCTAAATAAACAAGAGTTCATTGGCATCCGCAATGATTTTTAAGAGTGTAAGTGACCCCTGATTAAACAATTCCCAGCCCTGTGATTCTACCAGATTCTGAGGGTCTGATCTCTTAATGACTTTTCTAGAGCAATAGGAAAAGGGTCCCAAGCACAGCATGAGTCTCCAAGGCCCTGACAGTGGCTGTGGATGTGACAGGGACTCAAAGTGCTGTTCTTCTGGACGTCTTCTCTTGTTAGCTTTCTCTTAGGTAGTGGCTTCTCCCTCCACTTGCCACGGCCACCAAGTCCCACGCAAAGGCATGCCCACTGCCATCAGCCCAGGGAATCAAGTGGCCTATATCCAAGTCTTCCTGAGGTTCAGGGTACCTCAGCTCTTACTGAGCCCCACCATGGGTCCCCATGTCGGGAACAGGGCCTCTGAAATAAGAGGAGGCAAAGCTGGATGGGAAGATAGGGAAGGACCTCACTCTCCAGACATCTGAACAAGCCTCCAGGATTCCACAACCACAGCTCCATCCCCTCATTGCAGCTCAGAGCTTCGACCTGCAGAAATCAGAGGACATGCTTCAGAACGTGAGGACAACATCTCCCCTAGCCTAGCCTGGCCCTGGTTTTTATCCCAAGCCTGAGGCATTCATTCATGCAATGCCCATTTATTGAGCCTCAATGTGAGCCTGGCCTGCACTGGCACTGGGGAGAATGCAGTGATGGAAAGAGAGAGCAAAGAAACCAGATAAACAAATAACAAGACAATTCACCCCCGATCATGGAAAGTGCAACAAAGACAGTGAAATAGAAAGAAGGGAAGTTGGGGAGGCCTTTCCTGCTGAGGTGGAGCATTTCAGCTCGGACATGAACGCTCAAGAGGAGGCAGACATGTGGAGATGAGAGGCAGAGGGTGCAGCTGTGCAAAGGCCCTGAGGTGGGCAGAGCCGGTGTATTCCAGGAACACAGGGAGGTTGTGTTGTAGAGAGAAAGGAGAGAGGGGAGGCTGCATGGGTGGCCCAGGCCCATCCCCCGGGCCCGCCAGGCCTCTTATGGGATGTAGGTTTTTGACTAAGGGCAACTGGAAGGTGGAGACTGAAGAGTCTGACTCCTGCTTTGCAGAGCTCCCAGGGTGGCCACGTGAGGAATAAAGTGTGGGGAACAGACAGAAGAATGCAGTGAGAAGCAGCTGGCAAGTGCGGGCCTCACTTATCCCTCTCTCCCTCCTCTGAGTCTGACCCTCCTCCTTCGTGTCAGACCATGTCTCCCTCCTCCCGCTCCTGTCCCCAGCTCCAATTCTATTCTACACTCTGGCAGGCTCTCAGTGGGGTAAGCAGAAGGGCCTGGCCTGGTGTCCCTTTGGAGATCTGTCGCTTAGGCAGGATCTTCAGCTCCTGCTGTGCCTGCAGCATGTGGCGTTCGGAAAGCAACAGGACCTAAACAACATCTTTGTGTGGCAGTCCCAGGAGGTGAGCCCCCAGGTCCCCAATGGCCTCCCCTCTGGAATTCTGGCTCTCTCTCAAACCCACCCACGCTCCCCAAGCCTTCTGTCTCCTGTATCCAGGTGGTCAGGCTGGTCAATACCAGCGGCATCTGCTTTCACGACAGGGAGAGCAGCCCTGTCTGGTACCACGTTATCAGAGGCCTGGACCCCAAGGACCTCCTCCTCTCAGTCTTCAAACAGGAGCTGAGCTGTGAGCTGCTCCTGCAGGAGTGGCAGAACGAGGAGGGGAGGGTACCAGGGGGCCCTTCCACACCCCTGGGCAGCCTCAGCCTGGCACCCTCCAAGGCTGCCTTCTGGCACTGGGCACTCCCCTGAGCGCCACACCCAGCACCTGCCTTCCTGAGCAGCTTTGTTCCTCCCAGACCGAGGAGTAAACACAGGCTCAGAGAGTCCAGGAACCCAGTAAGTCGCCAAGCCGGGTTTCACTCCCCCTTGACTGGCCCCAATGCTCTGCTCAACCCATTGGACCACGTTGCCCTCTGTGGTTTCATTTGATGGAGGGAGACAGGTATTTCAGCCCCACTGGACAGAGGAGGAAACTGAGGCACAGAGACTTGCCCACCCATGGACAGATGTGTGGAGATGCCCGTTGAGATGGCTTGCTGGCTTGCTGGCATGAGACTTCCATGACAGGTAGAGCTGAGATAAGCCAGGCTAGTGCCCTGGGCTCAGGCCCAACCCTATCTTGGGTCAGGTGTGTGGGACAGACTCTCATGAGGTCTCACCCCCTGTCGTTCTTTCCCTTGCAGCTGGGAAAGAAGGTTCAGAAAATCACATCTGTTTTTGATGTTGAGGGGCTGAGCCTGAGACATCTGTGGAAGCCAGGAAAGGAGTGTGCCCGGGAGGTGAGGCAGCCCCACCAGGGGGTGCAGGGTGGTTCACATACCTGGGCCTCTGACCCCCACTTGTTGATGTGGGGTGGAGGTGGGGTCCTTATTGCTTACTTCCTGTTTGCAGGGATGTTTTCAACCCCACAGTCTCTCAGGGCTGTACCAAGTCAGCTCAGCACCATCGCATGGCCACCATCTCATGCCTAGCAGGTCACCACGGCCTACCAGGGTCCCTGTGAATGTCCCTCCCCTTCTTCTGGGAGGGGGCTGGGAGCAAGTCAGCTCTGGGAGCTCTGAGGAGGGGAGGGAGGCCCTAGGGAAGCGGGGATACCAGGAGCAGCCAGACTACACTTTCCTTTCTTTCTGCTCAACCCAGGATAGCAAAGACCCTAAAACTTAAAAATTTTTAAGAGCAGCCATGAAAACATTATACTAAATTAAAGAAGCCAGACCCCAAAGACCACATATAGTACAAGCCCATTGATAGGAAATGTCCAGAATAAGCAAATCCACAGAGACAGAAAAGTTAGTGGCTGCCAGGGGCTGGAGGGAGAGGGGAACGGGGAGTGACTGCTAATGGGTTCAGGGTTTCCTTGTGAAGTGATGAAAATGTTCTGGAACTAGATAGTGGGGATGGTTGCACAACTTTGTGACGCTATTGAAAAAATCACTGAATGTACACCTTGGAAGGGTGAGATTTAGATCTCAATTGAAAAAAAAAAAAAAAGCCGTGCCTTGTAACTTGAAATCTTTATTATGCTAAAGAAAGTCTGTCTCATTCCTAAAGCCGAACTATTGTCCAAGCCTCAAGCAGGGGAACCCTCTATAGTCCTTCCAGGTTTTTCTGGTCTGCAGTGGGCGGGGCCATCCCCCTGCAGCCTGTCAAGAATCTGTACTAGTTGCTTTCAGAAGGCCTGTGACTAGGATCCAAGAAACTGGTAAATGGCGGCTTCTTTTGCCTGGTGGGTTCTGGGTGTCTGAGGTGCCTCCTACAGCTGGTGGCAGAGACTAGAGCTCTATCCTTGGGGGGCCTGGAGGGTGGGGAGGGAGAGGACACAAGAGTCAGTATTTAGATACCTGTAGCTTGTGCATTGACCTGCGTTTGGTTCCACAGTTCTCACAGCACTCTGCAAAAATTACCCTGAAATTTTGAAGAATTTAATTGTTATGAAAGGTGGATAAACCAGCCCAGGATATACAGTGGGGGGCAGGGGACATGAGGCGACAGGGTGAGGAACTGACACCCTAAAAGACCCTGAAACCCTGCCTGTTTCAGCCCCCAAGCTGTTTTCTGTGGCCTTCCACCTGGCCAGTCATGCATGATGGAGGAGATACACACAAAGCTGGTGATACTGGGAGGTGAGAGCAGCTCTGGGCCTCCTCTCCAGCCTGGAGCCTGGGCTGCGTCTGGCTCTCCACAGACCTGATGGTTCCTGCATCCTAGGGCATTGGGCTCCAGGACCAACTAGCATGTGGACCCCACTGCTTTGTGGCATCAACTGCTGAGGTCTGTGTGCCCACTTGCAGAGGGCAGAGGGACCAGGAGCCGTCTGAGAGACACCCAGAGGCAGCATGGGGGGGCAGATGTGAGTTGGGAGATGTGGATTTGAGGGTTGGCTTTGCTAGTTACTAGCTGCAAGTAAGCTAAGTTATGTTCCCTGCCCGTGTCCTCAGTTTTCTCATCTGTAAAATAGGGAGAATAAGATCCAAGTTTTCCAAATTATACAACTAATACAGTTTGGAAATTTGGAAAATATAGAAATATATAAAGATGGAGGCGGAAATCTTGTCATCCAGAAAACTACTGTTAACATTTACTGTCTCTTCAGAGAAATACTTTTTGAAAAAATTAAAATAGGCTTATATCATACATACACCCTTTTGCAACATACCTTGTTCACGTATTATGTGATAAACATTTTTCCATTTTGGTAAAGTTTTTAAATTTATGTTGTTCGTAATGTTTTTACATTAGGAAAAAGTCAGTAGTGAAGATCTTTATAGATAAATCTTTCTACACATCTGGAATTTTTTCCATGGGATAAAATCCTAGAAATGGCAAGGTTTTTTTTTCCCAACGGAGAATGCATGTATTAGGACTTCTGACACGTTTTACAGTGTAATGTTCCACCTCTGTCAGAATTTAACTTCATCAGCTATGTTTGAATGTGGCCATTTCTCCTCAAGCTTACCAACATTGGCCCTGAATAATTTAAAAGATCTTGCCATCTTTAAAATGGAAAATGATTATTATTATTTTATATCTTGGATTTCTTTTCTCACTTGTGAGATTAGAATTTTCCTTTATGCTTTACTTTGTTTGTTTGTTTACAGCTTCTTGGTATCTCTCACCCACTTTCTTTCTTTCTTTTTTCTTTTTTGTTTTAATTAAAACTTTTATTTACACAAAAAGAGCTGCAGCCCAGGAGACACAGATTTAAATCCAACCTAAATTGTGCTTCCACTAGCCCATCGTCTAGAAAAGTATTTTTCTTACTGATTTATAGGTGCTCTTTACATATTAAGCACATTGAACTTTTCTGTCATATTTGTGGCAAACATTTTCCCAAATTTATGTTTTCCTGTTATTTCTTATTTTTGACTTAGTGTTAGGTTGTCACATTCGCGGGGGGAGGGGGTAGCTTTTACATTGATTTCTCTGTTGCCCTTTTTTTTTTTTAATTGGGGAATATTGTGTGTTTCTCCAGGGCGCAGCTCAGCTCCAAGTCCAGTGGCAGTTTTCAATCTTAGCTGCTGGTGGGTGCACCATCCCACGTGGGAACTGAACTGGCAACCTTGTTGTTGAAAGCTGGAGCTCTAACCTGCTCTAACCAACAGCCATTTAGCTGCCCTCGCTGCTTTTATTTATTTATTTATTTATTTATTTATTTATTTATTTCCCTCCCTTTCTTTGCCCCCGCCCCCGCTGGCTTGCTCCCTCCCTCCTGGCAGCCCAGCTCCAGGGAGAGCTGTTATTCATAATCTTAGCTGTAGAGGGCGCAGCTCACTGGCCCATGTGGGAATCCAACCCATGACCTCCGTGTTAGGAACACAGCGCTCCAGCCACCGGGCCAGCCCCTTTGTTGCTGTTATACTTAAGCAGTCCGTACCTATCTCAGGGTATGTTGGGTATTCACCTCTGCTTTCTTCATTGTTGTTCCCACAATGCCCTTATTCCTTTGACTGTGGACCACCCTTGACTATCTCAGAAAAGCTGGGGCAGGGCTGGGGAGCTATCACAAGTTTGCCACCTGTTCTGAGGGTGCTGCAGGAGCTGAGGGTATGGGCTGACAGGAAGGCTGAGTTCAGTCTCCAAAGGAAAGGAAAACCCAGGTCAGGGCCAGCCTGTCCTCACCCTCAGGCTCCAGGAGGTGCTGTTCTGAGTCCCTACCCAGATGGCCTAGACAGATGAGGGGCAGGGTATCGGGCCTGGAGCGGCAGGCCTGGGGGCAGGAACATATGCTGAGCTCCCAGTCTAGACCAAGAGCCTCTCAGCTTCCATCCTGGGGGAATGGGCACCAGGAGCACACCAGGGAGGGTGGAAAGTACACCACAGGACAGCCCTGGGCTTGGCTCCCTCTGCCTTCTGGCAGCCTCCCTGCGTCCCTGTGGAGCCCCCCGCCCATTGCCCCCACAGGCAACTGGAAGCAGGAGCTATCAAAGTTCATCAGCCCTGACCAGATACCCATGGAGTTTGGGGGAACCATGACTGACCCCGATGGCAACCCCAAGTGCCTGATCAAGGTACAGGGTGCCCAGAGGTCATAAAGGGAGAGGCGATGGCCATGGTCCCACTCACCCACCCTCACCCTCAGATCAACTACGGGGGCGAGGTGCCCAAGAGCTACTACCTGCACAACCAGGTGAGGGTGCAGTGTGAGCACACGGCGACCATGGGCCGCGGCTCCACCCTGCAGGTGGATAACGAGATCCTGTTCCCAGGCTGTGTGCTCAGGTAGGGATGGTGGCCACTCACACCTGGGCATAGCTGGGAGGGGCCCGGAGCCCAAGCAGGTGATCATCAGAGGGGCCCTGTCCCCTGCAGGTGGCAGTTTTCATCAGATGAGCCAGACACCAGCTTTGGGGTTTTCCTGAAGACCAAGAAGGGGCAGCGGGCAGTGGGTAGGGGCCATGATGGAGGTGCTGCCCAGCCAGTGCTACAACGCCCACCTGGTGCCTGAGGATGGGAGCCTCACCCGCCTCACCTAAGGCTGGTGTCTGTAATTGTTGGCAGGGAATGGCTCCACCTGGAGATGGGGGGCAGGGTAGGTGCCTCGTGCATCCAGGTCTCACCAGGTCAGGGTCCCTGGCTCCCATAGGCACAGAGTGGAGTTGGGTCTGGGCTCTGAGGTGTGGCAATGCCTCCCTAGTCTAGATGGGATTCTACAACAGCCAGTCCCAGCCCTTCTGTCACAGTAGGTCTGCATCGTAGGAACTGTTGGGGCAGTGTCCCAGTGGTGGCCAGATGCCCACAGCAAAGCAACACAAAACACTATTCCGATTATTATCTCCTGTGACCACACACTCAGCAAAAACTGTAGGCCTTTTTCTATGAACCAATACTAAGCCATGAGTTCTTGCTCTAAAATATATTGTGTTAATAGAAAATTTGACATATAGTAAGACCAACAGATCTGGAAACAATTGCCATTGAAAGGATAATGTATTACTCAGTTCCCAAGAGAACGGGTATGCTATGCCACAGGGGGCCACAGGGAGAAGCACCACATTGGGTCATAAGGTGGAGGGAGAGGGAGGAACTGTGGCAAAAGCTTTTGTTATGGTTTCCACAGGAAGGAATGGGTGAGGCAGGGGAAGTCGGACTAGGATTGGCTAATCTGAATAATTTCAGCAGGCTCTGGGGCACAAGGGCTGTCCCTGGTTGTCTAGCACCTGGCCCTAGGGTGACAAGGGCAGAGGAGTAGTGGCCCAGAGTATGGGAGCTTGATGCAGGAGGTGGTCAGAGTGTGGGTTCTGTATTAGTTGGTTTGTATTCAAAAAGCACACTCATAGACAAGTTGTTTACAATCTCTAGGAATTGGCTATTCCTGGGAGGGGCAGTACCTCCAGATATCAAAGCATCAGAATATAGAAAATAAAAGACGTGGTTAATACAATTACCCAGCAAGCAGCTCTGCAGTTGCCACTCTGAACTGAAATTCAATGTCACAACTTTCCCTATCTAGAAAGAATTTGTGACGCTTGTTTCTGTTTTACGCACACATGATGCCTTCCCAGTATTAGGGCGTCTGAGAATTTGTTCACTCTCGGGTCTCCATCCAAGCTCCTGATTAAGATTTCAGACCCAGCCTCACTCTGAGCCCCAGAGGCCCCATAACCCCATTAGCTTGACCCTGACCTGGGTCTGGCCCCTGGGTCTGGCTGTGCCATCAGCAGAGATTCTGCCTAAGCATCCACTATTTACATGCATTGTCCAGCTTACTGTCAATGTGGTAGTCCCAGAAGACAGCCAAACTACTTCCCTAATTGACCACTTTGCTGGAAATCCTGTCCAAACGTGGAAATCCTATCTAAACATGGAAATGTGGACACTCAACAGGTCTTACCCTTGGTGACCCCACGTAGGCTCCCAGGGCTCACTGCTTTCATTTTTAAGGGTTTACCATCCACCCCTACTCAACAATCTATTCCAAACTTTTGATAACAAGTTTACACAGCTGATTCCAAAATCCATTGGCTGGCTCCTCTCATCCTCCATGATTCTGGCATGTTCTCCTGCACAGATGGTACCATGGATCTGGGGTGGGGGGTGCTGGAGAAATGCCCCATAGGCTGTAGTCCAGTGGGCTAGAGGAGGGCACCAGGGAACCGCTCTGACCCTTTGGCCCCATGGTCTGCCCCTCCCACCCACCACCGTATCCACTTCAACATCTTTGCTACACGCTCCCCGGGAACAGGCTAAAGGCTAGAGCCAGGCTAGATAATGGTAGTGTCCACAGCTGACCCCACCTGCCTCCTCTTCCACTATCTGCCCACTCAAAGCCTCCACTCCAGGCTCACCTCCCCTGCTCCAGACAGAGGTGAGGCTCTGACCTGCCCTTGCTCACTGTCTGCTCCTCCCCAGTTCTCTCCCACAGCCACCATGGATTTATGCAATACCCTCCTGACCAGTATCCCTGCTTTGAACTTCTGCTGTCTTCCCCATTCTTCACACGTGGCCCAGAGTTATCTTCCTGGCACAGGTAGACTCACACCGGTCCCTTCCTCTAAAACCTTCAAAAGTTCCCTATCCCTGGAAGGCATGTCCCAAAGTCCCCAGAACAGCCTGAAGTTCCTTCATGACGTGACTCCAATCTTTCTGAGCCCCCTGCCCCCATAGCATCTCTCTTCCCTCTTATTCTGTGAGTTTCTCTGGGCAGTTGCCTCTGCCTAAAGAAACTCCACGTCTTCCTTCCATTCCTACCTTAGAAGCCCAGCTCAAATATCATCTCCTCTGGGGGACATTCCGTGGATGCCCTAGAGCGGTGCGCTTGCTAAGGCCTCTACTATAACAGTCTATCTTCAGGGAGCCAGGGCAGGTAGTGTAAAGGATCCAGGCCTTGAGGGTAGACAGATAAGCATTCAAACCCTGGCTCTAGCTTTTATCAGCCTCTGAAGCTCAGAGCATATGCGTACAGTGGTGAGCTCAGCAACTATGGCCCATGTCTTCATGTGAAAGGGGTGAGTCAAACAGTTCAAGTAAGCAATGTCTAATGAGAGTAATACTCACAAAAGGGGAGTAGGGTTCTGTTGGAGCATTTAACTGGGGGATCAGAGATGGTAAAGATGCACTAACTAGGCAGTGCACAAGGAGAAGGTGAGGAAATGGTGTTTAAGTCAGAGAGAATAGCATGTGCAAAGGCCCCGTGGTAGGAGGGAGCAACAAGGGGAGATAGATCGCTCCACAAACTCCCCACCTGATGCTCTGTGGCATGGGAAGGTCAGGGACCTCCTGGCTTTTGTAGAGGAAGAAAGACAGAAATTCAGCTGTGGCCCCAGACCTCGAATCCCCCTTTTCCCCTGGTCCTAGCTAGGTCTTTGGGGTCATGGGTCAGTCTCCCCTTGTCCACTCCTCTCTCCCAGGCCCTTGTGACCATCTCTCTTCCTAGAGAGCAGAATACAGGGGGGATGTGGCCACACCAGGTCCTTCCTTTCCCTGGGGTCACCCTGAGTTAATGGAGGGAGCCAAGGAAACCCTCCAAAAGCTGCCCTAGAGCCTAATCTCTACCACCTAGGCAGGCCTACGCATGAAGCCACCCTGCCCTTGGCATCTGTGTCAAGCAGACACTTCTTCCCAACCTCTCCAAATCCTATGTATTTGGAGGAGAATCCAGTGGCATCTGTCCATCCTAGACGTCTGCGGGATGGGACTGATTTAGCCATAATGTGCGGACAGTGTGGGCAGGGGCTTCTGCAGAGCCTAACTGCACCCCAATAATGGAGATGCCATTCACCCCACCAAGTTTCCTTTAGCTGGCAGCTTATAGGCTTGAACTAGGACTGCAAGCCGGACACCTGTGGCCATGGAGCGATGCCAAGAGTTTTGGGGGCACCTGAAAGATGGGAGGGAGAGACACTGCAGTGAGTGGGCAGGAGGTGTGAACTTAGTGTTACGTACCATGGCAACACATCATTGCAGTCCAGCTTCTCCGCCCACACGCCAGGGGGCACCAAAAGAATGCGCCACCTTTTGGATTGCAGGAGGAGACAGGCACACCCTGGAAGAGAGGAGTCA
Organism: Rhinolophus sinicus; assembly: GCF_057876585.1. NCBI lineage: Eukaryota > Metazoa > Chordata > Mammalia > Chiroptera > Rhinolophidae > Rhinolophus > Rhinolophus sinicus. The sequence continues at coordinate 21,482,143 of NC_142509.1, forward strand.
TCTGTCTGCCAAACCCCTGGCACCCAGGTGTTTAGAACGAAAGTCCTCCACACCCAGCAATAACTGAAGTTTGAGCAAGCGGCAGTGTACTGCAGGCTCAGGGGAGGACATCTGCTCTGTGTCGGAAAGACAGGGACCTCAGGGTGACCTGGATCCACGGAGCTGGGCAGGCAGAAAGACATGACATGGTGAGCAGCTGGCCGTGCACCACCCTGCCTGGATTCCAGTCCTGGCTTTGTGCTTGCTGACTGTGAAACCTCAGGAGGCTCCTTAACTTCACATTCCTGGTCCAAAAACAGGGATAATAATTGTGCCTCCCTCAGAATGTGTCCGAAATATTAAATGAGCTAACACTACACTGCCTGATATGGCAAACGTTGACCACCTGTATTAGTTTGCTAAGACTGCATAATAAGGTACCCCAGACTGAGTGGCTCCAACTACAGAACGTATTCACTCACTATTCGGGAGGCTAGCAGTCCAAGACCAAGGTGTCAGTCAGCAGGCATGGTCCTTTCTAAGGGCGATGAGGAAAAATCTGTTCCGCGCCTCTCCCCTAGGTTCTGATGATTTGCTGGCAATCTTTGGTGTTCCTGGGCTTGTAGAAGCATCACCTCAAACTCTGCCTTCATCTTCACATAACGTTGTCCCTGTGCGTGTGTCTGTTTCCAAATTTCCCCCTTTAATAAGGACACCAGTCATATTGGATTAGAGGCATACCTTATTCCACTTTGACCTCATCTTAACTAATTACTTCTGCAAAGACCCTGTGTGGGGGCAGAGCCCCAAAAAGTAGTTTCCAGGCTCTCGGCCTCACATAGACAGGTGCTGGCTCAGGTAGTAAATGGCCATCAACTGTGATTGCATGGCCATCAGCTGTGGCTAGTTGGCCGTCAGCTGTAACCAGTGAGCCATTGGCCACTAATATAACTGCTGTGGCTATGCTAACAGAGAGAGAGAGAAAAGAATGGGGGCTAGCAAGAAGATGGCTGCTGGGCTGGCAAGTGTGGATGGCGGTTTGCGGACAGTGTGGATCCAGCCTCCAGTGAGAGTATAGTGCCACCAGAGAGAATATAGTGGTATGACTCCCCTACCTATGGCTCCGTGGGTGTTCCTTTTTGGCCTCACCATATCCTGCGTTCTTGTATGGGGAGCGGGAGCAGAGACCCCGCAGGCCTCCCTGCACGACAAATGGCGCAGCGAGCAGGGTCTCCCGCATGACACCCTGTTTCCAAGTAAGGCCACATTCTTAAGTGCTGGGGTTTAGGACTTCAACATCTGAATGTGGGGGCAGGGACACAATTCAACCCATAACACCACATGTGGCTATTTGAGCATTTGAAATGTGGCTAGTCGGAATTGAAATGTGCTAGTATGCTACATGCACACTGGATTTCAAAGAGCTGATACAAAAATAAAAAGAATGCAAGATATCTCACTATGAATTATTAATTTATCTCATTTATTGGTCACATTGATCACATGTTGAAATGATATTTTGGGTACATTATGTTAAATAAAATATATTATTCAAACAAAATTTTTATGTGCCTGCTGGAGAATTTCAAGTTACCTGTGTGGCTCCCACTACCTGTCTGTTGGACAGCACTGAGCTAATATTTACAAAACCCTTAGACCAGGGCCTGGCCCATAGAAAATACATTTAAGTGCTGGTTAAATAAAGTTAACTTGTGACGTGTGACATTTTAAAAATATCACTTTTCCTACTCCACTGGAGAAAGTTGGGGATAAATTTCTTTTCTCGTGTGGCCCTTCTTTTGTTGAGTGGATTTTGTTTTACATTTCAGAAGCATATGGCACATGTAATGTTGTCCTATCTTTTACAAATTGTTTCCTTTGATTTTTTTTCCCATGTGTTTTATAAACTCTTTATCAACCACATTAAGCATCATGGTTTCCTGAAAAAATATTTCCAAGTTTCCTGTTAATAATGCACAAACACAGAGGGTAAGGGGGGTGGGGGGTGGGAGATGAGGATAAGGGGGATCAAATATATGGTGATGGAAGGAGAACTGACTCTGGGTGGTGAACACACAATGGGATTTATAGATGATGTAATACAGAATTGTACACCTGAAATCTATGTAATTTTACTAACAATTGTCACCCCAATAAATTTAAAAAATAAATAAATAAATAAATAAAATAATGCACAAACAACATTAAGCTGAAAATATTTTCTGTTAGTTAGGATGATTGGGCAAAGTTGTAAACTACTGAAGGATCCTAATGCATATTGTCAAATAGTTTTCTAGAAAAGCTGAACCAATTTCTAGTCCTGCCAGCAATGTCTGAATGTCTCCATTTCACCAACTTCTAACTAACTAACTCTATTATTTTTTAAAGGCTTTGTGTATGTTTGTTTTGTTGCTATAATAATTTGGTGGAGGAAAAAAGTATCTCATTATTTATATGCACATTTCTTTGATGATCTGGAGGCTGAGCATTTACCCACTTGATTGCATTCCTCTTCTGATAATTGGTGTTTTGAGTCTTTTGTCCTTTTTTTAGTGTCTTACTATTTTTCTTATCAATTTGCACACGTTCTTTAAAAGATATCAGTTTTTGTACATTTTATTTTTCCCAACTTCACATCAGCAATGACTGACTTAATGCCTTACAACTGATTGTCCCTTTGTGATTTCTGTCATTGCTTTTAGGCACAGACTGTGCCCTTCCAGAGATGTGGTGTCACTTTTACTTTCTTTTAGCTTTTTGTAATCTCTCTCTCTCTCTCTCTCTCTCTCTCTCTCTCTCTCTCTCTCTCTTTCTCTCTCACTCAGATTTAAAGTCTAGGACAGCACTGTCCAAATGAAATAGAATGCAAGCTGCAAATTTGAGTCACACCCATAATGTAAAATTTTCTGGTAGCTGCGTTTTTAAAAATTAAAAGAATAGAGCACAGAAAATGTTTAGGGTAGTGACACTATTCTGTATGATACAGCAAGATACCACGATGGTGAACACAGGTCATTATGCAGTTGTACAAACCCATAGAATATACAACACCAGGAGCGAACCTACCGTAAACTATGGGCTTTGGGTGACAATGACGTCGGTTCATGAGTTCTAACAAATGTACCCCTCTGGTGTGTGTGGTCCATAGTGGGGCAGGCTGTGTGTGGGGGTGGGGGGTATATGAGAGCTCTCTATGCTTTCTGCTCAATTTTGCTGTGAATCTAAAACTGCCCCCAAAAATAAAGTTTATTAATTTGAGAAATTCTAAATTATAAAAAAGTAAAACAAATGGGTGAAATTCATTTTAACAATATATCTTATTGACCCAATATACCCCAAAACATTATCATTTCAACATGTCATTAATATAAGAAATGAATGAATGGAATCTATTTAATTTTTTGGGTATTAGGCCTTTGAACTTTGGTGTGTATTTTGCACTTACAGCACATCTCCATTTTCCCTAGTGACAGCCAAATTCCCAAAGCTCAATAGCAACACGTGGCTTGTGGCCACCAGGCCGGTCAGCGCTGGCCTTGAACTTCATTTGAGCCCAAGGGAGGGCAGAGGGGAAAGGTTCTGGTGGCCTGATTTACCTCCCCGTTTACCTTTACCTCCCATTTGCTCCTCTCTCTGGAAAATTCCTGCCGAACCAATTTGAGTTTTCTCACCTTCCCCAGTGACCTTTGCCTGACTCTTGGATGCCATCCTGGACACCTGTGTCAGCCACCCAACACTCTTTGGCCTCCCAACCCCTCCATCACTCCACCCAGGGCTTCCCCACTGCCACCTCCCTCTCCTTGGCCTTTGGGCTGTGGATCCTACCCAGTAGCTCACAAGGGAGCCATTCCTGGATCTCTACCCCTGTGGCTTGCTGCTCCAGTGACAGCCTCAAAAGCAATGATTATGAAACAATATTCCTACCAGCCAACACTTGCCGGGTATGCAATGCCAGGCAGAACCATGGCTGATTATCTTATCTAATCCTCCAGACCATCTTGAAGCCTGGAATCCTCTTGCACATAAGGGCTCTCCTATCAGTTAGTGGACACTAACAGGGTGCAGCCTGTGTTCAAAGTCAGGGGAGGAAGGTTGGGGGCCCCTTGGGAATAAAGTCCTGAGGACCACCTAGAAGGTGGAACCAAGTTTATAAAAAGTTCCTCCGTTTTGCTGGAAGGGGATCTTGGTGTTCCCTGAAACTTGCCCAAGTGTCCTTTACACCCAACCCCTTCACTGTTACGCAGAACCTGTTGTAGGAGCCCCTGGGATGGGGGGGTGGGGGTGCCTGCTTCCCCCAACTGAAATCTGTGCTCTGGGAGGGAAAGTGGCACCTCCTTGCCCCAGGTAGGGTGCGTCTTGGCGACTGGCCTTGGCAAAAACCCCAGAGGGGAGGAGAGCCCGGCAGGACAGGGCGGGGTGAAGCTAGCCCTCTCCCATCGGGGCGGGACAAACATCTGACGTGCCCGGCAAAACCAGGAGCCCATGAGCACCACGAGAGGCAAAGCCAGGCACCCACGGGCACCATGAGCGGCAGAGTCGGGGACCTGAGCTCCCAGCAGCAGGAGTCGCTGGCCAGGGTGAGGGGCTTCATGGGTGGGGAGGCTTGTGGAGGGGCCGAGCAGCCTGACGCTGCCCTCCTGGGCTGGAGCCTCTATCTTAAGACTGAAGAGGGACCCTGGAGAGTGCCTGTGTGCAGTTGCGGAGGCAGCTGTGTATAGAACACCCGACAGGAGTCCTTCTCTGGGGAAATCCAGCTTTTCACTCCTGCACGCTCCAGGCCCTTGTTCTCTGGTTGTGGGGAGAGGCGGGTGGGTGACCTGGCGCTGCCATCCATCTGGCTTCTGAGAAGCTTTGGGCAGACAGACTCCCAGCTCTCCTGCCGAGATTGCAACACATTTGTTTGGTTTCTCTTTGGGCCTGTTGTCAATGTTTTCATTAAAGGGAGATGGAGAAGTTTTTGGTGATTTCAAGACAGTACTGAAAGCCACACCTAGAAGTGTCAGGGCCATGGGGAAGGGCGAGCGTACCCAAGTCTTAGGTGCCACAGCGTTAATTCGATTTGCAGATGGCCAGGACAGTAAACTGGGACTTCAGGGTGGGGGATGGGGGTGGGTCACAGTCCTGCCTCACACTTTTGACCTGTGAAAGGGCAGCTTCAGACTTCTGGACAATGAGTTCTTTTTAGGCTCCTAACCTGGGGAAGACCTAAGGGTGCTCCAGGGAGGAATGAGAACCCCTGGTGAAGGGGGGTGGGGGGACCTGGGTGAATTCCTAGTGAACGAGAGAAGGGTCTCAGATGAATGATGGGGTCCCTGGTGAATTCCCAGGTAAAAGAGAAGGTTCCAGAAGCAGAGGGTCCCCAGATGAGGAGGGGTCCTCAGGTGAAGGAAAGAAGGTCGCCTGGTGAACCATCCCCTCCCCACTGGCAATGGCCTCAGAGATGCCCCAGATACTAGGCTCCTAGGAGGGACTGGACACCTGGCCTGTGGGGGTGAATTATGATGGAGGTGCCTGTGGGCCAAAGAGCTTTAAACAATGTAAAAAGAGTTTATTCTTCTTTTTACCACTATTTAAAAGAAATGAATGCTATTTTTAAAACTAGGGAAAAAGAGAAAAGTAGGAAGGGGGAAAGGCCACTGATAGTCCCAGAGGTCTAGTCCCTGGGAGCATTTCCTTCCCGCTTTTTCCTAAGTCTTGACCTCCTGTGGTCACACTGCCAGATGCTCCTTTCTCCACATGGCATCATCCTGAGGTAAGTTTTTCCTCCAAGTTGCTCCAGACCCTTCCCAGCACCTGCTCAGTGGCTTTCTCTTAGTTGATTGACATGTGCTCCAAGGGTGGAGTGGCCTTGAGATTGGAAGACGGGGACTCCTCCTGGCCTTGGAACTTCCTTACTCTGTTCCTGGGGAAGACCCCCTCCCCTTCGCCCCCTCCTCCCCAGCCTCAATTCCTTCATCTGCAAAGCAGGGATATGACTTCTGCCCCTCCTGCTTCAGGTTCAAAGGAGGGAATCTGGTATTGGGGGGGAGGGGGGCTGAGTGGTGCAGAGTTATTGTTTCTCAGGTAGTGTCCGTCCCCTCCCCCCTCACCCCCAGAAAAAACTTCCTCAGGAGCCCAGAGGTTACAGCTGGTCAATGTGAAAGAAGCCCCATTCCAGGTGTCTGTCCCAACTGGGGATTGTTATAGCAGTTGTCGTTGCTTGTGTTGTTAACACGGCAGATGTTTAAGTTGATTATTTATTTTTAATTGTGTGAGCAATACATGAATACATTCTTATTTTAAACATCATTATGGTGCTAAAGCTTGTTTGATGGGTGGCCGTCAAGACAGCTCCTATGGCTCCGCTGGCACCTGTTTCTAATCCCAAATTCTCAGTCACAGATTTCCCCAGCACACCCAGCCCTCCAGGCCTCACCTTCCGTTCCCTTCATCCTTATGGGAGTGGGGTCTTCTCTCTACGTCAAACCTGAGCCTCGGTTCCAAACCCAAATTCCTAGCGGCTTCCCCAAACTCTGCCAGTAGGAAAAGTTACCGCCAGCAGATCAGCTGCCCTCCTTCCCTCAGCCCCAACAGGGCCCCAATGAGGCAGCCCTGACCTCTCTTTCAGTCCCTACCTGCTGACCTTTCCTTTGGATTATTTCCACAAAGATTCCATTGTCCAGGACTCTGGGAAGTCCACTTTTGCTGAGTGCCCACATTTATGTGGCACCTGCTGCAAGCCAGGCCTGATGCTAAGTGCTTTACCTGCCCAAGTTCTTTTGATTGGCACAAGTTTATCCTTATTCCCACTTCGCAGATGAGGAAACTGAGGTTCAGAGAGGTTAAGTAACTTGCTTCCAAATCCAGACCTGCAAGATGCAGTATCAGGGGCAACGTTCCCCAAATGCTCTGGTTGGCCTGCATGAAATTCACCAGAGATCTGGGCAAAAAATAGGGATGGCAGGGCCCCACCTCAGACCTATAGAATGAGGGTCTTGGGAGGCAGAGATCCTCCAAAGTTTGAGAAGGACTCAACTCTTCCTACCATGGTGGGCTGGGGGGTGCCCCATTCCCAGGTGGCAAAACGGCCCAGGCAGCTGCTGCTAACTGAGCAGTCCCTCACCTGCAGGGTCCCTGGGCAGGGCTGACTGGCTGACTAAGGGTGGGACGAGTTGGGGATGGAACTGGAGGCCGGGGGATCATGGGAGCCCTCTGACAATCATATTTCCCACCCCCACCCAGTTCCGGGCTAGCCTCCAGGACCTGCTGCCTACCATGCCCAAAGCTGATGACTACTTCCTCCTGCGCTGGCTGCGAGGTAAGGCTGGCAGGGGCGGAGGTTTCTCTAGAGAAGGTGTGGGAGATTTGGGGAGACAGTGCCACAGAGTAGTAAAGAATGCGAGCTCTGGAATCAGTCCATTTTGTGTTAGAATCTAAACTCCCCTTCAAATCGGCGTGGCACAAAATCTCCGCTGAGCCTCAATTTCTTAATCCACCTGAGGCCACCTCCCCACCAACTGTTGTGAGTGTTAAAGTAGAGGGTGTAATGCCTGGCATCAGGTGGGCACAGGGTCAACGTGAGGTTAGTGTTAAAGTAGAGGGTATAATGCCTGGCATTAGGTGGGCACAGGGTCAACATGAGGTTAGAGTTAACACCTGGGAAGTTCTCAGGGTGACAGGCCTGGCCTGACCTTGAGTCAGATATTGCTGAACATGGTCTTCAGGACCTGCCTTTGGGTCTATCTCCGGTGCCTTGAAGACAAGCTGTGTTGTCCCCTTAGAGAATCTGGCACCAAGCAGGTGCCCAGCAAACACTTCAGGAAGTGGATGGACTAGAGAAGTAGCTTCTAGGAATTGCTGTAACAGTGTAAAATTATTATAATAACAGAAACCACCTCAGGGCTCAGGGAAAATTCACTTCAACTCAGCACACCCTATGGAATGAACTTTGAACTTGATAATCAAGGCAGAGCTGGTGGCCTTGGTGGGTTTTTTCTGGAGGTATCTCATGATCAAGGCAGAGGAAGCCTGATAGCATCTCAGGCCCCTTCCATTTGTAAATCTCTGATCCTGGATCTGATTGAAGGCCCATCACTACACTAATGCCTCAGTGAACCAATGAGCAAAAATCATGGCATTTCTAAAACAGAGTACCATGTATTCAATGAAAGTGCATTTATTTCTTCAAAATAAGTAATCACACCAATGGCTACTGTTTACTGAGAACTTACTGTGAGCCAGGTAACATGCCAAACACTTTATACACTTTGTCTCATGTTGTTTTTTTTAATAACTTTGAAAAAGATATTATTCCCATTTAACAGATTAAAAAACCTAAGGCTCAGAGAAGGTAAGTGACTTGCTCAAAGTTGCACAGCAAGTAAAAGGACAAAACTAGAATTCAAGCCCAAGTATGCCTGACTCCTCACTACCCTTAACACTGAGGGGCTCTCTGCTCCCAGTGGGACGTCAAATATCACAAGCTAAACCAACCTCTGCGTTTTAAAAGGCTTGGAAACTGAAATCAAGGCCTCTCCAAAGTCATCTAGAGAATTAAAGATCACTGCATTTTAACAAACTTTCCAGACGCCCAGTATATTCTTGGCGTGTCAGGAAAAGTCTTGGGACAACCCATTATTTCCTCATGAGCTTCCAGAGAACGGCTCGTTCTAGATCTGGCCTCAAGCCTCCTCTTACCTTGACTCTTCTTGCAGCTCAGAACTTTGACCTGAAGAAATCCGAGGACATGCTCCGGAAGGTAAGCCCTCATTCTCATCGGCATCCTGCCTTCCACAGGCTGTTCCCCAGGAATTAGAGACCAAGAGTGGGGACCCTTACTCTGTCCCATTGTCATGTTTCTTCTTTCTTCCTCCTCGGATCCTTTCTGCTTCAGACCCGGGTTCCCACAGCTCTCCTCCTGGCATCCCCACCCCCAGTTCCATGTCAGTAGAAGCTGGGGATGCTCTGGCAGGATCTTGCTGACTGTGAGTGAGAGACCTGGCCTGATGTCCCCAGGTGCCCTCAAGGCTTTTGGGGCAGGCAGCCTTCAGATCCTGCTGTGTCTCCACAGCACATGGAGTTCCGGAAGCAACAGGACCTGGACAACATCCTCACATGGCAGACCTCAGAGGTGAGCGCCACTCAGCATCCTCTAGGCCATCTGATTCCCCCCACTTCACTGCCCCCAACCATGTCCAGCCACCTGACGGAGCAGGGACATGGCCCGGTGGGCTGGTTTGAATCAGTACCTCACCCCAGGTGGTCCAGCTGTATGACGCAGGTGGTCTGTGCGGCTACGACTATGAAGGCTGCCCCGTGTGGTTCGACTTGGTCGGCGCCCTGGACCCCAAGGGTCTCCTCCTGTCAGCTTCCAAGCAGGAACTGATCCGGAAGCGCATCCAGGGCTTTGAACTGCTTTTGAAGGAGTGTGAGCTACAGAGTCAGAAGGTGAGTGACTGGCACAGGGGATCCTGTCCCTGCTTCCCCCCAGCCCAGCACTCCAGGCTCTCCTGGGACATGGCTTCTCCTCCAGTCACCCATCCACAAACACCTAACATGTGCATGACACTCTCTGCTGGCATGAGCCTAGAGTCACTAAAGCCCTTTCCCCGCTGACCTTGGGTGCAGTGAACGCTCTCATTCTGTTCCCTGGTAACCCTGGGAACAGGGAAAGGTCAGCTTTACTTATGAAAAAGACATCCACTGATTGTAAATTGCATAACTGTAAACACCTGATGGGGGAGCCATTGCTTTGGGTGTCCCTGAGAGCAGTGACCCTGGAAACTGGGCACATCCCTTGTGGGTCCCTAGAAGCTACTATGGAGCTGCTTAAAAAAAAAGATTCAGTTCTGTGGGACATGGGGCTTCTAAGCCATGAGGGACCCACACCCACCTTTGCAGATCTCCTCCTTGCCCCTAACTCTGTGTTTTCTGGCCTGTGTCCTTCAGAGTGAATCTAATGCCCTGTTGGTTTGAGTCTAAGTATATAATGAGCCTAAGGAGAGGACTCCCAGGGGGAACTGTTATGTCACTGTGGGATGATTTGACGAACGGCTGACTCCACATGACATGGACAGAGCCTGTGTACCCAGCAACTGGCACAGCCCTAAACACAAAGGACCTCCACAGAGATTTGTGGCAGGCATGAGAGACTTGTAAAGCACTGTGTTTAGTTCCTGGTTTGAATAGATGTGTGTCTCTCAAACAAGATGGCTGATATTATAGGGTCAAAGCAGCGTCTTCCACGGCATGGATGTTCCCAACTGGAGCCAATGATTATGGTGATGAAGATACTACTAACAATATCTGCTAATATTCACTGGGGACTAGCCACGTGCCAGGCACATGGGCTCATTGAGTCCTTACAGCAATTCTATTAGAGCCTGGAATTATCCCCATTTTACAAAAAAAATGAAGGCCCAGAGGGGTAAAAAACCCACCCAAGACCACACAGCCTGCCAGCATAGCTCTGGCTTGCACACAGCTGTGTGACTACAGACACTGGCTGACGTAGTATAGTACTGTACAGAATGATGTCCACTGGACAACCACGGATGTCTTTAATTCCACAGGTAACTAATTCCAGGCAATAGTGTTGAAAAAATAGTGTGATAAGGGCCACCGTGCCAGGGCTCCAATGCGGCATCTTGTCAGAGCTTAGATGGGTCCAATCTATTTGGAAAACACTGTGGGCCGCCAGGGGTGGGGGTGGCAGGAAGGTGGGAGTGGTGCCCAGGCTTCTCTAGCCAGGATCTTCCCACTAGAGCTGTTGTCTGACCTATAGACCTGTTCTGTCCCATGCAGCTGGGCAGGAAGATCGAGATGGTAGTAATGGTGTTTGACTTGGAGGGGCTGAGCCTGAAACACCTGTGGAAGCCAGCTGTGGAGGTCTACCAACAGGTAAGGTCAGAGCTGGCTCAAGGAGAGTAGGCAGCCACTGCCCACACCAGTTTCCGATTCATGGAGGACGGAGGATACCCCCCAGGGGGCCCGTAGAGCAGCCAGTGAAGCTGGCTCAGGATACCACCTCCGAGGAGGAAGTGTATCACAGGAGATGGGGTGGGTCAGGGAATAGCGGGGCAGAGGGCTCATCTCCACACCCTCAGAGGCCACCAACTCCAGGCAGGGATGTGGGAGCGTGGCCTAGACCAGACTCTTCTTAACTCCACAGTATTTTGCCCTCGTGGAAGCAAATTATCCTGAGACGATAAAGCATTTACTTGTTGTTCGAGGTGAGGATGACTGGTGGGGGGAGGAGTGGGAATGTGGGGGGACAGTGGGTAAGCCACTGAGTTCAAGGCTTCTCCAAGCATCTTTTGTGAAGAATGTTTTTTTGTTTGTTTGTTTGTGTTTGCTTGTTTTTAGCTCAGTCCTTCATAGACTGATACTTTTGGAATATACAAAAGCATGTGCAGCAATGTCAAATAAGTTATAAGTTTCTAAATGCTTACTATTATTTTCTTTACTTATCTGAGTGTGGGCTGGTAACAGATGGTCCATGGACCACATAGGTTGGTGGGCACACTTTGAGCAGGAATGGTCCCTGTCTGTGACAGGGGCATAGCGAAGGGGTCCCTGCACGTGCTCCAGGTCAGATGGTCTGGTTTCCAATCCAGCTAGCTCTGTGACTTTGAGCAAATCTATTGAACCTCGCTGAGTCTCAGTTTTCCCATTCCATGAAATGGAGATGTAATGGCACCTTCTCATAAGACAGCTGTGAGGTTAAATGAGACAGTCTGTGGAGAAGGCGTAGCACAGAGCCTGGCCCACAGAAAGCTCCCAGTAAGCATGAACAATTCAGATGGGCCATGAGGTCTAATGCAGATGCCCCACGGACTTGCACTCAAGAGGATTCCAAGTCAACCTGGGAAAAACTGGAGAGTGGAAAGGAAGAGGCACCACTGGGGAATCCACACTGCCAAAACCCTATAGCTGAGCAGGGGAGGCAACCATTTATTGAGACTCAGGCACTGTGCCAAGTATTATGGATATAGTGTTTAATTTAATCTCCATTTTATAGTTCACAGCACTAAGACTCAGAGAGGGTGAGTAACTAGCTGAAGGTCACACAGCAGGAGGTGGCAGAATCTAGATCTGCCTAGCTCCTGTGCAGCCCGTGCCCTTGGGCATGACTTCATCCAAGTCCTGTCTGGCTTGGCTTCCCAAGGGAGTTTCATGTGTTTCAGCCCCCAGGCTGTTCCCTGTGGCCTTCAACTTGGTCAAGTCCTTCTTGACTGAAGTGACTCAAAAGAAGATAGTCATTCTAGGAGGTGAGTGACTTGGCCTGCTGGCTGTGTCCATCTCCCCATCTGCCTAGGAATCAGAAGTCAGAGCTCAAGGCCCCATTTTTCCCTGGTTCATCTTCTTTATTGAGATGCTGACCTTGGCTTGACATGTGTCAGCCTTTGTCCACTCAGGCAAGGTTTTGGGCCCTATATCCGAACCTGAATGGCTATGTAAATCTCTTGGGTACTCTCAGGAGTAGGCACCCAGGGAGCAAGCCAAAAACACATCAGATCCCCTCCCAGGGCTTGGCTCCCTCTGCCTTCTGGCAGCCTTCCTGAGTCCCAGCAGAGCCCTCACTGTTACTCCCACAGGCAACTGGAAGCAGGAGCTATCAAAGTTCATCAGCCCCGACCAGATACCCATGGAGTATGGGGGGACCATGACTGACCCCGATGGCAACCCCAAGTGCCTGACCAAGGTACAGGGTGTCCAGCAGTCGGGGAGGGAGAGGCGATGGCCATGGTCCCACTCACTCACCCTCACCCACAGATCAGCTACGGGGGCGAGGTGCCCAAGAGCTACTACCTGCACAACCAGGTGAAGGTGCAGTATGAGCACACGGCGACCGTGGGCCGCGGCTCCTCCCTGCAGGTGGATAACGAGATCCTGTTCCCAGGCTGCGTGCTCAGGTAGGGATGGTGGCCACTCACCCCTGGGCACAGCTGGGAGGGGTCCGGAGCCCAAGCAGGTGGTCATCAGAAGGGCCCTGTCCCCTGCAGGTGGCAGTTTGCATCAGATGGAGCAGACATCGGCTTTGGGGTTTTCCTGAAGACCAAGCAGGGGGAGCGGCAGCGGGTAGGGGACATGACAGAGGTGCTGTCCAGCCAGCGCTACAACGCCCACATGGTGCCAGAGGATGGGAGCCTCACCTGCCACAAGCCTGGCGTCTGTAAGAGCTGCAGGGTTCACTGGAGTTGTTTTCTTCCTCCTGGCAGAGAAATGAGCTGACGTGTGTTTTCAGTCTGGCTTCTCTCTTTCCCCTCTACTTCCAGCTCTCAGGGAGGGCATGGGGGTCTGTGCATGCTCCTAGATCCCATGGGTGCCACGGGCATTGGCTTGGGGTGTTGGATCTGACGAGTGGCCCTCGGTATGCGTACAAGGGCAGAGACACATTGTGGAAAGCAAGACTCACAGCCTGGGGCTGCGGATTCAGCTCCTAGGAAGCCCCTACACTGGGCTGGACAGGTATAAAACAACCATGGTCTTAGCTTCAAGGGTCCCAGCCTGCCCAGGTGCGTGGACCACCCCACTCTGGGCATCCTGAAGAGATGAGTCTTCCAGGTGTTTGTCCTTCCTTCCCCGGCTACCCAGACCAAATATAGTTTGGTCAGTGTGACGAGAAACAGCACTGCCCAGCAAATCTGCGGACCTCCCTTCTTTACCGGGAAGGGAGCTAGAAGAAGGGGGACCCGCGCTTGATTTCCTCTGGAGAAGGAGAACAAATTTTACTAATGCTTACTGATACAGCTCCAGTTCACCTTTGTGGAAAGGGAGAATTAGGAGAGTGGAGACAGAAACTGGATGACTCAACACGTCCCAGAGTCCACATTGGACCTTGGCATTGAAGGACATGCCTTCTACGAAAGGCTTGATGAAAACATGGTTTAATGGAGCTCAGCCCTCTCCTCTGGGGAAAGCAGAGCTCTTCTCTAGGTTGGAGCATCAAGATAAGGGAATCCCAGTCCCTGCCCTCCCTTGCTCTGTAATCAGTGGAAAGTCGTATCACCCTCTCTAAGCCTCATCCATGTAATGGGGGTGACAGTACCTTCCATGGGCTGCCTTGCGGCTTCAGGGAGTTATGAGTGCTGATGTAATGCCTGGCACCTAGAAGGGGCTGAGGCCTGCTGGGGGGTGTTATTATTCCTTTAGTGAACACAGGCATCATCCAAAGAGATGGCTGTGGGCAATGGGCTGGGGACGGGACAGTGGCTGACCCTCCAGCCTCACCCACAGTCCTGGGAGGCACCAGGTGTGCAGATGGGCCGTACTCGAGTTGCCTGATTCCTTCTCCGTCCTTGTAGATGTCCTGCGCTTTGACAACACCTACAGCCTGATACACGCCAAGAAGATCAGCTATACTGTGGAGGTGTTGCTCCCCGACAAGGCCGCTGAGGAGAAGATTCAGGGTCTTGAGGCAACAGGATCGTCTCCAGCACAATGAAGACGCTGGCCGCCTCTGTGTCCGTGCTCTCCAATTCCCTTAGCACCCCACTCCCTTGCCCCTCCTCTCCCAGGGAGGGAGGCGACCTCAGAGATCACTCACCCCATATCGCCATCTCAGCTCCTCATGGGCCCACCTGGCACAGTAGCCAAGCAGGAAGGAGACACCCAGTGCATAAGCCACACAGAGGATTCAGACAAGCATCTTATTCCCTGGTCACAGAGAACGAGAATGAGAACCCTGAGGATGGACCAGCATCCACTGAGGAAGGGTCCTGACTGCAGAAGCTGCCCTGTATCCCTCCTGACAAGGTCCACCTGTCCCAAGACTCACCCATGCCTGGTATCCCGGTTTGGGGGCACATACCAGGAGTGCCAAAAAATGTATACCAATTGACACTTTGGTCAACGTTGCTCAAGCAGTAGTTCGCCGTCATCAGAAGTGTCTGGATGCTGATGGTAACCACTTTGAGCACCTCTTGTAATTGCAGAAGTCAAACGTGACTTGTATTCCTCTTTTGTTATCGGTCCATATTGAGTATTACAATTTTAATAGTTTTTCCTTTCTTAAAATGTGTATACAATTTTTTGGGCACCCTCAGTACATGAGCCCTCGGCCTTGCAGGGAGCACAGCGTCAGGCCCTAAGAGCAGGGAGGCCTCATTCTCTGCGTGTAACTGGAGCAAGGTGGACCGTGCTGGTGTGTGGAGAGTGGAGCTGCCGTCCCACGGTGCTCGTCTTAGTCTCTGACTTTCTTCTTGGAGAACCATCCAGCTTTTCCTCCACCTTTGTGTCTCCCCGAGGCGGCAGCTGAAGGTCGGCTGCCAACCCTACCATGTGACCCAGCAACTGGCCAGTGATGGCATCTATTTCTCCAAAGCTGGCTCTCCTTGTGCCCACAGCCCACAGTCAGGACTGTCACCTGCTTTGCTGGGTGGCCTGCACCCAACAGAGCAGAACTTGCCCTGGAATGAGCTGAGGAAGCCGCCAAGCTGGGTGTGGCTCTGCGGGTTGATTCCAGGTGGAAAGGAAGCTATTGAAGGGGGCCTGTGAGCGCAGGCTGTGCTACCCTTCCCCTCACCACCCTGCCCCCTGCCTTCTGTCTGGCCAAGCCAGTGGCCTGACCGCAGGGTGGCTTGGCCCCTGGCCCTGGATCCCTGCCCACGAGCTCCTTGTTTGTCCTCTGTACTGCTGTCTCAGAGGGCAAAGGAATGCTGTCTATCCAGTTGATGTCTCCTGGAATGAGTGGTCCAATGTCCCTATAAAAAGGGTTCTCCCTGCAAAGCATTAGCATTCTGGCTGCCAAGGCCCTATCCAGAGACTGGGAGCCTCAGCAGACTCACTGTCCAGCCAGAAGCTGGACTCCGGCCTTTTTCCTGCCCTCAGATTCTGTGATTTCATTTTCTCCAGTTCATAAGTGGTGTCTCAAACTCCCAGGACCTATTTTTGGCAAGAAAATTATAAGCCTTGGGAAGGTAGGAGTCTTCAGGTGAGCTACTTGAGGTCCTTGGGGCCTCCAGCCCCTCCATCTGTGGCAGCTGTATCGTTCATGGTTTAGCACAGAGTCTGAAAAACAGCTCTGATGCTATCAAAAGTAAACTAACTAAATGAAACAAAATGCCAAAAGCCAGTGCCTTGAGGCACTCTTGGTCCAGAAGAGTGAGTAGTTTGGCAAGAAAAAAAAAAATTGTGCCAATATCAAGAAGGCAGTCTGGGGCTGTCAGGCAAAATTCACAGGACACCCCCTGTCCCAGGGCTGCTTCCATATCACAGATGTGGCAGGCTTTCCCACCACCCATGTGGCGCTGTGTGGTCACCCTCCATACGGCCTCCCCAGGCAGAGCCCTCTGATGCCCTGAGGTGTCCCAGAGCCACCTTCCCACTGCCCTTGGCAGGCTATGGAGGGTGTGACCAACTGGGGTTGGGAAGACCCAGTGCCAGGTTTCACTGGGCCCACCTGTTGTAATGACAGAGCCTTCGTGCCCTCTGCTTAAGAACAGGGGTTTCATGGACTTGAACCCTGACCCTGGTCTTTCTAACCATCCACATCTGATTTTCCACCATCAGCACAGCCTCATCTGGTTGCCTTGAAAGTACTAAGGGCGGGGGGGGGAGGGGGGGGCGGCCCGGTGGCTCGGGGAGCTGGAGCACCGTGCTCCCAAGCTGTGCCATCCACGAGAGCGGGGCTGCCGTGAGCAGCAGGAGGCTGGTGTGAGCCACCGAAGAAACAGCCCAGGGAGGGGCTGTCTTGCCCCAAGTTTGTTTCTTTGTTCATGCAATTATTCATCAATTTTTAATGAGTATCTGTCTAGTACCAGGCACTGCAGGCCCTGGGGATACTAGGGACCCTGGTCCGACCAGGCTCTGCTAGCAGTAAGGTCACCTGTATTGAGAGAAGTGACTCTGATGATCTATTATTGAGTGGCATGTCGTCACCACATGTGCTTGGAGGGGCAGGAGCCAAATTCTGGGGGAGCATCCGGCAAAGAAACCCAGACGTGTTTGCCCAAGGAAGGGGCCCCTGAAAGAAGAACAACAGCATGTGTGGGGGTGACCATGTGCGAGCAAGCCTTCCAGACAGGCATGGGGCAAGGGTGGCTGTGGGGTGTTTGAGGCTGGAGGAAAGCCAGGAGGGCGCTGGGTGACACTGGTAACAGCTGGCTGATGTTTACTACTTCTTTGTGAAAAACTGTGCACACTTAGTTGTTAATAAAGCTGTTTTATAAAGCAGGTTACAAAACAGTCTGTTGTTTGTCAGGAAAGAATGGCAAAATCTTGGCAGGAGGCCACAGATCAAAACTCTTGCTCAAAATGAGGTGTTTAGAAATACCCAGGCTTTATCTGTCCAGAGGAATGGAGGCTGGGCCACTACTTCCTGGTCCATTTCCTCACTGGAAAGACCCCAGATATTCCAAAGGAGGCAGGGGGGATTAAAGGAAACCTATATGGGTGTTTTGAGGGCAGTTGGAAAGTTTCCCTGCCCCTAAATCTCCACCCAAGTCCAGCTCACCTTTCACGAGACAGGCTGGAGGGAGACACCACTGTGTCTCCCTCCAGCGCCCAGAGCCGGTCTTTACCAGAGCCCCATGGCACAGCACTCCACAGTTTGCACATCCCCTTTATATGCAACCCTGAAGCAGACAGATTATAGCCCCATTTTTCAGGCCAGGAAACCGAGGCTCACAATAGGGAGTGCCTTAACCAAAGGCTCAGTGTCCAATGGCAGAGGTAGAGACAGCACCCAGGTTTGCTGCCAGTGGTGTCCCTACCCTGCCACTCAGGAAAAAAGAGGGCAAATGGGCCCCGCTAGGGAGTGCCAGGCTGAGACAGGTGGCACACTGTGGGTCAGAGCAAGGTAGTAGCTTCCTGGGGTGAGGGGAGGGCCCAGAGTCTGGAGAACGTTGCTTGGGCATCTGTGTCTTTCAGTGAGATGTGACAGTACCAGCTCCCCTGCACACCTACTGTGTGCCAGGCCTGAGCTGAAGAAGGAAACATCATCCCCGGTTTACAGATGAGGAGAGCGAGGCTCATGGCAGAAAGTGAGCTGTCACATCCCACAACAAAGAGGAGGTCAGACGTGAATCTGGACCCATCGTCTATCCAGATAGCATGCGAGCTTAATGAGCACATTCGGTGGCCGGTGGCCGGGCTTCACACTTGGTGACTTCACAGAGGAGGCACAGAATCAGGAGGCGAGGCTGCTGTGCCAGGCCTGAGCGGAGTGGCCCTCGGGTGACCTCCATCTTCAACCACCAGGGGACGCCATTGGGCCAACCATCCCTCTGTGCCCCATGGAAGCATAAACAGGGCTCCCAGCTTCCAGCTCCAAAAGGGCAGCTTTGCAGGGTTGAGGCCCTGATACGCCAAGTCCACCAGGCCCAGGCTCTTTGTGGGGCCGTCTAGTGTGACAGAAAGAGCTGGTCCAACCTGGGTTCAGATCCTGGCTCTGCAGTTTGCTGGCTTGCTTTCTGAATACCCCTGAACCCCATCTTCCTCCCCCAGGCCACAGCCTCAATCAGGGCCTCCACCTTGGATTGTTAGAAAGGAGTCCATGAGTCCCACTGCGCCCATCCTACCCCCTCCGGTCCTGACTCCACAGGGCAGCCAGAAAAATCTTTCTGAAATGAAAATCTGATCACACCACACCCTGCATAAGCTTTTCAGCGGCTCCCCATTTCCCCCAGGGAAAGGCCAGTCTCATTGGTGGCTTACAAGGCCTTCTGTGACCTGGACACAACACCTCCATTCCAATTTCACCCAACGATCTGAATTCACCAAGTCATGAAGTTCCTTCCCGCCTCCCTACCTTTGCTCATGCCACACCCTCAGCTTAGGACTCCTTTCCCAATCTTGTTCTGTGCACCCTCAAAGCCCCTGGAGCCCTTTTCTAGAAGGCCTTCCCTAACCCCCTTCTGCACCCAGCCCCTAGCAGAGTTAGGGTCCCTTCTCCAAGCTCTCAGAGCAACGGGACCAGTGCTCATCACATAATAGGGTCATCATTTGCCTGTATCTGTCTCCTCTTCACCCCCGTCACCAGTCTAGGCTGCACCCCCAAGATGCCTACTAAAGCCTTACAAAAAATAATAGATGCCATTTACTGAGCACCTATGTAGGCCTGCTGCCCTACCTACGCTACCTTGCTTAATCTTCATGACAGTGTGGACGAAAAAGGGCCACATACTAAACTTGAAAAGCTCAGGGGAGGCCTGCATGGCTGGCCTTACAAACTCAGAGATCAAAAGTCTGAACATAAAAATTCCTAACACAAAGTGAGTTATGGAGTTATGGCCGGTAGTCACACCCTAGGCCTGTAGCTTTCTTGACAAAGGTCAGTCTTTACCTTAAGTGAGCTTGTCTATTGTCTTTTTGCATCTAAGATAACATACCTTTGAAATGTCAGAGTAATCTCTTGTCAAGACCCCTCCGAGCACAACCTCCACACCAGGGCAAGAGACCACAGAACCCCTCACTGTTACCTTATTCTCCAAATACCATCTCCATGTGTCGTAAATATTTATTATTAACTATCCTGTTCCCATCAATGTGAAAGAACTATGTATCTCACCATTTTACTTTTTATCCAATCCCAGAGGTTCCCCTCCCCCGCTTTGCTTTCTCCTGCCCCCTTAATCTACCACCAATGGATTTCATGTAACCCTGCTTACATCTCCTTTTATACTAATGTATAAAATAAGCTGCAAATCTACCATTCTCCAGAGCATTTTCTCAATCTGTTGAGATTTTGCTTCCCAGCAATTGTCATCAGTTTGGCTCAAAAAAACTTAGCAAATTCTCTACAGGTTTGGATGTTTCTTACGTTGACAACAGCTTTGTGAAATAAATATAATCATCCCTGTTTTATAGGGGAGGAAAGTAAGGCTCAGAGACACAGTCATTTGTTCAGCTAGGATTGGAATTCAAGGTGTCTGACTCGAGAGCTATGTGCCTCCCTCTAAAAAACTAAATATAAGAGCTAAAACCATAAAACTCTCCAAAGAAACCATGGAGGTAAATCTTGTGACCTTGGATTTGACAATGTTTTCCTAGATATGATACCAAAAGCACAAGCAACCGAAGAAAAAGTAGATAAGTCAGACTTCATCAAATTTAGAACTTCTGTCCACCAAAAGACACTAAAGAAAGTGAAAAGACAATCCACAGAATGGAAGAAACTATTTGCAAATTATGTATCTAATAAGGGATTAATATCCAGAATATATAATTTTTACAAGTCAACAATAAAAAGACAAATAACACAATTTCAAAACGGATAGACATTTTAAACATTTGAACAGACATTTTTCAATAGAAAATGTACAAATGGCCAATAAGCACATGAAATGATGCTCAATTAGTCGTTAGGTGAATGCAATTCAAAACCACAATGAGATACCACTTGACACCCACTGGGATGGCTATAATGATTTATAAAAGAAAACAGAAAATAAATGTTGGTGAGGGTATGAAGAAATTAGAACCCTCACACCTCACTAGTGGGAATGTAAAATGGTGCAGCCACTTTGGAAAACAGTTTGGCAGTTCCTCAAAAACGGTAAACATAAAATGACTATATGATCTAACAATTCCACTCCTAAGGATATACGAGGTGTGACAATTACGTTCATGAACTCATCCTAGAAAAAGTGTTACATACCTCATTGCTGAATATCACTACGGTCGCATTCGAAGTACTCCCCTTGGGAAGCTATGCACCCAGGCCAGTGCCTAGTCCACCCTTCAAAGCAATTTTGGAACTCTTTCTAGAATGGCCATCAGAGCCGTGGTGATATTACCCTTGATGTCCTGAATGTCATCAAAATGTCTTCCTTTCAGTATTTCCCTTATCTTTGGGTAAAGAAAGAAGTCATTGGGGGTCAGATCAGGTGAGTAGGGAGGGTGTTCCAATACAGTTATTTGTTTACTGGCTAAAAACTCCCTCACAGACAGTGCCGTGTGAGCTGGTGCATTGTTGTGATGCAAGAGCCATGAATTGTTGACAAAAAGTTCAGGTTGTCTAACTTCTTTCTTTCTTTCTTTCTTTCTTTCTTTCTTTCTTTCTTTCTTTCTTTCTTTCTTTCTTTCTTTCTTTCTTTCTTTCTTTCTTTCTTCCTTCCTTCCTTCCTTCCTTCCTTCCTTCCTTCCTTCCTTCCTTCCTTCCTTCCTTTCTCTCTTTCAGTTTATTGGGGGTGACAATTGTTAGGAATCATCTAACTTTTTCACGCAGCCTTTTCAGCCCTTCCAAATAGTAAACTTCGTTAACTGTTTATCTAGTTGCTACAAATTCATAATGAATAATCCCTCTGGTATCAAAGAAAGGTTAACAACATTGTTGCAACAAGTTCACGAACTTAATTATCAGATGTCGTATATACACAAGAGAATTGAAAACGTACGTTTCCACAAAAACTTGTACAAAAAAAATGTTCATCACAGCATTATTCATAATAGCTAAAAAGTGGTAACCACCCAAATGCCTATCAACCAATGAATGGATAAACAAAATGTGATACATATATCCATACAAAAGGAAATTATTCAGCCATAAAAAGGAATGAAGCACTGACACACGCTACAACATGGATGAACCTTGAAAACATTATGCTGAGTGAAAGAAGCCAACCACCAAAGATCACGTACTACATGATTCTTTTCAGATGACACATCCAGAACATGGAAATCTATAGAGATAGAAAGTAGATTAGTGCTTGCCGGAGGCTGGTGCAGGGGAGCTGCAAATGGGCAGTGACTGCTAACGGTACAGGGTTTTTGCGTGGTGATGAAAATGTTCTGTAATTAGATGGCGGAGACAGTTGCACAACCTTTGAATATACTAAAAATCACTGAGTTGTGCACTTTAAGAATGGTGCATTTATGGTATGTGAAATATATCACACAAATTTTTTTCATTAGAAAATAAGGAAATGAAATGGCCCAAGGGTAAAAGATGGAACGCTGAGTCTCCCAGGGTGCTACCCAGAGCAGCACCGGGACTCTGGTGAAGCATCCCTTCACCAATTCCCTTTTCATCTCCCCTCTTTAGGCCACCCCCACCTCAGCTTACTGTGGTCTGAACCACCCCACTCACACACTTGCCTCTTCTCAGCAATGCTTACCCCATGCCCAGCCCCCAGGCCCCCTCTGTAGCCACCCCACTGGTTCTGGTATGACCCATCTAAGGGAAGGCAGACAGGAATGTGCCAAGCAGTGGGGCCATAGGGACAACCGTTTCACATTTCCTAGCAACCGCCTAGAAGGAAAGGTTCCAGGGTGTGGCGTGGGCAGCCCTGTCTAACTCCTGTGGTTGTTTGCTTATGTCATGATTGTTACCATGGTCCCCTGAAAGCTTGGCAAACTAAAAGTTAAACACAATCTTGGAGAAAATGTGTACTGTGCGTGGGTGTGGGGCTTCTCCTGTGCAAGGGCCTTTGTTTTCAGGAAGGGAAATTAATTCCGTTGGCCTCAAGACACTTGTAGCCCTAAGGGACACACAATGATGATTTAGACCATTTATTAAACACTTACGATGTTCCAGGCCCAATGTTAAGCTCTCCAAGGGAAGGCTGGGCTGGGTTATGGTTTCAGAGTCAGACAAGCTTGGGTTCAAACCCTGACTCCCCCTTTACTGGCTGTGTGACCTCAGAAAAGTTTCTTAATCTCTCTGGTCTTCCATTTCTTTGATTGTAAAATGGGGATATCCCTACCTGATTCCAAATGGTTTGATAATGATGTAACACACTCAGCACAGAGGAAATGCTCAACAAATGGGAGACTGTGTGCTCTGTGTGGGCAGCGACCTAATCCATCTCGGTAACTGTTCCTCCACACGCTTTTCACTTTCCCACCTCCACACGTTTGCCTATGCCATCACCTCTACTTGGGATGCCCTTGCCTCTCCTCCAATCTCAACTAATCAAAATCCTCCCTTCCTTCTGGCTCAAATGCCCCTGCATCCTATTAGGGTGACTTCCATGCCTAGGTCCTCTCCCTGATTAGGGTGGAAGCTTCTGGAACCAAGACTGTGGAACAGCCTAACAGTGCAACAGCAGAGTGGTTAATTTCATGGGTTTAACGCTGGCTAAGTTACTTAACGTCTCTGTACCTCAGTTTACTCATCTGTAAAATGGGCATAATAATGGTACTTAATCCGAGGGGTGTTCTGAGATTTAAATGAGACAATGCATTTAGAATGGGGCCTGGCATATAATATGCCTTCAGCAAATGCAGTAGACCTGTGCTGTCCAATATGGAAGGCACAAGCCACATGGGGCAATTTAAAGTCAAATGAATCAAAATTCAAATCAATTCAAACTGGAGTTCCTCAGTCTTACTAACCATGATTCACACATGACCTGTAGCTACCAGATTTGTCCAAGGACAGTCTCGATGTAGAACATTTCCATCATCGCAGAAAGCTCTATGGAATGGCTCTGTAGACGATGATACTCTGCGCACACAGTAGGTGCTCTGTGCCCATTTGTGGTCTGGATCACAAAAAGCACAGCTCCTGGGAAGACCCCCAAACCCTCCTCCTGGCCCTCCCTGCCCAGCCTCCAATGTCCCCAGAAGTAAGGGAGGCACCTCACATTAGAGGGATTAGGGTGAGAAAGGAGACTGGTGAGAAACAGGCAGGATTAGGGGCTAATAAGAGGGCAGTGGAGGAACCAAATCTCCACAAGCTGCCAGTCTGGCAGGAAGTGGGTGTGGACAGCAGCCAGGAGTTTGCAGAAAGAGGCAGGAATGTGAAGTGGGGCAGGACTGGGGTGTGGAGAGTTATCTAACTGTTCCTGAGGACCTCTGGCAGGTGCCTCACACAAAGAGAAATGGCCCCTCCTTCTCCTTCTGGACCCAACTCTATCAGGGGCCCAGAGCAAGAAAGGTATCCAGCACTAACTCACATCAGGTGGTCTAAAGAGGCCCGAGATAGCCCAGAGGTGGGGCCCCAGGATGCCCTAGGGGTAGGGGGACCTTAGGAGAGCCCTGGGCAGAGTGGCTTGGGCTAGCCCAGTTTCTGGGGCCAAGGCTAGCCCAGGGGTGGTTTCAGCCCACGCAGAACGCTCAAGGCCTGGAAAATGTGGCCACATGGACATGCTGTGGTCTCAAGCTGATGCACTTTTAATTTCTTTATAGGCAGTTGTTGACAACATGGCCTCTGCCCTCTCGGAGCATCTGACCACTGGAGGAAAATAATCCCTTAGATGTGCATGACCCTATATATCTCATTAGATCTTTCTTCTAACCGTGTAAGGAAGACAGGGCAAGTGTGGACCGCCCCATTTTATCAATGAGGCAAGTGACACTCTGAGATGCCATCTTAAAAGGGAGGTCTTATGGGAAAGTGAAACATCAGCCAACATGACCAATCAAAGGACGGGGGACCTTCTGGGCTTTTCTCATCACCTTGCATAGATGGTGGATACCCCTCACTAATCGTGTGTTTAAAATCCCAAGAAACATCCTCCTTGCCCCAAGGCCATCAACATGCCCCACCTCTCCCTTAGGGCCCAGGGGATGCAGGATTCTGGACAAGACCTCAGCGATGAGAAGGGACGGCTGCAGGGTGGGGGACTGCTCAGACCTGCCCCATGTCGAAAGTGCAGGGCCAGCACTGCAGGATAAAATTTGAAAGACATCAGGAAAAGTGGTGTTGGCCCTGTGGAGAAAACGAATCTTCAGCAAAGACACCTGAATTCCATTTTTCTGTCCCAGCCTGTCTCTTCTTGAATATGGACACTTGTTGCAAAAGAATGAGCCTCGGGCAGCTGGTTTGCCCAGTGGTCAGAGCTCAGTGCTCATAACACCAAGGTCGCCGGTTCGATTCCCACATGGGCCAGTGAGCTGTGCCCTCCACAACTAGATTGAAAAACAACAACTTGCCATGGAACTGATGGGTCCTGGAAAACACACACGCTGTTCCCCAATATTCCCCAAAAAAAAAAAAAAAAAAATTTAAACCAATGTCTTTCATGTTTAACAGAGCACCTGTCTAAAAAAAAAAAGAAAAAGAATATGAGCCTCCCACCCAGACAAAGTGAATGAACTGTTGTTTATTAGACTGAGTCCCTGATCCCTATCTGTCAGAGCTGGGTGGGACCCTAGATATAGAATCCCTTCATTAGTGAGATGGGGAAACTGAAGCTGGGAGAGACGGGGTGCCTGCAGGGAGCAGTCCTCACTCCCCTTGAAATCCCCCTCTTCTCTGGGCCAGTGACCTCTGGAGGCCTGGGAACACTGATGGGAGTTCTGTAAGCACTCAGCCTGGGCTCCCACACCACGGAAGGCGAGCTTCATTTCCTCCCAGCGTCCTCCACCCAGCACGCCCTCCCATAGCAGCCTACCCCTCGGACCTGCCCCAGAGCCAAACACAGGACCTCACTTAATCCCAATTATGTAATGTGCAATTCAACGGTTGGCCAAGGAGGAGGTCCTAGAGCCACACCCAGGAGTGGGGGCAAAAGACCCGGTTGAGTCAGGGCCACAGACCAGGCTGGGCCTCTGCCTGCAGTAGTCCCCACTCCTCCAGCCTCACCCAGCATCATGAGTGGCCGAGTTGGAGACCTGAGCCCCAAGCAGGCAGAGACCCTGGCCAAGGTGAGAGCCCCTTCCCCTGGAGCTCCAGGGAAAAGGGCTGAGGGGCAGAGGGGGTGGTGGTGGCTGCAACCCTGCCCCACTCTGTTGTTTCATAGTGTCCTTGACATTGTCTCTTTGCTGTCACCTCCCCCAAGGTCAGGTCTCACAGTGCCCAGTGTCATCAGCCCTGTCCCAGAAGGGGTTGAGGGAACAATCAATAGCGTGGGTTCCAGATCAAGCCTGACTTCTTCTCATTCAGAAGTCAGATTCAGAGAGTTTTATTTGGCAGCTGCCAACCCCCCAGGCCCCTTAGGAGAGAGCTTAAGGATGCTAATGGTCTGCCCTCTGACTGTTCCCTCTTCTTCGCCAGGACCCTGAAAAACGACTTGTCTGTAAGAGCCAGAGAGACAGGGCAGGATGTACCATCTTCACAGTCAATGGGGAAGAGGACCCATGGTCCTTAACCATGTTTTTGTAGAAAATGGGATGAAAAACAGGTAGAAGCCTTGGTGGGCTGACACATTAAAAAAAAAAAAAAAAAACTTAGACTACAGTACAGTAGTCGCCCCCTTATCCTCAGCTTTACTTTTGAGGCTTCAACTACAGTCTGAAAATACAAAATGCACATCAACTGCAGTCTGAAAATATAAAATGAAAAATTCCAGAAATACACAATTTGTAAATGTTAAATTGCATGCCATTCTGAGTGGCATAATGAAATCCTCGCCTTCCCACTCTGTCCTGTCCAGGACATGAATTATCCCTTTGTCCAGTGTATCCACACTGTAGAAGCTGTCTGCCCGTTAGTCACTCAGTATTGTATCGGCTATCAGATCGGTTATCAGAGAGAAAGAGCGAGACCACAATCGCGTAACTTTTGTTACAGTATATTATAATTGTTCTATTTTGGTACAGTATATTATAATTGTTCTATTATTATTGTTAATCTCTTCTTGTGTCTAAATCATAAATAAACTTTATCATAGGTATGTATGTATAGGAAAAAAAACTTGGTATACGAGGTCTGACAATTAAGTTTTCGAACTTGTTATAACAATGTTGTTAACCATTTTTGCTATCAGAGGGATTATTCATTATGAATTTGTACCAACTGGACAAGCAGTTAACCAAGTTTACTATTTGGAAGTGCTGAAAAGGCTGCGTGAAAAAGTTAGACGACCTAAACTTTTCGCCAACAATTCATGGCTCTTGCATCACGACAATGCACCAGCTCACCCGGCACTGTCTGTGAGGGAGTTTTTAACCAGTAAACAAATAACTGTATTGGAACACCCTCTCTCCTCACCTGATCTGGCCCCCAATGACTTCTTTCTTTACCCAAAGATAAAGGAAATATTGAAAGGAAGACGTTTTGATGCCATTCAGGACATCAAGGGTAATATGATGACGGCTCTGATGGTCATTCCAGAAAGTTCCAAATTTGCTTTCAAGGGTGAACTAGGCTCTGGCATCAGTGTATAGCTTCCCAAGGGGAGTACTTCGAAGGTAACCATAGTAATATTCAGTGATGAAGTATGTAGCACTTTTTCTAGGATGAGTTTATGAACTTAATTGTCAGAGCTCATATATAGGGTTCAGCATGCATGGTTTCAAGCATCCACTGGGGGTCTTGGAGCATATCCCCACAGATAAGGGGGAAATACAATACACCCATCCTCCAATCCACTTACCCACCCACCCATTTATACTTTCTTCCATTTATCCTCCCATCCCCACCCACACATCTATCTATTCCTCCTTCTATCCATTCACCCACAAATCTCTCCTTCCTTCTATTCACCCACCCATCTCTCCTCTCCATCCACCCATTCATTGATTTCTCCTTCTTTTTTTCCCATTCACCCACCCACTCATCCATCCATTCTTTCTATCCATTTACTCACCCATCTAACGTTCCTTCCATTCACCTACCCATCCAATGAGCTATGTCTCCTCCTATTCATCTGCCCACCCATCCTTCCATCATCTTGGGCCAGAGGCCTGCGGAAGGGAAGGATGGAGGAGGAAAACAATCACTAAGTCTAAGGATCAAGGCTCAGTGTGAAAACCACTTTAACCAGCATCTCTCTTCCCAGTTTCGAGAAAATATCCAGGATGTGCTGCCCGCCCTGCCCAACCCTGATGATTATTTCCTTCTGCGTTGGCTCCGAGGTGAGGGCTGAGGTGGGAGAGCTCAGGGTGAGGGAACAGTGAGAGGGGACTGGTCCCACCTGTTCCAGGTCTACTCATGGCTCTCGGGATCCAATCATACCATCTTGTTCCACACATCCAGGTCCAGGAGAGGGGAGGGGGCAGGAAAGAGGTCCCACCCAGGCTCCCAGTGCCCTCCATAGCTCCCACTGCCCAGGACCAGGACGAGGAAACTGCAAGGCAGCCTCTTGCCTACCTCCCACCTTCTTTCCATCTTCCCACAGCTCGGAATTTTGACCTACAGAAATCGGAAGCCATGCTCCGCAAGGTGAGACACATCCCCCCTGAGATTTGGGGAGGGACTTTGTGGGAGCAATCCATGCCTTGAACCCCTGCTCCACCCCCTCCTCAGGGGTGCTGGGAGCCCAGTGGGGCCTTACGACTCATCTCCTTTTCAGTACATGGAGTTCCGGAAAACCATGGACATTGACCACATCCTTGACTGGCAGCCCCCAGAGGTGAGCCAACAGCCCCCACACACACACACACACAACCCAGTCTTCCAGACATACCCCCCAAGCAGCCTCTGGGTTACTGGGGACCAGTCAGCCTGAGAGGCCTGAGGAACCCCCAGGCCTGCAGGTACCTCTCCTGTAAAAATTTTGAGTAGTTTCTGGGGGCTTATGAGGTCCAGACCTGGGTTGACTTTAACTTCATGAGCTTATTTAATCATCACAACCCTGTAAGGTGGGTATTATTGTCCCTATTGTATAGATGAGGACACTGAGGCCCATCAAAGTTTACGCAAAGTTCCACAGCCCCAAAGCCCCCTGAGCTCAGACCTGTCTGTCCCCTGAACCCGGGATCTATACCACCACAGTGAGAGTGTGTTTCTGCGCCCTCATCTCTAGGGCCTTGCTCAAATCATCTTTCCTGGGTGGGAAGGAAACTTAGCCCACCAAGACACTACGGAGGACAGTCCCATCACTGGCGTCCTAGTAAAGGAATGGTCATAGCTTCATTGGTGGAGCATAGGCTCTAGCCAGGAGCTGTGCTTTGCCAACATGGTCTTGGGGACTTTCCACAACAGTCCTGTAAGGGAGGAATTTTCCAAAGCATTTCACAGAAGAGATGGGATGGGGCTCAGAGAGGTGGTGTCACTTGTTCAAGGATGCACAGCAGGGAAGCAGTAGTGTTTGTATTTGAACCAGGTCTGTTGACCTTCAGAATCCATATTTTCCATCACTAAGCCCAACTCCTCTCCATGGAAACGGACATGGGAGAGGTTGGGGGAAGAACTAAGGAGCCCAGAGGTCTCGGGCAGGCCTGGCTTTACTGTGTACACACATACCTGCTGTGAACAAAGTCCTCCCCTGCAGGCCCCTCAGCTTTCTCACCTGGACAATAGTGCCGCCCTCCACAGGAGAGACAGGGCTTTACCTGGTGCGTTAGGCTCAGGCCGCCCTGGTCAGCCCGGTCTGGGGGCTCTCCAAGGAGGAGCATCATGCCAAGTTCCATGTATCTTTCCATGCCTAGGTGATCCAGAAGTACATGCCTGGGGGCCTGTGCGGTTATGACCGTGACGGCTGCCCCGTGTGGTATGACATCATCGGGCCTCTTGACCCCAAGGGCCTGCTCTTTTCAGTTACCAAGCAGGACCTGCTCAAGACCAAGATGAGGGACTGCGAGCGCATCCTGCAGGAGTGTGACCTGCAGACGGAGCGGGTGAGGCCCAGGATGAGTGGGGGCGTGGCTGGGGGCAGGGGAGCTTGCCAGAGCACCTGTTCTCTCTACTGTCACGGTCAGAGGGCTCTGGGATCAAATACCAGCTCTGCCACTTCCCAGCTGTGCAGACTTGGAGAGTCACCTTGCCTCCATGAGCCTGTTTCTTCACCTACAAAACAGGGGTAATAAATAATGGTTGCAAAGATTAAGAGATAATGCAAGAATATGGCCTAGCACACAGGGCCTAACGTATTTCTCAATGATGCTAGTTATCCTTATTCCCATGTAGTCTTTGACCTGCTAGCCCTTCTGTCTGGATAACTATACTCCCAACGCACACACATGCCTCCCATCCATCTCCTCTTTATGCTTCAGGTTTCAAATTTAGATGTCATCTTCTCTGTGGCCCTGGTCTGAGTAAACATGTATTCCCACAGCTCACATGTTGTCCCATCCTAGCAGTTATTCAGGACTGTGGTGACCTGGTTGCTTGTCAGTCTCCCCAGCCAGACTGTGTACGAGCACTCTTTGAGGACAAGAAGTACAAAGTATTGAACATTATATGTTATACTGTCAGTATCTGGTACAAAATAGGTGCTTAATAAATAACAGTTGAACAAATGGAGGGAGGGAGGAATGAATGAATTTATGGCAGTGTGAATGGATGGATAGGTGAAGGGATGGGTCAATTAATGGAAAGATGGATGGATGGATGGATGGATGGATGGATGGATGGATGGATGGATGGACAAATGGACAGACAAATGGATGGATGATAAATGGATAATGGATGATGGATGGATGGTGGATGGACAGGTGGGTTAATGTCTTCACTGTTTTGTCCACTCTTTCTTGGAGAAACCCTGAGGGGTCATGTGCTAGGGTCACCATGGCCCAAGTTCTGAGCCTGCACCTGAACCTTGGGACTGATTCTTGCTCTCATGCTCACAGCTGGGCAGGAAGATTGAAACCATTGTGATGATATTTGACTGTGAGGGCCTGGGGTTGAAGCACTTCTGGAAACCTCTGGTGGAACTGTACCAGGAGGTAAGGAGAAAGCTCCAGGCACCCCCTCCTTGCTTTAATGACCAGCTCGGCATGCTGTGACCTGGCTGCTTCCTCACAGACAAGATTTAGTAAAAGTAAAAGGTCACTGTGACTCAGGAGCCAAAGATGATATGTTTCCTAGACCCCAGGGACAATCTGTATTGAGACCATAGGGGCCAGCTTCCACCAAACCCTTCACAGGGTCATCCCTAAGTCTGTGATTTGAGCAAGTTATGGGGAGTACCAATAGTTCGTACTTCAAAGGGATATAGAGATACTTCATTGAGTTGATAGGTAAACTGTATGCACAGAGCTCGGCAAATAGTGAACATTTAATAAACAGTAGTCATTATTATTACTATAATGTCTACTCTAAAACTAATTATTATGTAATTATTATTAGGGTGTTGTTACAATAGTCTGAGGTGAGAAGGTCTCCTCTTGGTGCCACTGGAGGTGATGGAAGGAGGGGAAACACTCCACAGCCCTCTGAACCCTGCAAAAAGGAGACTGCAAAGGCGATGGGGGTAGGAGAAGATGCGGAGTGGGCCCTAATGGGATATTTCTTGGTTCCACAGTTCTTTGGCCTCCTTGAAGAGAATTATCCAGAGACCCTGAAGTCCATGCTCATTGTGAAAGGTGTGTAGCAAGTGACTTCACTTCCCTGTGCCTCTGTTTCCTCATCTGTTCCCTGGGGATGATAATTGTGCCTTCTTCCCTGGGTAGTGGGAGGCAGATTGTTTGGTGGCTGCATGCAAATCACTTAGAGTGCCTGGAACAGAGTAAGTGCTCCATGAATGGTAACTTCTATGGTTGGCCTTACTACAAGAGGAGGCATCTCCAACCCCAGCTCTTCCATGAATGCCCCCTCACGTCTCCTGCCAGATTGATCTCTCCCTCCCCAAACTATCTCTGGCACTGGTGGCTGGTACATCCCAGACTAGCCTTTTCTGTCTGCTGCCTTCTGGGGACCACCAGTTGTCTTGTGTGTGTTCATCCTATTTCCCTTTCTGGGTTGTCTACTCCTTGAAGCCAGGGTCTCTGATTCTCCACTTTTGTTGTATCCCTCACAGGCCTGGAGCCATGTGGGTGCTCATTGGGTATTTGGATGGTTGTTGTTTGGGTGGGTGGGTGTTTGATGGTTGGCTGGTTGATTAGTTGTTTAGTTGGTTGTCTAGTTGTCCAGCCAGTTGGTTAGCTGGCTAGTTGACTGACTGGTGGTGGTTGGTTAGATAGTTGAATGGTTGGATAGTTGTTGGCTTGTTTGATTGAGTGAGTGAGTAGTTGGCATTTTGATTGGGTGGGTGGGTGAGTGGCTAGTTGGCTGATTGGTTCATTGGCTGGCTGGTTTGTTATTTGGCTTAATCTTGGATATTTGGCTGTTGATCGTTTGAATGGTTCGTTGCTTGGAGGAAGCAGTTGGTTTGGCAGTTAGCAGACTGTCTAACTGGCTGATTGGTTTGCTGATCGGCTGATGTGTTGATTGGTTGTTTGACTATTTGATAGGTTGGCTGAATGATTGGTAGGCTTATTTGTGCGCTGATTAGAAGATGAATTGATTGGCTATTTGTTGGCTGGTTGATTGGTTGGTTGATAGATTGGATGATTGATTGGATGGTTGGTTAGTTGGCTGCTTGTTTGTTGGTTGACCAGTGACCAGTTAATCGAATGATTTGTCAGGTGGAGGGCATTGGAATTTGCCAAGGTAATTCATGATTCCTCCATATTGTTGGCTATGACTATTAAAGAGAGAATGGCCCAATGGAATTATTTTCTCCCCATCATCTTTGTTTATATCTCTCCAGCCACCAAACTCTTCCCTGTGGGCTACAACCTCATGAAGCCATTCCTGAGTGAGGACACTCGTAGAAAAATTATAGTGCTGGGAAGTAAGTAGTTCCACTTCCCTCCCTTGACCTCTGGGCATGAGCTTTGGAGTGAGGTTGGTCCATCACCCCATCCAGAGATCCACATGTCACCTAGAATCAAAGGCTCCTCCCTCTCAAAAGTGAGATGGGTCTTACACTATAGAGTCTATCCAGGTACCGCTGCCTTATTCCCTGTCCTTGGTGACTAAGGCTTTTCTACACCTTCCTCCTTATTGGTTGCAGTTTGGTTGCTAGTCAGCCTCTGAGTTGTGGGCCTCACTTTCCTTTCAACACTCATGACCTCAGTACTTCTAAAGGCTATTTGGGATGAGGAGGATGAGGAAGAAGAGCAGGATATGGAGACATGGTTCAGAGAAGGGAGGCTCAACAAGAAGGGACTGAACACTAACGTGTCCATTTCGTGAATTACTGGGCAACCATGAAAAATGATTTGATGTCATGGGGAATGTCAGTAACTTTTTAAAAAGTAGATTATAAAGAGGCGTGAATAATATGATCTTATTTTTGTAAAAGCAAAAATATATTTCTAGAAGCGATTACAATAAAATGTTGATTTGTGGATGCCAAGAAATCAGATGGTTTTTAAGTCTATTTTTGTATTTTTCTGTATTTCCTAAGTTTTTATAATAACATGTATTACTTTTATAAGTAGAAAATATTGCTATAGTTTTAAATGATAAGGAAAGAGAAAGAAATAGAGAAATAGTTCTTAAACTCAAGCCAATTACCCTGAGCTTGGAGGATAACTTCTCGCAAGCAGAATGGTCCGATCATCAAATCAGGAGATCTGAGGATCTGGGGGCTGGGGAGGAATCTTACAAATCCATGATTTCTCTCCCTTCCTTAGTCTCTGGCTCTGCTAAATTCTGCTGGGGTAGGGACCTGGGTGGATCACAAGGTAGCCCCCCCCCCAAATATTGGAGCAGTATGAGTAATTACCACATTCCAGGACCAAGTCTAGGCTTCTGCCCTATTTGGTGGCACACAGGGCTCTGCATTTGGCCTCGGTGTGCCAGGCACTGTGATCTTCACCCTCATCCCACTGATGGTAAAGAATCTCCCATGACCATAGTGGGGTGGGGGGGAGATAGCCTGGGTTGATCATAGGGGTGGGGCCATAGAGACACCCCAGGACGCAGAACTCTTAGAGCGTTGCATAGGGCACAAAGAACAGTGATGGGCATTATGTTTGTGGTGATTAGCAACTGCAGGGGGTGTCCTTTCAAAGACCCAAGGCTGTCTGCCCCCCACCAAGATGTCTGACTTGGATATGCCACTTACGCGGTCGAGGTCAGACAATTAAGTTTGCGAACTCATCCTAGAAAAAGTGCTACATACCTCATTGCTGAATATCACCACAGTCACCTTCGAAGTACTCCCCTTGGGAAGCTATGCACTTGATGCCAGTGCCTAGTGCACCCTTCAAAGCAGTTTTGGAACTCTTTTTCTGGAATGACCATCAGAGCTGTCGTCGTATTACCCTTGATGTCCTGAATGTCATCAAAATGTCTTCCTTTCAATATTGCCTTTATCTTCGGGTAAAGAAAGAAGTCATTGGGGACCAGATCAGGTGAGTAGGGAGGTTGTTCCAATACAGTTATTTGTTTACTGGCTAAAAACTCCCTCACAGACAGTGCCTGGTGAACTGGTGCATTGTCGTGATGCAACAGCCATGAATTGTTGGGGGAAAGTTCAGGTCGTCTATCTTTTTCACGCAGACTTTTCAGTACTTCCAAATAGTAAACTTGGTTAGCTGTTTGTCTAGTTGGTACAAATTCACAATGAATAATCCCTCTGATATATAAAAAGGTTAGCAGTATCATTGCAACAAGGTTTGCAAACTTAATTGTCACACCTTGTAAACACCGTGTAGCCCGTAACAAGGTCCTTGACCTAATTGTGCTTTAAAGTCTCCTTGAGACAATTAGATAACTCTCATCTTCAGTACTAATGACTGGGAAACCGTTAAAAATGTGCAAACCCATCAGCCAGAAGGAAACGTATTTCCATAGCAACACAATGCTATAAAATATTTTCTGAAGCCCAAGTCCTGGGAGGCCAGGAAATCGGCCCTGGCAGCCTAGCTCCGGTATGGTTTCTCCCCAAGCTCACATCCTCCTGGTGGGAACGGGGGGTGATGTGTCCTCTCCATGCCCAATAACTTTCCTTCAACCCCTCTGTCCCCAGACAACTGGAAAGAAGGTTTGCTGAAACTCATCAGTCCTGAGGAACTGCCTGCCCATTTTGGGGGGACCATGACAGACCCAGATGGGAACCCCAAATGTTTAACTAAGGTACAAGAGCCCCAATACAGGGAAAGGGAGGGGAGTAGATCTGAGTTTCTTTCTCACCCATTCATTCATTCCACAAATGTCTGTGGAGAGACCCCTGTTAGCCCGGGGTTGAACTAAACAGTCACAGCCCTGCCCTCGTGGAGCCCTCAGCAGCTCTGCTGAGTTTTGAACCAGAGGGGTGAGCTGCAAAAGGAAGCTCCCAAAGGAGGCCCGGACCCAGACCGGAGAGTCAGGGGATGGGGGGAACAGGATGAGCAGGACACTTCCAGGAGATGGTGCAAGTGTCTCAGGCAGGAGCAACAGCATGAAATCGCATGAACAACGCAATAGCCAGAGAAGGGGAGCAAGCCCATCCCGTCCTGTGTCCACAGATCAACTACGGTGGGGAGATCCCCAAGTCCATGTACGTGCGGGACCAGGTGAAGACGCAGTACGAGCACTCAGTGCAGATCAGCCGCGGCTCCTCTCACCAGGTGGAGTACGAGATCCTGTTCCCAGGCTGTGTCCTCAGGTAGGGACAGGTCACCGACCCACCCCTGGCTGGGGCCTAGCCCCTCAGGGGCCCCTAGAGCAATAACCTGTCCCCTTCCCCCCACCCCCACACAGGTGGCAGTTTGCATCAGATGGGGCCGACATCGGCTTCGGGGTTTTCCTGAAGACCAAGATGGGGGAGCGGCAGCGAGCAGGGGAGATGACGGAGGTGCTGTCCAGCCAGCGCTACAATGCCCACATGGTGCCTGAGGATGGGTCCCTCACCTGCTCAGAAGCTGGTGTCTGTAAGTCTGCCCCAGCTGGGCCTCAGTTCCAGAAGCCTGAAGTCATCCGTCCGTGGTTTAGAGGAAAAAACAGAGGGGCAGTGCCCCCCCCAGGGACACACAGCCTAGGTTAGCGCCATTCATTCTCACAGTCCACACTCATTTGGTCCACACTCATGAGCACCTACTGTGCGCCAAGAACCAGCGACCCACAGGCCCTGAAGGAGTTGAGAGTCCTTGGGTCACAGAACATAGGCAAGGGACAATAAAGCAGGTGCAACTCTCCCCAGAAGGAAACTGGGGCTGTGAGAAGTAAATCAGCTTATCCAAAGTCACACAGCTGAGTGTGGTAGCAGGGTCCCACCTCGGCCTTGTGGTAGCTGTGTAACCCTCGGCAAAAGTCTTACCAATGTGGACTCTTGGTTTGCTTACCTGTGAAGCAGAGGCTACAACCCCTGCCTCTCAGGGTGCCTTTGAGGAGGCAGAAGGCACAAGGAGGCCTGGCCCAGCACCCCACGTCACCTAAGGGGGCTGGGAGGCCTCTAATGTTCCCAACTGCACCCCGTTGCCCCCCCCCCATTATGCGAGTGTCCAGGTGTGGAAACAAAGGGATGCAGTGGCCATTGTTCTCATTGCTAGTTTGTGCAACTAAAGCCAGTCTGGAAACATGCCAGGAGGAGGTCAGTGTCTGTTTACAAGCCCCGCTCAGAGGTGGTGGTTCCTATGGGGAAAGGAACAGGAGTGGTGGAAACTTGGCCCAGCTTGGCAAACAGCAGGTGGGAAAAACAGCACGTCCTCCCCCATGGCTGGGGCAGGAACACAGGGAGTGTAAAGCCAGGCCCAACTACCCCTTTGTCCTTCTGTCCCCTCAGATGTCCTGCGCTTCGACAACACCTACAGCTTTGTCCATGCCAAGAAAGTCAGCTTCACAGTGGAGGTGTTGCTCCCAGACGAGGGCATGCAGAAATACGACGAGGAGCTCACCCCTGTCTAGGCAGCTCCCTCACTTCTCAGAGACCCCTGACCCTCTGCTTGATCTCTGTATATCCTACCCTCTCCCCTGCCCCCGAAACTGTTAGTTCTCCTCTCTGACATTAGTGAGTAGAGAAAGAGCTGCCTTGGAGAACAGTCGTATAATATGGTCAAATCAGGAAAGGTATGAAAGGCACAGCCTTGGAGGATACCAAGGTTGCAGAAGAGGAAAAAGCAAGGGTAAAAGCAAGAAGTGGATGTCACCGAAACCCAAGAAATAGGAAAGTAAATCCCCTAGCCTTTGCCCTCACTTCTCTTAAGGCATTTGTGTGTGCTTGAATCCCCTCCCTATGAGCTACGAGCAACTTGAGTTAGAGCTGTATTTAAATTCTTTTTATTAATACTTCTACCCCTTATATAGTAGGTGCTCAGTGTATTCTTGTGAAATTAAATGGAGGTAGGGAGCAGGTGATTCACGGGCATGCAGGATAAGAAAGAGCCTGGGCATATTTCAGCACCTTGGACAGGAACAGAGCCAGGGAGGGGATGGTGGACTCTCCTGAAGACTCAATCAGTCCCCAGATTTCTGGCAGTGCTGACCCCTAGGTAGGAGATGCTTACATAAGGCTCTGACTCAGGGCGCACAGCTTCCCCCACCCATCACTCTCACCCTCGTCCCCTTTTCTTGGAACTCATAGCTGAAGTTTGAAGCAATTACAGGAATCTTCCTGGAAGTAAAGGAAGTCACATCTGATTCTAGCTCCTGCCTGGCGATAATAATTTAAAAAAAATAAAAATCACAGCTATCATTCATTGAGTGCTCTCTATGTACCACACATGGTGCCAAGTGATTTATGACTTTAGCTCATTTCATTCTCATGCCTCCTCCAAGGCCATTTATCGTGGCCATCATATGGATAAGGAAATGAAGGCTCAGAGAGGTGAAGTCACTCACCCAATGTTACACAGCTCTTAAGTAGCAGACCCAAAACCCAAGGGTTTTTTATTATTATTTTTTCTGTACTCCAAAGACATTGCTTTTAATTGCCCCATAATATGGCCTCCCTACGGCCCTACTTTTACAAACCAGAGAAGGAATAACTTGTTTGTCCTAGATCTTCCAGAAGTGTCCTGGATGTCACCCTCTCCAATCCCAGTTTTTAGGCAGAGGAGATGGTCTTCCCATTGGACAGCTGGAGCAATGGAGACCCACAATGCTTAAGCCACTTGTCCAAGGAAACTCAGAAGAGCAGGGCGGGGCTTGTGCTTTGCAGCCCAGCATCCTGTCCACTGCTTGCATGGCCTCTGGGAAACATGGCCCCTTGACACCCACCTCAACTCTGTGTAACTGGGGGAGATGCCAGGGCTCCAGGATGCTCTTGCTGCGAGTCAGGGACACAGAGATGCTGGCTTGAACCCCAGGTCCCAACACAACTCTCACCAGGAGGCGCTGAATTACAGAGAGAATGTGGGTGGGTGGGAGCCAGAGGTGTGACTGGTTCCACGAGAGGGTCCTTGGGAAGAGCTGCGGGCCAGGCCTGCTGGAGTGAGCCCACCCATGGGCAGAGAGAAGGTCTAACTCCAAGTCTAAGCAAGTAAATGCTGGGCAGCAGTTTGTACTTTCTGTCTGCACTTACAGGCACAGGATCGTACCTCCATTTTATAGGTGGGAAACAGCTCCCAAAAGGTACTGGCCTTGTTTCCTTCAGCCGGTGAGCGGCAAAAATAGGGCTGGAGCTAAAGCTGCCATCACCTCTGCTTGTCCCCTCTGACCACTAATTCATGTTACTGTAGCAACTTGGCAGCGCAGGACAAGACTGCCAACTCTCTGAGCTGTGGTGTGAGGAAGGAGAAAAAGAAGGGAGTGTTATCAAATTTAGAAAAAAGTAGTATTGGGAACATACTGAAAATGTATTTGGTGTTTATCTGAAATTAAAATTTAACTGGGCATCCTGTATTTTATCTGGCCACCCTGCAAACGAGGCATGAGGGAGAGGCAAGGAAAGGGAGATGGACTCACTCTCTTGGAAGAGGTGGAAAGCCCTGCAATTTGGGCCAAGGATGCCGTGGGTTCTTCGGGAGACATTGACTCAGTGTTGGTGGTGCAGGGGGGAAAAACAGGGGGGTCTCACCTTGCTCGCTGAGGGAAGGGCCCCCACACTGTAGCAGGGCTGGAGGATGACAAGGGGGGACCCTTTGCACCCTGGGGTCTGAGGCTGCTGTGAGCAGTGCTGTTGGACACCAGCATTTGTCCGAGCACTTCTATTGCCGTTCATACACCCCACTTTGAGCAGAGGGGAACTTGCTAGCAGGAGGCATGGAAGTACAAGGAGCCTAGGCCAGGGCTGGAGCTAAAAACCAAAAAAGTACCCTTCAGCATCCCCTGATGCCCAGCTCCCACTCCACATCCAGATTTGGGGGGAAGCAGCCTGCCAAGCTCCCAGCCTCCAGGTCTCCGATCTACTCAAGGGCCAGATGCTTAGTTCCAGTTCTGAGTGTCCAGGAGGAAGTACGGGGAGGGAGAGAGCCTCCATCTTGTAGCCATGGCCGATGAGGCTCCCTACTCCAGCAGTTGTCAGCAAGCAGCATAAGGAGAGGAAAATCAAGCCCTGCAGGCTCCCCACTGTGTATAAAGGAAAGTTAAGTTTCAGTTCGCACAGCTCAGAAATGCTAGGAAACCAATTTGATGGTCTCGGCCACTTACTGTGCAGACCCCAGGCCAGGGCAACCCACGGGCAGAGAATAAACCAACATCCCGCTGGTGCTAATTACGCAACAGATCCTGCCCGCACCACCACCACCACCACCACCATCACCAGGAACCCACTGCCACAGTGGCCTCCCCAGAGAATTCACTTTCACATCATTAAGTTAAGAGGTCAGGTTTGTTCCCCAACACATCGTACCAACACGTGAGAGCTAAGGCAAGGCCAGAGCACTAGAGAAATAGAAAACTTGATTCTACGTGTATAAAAGGGTTATTTAGTTGTCTTTTTGAGGGCCCACCGCACCCCAGCTTTCCTTGATGTTAGACTAGGAGGTCTTATCAATGTCCTCCTCAGAAGGTGTCTCCATTGCCCCAGCCACTGGCCTCATCTCCTGGATGTCCAAGTCGGCCAGGGCCAGCCCCCTGAGCGTGGTCCCCAGGCAGCCAAGAGGAAGCTGGGTGTGGCTGGGGATGGGACAGGAGCAAGAACAAACGTCTATAAATCTGGATGGTGGAGGAGGGACCAGTCCTTTTAGGGCCTAGGCTGCCTTCCAGCCCGCAGCTATCTTTAAACCATGAAGCTTCTTGACCTTCAGCAGCCTCACGACCACCCTATATGTGTCCTCTTCCCCCAGGAACTCTGGAGGGGAAGCTGATTGCCTTGGAATCTTCCTCCCCATCCAGCCCCTGGCAGAGGCCCAGAGCTGGTTTACTCCCCTAAGCAGGCTTGTGTTTATCTGCTAAATGGGGGCAGGAGGTAGCCAGGTGTCACCTAGCAAGGTTTAAGAGAAAATAACTGAACAACACAAATATCCATTTGCACGGTACTAGTTCCATTCCAGCACTTCCATTCCATGGATTATTATTATTACAGCATCATAAATGTAAAAGAGGGC
The DNA here is from genome assembly GCF_057876585.1 of Rhinolophus sinicus. Lineage (NCBI taxonomy): Eukaryota > Metazoa > Chordata > Mammalia > Chiroptera > Rhinolophidae > Rhinolophus > Rhinolophus sinicus. The sequence continues at coordinate 21,522,049 of NC_142509.1, forward strand.
CGGCCCGGTGGCTCAGGTGGTTGGAGCTCCATGCTCCTAATGCCAAAGGCTTCTGGTTCGATTCCCACATGGGCCAGTGGGCTCTCAGCCACAAGGTTGCCAGTTCAACTCCTCGACTCCCGCAAGGGATAGTGGGCTCCATCCCTTGCAACTAACAACGGCAACTGGGCCTGGAGCTGAGCTGTACCCTCCACAGCTAAGACTGAAGGGACAACAACTTGACTTGGAAAGAAATCCTGGAAGTACACACTGTTCACCAATAAAGTCCTGTTCCCCTTTCCCCAATAAAATCTTAAATAAATAAATAAATGTAAAAGAGACCTTCAGGATTGTTTGCAAAGTATTACACAAGTATATTATAAAATATTACAAAAACTGCACCATTATATACATATACATATATATATATATATATATATATATATATATATATATATATATATATATATATATATCAAAAGCCCCCTGGATATGATGTCCCTAAGATGTTAGTTAACAAAGATCTGGGTTGTAGGATTTTATCTTTTTGAAGTATCTGAAGTGTCTAGGATGGTTATATACAGAGGGTGCCAAAAAAATGTACACACACTTTAATAAAGGAAAAAAACTGTATTAAAATTGTAATATTCGATCTATACCGATAACAAAAGATGAATACAAACCATGTGTCCACATTTTTTTGGCACCCCTGGTATTTGCTTGTTATTTCTTCTTGGTAAAGGGGGTAAGGAGAATAAGTTATGAGCTTATCATCCTAAAACCTGGCACCAAGGAGAGTGAACTTTCTCCTCAAATCACCTACAGGACAGAAGACACAACTGCAGGTCACTGGCCAGCCCACAGCTGACCCCACCCAAGCCATGATCTCTTCGTGGCCTCACCCCACCCCCCAACTCACCATCTTGCTGGGGGGTGGCCCTCAGCACACAGCCCGTGCCCAGGTCAATTCAATGACATCTATCGACCCACAGAGCCAAAGGTCCCCAGTGGCCCACATGACCTGGCCCCACCCCACCTTACCATGAAGCTGCCCTTTCTTTGGGTGGGAACAGCCAAAGTCACAGCAGTCACACACTAAGCTTTTCCACTTATCATCTGCAAGCTGCCAGCTGCTGATGGTCCAGACAGAAAGACATGCCCAATCAGGAAGGTAGGGGGACAACAGTCTGCCTGGGGGAGAGGGCCTGCCCCAAACCCCAATCGCAGCATGGCCATATTAGCCATGTGGAAGCAGGAAGTTGGTTGGCCTCTCTGCACCTTCCTTTCCCTGGTTTACCTGTACCCAGGAGAGGCTACCTACACTTCCAGGATAAAGAGTTCCCATGATGTGGGTGCAACATCCTGGTACAGACCCAGCTGAGGCCTTTCGCCTCTCCCTAGTGCCCAAATTCCAGAACCCAGGGCCCACGCATCATGATGGCCAATGCTTTCATTTCAGAAATAGGGGCCCAAGGCCCAAAAAGGGAAGGGGTTTGCCCAGTGTCCCACAGCTTGAAACCGGGAGTGCTTACATGTATGAGGACCAAAAACAGGATTTCCAGACGCTCATCCAGCAGATGACATACCTGGAAGGAAGAACACCAGCCCTGGGTGAGAAGGCCCCTCCTGGGCAACCATGGTCCTCGACACAGCCATCCATGTTGAACTATGTTATGCCTCATTTATCCCCCACCAAATGGGCACTGCAGGGAGGAAGCCAGGTCAACCTGTGACTGTCACAGCCCCAGCCCATTATAGGCCCTTGACCTGTGGCACCGCTTCTGTGGCACCTCTTTCTCTGCAGCCACCCAGCCCAGGCTGCTCCTCCAGCGGGAGGCAAACAGCTCTGAGGAAGGAAAAATTCTCCTGATTTTCCCTTACGCACAAGTATTTATTTCCTCACTGCCTCCCTGGTTTAGAACAGGCACAGATTGGAACCCTTGTGTAGTTTCCACAATATGGCACCAGTTAAGTTACAATTTGGCCAAACACTTGGATTCTATGTAGCTGTTCACTTTCATAGGAGAACACAAAGATGTATGTCTCATCCTATGCAGAGACATGTACTTGATAGTAAGTGGGGGGGAAACAGGTCCTATAATGGCACATATAACCGTGTTTTATAAAACACGACCTTAACATATGCCTAAGTATTAGTGATTCTCTGAGTTTCAGGATTTTCATTTTCTGTTCTATAGATGAAGTAACAAGTAACATTGAGAACAGCTCTTAAAAGTGTGGCTCTTAGAAAGAGATGTACGGATTTAGGAAATTCTAGCAACATTTTGGGACAATCTCCAAGCGGTGTAAGCTGTCTTTTGTACATTGTAGTTCCCGTGATGACAGTATCTTACTGCAAATAAAGGACAAACTCCATAGCCCTAGGCTTTTAGCATCCAGAGAATCAGAGGCCATGGTACCCAGGTTATACACACACACACACACACACACACACACGCACACGTAATCACATCTATCAAGAGCTCTCTGGCCTTCCCAACCCCCTTGGGGATCCTTGGGCCACCCCTGATCCCAGATTTAATTGTACACATAGAAATGTGAGACCGTGAGGGCCTCGTCTTTTGGTCAGAGCTCAAGCCAGATCCAGGGCTGTGGGTTCTAGGTCTCAGCACTCAATCCCTTATCCCACTGCCATTCCCGGGTGTCAGGATTGCCAGGTAAAAGTATAGGACACCCAGTTAACTCTTTAAAATTTAGTATAAATATGTCTCATGCAATATTTGGGACATATTTATACTAAAAAAGTCATTGTTTATCTGAAATTCAAATTTAAGCAGAAATCTTGTATTTTTATTTGCTAAATCTGGAAACTCTATGGGAGGATCCAGTACCCCGTTCCTTGGCTGACCCTCAACTCTGCCCAAAGTAGTCCTGGAAGGGGAAGCAGAGTAACAGGAAGAGAATCCCCACACCTCCATCTGGGCCTAGGATATCGCCCTTATCTCATCCTCTTCCACATCATCAGACATGAGGCCTCCACGCTGAACTGCAGCATCTCACTATCCTGCCAGGACCAAGGGCCAGACCTGGGGCCCATTGAGAGGGGGACAGTCAAGGGTGACAGAAGGACTCATCAGCTTGGAGAGTGGCCAGAACGAGATTCCTGGGAAGCCATGGAGAGGCTCACACGATGGGACCTTCTTGCTCCTTAAAACCACGTTAAAGAATATCTGCCCCATTACTATAATTTGGGGACAGATGTGTTCTGCCTGAGCAAAGGGCAGAAGTTTCAAAGTCAGCTATGAGTGACAAGACTCTAAGGCTACGGCAGCCACCCTGGCTGGGAAAGACAGCCCAGGTGGACAGGTTCAGACCCAGGTAAATTCAAACCAGACACAAAAAATGCTGGGTCATTAACCACCAAGGGCAACAAGACAGACCTCTCCAAGTGATTATACCAGTAGCTCAGCTAAGTGAGACCCCACGGTAGGAATGAGCTCTCTGCCCTTCCTCCCTTTCCACCCGCAAACCCACAGACCCCTAGTTGAAGACGAGGGTGTACTTCCTTTGGAAGCAGTTCAGGTATTGGCTCTGGGAGCCTACACACTCATCCACGCAGAGTTTCATGGCCCAGTGTAACACTGGCTGATTGCAGGCTTCTAGGGTAAGCCACAAGTCTTCCTCACAGGGAGGTGGCAAAGCATCTGAGACAAGAGAGGGGAGAGGGTTGTTCCTCGTACATAGTCATGGCCACACCCTAACAAGCTTCTACTGCATGCCTGGTAGGTCACAGCCATAATTCCATTTATTCCTGAAGGGCTAGGAATGTTTGCTATACGCATTTTACAGATAGGATGATGGAGGCTCAGAGAGATGGTTGAACTTCAGTTCTCTTACCCTGGCCTCATCTACCAAATGGGTACACACCTGTCCCACCCAGGGGTGGAAGACTGAGGCCAGAAGAAGGATGGTGCTCGTGGCCCACATTCTCCCCTAATCCTTGGGCAATCCTCAGTGATCCACACTCCATCCCCCACCCATACACACTAGCCCAAGACTCACCATACAGTACCAGGAAGGCTCCTTGGAGGGGTCCTTCCAAGGGCCAGACGAGGTCCATGATGGGCTGGCTGCAGCAGAGGTGTTTGCCTCCTGTCCGAGGAGCAGCCTGGGCTGGGTGGCTGCAGAGAAAGAGATGCCACAGGTCAAGGGCATCCAGGGGGTCCCCATAGTCAGACTGGAGGACAAGCCCTGGGTAAGTTCCCCAGCAGGAGGTAGTTGGAGAGGGAAGACTGAAGGGAAATTGCTCGAATAAGCTTGACCAGCACTGAGTTCCATTGCAGGCACCACTGAGGGGTGTTCCACACACCCTTTGTGAACCACATGGCTGCCCATATTACAGATGTGGAAACCGAGGCCCGAAGTCCTGCTACCATATGCCCATGGTTATGTGCAGCTACCAGATGTAGAATTCAGATTGAAACTCTCCAGGAAAGGCTGTTCCAGAAATATTTAAGGGTTGGAGTTGTTATATGGCAAGATTCAGATGATACCAAATGGTATTAAACGAAAGCTGAGTTTACCTTAATCTTCTCTCTACTAGTCGGGTTAGTTCTTCTCTGTGTGAACAACTGGCCTGTGAGTAAGCAGACTCACTCCTACATGGCTCCCAGCTCATTCTTTTTACACTTTGCGGTCCTGACCACCTTGCCACACTGCCTCTCTGAGGGACTGTCTCAACCCAGAGAGCCTAGGACAGAGCAATTTTAAAAAGGAGAAAAAATTTAAGGCATCTGTTGAGTATTTGCTGAGCATCTACTACATGCCAGTCTCTGCCCTAGAGGCCAGGGGGGCAGGGTGAGGGTGGGGTCCTGCCCCCAAGGTGGCCTGGCTGGGGAGCCCAAGCTTCAAGAAGCAGGACTGTCCTGGACTCCCCGGAGGGTCCTGCTCAGCCTGGGATGGGCTAACAGGCTCCCCAGACACAGGGTAAAGGTCTGCGGCGAAGAACGGGTGACCCAGCGTCCTGGTGTCCTCTGCACTCAGTGGGGGACACAGCCAGGGGCTCTGGGGAAGGGGGCATTGGGAGATGGGGCTGAGTGTTGGAGGTCACTGGCAGAGTGGCTCACAGGCCATCAGGATGGGAGCCCCCTCCTCCCTGTATCCCCAGGATTCCAAGTCTGGCTCCTGTAACAGCCTAGGCCAGGTGCGGTGGGACAAGTTGTCCTCCAGAGGACTCACCAGGTGCACGGCTGGTGGACGGATGCTTAGCTCAGGGGCAGGGAAGGCAGGAGGAGGACCCCCGTCTACTACCCCTGCTCTAAAGGGAACCCCATTTCCCAGACCTTACCAAACAGCAAGATCAGGGCAACCCTCAGAAGCTCCCTGGGGGTGGCCATAATGAAAAGGAACAGTGCCCACCCCCCACAAGCCTCCTTAAATAGGCCCAGAGGAGGCTGGGGAAGGAACAAGCCTACCTGGAGCCCACAGGTGAGCCAGAGCACAGCTGAGCTGGGCCTAGGCCACGTACTTCCATATGCCCCTACCTGTGCCCGCTACCTGCCTGCAATGTCTCCTGATTTTAGAGAAGGCTCCTCAGTCCTCTTCCCTCACACAGGATTTAATCATAGTAAGAGTCAACGCTGATGGAAGGCTTACAGCATAGAGGACTCAATCTTTTTAAGGATGCTAATTGGTGGCATTATCACAGCCTCTTATGCAGGTGACACAACACAATGCTTATCAAAGTACCTGGCACATACATAATAAGAGCTCCACTCATGTTCTCTGTGGGTGTCATTTCCTAACTCTTGCCTATGGGGAAGGAGGACCCCATAGACCCCATGATTATGTAGGGTGCTGTACAGCAAGATGATTCCGTCTGAGAGAGGATGCTGAAAGGGGCTCATGGAGCAGGCACCCTTACAGCTGTGCCTTCAAGGCTGGGAACAGAGGGAAATGAGGATGGAGAGGGCATTCCTGGCAGATGGCGTGACCTGAGCAAAGCCACAGAAGGCACATTCCCTGTATACCCAGGGAATGGGGTCAGCGGAGGCATGACTGTAGGTGCAGGGATGTGGCATGGTGAGAGATGAGCCTGCCATGAGCCTGCCGAGGCCTGGAGGTTCTGAATGCAAGATTGAGGTGTTCAGACTGGGTCCCGGCAGCTGTCAGAATAGAGGAGGCACCTGGGGAGATTCAGCCATCAGCATGATCAGTTTAGAAGAAAGTTCCTTTTTGCATTGGGCACTTCAGGAGTTCCCAAGATTTCAGTTCGTACAAATAAGACCATGACGATCACCCTTAGATACACATCTAATAATCACCCAATTATTTCCTGTCAATAAATTCTCAGTTGTGGAATCCCTAAACTATGTAATTGGCATACTTTATATCCGGGTTAGTCAGTGATGAAACAATTTAGTCGTTCACCCTTGAGTAATGTCTCTTGCTACATTAACAATACCCAATGTTTGTGGAGTTCTCTCTGTGAGTCCCATGGCTAAATATTCTGTGAGCCATTTCTCCTGTCATCCTCACAGCAGCTTCAGTGTGTCAGCCCAGTGGATCCCCATAGCTAAACTGGAGGGCAAGTCTGTACAGTGAGGAAACCGGTTCAGAGAGGTTAGGTAATTTGCCCATGGTCACACAGCCTGTAAGTCAGCTCTGCCCCTGACTGTGTAGAGAGCTATGGGCAGGAAGGCAGTAGGCATGGAATCAGTACTGGGTTAGGGAGCAGAGGGCTGGAGAGGAGGGTGGGAGGGGAAAGTTGAAGGGTGTGGAGGGGGCTATGTGAACTGCGCCAGTGACGCCAACTCCAGGAAACAGGGGCCTAACCATGATGCGGTTGTAAAGAGTAAATGAGATACATCAGAGGAAGCACTTAGCATAGGACCTGGCACACTCTAACAGACACTGTTGTAAATAACCCTAGAGGAAATTTGAAACAGCCAACAGAAGCACGTTGGGAGGTGCTGCCTCCTTATGGCGATGATGAGCATTGCATGAAGTTGGCCACCGAGGGACGCACCTCCCAGCATGCTCTAGGACAAAGGCTGAGGGTGGGAAAATACTGCTCTCCCCCAATCTCAGCAGGGGTGTGCTGCATCTTCCCAGGCAATGAAGGAAGGTTTGGTTTGGAGGGACCCCAGAAAAGACTCCCAAGCCAGCCCCTAAGGGGCCCGAGGCTTCCTTAAAGGGGTGAACTGAGAAAGGGTGTTATGTAGTGGAGGAGGGTGGGTGTGCCAGCAGGAAGGAGTAGGGGCGAGGCTGAAAGGAAGTGCCCCAATTGGTGGGAACAGCGTATGAGAAAGCCCAGTCAAGAGAAATGCTAAATCCAAGAAACCAAAAAGGATGGCATGGCTGAAATAAAATTGGCGGTGGGGGACAAGGACGGGGTTGTCCAGGTCACGCAAGGCTCTCAGAGCCACCACAGGAGTCCGGACTTGGTTCTGAATATTCGAAGAAATGGTTAGCCAGATAGAAAAGCTTGGAAGGGGGCAAGCCCGAGGCTGCTGCCCTCATCCAGGCCTGGAAGGGACAGATAGGAGATGTGATAGCAAAGCCTTGGAGACAGAAGCTACAGGAGCAAGAGGGAGCAGCCAGGGAGGAGAGAGAAGGGTCTGAGCCCAAGTATCAGGTGCTAGGGTAGCAGCCAGGGGTGGGAGGAAACCTGGAGCAAGGGCTCTGGACAAGCAGGGGCTGTAGCCCAGGCGACCTTCTCTTTTCCCTGTATTGGGAAAGGATAGAGCAGACCAGGGCTGCATCTTACCTGTGACCCTATAGGCTGTGAGGCCTTTGCCAGGTCACTTGGCCTCTCTGATCCTTAGAATGTGGGTCTGGAAAGGGGAATAGTGCTACTGACCCATCTCCCGGGTTAGCAGGAGAGCCAGAACAGTGGTGCGCTGGTAAATGTTTAACCACTGGCTCCCAGGGCAGGGAGACCCGATTTGTTGATCTCCGTGGTGTAAATATTCCCATCATGGCTTACGTCAAGCTACCCAAGTAAACTCATGGTACACGGAGTTGAGAAGCAGTGTGTACACTACAAGAAGGCATGTCCACCAAATAAATACAAGAGATGTAAATAACCTCAAAAGTATAGATAACAGTTCAATCTAGTAAAATAATTAGGAAGCAATACATTTTGATGGGGTGGCCAGTTTGCTCAGTGTTAGAGCACAGCGCTCGTAACACCAAGGTCTCCGGTTCAATTCCCACATGGGCCAGTGAGCTGCACCCTCCACAACCAGATTGGAAAAAAAACAACAACAACTTGACTTGGAGCTGAGGTGCACCCCCCACAACTAGATTGAAAAACAATGACTTGACATGGAGCTGATGGGTCCTGGAAAAACACACTGTTCCCCAATTTAAAAAAATAAATAAAATAAATACATTTTGAATATTTACTACCTGTGGGGCTTTTTTTTTTTTTTTTTTTTTTGGCTTAATTGTTTTTTGAGATATAACTGATATGTACATCATACTAATTTCAGGTATATAGCAATGATTTGATATTTGTATATATTGGAGGGAACAGTGTATCAGAAAGCCCAGTCAAAATGATCACCACCATAAGTCTAGTTAACATCCATCATCACACAGAATTACATTTTTTTTCTTGTGATGAGAACTTATTCCTATCTTTGTTTTCTTATATAATGTATTTAAATCTAAGTTTACATTGTTTATTTTTTTATATTGTTTAACTTTTAATAATGGCTGTGTTTAACCAGCAATTCATGAAACTCCTGAGATGTTAACAATTGGCTCTGGCCCCTGTGAGCAGCTCTAGCATACCATGCATTGGCCCACAGCAAAAGAATGTACAAAGTGGACCTCCAAGTGGGCCCAGACATCAGGCACCCAGAAAAGGCCCAACCTCTGCCGTAGGGTGCTGCTGGGTTGTTGAGCAAACATTAAAGAACAGAGAAGCACCCTGAGCCCAGGCAGGCCACAGGTTTGCCCATCACCTCACCGCTCCTGCCCAAGCCCACATGTGGCAGACACAGGCTCTGCTCATGTCTAAGGGCATCACCTCGCAGGAAGCCCAACACTCTCCCCTGTTCTGGGGGCCTCATTTCCCTGCCTCAGGAAAATCATGAGCGCTGAAGTCATTGGTGAACATCTCTTTATTGGAAAACTGGTAGGTGCCGCGGGCTCCTTAGACCCCACTGTCCAGACCTGTAGCTAGACGTGCCACGAGGCTCTGGGCCCTGAGTCAGCAGCAGTGAGTGATGGAAGATGAAGAAACCTATGCCAGGGGGATGTCAACACCACCATGAGCAGAGGCCCTGTCATCAGCATCAGTGAGCCAGGAGATGTCCTGGTATGAGGGGCAGAGGCTGGTCAAAGCCCAGAGGGGCCAAAAGTCTATTCATAACATACTTCACACTGCCCAATCTAGGCCAAGACACTTGTGTTGATCAAGCGGCCATGGGGAACTATTACAGGAGGGCCAAGCTCTTTTGCAAGTTAATCTGAGCCACTTTAAGCCTCAGTTTCCTCACCTCCCAGGCAATTAAGAGAAGTTATGTACATCGAATGCTGGTTACAGGACAGGGCATACAATACACCTTTGGTAAATGTGGCTCGCCTGGTTGTGTCCCTGTGGAAGGAACAGGCCTTCTTGGGGCCAGCATCAGATGGGGACTTTGGCTCCGAGACCAGTAGTTGGCAGTGCACATAAACCTGTGGTGGGGACCTAGGAGATCTAGGCTGAGCAATCTTTGGAAAGTGAGGGGTGAGGGGACCCAGACACTTAGGACACTCACATCATCAGGAGTATTGATAACACAGAAGCCTTGGAAGGAGAGCTTCAGTTTCTTGGGGATACCTCGGGGCAGGAAGTGGGAACCGGCGTCCTGGCCATGCACCAGACACCGGAAAGGCTCAGGCCAGGAGGTTGGCAGAACCCAGAGAACAATCCTGAAATGGGGTCCAGTCCCAGCCCTGCTTCCACACCACCACACACCATCATTTATTGAGAATTCTGCATGTCAGGCACTGAGCTAAGCTTTGCCCCATTCAATCTACACAACAGTGCTGGGAAGATTCTGACACTATCCCCACTTCACGAGGGGCTCCAGAGGCCAAAAGGCCAGTAAAGAGATCTTGCTCCCTGACCTGAAGAGGACCACCCAACATCTCCCAGAGGCCACCAACTGGGCATCTTTCCCTTCTGGCCCTGGAAAGGTTCTCAGCCCCTGTCCCACCCTTCCCAGAGACACCACCCTTTGAATAGTCCCATCCTAACCTGCCCCTTCCCTAGGTCCAGTAGCCATGATGCCTGATGAGGCTGTAGTGCATAGGCGCCACTGCCAGATCCTGGCTGGGGCTGGTGACACAAGTGTCCGCGTATGATTGGCTGATGGAAGCTACCAATCATAGAAAATTCCACATGGAGCTCAGAGCCCAGGAAGATGGTGCTGGTGTCGGCCGGGTCTGGAGCCTCCAGCACGCCTCCATCCTGGGCTAGAAAGAAAACCAGATGGGGTTGACATTCGGCCAAGACACTGAAGGGCTTGTCCAAGGCCGCATAGCAAGAGAGAAAAGCAGGCAAACCAGGGCCAGGTCACTTGAAGCCCAGTATCCTTCCAACCCTGCCACCTGGCCCTTCCTTTATTCCTGCTCTCACCAGAGATGGTCTAGCACAGAACAGGAAGCAGAGGCGTCCCTGAGCCAGGGGCTCCCTTTCCCTTGTGTTATTGGTTCTGCTCAGCCCATGTCCCTTACCTGTAGGAAGGGACGAACCAGGCCAAAGTTACACGCTAAAGTCCAGATGTCCAACCCCAGCCAGGAAGCCAGTCCCTCAAGGAGGCTGGAGACAAGGTGGGCAGTTCCAGGCTAGCAGAGAAGAAAGTAGGGGCTAATCTAGAAAACACAGAGGCCCATGACAAGTCCCCCAGGGCAGTCCAGGCAGGCATGAGGACAGGAGAGAAGGGGCCAGGACAATTCAAGGATTCCAAATTCAGGCTCCCAGGTGAGCACACCCAGCTCTGAGTCAGGCTCACATCACGGGGCTCATGAGGTTAGTGCCTGCTGCCCCGCTTGCTGGAGGGGATGACCCCACCCCACCCATCCTTCTTCCTCCTGTGGGACCTCCAGGAGTCAGGGCCCAAGCCCGGCTAAGGGCTGGGCAGTGCTCACCACCAGACTGTACAGTTGACTCGATGGCCAATGGCGGCAATGGGGGTCTGCTCCGAGTGTCTAGGTGGGGATGCATACACCATGTCAGCAAAGAATCTTCCTGAATATCTGGGGGGACTCTAGCTCCTTAAGATGGTGCAGAAAGCCAGAACAGGTACATCCCCAGCTTGGCCTTGCCTGATCGTCATCACCCTTCCTGGGCCTCTTTCCTGTCTTCCTGTTCAAGATCCTGTCTTGCTCAAAAACCTGTTTTGCTTTGGAGAATGATGTGCTCAGTTGCAACTGGTGGTTAGACGATGGGGCATTCCCTTCGGTGAACCTGTTTCATTATCTGGAAAATGGGGGTGTTAGTTCTACCTCCTCATGGGGCTAATTGAGGATGCAAAGGACAGTACAAGTCGAGGGCACATGTAAACACAGATGACCAATGGTGAGTACATCATACTCTTGCTTACCCAATTCTGTAGCAGTCCAGGCCTCTGCTTCTTTTAGAGAAAGGAGCTGAGATTCAGAGAAGCTGTGACTTGTCCAAGACCACAGAGCAAGTCAGTATGAGCTGATTCTACCCTTTTGTCTAGCCCAGAGACCCCAGCTCTGCCTCACTTCCCCCAGAACCTCCCAGGTACCCCCAGCTCCTGGCAGGACCCATGAGCCTCACCAGCCAGAGGAAGCCACACGCTTTGAATGGGGCAACAAAAACCACGTAGCCAGGCATGACAGGGACCAAGGAGGGCATGCAGGGGCCAAGGCACAGGTGGCAGGCATCGAGTTGGGGCTCCCTCCTCACCGCTGGGATGATGTCCGTCTGATTACATGCCTGCAAGTGACCATACCCTGGCAGTCCAGCCCAGGCTGGTGCAGCCAGAGAATGGCCTTAGTGAGGACACGGCCAGTAGAACCTGCCCAGAAACCCTCCCCAGTGTGCTCTTCCCCCATCAACCTGTGCATCTCCGGAACAAAGCAGGGCGTGGGGTAAGATGTGTGGGGTAAGACAGCCGGGGGGAGTTTCTCCCTGCCACAGACAGGCTGTCCACAGATCTTCTGTCCACTAGCCTAGTCTGAGAATGCCTGCAAGTGTAAGCACCTACTATGTGCCAGGCACCTGCACACTTGCACCCCAGTAGTTCTCTACTAAGCAGGACCACCAGTGGGGCAGCCGAGGCTAGAGGGGACCCATAGTCGGGCAGAGCTGAGGGGCAACAATGGAAGGGGCATTGGGAAAGATTCTGAAGGAAGCTCAGTGTTGGCCAAGAGGAAAAGGATTTCCAGCTGAGGAACGTGGCGGGGCAGGGGGCTCTGATGGCAGGTGATGGGGAAGAACACAAGGCTGGAGCCAGGCTAAGAGCTTAGACGGTGCCCAAGAGCACAGAAGCCTGACTCTGACCTGGATGGCTCCCAGCTTTAGTGGGGGCCCAAAGGGTAGAAGGTGGAGAGAAGTGAGCATCAATTGGTGGCAGAACCCAGATGCAGGTGTGGCTGTGGCCCTGGGGGGAGATGGTACTGGAATAGAGTGGAGTGTGGGAGGAGGGAGAGAGAGGGCTGGGGAGTAAGGGGGCTCAGAGCATTTAAGGGAGCTGGGGGAGCAGCAGGAAACTGGGCAGAGGTCATGGGGGGGGGCGTAGGAAAGGGACCCTACCAGTGCAGGGTGAGAAAGGGGGCAGAGAAAGGCCCACCCTGACCCTTCAGGGACCCCAGCTCTGGGGCAGGCCACTAGACTCACCCTGCAGCTGCAGACACCTCAAGAACAGGAGGAGCCACAACCCCCCGGTCCCCGTCCTTTCTAACCAACAATCCTACTTGGCCCCCCAGCCCCTGTAAGTCCCCGCCCAGGATCAGCTGGTCTCTTAGGGGACAGGTGAGCCCAGTGGGCTGCCCCTGAGCTGTGAAGGTGGGGCCCCAGGGTCTTCACCCTAACCGATTTGTGGCTGGGGCAGGGCTGAGCGTGACGGTCCCAGTCCTGCTTCTGCCCAGGTCCCACCTTCAAGGGGGGACAGGCAGAGAGGCAGGTAAGTGGGGTGGGGGACAGCCCCTGGATCACCCTTTTCTCCAGGATTCCTGAGTCCCCTAATGGGAGGCCCATGTGATAGTCATATGGGCGCTGTCTTCATCTCAGGCAACTTCAGGTGGCATCTGCCCAACAGGCTCCCCTCCCAGAAGTGTGGGTGCCTTAGGAAGCTTGCAGAAAGAGGGCAAGGCCTTACTCCATGGAAGCTGCAGTGCCAAGGGTGGACTCCCAGGCCACTGCAGGAGAGTGCCAGTGGACTGGAGGGGCCGGACAGACTCGGTGCTAGACACTGAGTGATGCCTGGCCTGTGGTGTCAGCCCCAGCCCTGCTCGCCACCACATCCCTGCTCATTCCCAACAGAAAAGGAGAAGAAAACGCAATGTCGGAAGGATTTATTGGACCAGGGCTGTCCTGCCTTCTAGCCAGGCCCCAGCAGCCCCACCCCAGGGACAGGCTGGCCAGAGAATCAGCCCTCAGGGTCCCCGCTACTGCACTCCTGCACTCCTCCCAGGGCCTCCTGTTCCTCCGTCCAGCCACGCTGCCATGGGGGGACTTGGCCAAGCCACTGGGAATCCTGGGTCCCCAGCATGCCAAATGATCTTGGCCATAGTCCTTGCCTTCTGCGGGCCTCTTATCCTCCATAGGAGGATGCTACTTTCCTGTCAAAAGACAGGGCTGGGCCGCCCAGGGTCCACTCCCACTTAGTATGATGAATTTCATGGAGGGAGACAAGGTTCAGGTCCCGCCCCTGTCTGTGAGTCGCTGCGGCCGCTGCTCCCTGAGGCCTTTGTCTCTCAGTTTCCATCCAGCTCAAACCCACTCAGGTGCCAGGCCCTCAGACCCCAGAGAGCCAGACATCGCATCCATCAGGAGGAGGCAGTTGGAACAGAGCAGGGAGTGGGCCAACCCCCAGGCCAGGTACCAGGGTGGGGTCAGGAGGAGCTGGGCTTCTGCACTGAGGGATAGAGCTTGCGCAGGCTGGAGTCCAGGAGGAAGTCCACTGACCTGTGGGGCAGTGGAGGGTGATGAGCAAGCGGCCAAGGGGTGCCAATGGGGGAACGGGAGGCAGACGGTCAGGGCTAGGGAAGGGACTCCCAGATGCATGGCACAAAGGCCATCCAAGTGGCAGCCATCATGCTCTTCTTTATTCAGTTGGGGAAACTGAGGCACAGACTGGATAAAAGACTCACTGAGGGCCTCAGTGTCAGCTATGTTCCCTTGGGGAAAGACTCGTCCTCCCACTCTATGTTGGTCTGGCCCTATCTCTGGTTCTAAGAGCAGGCACATGACCCAAGCCTGGCAAATCAGAAAAGTGGAAATGGCTCAGGGTTGGGCACCCCTGGGCCCAATGGACAATGACAGGATGGACCAATGGCAGTCTTCCTTTGGATTTTTGCTGTCACTAGTAAGAAGATTCCTATGGGGCTTGCTAAGCTGGTGGGATGGAAGCTGGGGGCTGCTGGGGGGCCATCTCTGCTCCCATGAGGGGAAAGTGAATGAAGCCAACATGGGGTCAGGGAGGGGCAGCAGGATGAGGAGACCCAGGCCCCTAATGACATCATTTGGGTGCCTAGATTCAGCCATGCCTGAAAACAGCATAACTAGATTTTTCAGTTTCACGAAACAATTCCTACTTAATCCAATTTTAGTTGGGCTTCTGTCACCAAAACCTCCACAAACCTATCCCCTCCAGGGCGCACCTGTTCCTGCCTGCCTCTGCTGATTTTGTAATACTAAGACTTTATGTTGTTTTTTTCTGCGAATTTACTTGTCCTCTGTCCCATGCCCTCCAGGCATCCCCCCAGCCTTACTGCCAAAGTACCTGCCAGATCATATGACAAGGGCATAGGCTATCCTTTCTACCTTTGGAGCCCTGAGTGCCAGCCCTGCCTCTGCTACTCTGGGCAAAGTGGGTACACCCCACACCTCTCAAGGCGTATCCCCACCTATGGAGTGGATGGTCCCTAAGGCTGGGAGTAGTGCCCACCTGTCGATAGGATGGATGATGACGGGGATGGCCAATAGTCCCAGTGCGGTGGTGGTCCACTTTCGGACAGCCAGAGGCCAGCGGGTGGCAGTGCCCAGCACGTAGAGAGAGGCAGCACACACACGGTTGATAGTGAATCCTGGGATGGCCACAGAGGCCAGAGCCTGCCACACGAAGGTGTCCACCACGGCTATGGTCACCCTGGTGCTGCGGCCTTCTTCAGGGCTTGGCACCTGCTAGGCACAAGAAACACTTAAACCGGAAGGAACAGAGGCAGGAAACCCTGTAGACAAGGGGTATGAGGCTGGACCAGGGAGAGGGAAGTGGAGGACAGGGACAGACCACAAGAGTGTTAAGTTCTGGACTGTACCCCATATAGGGATGGGGGTGGACTCGTCCATATCCAGGACTTGGGTAGGGACTGCACGAGGTGAGGTTGTGGGGATTGGACTGTCCCACGTGCTTTTACCAACGGTAACTTTACCACATGCAAGGCTGTGGACTGAACCACAAGGTGGGGTGGACTGGAGCGGGGGTTTGCGTGGCAGGCTAACACTCACCTCTCCTGCCTTCTTGCCTTTGTCAATGGCATCGGCCAGTACGTAGGAGCTGGACACACCGTAGCTCAGCCACACCACAGCTGCTGGCACCATGGAGCGGAAGGCTTCCCCCACCTCATTGGCGTAGCCTGGTTAGGAGGGGACATTTAATTCCAGGGCCCATGTATTGCTCCACAGCGGGGCACTCAGTCGAGCTAGTTCCAATCCCAGCCTGCTAAGCAGTAGCTGGATAACCTTAGACAAGTGGTTTTACCTCTCTGATCCCGTTTCCCAGCCTATAAAATGGCACCCATGATGCCTACTTTGACTTTAGGGCCATAGTGGGTGAGCTGAGGACAGTCACCATTATGCCTCACTCACTTGCCTTCCCAGTCTTGGTTCCAGAAGAATGCACGAATGGAGAAACTGGCAGCAATAGAGACTGACCAAGGGCAGCCCCACTGACCAGGCACTCACCATGTGCCAGGCCTTTCTGTGCCTTAATCTTATTCCACCCTTACAGCTACCACCAGATGAGAGGCCCTGTGTTCCTCTTTTTGCTGAGGAGGAGACTGAAGCTCAGACAGAGCCAAGGAGGTAAGATAGGAGTCCAGATGCTCTGGCTACCCAGCAAGTACCCAGGGCATGCTGGGACAGGGCACCCCACTCACCCTGTTCCTCCTAGCAGGGTCCGAGCTTCCACCTGAGAGACTGGACCAGCGGAGACCTCAAGGGCAGGCTGGGCCAACCAGAGCTGTGTGACCTTGGGCAAGTTCCTAGCCCTCTCTGAGCTGTCTCTGGCCCAGGCAGAATGAGAACTAAGATCCTCCCACCTTCTCCAGGACCCAGACTGGCGGCCGGCCACCCGTTTCGCATAGCTACGTGGTGGAGGAGTCGCTGTGCCCCTCGCCCCGCTCTCACCCAGGTATCGCACCCACGTGTCCCGGTAAAGGTCGCGCTCGGCCCCCCGAGGGGGCGACTCGGACATGGCGCTTCTGCTGCCGTCCTGGTCACTGCAGCCTGTGCTGCCACCTCTGCCGCCTCAGCTCCCACTAGCGCTCCTGTCCAAAGCAGCGGGACCGGTTGAAGGTCCAAGACTGAAGGACAGATAGGTCGTGCCTGTCCCCGCCAGCAGGGAGCGTCTGTAAATTCCTCCGCGCACCGAAGCCCCTACCCAGGCTTAGGTTTTACAGATTAATTTTCTTCATGTTTTCTCAGCGGTTGAGCGGTTGGCACCATCCTCTCCCAGGACTGACTGTAGTTTGGCAGGCATAGGACTGGGATTCAAATGGAGTATGCTACACTTCCTAGCTACACTTCCTAGCTGTGTGACCTCGAGTAAGAGCCTGTACTTCTCTGAGTCTCACTCCATTCGTTAAATGGGAAACACGACAGCGTTCACTCCTAGGATGAGAATTAATTATAACTCATCGTTAATTGTGTTTACTACTGGCCAGACCGTTGGTCAAAGACTAACGGCTAAAGACTTTACCAGCTAAAGAAAGACTCTAGACAGATTACTTCCTTAAACCTTCCCACCAACCTGTGACCCCCACTTTACAGATGAGGAAATAGAGGCACAGAAAATATGGGTCACTTTCCCAGGTCATACAACTGCTAAGTGGTGAAGCCTGGATTGACTTCAGAGCCTGTGCTCTTAGATGAGCTCGGTAAATGAGGCTGGAAGAGTGAATGGTGAGCATCCTGGCCAGGTGGATGTTTGGACTCTGGAGTCCCTTCCCTGCAGGTGCCATGTTCATCTATCAAGCACTGGGGTCTCACTGGGTCCGTATGCCCCTAGACAGAGCCTCTTGGGGGCAGGACCTTGGATGAATTAATGAATGAATAAATGAGGTCAGGGAAACAGGGTTGGGGTACAAGACTTCAGGGAAATGATCAGAACAGAATGAGGGGACTTGGCAGTTAGTGATTACTAAGGAGGGAGCTCTTCCCCTGCTGGATCTCAGTTTACTCATGTGAGCAACGAGTGCAGTTCTGTGAATCCTTTGAAGGTATCAGTGAGCAAAGACACAGCCATTATAAACAAGCATAGACAAGCAGTTCTGAGTTCAAATCCTAGTTGTTCCGCCTATTAGCTGTTAGTCACGTCTGTGAACAAATGAGCAGCTCACTTGTACTAGGCTCTCTTCTAAATGCCTTACGCGTATTATTTCCTTGAATATTTGCAACAAAGTGTAAGCAGAGTTGTTGCGTGGTACCCAGCAGGCTCATTAAAGAATTAGCTTTTATTATCATCAAGTAAAAATGGGGAAAATGAAGACCACAGACTCCCTCTTGAGGGTCCCGTTTACAGCCCTAGGCGTCGCTGTCTCTCAGCGGTGACCTCGCAGCAAGCTGGGCTTCGGGCTCAAAACCCCTGAAACATTGGCAGTGCTGGCGCGGAATTAGGAGACAGTCCCTAAGACCACGTGACCGTCTCTTCCCCGCCTCCCTTCCACTCAGCGCCCACTGCGGGCGCCGCGCGCGCTCGCCAAACCCGCATGTGTCAGCGAGCAGGAACCACCCGGCACTCATTGAAAAGTCCGAGTGGGCGGGGTCTCCGCCCGGACCGTGAAGGCGAACAGAAGTACCCTTACTGCCCTTAGCAAAGATGGCGGAAGACAGCCCACCAGCTGAGCCAATCAGGAGGCAAGTTGGCCTTTGCGCACCCTGGGAAAGTACACGCCAGAGGAGTAGAGGGTGGTTTCTGTGCATGCGCCCCGCCTATTAGCCGTTAAATGTTGTTGCTAGGTTCCTGAGGCAGAAGCTTGGAGTGATGGACAGCGAGGAGCGAGGCGGTAGGCATTGACTTCCACTCCCTGTGCACTGAACGTTGCTTTATTCATTGGTTAATTTTGCTAACAGAGCGTTGTAAACCAAAGTCGGGATGTCCTCCTGAGGGTTCTGGCTGGGCCCTTGCGGCCTATGACCCCCTCAGGACCGCGCCAGCCCTGTCCCTCCTCCAGCTCCTTCAGCTTCGCCAGACCAGCTCCCCAGGCTGAGCCGCCTTCCCATATTCTCTGCAGCCCAGGACGTGGTGTGCGTTTGCAGGACATAGGGTTGGGACAAGAGCTGTGGTTGCCTGCAGAGCCGGTGCCCTCCACCTCCTGGTCGCTGAGCGTCCCCATGGCCATCTATGGCTATCCCTGCTTGTCACCGTGGATGGAGGGGCCGAAGCTATTTGTGGCTGCCTCCAGCCCCTGGCTCTGCCAGATGCTGGCCTGGCCTTTGGCCTCCTGCCTGGGCAGCTTCCCCACCAGGCACTAGGAAGCCATGGCACCCACCAAAGGCCTCCCACAGAGATGGAACTGCCAAGGCCTTGTTTAGGTCAATCAGGAAGCAAGTTGGCGAGCACCGTGGGAAACAAACTGGCAATTGCTCTCACTGAGTTCTACTGTCTGGATCCCACTTGTCATTTTTGTGTAGGAGGCTCAAGTGGAGAGTTAGTTGAAGGGAAGCTGCGACACTGAAAAGGGCAGTGGAAGCATCAGAACACACCCATCCCCAGCCGCCCTTCCCAGAGCTGGGTTCCCTGGAGGTAATTTTCCTGTGCTGTGTTTGCATTGGAGGATAGTGGCTGGGTACCAAAGCTCACTGTCCCAGGAAGCTCTGAATCAATGACAATCATTAGTAATTAAAGAGGCAGCCAGTGGGCCCAGGAGTTGCTGAGGCTCTCACTCAAGATGATGGAAAGGCCTGCCTGTCTACCCCTGAGTGGGAAGATCTATGCTGACTCTTGGCCACCTCCTGAGACCTGAGGAAAGCCAAAGACCCATCCTCAGTGATAGGAAGTCTAGAAGAGCTTCTGAGCCCCACCATACTTCTACCAACCGGCTACCTTGTTACTCCTTATTATGATCTAGCCTTACACGTTCATTTGGCTGCAAGTTCCTCCCCTGCTGCTGGCTTCCCTGAAGTATTAAGTCTCAATCTCTCCCCTTTTTTCTAATTTCTTCCCTGCTACCACCCCATGACAACCCCTTCCTGTCTCAGCTGTCACAAGTAGGTGATGTGGACACAGCTTACAGGACAAATAGATCCTGTCACGGTGCCCAGCCCCTGGGGAATTCTTAGTAACCTAAATGGCAAGGAGACCACCTCCTGCTACTCTCCCGCTTCCTAATTTTGAGATGAAAGCTCCCCAGATCCAGCTGAGGTCTTTCTTCTGCCCAGTTTCTTTGGGTGTCAGGGTGCTGGAAAATGACTGCTGTAAGGGATAGAAACTGACAGGGAGACACTGAGGGAGCCAGGCCTGCTGTGGGAGGAGGCATTACTTTGGGGTGACTGACCCCAGCTCTTGTATCTTCTCTTCTGAAGCTTTGTCAGGAAGCAGGACCTCCACAGTGAAACTGACTTTCTTGGCATGAATGAAGCTGTAGGTGTTGTCAAACCGCAGGACATCTGAGGGGAGGCAGAAAACCAGACATTCAGGGGACATTCAGGGGATAGTGCTTGTTGTTGACTGAGCGAGGCTGTGTGATAGGTAATGAGGATGAAGGTGGTAGGAGCAATGGTCCTTCACCTTCTGCAACTGAGTCTAGCTGCATTGACAAGATGTTCACGGAGAGAAAACAGTATGACAGAATATGCCAAGTGCCAGAAGAGTGAGAGAGACACCCACATCTTGGAAAGATGTAACAGCCTGGAAAGAGAGGACTCTATAGACTGAAATCATATGAAAGGCTTTTTAGAGGAATTAGAGCTTGAACTAGGCCTTGAAAAAGGAGGATTAGAACTCATAGCTGCAGTAGTTGTTACAACAATAATAGTAACGGTAACAGCGGCTATTTATGTGTCGCAGCACTGGGTTGGTCATATATATATATATATATATATACACATATATATATATATAATTTTACTACTCAAAATAACTATGCTTTCAGCATTAGTCCTGTTTTATATCCTATAAAAAAGGAGGTCACTGTGTCACAGTGAAGAAGTGATAGAGGTGGAATTTCCCTCTGGTTTGCATTGCTGTCTAAAAAGCCCGGCCCTGTTCAGTTTCTGACAAAAGGTCAACTGCAAACTTTTTGAACTAGAACTTTATCCCATAGAAATTTAAATGGACAAAGATGCTCATTGCATCCCTGTTTGTAAGACTAAAAGTTTGGGAGAAGTCAAATGTTCAAAGAAGAATTGCTTAAAATGTTTATAGTGTAATATGTATGATGAAATACGGTTCAGATATTAAAAGAAAAGGGTTAGCTCCCTAAGAAGTGACTGGGAAAGAGTGTATCCTTAGGTCAAAGAAGCAAGTTGCAGCAATTTGTATATAGTTTGTAACATTTTTTCAATATAGATGTAAAAAAATTGTTTTGGCTTTGCTACTTGGTCTACCTGCACTCCCAAGTTCTCTTTGATGATACTGCTCAGGTGCTTGTTTTAGAAGGAAAGTTTTCTCAAATCCTGTGATGAGTTTTAAAATTTCAAAATTCCTTCAACCATACATTGAATGACAGATATAATTCCTGTGCATGTATACATGTGTGTACATGTCCTGTATATTGTGGCAATATGTAATGCTTCTAAAGGGATAGAAAATATTTGATAAGATAATAGATAAGACCTGTTAGGAGTGGTTTCTCTTTTAGAGAGAAAATGGGCATGAAGTTGACAGAAAAGGTTTTCTGGCCAAGGACTAACCCTTTTTTTTTTTTTTTTTTTTTTTTTTTGAGAAGTTGTTGCATTTCAAACACCCCTTCAACAGAACGTAGTGTGAAAACAAAAACACTAGCTCTGCCCCATCTCTATCCTGGTCTTGTCTCACTTTTCCCAGCCAAACAAAACAAAACAAACAAAAACAAAACCAGAAAATCTGTATATTTAATCCTGAGGCTTAACCTTTCCCCCTTCCTGTCCCTGGAAACAAATGCATACTTTAGACTGAGGGTAGACACACCACCATTCTTCATGGTGTGAAGTTAATATTAGTTATTCATTTTGCTCTCTGCCCCAGAGGACCCATAGTCCCTCTGGAAAAAGGAAAGCTTCCTCTCTGCCGAATGGCAGAGCCTTAGCAACTAGAGTCAGTCGTGCTGGAGAAATCTTGGAGTTCCTTGGACTAAGCACCAGGACTGAGATGCCTCTGTCTAGCATGATATTCTGCCCTCAACAACAAGAAAGGGGCTGTTCCAAAGAAGAGGTCCAGGCCTGAGGGGAGTGGAGTTCATGAACTGCTTGGTTCATTTTGACACCAGTCAGGTACTCACAGACTCATAGAGCCCCCGGAGACCCTCCAGGCGAGGGCTCCTTAACTCCTGAACTGACCCCCTTGAGCGTCTGATGCTTTCATCATCAGGGGAAATTGTCACACCATTTTAGATCCCCTGGAGCCCATCATGGAAAAGTGCCATTCGGAAGAGAGGGGGGGTGTATGGATGTAATCGTGCCCTCTCATGTATGGATTGGAAGAAATATACATTCTAAATTAGCTTCCTTTTATTTCTCCAGATAGATGATATTGATTTTATAATGATCTAAGTCAGTGGGTTATATTATCTGTGAATTTCATTTCTGAGTAGTGAAGGGGACATGAGACCCTGTTATAAAAAGGAGGTGTTTGGTTTAAGATTGACAATCACGGCTCTGGGGAGTCCATGAACCCCAGATTAAGATCTCCTGCTCTAGCTGACTCCCCTCATTTTAAGAAGGAAAGCAAAATCTAGTTATTTAGAGACACTTGCTCAGAACACTCGGAGAGTTAGGAGCAAAGCTGGACTCCGAAACCAGGCAGCCTGGTGCCCGACGGGGCTCTTTTCTCCCCAACGCTGCCTGGCCGTACTATTTAACCTTTAGTGTTTCAGGTCTTCTAGACTACGTTGTGCACTCCTGGCAAAGTCCAGATCTTTTTTTCTGAATCTTTTTCTTTCCCTATAGAGTATGCTACCTGACTCAGGCCCGCAAGAAATATTTGTTAAGGGGAAGAAAAGTGAAATCAATTCCGACTTTGTTCTTCCTCCTCAGTAGTTGAGGGCTCGGTCACGGACAAGAGCGGCCTGGGGAGAGTTAATGTGCTCTTGCCATTGGAGCCAGGCACAGTTTTCACTTCTCCACCAGGTGATTCGGTTCCGTTTTGCAGGGGGTTGCCCGGTTCTCCACGGGCATTGCCCTCACCCAGGTGAGCTTATAACCTAACAATGGGTTTTCTCTGGGCGCAGGTCTCACCTGAGACATGGCCTCAGACAACAGCTGATCCCACCTATTTGTCTTTACACCTGGGAAGGGAGCATGGACACTGCAGCCTGCCTCTGCTCCTCCTGGGACTGGACAAGCAGCTCCCACTCAAGGGCCCTGCAGGCACGTACTGTGTTTCCCCAAACATAAGACCTAACCAGGAAATAAGCCCTACCATGATTTTTCAGGATGACATCCTCTGAACATAAGCCCTCATGCGTCTTTTGGAGCAAGAATTAATATAAGACCCGGTCTTATTTTTGGGGAAACATGATATATGCTTCACCTGGGAATGGATCCAAGAAGAGCTCAAATAAATTTGGGATTTGCAAACCGAAGCCTGTTAAAAGCTTCACGCTCCTTTCTCAGGCTGTGTCCTTCAGATACTATTACGGGGTAATGCACGAAGCCCGCTAATGGTCTGGGCTCTGCTCCTGGCTGCATGATCTGGGGTAAATTGCTTCCCTGGCCTGGACTCCACTCTCCTCTGCCACCTGGTCATCATCTCTGGGACAGTCTACAGCCAAGAGATCCCGGACCAGGGTCCTAGGATTCTCTGTCGCCTCTGTCTCTTGGTGTCTACACAAGCTACTCTGTACGCGAGAGGACATCCCTTCTCTGTACCTCAGCTTCCCGGCCCAGTAAATAAAGAAATCCAAGCTTATGTGTACACAATGCTTTGTGCTCTGTGGATGACCGTATCTGGGCTGGGGCCGAGCCTCACTGCAGCTGAAGCGCACGGCTTACGCCTTCTCTCCCAGGACCTGGCTGCTCACTAACAAGAATACTCCTCCTCCCTGGAGAGCCATATGGCAGAGCATCTGTGAGGAGGGGGCAGTAGAGACCGAAGGCTGCCTGGCATGTAGGGAAGGACACGGAACCTGAGGTCGGGGTCACGGTGTGGACAGATACAGGCCAAGTTATCTATGGGGCTGGTTCAGATCTCTGGTGGTGCTGCTGTGGAAATGGGGCCCAGGGCTCCCCCCATCTCCAGCACTATCCCCAGGATGACCCTTCTCCCCCAGGTCTTGCCCTCATCACAGTAATGGTGGGCTACAGTGTGCTGGGTGCTCGCTGTATGCCAGGCGTTATGCTAAGTGCTGCATAGACCTCATGACATTTCCTCATCACTTTTCCCTATGAGGTAGAGAATTTGATCCTCACTGGAGCAATCGGGAAACGGAAGCTCAGGGAGGCTAAGTCACTTGCTTCAGGACTAGTCAGCAGGCAGGTCCAACGCAACCTGGTGATAAAGGCCTTGCGCTCACTGATTTTCCACGCCCGGCGCCTTGGCTCTGACAGAAAAGAAACTGGAGATTTGATAGGGTTTGTGTGTATATGGGTTTTCTGCTTCTAACTGTAGTATATGGTCGTTGGAAATAAATTGTATTTGCAGAACTACGGGAAGTCCTCACTTAATGTTGTAGATAGGTTCTACGACTTGAAGTGAAATGACCGTAGGTGAATGGATAGAAACAGTTTTACGACAGGCTAATCAATACAAACGAAGGGTTAAGATCTTTCTGGTCACAGACACATCACCAAATTTCGAAAGACCCAAAATACGTCTCATATGAAGCATTGAAATAAATGTGAGCTATACATACGTTTAAGAAAGATTAATAAAAACAAGTAAGATAATGATTTTCCAACCAGCTTATTCTAATTCAGGGTCACAGGTGGCCAGAGCCAGCTGCTCAGGACGCAAGGCGGGAATCCAGCCCAGACTGGATGCCATTCCAGCACAGGGCACACGCACGCACACACACACCCACACTCATTCATACTGGGACAACGTAGACTCAACAGTTCACTTCGCATGCACATCTTTGAAATGTGGGAGGAAACCAGAGTACCCAAAGAAAACCCCTGTAGGGAGGATATGCAAACTCCACACACACAGTGGCCCTGGCCAGGAATCCTTTTGTTTTCTCATCAACTTAATGAGACAACATTGGACAAAATGACGTTATCCGAGAACCTGCTGTAGTGTGAAAAATGCAAGCCCTCTATAAGCTTCCTACCCCAGAGGTAACCACCATTACAGGTAGCGTAGGTTCCCCAGAATTCTTTCCTGTGTATACTTTACTAACCCAAGTGAGTGTATACCATATATGCTATGTTTCATACTGTATTTTTTAATATGTATCAGACATCCTACATGTCAACTTACTCTCTTTAGTGGATATATTGTACTCCATTGTATGGATGGACCATAATTTATTTAACAAGACCTTTTTAAGGCCCTTTCATTTGTCAGTTTCCAGGTTGCTAGAAACTTCCTCGTATCTATGTCTTTGTGTCTCTGTGTAAATATTTCTGTAGGCTGAATTGGCGTAAGTAGAATTGCTGAGTCAACGGGAATTTTAATCGATGTAGCAAAGATGACGGAGTCAAACACTTTTCCAATGACTCTGCCATTCTTACTCATCTTGGGTTAAACTTCCTGTGCACATTCTGTGCCCATTTCTTGATCAACCTGGAGATGAGTGAGTCTCAGAGGGATTAAGGCTGAGCTTTTCGAGACGCTGCTTACTCTGTGATGCCTGTCCTCCCCCCGGCCAGTTCTGAGTCTCTGATGTGTGGGGAAGAATTCCCGAGACATGTCTGGTCACAGTGACAGACCTGGACCAGAAAGCAGACATTCGGAACCCCTGTGATCACCTAGCCCTGTGACACCTGTACTGGGTCAGATCAGATCAGAGTCCCACCGTGCTGGGAACCAGCTAGGTAACTTTCAGAAGGTCATTTCACTTCCCCTAGCCTAAGTTTCCTCACCTGTGCAACGTTAGCACTTCTAACAGCGTGGAGAAAGAGGGAAAAGAGGGATGTCACAGGCAGACAGCGAGGGCAGGGACTTTCAGCCACGACAGAGATACTTACAGATGCCAGGTTCGGTGCAGGTGAGGGACCCATCCTCAGGCACCAGGTGAGCATTGTACCTCTGGTTGGGCAACACCTCTGTCATCTCCCCTGCCTTCTGCCGTTCCCCCATCTTCGTCTTCAGGAAAATCCCAAAACCGATGTCCGAGCCATCTGACATGAACTGCCACCTGGAGAGGACATCCACCCATGGAGACATGATTTTGTCCGTGTGTACCTTCTCTAGGGTAACGTCACCAGGGTTTCTCCCACCCCAGCCCACCCTCTGGCACCTCCAGCTGAAAGGCTCCGTTTTCCTGGAAGGGTCCAGAACCCTACCTGAGGACACATCCGGGGAAGAGGATCTCATACTCCACTTGGTGGGAGGAACCACGGGAAATCTGCACAGTGTGCTCATACTGCTGCTTCAGTTGGTCTCGCACATAATACTTCTTGGGGATTTCACCCCCATAGTTAATCTAGAAGCAGAGCGTAGAGTCAGCTGGACTGTGCATTTGAGCCAGGCTTCCCTGGTCACCTCCAGCCCCTGGTGACCCATACCTTGGATTTGCACTTGGGGTCTCCATCAGGGTCAGTCATGGTGCCCCCATACTCCACAGGCACCTGGTCAGGGCTGACATATTTCAGTAAAACCTCCTTCCAGTTTCCTGGCAGAAGAGGTAAGGAAGGAGAAAGAAGGGTCACCACTAGGCAAAATTTCATCACAGCCCAGGCAGTCTACACAAAGAGGCAGAAACAAACCCCCTCTGCCCCTGCACACAAAACAGGCCTTAGGAGCATGTGACATGCACACAGCACTGCAGGGCGTTCAGGAGGAGCCATCACCCAGAGCACTGCCCTGCCCTGGACCAGGAATCAGGAGTCCTGGGGTCCTGCCCCCATTGTCTCTGGCCAGCTGAGTGGCTTTAGGCAAACCGCTTCATTCTGACCCTAGTTCCTCCTGCCCCAACACGTTATGGGGGAGTGAAGTGAACCAAGTACTTGAGAGGGTGTCATAAACTGTAAAAGTGCCCAACGCATAGGAGAGTGTGGTATCGCTCCCAGGAAAGTGATACAAACATTTGAAGTGCAGGGAGGAGGGAACAAAGAAAGGAGGGAAGGGCAGTCCATACAGAGGGAGTATGTGTGGCAGACGAGGGCCAGAATCCACAAGAACTGTCCTGGTTAGACTGAGCTCCATGACGGCATGACCGTGTCTCAGCCCCCACTTTCGCCCACACGTAACTGTGCTCATTCGTGACTTGTGGACTGAATGCATCACTCTAGAGTGACCCCTGAAATGGGTTTCCCAGCCACAATTTCACTTCTGCTCCAGGTTTTCAGGCTGTTAAGTTGCCAGTAAGTGACCTTTTCTTTTTTTTTTTAATAACCAAGCCCTTTCCTAACTAGGAGAGTTTGACTCTATTGCAGCCAATGCTGTGAACCATTTCTCTTCCATTCAAATTTCCTCAACAAATACCAGCCAAGTACAATATTTTGATACTGGAAACCTTTCCAATGCTGATTCTAGAAACCGTGTATAGGCGGCAGCTTCAAGTCATGGGGTACAACCCAGTGTCCTCTGCCAGTGGAGCTGGCTGGAAACCCACAGAGACTGTCCAGGGTCTCCCAGCCTCAGATTTCAGAGAGCTAAGACCATGCAACTCCTGGAACGCGGTGTCTGTGGTCTTAGGGTGATTTAATCTGTGCTGCTCAGCTCCACTGACCAGCCCTGAGTGAATGCCTTCCCTCCTCTGTTGAAGATCCTGTGCCTTCTCAGCCCGAGTCGGGTTTGGTTGAAAGAATTTCAGGTGTGGGTGAGAGAACAGACTGAACCTCCTCCACAGCCCTGCTGCCAGGAAACCTAACTGTCGCATGCTCACGGTGGGTGGTAGCAGAGAAGCCAAAACCACCAGAGCCTTTGCTCGGATTTTGTATTTCTTCCCCTCCCGCTCAGCTGGAGAGTTGGAATAAGGCCAGAGCGGTTCTTCCCATCTTACCAGCGACATCTCTTCCTGAGAGTCGCTGAGGCAACAAGCAGCAGAACTTGTTGCGAGAGCCAGGACGAGAACCCTGAAGTCCTGGACTTTCCAGACCGCCTCATTCCACTCCTAGGATTCACCAGCACACAGCTGGAAAATCTCCACTTGCAATGTGTTGCCTAAAGGTCAACATTCAGAAACCTTCCGAGTCCCCACCCCCAAGTTCAACTCTCGAGGTGGCCTCAAGCCTGCCCTGATCTACCTAGTCCCAATCTACCTCTCTCTAGCCTTTTCTCCCACCGCTCCACTTAATGCTCCGACAAAACTGGTTCCTGTCTGTCCCTGGCTGGCCTGATTCCTGGCATCTTCCTATATGGCCTCCCTTGTCGCCAGATGTTCTCCCCACTTCCTTGCGAACCCAGTCCCTGCCCACCTGCTCCCCTGCCTGCCTCCTCAGTCACTTCTCAGTCTCCCTGGTGGGCTCTTCCTCTGCCAGCCCTTGAGCTTGGATATTCCCCAGGGCTTAGCCTCTGTTTCCCTGTGCGTAGTCGTTTGTATCTCCTCTCAAGGTCTTAGCTGCTGCCTTTAACTTCCAAACCTCCAGGCTGGAGTTCACACCTAAGCTTCAGGCTCCAGTATCTCCAACATCTGTGTATCTCACACTCTTCAAACTCAACTTAGAGCTTATTGTTCTAGTTGTGTTCCTCAGTTGAATTACTTCCATCCGTGACTGCAATACTCTGTCGTGCATGCCAGACACCGGAGTCATTCTAGATGCTTCTTCCTCCCTTCCTGCATCTAGTCAATTGACTTCTGCTGTTCTACTTCCTAAATGAGTCCTTTGTCAATCCATCCTCTCCTGTCTATCCCTATGGCCACTGCTTCGACTCAAGCTTGCAACACCTATTTCATGGACTATGGCCACAGTGGGCAAACGGGTATCTGTCCTTCGTGATCTTGCCAATATGGTGTGTCTCAACTTAAAATCTGATCCCGGTCCTTCCTGCTTAGAGCTCTCCTTTGGTTCCCAGTGGCATGTAGAGTCATGTCCCGGCTTCTCAGCATCGTGCCCTGGATTCTCTGTGACCTGCCCCTGGCTCCCTCTTCGGTTTCATCCCTTGCCATATCCTTCTATGCCCTCTACAACTGCCGTGCCATGGTGTGTCAGGTCTTTGCTCAATGCTATTCCTTAAGTCCGACAGCTTTGCTATCTTGCTTCATCTGGCTGCCTCCTACTCATTCCATCAGACATCACCTCCTCCCTAGGTCAAGTGGGTTCATGGCTCCCTTCCCCAAGAGGGAGAGCACTCTTCAAGGAACTCTTGTCTGATTCACCTTTGCCGCCTTGGCACCTAGTAAGCACGCATCAAATAAAGTCACTTCAACTTGCCCCCAACTGAAAGCAACCTCTGCTCCTGTGACCTCCACGGCACCTCCTCTAGGCTGTTTCTAGCACCTTTTCTAGTTTTATCATAGCTTTCTCCCTGAAGGTCTTCTCACTCCTGTAAGCTTAACACTGTAAGCTCCTTGAGGGCAAGGACTGGCGGTTCATTCATCTTTGAATCTACAATGCTGAGCTCAGTACTTTCTTCTAGAGTGTCTGAGAAAAAGAGTTCTTATGAAAACAGACAGGACGACCCTAGCCCAGCCCCAGCTTGCTCCTGGGTCCCACTGCCACCAAACCAGCTAAGAAACCTTTGCCTTTGTGGCTGAGGTCATACCTCTAAAGCCGTCCCCAGTTTGGGCCACAGGCCATCCTGTGGAACTGAGAAGAGTCTGGGCTACTCACCCCCGAGGACCATGATCTTCCTACGAGTTTCCTCACTCAGGAAAGGTTTGACCAGGTTATAGGCCACAGGAAACAGCTTCGGGGCTGGAACAGAGACCAGGTGATGTGAGACTGGGAGCAGTGCCCTCTCTGTGTCTCACAGTGTCGTCTGCAGCCCCCTGTGTCAGGTCACATGTCCCCTAGTGCCGTGGAGCCCACACGGGCAGCCTCGGGTGTGAGACTCAGCACAGGCACCTCTCTGAGTTCCAGCTTCCCCATCGGTACCGTGGGTATAGTCAAGTGGGTATCGTCTTCCTGTCTCACCCGCTGGGTGGCTCGAAGGCAGTAATAAATCCTAACACTTTGTCGATTGGAACGTAGTCTGGATATGTCAAGGGTCCTCAGATCCCTTCCTTTGGCTCACTCTGGTTTACTCTCCTGAATCTGTCCCAGTAACTTCTTGAGCCCCTCTTTCCCATTTGGCTTCCTCATGGGGAGTTCCCAACTTACCTTTAATAACAAAAAGACGCTTCAGTGTTTCAGGGTAATTATCCTCAACCATGCAGAGAAACTGTGGAAACAAAATCAAGGAGCCCAGCAGGCTCAGACCTCTTGCCACGGCGAGAGGCCCTGCCTCCTCCCGACTAGACTCTGCTGCCATCACCTCACCCGTCCCACGGGGCGCCCTAGCAGAGGGGCCCACTCTCCCATTCTCTCACCGTCCCACCCTGCTTCCCCAGTCCTGCCCCTCACCTCTATGTAGGTCTCCACAGCAGGCTTCCAGAGATGCTTAAGGCCAAGCCCCTCGCAGTCATAAATCAGGGTGACGGTATCCACTCTCTTCCCTAGCTGCAGAGGACAGAGGAGCAGAGTCACAGCAGCCTGCCCCGCTGCAGGAACCCACCCAGTTTGGAGCAAATGCTGATTGTGTCATGTGCTCATATTGCAACTGGATCTGGGCAGGGCAGTACCTAGCGTTTTCCAAATGGAGATACCCTGTTTCCCCAAAAATAAGACGTAGCTGGACAATCAGCAATAATGCGTCTTTTGGAGCAAAAATTAATATAAGACCCAGTATTATGTTTATTATATTATATTATATTATATTATATTATATTATATTATATTATACCCGGTCTTATTTTATTGTAAGACCCGCTCTTATTTTACTATAATATTAATTTTTGCTCCAAAAGACGAATTAGAGCTGATTGTCCAGCTACGTCTTCTTTTGGGGGAAACACGGTCATCACCTCAGGCCGGAACTGTGTGGCCCAGAAAGTCACCCTTCCTACCTAGGTCTCTGTGTTCTCATCCAGTAAACCACTGGTTGGATCCCAGTTACATCTGAGGTCCCTTCTGATCTGCAGTTTGCCCTGGTGGCCCCCCTGTTCCTCTGTGTGCAGCACCACACAACGCTCCGTCCAAGGGGCCTTGTGCAGCCACCCATCTCGTCCTGGGCACAGATGCTGTCTGTCGACCCCAAGGGTGCATTCCCGTCTAATGCTTCTTTGCCTCCCCAGGTTTCAGGGTCCTTGTACACACTAAGCTCTCAGTGAGTATTTGTGGATGACCGTGTTGAAATGGCCCCAAACTTAATCCCATCGTTTCATTGGGTGTTTACACCTGCTGAAGAGGCAGGAAGGAGGAAAGCTCATGGTAGCAGCGGTAGCTTACTCTTCAGCTTTTTTCTCAGTAAGGAAATCAGTTGTCCTTATCTTGTTTTTAAACACAGAGTTAGAGAAACACAGAATCTGAGCTCATCCATACCAGTGACACCCAAATACATCTCAGGATGGGGTGATCCATGACAAAGATCTCACTGGTGCCCAGAGAAATGAGAAAAATCACCGTAATATACCTAGGAGCTGGCAATTGTTTTGAAGTGCTTACTTAGAAAATTAAAAATTTGGCAACATATGTCAGTCCCTAAACCGTTGAAATTTCACTGGTCAGGGAAATCCAAAGCTCCAGGCCTCAGCCCTGAAGATGTGCTTAGGTCCCTCTGCGATGCTGCTTCTGCCCGCATGCCTCTACCGTGATCAACTCGTGTGCAGCCATGCTGCCCACTCGCCTTTTCAGACTGGCGATGACACTCCTGCAACAGCCGCTCACAGTCCCGCATCTTGGTCTTCAGCAAGTCCTGTTTGGTGGCTGAGAGGATCAGACCCCTGGCATCCAGAGGTCCAACGATATCGTACCAGATGGGAGAGCCTTCCATGTCGTAGCCACACATGCCCCCAGTTAGGTACAGTTGGACCACCTGGGTAAAGACACAGAGCAGGCACCTGGTCAGCAGGCCCAGGGCGGCCACACCTTTCCTGTATCCCAGGGCCTTTTTCTGGACTCATCCGTCTCTCCCACCACAGCCTTCCCCTGGGTGCCGATGGACCTCCATTCTGGGAACCATTAGGGCCCACTTGGCAGTGTCAGACTTTTCTCTGAAAGTCCCATTCCCATAGACCCGGGACACAGACCGTGGGATTGTGGGCCTATAACCTAACAGAAGGGTGGGCCAGGATCGTCTGTCCTCACCTCTGGAGGCTGCCAGCTCAGGACGTTTTCAATGTCCTTTTGCTTTCGGAACTCCACATGCTGCAAACACACAATCAAGGCTTTAATCAAATGAAGGCAGGACAGGGAGGGCCCCTTAATCGTCATCTAGCAATGGGTGACAGCGTGAACAGACCACCAGACCACAGGGGAGTCATGAGAGGGCAACTGGCAGAATGCGAAAGAAGGCGTTGCCTATTTTAGAGGTCTCAGCAGAAGTAATTCTTGGCTGGCCCAGACCTGTGAAAGTTTGGTGTTTCCAGGGAAGAGAATTCACTAAAGCAGTAATGGTTGGCTAATACTCAGCTATGTCAGACAAGTCACACGCAGAAGTTCAAGCAAGGTGTGATTCTGACAGGCGAGCATGGAGGCAACCATGGGATTTGGAAACAAATGGATCTTACCTTCCGGAGCATGGCCTCGGACTTCTGCAAGTCAAAGCTTCTTGCTGTAACAGCAAAATTTGGTCAAGTTTAGGCTAGCAGACTGGGCAACCAAGGACAAGATTTCCCTCTTCCCATACTGGGGCCAGCCCCTCTGTCATGCCTCAGTTAACTTTCCGATCACCCCACATGCAGAAGCTAATATAAGGCCCTGCACTGAGGGCGTCCGGAGCACCACAGCCCCTGGAGAGCAGGTCAAGGTTCAGGGCAGGTGGGGGCAGCATTGCAACTTCAGAGTTTTACCCTAGTGAATGCAATCAGGTGAAGGGTCTTATCACCTCTCAGGGAAAACGAACCCTGGACTCCCTTATCACTTAGCCTTCCCCTTACACAAAGTTAATCTCTTCCACAGTCTAACATCCAGTCCTGAGAATTTGACCCACAGTTCGAAGATGAACACAGCGGCCCCGTAATCTGGCGAAAAACTGGCAGATAATCCCAGTAGGATGGGGGTGGGGGGTTGATCAGCTTCCAGTCAACATTGCCGTGTCCTCAAAGGACCCACGAATACCCCAGTGGGATACAGAGGGCCCTCCTCCCAGGGTTCCTGAAAAGTTTCAGAATTAAAGTTCACATGGGCTAACTCTATTTTATGCACGAACCCCAACAAGTTGTCTGACTCAAACTTGAACACAAAGACCTCACCACCCCCGCCCCCCAAAGCCACCTGCTCCCAAATAAACTGTTTTCATTGGCACTCAGACCTCATTGTTTTACTGAGTGGAGATCCACCCAGAGACACTTAGAGAGTGGTCGTGACCTCAGCCATGTGACCACCTTTCCATCACTGGCAAACTCTGTGCGGCCACCTGCGTCCCTCTTGCTATCATGCTGCCCCTCTGTGGATCCTTTCACCATTCCTCACAGCTTGGTTTCAAGTTCACCCAAAACCTTCCCTTTGGGTCTTTTCCAGTTGGCCATTGCTCCTCTTCAAGTGTGCTGTCCCCAGCTGAGCACAGCACTAGGTGTTGTCTACCATTCTCCAATAAAGCCTAAGAACTTTCTGGGCAATGGTCACACCCCGAACTCAGGTGGCACTTCGAGTCAGCTGAAACCCCTAAATGCTTTTCAGCAGTTCTGCTGCTAAGCTTCCATCCCATGTATTGTGACGTAGTTTTCTTGGCTTCATCCCTAACAGATTTCATCTTGTAACAGTCAGCTTCATTTTATCCTTTAAAGACATGTTGAGATCCAGATTCTAACCAGTTTTGCCACCTGACCTATGAACTGTCCCTCCCAGCTCTGTGGATTTGATCGACATCAAGATCTGCTTGACAACCACAAAACCTAGGCCAGATAGGCTGCCCTCTGGACTGTCACTGGTCCCTAATCACTGCTCCCCAGGAGTGGCCGAGCACATTGCCTGATTCTGCTATCATGAAATCCAGTCCCTCTTGATGCATGCGTGGTACATCAAGAGATTTGAGTGATGCCACGCCAGTCATCGGAGCTGGACACACATTTGCAGAACTGAACAGCCTTCACTCTTGGGAAGTTCCTTCTGACTGCCCTTTGATGTGCCATCTTGGCAGCATGGAAGATGCAAGGCAATATACTCTCGTGATAGGGGAGGTCAGCTGGACTGTGAAAGTGGCAATTCTCCATCGGAGGGGCACCCCTCACTGTGAGGAGAGACCTTATCTTCCAGAGAATAGGAGTGGAGGTGAACTGTGAGCCCCCTTATCTCAGGGTGGCTCTCCAGTTAACCCTTATCTGCCAGGGTCCAACATCCAGGGTCTTCTTCAAGGGCCCTCCCTGCATTGCCACTTGCCCCTGGCAGCATCTGGACTGGTCCCTCCCCATGCTCTGCTGAGTCAGGTCTTTCCAGGGCTCCTGCTGCCCTGGTCAGGGGCAGCTCAAAGCATGGCTCCCGGGCACTGCCCGAGAAGCCCACCTAGGAGCAGCTCTCCGGGGTTCTTATTTGATCACTTTCTAGGCCTGGAAAATGGGAAGACTCAGACCTGCTCTGCCCTCCATAGGGTTCCTACCACCTCCTTGTTTCTCTCTTGCCATCTGACCTTCCTTGCTGAGGTGCCCAGAGCTCAGCCAAAGTCAAAGGAGACAGTGGCGATGTGTGGGCCTGCTCTCAGGGCCTGAGGCCAACAGAAAACTGAGCCCACCAGGGGAAAGGGGGAAAGAGTAAGACCTCAGTTCACACTTCGGTTAGAGAAAGACATTCTGTTCGTGTGCACCTTGCAGATATTTCCTTTGGGACCAAAGGAAGAAAGAGAAAATGTTCCTTAAAATAATAATAATAATAATAAAGGCAACAAAAACCCTAACTGAAATTCATAGTAGAATCTGACCAGGCCTAAGCTCCTGCCCAGGAAATGTGAGGCACAAGTAAAGTGGAGATACTTCCTCTGAAATGGCACAGCTTGGTTTCAGGGGACCGCTGTGGCTTACTGGCGAGGATGCTGGCCTGGGGATCTGGGGCGCTAGGTTTCTGCCCTGATTCTGCTTCACATTAGCTGTGTGCCTTCAGGTAAGTGCCTCCCCTCTCTGAGCCTGTTTTCTCATCTGTCAAATGAGGATAACCACACTCTTTGATGTTCCTGCAAAGAGAGGGCTTATCCCCAGGACTGGAGAGTTGGGGGTGCCTGGGAAACCAGCTGCAGGGCCCCGGGCTGGCCTCCTCTTAGATAAAAGAGAGCTGTGCCGTTCACAGCTTTCTGAAACCACACTTGTTCACCTAACAGCAGTTCGTTCGGTAGTTTGTTTGATGATCATACAGCTGGACTTTTTTTTTTTTTTTTAGTTTCAGGTGTACAAAACAATGAACTAGTTAGACATTTCACCCTCACAAAGTGATAACCCCCCTCCCCCAATCTATTGCCCCTCTGACATCATATATATCTATTACAATTCCATTGACTCTATTCCCTATGGATATGGAATATATATACATATATATAAATGTACATATATATACACATATATATGTATATATATATACACACATTATATATATATATATATATATATATATATATATATATATATATATATATAAATTATAGTTGACATACAATATTATTCAACTTCAGTGTCAGGTGTACAGTGTAGTGGTCAAGCATCTACACTGTCCATGAAGGGGTCTCCCTGCACTGTTGATGGCATTGCAGATTGGTGCTGCCACTATGGAAATCAGCTGGTCTTTTAAGGCAGCACTGGCTTCCCACTTTCTCCACCTGCCCTCTTCTAGCTATAGTCCTTTGTCAAAGTCCTGGGCCAAGATATCCTCCAGCCCTGGATGGACTCCTCTGCCACCCCTGCCCTGCCCCTCCACCCTCTCTGGGTGGGCTGGGAGCATGGATGTACAGCTTTTCCAGGGACAGGGGAAATTGGCACTTCTAGAGGCCTACAGGGCCCCATGTAGCTCTCTGGCTGCACGTGCCCTGGGGTACCTGCTAGCAGCCCCTCAGAGCATGCCAGCTGTATTCAGTTTCTGCACAAAAAATGAAAATCCAGCTCTTCACCTGCCCCAAGACTCCTTGTGTGTATCTATAAATAAATAATCAGGCACGATTTGTACTTTAATTTTTGAACTATGATTCCACATCACAACTTAATCTCTGCTAATCTAAGAAAGTGGAATTTATTCTCTATCTTTTCTATGCCTGGTGATAAAATTTCAATTAAAAAAAAAAGTATGTCACAAGAACCAGAGAGGGTAGCACATGACTTGAAACACCGGGGAAGGAGAAGAGGGAAAAGAACGGAAAGATTTCAGGAGTTGGGGCATGGGGTTGACTGTGACCCTGATGCTAATAGAAACGTGTGCATTTGCCTCACCATGTGCCGAGCTCTGTCATGTCACATCTTGCAATAGGCAGGGCACCCTGTCTCATCCTGCTCTCTCAGAGAGGGTCCTAGGGCAGATGTTCGCCCCTAGCCCAGGTACCACAGCCAAGCTGAGGCACAGCTAGAACTAGAACTCGGGGCTCTGGAGTCTGCTGGTGGCTTGAGGGGAGTCTTGTCAATGTAGTTCAGGCTGAGCCCCCATGTTCCCCATGTACTCTGTCCCTTCTTCAAGCTGCCAAACTGCTGGCAGTAGGTGCCCTGCCATCCCAACAGGCCACAGAGGGGCCCAACCTCTTCCAGGAGCCAGGACTCTGGTTCTAAACTTGGCTGTGCCTCCGACTTCCCACATGGCTGGGGCCTTTCTCAGCTTTTCCTCAATCTGCTTCGCCAACTCCATCGGTAGAGCGGATGGAAAGCGTACTGGGCACTAGTCCTCTTTTTGCCTGCAGCTCAAGCACTTGTGTGACTTGGGGAAAATTACTTCACCTCTCCATGCCTCAATGTCATCTATCTAGTAGGAGGGTTGAGGTTATATGATTGCCAACGGTCCTTTTGGTTCTAAAGGTTGAATACTCCAGATGCTCAGATTACCAGGGCCAAGGTTTCCAGAGGGTGCCATTTTGTAACCGAGAACAAGCCCCTGCCACAGCCTCCCGCAGCCCCCCTTCCCTCACCTCGGAGCCAGCGCAGGAGAAAATAGTCATCTGGATTCGGCAGGATGGGCAACACATCTTTGACATTCTCCCGAAACTGTAGGGAGAAACAGCTAGGTGAGTGACAGGTCCCAACCTGAACTCCCTCTGCCCAGGACTCTCCATAGGGGCTTTTCGGGACCCATCTTGCACACAGGTCCACTCGGCAGACACTGGGCACTTGGGCTGCGTGGGGCGCTCTGTCTATCCCGCAGAGGGGAGCAAGGTGGCAGGAGGAGGTGGGAAGGGATTCAAACACTGCCCCTGCCTGGCTGCATACACCTCCACACTCCAGTGTGGCTGGTTCCTGTCTCAGTGAACTGTGATTACAGACGTTCTGGGACATGCCGTGGGAAAAGATGTCAGTTTACCAAGCATTCCTCATGTGCCCAGCACTGAACTTGGCACTTATCTTATTCCCACCTCATTCAGTCCCTAGAGCTATTACTGTCCCCATTTTATAGATGAAGGAATTAGAGCTCAGAGAGGCTTAATAACACGCCCAAGGTCAAACAGCAGAGCTGGGATGCAAACCCGGGTCTTTTCCAAGGCCAGAACATGCACTCTTTCATGATCTTTTGCCCCCTTAGAAATGGACTGGTGAGCAATGTGTTTCACAGAGCAAAGGGAAGGAAGAGTTTGATTCTGGCCGGGGCCAGGAAGAAAGTGGTCTCATATGACTTCATATAAAAAAAGATGACATTTGAGTTGGGCTTGAAGGACATCAAAGGCAGTAGGAGGAGGGCCATCCAGGTGGAGGGTACAGTTCCAACGGGAAGCCATGAAGGGGGGAAATGCAGGGAGTGCCAAACAAGGAAGAAGGACAGTGACCCCACCGGATAGCCACACCCACTTCCAACTGCTCACTACCCTGTAAGTGAGCACACCCGCTGCGCATGCCCTCCCCATACCTCCTGTTCCCAGCCACTCATCTTTCTCTAGTCACTGACCACAGGGGAGCCGCAGAGGGGATCAATGAGGACCAGCCACCTCTGCCCCTTGCTCAGGTCAGCCAGGGACTCAGACCATCCCATCCCCCAAACAGCTCCCAGACTCCCAGGTAAACTGCTCAATCCAGGGCCCAGGCATGAAGCCACCCCTTATCAAGGACCCTACCCAGCCCCTGGTTTCCAGTTTAATCACCACCTAATCCCTCTGTGCTTGACTTCCACTGCAGGTCAGCGGTAAAATCTGAAACCTCCCTATCCAGCCTCCCTGGGATGGGGGAGGCCCAGCCTGGGCAAAACCTTCATAGGGCTGGTGCCTCAGCCTCTTTGTCATGGCAGGAGACGTCTCTCCCCCTACTCTTTCCCAGCAACGGAAAACTGCGTGGCTGTGGAGCCTCCAAACCTTGAGTCTGGACCCCATTGGCTTTGGCTCCAAGAACAGTCAACCTACCCTCTCCCTAAGGACTACAGACAAGAAGAGATTTAGGTGGTAGGGAGGGGGTCCAGCCACCGAATTGTTGCTCCCTCCTCTGCCTAAGTGCCAAGGCAAAGCCAGGCTTACCTCTTAACTTTCTGAAGAGCAATAGCCCAACTCCCCAGCCATGGAGGGGCCTGGATTGCAGGACAGCGGAGGGCCGTCTCTGCTTAAACCAACCCCAACCCACAGGGTCTCGGGAAGTATCCCAGACTTCACACTGGAAGGTGCTCCCTTCCACAGCATCTGGTCTAACCTCCTCATTTCTGTTCATCAAGGAGCAAACAGATGTAAGGACTGGTTTTGCCCAAGGTCACAGAGCGACTTGGGACCAGAGCAGGGGTAATGGAAGTCTCCTAAGGAGCTGTACAGCGCCCTTTCCCTGGTGCCACTGCCCCTGCAAGAGGAAAACCTCCCGGAAATGAAAACAAACCTGGGGGCCCTGCTCCTGCCCCCGGGGCCCGGCTGCCAGTTCCGAATGAATGTTGTCTTTGTGCCCTGAGCTGCCTCCAAGGGCTTCCACTTAGAGCAACCACTTCTTCCCAGTGATATTTCCAAGGGTTCTCTCGGGGTTCGGGCCGGGGTGGCTACATTTCTCGGGGCCCCCTCAGCCGGCAGAGGGAGGAGGGGCGGGACGGGATCTGCCAGGTGCCGCGGCTGCTGCTCGCGCTGCAGCCCAACTGCCGGGGACCGTCGCTCGCCCCCCACCCAGCGCCTTCCCGGCCGGCTGCCGCCAGAGGGCGAGGACCAGGACCTGGCCGCGGCTGGGGCCGGGCCAGGATGAAGCTCACCTTGGCCAGCGCCTCCTTTTGCTTGGGATTCAGGTCGCCGACTCTGCCGCTCATCGTGGCTC
The DNA here is from genome assembly GCF_057876585.1 of Rhinolophus sinicus. Lineage (NCBI taxonomy): Eukaryota > Metazoa > Chordata > Mammalia > Chiroptera > Rhinolophidae > Rhinolophus > Rhinolophus sinicus. Next base: position 21,561,223 of record NC_142509.1, read on the forward strand.
AGGCTCGGGGCTTGGGGCGCGGCGGTTGCAGCAGCTGATGGAGCTTGGACTCGTTCTCTGCCGCTGAAGTCCCAGCCTTTGCCCGGGCCACTAGGCTGACCGCCAAGCCCCGCCCTAATTTAAAGGACCGCCAATAAGGATGCGATGGGGCGGGCCTCTGACGCGTCCCCCTCCGCCCTCCTGAAGTCGGAGACCAGACTGGAGGTGAGCAGGAGTGCCCAACCCAGGCCGGGGCCAGAGTGCATCCAAAGAACAAGAAATCTGGGTTCTGGTCCCAAATTTACTCTTAGCTCCCAGTGTGACCTCAGATGAGACATCTGAGCTCGATTAGTCTTAGTTTCCCCAACTAGGTACTGTCTATGAGCTCTTCTAAGATCAGGCCCCCATAGCCTCTCCTCCCAAAACAGCAGGGAGCTTGCCTGTGACGCTGTGGGAGGTCAGGTCCCCTTGTGCCTAGCCATTGCCCTGCCTCTGGGAACTATGGTATTGGCCATTTCTCTCTGGAGCCCTTGCTCTTCTGTTCTGCCATCGGTTTTGGACAACTACTGCCAACCCACGTTGGGGCCTTTCCGTGGTGACAGCCTTCACCCTCCACTTGTGGGCAGACAGGCTGAAGGGGAACAAGGAAACACAGATGGGATCTCCCCACCCAGGGCCCTGTACCCCGCCTCTGACCTTCTCAGCACTTCAAGAGTTGCTCTTAAGTTGCTCACACCCTCAGCCAGCATGGAAGAGTGCCTCAAAGACCTGGGTTGGAGTTCTGAACCCTCCACTTGTAGGACACTTTAGCAAGAGACTTCACCTCTCTGAATCCAAGCTTCTTCATTCACTCATTGGAGGTATTAGCTTGGTGCAAAAGTAATTGTGGTTTAAAAGGTTAAAAATAACTGCAAAAACCGCAATTACTTTTGCACCAACTTAACAGATGGTCTGGATTTCAAGTCAGCCTGAAAGGATACAGTGAGCGAATGTATGTAATTCACCCAATGCAGTGCCTAGTCCTGGGTTCTCCTCTGTGATCACTACTTCCTGGGTTGTCCAGCACAGCCTCCCTTTGCTGCCTGCCTGGCCAGGCTTCAGCCTCCGGGTGGGGAGGCAGGGTGGACTTGGAGGAAAACAAAGAGAAAGTCATGGCCCAATGGAAGCAGGCCTGCTATCTGCTTATCTGCTTCCCCACCCCCTTCCCGGCTCAAGCCCAGGGGCCAGAAGAGTTTGCAGGTAGCTGCAAGTCCTGCGTGCCCCAGTCACAGCCTCTTCCCCATAGAAAGAGCCGTTTCCTCCTTTCAGGACTCCACAGCCCTTCCCCTCTACTGGGGGTCCCCTCCCCTCCATTCTAATCCGACCTCCACTGTCATGTGCCTTGGGCCATTCTTTTCTTCTGCTGTGTGCCAGGCCCTATGCCCTGTTCTGGGGACCCATCCTGTCCTCCCACAGATAAGACACAGGCACCTAGATATTCAACTAGAATAAAAAGGCCAGGTATTTGTCACAAGAAGAGGCAGCAAGGACCTGGGAGCTGGTTTAAAAAGGGACAGTTTGTTTTGGGCTGGAAGAATAGTCGAAGGCTTCATGGAGGGAGTGGCATTGGAGCTGGGCCTTACAAAGTGGGGTGGGAAGGAAATGGAAGGGAGATTCATTCATTCCATGGCAGCTCAACGACATGAGCAAAATGTTGGTGGTTGGTGGGAAATGTGGCTGCATCTAGAGAGGAGGGGAGAGTAGGAGGAGGCAGGGAGGATTGGCAGAACCTTGATAAGGCCTTGCTTAGCGGCATCTGCCCTGCTGGACCATGAGGTCCTGAGGCATAGGGGCTTGTTTTACACATCTCTGAAGGCCCACAAGCCCTCTACTCCCACCAGAGCATCTTACACATGGGCTGTTCAATAAACATGTGCTGAAAGAATGCAAGAAATGCTCCAATAGGCACAGAGATAGGTGCTGGGGGAACCCTGACTGCATATAAACACAGATCCTTCAAGTATCAGGCAGCTCACTTCACTTAACAGCTGTGGAAGCTAGGCCCAAAGAAGGCATACATTTCCCCAAACCGTTAAGTGGGAGAGCTTTGCCGGTACCTGCTGCGTGGAAGGCGTTCAGTCACACCCTCCCTTTACTGCCTAGAATTAACGCAGGCAGAGCTAAACCCAGGAGCCTGTGGGCACCCCACCTCCCAGAATGCCCCACCTCTACACTTATACCTATAAGAGAGTAGAAAGCACTCTGGGGTAGAAGACAGAGGCAGGCTATAGCAGACCCATTCAAGACTTGGGAGGCTTTCCTTCTGCACCTGTCATGGCCTCCACCATAGAATTCTTCTGCAGGGCACAGGTTCAGCCCTGTGGCTGACAGTCCGCACCCCACCTCTGTGAAGTGTTTTCAGGCAGTCCCAGCAGTCTTGCCCTAGTTAAAAAATCATCAGCTTCTGGTTTAGGGCAGGGCATGTCTGCAATCCTTGCTGGATATGTGGCTGAGATCTTTATTTAAGATCTTTCCAGGGGCAAGATGTTCATTTCAGTGTAGAGCCTACTCAAAGGAAAATAGAAGAACAACCTTTATGTTGCATTGGCACTTTACAGTTTACAGGGCACTTCCAGATCTAGCTTTTCACTTAAGCCCATGTGGGAAGGTCAGGTGATTTATCGAGGAATCTGAGGGTAAGAGTGCATGTGGAGAGTTGAGACTTGAACCCACATTCCTGGCTTCTGGGCCATAAGTTGCCAGGTACCTGTGGGCCAGGGCATGGACTTACCTGGGAGCTGCATGCAGAAGCTGCCTGGGAAAGCACAAAGAAAACATTTACCCAGCAGAAAACAGTCCCCAGCTCCAACCAACTGCCCCCTCTCACCCCCGCCACTACCTCTCCAGGAATCTGGCGTTACCCACAATAAAGACCTAAGTAAATTCTGCCCTTCCCAGGCCCGTGGCTGCCTGCTTCTCCTTCCTCCACTGAAATTTATCTACCTCCAATCCACTATGGAACAGCTAGTTAATCTGATAATATAAATCCTAGAATAATAATCTGGTAAACTCCTTCAAGCTTTAAAGGTTATTAAAAGAGGGTCCCTCCTGCCCATCCTCACCTTTTCTCTATCTCCCAACACCTGCCCCACAATTCTCCATCGCCGCTAGGTGTGTTGTTCCTCTGCAGTGACTCCCTGGTTTCTTGACTTCCACTCAAAGCCTGCCCCCATCTCGTCCATCCCCTGTGGCCTCGACTGCAGCTCCTCCCCTTCGCACATGCTCATTTCAATAAGAGAAGCTCCATGCTGTCTGTCAGAGGCACCTCAGCCTTCCTGCCTCTGTCCAAGTTGCTGCCCTTTCCTATTTCTTCCTGCCAGATACCCCCTAGCCTTCAAAACCCTGATCCAATGCTGTTTCCAGGAACCTCTCTCCTTGATCTACCTAATCCAACGTGACCTCTGCCAACTAGTAGCCTCTCTCTTCTGAACTTGACACTGACTACTTTGTGTTGTAGTGGCGACTATCTGGCAACTGCCTGGCCCAACAGGAAGAGCCCAGCCTCAGGGTCAGGCAGGCGCGAGGTGAGATCCAGGCCCTGCCGCTTGGCAGCTCTGGGACGGGTGTGCTGTTCTGCGTATACCTTGCTGCGCAAGGTAGTATGAACGGCTGAAAACAGGCTGCTGGAGCATAGAGATCTAGGAGGAGCCTGAGCTGACTGTTCTAGTCTTAGGAGTTAGTGCCCTGAGGTTGAGATTCCTCTGGGAGGTGGCTTCAGGCACAAGCAGGAGCATTGGACGGTGAATCCAGAGCCAGGGCTTTAGGCAGAATTCTTGAGTGAATGGCTGCAGTCACTGCTCAGCAGTGAGCATGTAGGGCCTCTGCAGGGTGGTTTGTCCTTGACCTCGGGGCCTTGGACACCTATTCTCTAAAACAAGGGCATTAACCTCGAGATCAAAGGCCCCTAGGTCCTCTGTCCTCTGATTCTGTGGTGTCAGCAGGAAAAGGGTAGTGCAGAGATTAGTACAGTGAATAGAGAGTTGGAGGGAACAGTCTTTTAAACCTTTCTGCAAATATTTGTGGAACACTCTACTTCCACGGGGCCAGGACAACAGGAACTCTCTGGAAAGCCGTTGTGCTTGCAGGAGGCCCTGACTCGGGCCTCCTTGCCTCCTCCCAGCCCTGCCATGTGTGGCTGCAGCTGCCTCCAGTCCTTTTCTGACAAAGTGGGGAAGGAATGAAGAAATCTGAGCTACCTGGGACTGCATGGCCTGGACAGCAGAGGTGACAGCAGCAGAATGAGGAAGCACCTGCTGCCTCCTCCTGGCGGCCCAAGCTTCCACTTGTGACTGGAACTGAGAGCCAGAACACTTTATTATTATTATTGGGGAAAGGGAACAGGACTTTATTGGGGAACAGTGTGTATTTCCAGGACTTTTTTCCAAGTCAAGTTATTGTCCTTTCAATCTTAGTTGTGGAGGGTGCCGTTCAGCTTCAAGTTGTTGTCCTTTCAGTCTTAGTTGTGGAGGGCGCAGCTCAGCTCCAGGTCCAGTTGCCGTTGCTAGTTGCAGGGGGCGCAGCCCACCATCCCTTGCAGGAGTCAAACTGGCAACCTTGTGGTTGAGAGGATGCGCTCCAACCAACTGAGCCATCCGGGAGCTCAGTGGCAGCTCAGCTCAAGGTGCCATGTTCAATCTTAGTTGCAGGGGGTGGAGCCCACCATCCCTTACGGGACTCGAGGGATTGAACTGGCAACCTTGTGGTTGAGAGCCCACTGTCCCATGTGGGAATCGAACCGGCAGCCTTTGGAGTTAGGGGAATGGAGCTCTAACCGCCTGAGCCACCAGGCCAGCCCAGAACACTTTTTATTTCTTCGCTCCACAAGTACTGTGTATGCAGTGGGCATGGTGGCAGGCATGGGACACCTCCGATGAGGCCAACCAGGCCCTGCCTTCAAGGAGTTCCCAGTCTACGTGCAGACAGACAGCCAAGGCAGCAAGTCATTCCAGTACAGTGCAGCCAGTGCCACCCCACAGGGGGCAGACACGACAGTCCCCACACAGTCAAGAGGGTGGAGGCATCCCAGGTTCCCCATAGACCTGATGGCTGAGTAAAAGTCAGCCAGATGGGAGGGGCAGGAGGCCTTTTCATTCATTTATTCATACATTCATCCATGCCATGTATATTTAACTAAGCACTGTGCTAATCACGGAGTAAAATATCTGCCCTCGTGGAACTTAGTGTATGGGGGGTCGGGGGCATGCCCAGAGTGTGGAGAGGTGAGGGGGCCAGATAAGAAGCAGGGCTTGGGGGGTATGTGGATGTAGGAGGGGCAGACATCAGGAAGGGTCTCTGAGCGGAAGGGTAGGGGGAGGTATTCTGAGATCCTTGAGCGTGGGATGCTCCGTGGGAACTTGGAAGGGGGTATCTTTCTCCTTTTGGGGCCTCGGCACCCTTAGTGTTGAACAAGTCTAGAACATCTGCCAGGGTAAGGTCAGACTGTGGACGAAAAGTACCTCTGAAGGTTGAAGAGCCACAAGTGAGGGTTATGGGAAGGAGGTGGATAAGAAGCCCTCTTTTCAGGCCCCTCTGGTTCCAGCCGCAGCCCTGCTCCGCTGCCCAGAATACAGGATGGCAACCCCTCTGTTCCCTCCCTCTTTGTTCTCCCCGCTGCCTTCCCGTCCTCCCCCACCCCAGTGAGGAGACCAGGGGTCTTTAGGGACTTCGGTCTAGTAGGTGGCAGCCTGAGTTTCCCATGACTTCTGTTGTAGCTTCTTGGCACCCACCCCCCACTGCTCCCCCTGCACTAACACTGTGAGAGCAGCGGAAGCAGTCCTGGGCCAGGAACGGGGGTGGGGGTGGGAGACCTGGAGCCAAACCCCAGTTCCTTCGGAGGGGGGGGGGGAAGTCACCTGCTTTCTCTGGGTGCCAGTAACCTGGGGACAAATGTAATCTTTGCCTCTTTCCCAAGGCTGCTGTGAGAATTCCAAGTGGAAAAATGGCTGGTAAAGCTATGGGTGCACACATGTGAGGGATTATTCATACTATTATGTGTTATTTCTGAAGACACAACAGAATGTGAGAAACTGAGCCCCGTTGGGCCCCTCCTCAGGAGCCGGTTTCCTCCTCACTTCCGCAGTCCACCCTGGCTTTGTGAAGACGTAAATCCTCTCCCCACCCCAGTTCCCACACCTAACCCCCCCTAATTAAGTCCCTTACCTTCCCAGATATCATTGCCTAATCCCTAAGCCCTTTCTCACAAGTCTCTAGTTGTCTCCCGGAGTCAAATCCCTTTAGAATGAGGTGGCCCAGTTAGCAGTGAACCCAGAGGCTGGGGGCAGGGAGCTGGGACTTCAGGACTCCCCCGGAGGGGAAGGGAGGAGAGGGCAGGGGGATGCTGGAGACCATGCCCTGGCTCTGGCACTAGCTGACACGAGCCTTCCCTTGGAAAGAGAGAGGGGGTTGTCATTTCTAACCCCTACCCCCTGCCTGGATTCAAGATAGAATCCAGATTTTATAGCCAGACTTTTTCATTCTGTGCCAGTGCCTTTGAGAAGCAGAATGGCATGGGGTGAGCCCACCGACTCTGCAGCAAACTACCTGGGTTCTCTCACCTACCAAGGTTACTTGACCCCTGTACCTCAGTTTCCCTTCTGTAAAACGGCAATGAAAATTTTACTACCTCACAAGGTTGTGATGAGGTTAAATGAGCCAATTCATGCAAAGGACCTAGAACAGTGCTTGGAACATAGTAAATGTATCAGCTGTTTTTACCTGAACTGTCTGATTTCTTCCGCAATATTCTTGCCAGCCAAGTCTCCACACCAGCTCTCCGAGTGGCCTTCCTTCTCTTGGTACTGGAGCTGAAGCAGCCCCCAGCCCCCAGTCATTCTCTAAAGTCATTTTATCTCCTTCACATGGCACTTACCATGGTCTGAAATGGTCTTGCTTATGGATGTGGTTATCGTTGACTATTCTAAAGTGCAGGGGCCGTTGCTTGTCATGGTCACGGTTCCATGCCAAGTGCCTGGAACCCTGCAGACAATCAACATCCATTTGTGGGCATGACCCAACATTTGCTCTGCCCCCTCAGGGCTGAACCCAGGGAAGGAGCAGGCCTCTGGCTGCCCGGCCACTCTGCAGCCTTTCCTTTCCCACACACGGCAAACCTCTGCTACTACTCTGCACCTAGTCTGTGGGATCTTGGGCAAGTCATTGTCCCTCTCTGGCTTCTGGGTGAGTGGAGGGAGGTGATGATGGAACTAGGCAACCAAGGGACGGTCTATGATGTTTTTTAAGACGTGTTCTATATCCTGGGGCTCATGCCTATACAATGAAGGGATCTCAAGATCCCAAGTTCTGTAAATACAGCCCTCCAGCCTAGCCCTCTCTTGTTGTCACTGGGCCTGAAGTTCTGGGGGTAGCGGGGTGTACATTCTTGTGAGCTAGGCATTGCCTTCCTCAAGTCCCTTTGTAAAACCAGAAACTACTGCTGGGCTCCTATGTGGACTAGCCTGCCACCTGGTGGCCACTTAATTGTATATATTGGCCCCTCCCGTCACAGAGGGGACCAAGGTTCAATCACTACAGCAGACATCTAGTCTGAATATGGATTTGCCTACCTTTACATCCTACTGCCAGCACCGCCATCCGTGTACTCATGGAACGCCTCATCCACGTTTATGGCACCACACTGAAGAACTCATGTCACAGCAGAGAAAGAGCAGCTGTGGGCTGTGTCCAGGGAATTCACCGGCCTTATCATGCATCCCGTTCTTGGTACTGAGTCTAAAACATTTCACCACCCCTATCGTGTTCCCACTTGGGATAATACACCCCATACCTCACACTTTTGTTAACAGCTTCATTTTTTTCCTAGGTTGCCCTACAACTTCAGGGTGTGAAGAGAGATGGGGGCAGTTCACACACAGTTCACAGTCCAGTTCAGGGCCAGAAAACCTTGTATTTCAAGACACAAGCCACCTGGAATCACAGTATGTCTATTGAAAGTCTTTTTGTCCAACTCCCATTTTACAGTTGGGGACACAGGCCAAGAAAAGGGAGTGGCTTGCCTGGAGGCACATGGTGAGAGAGTGACAGCCCTGTCCCTGACAGCTCCCTACTCAGCCCCAGGCGTGAAGTAAGCTGGGACCTGGCTCAGTGTTCTGTCTGTCCATCCCTGAGAGCTGGGTGGCCAAAGGGTCAGCACCACGCCCGATAGCCTCCCTCCTCTCCCAGCTAGGATCCCTTCCCTCCCTCTGGGTCCTCCAGTCTCCTCCTCTTCAGATGCTCTCCTCCCAAACAGGGCTTTGCCCAGCACTCATCTCCCTGCAGTCAATCTCTGGTCCTTTGCTGCTCTGTTCCTGGGCTTATACTCCCTCCAGTGGCAACTCCGACCTTTACTGCTCCTCCACCCACACCCACTCCCACTCCAGCAACAGCAGAAGGCCCCGGGCTGGGCTGGGCTGGGCTACACCCTCCCACATTGTCTCTTCCAGGATAACCAAGGGTTACCCCACGGGAGGTAATCACAGGGTAACTCTTCTTACTCACCAAATTCACAGGGCGCTCCAGCTCCCGCTGATGGAAGGCTAGGATGTGGATATTTGTGGGGAAGCAGAAATGTGTTCTAGGTTGGGGACAGGTGTGAGTAAGGATCTGTGTCTGGTGGGTGCAGTGAGGACCCCCTGCCTGGGTGAGTGGGGTGGCGGGCAGGGAGTAATTAGTAGGATTAGGTATAGGCAGAAGTGAAGCCAACAGCCTGGCTAATTACAGGGTGTGTCCTTGCAACCTTGTCATTGGGGCTGACAGATGGGCTGAGACATTCACCGAATCGGAAAACCAAGGGGTCTCAAGAATGATTTCATACCTACAAAGGAATGTTAGTAACCTACAAGAATAAAGATACCACAATTTATCCCTTCCAGTGATGGAGAGTTGGGCTGTTTTCAATTTTTTACTATTTAAATAGGGCTGTTCAACACATGCCCGGGAAATGGTTCTCAGCCAGGTCTGCACATTAGAGTTACTTGGTGTGCACATTTTTAACCATTATCAGCAACAAATTCTCACCTCCAGAAACAACAATTCAGTTGATTTAGAATAGGGGATGCACATCAGTATTTTATAGACGATCCTTAGATGATTCTAATATTATCTGTATCAAGAACCACTGTTCTAGAGTATAGACCCAGGAGTGGAATGCCTGAGAACGTGCATATGGTTTTATTTGATATAAAATAGTTTCCAACGTGGCTGTGCTGTACCAGTACAACCAGGCTGGTCAGCCATTAGCGGTGTGTAGATTCCATTGTGCCACACCCCTACCAACACTCGGTATTATCAGACGCTTACATTTTTACCGGTTGATCTCTCAAATGATTTTAATTTGTATTTCACTGGTTAATGATGAGATTGAGCATCTTTTCATATTTATTGACCATTCTTGTTTCCTCTTTGGCCAAATGCCTATTTGCATCTTGTAGCCCATATTTAGGTATTTGTATATTCTGCAGATGAATCATTTAGTTACATATACCTTCTCCCAGTTTGTAGCTTTCCCTGCCACTTTCCTCTAATGTTTTCATTAACAATCGTTTCATTGTGGATGAATTTTTTTCAATCTTTTCTTTTACAATCTGCTTTTACACATTAAGAAATCTCTCTCGATCTTGAAATAATCAAGATATTGTTTCTTTCTAAGAATGTTTAAGGTATGACTTTTCATATTTAGGAATTTAATCCACAGGGAATTGATAGTTTGTGTATGATGTCCAATTTTGTTTCTTTTCCCTATTGCTAACTCATTTTCTTAGCACAGTTTATCAAACAGTCCATCATATTTCCTCCTCCCCTCCCCCAACTGTATTGTTTCCTCGGGCATAGCCATGTTTATGTGTGTGGGTCTGTTTCTGGCTTCTCTGTTTGATGTCCCATTTGTCTGTCTCTGGGCTGATATCAGGCTGTCTTATTTTTTCCATCTTTTTCTTCTGGAGCATCTTGATAATTCAGTGTTGGTGGTTATACGGGTGTTCACTGTAAAAGTCTTTCCATTTTTCTGTATGTTTGATATTTTTCATAATAAAATATTAGGGAAATGAGTGTCATGACTCATCTGGCCTTTTATCACAGTGTAATTTTTAAAAGGCTTTCAGGCTGAGCCGGCTCCCAGTAGCTGCAACCCTTGGAGAAAGGATGAGTTTGAGGACAGTTCGTGGAACTTGGACTTTCCGGCAGGCATCAGAGATTACTTGTTGGGGACTCGGCAGGGCTGGTCTCATATTGTGCCCACTTCACAGCACAGAGAATTGACTTCCCTGAGGACCCGGCCTCTCCACCCCACTGCGGAGTTGTGTCTGGCCTGCTCCATCGAACCAAGCATCCCCAGACCCTCTCTGTCACTCCAGGACCCTTGCCTCAATCTCCCCCAGCTGACTCCCACACCAATCTCTGGTTCTCTGCCTCCTGGAGTTTGGTCCAGGGGAGAAATTGAGGCCCAAGGAAGAAAGGGGTGCAATCTGACCCAGGCCACACCGTGGGACCATCAGGCCACTCCAGCCTCCAGGCCCCCAGATATCCCTCGTTCCTACCCTTCTGTGTCCCTCATCGTGTCTCCGCCTCCCCAAGTCGTCCTTTCCAACAATGTCTCTCTCTCTCTCTGCCCCAGTCTCCGCTTCTGACAATCCAGCAAGCTGTGAGCACCTTCTCTCTGACTTCCCGCCTCTACATGGTGATGTATCTAGGTTCCGCTCCAGCCTCCCCGGCCGTCGGCGCCAGAGCTCTCCATGGCCACCAGGGGGCGCGCGCGGCCTGGCCTGGGCGCCCGAGTCGCGGAGAGCCCACCCCCCTCGCGGCTCCCCGCCCCGTCCGGCCACAGCCCCGCCCTCTCCCGGCGCCCCGCCCCGTCCGGCCGCGGCCTCCCTCGCTCCGCTACTCTGGCGCCCGCGACCCCTGGTGTTCCTGTCTCATCTGTTTGCTGGGTCCGACCATGGGCCCCACCGCTCGCCCCGCGCTGAGGTCGCCGCCGTCGCCGCCGCCTCCTCCGCCGCCATCGCCGCTGTTGCTGCTGCTGCCCCTGCTGCCGCTTTGGCTGGGCCTGGCGGGACCCGGGGCCGCTGCCGACGGCAGCGAGCCCGTGGCAGTGGCAGGGGCGGGGCGGGGCGGGGCCCGTGCGGTGCGGGTGGACGTGAGGCTACCGCGGCAGGACGCTCTGGTCCTGGAGGGCGTCAGGATTGGCCCTGAGGCCGCCCCGGCGCCCCGGCTGGGCGGCCGCCTGCTGCTGGTGAGCGCTGCGGAGCCATCTGTTTCTGGCCCTGGCCCCAGTGTAGACCCCGCACCCGGATCCGGCCTTCACCTGGACCACCCCCTGGCAGTCCAGCATCTCCTCCCAGGCCCCCAGCATTACGGTTTCCAGAACCTGAGGCCCAGATGCCCTCTGCTCCAATTTCGTTCCTAAGCTCTGGCCTTGCACCCCCTGTGTGCCTGATCGCCTCCTCCCCTAACTCTGCCTATGGCCCCTCGCCCCACAGATGGATCTCGTGGATGCTGAGCAGGAGGTGCCCACGGAAGGCTGGATTGCAGTGGCGTATGTGGGCAGGGAGCAGTTCCACCAGGAGAGCCAGGGCAATGGGCCGCAGGCTTATCCCAAGGCCCTGATCCAGCAGGTGCAGGGGGTGTATGTGGGGAAGGGGCTGGAGGAGGGGTTTTCAAGGCATTTGCTAGAGCCAGACTATTAGGGGGGGACCTTAAGGAGCTTCCAGAAAATTCCTGGGCCTGGGTGGGGTTTAATGGTGGTGTGGAAGCAGAGATGGGGGAGGCCTGTGAGGGTCAGTGAGAATATCCAGTGGGGAGTTCCTGCTGGGGGTCAGTGGGCAGGCCTGCCCTGCTAGGACCAGGGAAAGCAGAGCATTGTTTGAGTCCCACAAGCATCTCAGGGGAAGGCAGGAGGAATAAGGGTTTCTGTCCTTGACCTCAAGGAGCCTATAGCCAGTCTGTCCAGAGGAAACGCTCACTGCAGTGCCAGGAGCTAAGAACAACTCTGGCAACAGGTGTGTGAGCAGGGCCTGGGTAGGATGTGGGCTAGCTTCTCCCTCTGTCCTGCAGATGCGGAGGGCGCTCTTCCTGGGAGCCTCTGCCCTGCTCCTCCTCATCTTGAACCACAACGTGGTCCGAGAGGTAAACTTGTTCAGGTTTTGGGGGCACACAGACTGGGTAATGGGGGAACAAAGCCAGCTGACCCTCTCTTTCCCTACAGCTAGACATATCCCAGCTTCTGCTCAGGCCGGTGATCGTCCTCCATTATTCTTCAAATGTCACCAAGCTATTGGAGGCACTGCTACAGTGAGTTGGAGTTTGGGCTCCATAGGGCTGGGCCTGGGACCCTGGGTGCTGTGGGTCCTTGACTCTGCCATGGGTTCAGGACCAGGTCTCGGGACCAGAACCTTTCCTCTTAGCCTTAAGGCTGTAGTCTCCTGGTCTGAAAAACGGGTGAGGAAACTGGAAGGATGTGCCAGGGCCTGGAGTAAGGACGTGGCTCTGTAGGCAGAGGGGATTGGTGCCAGCAATGAGGAAGCCAGATTCCTGATTGACAGGCTCTTCCCTGAGCTTTTGGGCCTCCCTGGCCTGGCTGGTATGAGAACTGGAAAAACCAACAGCCGGGAAAGGCCTGAGGGCCAAAGCAGAAGGGCTGCAGGGTGATAGTTGGGGGTATCCTTTTCCCACAAGGCTGGGGTGGAGGGGTGTGGACCTCCCCTCCCAAGAGCCCTTCTGCCTGGCTCCTTGGTTCCTTTCTCTCCCAGGAGGACCCAGGCCACAGCTGAGATCACCAGCGGAGAGTCCCTGTCAGCCAACATCGAGTGGAAGCTGACCCTGTGGACCACCTGTGGCCTCTCCAAGGATGGCTACGGAGGATGGCAGGACCTGGTGTGCCTGGGAGGCAGTCGGGCCCAGGAGCAGGTGGGTGCCCTGGGAGAGGAGGCTCAGGTGGGATCACACACATGCCTTGTCTCAAATCCTGTGGCCTCTCCCCACCTGGGTGGCAAGGACCACCACTTCCATCTCTCAGGGCTATTGTGAGTGTTCAGTGACTTGGGTCAATACACAATGAGTGTTAGCTGCTGTTATCATGTCATTGTCTTGCTCAAAAGCTTTCTTTGGCTCCCCATTGCCTGCAGAGTAAAATTCAGACTCCTTAACCCGGCTTTCACAGCTTTCCTGATCACTCACTTACCCCACTTGTCCTGTTTTTTTCCTAGTCTTCTTATACTCTGCCATCCTGTGCCATTTACTGGCCTTCACACATGCCCTGGTCTCCTGCCATTAAGCCTTAGCCATGCTTGGCTGCAGGTATGGACACCACTTTCTCTGTCTCTATATGTTCCAGTCCAGCCAGCGCCCTCACAGCTCATCCTGCCTGCCTTCTTTGGAAAGCCTCCCTCATACCCTCAGCTCCCAGGCCTCCGTCTCTCAGGCCCTTCATGGGCCCTTAGGACAGCCCGTCCTACTATGTAAGTGTTGGAGAGCATGACTTTGTCTTTGAAGGTCAGGGCTGTGTCTTACTTGTCTCTGGATTTCCCAGTGCTCAACATTGAGAGGGTTCAAAGGTGTCCTGTCTGCAAACATTTCTCAAAGTACCTACTCTGTGCAAGGCGGGCGTGCCCCAGTCTCCTGGTATGCAGCCTCCAGCACGTGTCGGAGGACGTGGGCTGTGCGAGGCAGCTTCGTGCAGGCAGACTTGGGGTCAAAATCTGGCTCTGAAACCTTAGCTGAGTGATCTCAGGCCGGGTGCTTCACCTTTCTGGTCTTATAGTTCTCATTTGTGAACAGGGACAGCACATGGCCATAGGGATTGTGTATATAAGCTCATGGCGGGCACTGAGCAAATGGGCAGCTGCTACTACTCTGAATATCTTTATTGATGTAAGTGCTTGAATAAGCGGTCACCAAATAACTTTTGAGATCCTAGGACATTTGAGGCTATGGCTGGTACAAAAGGCTATGAGACCGGGACTCTGTCCTCGAAAGGCTCAAAGACAAGCAGGGAAGAGGAACTCTTGACAGTTCAGCCCAGACAGCACGTGCTAAGTCCTGTGAGCAGCACACACCACAGTGCAGTGGAGGGAGCACGCCCTGAGGCTGGGGGATTGGAAGGGCTTTCTGGAAGAGAAGAGAGCCTCACTGTCTCTCCCCCTGGAGGGCAGCCCACACAGACCTCTGGGTGGGACAGGAATTTGGTGAGGGGGCTGTCAGATGAGAGGCTGGGAGCAGGTGCGGGCAGAAATGCTTGAGCTAGGAGAGGAGCAGGCTGGGAGAGGGCCTGACAGGCTTTGAGGCGGGAATAACAGTCTGTAGGCCGGTCTGGCTGGTACAGAGGGCAAAGCTGAACAGCCATACTGCTAGCCGGGGTGGGCCGTGCACGTGTTGGGTGGCCATCGTACCTGAAGTGTCTGAAGGACAGCCGAGGCCAGCACTCAGCCCTGACCCCAGGGCTCGGTCATCACCCCTCAGCCTCTGGTAATCCAGAGTAGCAGCACCGGTGTACCAGAAAGATCCAATGAACCACGGCCTTACTGTTCTGATGGACAAGTCCCAACCCTGCCTTCCCTCCTCACCTGGGGGTCCCCAAGATGCACTGAGCCTGGGAAGGCTGGGTCTCAGGCCTACAGGAGAGCTTCAGGCTGGCCACACCCTCAGCCTACCCAGTGGTCACTGGTCCCTCCAGCGCACAGAACTCCAGGTTCTGCCCTGCAGAGCTTACGCTGTAAAGGCCACTCTGAGTCCAGCCAGGTGTCAGCCAGCTCAGCATGGCAGGGGTCACAAAGACAGGGCAACTCCAGCCCTGGGCTCACGGAGCCCCATCTGGAGAGGAGATAGGCCAGAGAGACACTGTCACTGCTGGGGTGAGCGCTGAGCTGGCGGTGGGCATGGCCCTCGGGGGCAGAGTAGAGTGAAGGCACCTGAGCTTAGGGGTGCGCAGAGCTTCCTGGAGCAGGTGCCACCATCCTACCAGGAGTGAAGGGATGATGGGGACACAGAAAGCAGCGGAGGGAGGGTGGGAAGGAGTGGGGAGCTGGAACTCACAGACATCTCTCAGTAGTGGCCCCCAGAGTACCTCTGCCCTGAGCAGAAGCAGTATCATGACACTAGCAGCACCCAACTTTGTCCCGAGTGGCGGCCTCGGTTAACATCAAATAATTTCTCGGCCCCTCTCCCCTCACATGCTGGCAGTTGAACTCAGCATTGGCAGGGGAAGAACATGATGACAAAAAGCTACTAGGAATGCAGAAAGCTTTGAAGTGGATGTGTTTATTAGTCATAAAACACCCACGGACCCTGTGAAACAGGCCTGTGTGGGTGAGGTGTGCCTATGCTGGAGCGGGCCGGGTTTTGCTTTCAGTGCCACGTCATTTCCTCAGCCAGCTGTTTAGTAGTCACAGCCTAGCTGCCACACTGCGTATGGTGGGAGTTAAGTCAGTGCAGCCCCTCAGGGGTCTCTCTAAGACTAAGTGAGGCACGTCAGACAGAGCTTCCTCCCTCCAGTGGGACCAGCAAGGGCAGCAGCAAGGAAACGCAGGTTTAGAGTAGGTGTGAGGAGGGCTGAGCATGGGAGGCAAGGGCGGAGCATGTGCCCAGCACTCGGGGTCAGGGAGAGCTTCCAGAGCAAGGGGCATCCAAAGGCATGAGCCAAGGGAAGGGGCGAGGAAGAAGAGAGTTCCCAATAGGGGAACAGTGTGTGGGAAGGCACAGACGTGGGAGGGGGTAAGGAACAAGGGAGGCTGAGAGGAAGGCAGGCAGGCTGGAGGAGTTTGGGTATTCTCCCGAAGGTGGGGACAGGTGTGGGGGAGGAAGTGTCACAGGGAAGGATGTCAGGCAGGGGCGCTGCCTGATAAAGTCTGCGAGGTGAGATGCCCAGGGCTGTGGTGGGTGAATTTAGAGCAGGGGCCCAAAAAAATGGTAGAGGAGTGGGCTGGAGAGGAGGGACATGAGACTCCAGGAAAGCGAGGCAACAGGGTCTGGGCACTGGCGCCCTCAGCCTGGATGGAGGTGGGTGGGTGATGGGGACTGGGAAGCAGACCGGAAGTACAGGTTAGGGATGGGGTGGGAGGTGGCAGGGTCCTGGACTGGGGAGTGTGTAAGGCTGCCAGATAGACACTTCCATGGGTGCCAAGACAACGGGTCGGTTGCCTAGGAGAGGCCTGGGCTGGGGACAGATGTGGGCTGCCTCACTGTGTAGGGTGGAGTGAAGACAGCTGCGCAGCCCCTGGGACGGAGGCTTCAGAAGAGGAAGCTGGGAGCCTCATGCCGATGGACCTGCCCTGCCTGGTCCTTAGAGTAGATTTACTGGGGGAGGAGAATGGGGTGGCCCAGCATCCCTGACGCCCTGCTCCCCTCCCCAGAAGCCCCTGCAGCAGCTGTGGAACGCCATCCTGCTGGTGGCCATGCTTCTGTGCACCGGCCTCATGGTCCAAGCCCAGCGGCAGGCATCAAGACAGAGCCAGCGGGAGCCAGGAGGCCAGGTGGGAGCCAGCCCGAGGGAGTCCGGTGCCGTCAGCCCTCAGGCCTGCCAAACTGTCCCTGTCCTCCCCCCACAGGTGGACCTGCTCAAGCGCCGTGTGGTGCGGAGACTGGCATCCCTTAAGACCCGGCGCTGCCGGCTGGGCAGAGCGGCACAGGGTCCCCCGGAGCCTGGTGCTGAGACCTGTGCCGTGTGTCTGGACTACTTCTGCAACAAGCAGGTGAGTGCCCTGGGCAGAGGCCAGGTATTGGCTGCCATGTGATGAACCACGCCCCCTCCTGAAAGAGCTCGGAACCACCCCCAACCAGCACTACAGAAAGCAGAATGGCAGGGCGTGGGGGCAGGTCACAGTGGTTTTAGTTTCCCAGCTCAGATGAGGACATGGGGCCAGGCACCCCCACCCGGAGGCCTGCCACTGTGGCCTGAGTACTTCCTCCCTGCCCCGCAGTGGCTCCGGGTGCTGCCCTGTAAGCATGAGTTTCACCGAGACTGCGTGGACCCCTGGCTGATGCTCCAGCAAACTTGCCCGTTATGCAAATTCAATGTCCTAGGTGAGCACCAAGGGTGGGGGCCGTTGGCTGGCTCTGCCTGGTCCCCACCTGATGCCTCCCTCCCTGTTCTTTTTCCTCCTCCTCGTAGGGAACCGCTACTCAGATGATTAGCTGCCCCATCTGGATCTCTGCACACGTGATGGGACCCCTCCCGCCTGCACCCTGGCCTTGGCCTGGGCTCTTGGAGGGACAGCGGATGGTCAGGAGAGAAAGCCCTGTGGGTGAGGAGTAAAGTGCCCCACCCACCACATCCACACTGGGAAGGAGGGGTGACAACCCCCCGGCTGAGGATGCAGGACCTGGACCTGCTGGGACGAGAGGAAGACAGGCCCCTTTGGGGCCCTTCTGTGCAATCGTGGGGTGTCTGTGTCTGCCCTCCTCGTAGGCAGCTCCCAGAACCTGGGGCAGGGGCCTGGGGAAAGAGGGTGTGCGGCAGTGCAGCTGTTCCCAGGTCTCTACGAGCTCTCTGGCCTGCTTGTCAGACATTCCAGGGGCTGAGGCTGCAGTGGCCAGGTTTTGTGCTTATTTATTGGGGAGGTAGGTCGGGTGAGGAACTGTTTGGCCCCGGGGCACCTTGGCCTGACCATCTTTCAGGACACGTCTTGGTCGGGCAGTGATGTTAAACCCAGCGGCCTGCTGCCCTCGGTGTTTGGGCACTGGGAGCCACGGGTCCCACTGTCTGTCTAGCTGGGCTCCCTTCCTGGGCCTGGCTGGGCCCAGAGGCCTTAGAAACCATCCAGTCCTGTGCTTGGTGGGGCTCTGGATCGCTGACCAGGATACTTGAAGCCACAGGATAAATGTTATGCATCTTCCAGGGACAATTTTTTTTTTTTTTTAAAGATTTGGGGCAGAGGAGGTTTAATATTAAAATAAACATGGATATATTTTAACATAAGTAAAATTTGTGTGGATGTTTTAAGATTCCAAAGACAAGTCACCTTGGTCTCTACTGTCTGTGGGAAGTGGATTCTACAACGGCCCTCAAGATTTCCCCCAGACCCCATGAACGTGCCTTGTATAATACTGGAATTGTGACTCTAATGGATTTGACTCCCGTGATTACGTTATGTTATATAACACAGTGGACCTTGAAAGGGAAAGTATTCAAGTGGACCTAACCAAACCACATGAGAAATTCTGAGGATGGAGGACTTGAGGATGGAGGTGGCAAGGAAGGTGGACAGTCTGGGAGCTAAGAGTGACCCCTGGCTGACAGCGGCCAGCGAGGAAACAGACAACCTACAGCACCAAGAATCAGAATTCTGCCAACAACCAGAATGAGCCTGTGTTCTTCCACAGAGCCATCAGAACGGAAGGCAACCTGGCAGATTCTATGATGTCAGCTTTCTAAGACTCTGAGCAGGGAGTCCAGCCACACAGGGCCTGGACTTCTGACCTAACTGTGAGATAATAAAAGGATGCAGAGAGGAGCTGAGCGGTGACAGGTCCTTCCCCTGCTTTTGGGCCCTGGCCTCTTGCCTCAGGGAGCCCCCAGCCTCAGGCTGCCTCTCACCTGTGAGGGGCAGGGCCAGAGCATCGCAGCCTTCCTCAGGAACCTCCGGCTCCACAGGAGCGAGAGTTGGGCTGATGCTGGCCGTGCTGGTTCAGCTGCACACCTGGCCCCTCCTGACCTTTCTCTCTAAACTGGGCACTCTACCTGGCCTCCTCACCAGGGGAAAATGTCATAGGAAGCTGGGAGCGCCCACCCTGAGAAGTCCTCAACAAGGTCTTAGGGCTGTCCCGCACAGGCAAGGTGACTCAGGGCAGGCTGGAACCTTCCTGAGGAAACGACTGCTATGGGTCTGGTGTGGCAGGTGGCATCAGGGCCTGGGCCCCAAGGAACAGGCCTGGGAAAGCCAAGGCTAGCTAGGGTGTCCCGCCCTCTGGTTGGGTGAGGCCTTGCCCTGCCTTCAGTGGTCTCCTGGAGAGCCAACCTCCTGGAGTTAGAGAAATCCTTCATGACTCACATTTTCTGAAGGTGAAGAGTTCCTCAGTGAAAGGAAAGCTGACTTCCTTGGGTCCTTAATGTCCCCATCCCCAGGTTCAGAGCCAGGGTGGGAGGCTCCAGCTTTGGACCTGGGGCTGGGGACGGTACTGCTGCCCTCTGCCTGTCTCCAGGAGCCCAGAGCCAGGACCTGTCTCTGACTCCTTTCTTGCCTTAGATACCCTCACGGGGCCTACCTTGAGCTGCCCTCATTCTGCTGCACACCCCCTACACCGACCCTACCCTTTGTTGGTGGGGTGTCGGAGTCCGTGCTACCCTTTGGCCCTTGCTATGGGGATTGAAAGGCTGCCTTTTACCTGGCCCAGGTGTTAGGAGCTTCTTTCTGCCCTCGGTGTGTGCCCTCTTCTCCCATTGCCCCTGTCAGGAAGCTTCCATTTACTGAGGATGCACCATGTGCCAGGCCTCTGCTGCTGTATAACCTGCCTGGCTGGGGACTCAGTGGTCCCTGCCCAGGACAGGGAAGGAAGGACTCTGCCCCAGGCTCAGCCAGTGCTGTGAGGCCAAGGTCACTGTAGGCAGACGGCCAGGGCTTTATTACATTGGGTGGGTTGCCAGCCACCTGCCCCCCAGCCCCACCCCACTACAGGCTACATGGGCCGCTCCTGGGGCTGGTGTGTAGGGCCGGCCTGGCCCCGGCTTGGTGACAGTCTCCTCCTCAGCCTGGCCAAGGCCCGCATGGGGTTCTGGGCACATGTGGTCGACTGGGTCACATCCTCTAGGGAGGACTTGCTGGGCTGGCCACAGGGCTGCCGAGGTGGGGATGTCCGGGGCTGGCCAGGCAGGGTCCTGCCTGCACTGGCCATCCTGCTGCCAGGTAGGTACCGCCTACCCAGGGGCCTGTGGGAAGACCAGATGACAAGAGCCCCTGTAAGCGAGGGAACCAGCCCAGCCCCTGTCTGCCCCGCCTCTGGCAAAGTCTCACTTACCCTGGGGATGCTCTCTGGGCCTGGGCTGGGGGCACTGCTCCCTGGATTCCCTGGCCAGGAGGGGCGTAGAGCTGGTCCTGCGGGATCAGCTGCAAAGAAACCCAAGCTCAGGGGCGGCCGGTTTGCTCAGTGGTTAGAGCACAGTGCTCATAACACCAAGGTCGCCGGTTCAATTGCCACATGGGCCAGTGAGCTGCGCCCTCCACAACTAGATTGAAAACGACCTGACTTGGGGCTGATGGGTCCTGGAAAAACACACTGTTCCCAGTATTCCCCAATAAAAATAAAAAAATAAAAAAACCCAAGCTCCGAAAGTCCCAGGAGTCCCCTTCCCACTGTTCAGAGAGGGTGTCACAGCCAGGGAGGGGGAGGGAGGGCCTGAACCTGTCCCAATGGCCCCTTCTTCTAAGAGGCAGGGTTTGGGAAGCCTTCCAGGGCCGCCTCAGCTGCAGTAAGTGTGGGAAGGTTTGCTTTCTGACAAGGCTCCTGGTTGCACTGGGAATGAAAGTACAAAGGGCCAGAGCTAGGGTTGGAGCTAGGAGGTACTGTACCATCTTCACACCTTCTTAACGGGGAAGATGTTTCCGGACAGCGCAGCCTAAAGCCACATCCCACGAGGCAGGCTCTCAATAGGTTCCCACAGTGGGGTCTGAAGCCCTCCGCTGGGTCAGGAGCCTCCTCCAAGTCCCCAAGGGCCAGCCACCTCAGGTGAGGGAGCCAGGCTGCCTACCTTAAGGCCCCCCTGCTGGGCTACCTCCTGAATTTTGGATAGCATCGACCGGAGCCGCCCATTCTCCTCCTGCAGGACCCGGATGCGGATGTCGTTGGCCTGTACCTGCCTCTCCATGTCATCCGTGACGTTGCCGGAGCCTGTGAGGACACACTATTTGGCACCTCACCCCACCAGGCCTGCCTCTTGTGCCCAATGGGACAAAACCTGAGGGTAAGCATGACAGCTGGGGAGTGCTTTGGGTTGGTGGCCCAGCAGGCACAGGGGAGCTGGCAGCGTCCTTGCACCGGGCCTCGCCTCTCATCTTCCTTCTCCTGAGGCCTGTCCCACTCCCAGTCCCCCTACCTGCTGGAAGGTGACCACAGCATTATAGAATTTGAGAGCTGGGAGGGACCTAGAGCTCAGTGAGGACTTAGCAAATAGGCAAGAGAGTGACTCTTCCAAGGCCAGCTGTTTTCAGAGGGCCAGAGAGACAGCGAGTTGTCCAGTCCCACTGCCACTCTTGGGTAGGAGTCAGGAATATAGCAAGGACGTTCTTTCTCACCACTCGGGGGATGGATGCTTCCTTCCTGCCCTGATCCTGTTTCCGGGTTTGTAAAGAGAGGCTGCTACCTGCCTAGCAGGGCAGTTGAGAGGGCAACAGAAGTGCCTGGCACATAGTCAGCCCTCAGGAGTGATGACTTATCATGACCAGTTACATTGCGGGGGATCTTCCCGACGGCTCCGTGGATGGATGAGTGCTTTAGAGGACGGGGGGCTGAGATGAGAACCTAGGTGGCTTGGCCTCCAGTCCTCTGTCGAGACTGGTCCCTAGCGCTCCAGTGCCATGTGGTCCAGGACACTGGATAGTTGGGGTTGTGTCCCTAGAGCTGGCTGCATGGTGTGGTTTGGAGAGACGCCAGGACAGGGGATATAGGGAAGGCGAGCAAGGACTGGCATGTGACGTGGTGATGAGTACGAGCTGCAGAGGCAGCCAGACCTGTCTGGATACAGCTACGTGACGATGCGCAGTCACCTTACCGCTGGGCTTCCGTGTCCCCCTCCACACAGAGGAGTGGGTAACACATGAAGTCCCTGCCTGTTGTAGGGAACCTATAGGGGCCAAACTGCCATCTGGCCTGGCTCCACCACTCCCACTGCAGGCTGGGGAGCTGCAGACGCAAGTGTCCTGCCTGGCCCAGGCCCCAGCATTTCCTCTGTACCAACCCAGGGCCCTTACTTTGGATCTGGGCCTCGACAGGTCTGTGCAGGTCTGGGAAGGTCACCAGCAGCCGCTCCCGCTCCTTCAGCTCCACGAGCTCCAGTTCCAGCTCCGAGATGGTCAACCGCAGATCTGTCGTTGCCTGCTCCAGGCCTTGCTTTTCCCCCTGCAGGCTCTGCAGCAGCTCCTGGGACGGAGAGAGGCTCAGACCTGGCCCAAGGAACAGCTCCTGGCTCCCCTGAGGACACCCCACCCCCTCCACTCCTCAGACATGGGACAGGCCCGCAGGCACTCAGCTGGCTGGAGGCTCCTCTGGTGAAAAGGAAGTCTCCCTTGCACCCTCCCACTGCCCCCTCCTACCTGCTGGGCCCGGAGCTGGCACTGCCCCTGCTCCCTCTCACTCTGCACACTCTGCAGCTGCTCCTCCACGTGGGCCCGCTGGGCTTCAGCCTCATCCAGACTGCCACGGAGCTCCTCACGCTCCTGGTCCAGGCTGTCCAGCTGCTGTAGCAGGGCTCGCTGTTTGGCCTGCAGGGACTGAGCCGGGATGGGCAGGCAGGGAGGCCATGAGGCCCACGGGGCTAGGCCCAGCCACCTGGGACTAAGGAGGCTATAGTATCTGTAACCCCGCCCTCCCTTTTGTGCTGCATCTGTCTGTGTAGGGGGAGGCTGTACTATACGCATGTGGAGGGCAAGGGGCAGAGGGAAGAAGGCAGCAGGGAGACACACACCCCATCCTAGTCAAGTCCAGGCCCCCCAGCTTGCAGACTCTGCCCCCTTAGAAAGCAGTTGGCTGACTCTATCAGCCTCACACCCACTTCTCCACTCGGAGAGCAATTCTAGGAAATGTGCTTTTCTTCTCCTCCTTAGGTCTCCAGTGTCCCATCAGCCGCTGTCACTTGGAACACACCACTCCTGACACTCACTGAGCGCAAAGCAAAAAGAACCAGCCCAGGTCATCTCTGGGTCCTGGATCCACCTCTGGCTAGCTGGGTGGCCTTGGGCAATTTCCTTAATCTCACTGAGTCTCAGTTTCCTTATCCATAAAATGGGGATGACAAGAGTATCTGCCTCCTACTGTAGTGGTGAGGAGGAATGAGAGGGTTGCAGAGGCTGAGCCCAGTGCCTGGCTCACAGAAGCCACCTGATGTGTGCTGATTGTGACTATTTGCAGGGCACTGAGAAAAGCACCCGCTTGGGGTTGAAAGACTTTCCCATCCTGGGCCATGCCTGACCCTGAGGGCTTCTACCTGGGGTCGTGGCCCCCCGCCCAGCCGGGATAGCCTCCAGACCTGCCCCCTCTCTAGGTGACAGGTGTGACAGGTCATTCGCTCCCTCAGCCCCATTGGGGACTCCTGCAAGACCCCATTGCCCAGGACACAACTGTATCCTGGGCCCCTGCTCACCCTCTGCCCTTTCTATCCTTCCTCTTGCTGATGGAGCATAATCACCAGCCATTGGCGTCCAGTTCAAAGGCTACCTCTTCCCAGAAGCCTTCGTGGATTCCCACAAGCAGATGTGACTGTCCCTCCCTGGACCCCTGCAGCATTTTCCCTGCCTCTCTTAGCCATCCAGCAGGAGAGATGTGGTTGGCACAACTGCTTGCCCTTGCCAGGTGGGGAGCTCCTCCAGCACAAGGCCTCATTTGGGACTATCTGTCCCTGGGTCCCCATGCCCTCAGTGTCTGGATCAGAGGAGGGCTCAGACCCTCCACAAAGGTGAATCAAAACAAAACCTGGGTGTGTGTTGGGGAGCAGGTGCCTTACACAGATAATCCCCTCCCCCCCACCCCCCCGCCAGAGCCATCGCTCCCTCCAGCCTATGTTGCAGGTGCCTGGGACAGTGGCAAGGCCCCGGGTCTCACCTCCTGATGGCGGACCATGCTGTCAACGCGGGCCTTCTCCTTGTCCAGCTCCGTGCTGGCCCAGCGGATCTGCTGGCTGGCCCCGTCCAGCCGCCCTGCCAGCAGCTGCACCTGCTCCTCTAGCTGCTGCACCTGCCTCTCGGCCTCTGCCCTGCGCTCAGCCTCCTCCTGCAGCTGCTGGGCCTTTGTCTCTGCAGGATTGAGCAGGCGCGGGAAGGAATACGACAGGGGAGCCCTGGAGGCGAGTCCCTGCACTGCCTCTGACCCAGGATGGGACGGGGTGGGAGGAGGGTGTCACAGCACGTCTCTGGACCTCAGTGTCATCAGCCACAAAATGGGGCTCGGAACCCCACCCCAGGTGGGTTCTGAAAATAGAAGGTGGTAGCCCAACTCGGGTCATTACCCAACAATGTGGCTGCTTACCCTCCTTTGTGGTTCCCTTTGTCTTTGCCCCTGAAGCCCAGGGCACAGAGGTAGAGGGTACTCGTCCGGCCATACCACCGAATACAGGGCACGTGGTATGGGGCTGTATGACAGGGCTCCTCACCCACGGCCTGCGTGGTCTCCTGCTGTTGCTTCAGCGCCCTCTCCAGGGTGGCCACCTTCATCTTGAGGTCACTTGTTTCTGTGCAGCCAAGAGAAAGTCCCTTCAGAGGTTTCCTTGGGCCTGGCCAGTGGCCTTTCTGCCCAGTGGTGGCAGCCATCACCATGTGGAGGGGCCACCTGGGCTTGTGGGTAAACTCTGCAGCGGTGTCAGGAAGCCTAGGCCCCCATCCACCTTGCTTCCTGTTGGCTGGCTGCCATGTCTGTATACCTCTGTGGGCCTCAGTGTCCGCCACAGAAGTGACAGTGAGGCTCAGAAGGGCAGTGACTTGCCCAAAGCCCTCCGACCTCACATCAGTGGGCACTGGCTGACTTCTACGTAGTGCCAGTGGCTGCATCTCTTTGTCTAACGGCTTTCACCAAAGCCAAAGAGGCCACTCTACTGGCTGGAGGTGCCAGGGGAGCGAACTCCCCCAGGAGTCACCTTTAGCGACTGACAGGAATGAGTGGATGAATCCCCCGGCTCTCTCGCCCCTCTAAGGAGATAACAGAGGCTCCACTGTTCCCGATGGGCTGAAGCTCCAGTTGCTGGATGGCTAGATAAGTGTACCCTTTTTTGCTGCCTTCCTTTCCCTGCGTCTCTGGCCCACTCCCCAGCCCTGGTTTCTTCCACACCAACTACTTGTACTGCAGCCCTGCCGTGGGGCCTGCTTGTGGGAGAGCCCACACTAAGGCTGTCGCGGAGCCCCGGGCACTAAGGGCCCGGCTTCCGGGGCACAGACCTGTGAGCAGCTGCTGCTTGTCGTGCTCCCATTTGGCCCGGCGCTGCTGGGTCTCATCCGCCTGCCGCTGCCGCTCCCCCTGCTCCTGCTGCAGTATCTGCTCCAGCTCGCTCACCTGCTTCCTCAGTGCATCCTTCTGCCCCTCAGCCTCCTCCAGCTGGGCCCTGAGGGGCCCGACAAGCTGAGTGAGGGCCCCCACATGCTTACTGAGGCGTGTCAGGTCTTTGCTCTGCTCTGCTGCCCAGTGGCCCACAGTGGCAGCTGGTAGTGGCCTGAGCCCCATGCTGTCCTGCACCAGCTGCTGAAACTGGCCCAAGGATGAGGGCAAGTTCTGGCTCTGACACAGGCTAATGACTACCTTGCCCACCTCCCGCAGGCTGCCCTGGACGCTGGTGCATGCATCACAGGGCACCAGGGCCGTCTCCACAGTCTGGGAGTGGATACTCCTGGTGTTCTCAGTGGTCCTGGCTCGAGACTGCAGGGAGACGATGATGGGGACGCTGTCCGGCTCTTGGCAGGGCTGGGCCAAGCCTGGCCGTGGGGAGGGGGACTTGAACTTGGCAGTCAGAACTTCAGGGCTCCTGGCTGGCTCGCCCTTGGCTGTGGGCTTGGAGGTGGGGCTCTCCCCTTGGGTTGCCCTTTTCTGTGGTCAGGAAAAGAAAGGGAAAGCAGGTGAGGGAGATGGGCCTTGGAGGTGACCACTTCCCTGGGGAGTTCTGTGACAGCCTTCCCTGATGCTCAGTCTTTCAGATGTTATCTAACACCCATGGCAATGAGAGCGAACCCTCTCTTTTCTTTCCACTGCCTCCGGTTACCAAACCCAGGCCTCCTCTCTGCTGCCCCTGCCCCACCCCCCCACCCCCAGCTCAATGCATTCATATACATGGGTGGGAAAGTAACAGTGACAGACCCAGTTGCCAGTTACTGGGCTCTTGCTTAGTGGACTTGCCTGCTCTCGTGTCACTGTGGTCACTCTCAGTTTTAGTTTGCTCCCCATCATGGTGATGGTGGTCCTTCCCACTAGGTGGTTGTGAGGATTATGGGCTAACACATAACAAATGATGCTCATACTAACACTATTACCTAACAATGCCCTGAGAGGTAAGGACTGGCATTACTCCCATTGTACAGATGAACACACTGAAGTTCAGAGTAGGTAGGATTTTTCCAAAGTCCCACAGTGCAAACAGCAGAGCCCAGTAGCCCAGACCTACGTGCGGTGGCCTAGGTGGCTAACTGCCAAGCTGCGCGGGCCTTGACTGGGAGGCTCCAGAATTGACACCTTCCTGGGGGGGGGGGGGGTGGATGCGGTGCACACCTGGTGCGCTAGGAAGCTGGGGTGGGGAGGGGAACTGGTGTGAGGGTGATCACAGCTGGGAAACAGGGGTTAGATGACCCACCTGAGGGGGAGCCTGCTGGTACAGCGTGCCCAGCTTTAGCAGGCTATTCCAGAAGCGCCGTACTGTGAGCCCCACAGACATGCAGGGCCCTGCAACCTGGGCAGGGGGCACTGTCTGCTCTGAACCGAGGTTCTCCAAGTAGCTCCCACAGCTCTGAAGTAGCAGCAGGAGCCTGCGGGCAGAAACAGCAGGGTCAGCTGGAGCAGAGCCCAGTGCCAGTGTGCCCGCATGCCCTAGAACCGGCAGCCTCTGGCTCTGGAGAACTGGCCCAGGCATCAGGGACTTGGAGCATCTTAGAATATGCTCTGCCAGGCCAGCTTCAAACCCAACCTAAGAGCCACTTCTTCCAGGAAGCCCTCCTGTAGAGCTGAGCTTGGGGGCCTCTTCTGGGTGACAGCACTCCTGCCTGGCTGTTCCCCAGCGGACCAGGATGCTCTGGGAGGCTTGACCTTGCCTCATTGCATCCTGAGTGCTCAGAAAGTGCTGGGTGAGTGGCTGCCTTACGTCATGTGGCTCAGAGCCTTCACCTTACAGAAGACAGAGCCGAGACCCAAGACGGGAGGAGTTTGCCCACAGCCTCAGGGTGAGTGTGCAGGGCAGGGGCGCCCTGCAGTTTTCTGATTCTAGTCAGGGGCTTCTCCTGCAGGGTGCTTCTGTGGCATCAGACACGTGGAGTGACTCTTCACTAGGTCTCTATCCTGACCGTGGAGTTCCAAATGAGAGTCAGGGCCTAATTCTAAGGCAATGGGCTGTTGAAAAGGTAAGTTTACATTTGCATGGGAACCAGGTTATTTGAAAGGAAGAAATACTGTGTTTATAAAACAACCCCAGCAGATAAGTGACCTCTTGTTTCACGTGCAGGGGGGTCATCCTAAAACCACTGGGTCTTAGGCAGAGAGGGCCTGGGGGAAAAAGTGCCAACCACCTCCAGGCCCTGCCCCTCTCTGGGCCATACTGTCCTCCTCCGTAAATGGGGACAGCTGAGCGACACTGGGGGGCGGAAAAGCACCTGGAAAAAGCACAAAGCGTGGCCTTGACAGAGCAGTCTGTGTGCTCATACAGTGGGAGACTGCTGTGCTGCCTGCGTTACTTTCATCCTTAGTCATACGTGTATAATCCCATCCCTGACACGAACTGAGCGCCTCCTCCAAATGCTTCATCCTGAGCCGGTGACCATGGCCCTGCCCTCCAGGGTTTCCAGGCTGCTCTAGGTCTCAGACCCAGCGGTCTCTGCCAAGAGTTATGTACACACATAGAATCCCAGGGGAGGCTCCAACAAACTCAGCCACAGGTGGGCAGAGGGGGCCAGCGAGGGGGGAGAATATATGTCAGCAATAGCTTCAGAGAAGGGGGATGGGTAAACTGGGCCTTGACACATGAATGGGGCTTGGCCAGACCAGGAAGGGGTGGGCAGGGCACTCCTAGCAAAGGGCACGGCATGTGCAAAGCCAGGAGGAAGGAAGCGGTATTCTGTGCTTACATGTTCGGCCCCTCATGGGTTCCAAATGGTGCTTTTACACCGAGGGCTCCTCTAGGCCTCTAAGTGGTTACCCTGGCTTCTCTGTCCCCAAGCAGGTCATCCCCAAGCTGCTGGGGTCCCTGTCTGTCAGGTCCTCACGACTTCATTAGTGTGTAAGGTTTTGGAGCACAGGAAACCTGGGTTGGGGTCCCAGGAAGTGGAAGGCTAACGGCTATGTCAACATTAATGATAACGTAGAAATAGTGGGGGTGCAGGGGCATCCACTGGCCTCTTCCCAGCAGGACCAGGATCTGGAAAAACACATCCCGTGTCTGGCCCCATGACATGCAGTGGGAACAGCACAGCCCACAAGACGCCAGGAAAAAAAGCCTGGGATGGAAACTCTGAACAGCAGCTGTGGTGTCTCCAACACACAGAAACCCTGAGGAGAAGCTGGCAGCAGCCGGAGAGGCAGCAGTCAGAGCTGGGGTGCCACAGGAGCAATATGGTGGCCAGCAACTCCCTGAGGGAGGAGAGCAGAGGAGAGGATAGGATAGCGCAGCACACACACAAGGTGAGATCCTGTGAGGGCCCTGAGCTGACCTGGCCCCCGACAATACTCAGTCAAAGGTGATAATTGTTACCAACATCATCACCACTGCTGGAGGGGGATCCCGAGGCTGCTCCTGGGCTAAGGGGTGGGGGCCGGTCTGTCCAGATCACCAGATTTGGTCAAGGCCCTTACCTGTCGATGACCAGTTCCAATAGCACAGCATGGGACAGCTGTGTGAACTCGGTGTCACCTGGCACATGGTCATAGCGTTCTAGCAGGGCCACCATGTCCAGGTCACAGGCCACGCGGTCAGGAAACTTCCAAGAGGGAAAGCGCACGGGTCCGGCACGGGAAAAGACATCTACGATGGTGCCCTGCAGGTCGGTGAGGTCCTTGCGCAGGCTGTCCATGCAGGCCTGGCTGCCCAGCAGGTGAGCCATCCTCACGGCTCCTAGGTGGGCAGAGAGGACCCCCGTTAGCCAGAGCCCTGTGGCGGCTGCTGGAGGAAACTTCCCAGGACCCCTACCTTCCCAGATGCTCCTAGGCTCAAGTCCATCTGAGACCCTGGGGAGAAGTCTGCTTATCGGCCCCAGGTCACCAGGCTCTTTGGAAGCTGGTTGTGGTGACTTTGCCAGCCTCCCTCTCACCCACCCTGCCCCACACCTACACTGCTGATTCCATTGTCCCACAGGTACTTCCAGGCACTTGTGTATGCCAGGCCCCTGCTAAATGCTGGGTGGATACATCCGAATAAGACTGTACCTACCATCCTTCCCTCTCAGAGCAAACCATTGAACAGGCAACTGACAACGAAAAGAGTTATAACTACAGCGTGTCTGGGAGTGCTGGGGCTGTACCAGGCCACCGTCATCTGCCTACATCACTGCAGCAGCTTCAGCTGGGCCACAGGACTGCCTACTCCAATCTCATCCACTTCAGCTCCACAGATCTGGGCCAAACCTTACCTGATCACGTCACACTGGCCAACAACCCCTCAGGACTCCCTGTGGCGCTTGGGAGAAAGACCTCCTCTGACTACGTCCCTCCCCCTCTTTGCCCCATACTCACCACTCCAACCACCATCAGCTACAGAGCAGCTCATTCATAGGCACTCATTTCCGAATCTATTCCCGCCTGTCCCCTCTATCTGAATTATGCTTCCCCCATCCAATTCCCATCACCTAGTTAACTCCTCTTCTCCTTCAGGGTTCCGGAATATCACCTTCTACAGGGAGCTTTTCCTGAGCACCCTTCAGGCTGCGTTAGATCACCCCTCTGGGCTTCCCCATTTCGGCCCTGGTCACTCGGCTGGAACAGCCTCCCCTCTCCAGGCCAGGTCCTCAGTCCACCTGAGTCACTGTGGTAGGCCCAGTATGGCCAGCCTGGGGCCTGGCTCACGGTACGTGCTCACTGGCAAGTGCATGACTGAGTAATTGAATGGAGAAAAGAAAAAAATGCACAAAGAAATTTAAAAATACATGGATTTGGGGGAGGGGGGGACAAGTCGTAAGGTACAAGAGAGGAAAACCTGAAACTCTGTAATGACATCTATCCTACAGGGGGCCCGTTGTACATTGATACAGAGAGCCCAGTCCTGCCCTTCCTGGCTCTGTGGCCTTGGGCAAGTCAGTGCACCCCTCTGAGCCCCAGCTGCCTCAGTTGTAAGATGGGGACATCCTTCCCAACCAGGCTGGGTGGTTGTGAGGCCTTGAAAGTGTCCCCAAGTCAAGTGCTTGGTCCAGGGCAAGGCATCAGTCAAAGTTCTCCAGCAGGAGTGACTATTATTATTGTGACGACTATTACTAGCAGCTACGGCAGCAAAGGTCACCCTTGTCTGGAGCCACGGCTTTCTGTACTTCCCCTTTTCCCCTGCGGGCCATGCAGCCTGTTTCTTGTCCATCTTTAGAGTCTATGGACATCTGAAGACGGTGATTTGGATGAACCACCCATGGCCCCTGCCTCAGAAGGTGGAGAAGTGACACTGTCCCAGCCCGTCCTATGGCTCATTGCACGCCTCAGGGGTTCTGCTCTCCGGCACCTGCCGTCAGAGCCAGCACTCTCTTCAGAGCTGGGCAGCCCTGTGCACGCTGAGTACTGGTCCCTCCCCACCCTGTGCATTTCTCAGCATCAGAAAGTGCTTCCTTACACCACAGCCCCTCCCGGCAAGGGCTATTGGGCAATATTTAGACCATGGCCCCTTGGGCCCACGGGAAGTCCAGGCCTAACCATGACACCTCTCTTCCTTCAACCTGTTTCTAACCCCCAATCTCTCTCATCTCAGAAAATGGCACCCCCACTGAGCACCTGGGCACTTCCTTGACTCCCCTTCCTTTACTTCCACATCCAGTACCAAGTGCTACCAAGCCTATGTCCAAACCATGCTGAGAACCCAGCACTTCTGTCCATCAACACTGCTCCACACTCACCATCTCCCCAGACCACTACCACAGCCTCCGAGGGGTCACCCTCTTCCCTTTGCCCAGCACCACCTCTCCCATTCTATATATGACAGCCAGAGTGATTATTTAAAAAGGCAACTTCTACCCCAGCTAGAACCCCTGAATGGCTTCCTACAACATAAAGATTGGACTGCTTCCCTAGGCTCTAGCCCTGGATGGCCTGCCCTGACCTCAGCTTCTCCCCACCTACAATGTGCCCCCCCCCCATACTTCCTCTAGATAAGATACCTCCCTCAGGTCCCCAGGCCAGGTAAAGTCCCCTGTTACACATTCTCAGAGTGTCCTGTTCTTTTCCATCCCAGCAATCACCACACCAGCACTGAATCATTATTTGAGTAATTATTTGTGAGTAGCAGTCTGTCTCCCTGCAAGTGCATGAACTGTCTTTTGAGTTTACTGGGGTATCACCTGGCCACCTGGGCCAAGGGGCCCGAGGGCCAGCCTGTGCCCACAGGTGCTGGGATGCTCGGAGGTACCCAGGGGTAATTCCCAAGGGTTGAGCTGGCCTTTCTGGCCTCCCAGAGTACTGTACCCTGTTCTCACCTCTGTGCAGGTGACTGCCTATGGAGCTGGATGCCTGCACGGGCGCCTGCCCAACTCTCGGACCAGCCTAAGGCTCAGAGTCAGAGGCTCCTCCAGGTACCTGGCTTCCTGTCTCCAGTGCAGGGCTGGCCCCAAACAGCTCTTCAGTCCCTGGGAATGGATGAAGGCAAAAGTGAGTGAGCGGTCACTCAGGGAGAGCTTATCGGAGGACAGGGAGGAGGCTGTCCCAGAAGAAGGAGACTGTTCCAGGCTGGATGAATGAGGTGAGGGAAAAGGCAGGTGGGGTCACCTGAGTTGAAACTGTGCATAGGCAGCATGCTTCAACCGTGCTAGTTCTGACCACAGGACCTACTGTGTACCACTTCCCTACTGTGTACCACTTTCTTTATACAGATGAGGAAACTGAGGCTCTGGAAAGTTAGGAGGTTAGCCTAAGTTCACTCAGGGAGCTGGGATTCTTGAGTCCAACATCTCTGTTGTCCTCAGGCCATGCTGCTGCTGGAGCAGCACTGGCCAAAGGAAATATAATGAAGCCACATATGGGATTTCCAGTTTTCTCCTGGCCACATTAAAAAAGTTAAAAAAAAAAAAAAAAAAAAAGGAAAAAGAAAAAAACAGCTAAATTAATTTTAATATTTTATTTAAATATTATCATTTCAACATGAAATCAATATAAAGTCATTAAGGGGATTAAAATTTTTTTTTTAATTTTTTATTTTGTTTTGCATTGAGTCTCAAAATTCAGTGTCCATTTGACACTTACAGCACATCTGAGTTTGGATCAGCCACCATTTTCAAATGTCCCACCACATGAGCTGGTGGCCATGGTATTGCACAGTGCAGGTGTAGAGGGCCAGATCCTGTGTGTTCATTCAGCAAACGGTGACTGAGTACCTACTATGTGCTGGGCACTGTGTCAAGAATAGGGACAGAGCAAGGCACACGGAGCCCTGTCCACAAGGAACCACCATCTATATCTGAGGGTCTCTTCAGAGAGCGAATCTTGGGTGTGTCAGCTCTATCAGTCTTACCCACAGGGCCCTGAGTATCTACCCCACAACACACACACACACACACACACACACACACGCACACACAGGCCCATTACCCATACATATATGTTGCCTTGGTGACTGCCTCTAGTGAGATATTGCCACCCATGAGATTTTATGTCCCCAAGAAATGAGGCAGAAACAGACAGAAAAAAAACAGATGGAAACATCCTGGTTTTCCTTTTTGGAAAGGGAGGATGGGAATAAAGCAAGCAAGAAACCTGCCCTGGAAGGAGGTGCTGGAACTCAGGAGCTCGCTTATAAAGACACCAAGAAACACTGACCTGTTCACCCTCAAATAACTATAGCTGCCATCTGGGGCCATCTAAGATACCAACTCCTGTTAGATTCCAGTTCTGATAAGCACCAGCAAACGCCAAAGAAGCAAGAGTATACAAGACGAAACTGCGACATTGAAAAATAGCCAAGTTTACCTATGTCAATTCTTCGGAACATTGGGGATTTGCAGATATCAGCATGGTTTGAGAACCACTTAGGTGTGTGTCAAGTGTAGGGGCATTTGACACCGGCTTTCTAATTCCTGGGTCTTGAGTGAAACTCTTGGTCTGAAGCTGCCAGCCCTGCACAGTTCCTGAGGTCACATAGGTGATGGTACTAATTGAGCTGACACTGCCCTGCGGTAGGAGGGGCAGCTAACTTGGCCTCTCCTCAGTTCCCTTAAGCTCAAGGTGGACTTCTCATTCACAGAGAAGGGAGGGAGCCTTTCCTCCATTCCCATTCAGCATTCGAGCCTCTTCCCTCTCTGAGCCCTAGGACCCTACTCCTCTGGTAAAGATTGTGCCTACCTCCCCCCCCCCCCCAACCCAGTGCGCCTGCTGAGATTCAAGGTCACCACCATGAAAACACTCTGGCAACTCTAAAACCACGTATATGGCAATTATCAGTCTCTGACTCAGGACTGTGAATTGCCTGGATCCCTGGGGAGACTGAAAAATCGTGTGAAGACAAAGGAATAAGCAAATGTGCTAGTAAAGGAGTAAGAATGGCCTGGGTCTGGGTTCCCGCTCCACCAACTCTGAGATTCATTGTACTCCTCTGCAAAGAAGTTGCTATAAGAAATAACTGTTGTAATGCGTGCAGTGTTTGACACAGGGTTTGGCTCATGGTAAATGTTCAATAAATTCTAGATATCATTACGATTCTACATGAATAATAAACAACAATGACATAAAACAGCTATGGGGTGTGTGTGAGAGAGAGAGCGTGAGAGACAGGAAGGAGACTTGGGAGGGCATCTCTTCCTATCATGCCCCCATTTCACAGGTGAGGTAACTGAAGTCCAGACAAGGCCTCAGAGCTGGCCCGCATTCAGGAGTTGGAAAGGAGGGGCGAGGGTACAGGGAGGAGAGAAAGCAAAAAGGGCGGGATTCAAGTAGTGCCTCAGGGAAGGGAGGAAAGTAGCCTGCAGGGAGGTATAAGTGGGAGCGAGGGGGTGAAATCTGAAGCAGCTGCCCCGATTTGAGACAGTCCGTGGGACTTGAGGGCGGGAAGGCAGGGAGTGAATCTAGAAAAGGCAGACCCAGGGGAAAAGGGACCAGAGATAGTTACAGCTTGGGACTTGGGAAGGCGCCCTGGGGGAGGTGGGCCTGAAGCGAAAGAGGGGGATAAGGCAGAAAGGAGCTGGGGCTTTGAAGAGGCGGGCCCGAGAGGGTTGTCCAAAGTGAGAGACCAATTGGAGAGAGCTGGGGCCTTGAAAGGCGGGGTCGGAGGAAGCGAGGAAATGGCCAGTGGAATAAAGGAAAGGTGGGCCAGTGGAGTAAATGGGGAGGCGTCCAGCAGGTGATGTAGATAGAACGTCTCACCAGTCTCCGGCGTCGCAGCCTCAGCCCCTGTATCTGGTCGGCTCATGGAACTGACTGGCACGCCAGCCGCTCCTGTGAAGCCCAGCAAACCCTAGCCAGGTGCCCCGGCCGCTGCCATGGCAACGGCGTCTCGCGGGGCGGCTCCCATGGAAATTACGTCACGGCGAGGGGGCGTGTCCGGACGTGCGTCAGCCTTGTCTCCTCGGCGGCGACTCTCTCGGCCGCCGCCATCTTGCGGGGTCGTCTTCCTAGCGCTGCGGGCAAACTGTTTTGACGCAGCGCTGCTCACCTACACCGAGGCGGACTGGCAGCCCTGAGCGTCGCAGTCATGCCGGCTGGACCTGTGCAGGCGGTGCCCCCGCCGCCGCCTGTGGTCACCGAGCCCAAACAGGTACGGTGCCCCCTTCACCTCAACCGCCAGCCCGAGCCTAGGCCTGGGCGCTCCTCACTTTTGCAGGAAGAAGCGGCCGCCTAGGAGGGATTAGAGGGACTGCAAGTCCCAGGAGGCAACGCGCTGCCCTCCAGTAGCGAGCCCAGCTCTGGAACAGTGATTCTCAAAGTGTGGTCCGCGGACCAGCAGCGTCAGCGTCACCTGGGAGTTTATTAGAAATGCGGAGTCTCCACCCCGGGTCTTTTAATAGCAATCTTCATTTTAACAAGATCCCAAGGCGATTCATTAAAAGTTGAGAAACATTGTTCCAGCCCATCCACCGGTTCTCTGTGGCAATTGGACCCACCGGCTCCCAGCCTTTGCCCAGTTATCCCCGATTTCCCAGCCTGCAGGGTACAGCTTTGAATGTTAATTCTCAGCATCTACTCGGTGCTTCGCCTAAACCAGACACCGTGCCAGGCTCCCAGTTACGGGAATGAATGAGGCACAACTCCTCCCTTAGGGAGCTCACAGGCTGGTGGGGATACAGATATACTTAATTAACTCAACAAACGGTTATTGCCCCATCACTGTAAATAACAGAGTGGAACTTAAAAAAGATCTCAGCCAAGGAAGAAAGACGTACATAAACAATTGCATTATGTTGTGATTTGCCCTATAACAAATTTCAGGTACAAAAGAGACAGTAATCTAGTCACCATTGCTTTGATGGGGTGGAGGGGCGATGAAAGTAGGTGAAGCCCACAGGAGTGAGAGGTAAATTGCTTTTAGAAGGATGAATAGGAGTTCAGCAGGTAGGTGATTGGGGAAGGGAAATGGCATTATTTATTCATTCAGCAAACATTTATTGAGCACGTATTGTATGCTGACCACTGCTTTGGGTTCAGACTACAGTGGGGAACATGACAGAAGAGGTCCATACCCTTTTTTTTTTTTCACATTTAATTTTTTAAAATTAAAGTTTATTGGGGTGACAATGGTTAGTAAAATTACATAGGTTTCAAGTGTAAAATTCTGTAATTAATACATCATCTCTATATCACTTTGTGTGTTCACCACCCAGAGTCAGTTCTCCTTCCATCACCATATATTTGATAGGTCCATACCCTTTCCACAAATATTTAGGCACCTGTGTGCCCTGGCATTTTCCCAGTCGCTGGGGAAAAATAAACAAAGTAATACCAGATAAGTGCAAAGACAGCAAGATAGGAATTAGATGGTGCCTCTGGTGAAAGGTAAATAAGTGTGGTTGAAGCACAGTGTTGGGGAAGTGGTGGCAGGAGATGCGGTTCTGAGGATTTGAACTTCAAGTAGACAGTGGGGAGAAAAGGATTTTAAGCAGGATAATGACACATTCATGTTTCAGAAATTCAGGTATATAAGCAGTGATACGAAGAACTTCGCAAGGAGAATGGAGGATTCGTCATTTTAATTAAAAAAATGCTGAGGGCCTGGCTACATTGGGGGTGAGCGGAGGGTCTGGCAAGCTCATGTCACAAAATGGCTGGGAGTACAAGGTCTCCAGCCGAAGTGGTATGTTGGAAATCTGGTTCTGCTGCCATTTGGGCCAGTTAAGCTCTCCATTCCTCAGTTTTGTCATCTGTAAAATGGAGATAAAGTATTTACTTCATAGGGTTCTCATAAGGGTTATAAGAGTTAATACAGTTAAAGTGCTTAGCAAAGTATATGGCACCTACTCTGCTCAATAAATGTTACTGTCACTGAAGGTGGAGGTTGAAGAAGGGGTAGGAGGCCCAAGTTTCTGGCCTGGTTGACCAGGTGCCTGCTTGGCCATTCATGAGGAAGGAGGATAGAGTTGAAAGTACCTAGGAGCCAACTGGATCTAAAGCTCTAGCACACAAAGTGATTCGGGACATTCATTTGGGCGGGATTGTTCAGCCTAGAGGTGGTAGGGGAAATGGAGGGTGTGGTTGTGAGTTCTGGCCTGAGGACAGTGTGAATACTGTGAAGAGAATCAAGAACAGCATTTTGGGGGTGCCCGTTATAGCGCAGGAGGTGAATCAGAAACCAGGGAGGACTGGGATGGAATGCTGAGTGAGCAAGAAGGACAGACAGGTGAGAACAGGGCTTGGGAGTTGAGTGGAGAGTTTTGTGAAGGAGGGGTCATTGATCACGTGGTGGGGATCAAAATGGGAGGTGGGGATCAAATGGGAGGTGAGGAAGTGGGAACAGCAAGGCTGAGAAAACTCAGGATGTTTAGCTAGCGGAGGAAGGGGGGGGAGAAGGCCGCAGCAGAAAGGAACATGAGGTCAGGGGAGAAACTATTTTTCTGAGAGACTTGACACTTTGTTTACTAAAGGAAGACTGGTGAGGAAAGAATATTAGAATGTATTGATAATGAATGTTGAGTATTCCAGTGGAGTTTCACAAAACATTTGAGCATTGAGTGGTGAAGACTATGGGTGGATACAGAGGAGAGGGCACTCAGTGCAGAAGGAGCAGCCAGCAAGGAGTGTCCTGTGTCTTCATTGGGCAAACAATCGCTATATAGCCGTCCCTTGGTGTGGGGCTTTCTAGATTCTGGAACATGGGTTTCTCAGAATGTGGTCAGAGCCCTCTGCACCTGAACCACCTGGGCTCTTGGTAAAAATCCAGATTCCCAGTGTTACTGAGATGGTCTAGCTAGGGGAGCCAGGGAAGCTGCTTTTTATTACTAGTTCCCCAGGAGGGTCCCATGTAAGCACAGTGCAGTTAAGAGAACCACTCTTCTGAAGAAGAGGGTTCTAACCCAAAGGAAGTCTGCAAGAGAAGGTCTCATGCTCTCAGAAATATGCTAGAAGGGTTTAACCTGGGGGGAGGGAGAAGGGAGGGGGTGGTCCAGCCTCAAATCATGAACTTTGAGACCTCATTTCCTTTTTTGTTTTTCACAGCCCACAGAGGAAGAAGCATCTTCAAAGGAGGATTCTACCCCTTCCAAGCCAGTGGTGGGGATTATTTACCCTCCTCCAGAAGTCAGGAATATCGTTGACAAGACTGCTAGCTTTGTGGCCAGGTAACATAGCTACTTCTGCTCATGTGGCTCACGCGTGGATTTTAGCACCAAGAGCTCCTGAATTCGTACAGGGCAACACTGGGTTTTTAGAGAGCCATTGTTGGCATAGGCCCATTAGCTCATCCAAAACCGCAACATGGCGCTGAGGTAGGCAGCTGGCAAGCCTGACATCTCTAACACAGGGCAGCAGTGGCACATTGTGAGTCACACCCAGTCCCAGAGTCATCTGGAACCTGTGCTTCCAAAATGGGCCGGAGGAAATGCCTGGAAAGCTGCTTTGTCATGGATAGTATGTGTATCTATTTTTGAACCACCGGCCTGAGGAAGACAAAAAAGAAAGGTGATCATTCTCATTGTGCAAGGACTGTTCCTCAGAGCCTCGAATGACCCATGTGTGAAAGGGAACAAAATACCACCTCTGGGTGATTGTGAGGCAGGAGTGAGGTAATGGGACTGAACATAATTCAGGTCTATTATGCAGGTGTTAGCTGTCTTCTCAAATGGTGTGGAAATCAGTCCGAGTTCCCCTTGTCCCTCCCCATCATACTTACACTCACTCAGATGTCCTCAGATGGAAGCTTCTTGATGGCTGCTTGACTCCTAGGGTCAGCACATCACATCCCCTCGTTTAGGATATTTATTTCTTTGGCAGCCAGAAGGCCATATCCAACCTACACACTTTTTGTTTGTACTCGCAATATTTTTTTTTTTTTAACTCATTTCCCGCTTTTTCAAAATGAGGAGATTATGCAATGTGTCTGGATCTCTGGCTTCTCTTGATGAACTGGACAGCTCCTTGCATGGAAGCAGTAGCTGCCCTGAGCAGACTGCTGCTCTCAGGGAGCGTTTGCTCTCCAGGGGGCCACGCTTTGACCCCTGAGGCAGCATCACCATCATCATATATTATTTAATAGATGCTCCTGCCTTTCCCAACCTAATAAAATGAAACAGAGAAAGAGATTCCTCTGGTTGATGTCTTTCACTGTGTCAGGTGCCAGGCAGATTCATCTCATCACATTTCAAGGGCTTTGATTAACCTGGGTATTGGGTTAAAACTGTTCTGTGCTTGCTTGAACAGTACAAGCCCATGTCAGATTGAGGGCAGCAGGTGTTGTA
The DNA here is from genome assembly GCF_057876585.1 of Rhinolophus sinicus. Lineage (NCBI taxonomy): Eukaryota > Metazoa > Chordata > Mammalia > Chiroptera > Rhinolophidae > Rhinolophus > Rhinolophus sinicus. The sequence continues at coordinate 21,600,105 of NC_142509.1, forward strand.
TTAAATGCTTAATGTCTCATAGCAACGTTCACACTTCTCCTTTTCCCCTGATATTTTAAAAACCGAATAAATAGGAAAAGGGTGTTGGAGGAAGAATCCCCATGATCTCACTACCGGAATAGTTTTGGCCGGCTGTTTTCACTTTTTCCTGTTTCCTTCTGGCCCTCGGCATCCTTTTTAAGTCCTTGTAATCCTAGCAGAGATACTTTCACATCCTGCTTTTCCCTTTTGCGCTGTGTTGTAAGCATTTCCCCGTGTTTCTTTGTGGTCTAATGCTGTACTGTCCTCGCTGGAGAGGCTGTACCATATTGAGGCGATGGGCATTAACTTGGGCCATCTCCTCTATCTTTTCATTGAGGTTTCCAGCTTTTCAGTTTGGCAAATGATGCTGTGGGGAAGTTTCTGAGCAGTTGCTTTCCCTTTTAGATCATTTCTTTAGAAGAAAATTCTTTGTGGCACATTACTGGCTGACAGAGCATTTTCAAAGATTTCTTAAATTTTGCCAAGTAGCTTTCCAATAATTTTGTGCCAACCTCTGCTGCCACAGAAATAGGAGTTTATCCAAGTTCCCTTAAAAATAAATCTATACATCCACATCTTTAGATCTGTTTTTGGCGATGATGATTGCCTTGTAGGCGTTTCTAAAATCTGTGAACTTGCTTTTGTTTACCTTGCAATAAAGGGACAGATCAGCATCTCACTCTGGGATAAAACAAACGTGCAGGACCCTCTGCTTCATTTCTGCTGGGTTTACACATTAATGGAGCATACAGTAAAAATCACCGAGTATGGTTTTCCAAAAGAAGTTTTTTTCTCTGTAGGTTAGGTTTTCCTTTCACTGCATTTTCCTGTCAAGAAACCGAAGTGGAAATTACCCTTAAAAGTCCCACCAGCTGGGTTGAGTCAGAGTCTTGTCTTTTCCTGTTGAGATCTATGCCTTGTGTTAGAGAATACAATTCTAAAATTAACTTTAAGCTAATTTAAAGCAACAGAAGAACTGGGAATGAACATGGCTGCCTTCTTGTTGTTTTAATTTCTCAGATTGTTCCCAGATGTGGTGAGGTTATGGCTTAGGCAGCAGAGATAGAGGAGACAACCAGAGCCCCTCTTTCTAGTAACCCTTTCCCCTGGGCATTTGCTGGGTATGGTGGCCGAATTTAGCAGTATTTAACTGTGCATTCACTCTCCTCCTTGTATGTGGTTTGCATTGTTTAAGAAGGGGGACGAATGATTCTTCCCCAAGCGTGAGGTTCCAGTCCTAATGCATTGTCACATTGAGACCTTATGGTGTTAGTCACATGACAGAGTGTAACCAGAATTTGTGGAGTAGCTAGCCTGGGTGTTGATGACCCACCACGATGGCCCAGGTTGTTACAGTGGTTAATCTGGGCCACAGCGTTGCCTGCCCCTGTCTCCCACTCTCTCTTCAACTGACAGGGCCAGGTGGTGAAAGTCTAGAGAGAGTGGAGCAGCCTTGCTGCCCGCCAGCCCCTGGAGCTGTCCCTTGGTGTGTTTGGGGCGCCTCTGAGTGCTGGATTCTGACTGGAGGGGTGCTGGAAGGCCCACAGTCAGCTCCTAATACCCAGATCATCTCTAATGTTTATGAATTGATCCCTTCTAACTTTCATAGGAGTGACAGCCCTCACTTTTGCAGGCCACTGTAAGAATCAAAAAGACTTTGGCATCTCCTTAACTAATTTGATCTTCTCAGTACTTCAAGGTAGAGAGAAATGGTGGTGTTAGCACATTTTACACATGGGAAACCGAGTCACAGAGAAATTCGGTAACTTGGTGAGTAGGTAGTGAACCCAAGACTTGAACATGTCCATATCTTGTGTCTTTAAGTTTAGTGCACTTTCTGACTGACACAGGTTATATATGTGTGACTCCTTGAAATATTACTATTGGGACTCTTAAAAAATTAGGGGTTCCCTAAACCTTATGAGAGAGACTTTTTTTTCATACTGAGGTTTTAAAGGCATGCGAACTGGGCACATGGGGTTTCTATGGGAAACTATCCCAGATACCGAGAGACAATGGAGACCTCCTTGCCAATTTTACTGCTCCCCTGTTGTCTGAACGTGCCTTACACAGCACCACAAGTCCAGGTCCTTGAGCAGTGTTTCCTGTGTGGGGCTCACCCGTAGTAAGTTAGGTGATTTTAGGCAGCACTTGGACAAGGCATTAAATCTCATTGTCTACATTTTCATGTTTTTTTTCAATCCTTTTCGTTACCCAAAGGACAAAGTCTCAGTTTGGTGCCAGTATATCTGTAACATCTCTCCAGCTCTCAGTAATCCCCCTTTTAACTATGAGAACTGGTCTTAGGTGCAGTGAACTTCAAGCTAAACTTTTAACAATATTACTTTGTTTTCATTGTATTTAATTTTAGGGCTGTCTTTTGTTAGTAAAGCCCTGCTGACTTTCACTTGAAGTAGTAATATATGCCTTCCTTTGTAAGTACATATTTTTTTAGGAGTAAATACATCTCATAAATAGAAAAAAGCAATAGTCCAGATAGTTTTTGGAAATGGCCAGACTGGCTGAGGAACTGCAGGAAAGTGAAGGTCGGGGAGACCCTGTGGGAGAGGAGGGGCCAGGCTGAAGGAGGCAGGAGGCCGCCGGCCTGGCCGCAGGGGTCTCGAGGAGGACCTCTGCTCTGCTGAGAGACCAGCGAGTTTGAGTGATACGTAGGGTCAAGAAGAGGGCTCGAACGGGTGGCATTCTGTGTCTCAGCCGTTGCAAGGGTTGTGGTGGTGAATCTTTTTCTCTCCTTCTAGAAATGGACCTGAATTTGAAGCTAGGATACGACAGAACGAGATCAACAACCCCAAGTTCAACTTTCTGAACCCCAACGATCCTTACCATGCTTACTACCGCCACAAGGTCAGCGAGTTCAAGGAGGGGAAGGCTCAGGAGCCCTCGGCCGCCATCCCCAAGGTCATGCAGCAGCAGCAGCAGGCCACCCAGCAGCAGCTGCCCCAGAAGGTTAGAGCCAGCCCCTGCCCTCACTTCCCCAGGGCTGAGAGGGACCAGGACGGGGAGGGGAGGACAATGAACTCTGCTGTCCAAACCGCACAGCCACCCAGGGAGAGACATGAGCTTTTTTATCCTCCTCTTACACCGGCAGATGCTGAGGCTCAGACAGCAAAGTCCTACTGACAGTTGGCATTTCCTCAGCGCTGCTTGTCAAGCTCTGTGCTCTGCTTTAGGGGCCTTGTCTCATTGGCACCTCACAGGGACTGCATGAGGAGGCCAGCAAAGGGACCATTTTACAGATGAGGAATCTGAGGCGTGGGGAGGTGTGAATTACCCAAGGCCACAGAGTCAGGACTCCATATATAAAGTCCATGCACTCAGCTACTTGTCTTTGCCGTGACCGTGGCATGGTGGCAGTGCTGCGATGTGGCTTATGGGCCCCTTCTTGTGCCATCTTCTCGTGTGTCTCACCTTCCAGGGCCTCTCTGTCTGGCCTTCCCTAGTACCCCCCTCAACACTAGGCCCAGCAGTAGGCACAATTACAGTTACCAATGAGGACAGGAAGGGCTGGCGCATTTTGCCTCCTTGGTAGACCTGGAGTCGTCCCTTCTCTTCGTCCCACTCCTGAACCATGGTGGCAAAGGCTGTTCCCTTTTTTTTTTTTAGTGAAAAATCAGTTTATTAGAAGAGATCAAAGAAATACTAGTGGTCCCAAGCAGGAAGCTGTGGCTCAAGGGCCATTATGGAAAGGGATAGTACACTCCAAAAGAGTATGGAGCGGGCTGAAAAGGCTCAAAAGGCAAAAAGATGCAAAGGGCCAAGGGTGTTCCTTGTTTTACAGTGGGAAGTAAGGGTTGAAGTAGGTTGTGAGACCTTGCATTGCACTTTAGTAGTCTTAGAGCCACAGGCTACCTCAGTTTCCTCATCTATAAAAAGGATTCATGGTACCTGTTTTCTGTCCTCATGGTTCGTGTGGAAGCCAGATGAGGTAGCAAACATGGATGAAATCCTTTGTCCAGTGGGGTCCTCTGCACACATGTAGGGCCTAGTGCGTCCTCTGTCTGCCTCGCTTGGGATTTATGAGCCATGTTCTTGTCGGATCTTCTGCCCCCCAGTTTTGGCCTTCAATTTCAGGGCAGCAGCAGACGTACTGAGGGTCATGGGTCTCACTCAAAGCTATTCAGGTTGTTGAGGCCACAGTTGGCCAAGAAATTGGTGCTTTTGTGGGTTAGGATCGTCTCACACCATGTGCCAGTGGTGTGCACATCATTAATACAAGTGTAGAGCCCCCTCTCTCGAGCCAGTTCACCCCTGTGCCTCTTGCCTCACACTCCCTCTGCATCTTAGGTCCAAGCCCAGGTGATCCAAGAGACCATCGTGCCTAAAGAGCCCCCTCCTGAGTTTGAGTTCATTGCGGACCCCCCGTCCATCTCAGCCTTCGACCTGGACGTCGTGAAGCTGACGGCTCAGTTTGTGGCCAGGAACGGGCGCCAGTTTCTGACCCAGCTGATGCAAAAAGAGCAGCGCAACTACCAGTTCGACTTCCTCCGCCCACAGCACAGCCTCTTCAACTACTTCACAAAGCTGGTGGAACAGTATACCAAGGTACCTGGGCAGGGCGGGGCCAGGGTGCTGGGCCCAGGGAAGGAGGGCATTTACCATTAGGAGGACTCTCTCCACTGCCTGTCTGTGGCGACAGTGCTCCTTTGTGGGGCACCTGGGCAGATGTTAAAAACTCCAGGTCATTGGGAAATTCTGATTTCTATTTTGTTTTTCCTCTTAAATGCAATATCTCTAAAGTGAAATGAAACACATGCTTGGTAACTGTCATTAGGTGAGTGCCTGCTGTGTGACAAGGCCGAGTGGTACTAGCTGCTTTTAAGTACCTTTACATTTTCAGGGGCCTAGCACAGGGCCTGAGAAAGAAACAAGTCCTTAATAAATGTCTATTACCTTATTTAATCCTCATAAGAACCCATGAGGCAAGCATTTTTCCTTCCTTTTTCAAAAGCAGAAACAGGCTCAGAGAGGGGAAGTCACTTACTTATGGTTCCTCTGTAAATAAGTATCTACAATGAGATTTAATCCAACATTTGACTCTAAAACCTATGTTTTCACTCTAAAAAAATACTTGAATTAGAAATATCATTTAGATAGGCATAGGGAAACAATTAAACGTAAATATAGTTAGTATTTGAGTACTTACATGTGCAGTGTCATCTCATTTAACCCCTGATGACCGACAAGGTAGCCAGTGTTACACTCACTTTACAGAAGAGGAAACTGAGGCACAGAGAAGTTAACTTGGCCAGGGTCACATAGCCATGGGGTTGAAGAGCTGGGACTTCAGCTCTGGCATTTTTACTCCAGACCCTAGGATCTTAGTTATGCTACATTATTGCAATCGAGAATTTGAGCAAGTCATTACTGGTATTTAAAATAATCCGATCATTAACTTATTGCAAAGTATATGTATAGATGTGCCTGTGGTACGTTTTTCTTGCTACACGTGTAGTGGAGATTGTCTTCCTCTTAGTGGCATGATCTACACATCTGTTATTGATATGTAGAAACAGTACGTTAAAGTTCTGACTTGAGGGGTGGCCGGTTAGCTCATTTGGGTAGAGCATGGTGCTAATAATATCAAGGTTGCTGGTTCGATACCCTCATGGGCCACTGTGAGCTGCACCCTCCTTAAAAAAAAGGGGGGGGGGTTCTGACTTAAAAGGACTCATAAGTATATAAGCAGAAAGAATTATAAAAATATGTGTGTTTAAAAAATGACCAAATTCAGCAGAAGCCCATAGCTGAAATAACAATCATTGAAGGCCCAACGCCAAAGGGTTACTGTAAGTACACAATATCAATTTTAAGTGAGCCCTGGGTTAATTTCTCCCAGTGGACTGCTTCTGGGGTTAAAGGTGCCCAGGTTTCTTTCTGTTCTGTTACTTGCCTGGTCCTCTCCCTCAGAACTTGGGTATTGATATTTAGTACTCTAACTTGAGGGCGCTGGTGTCTGTCTCTAGCCATGGCAACTCCAGGAGCGGGTGGATTCCAGGGATAGAGGTACAGGGAGGATGTGGTGGCGCTGGGCCTCTTTGCTTGTGACTTAGATACTGGGGGACAGTTGCAGTGACTGGCTGTTTTGAACAAAGCCAGCATTCGTTCTTTCAGCAAATATACATTGAGTGTCAGACACTATTCCAGGTGCTGGAATACAGTGCAAAAAAAAAGATAAATCCCTGTTTTTGTGGAGTTTCTGGCCTCGTGAGAGGATGGCAAACAAATGCAATGTCAATATATGTCAGGTGGTGATAAATATTATGGAGAAAAAGACAGAAAGGAGGGAAGTGAGGCCAGTCTTTGTTCTAGAAAATTTTTATAAGTTTATTTGAGTCAAACTGACAACATATGCCAGGTAGCAAGATCTCCAATGCTCCCTCGCTGCAGTCTTAACTAGGAAAGTCGGGAGGCCTGGTAGCATGTGCGAAAGGATCGGAGCAGATCCATCCCCTGAAAGCAGCCATCGCGTACTGACCGTGTGCTGGGTAGTCTGCCCGTGGTTCTGCATACCTTCCTGCTAATCCTTGCAGCAATCTTTTTCGTTGATGGCGCCAACTTCTAAGTGGTGGTGTCACCATTTTATAGATGGAAACGAAATTACAGAGGTTAAACAACTTGTCCAAAGTCACACAGCCAAGTATAGCTGGGATTGGGATCCAAAATCCCACTCTCCTTTCCATGGAGCCAGGAAGGCCACTTCTTTTTCCCACGTTGTTTGCCCTGACAGTTGCTTTAATAATTCTTCTGTGTTTCAGATCTTGATTCCGCCCAAAGGCTTATTTACAAAGCTCAAGAAAGAGGCCGAGAACCCCCGAGAGGTTTTGGACCAGGTAAATTCAAGTTCTTACTACAAACAGTTACTGATGGGGCAAGTTATATTGTGTGGATTCTCTTTCACGTTTGGAAGTAGTCTCTGAGGCAGTACCTTCTGTTCAGGCACAGGAGTGGTGGGAAGAAAGGCCTTGTGGCTACAAAGGCCAAAGAAACCTAGATTCTGTGTTCCCCAATTTTCTGCTTTGCCTTTGGCTTCACTAGGTCTCCCTGTTTTTACTCTCAGTAGAAGCCCACTCCTAAACAGGTCTCCGGTGACAGATGCCTTATGAAGCCCCAGGTTGTCAGAGTCAAGGGAAGAAGGTATATTGGTGCTGGCTGTTTTGGGTGGCCACATGAAGTCTTTTGTTTCTCAGGCTCGCAGGCTGCCGCTTCTCTCTGGGCACTGGGTTGTCATGCAGATATCCTGTCAGGGAGTCAGCTACTCTCTGAACACAGAGCCCCTCGTTAACTCAAGCAGAAAACTGAGGTTATAAATCATTGCCCTTGGTGTCCAGACAGAAGGTTTCTGTGGCATTTAGGATTTTCATTCTGTGCAAACTCTAGGCCTGGCTGAAACCAGATATAAATACCGTAGTTTGCTGCATGCAGTTCCCCTGGTGGGCAGAGCAGCCTCCTGTTCTGAAGGAGACGTTGGCTTTGGTGAAGGCCCTGGAGGTGACACCCTCGTCGAAAGCAGACCCTGATTCAGCTCAGCACCCTGTTGTTTCCCGTCAATTCAGGTGTGTTACCGAGTGGAGTGGGCCAAGTTCCAGGAGCGTGAGCGGAAGAAGGAGGAGGAGGAGAAGGAGAAGGAGCGGGTGGCCTATGCGCAGATCGACTGGCACGATTTTGTGGTGGTAGAAACGGTGGACTTCCAACCCAATGAGCAAGGTAGGTCTGTGACTCCAGATGGGGAGCCAGAACTCAGAGCCATCCCGGGGCAGCTCATGCAGCTGTTCCCAGAGAGCAGCAGACTCCCTCAGGGGGGCTTTACCAGTGTCTGTTTCATCTCTGCTCCCAGAAGACTTCACTTCTACCACATTGCCCCAGTTAAACCTAATTCAACAAATACTGTATCGGCGTCTGGGTAGGCCTCTGGAGATAGAGAAATCAGACAGCCTTGGAGAGCTCAGGGAGGAGAGAGAGCAGGTAGATGGGCCTTTGATAAGGGACACCTGTGGAGGCCACCCTTTGACTCTGGCTCACCCTCTCCCAGGGAACTTTCCTCCCCCCACCACCCCGGAGGAGCTGGGCGCCAGAATCCTCATTCAGGAGCGTTACGAGAAGTTTGGAGAGAGTGAGGAGGTGGAGATGGAGGTCGAGTCTGATGAAGAGGACGAGAAGCAGGAGAAGACAGAGGAGCCTCCTTCCCAGCTGGACCAGGATACCCAAGTGCAAGACATGGATGAGGTATGCCCCCGGGAAGGCCTGCAGGATGACCTTTTCCCCTGGAGCCCAAGGGGCGGGGGTGCTCGCCACCACGGTCAGATCCAGCTCCCTGGTGAACCACGAATGGAGGAGTGGGTCCTGAATAAGGCATCCTGGCTGAGCAGCTACCCAAGCCCAGACAGCACATAGCCTCTTTCCAGCTGGGGCAACAAAGGTTCCTTCACAGGCAAGGATCTGAAGGCCGTGCAGGTCGTGTTCTGGGACCTTCCCCCTTCGCCCAGAGGCCCTGCTCCCCGCCAGCCCCGTGCCAGCTCTCGGAACACTCTACACCATGAGCTTTGATGCATTGGAGCTGACGCCAAATGATCAGCAGTTCCCAGTGCTTTTCTAATTGTAGCCCGTGCTTCCTTTCGGCCACCTCTACCCGCTTTGAACCAGGCCTTCCAAGCAGGCATAGAGACTCTGGTGCCAAGCTGCCCTCCTCCCCTCGGAAAGAATTTGTGTGCAGCCTGAGAAGAAAGGCCCCTGTGTCTGTGGGAATTGACTTTTTCTTTCCCTCCCAGCATTGCTTCATGAGCAGCTACCATTGAGTGCTGACTTGCCCCCCCGCACCCTCCCCGGCATGTTAAGTGCCCTTAGCCTCCTGGGACTGTCTGGTGCCAGCTGCTGGAAATGCCTGGGCGGAGTGTTAGCACCACGGCCCCCAGCGCTCCCATTCATGCTGTGAGGAAGCAGCTTGGCTGCCTGCCGGCTGGCCTCAACTGCCTGGGGAGGCTTAGCACATGGGTGCTGGCTGGCAGGGGCCTAGGCTCCTTGCCACCCTGAGAGCCACCAGGCCTCGGCTGCAGAGAGGTATCTTCTCGGTCCCTCTCTTGAGTCCTACCACTGCTTTGCTTTTCAGGGTTCAGATGATGAAGACGAAGGGCAGAAAGTGCCCCCACCGCCAGAGACACCCATGCCACCTCCTCTGCCCCCGACTCCAGACCAGGTCATTGTCCGGAAGGACTACGACCCCAAGGGTAGGGCCTGCTTTCCTGTCCGTGTGTGTTCTGTTTCTAGGATGGCTTGTTTCTACATGGGTGGCTTGTAAAGGCATTGGTAGCCCCTCTGTCCTAGGCCTCGCGGTGGGGAACAGGGCTTAGTCATCTCTAGTGCCCTGGCGACTTGCATTGCTCCAGTACCGTGTGGCACTGAATGGATGTGTCTTGAGTGAATGATGCATGAATGAAACAGCACCCTCTTAACCCAGGCTGCCACCCAGTAGTCTCACTCAAGCACCTGTTTCCTTTTAGCTTCTAAGCCCCTGCCTCCAGCCCCTGCTCCAGATGAATACCTTGTGTCCCCCATCACGGGGGAGAAGATCCCTGCCAGTAAAATGCAGGAGCACATGCGCATCGGGCTTCTTGACCCCCGCTGGCTGGAGCAGCGCGATCGCTCCATCCGTGAGAAGCAGAGTGACGACGAGGTGTACGCTCCAGGTGAGGTGGGGGTTCCCCCACCCAGTCCACACCCCTTCTCTGACTCAACCCTGACTCATTTTGATCCCTGGGAATCTCTTAAACAGCTTGTTTTAAGCAAACATAAAAAGCAGCAATTGAAGTAAAAAGCTTTCAAGGATATGTGCAACCTGTGATGCTACAAAAGAACTCCCAATTTTCCAGAATAACTCTCCATAGGACTCCTCCAAAGTCAGGCACCTGACGTGGATGGCATATGCCCATTGACATCCCAGAGCAAGAGCTGACTATAGCTGTGAGGGGTGCTCATTCTTGGGGGTGTCTTAGAATGAGGGCTCTGATGATGGAGTACCCTGAGCACCTGGAAATGAGGCATAGGGTCCCGTGACTACTGTGTACGAAGCAGCTAAGAAGGAAACTGCCCCAAAAGTAGACCAGGCTTTTAGTCCTGACTCTGCTACATGCTACTTGTGTAATCCCGTCCTCTCATTTTCATGCATAAGTCAAGGAGTTGGACAAGTTCTGGTTATAGCCTTATTTAGTGCTGACTGGGCAGCCTTCCCAGGCTCAGAGGGCGGGAGTGCTGGGTTAGGACCCAGAGTCAGCCTCGTCCCATAGGACCAGCCTCCACCCTGTACCAGGAGAGCTGCTGCCTTGTCAGAAGGGCACCTGGTTTAGTTTCCCTTTGTCACATCTCCATACTCTGACTCTCCAGGTCTGGATATCGAGAGCAGCTTGAAACAGTTGGCCGAGCGGCGTACCGACATCTTCGGTGTAGAGGAAACGGCCATTGGTAAGAAGATTGGTGAGGAAGAGATCCAGAAACCAGAGGAAAAGGTACAATTCAGATGGATCCTACTGCCTTCCTCGCCCTCAGACTCCCACATTGGACTCAGTTCTTACAAGCTGTGGCTTTGCTTTCCCTTGCAGGTGACCTGGGACGGCCACTCAGGCAGCATGGCCCGGACCCAGCAGGCTGCCCAGGCCAATATCACCCTGCAGGAGCAGATTGAGGCTATTCACAAGGCCAAGGGCCTGGTGCCAGAAGACGATACCAAAGAGAAGATTGGCCCCAGCAAGCCCAATGAAATCCCCCAGCAGCCACCACCTCCATCTTCAGCCACCAATATCCCCAGTTCGGCCCCACCGATCACCTCAGTGCCCCGGCCACCCGCAGTAAGCCAGCAGCCACCTTGTCACTGATCTTTTAGAGCTGGGTTCTTGGGTTGGACACTACTGGCTGAAAAGGGCAGCTATGGCGCCCGAGCGCCAAGTGGGTCAGGTAGAGAGAAAGGACCTTTAATTGGAATTGAGAACCTCTAGCCTGACCTTCTGTCTGTGTGGGAGGATCGGAACAGGAGGGAGGCAAGAGGCAGATGTGAGAAACAGGCTGGGGGCAGAAAAGGGCTGCAGGACTTAATGGGTGTTGAGGACTGCTGGCTCATCTCCAGGAGGCTGAGTTGAGGTCAGCCTCTTCAGTGCTCTCTCAGTGTCTGCCACGAGCAGCTGGTTGAGTCCCAAGTGGAAGGAGTGTTGCCCTGGGCCTCGGCATAGTTCCTGTCAGAGCCTGAGGTGAGGCTGTAATCTCTTAGCCCCAGGGCGCCGAGTCAGCTGTCCAGCCCCAGCCCTAAAGGCTGCAGGTGACCAGTTGCCAGCTGTGTGGACCCTGGGAGTCCAGCCTTGGTTTCCTGTGATGTACGCGTCCCTTCTCCCCCACAGATGCCACCTCCCGTCCGGACCACAGTTGTGTCTGCAGTACCCGTCATGCCCCGGCCCCCGATGGCATCCGTCGTCCGGCTACCCCCAGGCTCGGTGATTGCTCCCATGCCGCCCATCATCCATGCGCCCAGGATCAACGTGGTGCCCATGCCTCCCTCGGCCCCTCCGATCATGGCACCCCGCCCACCCCCCATGATTGTGCCAACAGGTCAGTGTCTCGGATCGCTTTCCAGGCCATTGACTCAGGACTACAGGCCAAGCACTGTGAGCAGAGCAGTGGCTGATGGCAGTGCCAGCTGTTCTAGCTGGGGGTCTAGCCCAGAGGAGAGCCATGGCTTCCCCATGTGAGAGATCCCTGAGCTGGGAGCTGGGGAGCCACAGCTCTTGGGGCAGATAAGCTGAAGTGGCAGAGCTGGGCTTTGTGTACCCAGAGGGAGGGGTCCGGCCCTGGACAGGTGGAGGGCTGACAGTGCCTGCTGCCGGTAGGCACCCACTCCGTCCATCAGTCCTGCCCTTCCTCCAGTCCCCTGCTGCCCAATCTGGGCAGCCTCCCAGGTCCCCTTGCCAGGCAACCAGTGGGCTGCCAGACTCAGCAAGGAGTAGCCCTTCACACCTCTGACTGGAAGAAAGAGGAAACCTTTGCAGCCTCTCCTCTCGCTTCTCACCAGCCCTGAGTCCTGGGCCCCTTCCCCTTACTCACACAGCTGCTTGCTCCTGTCCTTGCAGCCTTTGTACCTGCTCCACCTGTAGCACCCGTCCCAGCTCCAGCCCCAATGCCCCCTGTCCACCCTCCGCCTCCCATGGAAGATGAACCTGCCTCTAAGAAACTGAAGACAGAGGACAGCCTCATGCCCGAAGAGGAATTCCTTCGCAGAAACAAGGTATATGATCCCACAGGGCTGCCTGTGGCCTGGAGTGTCTAGCTGGGGGCGTCTAGTCCCACCCCAGTGACACACTCCCTGGCCCACCCTATTCTGCTCCGATAGTTCGGCTTCTGGCGCCTAGGTTAGCCATTGGTGGCCTATGAGCGCTTCTGAGCACACACTGTATGTGGGGTCAGCATTCAGAGGAACAGATACCATCTGTGGTCCCTGGTGTGAACAATTGTAGAGGTCAGCAGGGAGACACAGCTCTACATTAAGTAAGACTCGGGTGTGACAGGGGGCCTGGCCCCGAGAGAAAATCCTGGGTGCAGTTCTTCATTTCTTTATGGCCTGCTCCAGTTTCAGCCCTTAGGAGGCCTGCCTGCTGTGGGGACCCTGTTAGGGCGCCAGAAACAAGGAGCGGTCAGAACCTTGGTGCAGCTGGTCCCTTGGGAAGCTGTTAGGCTCCAGCGAGGAAGCAGAGACAGCCCCAACCCCTCTCCCGATACATTTGACCAGATCTTTTACTTTCTTTCTGGTAGTGTTTCCCATTTCTTGGGTACTTAAGTGCCAAGATAGCGTTACACATTTTACGGACACTTGTCCTTTAGTGCTCACAATAGTACCGGGCAGTGGGTGTCAGCAGCTGCCTTCCATACCAGACACGGAGGCTCAGGAAGATCTCGTTAGCTGAGTTGGGAACCCAGGTCCTCTGACCTCACAGTTCATATTCTTTTCTCTGGTGGTACTTTGTAGGGTTTGAAGAGCATTTCCATGTCACTTTTTCAGCTCCAGACTCCCTAGGAAACAGGGTAGAGATCATTTTAAAGAAGAGAAACCAAATTTTGAAAAGAGCAGTGACTTGTGCCCTGTCACAAGTGGCATCGTTAGTAGTGAACCAGGGGCCAGAGTCCAGGAGCCCAGATGGAGAGGTTACACGATCTCGACTGGCCCAGGAATAGGAGAGCATCGTTCCTGATTGGCTCAGGGCTCCTGGGCATAATGACCACCTTCTATTTGCAGGGTCCAGTATCCATCAAAGTCCAGGTGCCCAACATGCAGGATAAGACCGAATGGAAACTGAATGGACAGGTGCTGGTCTTCACCCTCCCACTCACAGACCAGGTATGAATTGCTACAGGGGAACCAAGGGCTTGGGGCAGCTTCCTCCAGCTGACCTTAGTAAGGGGATTGACCTTTCCTTGGTCCCACAGGTCTCTGTCATCAAGGTGAAGATTCACGAAGCCACGGGCATGCCTGCAGGGAAGCAGAAGCTGCAGTATGAGGTGAGTTGGGTGTCTGGTCCTGCCTCTTGGGACCCAACTCCTGTATTGTCATAGAAACCAAATCCCCTGTGGAACCAAAGGAGTGGGGAGACACCTGGGTGTGGCCATCTCAGTCCATCCTAGAAGTGATGACGCTGGCTGGGAGTGCCGGGACAGCTTAATCTGACAGGGTGACGCTCTGACAGGGTCACAGTATAGTCTCGTGTGGGGTTTGAAAAAACCCTCTGCCTCAACCACTGGTATAGATATCCGGGTACAAGACTTGGGAGTGCTCTGGTGGCTTTCTGGCCCAGTGGTAGAGCCAACCCAGCCAGTGTGGCCTCAGGTAGCCTGGCTTTGCGCATGGACACAGAAGTGATAGTCCATTTCAGCTTAGTGCCACCAGGTCACACGGAGCTGCTGTGTTCTTCCTCTTTTAGAGTTTAACAAATCCTCGCTGTAGGCCTCAGTTTCCCGCTCTGTGAAGGAGGGCTGTTGGACTAGTTGATCTCTAAAGTTCTTGTGATTTGAGAGTCAAAATTCTGTGGGGTTGGTCAGGGCCAGCTATTTGGGGAGTCGGCTAAAGGGAAGAGCATGGCTTTGTAGGAAGAAGGAAAAGCATTCTGGGAGGAACCAGAGACTTTTAATCCTGCCTTGCGCCTGCACCCCTCCCTTGCCCCCCACCTTCCTTCAAGCCTCTGTATTTGCTAAGTTCAGAGTGTGAACGGACACTGCCATTTGTGAGACTGAGCGATGTGCTCAAGGCCAGATTGCCCCGTGCTAATGCACACTATCTGTTTTCCAGGGCATCTTCATCAAGGATTCCAACTCTCTGGCTTATTACAACATAGCCAATGGCGCCATCATCCACCTGGCCCTCAAGGAGAGAGGAGGGAGGAAGAAGTAGAAGAGAGAAACCTGCTGTCAGGTCCCAGCCACTACCGTTTTGCCTCTCCTGTCCCCCACCCTCTGCCCCAGACCCACGAGACCCTGCCTAGTACATTTGTTTCCCTCTTACTAAGTTTGGAAATTCAAATTGTCTGACAGTTTTCTCCCCCAACCCCCTCCCACATTGATAAGAGAGGGTTTCGTGTGCCACTCTTCTCCCCAGTGGTCTTTGGAATTCCTTTGTGTTTGGGTCTTGATTTGAGGGGATTCATTTCTTCAGGCAGCCCATTAGGAAATGTGAACCTAATGTGAACCATGTTTAAGAGTATACATACTAGTATATAGAATTTTTAGAAGTTAACTTTTTTTTAAATGCAAGGATGTTCTGTGGAATAGTGTCATAGTGCCAAGTGGCACTTGGCTGATAGAATATGCTTATTATCGTCATTAATCATTTTGTGTCTTGCTATGAGCTGTCTAATAAACCTCTTGGACCCTTCTTGTGAAATCAGTGTTTTAAGACTTGTCCCTTGGCCACCTGCACCTGTCCAGACTCAAGGCACAGGGAGCATGGTACGGTGCCTTGTGGCTCATGCTGCTCTAAGGAATGCTGGGCTTTTGACTGACTTTCAAGTCTTTCATGGGTCTTAAGAAAGTATATTTTAATTGCCCTTTGAAAATGTTTGGACCCTCCAAAGGCATAGCCCCATGTGTTTAGCAGACCAGTACAGATGTCTTCAACGTGTCAGGACCACAGAACAAGGAGGGATGAGATGCAGTTCCTGGGTCAGTGGGCAGCGGAGAGACACATGCAGATGAGACTCAAAGGTAGCGGTTTCCCGCAGGCCTGTAATCACCCATCATCTGATTGGCTCTGTGACCTTGGGCAGGTGGCTCACCCTGAGTGAGCATGGGACATGATTAGTTGTTTTGTTTGTTTGTTTGTCTGTTTGTTTGTTTAAGAATACTTAATTGTGCCAAGGCCATGAACTATTCTAAGGACTATAAAGTTGAACCAATTTACTTGCCCCTTATTGTCTTAAGTACTTTATCAATTTTAACTCATTTAATCCTGCTGTTGAGTATTCCTATTTTACATGTAAATAAACTGAGGCACAGAGGGTGAGTCCTGTACCCACAGTCACACAGTAAGATGAGGTGAGAATGTGTGCAAAACACTTATCACAGTCCTTGCCCCTTAGTAAGGGCCAGATGCAGGTTGTTATTTTTGGAATTGTGCTAGCACATGGAGGTGGGAGCTGCTGTAGGTGTTTTGAGGGAGGAAAGTGAGAGCCTGTTGAAAACCGTTTCCTGGTTTTAAACCTAAAGCTGATTTCATTCTGAAGATGTCATGTTTATTTTCCCCCAGAGTTCCCAGTGTGAGTTCCCAATGCCTTTTCTTTGCAGTTCCTCCATTTGATCCTCCTAGCTGCCCCATGAGGTCATCTCCAAGTCTCAGAGTGGTGTGACCATTCCCAAGGTCACAAAACCAGTATTCTAGTTACCACCCTCCCCTCCCCCAGCCCCTGCCAAGCTCACAGCTTGCAACTCCAGACCCACGGCTCAGGTGGCCCTTCTACAGCACCGTTTGTGTGGCTCCATTACACACTGCTGGACCAAGGTTTTTGTGGGTTTTTTGTTTTGTTTAAGATTTTTTTTTATTGGGGGAGGGGAACAGGACTTTATTAGGGAACAGTGTGTACTTCCAGGCCTTTTTTCCAAGTCAAGTTGTTGTCCTTTCAGTCTTAGTTGTGAAGGGCGCAGCTCAGCTCCAGGTCCAGTTGCTGTTGTTAGTTGCAGGGGGCACAGCCCACCATCCCTTGCGGGAGTCGAACTGCAACCTTGTGGTTGAGAGGACGCATTCCAACCAACTGAGCCATCCGGGAGCTCAGCGGCAGCTCAGCTCAAGGTGCCGTGTTCAATTTTAGTTGCAGGGGGCGCTGCCCACCATCCCTTGCGGGACTCGAGGAATTGAACTGGCAACCTTGGGTTGAGAGCCCGCACTCTAGCCAACTGAGCCATCCGGGAGGCAGCTCAGCTCAAGGTGCTGTGTTCAATCTTAGTTGCAGGGGGCAGAGCCCACCATCCCTTGCGGGACTCGAGGGATTGAACTGGCAACCTTGTGGTTGAGAGCCGGCTGGCCCATGTGGGAATCGAACCGGCAGCCTTTGGAGTTAGGAGCATGGAGCTCTAACCGCCTGAGCCACCGGGCCCTGGACCAAGTTTTTAACTTGGTCAGTGAATGTTATTCCTCATCTTTTTTAACATTTGCCCCTTCCTGGTTGCTGGAAGTTTCCTGCAGGGACCAGGGTTGAAATTTGGCTTCCTGAAGTAGGCTCCATGGTTTGGGTGCCAAAAGTTGAGCCACTGCTAATTCTCCATGGCCAACACCAAAAATCCCCCTGAACAGCTCCTGGGTCTCATTCCAAAAGGGGAGGGATCAGGAGACCTGGGAGAGACTCAGTCCCAGCTCTCCTTTCTTCCTGGGATTGGCTCTGGATATGGGAGACAGGGCACTCTGCATAGATTGGCAGATCCTTCAGGCCTTCTGTGACAGGCTGTGACTGGAGGCCAGGAATGCTGCTGGGTGGAATGTGAGTGAATGAGTTCTTTGAGCTGCCCTTTGGGGCCCGAACCCAGTCTCCCAGAGCTCCTGATTGAACATATGTCCTGGCTCGCTCAGTCGCAGAATGCCCATTGACCGCAATGCGGCCTTGGGACCGTCGGTGGCCACAGGCCCAGCGTGTAGCCCAGCACTCTGCCTTTCTTGTTTGGGGTCTGCCGCATGGAGGCAGCACCTCGCGTGCACAGCTTTTCTGATGCTCACTGCCATCCTCTGAGGATTATCTGCCTCACTGTTTAGATGAGGTGGATGCCCAAGGTCATGTAGCCAGTGAGGGCTCTGGAAGTCAAAGCAGCTCTTCCGTTCTTGGTGACCACACTGTCCTCACCATTTCAGCAGAGCGGGCTATGAAATGGGGAGAAATATTCCTGTTGTGGCACTGCTGGCAAAACTGGGCACAACTTGATGCTTTCAGAGTCCCTATAATTTTAAAGACGTGCTCGAAGGGAGTCGTAGACATTAAGGAATTTCACTTTCAATTCTACCAGCTGCTTGAAATTAGCCCAGAGGAGGCCACTCATGATTAGCCCCATTTCACTTTTTAAAATTATATATTGTATTAGAGAATATATATAAAGATTATATTAGGTTATGTTAGGATATATACTTGAATGGAAATAATGTGGTATACTGTAATTATAGCAATCCTTATACGTATTTCATTTATCCCTATAATTCAAAAATCAAAGTACAATATAGTTCATGTTTAAGAGTATACATACTAGTATATACGATTTTTAGACGTTTACTTTTTTAAAATGTAAAATCTTGAAGTTAAGATTATTAACTCTGATTTGGGGATTTGCTCTTAACTATTCTACATTGTTACATTAAAAAAAAAAAAAGTAATTCTAGGTATCTCTGAGCAACACAATCCATGAAGCAAGACAAGATACATTCCTGTTCTTTATCATATCAGAGAAGGTACTATTGTTCTAAGCTGAGTTCAGTTATGTCAGTCTGTTCCTTACCCCTGGGCTATTGTGATTAGATTAGGGCTAGGCACCTGTGTTGTGTAAACAGGTGATACACAAAGGAATGCAGCCTCCTCACCATTACGCAGAAACTACCAGAAGAGTCATTTGTATGGATGTGTGGAGGAAGGGTGCGAGCCTGGAGCTGCTGCCATGAGGGGCTCTAGCTTGAGGATGAAGCAACCACAGGAAGGAGTACAAAGAGAAAAGGAGAAAACAGGAAAATGAGGCTGATATCCCTGGTGATAACCTCTGGATCAAAATGCCCCTGAAGCTTATATACCTTTGAAGTTTTTTAAGGTATGGAATCCACTAAATGCAGTTTTGAGTTAAGCCCATTCGAGTTGTGTTCTCTGCCCCTTGGACCAAAACATTCTTAACGGTCATCAGTGTAGGGATAAAGAAGCTTTGTAGTTTGCCTAGTTGGCATGGGCTGGTGGGCACCAGCTGCCTCCCTTCTGAACCAGTGTTTTCATTAACGAGCAAAGGCTAAGACATCTGGATATCTGCTCGTGGCCAGTGCTAGCAGATTTTCTGAGTATATGCAAGCTCCAAATGCCAGGATCCAGGAGGGGACTGCGTGGGGGGGAGTGTCTATGTGAGCACCTCCAGCTAAACTTTCTGGGGAATGACCCCAGTGATGAGACTCCAGGTTATCAATATATTCCTGTAGCGCTGGCCAAGCATCTCATCCTCAAAAGAACATCTGCAACAATCAGCCTACCAGGATGCTTCACAGCATTGCCAAAGGCCTCTCATTTGTATCCCCAGTGAGCTGCGTGATTCTGTGGGGCATTCCTTTGGATCATTCATTCATTCACTCCTGCTATCTCACTCCAGTCTAACCACGCCATCTGAACCTGCTTCTCTTTCAAGGGCTCTGCACTTGCTACCCTGCTTCCCACACTAATTCTCCCAGGTCCCCACAGAAAGGCTTCCTCATTTCCATCTACTCCCCCTTCCCAGGCCCCATCTTGGCTCCCAGCATTCTCTATCCCTTACCCTGCTTTGTTTTCCTTTTCACATTATCTGACAAATGTTCTAAGCTTGTTCATGTTCTCTCTCCTCCCCTGGAATATAAACTTTTCCGGGCCAGGACTTCTTCTCTTGTTCACACTCAATATCAAATAAAGAGCTCTGGAGTCATGAGTAAAGAAACCTAACGTTTATTGAGTGTCTACTATGGGCTGGAAGCTTCAGAGACATAGCTTGTTGACTTCACCAAGTAATTTTTGACATTCCTGGTTTTCAGAAGAGGAAATGGGTTCTGAGAAGTTAACAATGTTGCACAAGAACATCCAGTTATTGAGGGGGCACAGACATGAAATGAGGACTCCCAAGCCATTGGTTAAATTAGGTGAACTTCTCTGCTGCAACCACAGGCTGTGGTGGGAAACACACGAGATGATAATGAATTTGCAAGTACTTTGCAAATTACAAATGCCACCACCCCTGGCTTCTGTTTACTGGGTATCTCCATGTACCAGATGCTTAGCCACATTATCAAACACAAGTCTCAGAACAACTCCTCCAAAGGGGTATTTTTTCAGTATTTCTATTTTGCAGATGAGGGAATGGCCTCAGAGAAAAGTGATTTGTTCACTGTCACACAGTGACAGAGCAGAGATTTGAATCCTTGGTGGTCTTCTGTAAGAAAATTAAAAGCCAGGGGGCATCAAGGCCTTAACTTGAGAAACAGCTACCCGGTGTCCCAAAAAAGGTCCCTCTACCCTTCTCCCAACCCCACCCCAAATATCCCGGGGTGAACATCGCTGTACATGTGCCCTTACAGAGTTGAATGTGTTTGGGATATGACCCTATGACCAGAATTATGGAGTCAAAGGATGTGGATACTTTGCCAGGCTTGGGGCTTCATATCTGCTCCAGGTGTGTCTGGCTCCTGGAGCTCCTTTTCTTGGGATAGGCCTACACCTTGATGTGAAGGCCACTCTGCCCCTCCTGGAAGCTGGGACTAAGAGCCCACTACTATGTCTGGAGCCACTAGAGAGGAGGAATGCCCTCCCAGACTGAGAGTTTCCGACCAAAATAGCCTGTGCCCACTCTCATGTCCGTCGTTTGCCCTGTTTATGGAAAACCAGAAGCCAATGGAATGTGAAGACTGCACAGCAAAGTCTTCAAGAATGTCTAGGCCATGTGGCTGGTAAAATCACTGAAATCTTAAAACCAACTTCTTGGGGCTTGCTTTGGGATCCTTAGAAACCTGTCCCAGGCCCTGCAGCTCAGGCCTGGCTCTTTCAGTCCCTTCCCTTCTCTGGGCCTGTCTCCCCCACAGGTCTACAAGAGAGTGTCACATGACAAGATGGTTGTGACTTGTAAACTCTAAAGCACTGGACTTAAGTGAGGAACTATCATATGGCTCCAAGTATTGATCATCTCTGGGGTCAGAAGTAGGCTGCTGGGAGCTGAGTCTGTGTAGATGCAATTGGCCTGTGCCTCCCAATATAAGCTGTTGGTAAGAGCTAGATTCAAATCCTGGCTCTGCTGTAAGCTAGTTCTGGGATCCTAGGCACCGGACTTCACTTCCCTGTACCTCACTTTCTTTATAAAATCAGGCTAGTAATAGTATCTACCTTGTTGTGCTAAAAGGTTACAAGAGATGGTGTGACCAATTTGGAAAACAGTTTGCCAGTTCCTCAAAAGGTTTAAAGAGTTACCATATGACCCAGAAATTCCCACTCCTAGGTATTCACACAAGAGAAATGAAAATATATGTCCACACAAATGCTTGTACCTGAATGTTCATAGCAGCATTGGCTGCCATGTGGAAATGGCCCCAAAGTAGAAACAACCCAAAGTGGAAACAACTCAAATGACTATCTCTGACAAATGGATAAATAAAATGTGGTCTATACATACAATGGAATATTATTCAATCATAAAAAGGAATGAAGTATTGATATCTGCTACAACATGAATGAACCTTGAAAACACTGCTAATTGAAATAAGCCAGACACACAAAGGCCACATAGCATATGGTTCCTTTTATACGAAATGTCCAGAAAAGGCAAACTGTAGAGACAGAAAGCAGATTAGTGGTTGCCAGGGACTGGGGGGAGGAATGTTGGTGAGTGACTGCTAATGGACAGGAATTTCTTTTTGGGTGATGAGAATGTTCCAAAATTAGATTATGGTGATGGTTGCACCACTCTATAAATATGCTTAAAATCATTGAATTACAAACTTTAAACGTGTGATTTTTATGGTATGTTGATTATATTTCAAACCTGTTGGGAGGAAAAAGATTACAAAAAGTAGGTAGAACTTGGGGCAGTGCATAGCTCAATAAACGTTGGTTATTATTCTTATTAATTAGGTCTCCCACGAGCTAACTTAAAGCCCCAGAAGCAGTAAGCGGGAGTGGGGGGTGGGGGTAAGGGGGGTGAGGGGGAAGGTCTGAGGAACTTCTAGGTCAGCCTGGGTCTTTAAGCCTCTGTTCCTGGGCGAATCCCCGAACCATCCGGAGTCTCCTCAGAGCTCCTCATAAGTGAATGGATGAAATAATCCCCACCAACGTTCTTGGGGTCTCGCGAGGAGCGGCTCAGGAGGAAGATGCGGAATCTCCGGCGGACGCCTCCGCCTCTGCCTGCTGGCGTTGCAGGTGACAGGCCCAGCTCGAGGTAACCCGGAAAGGCCAGAGGAGCTCTTTCAGGTGAGCTCTCGTGATTGGCAGCCCTGTGGGGAAGGGCTCCGGGTGACGTTTGCCCCGCCCCCTCACGTCGGGCCAGTTGGCGCCATCCTGAGGAAGGTGGGAGGGCCCCTGGGTCCGCGGCGCCCATTGGGCGTAGGGGGGAGCTCCCGGGAGGGCCTAGGGTCCCGCCCCCAGTCTTGCGGCTGCCAATGGGCACGGCGAGTGGGCGGGGCGTCGGCGGCGTCGGCGGTGGCTGGGCGGCTGAGGCGGCTGAGGTGGCTGAGGTGGCCGCTGAAGCTGAGGCGGCGGGCGCGGCCGGGATGGCGAAGAGCCCTGGAGAGAACGGGCCTCGCGCGCCCGCGGCCGGGGGAAGCCTGTCTGGGACCCGGGAGAGCCTGGCCCCGGGTCCGGACGCCGCAACCGCCGACGAGGTCAGCTCTCTAGGCTCCGACTCAGAGGCCAACGGCTTCGCCGATCGCCGCATCGACAAGTTCGGCTTCATCGTGGGCTCGCAGGGCGCGGAGGGCGCGTGAGTAGCACCGAGGCTCGGGGCCCTGGGCCGGGGCCGGGCGTGGGACCCGCGGGGGGAGGGCTCGACGTGGACAGCGCCCTCAGGACGGACAGACATGCCCCCAGCCCAACCAGAGACAACCGACCCCTTCTCTCCCCTGCCCCCCCATCCCCCCCAGACAGACTGACCTGCCCCTCACCCGCGAGCCTACTTCCGACCGAGGGACAGACAGGCCAAATCCAGCTTCCTTCTGCCCTCACCATCCACCCAGTAGTGGCCCCCCCAGGAAAGGCCGACCGACAATGCCCTCCTCCCAGCTGTGGGACAGACACTTGTTCCAACATCATTGCTGCCACCCTGGCATTACGGCTGATTGACTTTGCCACCTCCTGACAGGCTCACAGATGGCTGCCCCTCCCCCAACAGACAGATATTCTCTATACCCCCCCACAAGACCCACAGACGCCCTTGTCTTATTAACCCCACTACCCCCACACCAGGGGACACCTTAGGCAGGCTTCAAAGGGACAGACTACCCTGTGCCCACCCCACTCCAGGACAGGCTGACCCTTACCTCAAGACACACCTCTGGACGGACGGATATTGATCAACTAAAGTATGGACACCCCCCTGGAACACACAGTCCCTTCCCCACATAGAAGGATCAGAGCGTGCTTCCCTCCCCCTTCAAAGGCAGATTTCTCCCTGTCACTGGCAACAGGTGGACAGACACTCCCCCTTCCCAGTGTCCACAAGGCGAGAGTGCCTCACCTCCAGGACAGGCTGTTTCTATGTATGCTCTGGAAATGTGGACTTCTTCCCAAAACACAGACTGGAGAGGAGGGGCCGGCGGGGAGACAGCAGGGTTGAAATCGCCTACCCCCAGAGCCCCCAGGCACCCAGCAGGCAGAGAAATGTGAGCAGGGGCATGGCACCTTCCCTCCACGCTGGGGAAGCGGGCAGCCATACTCTGCCCCACAGAATCCCCTGAGCCCAGTCCTCGCAGAGATCATATGTGTGGGCTGGTGGTCCCCTCAGGAAAGAGGGACTCCAGACCCCACTCCCACCCCAGCTGTCCTGTCACAGGAGACCAGTGCTCTGCACAGAACTGAATGGGCCTCCACTTCAACAGAGATAGCCCCCCACAGTCACCTGGGGGGCCCCACAGTACTCAGCCATGACCCTTCTCCAGAGGGTCCTTCCTCCCCTTCTCTGACCAGTTGTAACTGCCCAAGGCTCCTCCAGCCTCTTCTGACTTAGGGAAGTGTAAGAGTCCCAGCCCACACGAGCAGCCCCATCAAGGTCACTTCCGGGATTTTCCCCAGTCTCAAAGTTTCATATTCACCAGGCCTCCTCCTCCTTTGGAGAAATGCAGGCCCCTTCCTTAAGGAGAGTTCATTCCTACTGGATCTGTGTCCTCCGACCTCTTCCCACTTGCTCACGACCGCTAAGCCTAGTCCAGTCCAGCACTCAGAGAGCACCTCTTACTCTGATCCCTCATCCTGACTTGACACGTTGTCAAATTCCCTAGAGATTAGCTTGTGAGAACCCAAAGGGGATTTAAGGTATATTTGTGAATTGAGGAGTAGTCACCAGGGACCAGAACCCGGGGAGGGATCGGGTGTTGAGAAGTGGGAAAGGAGTTCCCAGTTGCATTTGTGGGTTCTTGGAAGGAAGAGCTCAGATTTGTTGGTGAATTCTAGGAGGTAAGAATTCTTACTACATGTTTATAAGGCAGTTAACTAGATCTCGGGGTACAGAGCAGTGTGATATAGTGGAAGAAGTCTAGATATAGGAAGAACTCACACTTGCTGGCTGTGTGACCTTGAGCAAGATGCTGAATCTCTGAGCCTGTTTATTCACTTTAAAGGGAAATAATAACACCTATTCCCAAGATTACTGTGGAGATTAAATGAGATCAGGTATGCAAAGATGCCTCACACAGTGCTTGGCACAAGTAGTGGCCCAGAAAACATTAGTTTCCTTTCTTTTCCTTCTAAGGGTCTGAAAATTGAGGAGAAAAATGAGGGCGTACCTCTGGTATTTGTGGACAGAGAGAGGCCCCAGTGGGAGCACCTCCCTTTGGCTGTAGTCCCCAACCAGGCCGCCAGACATCTGTCTTCCCCACCCTCCAACCACAAAGGCCGTGGACACCCTCTGCATCACTGGTGTCCATAGCGCTGGGGCTGAGGTGGGGTCCCAGGTCCCCTTCTCACTCCCTGCCTCATTTTCTTGACCCTGTTGGTCAACCTAAAATCTCTGGTGTCTGAAAGCATTGTTGTCTCCTGCTTAGTTTATATTGTGGTTCCAAAAAAACCAAAAGTAAGTCCCTGCCCATGACCATGAGAGGGGAAGTTATGGGAAGTTTCAGGGTGACTGCCCTGAACTCAGTCTCGTGGTCGCAGTCTAGGAGTCCATGTGCTAGCCCAGAGAAGTGAAACATTAGCACTGATGGTTGCAGTGGAGATGGCAGGGACTCTGGCTCCAGATGAAAGGTCCATTTCAGCCATACTGGGCCAAAGATTGTCTCAAGACTGTCATTTTTGGCAGTTGCCAAGGGCTGGGGGGATGGGGAACAAAGCAGGACAGAGGCTAACCGCTCAGGTGACTGTTAGGTGCCTGGCATGAGTAGATCGTAAAATCAAAGACTGAGCTGAGCTGGAAGAGATCTTAAGAGATTGATCAGCTTAGCTCTTACTTACTATACAGATGAGGAAACTGAGGCCCAGAGAGGAGAATAACTTGCTTAAGATCACACAGCATATTAGTAGCAGAATCAACACTTGAACCCAGGGTTTCTGACTCCCAGGTCAGGACAGTTTCCACTGCCTTCATCATTCATTAACATGGCCTATGGTCCCAGCAGAAAATCAGGTGCTGGACAGTAGGACAGAAGGTTTCCTAACAGGAAGCTGCCCAGCCTCACCTTCCCTGGCTTAGCTCAGCACTTTTGACTCCCTCAGAAGTAGAGGAGTCTCACAGGGACGGCCCAGCAGGGGTAAGAGTGTGTCGTCATTGCCAGTTCATCAGACTGATCAGCTTCAGGGCTGGGGCCAGACTTGTTCACCTTTTCTCCTCAGGCCTACAGCAAAGTAAATGCTCAATTAATACTTATTTACTGAATGACATTTACTGACAGACATTTCAAATCAGAAAGCTCAAAGTGACCGTAGTGGCCATCATCTTACAGATAGGTAAACTGAGACCTGAGAGAAGTGATTAGCCTTACCTCTTCAGTCTATTAGGAGCAACGTCAGGAATTGAACCCAGAACTCCTGATTGGCAGCCCTAGGCCCTTTCTGCTTCTTCACCTTGTCTGTCTTTTGAGCCTGCTCTGCAGGGAACCTTTGGTGGGACTGAGATGGTCACTCCCTGCTCTTGAGCATTAGCCAGTAAGTGGGAAAAGGCAAGAAAGCAGCCAGCCAGCAAAGGACCCTGTGGGTGACATGGGCACAGACAAGGATGCTGGCCATGCTAGTTCCTTTGGCTTAGCTGAGAACTGAGCTGGTTGTTGAAGCCCAGGAAGGACCAGAGGAGGAGAAAAAAGTGTCCTGAGCAGGAAAAGGTACAAGGAGAGATGTTACCATTCCTATCGCTGTGGGGGTAGGAAGAGCAAACCTGTTTGGGGCAGCACAGAGGAGGTGGTCAGGAAGGGAAAGAAGTTAGATACCAGTTAGATCCCAAGTCTCCTGGCCCGAGAGAGGTGGACCCTGACCTCCCTCTCCAGTTCCCATGTGATTGCCAGGCCTGGCCTGAGCTGCAGCTTCCCGCCCAGCTTCAGCCTGCTCGGTGTGGCAGGCCATGTGAGGTGAGGAGCTATGCTCCCTGGGATCCTGTGGGTGTTGGCTTCCTGTCGGGGGAGAGAGGGATCTGCGTTGGGCCTCGGGAGAAACATCTGGAACAGTCGTATTGTCTTCTGCTGATTCAGTTTCCCTGTCCCCTGGGCCCTCCACTCCTCCTAGCCAACTATGGCAGCCCTATGACTTTGGAAACCGTAGAACTGGCTTAATTGGCATCCTCAGAGTTTGGTCTATGCCAGTTTTTACTGGGGTAGGGCCAGGGCCCTCCTGGCAGGCCAGAGCCTGCCTCCTTGCCTTCCCACCACCTCCAGTTTATAAGCTCAGAGCATCCTCTTTTCTTGACCGATTAGTTCCCAATAGCACATGGAGCTGGCAGTGTAGTGGTCCCTGGGTGGCCCATCTGGAAGGAGGCAGCTGCACATGTGGGGCCCTGGTCTGTGACTAGACCACAGGCCCTCCATTTTCTCTCCTCCTTCTCTTCCTCCAGCTTCAAAGGTAAATCCGGTTTGGTGGCCCTGGGGGTGTTCTAGTGCCTCAGACAAGACTTGACTTGGTGAAGGAGGGGGCCAGCTCACCAGCTGCTGCCCTGGGAAGGTGCCTGTGTGTCCGCCTGTTAAGAAATCCTAAGCTGTGGGAAAGTGATAAGATTGTGGGGCCTGCTTGATGTTTTGTCCTCCCAGCATCTGCATCTGAAACAGGACCTCCAGAGGGCCCGTGAGGCCTGGCTCTAGTCCAGCCACCCTGTCCGTTTACACTGAGATGGAGGAAAGAAGGTGCTGTGTGCTTGTGCCTCACACAAGCTCTGCAGCCCAGCCGTCTGTATGACCTTGGACATGTTGCTTCGCTTTTCTGAGCCTGTTTCTCACTATGAAAGGGTTATGATAATACTGACTTTGCAGGGTTGTTGTGAGGTTTAAATGAGCTGATATTTGAAAAGAGCTTGGCACATAGTAGGTGCCCAATGAATGTTCTTCACCGTCTTAAAGACGAGTAGCTAGTGGTCCTGTCTTTTCATTTTCTGCTTTCCATCTCTGGCTGTGATGATGAGTGTCAGTGAGGTCCATCCCCAGAGGGCAGCAGTGACCTCTAACCAGTGGTGAACCCTCCCTTTCCTCTGAAAGGTGTGGTTATCCCCATTCTTTAGATGACCATTCTGAAGATCGGAGAAGAAAGTACCTGAGGTTTGCTGGCTAGTAAATGGCAGCACTGGGACTAGAACCTGTTTCTCCATGCTGAATCCAGTGACTAAGCTTTGCTAAGGTGGAAGCAGGCAGGGTGCCAGGTGCTCGCCAGTCCCTGAGGCCCCCACACCCAGAGCAGGAGTTAGCAGGAACCTGGCTACCTCCCCATCCCAGTATGGAGGGCAAGGCAGGTCTCAGTACAGTGAAAGTCCATGGATAACCAAGTCCAAGAAGACCCTGTAAAGGAAGATCCTTGGGGTGACCCTGGAAGCATGTCCAGCTCAGGCCTGGTCTAGCCCTCCTATAGCCAGAGTCCATACCGCATTGCTCTTGATCCCAAATTACTGCTTAATGGCCGTGGGACTTTGATATCTAGTCTGTACCTTTTGGAAGAAGTGTTTCTGTATAGGTAGGGGAGGGATTTTGCTCTGTGTACAGGTGAGGAATCCAAGGTGTGAAGAAGCCTCACAGTTAACAATGGAGCCAGGTTAGGGAGGGAATGAGAGAGAGAGAGAGAGAGACAGAGAGAGAGAGAGAGAGAGAGAGAGAGAGAGAGAGAGAGAGAGAGATATCCCAGATCTGCTGACTCAGCCCCTTGCTACTTCAGCTATATGGCACAGCCCATCCTCTTCCTCATTCCAAGCCAACTGAGTCTCCAGGCCAGGATGTGTTGCCCACCAGAGCAGAACCCTGCCAATGTCCGCCTATTGCCAGTGCCCTAGCTGCTCACTTTCTTTATCCTGCAGGCCCCACACCTGGGGGGAGGAGGCCTCCTTTAGCTGATTTGTCTGCCCCTGGCAAATCTGTTGCTATCCTAGGCCCAGGACTCTCCCTGGCAGGGA
This sequence comes from Rhinolophus sinicus, assembly GCF_057876585.1. Lineage (NCBI taxonomy): Eukaryota > Metazoa > Chordata > Mammalia > Chiroptera > Rhinolophidae > Rhinolophus > Rhinolophus sinicus. Next base: position 21,628,122 of record NC_142509.1, read on the forward strand.
GCAAACTGTCCTGGCTGCTCCACTAACAAACCAATGCTCCTGATGTTCCACCTTCTTAGAAGCCCCCTCTCCAGGATTTCAGGGCCACTGCCAACTTGAACTTGCTTTATTTCATCTTTCTCTTTCCCTTCGCTATCCCACCCGACCTTGCTCCATTCCATGTCCTGTCCAGCTCCTCAGAGGCTGTCACAGTTTAGCTCTTTGCTGCTTTTCAGGTAAGGAAGTAGACAGCAGACTCAGGAGCCTGGGAGAAAAAGCCAAGGCTTACTTTTGCCAGTTTATCCATCTACAGTGACCTTATTTACCAAACATTTATTGAGCACCTACGCTGCCAGCCCCTGTGATTGGAACAAAGGATACAGAAGTGAACAAGACATCTGTGTCTTTTTGCCCTCAAGGGGTTCCTAGGCTGGCTGGAAACCAGAACCACACACAAATCATTACAATGTTGAGCAACAAAGGCTATACTTGATGTGTGTGGTTGCCCTGGGAATATATAGGATGAAGCAGCCAGCTCCACTTATAGGACCCCAGAAAAAAGAAGTGGCATTTGATCTAGGCCTCAGAAGGAGCACGGAAAGGCATTCATTCCACTGGATGGGAGGGAACCCACGTGCAAAGTCCCCCCAGAAACCAGCTGTTTGAGAAATGGGGTATGCAGAGGTGACAAGAGGAACAGGAGGCAGGAGGGTGATATGAAGCAAGGGGTAGGCTGGGAAAGTAGGTTGGGCAGACTCTGCCTGGCTTTGAATTCACACTGAGGCCTTCTGTGTTTCGTCAAGGTCAGTCTGGTGATGGCGTGGAAAATGGCCTAAAGAGGAGCCAGACAGCAGGCGTGAGACTAGCAGGAAGAGTTCGGGATAGCCCAAAATGGCAATGGAGAGGCCTGGAGGAGGTCTGGAGCTATGAGGGTGAAGAGGCCAGCAAATCAGTAGGGCGTGGTGCCTGACTGGCTGCGTGGACTGACAGCAAGTTGGGAAGGCTTGGGACAGGCTGAAGTGGCCCGGGAGTCTCACAGAACCCATCCCGGGGCCTTCTGACCACAGGGAGAGAAGGCCAGCTGTGGCCTTCCTCTGAAGTAGACAGTGGGCTGCTGCTGACTCTGCTTTGTCACAGCCCTGGGCTCCCCAAGGTGCCTGGCGTGGCTGGCATGCCTAGGGCACATCAACGGGTTCTTTGTCTCTTTTCAGTAGGAGAGCGAGTTAGCTGGCCTGGTTGGGAGGGGGTGGGGTGAGTGGTACTGAGCTTTGTGGTCTCTGCCCAGTAAACGAATTGGATGGCAAGGAAGACTGCAAGAAGAGAGCAGTAAGGTCTTAGGGCGTGGAACACCTACCATAGGGTGGTGTGCAGCTGGGGAGGGTAGGTCTGGGGCTTTGGGCACAGCATTCGCTGATCTGGGGGAGCAGATGGTAGCTGAGGGCTGGCCTGAGTCTTTATTCTGTTCCTGAAGCTGGTGCCTCAGCTGCGATGGGTGGAAGCAAGTCCAATGCTTATGAGAAGGCGAACTCCTCAGCACTTAGGGGCACCACCAACTGTTTCTCAGTGATGAGAGATTCTAGCTGGAAATGTGAATTTAGGCTCGTCGTGGTGAAGTGCTCTGAACGAGGAGCAGGGGTGGCAGCTCCACCGCTGACTTTTATGGTGTGTAACTTAGGCGCATCCCCTCACCTGACCTTAGGGCTAAGGCCCCCTGTTTTTCATCCAGCACTTACTATGTGTGCAGCTGCATGCGAGGCTCGGGTAGACCTGGGCCTGCCCGCCCAGAACTTAGAGCCTAGCAGGGAAGTTGGACATTCTACAAACAGGTAAAGGCATGGCCTGTGTATAAAAGGATTGTGAGGATCAAATGAGATAACTGGATTAGGAGCTTCTTGTAAACAGACCGCTGAACGGGGTCAGGAGCCCTGAGTCCTGGGCCTCCCTGGGCCCCTAACGTGCTGTGTGACCTTGAGAAAGTTGCTTAGTCTTTCTAAGCTGTAGTTTCCCCCAGATGGAAACTGGCAGTTTTAATGGGATGGTGTTGAAGAGCTCATCTGCGTCTAACATTCTGAGACCAACCTTGGAGTCTATGAAAAGTGCTTTGAGGAGTTTTTTTATGAGGTGCAAGGAGTCGTCCCGGCACAGCCACTTGAGGCCAGTGCCTCCAGCGCTCTCCCTTCTTCTCGTGATGACCACTCTGTGCAGGACAGTGGCCCTCGTGGCTTTGGGAGTGTAAGCAAATCAAAGGAGGCTGTGATTTGTGTAGCTCTTGGGTCTGCAAAGTGCTTTCATTCCCATTGCCTTGCAGTTACCCTTCCAGGAGCAACGGCAAGTCAGTAGGGTAAGTTTTATTTTACCCTCTTTGTAAACAAGGAAACCGGGGCTGAGCAAGTGAAGGAACTGGGCCTGGAAGCCAGGACTCCTTCCCAATTTTCCCTTCTACCAAAGCTGGTGGCTACCGTGCTGGCCTCTCCTCCCCTGCCTGTCCCAGCCTTCGGGCTTCAGCTCAGCCCCAGACGTCTACACTTGTCTCAGTAGGCTTCTTGAGTTTGGTTGTTGTTGAGTTATTATGATGGGTGACACACTTTCTGTCCCAGTTCTCCGCACACAACCCTTCACATGTACCCCAAGGCAAGGCAGAAGCAGGTAGGTAGTGAGGGGGCTTGGGAACATAGTGTGGAGAACACTTGTTCCTCCTTAGTGCACTCTGGCCCTGGACTCTGTGTGTTCAGGAGCAGTCCGTCTTGGCAGCCACTTTGGGAGGATGCTGCTTCTTTCCCTTCCCTCCCTGTCTTGGTTTTACAAAAAAGAACCTAAATTTGGGCCAGGGAGAGCCTGGGTTCAAGACACCAGCAGACTGGTCTTCAAGTCCTGGCTCTGTCACTTTCTAGCCATGTGACCTCTCTGAGTCTGTAAAGGGCTACGTGGCGGCATGGGGAGAGGGGGTGTTACGAGGATTAAGGGAGGTGATATTGGTAAAGCAGCCCGCACAGTGTCTGCCTCAAAGTAAGGGCTCCATGGTACATGGTGGCTCTTATAATTTGAGTGAATTGAGTATAATTTGAGTGAATTATACTCTGAGGTTCACCTCAGGCCTTTGGCCTAATGGTGGGAGAACCCGGCAGCATGGATATGAAGATCCAGATTGCCTCATGGGCGCTGCTGCCTACCCACCCGCGGGCCTGGGGGTGAGACAGGAGCCACACCTCTCAGCTTGCAGTCTGGAGCTTTCTGGCCTGCCAGGGCAGGTTGGGGAGCCCCCCAGCAGTTAGTTCCTCATTGAGTCATTTGGAACAGAGTCTTCAGGTGACCCTGACGGCCCTGATCTGCCTTCTCCCTCATCTGTGAAGATAAAGCAGAAGTGAAAACAGAGGTGGGTCTCCTGAAAGATACAATCCAAAGCACATAAGCACAGGGCTACCTGGGGCCTCTGCCCTCCTGGGTGGTGGCAGTCACTTGGGGAAGGAGTCAGTCTGCTTTATAATTACCCCATTCTCCTGTGTTCCTTGTAGACTTTCATCCTAGGCTTCCTGTCCTGCCTCTGAGTGAGCCCTCCAGCGTAGTCACATGGGGGTGCCATTTCACAGAAGAGCCTGCACGTGGACCAGGCTTTCACTGACACCACCTCATTTAATTCTGTGCCTCGCGGGTATCATTGTAATCCCCATTTCACAGAGGCTGACCCCAAGCCCCAGAAAGGTGAAAGTTGCCAAGCATCACACAGTTTGTGGCTCGAGTTCACTAAGCTCCGAGCTCTCCAAAGCTTATGCCCACCCAGCCTGGTGGGCAGCATTCAGTGCTGGAGTCAAGTGGCAGAGTGGGAGCAGAGCAGGGCCTGGGTTCACCTGCCAAAGCTGTCCTCTGCTCGCCCCGGACCTCGGATAGTTACTGGCTGGCTGAAAACCTGAGTTTCTTCATCTGCAGAAGGAGAGTGATAATTAGAGGATCTAGCTCGTGGGCCTGTTGTCAGGATTAAATGAAATAATGTAAGTTAAGTGCTGAGCTCCATGTCTGGTGCATAGCAAGTGCCTGGTAAGTGTCATAACAGACATCCAGTTATGTTAATTGAATATTGGAATTATAATGTTGTAAAAGGTCATCATAAAGCACATCTATGCTCAGCCCTGTGCTGGGCTTCCAGGACGATCCAGAGCTGGTCTCAGGCCAGAGAGGGCGTGCCCTTAACAAGCACTTCCTGTGCTTTGCCCACCTGATCGTCAGGTTGAGGACAGTATTCCCAGCCCCCTCAGGGGAAGACTGAAACTCAGAGTGCCTGAGGTCACAAAGCTAATGGATCAAGTCAACACACATTTATTGAGCGCCAGCTAGGTTCCAGGTTCTGTTCTAGGCCAGGACACACTGCAGAGAATGAGCTAGGCAGAGCCCCTGACGTTGTAGAATGCTGCCTCGGCCGAGTGGACAGTCAGATGGAGAAGCTTTACCCGCTCCACTGGACAGGTCACATTCCCCAAACAAGCCAGGCCCTTTTCTGTTAACTTGTGCTTGCTCAGACTGGGTCTTCCGCCTGGTGTGCCCTTTCTCCTTTCTCACCCTGGCCACTTCCTGTCACTCTTAAAAACCATTTCAAAAGTCAGCTCCCCTTTAAAGCTTTCCTTCAACACCCCTGCTCCCACCCTGGGGGCTTCCTGCAGTCTGCTAGCGCCTTCTCCATGCTTCTGTGATAGCACTTCTGTGTATGCTGGGTATTTACTCATCCAACTGTCTCCTCTGCCAGATCGACCTCCTCAAGGGCAGGGACTATATGTTTTCATTTTTGTAGACGCAGGGCCTGGAACACAGGCTCTAGAGAGATGTGTACGGAATACAATGAGGTGTTGATTGTGTTCTGTCCCTGGAGTAGTTAGGAAAGGCTTTGTCAAGCCGAGAGGGAATTCTGAATGAGGACTTGGAAGGCGAGTGGGGTTAGGGGTGAGGGAGGGCAGCTAAGCAAGAGGGCCCCCTGGAGATAGGGCTGAGGAAAAAAGGGACGTTTAGAGGGAATAGGAGGGCCTGAGGTTTCTGTTGGACACGGAGGGTGGTAGGGAGCCTTGAAGGAGTCTGGGCAGAAGAGGGCCCTTATGTAAGCAGTGAGTCAAGACTAATGTGATAAGATCTATCAATAAGATCTAGCAGTGTGGTAAGGCTATGTGAGGGGGCCATGCGCGAGTCAGGGTGACCGTGAGTGCCCACAGCGAGATTCTGAGCTGAGGACCCAGTTGCCGGTGGGGTAATGGCAAGCATTACTCTCTCTGGTAGGGGTGGGGGCTTGGGGAAGGGATATCTTTGGTTGAGAATAGTCTCCATACCTTTCTGCAGTAGTCAGGGAGAGTTGTCTTGGGGGCTTCTGCTGTGGTTGGTGCCTCTCCCCAGCTGTGGGGAAGGGGCATTCCTTGCTTTTTGGAGCCAGCATGGCTGGTGCCGAAAGGAACCATTTCTTCCATTTGAATCTCCGGGGTGGAGCTGAGCAGAGTGGAGAGCTGGGCAGAGGCCAGGGTACCGAGGCCAGTGAAGGGTGGAGAGAACCTGTTTACCATTGTTTACTGACCCAGGGCTGGAAGGAGCAAAGCCAGGGAACTCCTTATGGGAAGGGAGGCCGGCCCAGAACTAGCTGGCATGGGAGTCGGGGAGAGAGAAGCCAGCAGATGTCTCACCCCCAGGGAGCCTGGACACTGCCCTACCTCCAGCCAGGGGCTGCCAGCCGCAGGAGGGAGCGCCAAGCTGCTGCAGAGCAGCTGCCTTTTCCATCCCGGCTCACAGTGTGGCCGCGGGCAGATCAGTTACCCTCTGGGCTGCGGCCTCCCTGGCTGTGGTGGGGGCTCACTGGTGATCTCACAGGCCTCCCAGCCCTGACCGGTGGCCGTGTGCTCACCACCAGCCCACCCTCTCTTGCATTCTCTGGCATAAGAGCTATTTATACTTTCAGTCATTACCACCTCTTAGGTTAATGAACTCCAGAAGTTGTTACCCAGTGTGCAAAGTAGGTCAGCTTTTTGTTTATCCTCACTTCTTTTTCCAGCTCTGGGCGGGAGAGGGGAGCTCCCCCACTCTGCTGTCCCTGGATCTGTGATGGGCCGTGTTCTCTCTGCACATCCACTTCCCAATTTTCCACATTTTCATGTTGCTCGCTCCTGCTCTTCTCAGCACAGAGGGAGGTGGTTCTCTACTGGGTGGTGAAGAAGAGGGAAGGGAATGCGACAGGTGCTGAGGTGGTGTTACACGTGGGGCAATTGCCCTTTATTGGATAATCTGGTGCTGAAGGGGCAGTTTCCATTCCAGGCTGTGTAACCTGGAGCAGATTACTCAACCATGCTGAGCTTTAGTTTTCTTGTCTATTAAATGGAGATAATAAAAGCTGCTTCCTTGGGAAATTGTGTGCCTATGCAGTGCTTGGCAGAGCTGGTACGCGACCAGTGCTGGAAATGTATTGCCTCGTGTGATCTTTACCGCTGCCCTCTGAGGAGGTGGCATTGCCTCCATATTACGGGTGGGGAACTGGAGGCTAAGAGAGTGGGGCAGCCTGCCCCTCTCACATGGCCGTAAAGTGCTAGAGCTGGGATCTGAAGCCAGGAGTCGCAGTCGGGGGGCCATTGAGTAAATTACTAACCTCTGGGGGCCTCAAATGCTTCGTGGGTAAATTGGGGATAATCCTGCCCTGCCTCATGTGTATGTGGACCAGTGAGATGAGAAAACGGGTGTGAAAGTGTGAGGTCAGCTATACATACCCTTTGCTGGCCACCCAGCAGACTGAACCCTTATATTCATTAATTCCTCACTGCAGCCCTATAAAATGTGAGGTGTGTGTTATGGTCCCACGTAAAGACGAAGTTAGTGGACACTTAAGGAGGGCAAGTATTTTGCCCATGGTCTTCCAGGTGGAGGATCTAGAATGGAAAGCTAGGTTGGCAGGCTTCAGGGTCCCCACTCAGTTCGCTGTCCCCCACACCTCACCTGGCCTCCGCATTGGGTGAGATGAGAAGGTTCAATCCTGTGGTTTGTGACCTTGGGCTTTCTACTAGGGCTTTTTCTCTTCCTTTGGGCTGGTTTGGAGCATGAAGCTTGGAAAAGGGTCTTAGGCTGGTTCCTTGGGGCTGAGGTTTACCTTCCACCATCATGTCGTGGGCACGGGACCTTACCTGACTGAGGTGTGTTGAGCAGAAAGCAGACAGCTGGAAGGACAAGGAGAGCGAGAGCCCCAACCGGCCGTCTCAGAAGCCTTGGGAAACAGTCTTGTCCCTTTGAGCTCTTGGCAGCCCGCAGCCCCTTTGGTCTGGAGAGAAGACTAGGAAACTGGGAGCCTACAGAGCTTGGAGTCAGTGGCATGTCGCTGCTGCCTTGGGTCGTGGCGTGACACAGCACAGCTAAGCGTAGCTCAGCCCGAGAGCCCGGCAGAATCTGGGATCAGGGGCTCCCTGGCTGCCCACCTTTGTCTCCCTCAGGAGGGGGCGCTGCCAAATGGCACATTTCCCAGGCTTGCTTCTCTAACTGAGGTTGTGCTTGCAAGCTGTGCTTGTTCAGCATATGGGTCTCACTGAGCATTGCTAGGTATGGGCAGGTCACTCATTGAGTCAGTCAGAAGACTGGAGGAGGAGGCGGCTAGACAGTCTCTAGGGGCTTGGATCCAGAGATAGAGCCCGATGGCATCATCTTAGAACAGCCTGATTTCCCCACAGCCTTCCCAGGGGAGCCAGAAGCAACACATGAGTCACTGGGGCAGAGGGGAAGCCCTGTCTGCCATTTATTTGCTTTGCGACTTTGCCCAAGTCATACAACCTCTCAAATTGGGTCAAATTTCTCATGGGCCAAATGGAAATAGTAATTCATCTCTGAGGGATTCACCTTAGTAGGCTATCAGGGTCACAAATAAAATTGCTATAGATAGCAGTGCCTTATACCCCTCGATGCAATGCAGATGAAAGTAATGTCGGGGCGAAAACCAGGCAGACACCTGTTGAACATCTGTGGGGTGCATGGTAACCCCCACAGTGGGTGTTACAGAAGTTCAAGACCCAATCCAGTGAGGGAGCGGCAGTGCTGAGCAATATGAGCAAGTTGCAACGAGTGTTCGATTTCAGACTTCATGCCTTGATTCATTCATGAATTAGTGCTAAAATCAATTTTAGGGGGTTGTGACCAGCATTAAAAAAAAAAGAAGAAGAAATAGGATAGAATAATATACAATTGAACTGAAAAGATCCAAGTGCATGAAATCATGTAAGAGTAAATTATTTTATAAAATATGTTTTGGTTACGTGTGTGTTGGCGCACGTGTGTGTGCATGTGTAAAATCTCAGTATAAGGTATTTTCTTACTGTGGGTCTCCTAAAACCTTTGAGAAATGGTGTTCTATGTCAGGATGAAGGTCTTCTGGTTTGAAGCCAGTTAATGAGATCTGGGCAGGTGTAGCGGCTAAGGGCGTGACCTGTAGGGGCCGTGGGCTGACCTGGAGCGTGGGCTGTGGACTCAGGCAGGCCTGGGTTTGAGTCCCAGCTCTGTCACTTACTGCTATCTCCATGGCCTGGAATGAGACACTTACCCTAAGTCTTACATTCTACTTCTATAAAATAGAGAGAATGATGTGATATTGTGGTAGGGTTATGAAATGTATGTGAGATAATATATATAAGCATTTAGAAAGAAATTGGCAGATAGTAAATGATATACCAATGGTAACTACTGTTGCTGCTGTTATTGTGGAAGTCGTGGGTTTGATTGTTATATTGGGCCCTGAAAGGGTCACTATGACTGGAGAGGAGAGAAGAAGGGGCAATCCAGCTAGGATGGATGGGTGACAAGGGATAAATAAGCATGTGGATGCCTGGTATGAGGCTGGTCTGGCTGAGACTTGTGCAGCCTTACTAGGGAGTGTAAGAAGTTACAAGGAAAATTTTGGCATTACATGGGGAAGAAAGTTTTTTAACTGTAAGAAATTTCAATAATAGGGCGGCTTCCTCTGGAGATAATGAGGCCTGTTCCCTGGAGACTATTCTGCTTAGGTTCTTTTGGTTGCAGAGACTCCCTGAGGCCACCGTAAGGAAAGAGGGGTTTTGTGAAGGGTGAGTGAAGCCTTTAGACCTGAAACATCCCCCATGGGCCATTTGGTTCCTGAAACTGGCCTTTTTTGTCACCTTCCTTGTCACTAGAAACTGGCTGGTACTCTCCTTCCACTGTCAGGGCCTCTACACCATCGTGCTGTTTGCAGAGACACCCGACCTCAGCTTCATCTCACGACTCCTTTCTGGGCGTTCTTTGAGGGTCAATTCACAATGCAGGCCATCCAATCCTATCGGGAAACTGAGGCTCAGAGAGGGAACGGGACTTACCTGTTGTAGAAGGGATTCCTGTATCAGATAGCAGTCTGATCAGATGCCTTCTGAGGTCCTGACTGACTAGTCTGAAGGAGACGTGAACCTTCTGAGTTTTACAAAATGGGTAACCTACAACGCTTCAGGAGCACATCCTGTGCGTAAAGAAAAGTCTACCCGAGAGCATGTGATTGGCTCAGTGCTGGTACATCCAGACCTCCGTGTCTTCCTTCCACCATCTCCAGGGGGTGAAACTCCACTGCTGTTGGAGGGAGAAGCCATTCAAATGACCTTACTTCCTCAAAATGTTCCTAGTTTAAGGCTTTAAAAATCAAAACAGAATCTTTCAGTTGACATGTACATTTAAAGTAGTGGTAGATTTTTTGTATGTTTCTGAGAAGATCTTGCCAAATCGATGGTGTAACTTAAAATCAGTAGCGTCTTAGAATCCAGGAAATATGGTAGTTTGTTTTGTACCCAACTGAAATTCCGGTTTGAGGTTTGATGTTGGGACTTTGAAACTGCCAAAGCTGTTATCGCATCAGTTTTAAAAAAAGAAAGAAAGAAAAACCCACTACACTTGAATGTGTTTCCCTGTGTATCTGCCTTTGGGAGAATGGCTGTCTCTGAGGCCCTACAATCAGATCTTATCAACAAAGACCAGACCTGAGGTGGAGGTGTCAAATGGGCACGTTAATAACAAGGGAATTCTTTATTTAATAAAAAGGGAATTCTTTGGAAACTCAGGCAAAAGCCTTGCTCTCTGTGAGCCTTAGTTTTCTCACCTGCTCAGTGGGGGGATTGGATCCGATAGGATCCACATCCATAGCTGCCAGAACTTCCTGTTGACTCAGTGTGGGAACTCCCTTTCATTTAGTTCACAAGAAGCCTCATCTCCTAACGTGTATCATCAAGTGCTTCGTAGGTGGTAGAAAGCAGCATGGCCTGTGATTCCTGGTTCTTGGGTTTCCATTCCCCAGATGTTTGGGGGTTGCCTGGAGATACATGTCCTTTTGTAAATTACCTGATCTAACAGTGTGGTCTCTGCTTTTCTCCTTTCACAGAGGGACAGGGAGTGTCCCCAATCCGTGGTTAGGCCTCTAGGTAGTGAGAGGGTCAGAAGTTCAAGACCAGAGTGGGTGTGTCCAGGGGACCAGGTTGGCCCCAGGCTGTCTTCCCTCAGCTGTTCAGCTCTGAGGCTGCTTTCAGGCTGCTTTCAGGCTTGTGCAGTTCTCCAGATAAATTGCACAGAAGAGGACCTGCCCTTTTGTGTCTCTGAGGCCTCACAGAGGCCTCCACTCTGCCAGGGCCCCTCCCTCTGCTCTTCCAACCAGTAAAAGTCACAGCAGTGTGTTTCCTTCCGGCACAGAGAGAATCAGAACTGAGGCCTGGGCCAAGCCCTCGGCCCACCACGTCCTGTCCCTGAGCGCCTCCTCCCAGCCGCCGCAGTGCCTTTGACCCTGTGCTCCTCTCTGGGAGGTCAGGCAGCACTGAGTGCGGCTCTTGGCTCGGAGCAGACATGGATTTGAGTCTGGCTTTTTCCACTGATTTGCTGTTTGAATAAGATACCCTCTCTGGATAGCCTACCTCTTAGTACCATCAAATACTTTTTAAAACGGAAAACAAAACAAAAGAAGTACAAAAAAAGAAATTTAAAAGATCCATAATCCACTACTTTCAAAATAATGTTTTAAAGAGAGAGAGTGTGTGGGGAGAGGTACACACATGCCGTTTGTTGTTGTTTACCAGTTTTGCTCTGTAGGCTAAATAGGAAAGCGTATGTAAATACCCAGCCGACAAATGCTAGTCTCCTCCTTCTCTTTGCCCCTCAGAGTTAGATGAACTCATGAATTCTTGGGGACTCACTCCTCAGAGGAAGCCCACTCACGGAAGGGCCCTCTGTGAGCCAGGGGTGCTCCCCCCGCCTGCCGCAGCGGCCTGCCTGGGGTGCGTCTCCCTTCTGAGTTGTTCGCGTTCGGGGCTGGTAGAACGTTAATGCCTCAGGGCCAGGACTTGGTTCAGTCCCAGGCGTGCTTCCCCACAGCCTGCCCGGAGGCCCTGGCCCTGGCACAATGCTGACCCCGCTGGGATAGCTGCTCAGTTACTACCCATAACGAGCGGTGTTTGATGGGGCTTTGATGTGTGTGTGGGATTTTGATAGGTGGAGAAAACTCGGAGAACGTGCCGGCAAAGGGACTGGCATGAGCACAGTTTGAAAGGTGGGAAAGGGCCAGGGGGTGATTGCGGAAACTATGAGTAACTAGTTTTGCTGGAGTGAAGAGGTGAGCATGTTATTTCTGTACTTGTTTGACTAGTTTTTTCGTCCAACTCTGCACCTTGCACGTAGGCCCTCTGAAGAGGTTTATTTCTCAAGACAGACCCAGGACAGGAATGCTTTGCTTTGGCGCACAGATGCAGGCACTCGGGCCTCTGCCCCGGAGCGGCATGGTGACTTTTAGCCCCTTGACACATTGAGCGAGGCAGTGAGCACTTGCCTGGGTTGTTCCTCTGGCCTGTGCCTTTCAGGGAGGGCCAGAGCTTCCTCTCGTCTGTGTTAGGGTGTTCACGAGTTAACAGCCCCAAAGGGAATGGCGGGCATGGAGGGCAGGGGGAAGAAAGGAGGCCTGACCAGATGGGTGACTGAGGCCTAAGCCAGGGCCTTTGCTTCTCTTGGCACCTCTGATGGGCCCTGCCTTCTGCTCCTCAGGCTAGAGGAAGTCCCGCTGGAGGTGCTGAGGCAGAGGGAGTCCAAGTGGCTGGACATGCTCAACAACTGGGACAAGTGGATGGCCAAGAAGCACAAAAAGGTGAGGGGCCTGACCTTGGGCCTGGGCTGGGCGTTGGTCACTGGGAGGAAGAGGAAGAGGGAGGAAGTGCCTCAGCTTGGAGGAGCAGGGCCTTCTCCAGCTGCCAGTTGCCGTAGGTGTGTCCCACCAGCTCTGAAGTGGGGACAGAAGCTGTTGGGAGGGCAGGGCCAGCTTTCACCTGGTCCTCTCCGATGACTTCAGACTCGTGCAAACTTTGTCCTGGACTCAAACTTCAAAGCTGCTCTTCGCCGAAAGTCCTCCTGGGCAGCTTTCCTCCCCCCTCCTCGGAGAAGTCCTTATTGCTGCTTATCGCCTACCAGGGAGGACTTTATAATACTAATAGCTGACATGTCTTGAACATTTGCCATGTCCTGTGCTGGGCACTGGACTTGGATAATCCTTCGAGTCCCCCAGTGAGGTTGGCAGTGGTAGTATCCCCACTTCACAGATGACCTGCCCAATCAAAATTTGAATCCAAGTGTCTAATTTTAGTGCCTATACTCTTTACCACTACAGTAAGGGGACTTTTCACCCTCTAGATTAATTTGATGAGTTTCCTCTTGCCTCTTGGCCAAAGCAAAAAGAAATAAAAGTAACCTCATACTTGAATAGTCATAACAATGAAAATAGCCAGTGGGCCTTGCTGGTTGGGCTATCATAAGGCACCAACCCTATAGCCCGGAGGAATGTCCTTGCCCCCCACTCGTGTGTGTGTGGATGCCCTTGTCCACCTTGGCAGGGTCTAGGTACCCCTGGCCTCATGAAAGCTGGCTCAGACCCTCGCAGCTGGGATCTCTCTGCACAAGTTCCCAATGCAGAGAGCAAACCTGCTGGCTCACTGTCATCAGCTGACACGCTGGTGTGGTCCCCGCTGGCACAGCCAGCTGCAGGGCCTAGCAGAAAGGTCAAGATCACAGGTCAGGTATGGGCCTGGGCCTAGCCCCCTCCTTCCTCTCCTCACGCCCGTGGCTCGCTGTGTGACTGTGTGACAGTGAGTTCACCCTTACAGCCTCAGTTTCCCTGGTCAAGTGGGACTGACCATCCTGTTGTAAGGCTCCCACGAGATGGTGACCGTAAAGCCCGGTGCCCGTGGGAAGAGCGGTGCACCTTGCCTGGGCTCTTTCTCGCTGTTCTGTGTGGGCTGGAGGGCAATCGTTTTTCGCTTATTAGAAAGTCTTCCTCTCTCCTCTTCTTTCTTTCTTTTTTTCTTTTTCTTTCTTTTTTTATTTATTTAAGGCAGCCCTTCCTCAAGTGCCTCCTGTCTGACTCTGGGGTCTGTTTTCCTGCCTACTTACCCTTCAGGCTCTTACCCTGAGCTGCAGCTCCTTCTCCACGGTCCGTCGTGGTGACTCGTGGCTCTGGCCTTGCCGCGCGCTCCCTTGCAAATGGGGATTCCAGAAGGGATCCTTGGGAAGCTCCTGTCAGCAGAGCAGCCAGCACCACTTCCTCTTCCCCTTTGCTTCCTTGGTGCTGTGGTTAGAGGCTGAGGGCTACCCCAGCCCAGCAGGGGCCACCACAGGAGGCTGCACCCCACCCTACCCAGAGGCCCTAGCCCTCTGCTGTCCTCTGCAACCTCAGCTGTGGCCACACTGGCCCTGGGAGCGTTTCCTGCCTGGCTGCACAGGCTTGGGCTCGCCCTGTGGTGAGGAAGTCATGGCACAGGAAGGACAATACCTGTTTCAGGAAGTGTTTCCAGATCCAACACTTCTCCTAGACTCATCCTGAGTCCCCAGGAGGGGTACCGAACCCTGTGGCTGGAGCGCTGTCTTCCCCCAGAGGGCTCTGCTCAGGCTGCGTCCCTCCAGAGTTCAGCAGGCAGGGTGGGGCCTCTCTCAGCAGTCACAGAGACCTGCTTTTTCACGCCTTGCTTCAGAGAATGATAACCCTTTGTGCTTTCTGTTTGCCTGAGCAGTTACTCTTGCTTTATCCTACTGACCCCCACCTCTGCCTCCCGCCTAAAGCAGGCAGGTGGAGTTGCCTTCTTTAGCACTTCTGCGCTGAGGAGGATTCTAGACGCCAGAGTGGGCAAGGCTAGCTGAACTGCATCTCACTCCCCAGCCCTGGGACTGAGGGAGAACCTTGTGGACTGAAGGTGTTCCTGGGCTCCCCTGAGGCAGGCCAAGCAGGACAGGGCTGTGATGAGGCAGAGGCTGGCTCTGCTGAGCTAGGCCCTGGGCAGAGCCTGAAGGGCCTGTGACTCTGGGCCTCACTGCATCCCTTGGTCAAAACCTGCCCAAACCAAGTGTCCCTTAAGTATAGAGACCCTTGTCCCACAGCGGCAGGAAACTCTTCCCAGAGCCTGGGGCAGTTCCCTTCCGCTCCCTTTTTCTCCCCACTTTGCTGGCAGTCCCAGAGCTTAAGTTTGGCTCCTGTGACCAGACATTCGGCTCTTCCCCCACTGCCTTCAGCCTGTCTCCTTCCTGGTTCTTGACTCTCTCTGACCCTTGGAAAGTTTTCTCTTGTTTGCACTAGTCATCAGGAAGGCCTGGCCTTCTGTGTTCCCTCCTTTGAGAGTTTTTAACGGTACTGTTTGAGGGGGTTTCCAGGTAAGGGGAAGTTAGGTGATAGCTCAAAGCCCTGGGGCGCCTGTGTCAGCACCCTCCTGGGACAGAGGGGTAGAGAGGAAGCCATCGTTTATTGAAGACATTCTGCTGGGCATGGGTTTTTTCCCATTCTAGTAGAATCCTAGGTATTATCATTCTGATCTTACTAGTAATGAGAAGTGATTGGCTCAAGGTCAGTGCTGGATTCAAACCCAGATCTAGGTGCTCTTCCCCTGCCCTGAGCTCCCATCTCCTTTAACCCAGACACGGCTGCTTAGTGCAGGGGTTGAGGGGAGTGTCAGTCCCCCACCCCCATTCTGGAGGAGGGTACCTCTCTACCTTTGCTCTCACCCGTCTTGACATTTGGCCTTGAAGTCACGGGAGGGCGATCAGGGCAGCTGCCTCAGAGCCTCGCTCAGCCCCCAGCACAGGGGAGCTTGCCTCCCCGCCCAGCTCTATGAGGCCAGGGAAGTGAAAAGTGCATGGGGCTGGGTCCCTCCAGCCTGTATGGACTCCAGCCTGTAGCGGGGTCCTCTACAGTGTGGTCACCTCTGATGTTGTGACCTTAATATGTTCCCCACTCTTTGCCTCAGTTTTCCCATGTGTAAGAGACGCGATAGGTTTTCAGACTGGGTTTTGGCAGTGGAAGCCTTTTTCTGATAAAAGTAGCTGGCATATGAATTGAGTACTAGCTCTGGGTCGTGAGCTACCCCAAAACACTTCCGTCCTCACCTCTCCCATGCCTTGAGTGGTGGGCAGACCTGTGCCACTTTAGCGCCAAGGCCAGCTGCCCCTGCTTGCAGCGGAGATCGTGGGAGTTCAGGGTCGGGAGAGCAGAAGAGGGGATTCGTGACCAAAACAAAGAGGAAGCCATTCTGATCAGCCCCCATCTTCTGAGTTGTGCTGAGGTCTCCCCGCTCTAGGCTGCCTCTGTCCTGCTACCCGGCTGCTTAAACCAACACCCCCACAAAGGTGCCCCAGCCACCATCTGGGGTATTTCATGAGCTGCCCTCCCTGTGGCTGTGGCTGTGCCCCTCACTGCACATGCCTTCCTGTGACGTCTCGTGAGGCTCCTCCAACTTGTGTGCTTCCATTTTGATTCAGAAAGTGGTGTTAGGGTTTCAGAATTCTGGGGTAGACCTCGGGAATACCTGTGTTGTCCCTGGAGCAGGGGCTGTGGGGACTCTGCTATCACCTGGTGGCAGCACCTTAAACTGCAGTCGCACAAGCCCCAGTCGCTGGATCTGCCTTGGTAGCAGTAGTAGGGAAGTCCTCTTTTCTCCCCGTTTCTGCTCCTGCTGAAAGCAGGGCTGGGCTGGCATGCAGCCTCTGGGGGAGTTGCCCAGGTGGACGCGTTGGCACAGCCTCCCTTTTGACTTTCAGATCCGTCTGCGGTGCCAGAAGGGCATCCCACCTTCTCTGCGGGGTCGTGCTTGGCAGTACCTGTCAGGAGGCAAGGTGAAGCTACAGCAGAACCCTGGAAAGTTTGACGTGAGTTGCCCGTCCTTCACCCTGTCCTTCCTCCCACATCTCAGCATCCTCCCCGTGGCAGTGACCCTCCATGAGCTCAGCTGGACCCAGCAGTATGAGCGGTGGACGGAGCCCCCCATCAAGTAATGTACCCACTGCCCTTTCCAGCTTTCTCTTCACAACCACTCAGGTCTGCTTTCTTAGGCTCAGTGGGCCTCCTCCCAGCTCTTGTTCATCAGAAGGGGACACTCAGACCACTTCCCTGACTGCCTTGGGCCTTGTGCTCAGGACATTTGGGGGCCTGCCCAGTGGAGCCACTGAACCCTCAACACTTCCTGGCTTCCCATTCTCTACTCTTTCCCCTGCCTCATCCAAGTCCGGCCAGACGCGGTTCACCTGTGTTGCTTGTAGGTTGTCAGGCCCAGGAGTGGCAGAGACAAACTAATATCCTTAGGTGTCAGAAGCCAGTTAGTGGCCAGAGAGGGTGCCCTCCGCACCCATGCTTTTCCCTCCTCACCTCTACCTGCTGTCCCCTTCCTCATGGCTGCCAGGGTAAGAACACTCTTCCATTCCTGGGGCTTCTTGGGGCCCGTATGGGCTGGGCAGCTCGTCCAGTCTGCTCCCTTAGGGAACTGTGGGAGGCAGTTGGCTTCCTTGGGGTTGCCCTAGCTTACCTGCCTGGCCTGGCCGCAGGCATTAGGGTTTCTCCCAGGCTCTTGGGACTGGGGACAGGAAGACAGTGAGAGAGCTGCAAGCCACCAGCTCTTTGTTGACATATTTCATCTTCACTGAACACTCCTGTCCCCTCAAACCCATTCCTAGAGAAGGGTGGGTGAGGCAGGGCAGCCTAAAGTTTGTGCTGTTGACCTGGAGCGGGGGAGAGCTGTTTGCTGGTAGCCCTTGGCATTGGAGGTCAGGGAGGCTGCCTTGTGGAGTGTCTGGCTGGGGGCAGCTCTGAATTAGGGCAGTTGCACTGGACACCAATACCAGGCCTCTCAGTTCGAGTCTTGCTCCCAGTGGCTATATCTCTTCCATGTCAGGGGACCGCATCCTGGGCGGAGGGGGAGGCTCGGGCGAGAGCCCCACCTAAGTCCATAGCTTACCTCCAGCTGCCAGAGCACAGCAGAGAGCTGAGAGCTCGGGTGGCGTGGCCAGCCTTCTGTCAGCAGGGGTGAGTGCAGCCTGCGTGAGCAGCAGAGCACGGAGCCATATGTGCGTTACGTGTGTGTCGAGGAGTGGAGTGTCTGGATAGGAATGGGCCACCCCTAAGGGGCCTTGAAGGTTGCTTGTGGAAGGAGGTAGATTTGCCAAGAAAGGCCTTGAGGATGCCGTGAAGCAGAATGGTAGGTCCCTGAGGCAGTCCTGGGGGCTGGCAGAGTGGTTTGTGAGCACAGCTGGAATGACTTTGCCTGTGAGTGACATACAGGAAATGGAGAGAGATGAGAAACTCTTTCTGGCTGCTGTGGGCACATGAGCCCAAAGCAGAGGTACAGTGAAGGGGCTGCTGGTGGCATCACGTACCTGTACTCCCAGGCAGACCCAGGTGGCCAACCCCAACGTCAGCTGTCAGGGCAGGTTCTCCAGTCCCTGGTGGCTCTGTTTTCTCCTCTACTTGCTAGTCCTTCCTCTTTCCGTGCACAGGGCAGAGGAGGACCTTCCATCCGTTTGTTACCTGTTTTTCTTCTCTGGCTTCACCTCATGAGGTGCCTTCTGGTTCTCACGGAGGCTGTGGTAGCAGCAGCATCTGCAGCGGCGCAGGCCTGCCTTTCACGCCCAATGCCCTTTCTCTCCATATGCTTTTTAGCTACATCGTTTCTGTTTTCACCCACTCGTGCACTGTTGAGCACCTTGGGCTGCTGAGGTACTAGGCAAGAACATCCTAGGAACTGATTTTTTGGGTCCTGAGGTCCCTACCTCATAGGAACCCTCAGAAGGATTTGTGGGACCCTCCTGTCCTTTCCAACAAAAGCACTGTACTCAGTCCCCAATCCTGGGCCTGAGTTGGTGGTGCATCAGAGACACGCAGGCCCCCATCTTGAGGGCATGGAGGGCCCTAGAGATCGAACACCCACTTCTTCAGCTGTGTGCCTGCTCCAGGGCCTTCCTGGAAGCTCCCGGCCCCTCCCACCACTTTCCAGCCTTGACCACTCCATCAGCTCGTTCTCTAGTGCTTGCTCTCACATGTCAAGTTACCTGGTACCCAGGTTCTTTAGTTTAGTGCTAGAATCCCCCCACCGAGGTAAAGGGGCTTGTATGATGTCACCAGCTGGTCAGGACCGAGCCTGGGCCTGTGCCCACTTGGTGTATTTGCCAAGGACTCATCCTTCCTCCTGGGGCCTCCCCTGATCCCTCCCTCGTCCTGCAGGCAACGTGTACTTAGTCTGCTTCCCTGCTCTGGGTTTCCTTTTTTTGATTTTTCTTCTTTCTTCTTTTAAAGTTGAGATACGAATTTACACAGAGTAAAATGCACAGATCTTAAGTGTGCAGTTCAGTGAGTGATGAAAATAATACACATCCATGTAACCAACATGCAAATTGAGATATAGAACATTTCAGATGCCCAAGAAATGATTTTTGTGTGTGTAGTACAGTTGAGCCTTGAACAACACAGGGCTTAGGGGTGCTGACCCCCCGATGCAGTTAAAAATCCACATATAACTTCAGTCAGTCCTCTGCATACATGGATTCCTAGCTTTGGATTGAAAATACAGTTGACCCTTGAACAACATAGGTTTGAACTGTGTGTGTCCACTTATATGAAGATTTTAAAAATCTGCATATATTGAAAACACAGATTTGAAAAGATATATGCACTTGGATGGTCATTGAAGCATTATTTACAGTAGCCAAGATTTGGAAGCAACCTGGGCACCCATCGATAGATAAAAGAATAAAGAGGAGGTGGTACATATATACAATAGAATATTACTCAGCCATAAAAAGAGTGAAATCTTGCCATTTGCGACAATGTGGATGGACCTAGAGTATTGTGTTAAGTGAAATAAGTAGAACAGAGAAAGACAAATACCATATGATTTCACTTATATGTGGAATCTAAAAAAAACAAAACAAACTCATAAAGAGAACAAACTGATGGTTGCCAAATGGGAGGGGTTGGGCGGATGGGTGAAAAAGGTGAAAGGATTAAGAAGTACAAATTGGAATAGTCACCAGGACACAAAGTACAGCATAGGGAATATAGTCAATAATATTGCAATAACTATATGGTATCTGATTGGTACTAGACTTATCCGGTGATAACTTCATGAGGTATATAAATGTCTAATCGCTATGTTGTATACCTGAAATGAATATAATATTGTGTATCAATTATAATTTAAAAGTAAATTTTTAAAAATCCACGTGGAAGTGGACCTATGCAGTTCAAACCTGTGCTGTTCAAAGGTCAACTGTACTTTGTTTTTATAACTGGTACTCAAGCTTAAAATGTTCACAGAAGTTCAAAGAAGAGTTAAACTTTATTGAAACCTCAGCGCTCAGAGATGGTTTGAGGTTAGTGGTTTGACAAATATCAAATTCTTCAAGACAGCACTGTGTATAGAACACACACACACACACACACTGTGTGACACACACACACACTGTGTGACACACACACCCCTTCCTGAATAGGCAGCTCCACTTGCACAGGGAAACAGGTAGCAGAGGAATTGGGATTGACGGCTCTGAGTCAACCTAGTCTCCCGGCCCAACCCCACCAATTTTCTAATACTGAGGCCTTGGGCAAATGACTTTCCTCTGAGCCTCATCTGTGAACAGTGTAATGATAGGACCTGTATTTTAGGGTGGAGAAAAAGAGTCAGTAAGGCCCACAGGTGGCTCAGAGCAGTGTTACATAACAGGTGGTAGCTATTGTTTTGATGGTAGCCTTCCATCTTACGGATGTTACATAAGGTGTTTGAGTCCTGCATGAAATACCTAGAAGTGACTTCCAGCTACAGATATGGTGGACATTCTTACCCACATGGGTCTTCCTGGAGCCAGGATCACCTCTCAGGGTTTCCAGGGCCCTTCACTGCCCTTGCCTTTTTGCCTCTGCCCAGGCTGCCTTACCCAGGTTTCCTGACCTGTCCAAAGGAAGACACAGTCCCTAATGGGATTGGTGGGCATTGCCCGGGTGGGGGGCGCCTCCAATACCTGGGACAGTTGTATCCTCCTAGCCATCCTTCATGCCTAATACATGCCCTTGACCTTGCTTCCAGGAGCTGGACATGTCTCCTGGGGACCCCAAATGGCTGGATGTGATTGAACGTGACCTGCACCGACAGTTCCCTTTCCACGAGATGTTTGTGTCCCGGGGGGGCCACGGGTGAGCAGGCTGGGTGTGGTAGTCTGGTGGTGGTGTTAGGCCCTGTCCCTCAGGAGTGAGAGGAGGTAAAATGAGTTTGGGGGCACCTAGGAGGCCCAGAAGCTGTGGGCCCCAAACTCCATTTTTAGAGTTTCCCTTCTTTGGTTTGAGTCTGATGGGTCCTCTTAGCGTCTCTTCTTACCTCTGGGGCAACTTTCATCATTTACTCCCCAGAGTATTCCCCTCTTCTGGCAACAGGTTTTGGTGGAGAGAAAGAGGGTTAGATAGTTGGGTCAGCAGAGGGTATGTAGGAAGGGAGACATGTGGTGGGCCAAGGGACCAGGACAGATATCTGCGACCACAGCTTCTGGGTGAGGGGCCCGTACTTCCAGCCCCCAACACGTCCTTCCCCTCTATCTGGCATCCTGCCCTGGCCTTGCCCCCTACTTTCTCTTTGAGGCTCTGCTCTCACCTGTCAAAGGAGGGGCCCCTCCCTGCCTCCATCCTCTGGTAAGGTGAGAATCCGTGTGCCGCAGTGGGAGACTGACCCCTTGGTGACCGCATTTGGTCATGTTCCCTCTCCAGAGAAGTACACATTCTGAGATAGGTCTGGTCTAGTGGGGCATAGGTGAGGGAAGTAGGTGACAGAGGCACCTGTCATCCCTGCCACGCTTGGCCTCTCCACAGCCAGCAGGATCTGTTCCGTGTGCTGAAGGCCTACACGCTCTACCGACCTGAGGAGGGCTACTGCCAGGCCCAGGCACCCATTGCTGCTGTCCTGCTCATGCACATGCCCGCTGAGGTACCACCAGGCCCTGGGCGGGCAAGGGGGCGGGCGGGCGAGGAACACCCAGCAGCAAGACCTTACATCTCTCTCGCCCACAGCAAGCCTTTTGGTGCCTGGTGCAGATCTGTGAGAAGTACCTGCCCGGCTACTACAGTGAGAAACTGGTGAGTGCTTGCTGGGCCCCGGACCCGGCCTGGGACCTCCCCCAGGCTGGAAACTGTTTGCGGCCTCTCCAGTCCTTTCGCTCCACAGGTAGTCCTGCTCTCACTGGAAACCTTCCCAGCCTCCTGTTGCGTTCAGGCTGAAGTCCCCACGCCTGCCAGGGTCAGGTTGCCCAGGCTCCAGCGTCATCAGTTCTGCACTTGCCTCCATCTCAGCCTCCAGCCATCTGGCCATTCGGAAGCTCTCCGTTCCTCCAGAACTCCCAGATCCTCCCTGCCCGGGCCTTGGCATAGGCTTACACCTCTGCCCCTGTCCTTCCCTTCCTTCCTCTGATAGCTCCTGCTTTCCCTCATCTTTCTGCCCTCACGCAGCTTCCCTTGACCCTGACAGGTGGAATCTCCGGCATGTGCTCATCCAGTGCTCCTGTTCCTGCCATGTTCTGGGCACTTAGTTCCCCCCACCGCCACCCCCAGTCTTTTTGCTTCTGTGACTCATGTCTGTCCGCCCCTTTTCACTACATGCTCACGAGGAGGACAGGCTGTCTGCTCATCATTGTATCCCAGCGCCCAGCACAAGGCCGGCTGCCTGCCTGGTGCTGGGGGCCAGGGCGTACGTAGCCCCTCCCCTGGCTGCTGCTGGCCCGTGGTCATGGCCTCACTGTCCCCCCAGGAGGCGATCCAGCTGGATGGGGAGATCCTCTTCTCGCTGCTGCAGAAGGTGTCCCCCGTAGCCCACAAGCACCTCAGCTGGCAGAAGATTGACCCGCTGCTCTACATGACAGAGTGGTTCATGTGTGCGTTCACCCGCACCCTGCCCTGGAGCTCCGTGCTGCGTGTCTGGGACATGTTCTTCTGCGAAGGTACCGGGCTGAGCTCGGGGAGCACCCCTGCCCCAAGCCCAGCCCACAGGAGCAACTCCCTAAAGGCCCCCTTGCGCTCCCTCCCCATGCAGGAGTCAAGATCATCTTCCGGGTGGGGTTGGTGCTGCTGAAGCACGCGCTGGGCTCCCCTGAGAAGCTCAAGGCCTGCCAGGGCCAGTACGAGACTATTGAGCGCCTGCGGAGCCTCAGCCCCAAGATCATGCAGGAGGCTTTCCTGGTCCAGGAGGTGCGGCCCACCCCTTCCCCTCAGCACCCGGAGGGAGGGGGGGATGTGGGGGCCCTTTGGAGGGGAGCCTGGTAACCCTCTGCCCCTGAGCGGGAGTCGCTGGTGCCAGGCCCCAGTGCTCAGCAGCCCAGAATGGTGGGGGCAGACCTCATCCCGCTGTGAATAAGAGGGGGCATAGAGAGGCCTAGGTTTGTGGGGCCTTCCCTGTTCTGAACCACTTGGGAATGAGAGGGAGCTGCAACCAGTCACCCCCTCTTCCTCCCTGGTACCACATCCACAGCCTTGGCTTTATTTTCCCTTTTTTCTTTCTTTTGTGGATTTTTGTCTCTCAGGGGCTGTAATAAGGTAACACATCGTTAGGCAAGCGGAGCCGTGCGTCACGGGCAGCTTGCTCCTCTGAGGCAGTGGGTCTCAGGGCCTGGCTCACCTGTACTCGGCTCTGGCCTTACGACCACCTCAGGGACCAGACCTTCATTCAACCTTTAGTAACAGGATGGGGGAGCCTGAGGCAGAGCAGGGGCCCTGGCTGGGAGGCGGAGGGGGAGGTTCTTCCTTGTGCCCACCTGTCTGTCGTCGACCCACAGGTGATAGAGCTGCCAGTGACAGAGCGCCAGATTGAGCGTGAGCACCTCATCCAGCTGCGGCGCTGGCAGGAGACCCGGGGTGAGCTGCAGTGCCGCTCCCCGCCCAGGCTGCATGGCGCGAAGGCCATCCTGGAGGCAGAGCCAGGCCCCCGGCCCACCCTGCAACCTTCACCGTCCATCCGCCTGCCCCCAGAGGCCCCCCTCCCTGGCTCCAAAGGCAAACCCAAGCCACCCAAGGAGATCCAGAAGAAGCAGAAGCAGGCGAAGGCGAGTGGGCAGCTGGACAAAACTCCAACCCCAAGTCAAGCCAAGGTGGTGCCCGCTGCGGGAGACGCATATTCCCCACAGGATGTGCCCCCAAAGGACCCAGCCCCCCAGGACCCAGCCCCCCAGGACTCAGCTCCCCAGGATTCAGCCCACCACCACTCCCAGGAGAGCCTGACATCCCAGGAGAGTGAGGACACCTACTTGTAACCCCGGCAGCTCAGGCCTCCAGGGTGGGGTCTCAACATACACATGATTCACAGACTGACATTCCAGGGCCTGCCTACCCTCAGGGGGCCTGGCTGCCTCACCACTGGGCATAGAGTCTGGCGGGCCCAGCACAGATTCTGCCTGAGCCTCCTTATTTATTATCTCCAGAATGGAGCTTGGGCCGGCCCAGCGGGGGCAGGCAGAAGTGAGGGCTTCACTCAGGCCCCTCCTCCTGGGGAGATGCTCCCCAGGGCTAGGGCACTGACATGAGGGGAGAGGGTGGGGTAAAGGGTGGGGTGCTCTTTGTGTAAATAGAAACATGGTTTTGTACAGAAATAAACAGGCTTGTGTAGAGAGCTGGTGTGCAGCTAGGAACTGGGACGGGAGTGCCACCCCGGGTGCTTGGCATTTCTTCTCCAGGCCCTACAGAGCCCCCATCCTGGCCCCAGCCCAGCACCAGAGCCTCTCTGAGAAGTATCCTTGCCAGGGGGGATGTCAAGTCCAGGGCCAGCCCCTGTTCCTGACCCCCATTTCCCCTCACTCCATCCCTCTGCCCCATGCCCACCATCTGCCTTGGGTGAGGGTCACCAGGGCTGGAGCCCAGTGCTGGGGCAAAGCAGGGTCTGCGCCAGAGGCAGCCTTGATCCCACTCGTCACTGACGGGGAGGGGCTCTTTAAGGGTCTTCCTCCTCAAGGCCTGGCCTGGATGCCACTTTGGACCCCAGTAAGGTTCTGAGTGTTTATTCTGGGTTGGGTGCTGGTGCCAGTGTGCGGAGACCATGAATGCTCTCACATGTTCAGCCCCGGAGAAGCATGAGGGGAGAAGTCCGGGTCTTTGATAGAAGGCCGCCTGTCATTTACTGAGCACTTAACATGTGCCACGCGGGACTGGTTGTGTCACCAGCTGATTGGCTATGCTCTGTTATCCCCATTTGTCAGATGAAGAAACTGGTGCTGAGTGGGAAAGGTGAAGCTGGTGCAAATTTGCACCCAGAGCCCCTCAGCTACCTCTCCCGACCAGGGTGCCAGGTGAACTGACTGTCCTTGAGGGTCCAGGCAGGCTCTATGGTCACAACCTAATGACTGGTGAGGGTACGGACAGAGTGTCCCTGGGAGAGGACCCCTCCCTTCTGCTGAGGAAGCAGCTTTTCCAGTCAAACAATAGCTGCTGTTCCTGGCAGGCCACCAAGCTGGGCTGTGCCATAGGGGGAGGGGACAGGAGAGGGAGGAGTGAAGTCTCCCTAGGAATTTTCAGGCATCCCAAAGGCTTCGGCCTGGGACAACTTGTCCTGGTACAGCTGGGGATACTGAGGCCTGAGGAGGTCAAAGTTCACATAAGCCTGTCCAGGCCATCCACTTCCTACCTCCCAGCTCTCCCTCCTATGGTTTCCCATCCCAACTGTATCATCGATAATTGAGGGGCTCAGCCTTTGACGGTCCCCTCCCCCTGACCCTCCAGGGAACAGGCCAGGATGTGGCAGCTGCACAGTGTTCCACATGAACCCTCTGAGCCGGAGTCCAGTGGGGGAAGGCACTGCCCTGTATCCACCCACCTACAGTGGAGGCAGGAGCCTTAGGAAAGCAGGCAGGAGGCCTGTGCAGGCCTGCTTTAACCTGCTCCGTTCAAAGCCGCAGATCTGAAGCCTGAGGATGTGTTGCCCAGACAAGTGTCCCCCAGAGCATGCTGGGTCTTGCTATAGGGGCAGCCTAGGTGTGCAGATAGCTGCTCAGCCTTGGGGTCTTCGACCTGAGGAGGCCTGAGCAGGACCCAGTCCCCACATTGAAACGAGCCCAAGTTGGTCCTAACAAGCCTCAGATCTGGGGCATCTGCCAGCGCTGGGGGCCTCCTTGGGCATGAAGCAAGTTTAGATGTGTTCAGGCCGACTGGGTTCTACTAATGGCTGCAGGCTTTGGGAGGCCTCAGCAGGGCTCAACTCTCAGGTCTGAGATCTGAGTACCCTGAAGTCTGAGCTTTGGGCATTCCTGGCCCAAGCACTTAGTTTTGAGGGGCCGCCTTAGGCCTGACCACCTTCAGCGCCCTACCCAACAGTATGTTGCTCAGACAGAGGTGGATGGGGCCCTTCCTACCTCTGTGATCCTAGTGGGGAGTCTTCTATGAGAGGAAGGAGAAAGGCACCAGGATACTTTATTGGAAGAGAATCACAGGGATGCCAGGGCTGCAGAGCGGACCCCCACCCCTACCCCTCCATGCTGCAGCGGTTTGGGGGCAACACTCTGGTTCCAGCTGAGCCCCGGTTCACCTCATGGCCCTTCCAAAGCCTCAACGACCTCAATCATAAGGCCCATATGGGGGCCCAAAGGACATAATCGACCCCACATTTCACGCAAGCCTCCCATCCCAGCCTCGACCGGCGGAATGGGCGGAGCCCGGAGAGGGGGCGCAGCCTGGCGGGGGTCTGGAGGACTCGACGGGGGTGGGGTCAGCTGGTGAGTCCCTAAACTAAACCAATGTTAAAGGGGCGGAGTCATCCGGGGCGGGGCTCGGTGGACTAGAGCTGGGTGAGGCTCTGGCGTAGAAGGAGGCGTGGCCACCCCGGATAGGCCGCGCGTCCCTCAGGGCGTGGCCGTCAGGGAGCAGGACGAGGCGAAGGGCTGGGCGGGTTCGGGGCGTAGCGAGTGGCGTGGAAGCGGCCGCGGAGCGGCTCCTTTAAGCCTCCGGCACCGCCTCCCCCGCCCCGCCCCCGGCGAGGCCTGGGTCTGGTTGGCGGCGGGGTCCGGTCCGTGCCGACCGCGATGGAGCTGCACATCCTAGAGCACCGGGTGCGGGTGCTGAGCCTCGCCCGCCCCGGTCTTTGGCTGTACACGCACCCGCTTATCAAGCTGCTATTCCTGCCCCGCCGAAGCCGGTGCGCGCCCGGGTTCCGGGGCACAGATTGGGGTGGGCTCCACTCTCGCTTCGGTACGGGGTCGGGAGATTATAGAGTCGCCACGAGGCGAGCTGGGGCAAGCGGGAGCGGGCGGGGAGGGCTCTTCCACCCCACCCCCCGGCCGCCATCCGGCCTGTGCTTACGCTCCCTGGGACCGCCGCCTATCCGGGGCCAGTTAAGGCGCAAACAGCCGGGGGTGTGCAATGCTTAATTTCGAGTGGTGTCAAATGGGGGTATTCCTTCCTGGCGACTGCGAAGAGTTTCTTCCAGACGCCTCCCATCGGGTCAGAGGGGCCGGTCTAGGGGACCCAAGGTCCGACGCCCCGGGGCTATCGCTGCGGGTGAACCTCTCCTCCCTCCTGGAATGGAGGGGCGGGGGGCTCCTGCGAAGTTCAGGAGGCGGAAAACAGTTCGCTGTTCAGAAGTTGGGGCCCACACCACAAGACCAATGGGAGAAATTTGAAGCTTGAGGGGGCTGGGAGGAGCCCGGCGTGGGTCTTTAGGGGCGGATGGAGCGAAGTCTACCTGCCCCCTCTGCCCAACCTAGACTGAAGATTCCCCCCACCCCCAACCAGGTGCAAGTTCTTCAGTTTGACGGAGACTCCCGAGGATTACACGCTCATGGTGGACGAGGAGGGCTTCAAAGGTGGGGGCTGGGCTAGGGAGGGATGTCGCGCTCCCCTCTTTGGGGGATTCTCACCAGATGCTGGGGTCCAGTGTTCCAGGAGCTGAAGCCTCGAAGGCAGATTGATCTGGGTTCATACCTGACTCCGCTACTCACTGGCTGTGTGCCCTTGAGCAAGTCACTTCCCCTCTCTGAGCTGTTGTTTCCTCTTATGTACAATGGGTTCTGATTTAATAGGGTCCCATAATGGCTTTGTAAATGGGCTGTGTGTGAGGGCCACTTAGCAGCCCCAGACCAGCAGTAGGCCCTCAGTTATGCTTGTTGGCAAGAATCAGGGGTTCCTGTGGCTGTTATATCTCCCTGGCCATTATTTCCCCCTGGACTTCCATCCCTGGTACTGGTCATTCCCTCCGGGGCTGGTCTGGGAACTCCAGGAGTCTTAGGGTTGGGGAAGGAATGCAGGAGCAGGCAGCCAGCTCAGGGCAGGGTCCTGAGGGGCTTATGTTTGAGCAATTAGCAGCCACCTTGGCCCAGGTCCCTTGTTCTGGACGTCAGCCTGGTCCTTCTGGCCCCCCAGAGCTGACATCTGGCTCCCACTCCTTCCAGCCTGACCCATCTTCACAGGCCTGGAGTCTCAGGCCAGCCACCTGGGGCTTGGTCCATCACCCACTGCACTGCTTCAGGCCTTAGTTTCCCTGTTTGCACTGCAGCCAAGTTTGGTTTAGTGAAGGGGGAAGGGCATCCCCCAGCCAATCCATTCTGCTGGCGCCCCCTCGTGGTGTCACTTGGTATAAAGCTTCTGTTAACCCACAGAACACTGAGATGAGGTACATACAGCCATCCCATTTTACAGATGAGGAAACAGACTAAATCATTTGCACCAGGTCAATAGCAAGTAAAAGGTGAAGCTGGGATTTGAACTCAGGTCTGTCTGAATCTGGAGCTCAGATCTCAACTGGAAGGTTTCAATCCCTGGCAGGCCAGAACCTGGAGCACATCTCAGTCCTTGCATGCATGCAGGTGTCGAGAGCACAACTTGTAGACGGGAGATAGCCCCAGTCTCCAGACCTGACCTTACCTTGGTAGAGCACTTCAAGGCTCAGGTAGGGAAACGGGCAGGGGCCAGCCCTGCAGGCTTTGACTGGTCATGTGCCCTGTGCCCACAGAGCTGCCCCCATCCGAGTTCCTGCAAGTGGCTGAGGCCACATGGCTGGTGATGAACGTATCATCCCATAGCGGCACAGCAGTGCAAGCTGCTGGGGTCACCAAGATCGCCCGCTCCGTCATTGCACCGCTGGCTGAGCACCACGTATCTGTGCTGATGTTGTCCACTTACCAGACGGACTTCATCCTGGTGAGTTTCCCACAGGGGCTAGTGTCAGGCAGGGTGGGCATGGGTGCCTGGGGACTCATGTGATATGCCATCTCCCTGTGGCCCAGGTGCGGGAGCAGGACCTGTCCGTGGTGATTCACACCCTGGCCCAGGAGTTCGACATTTATCGAGAGGTGGGCGGGGAGCCTGTGCCTGTTGCCAGGGATGATTCCAGCAATGGCTTTCCCCGAGCTCAGCATGGTGAGGGTGCCCTCTGACACCAAGACCTGGGTGGGGAGTGGGGGCTCCGGTTCTCACTGGGGCCCTTTGCTTGTGTGGGTGAGTCTGTGTGTAGGGGGAGACTAGCTGACAATGATTGCTTCACAAGACAGGGAGGTGAGGCTGGGAAAATCAAGGCAGGTTCCTGTAGAGGACTGTACACCCAGCCCAGGCCCCTCCCTGGCCGGCCACCAGGGGGCACCCCAGCCCACAGTCCTTTTTTCACCCTCCACCTCCTGATTCCTCCCTAGCAGGGCCCAGCCCCACAGTGCATCCCATTCAGAGCCCGCAAAACCGTTTTTGTGTCCTTACGCTGGACCCTGAGACGCTACCAGCCATTGCCACCACCCTCATCGATGTCCTCTTCTACTCCCACAGGTGGGCCTCATTTGTACTTAGTCTCGTCCTCACGTTATTGTTCCCTATGGCCTGTCCCACCACCTTCTACCTGTCCCTTGGTTCTGCAACTCTGCGCCCTGTTCTGTGTCCTGGGTTCCCAGCAGCCTGTGATGCCCACATGCCCTTCACTGATGTTCAGGAAAAGTCCCAATGCTGCAGCTGGAGCCCTCTCCTGGAGTGTGGGCAAAGCCACCCCCAAGCCATGACCTGGTCAGGCCCCCTGGCCCTGGGGTCCTGCATCTTTAGCACAGGCAGCATTCATTGTCCTTCCCCCCCATCCCTACCCAGTGCCATCAGGAAATCAGGGCCTTCAGACAGGGAAGGAAAGTGGCCCCGAGACGGGAGGCCTGTGCTGCTGCTCCCTGACTGGGAGGAGATGGAGTGGGCTGGGTGTCTGCGGAGTACGTGACCCTCCTGTCCCTCCCCAGTGCCCCCAAAGAGGCAGGCCCTGGCGATCCTGGACCCAGCTCCATCACGTTCTTTGCCTTCTCCCTCATTGAGGGCTACATCTCCATCGTCATGGATGCCGAGACGCAGAAAAAGTATGTGACCCCTGACCCCAGGTGGGCCAAGACCCTAAGCCAGGCCCAGGGAGGAAGGAGGTGGAGCGTCAGACTCTGAGGTCACCAGGGCCGCCTGCCTCCCACAGGTTCCCCAGTGACCTCCTGCTGACCAGCTCCTCAGGAGAGCTGTGGAGGATGGTGCGCATTGGAGGACAGCCGCTGGGTTTTGGTGAGAGCCGCTTCCTGTGTGTTGGGGGCTCGGGAAGGGCCTGTGGGGAGACCAGGGTGATCCACATGGCCCCCTCCTCCACCTGTAGATGAATGTGGGATCGTGGCGCAGATCGCAGGTCCCCTGGCTGCAGCCGACATTTCTGCCTACTACATCAGCACCTTCAACTTTGACCACGCCCTGGTGAGCGCCGTGGGCTGTGGTGGGGGCTCCTGGAGGGACACTGAGTCCAGAAGGGCGGGGGCAGGAAGTCGGGGCAGCCCTGACCCTGCCCTCCCCCCACCTGTCTACAGGTGCCTGAGGACGGCATCGGCAGCGTCATCGAGGTCCTCCAGCGACGGCAGGAGGGCCTGGGCTTATGAGGCCTAAGGGGAACAGCGGCCTCTGTGCTCCCCCTCATCCCCAGGCTTCCAGAGACTTCTCTAAGCTATTTCCTCAAGCTCTGGGATGAGCCCACTTTCCTCTCCTTCCTCCTGCATTTGTGCAGGGGGACCCTGCAGAAGGAGGGGCCTTCTGCTCTATGTATGTAAGCTGCGTGCAAGCACCGGCTCTCACGTGGACACACGTGTCTGCCCACAAGGGAACACGGTGCTCGGGGCTTCCAGTAGGAAGCCCTCAACCCATCACTCCCTGGCAGCCTCGGCGTTTGCACATTCCCTGCCTGAGGCCCAAGCCGTCTCCCCTTAGTGCCCTGGGAGAGCTGCTCCCTAATCTCCGTTCTGCCTCTGGCTGGGTTGCCTTCCCCTGCCAGGTGAGTTCTGACAGTGCCTCCCCCTCCCGGGGCCTCGAAGAAAAGTATTTTTACGTCTCTCTCTCTCTCTCTCTCTTTTTTTTTTTTTTTTATCAACTTGTTAATAAAGGGCTTGTAGTGACCAGGCTGGGCTGTGGTCTTTGGGGGTTGTCTGAAGCTAGGCCCCTCTGCCTGAGATCCTGGTCTCCCCGTGTAGCTGGCTCAGACCAGGCTCGCCTCACCTCACTCAGTTCTCATTGCAAGAACCATAAGTGAGCCATCACCGTTTTCCAGATGAGAAACCAAAGCTTTGAGAGGTGCGGTGACTTAGCCATCCACAGCCCTGGCTCTGAAGTCTGGGCTCTTTCTTCCTTCCTTGCGGCTTCTGGTTGCGGCTTCTGGTATAGTCCAGAAGGTTTTGAACATGAGCAGACTCCCAGACCCTCCTGCTTGGGGATCCCCCAGCTTTCCCTGCCACCTTAGATATGGCTGACCTGTTACAAAACTGCCTCAAGGAGGGCCCAGGAGCACCTTCTAGGCTTTTGCCTGCTTTCTTTTGGACCAAGCCTGAGTGGCTGTCCTTCACAGGAGTCCTTGCTGGCCAAGAGATCGCTCAGTTCTTGCACCAGGGCTCTCCTAAGGAGTGGTGGGAGGGGGCCAGCCACAGTAGGTACCTGGGAGTCCACACACTGGGCTTCCCGTGGCCAGGAGGATAGGACAGGGCCTGGAGGCCACCTGGAACCCGTTCTCTCAGTGGCTACACGCCTGGGCCAGAGGCTCAGTCAGCACATCTGGGCCCAGGTTTCCCATCACGGAGGGGCCACCTCCTTACTCTGAGGCTGGGATTCCACTGTGGCCGGATGGGCCCCACAGATGCGCCCGGTCGGTTATCAGGTGCCTTCAGCCCAGGCCCGCCCACGCTCAGGAAGGGCAGAAGGGTGTGACTTCGGTGTACTCGGCGTGCTGTGGCTCCTCAGAAAAGTCAGAACGCGGGCCAGGCCTCTGGCAGGGCGCCCGCCCTGCCCCTGGACCTGGGGGCTGCAGATCAGAGGAACGGAGTGCATCCTGGCCCGGTGAGTGAGCAGTTGGGGACCCTGGGCCAGAACCTTCCCCTTGGCCTCAGTTTCCCCATGTGCATGGAAACCTAGGAGGTCCTTCAAGGCGCTATGCCCCTTGACCCTGGGAGGGGACCTTTCTTTAGTTTGTCTTTCATGGCGGTGTGGGGGGTTCTGGTTATTCCTATAGGGCCTGCCCTGGACCCTGATTCAAGGGATAGCCTGGGCTGAGGCGGGGGCTTTAGAACCAGAATTCTTGGGACTGTCTGACTTACAGCTAGAGAGCTGGTCACACATCCAGCTCTGAGGGTTTGTCCATCTGTCTGTCTCCGAGTCTCTACCTGATTTGGGTATTTTTGTCCTCTTGGCTTTCCAAGGGCATTAGGCCTCGCCTGGTCCCTCAAACCAGATCCTAACCCAGCATCGATTAGTTCTTGGGGCTGCCCATGGGACCGGTCTGGGGAAGGGGGCCACAGGAATGCCTAGTGGGCTGGTCTCACTGGGACCCAGGCCTAGAGGTCAGTGTTCCCTTGTGTGTCTGCCACGTGAGTGTGTCTGTGTGGAGGGGTTTTAGCTCCCAGAGTATCCATGGGGGTCACTGGGCCAGCTCTCGGCCTTCAGTGGGTTACAAAAAGGGACACGTGCTTTGGCAGCGCCAGGGAGACTGAGACCCACTAGAGTCAGGGGAATTGGGTTTGGGAGGTGCCTGGGGACACTCAGCTAAGAAGGGGTGCCTTCTAGGGCTGTGACCCTGGGCCTCACCTGCGCTTGAAGCTCTCTGCATGCCATCAGCAGACAGGCCTTGAGCTGTTCCAGGCTGAGGTGGGGACTTGCGGAACCACCTCACCCACCCACCCCAGGCCCCCGGAGGGTCCTAGGGCGAATGAAGGCAGCCTGTCAGCTCAGGCCTGGAGCTGGGCTCAGCTTGGGTCCCTCAGAAGCAGGGTTGGGGGAGTCCCCGGCGTGTAGCCTGTGTCCTTGTCGTCCCAGCCCTGGGAGCCCCAGTTCACCTGTCCACATCAGCATAGCCCCTCCTGAGTGTGAGGGTCCAGGCTCCAGACCTGAGAGCTCGTTCTCATAAAGCCGGCAGCCTGGGCCTGGGAGGGCCCTGCCCACGGCTCCTCAGGGCCTGGGAAGGTGCTCTCGGCCCTAAGACCGCCGGCCTGGTGTCCACCATCTGCCGGGAGGATGTGGACCTGGGTGGCGGACTCGGGTGGGTGGGGACGGGAGATGAGGAAACCTCATGCCCATACAGAGGAAGTGACCTCTTAAGTCCCCCTTGAAGACATTAAAGCAGAAATTCAGGGTTTAAAGTCATCACCCCCATCCCTGTGCCAGGCAGGGCCATGCTGGCTGATTGCTCCAAAGCTGGCTTCTTGGTCCTATGTAGAGAGAAGAATAAACGACACACCTTCTCGATGTTCCACCAGGCCCCAGGATCCCACTGGGTGGGAAGGGACTAGGCAGGAGCCAGGAGGGGGAGCCTAGTCTGTGGCCAGCTGACTTGAGCATGGGGAAGCTGCTTCCCCCATCGCTATGTGGGAGAGGGGGAGGGGTGCCCCGTTAATTTATGTATTCAACACACGCTCTTTATCCCCGTTTACACGGGGAAATGAAGCACAGAGAGCTCAAGTGACTTGCTCAAGGTCACACAGCTGGGCATGGCAGTATTGGAATTCAAAAAGAAGGTTCACCGTGCCCACAGGAGCCTGGGAAGGTTCCCTGGGGGAAGGGACACTTTAGCTGAACCCTGAGGGATGGAATGATTTTGCAAGATCCCTTGCAATCCCAGCTGTCTGCGTTGGTGGCTGGTGTCTGCTGCCGCTGGCAACGAGTGCGTGGGCAGGCACGCGAGGCCTGGCCCTGGCTCCTCCCTGACCCTGGGCCAGGCCGGATGGATGTATTGGGCAATGGCCGCGGTTTGTGTCTCACTTTCCCAGGCGGACCCTAGTGCTGGGGTTGCTGAGCCAAGGCTGCCTCATATGGGGCTGCCCAGAGCTTCCTTCCCAGGGGGTTGGCCATGGCTCCAAGTGGATGGGTGAGCCGCTTGGGTGTCCGTGTGCTACATGGGTATGTATTTGCAGGGCTATATTTGCAGTCAGTGCTGGCCATGTGCAGCTGTACAAATGAGTCTTTCGGCGGAAAGTGTGTGTGTCCATTTACATGTCTGTATCCGTGTATCCGGGTGTGTACTTGTATCTCGGTTGGAGGTCTGTGTGTCTGTGGCTGTACATGCATCCCGTTATGTATGAGTGTCAGCTGTGTGCTTGGCTCCCTCTCTGCACGTGTCCTGTGTTGCTGGAGGGTGCATCTATGCCTGTGTGTGCACATGTGAGCCTATGTACTTCGTGTTTCTGTGTGTCTGTTTTTGACTGCAGCTAGGGGACTGTTTTATGTCCGTGTGTACACACATGTGCATCTTTTGTGTTTTCCTGTTCACACATGTACCCATATGTACCCGCTTGTTCACTTTCCTTCCCTGGACCCATATCCCCTCAGGCCCTCCTGCCTCTCCCTGATCTCTGAAGGCCCAGCTCCCTGTAGTCACCAGGGGAGTGGAGGGCTGTTCTGTGTGTGTCCCCCCACCGCCATCCACGTGCTGCCCTCGCCCCCGGCTGCCTCAGCCTCATCCTCCCTGGTCTCCCCCCTACCTCACCTCCCACTCCATCTCTGTCTGCTTCCCAGAGCAAGCCTGGCCCTGCTTTCTGCCCCACTGCACAAGCCCCTTGGCCTGGGCCCTCCACCGTGACACCCACACTTCCAAGGTCCCTGATTCAGCCCATGGTTGTCCACCTGTGTTGCTGCCTCAGACTTCCTGCTGGTCTCCCTGCCTTGGTCTCCCCCTCATCTGGCTGCACAAGCACATTTTCCCCAGCACAACCCTAGCGTGTCCTGTCATTCCCTGGTCTTCAGCCTTCGGCAGCTCCCTCCTCAGGAAGTCTGGCTTTGAGACCTTCCAGCCTGCACCAGCTCTCCTGGCTGCCCTGCCATTCGGTGCCTCACCCTAGACTTGTTCTCTCCCAAAGCCGGAAACCTCCCCTCCCGGAAGCTGCATGCCCTGGCCTTTCAGTTGAGGTGAGTCTTTTCTAAGTGGACAAACGAGGCCTTGCACAGGTGCGAACCAGGCAGTAACACAGGAGAGGCTG
This sequence comes from Rhinolophus sinicus, assembly GCF_057876585.1. Lineage (NCBI taxonomy): Eukaryota > Metazoa > Chordata > Mammalia > Chiroptera > Rhinolophidae > Rhinolophus > Rhinolophus sinicus. Next base: position 21,662,811 of record NC_142509.1, read on the forward strand.
TGGGAGGCGCTCTGACGCTCCTGCCCCTGTGCAGCCAACTGTCTGCTTTCTAGCCCCTTGGTTTTCCTGAGGTTGCTGTGTTCTTAAGCTCAGCCTTGTTTTAAACAAAGGTTTTCAATTGATGTGTAATTCACACAATATGAAATTAACCACTTTAAAGTGAATAACTCAGTGGCATTTAGCACATTCACAAAATTGTACAACCTTCACTTCTATCTAGTTCCAATACATGTGCATCACCTCAAAAGGAAACCCCGTACCCGTTTGCTGTCATGCCCCATTCCCCCTCCCCTCTGCCCCTGGCAACCAGTCTGCATTCTGTCTCTCTGGATTTCCCTGTCCATGACATTTCACATAAATGGACTTGTATAATATGTGACTTGGCTTCTAGCCTCTTACACTCAGCATAATGTTTTTAAGGTGCATCTGGGTGGTATCATACGTCAGCACTTCATTCTTTTTTATGGCCGAGTAATATTCCCTTGTGTGAACATACCACATTTTTAAACCATTACCTGTTGATGGACATTTGACTTACTCTTACCTTTTGGGTATTAAGATCTGCCTTCTTGACTGTGGGGGTGGACAGCGTTTTTGTTTACTGCCATGTTGTCTTCTTCTCTACCTTATGTACCTGATCTGTGGACAGGGTGTCCTGGACCCCTTACCCCATGAATGGCCACCCACAGGCCCTTGGACAGAGCAAGCTTTGATGGCCTTTTCTCCCCTTGGAGCTGCAGGATTTGTTTCTTTTCTGTTTAAGATCAAGATAAACGCCCAGAGTTTCCTTGATGTCTCCCCAAGAACAAGAGTGAGAAGAAGGCAGGTCTTCCTGGCACCTGCCCCAGGTCTAGTCAGTATCCCTGCAAGTGAGTCCCACCTCTGTGTCCTGGGCTTCCCCTTGGGACCAGGGCTGTCATTTGTAGACAGCCCCACGGGGACGCTGGCCAGTTCCCCCATCTGTCTCCAGTTGCTGTCTCTGTTGAGCAAAGTTTCTGAGCTTTTGCTTCACTTACTGTGCTGGTGCAGCTGGCACCAAGAGAATGCTCCGCGCCCATCCCACTTCCTCCCTCCATGTCTTCCACCCCTCCTGCCCCCATCCTCATGCTTGTGGCTAGACTAAGGACTCCCCCCTGCAAGTGCCAGGAAACCAGTCAACCAGCAGAAAAGAGACCGCCATCGTGTCCTGTGTAGCTGGGACACACTGTGTGGTTGGTCTGGGCTTCAAGCAGGGACCAGGGGCTCAGAGAAATCGCTCAGCCTCCCTGAGCGTGCTGGCCACATTCTCACCTGCTTGGCAGGACCCCACCCCCACTCTATGGGGTTGAGGAAGATGGCTTTCCACAGTGTAAGGTCAGGGACATCCTGGCTCAGAAACCCCACCCACAAGAGGGAGGCACGTCTCCTGGGTCTGACATTAGTCCTGGGAAGGATTCAGGATGCAGGTGTATTGTTAGACCCAGGAATACCACCAAGGCCCGGGCTGGGTGGGATCCTCTCCTGTGGCCAGAAATAGGCAGCCTGACCAATGGGTCTTCCAGGCCCCTTCCAGGCTGAATCTTGGTGTGTGTGTGTTTATTCACCATTCAGAACTCAGATATAAAAAGGCATTTATAATAATTTCACCCATAAGCCTTGTCTTTCTTGCCAGGCATTTTATCTCCTATACCAATACTGGTGCCTGGCATGTACTTAAATATAAGCTGAATGAAGCACTAAAAAGCCACCATGATTTGTCTGGTTTTCAAAATGTAGAATTGTCTCTTCATGTGAAGATTGGTCCCTCTCTATGAGGCTGTTAGGTGCCGCTTATGTGGAATTTGTTGTGAAGTGAGTTCTTTAAAGGAAGCAGGAGGAATGCCTTGCCTTTTTCTTTTTCAGTTCGTTTTCCAGGAAAGTGTTGACATCTGCACAGAGTGAAAGAATAGATTTTGAATTTGCTTTAGAAAAATTATCATAAAGGAAAAAGTCAGCATCTTTGACATTGAGGCTTCCCCAAAAAGGGATCATGTGCTTCGGTGTATTGTGAGTGACATGATTCTGATTTCCTTGGGGAGAGGCGACCAGGAGAGGGCATGCCAAAGACTCCGAGAGAACCTGCTCCTGCCTGGCAGTGAGGTGGACCTGCGCTTTTAGAGGCCTGGCTGCAGGGGCACTAGATGTGGGACGGGGACATGTCTGGATCCTGCACCCTAGAGACCACAGAAGACCTTCTACAGATGGCCACATCTATACACCCATGCATTCATCTATTCATTAAGGATTTATTGAGCACCTATTACATTTGGGGCCGGTGCTGTGTTCTGGAGAGGGGCCATGGGGAGTCACCGCACAGTGGACACCCTCGAAATTTACAGTCTGGCTAAGGCGACAACCCCACAGTTGTAAAAGTTTACAACACTGAAGAGTGCTACAAAGAGGGGTGCATGGAACTCTGGGGGGGGTCACGGAAGCAGGGGCAGGGCCAAGCCCAGGGGGAGAAAGGTTAGGGAGGCCTTCCCTGAAGAGGTGAAGCTTGGACTGGACCTTGATGTCCAGGTGGCAGTTGAGTAGGTGGCGTGTTCAGGAAGTGAGGACAGCACGTGCAAAGGCCCTGTGCTGAGCATTTGGCTCCCCTGAGGACCTGAGGAGGGTCAGGAAGGTGGCAGGCTACAGAGGTGTGAGTGAGGTGGGTAGATGAATAGGGCCTGGTGGCTATGGTAATGACTGGCCTTCCCTGAAGGACAATGGGGAGCAGGGGAGCAGGGGAGCGGGCTGTGTTGTACAAGACCCGCCAGATCGCTAAAATGGCAGCAAAGCTATTTTGCAAGTGGCTCTGTTTCCTCCTCCCTCCTTGCCTTCCTCTCTGGTCCTATGGGGTCCTGTTTGCATGTGGCCTCATGCAGTTATCTCCTAGATGTAGCAGCTTTTTCTCTGCATTCTGCATTCAAAGAAAATGTTATCTTTCCAGACCTACAGAAATACTGCCAGGCCCTCCTCCTTGCCTCTGGCAGCTGCCTCCTAAGGGAGTGTATCTCCCATCTCCTCACTTTGAGAGCCTGTTGTTTTCATGTTGGTTGAGCCTGTGCTCCCTCCCAGCTGTGTGACCTTCCACCAAGTACCCCACCTCTCAGGCCTCAGTTTCCCCATCTGTAGGATGGAGACAACGCTTTCTGCCTCATAAGGTGGTTGCAAGGATTCAAGGAGCTCACCCATGTGAAACGCTCAGAACTGGGCCCAGCGCACAGAAGGCTCCAGAAAGGTGCCAGTTATCACCACTGGGTACGTGCCTGGACCCCAAAACATTTTTGGCAAGAATGTGATGTTTCAAAATTGGCATTGTATGTTGCCATCACGACAAAAGTCAGGACTCATTGGACTTCCTGATCCTTGGTGAATGCTTGGGGTTATTTTATTTACCGTGACTTCTCAGTGCTTAGAGCTGCTAAGGGACTCCGTGGGGCTTCTGGGGTTATGGGCCCTCTGTAGGCTCTGTGGTCATCTCACCTCTCCCCTCACCTCACAGAGAGGCCCCAGGGCTCAGGGAGGGTGGCCAGATGGTGGTGAGGAGGTGGGATTCCAGGCCAGTCAGAGAGCAGACAGCAGGGCAGCCCCTCGTCTTCTGGTCATTCTACCACAGAGGAGACTCATTGGCTGCCACCTGCCTTCTTGACTTGGGGATTCCTGGCAGAGGGGCCCAGTCTAGGGTGAGGCAGATAGTAATAGGTTCCTGCACAGAAGTGAGTTCTCTCTCTCTCTCTCTCTCTCTCTCTCTCTCTCTCTCTCTCTCTCTCTCTCCCTCTCTCTCTCTCTCTCCCTCCCTCCCTCCCTGCAGCATTTCTCTGAATAGAAGTTCAGGTCTTCTTGGAAGGTGGATCAGTTATCCAATTTGAGGTGGGACGTGGCTTTCCACACCTGGGACACACCAGGTCCCAGAAGAACTGTGTAGCAGGTCTCCAGCCAAAGATCCCCCAGTCCATGGTGACCTTGCTGACCTGATGGGTAGAGTCTTGCTCACCCTGGGCTTATGTAATGATGTCTTTCCCAACCATCACTAAAGCCACCCTGTGACATAAACAAACTTCATCTGCCCCAGTGGCTGGTGGGTAAGAGTTTACTAAGCACCTGCTAAGGGACACGCACTTTTGGGCACGATCTCACTGAATTATGCTAATCATCCTGGAAGGCAGCATTTGCCACTGCATTTTTAAAAATCAAGGTACAATTCCCATCATATGCATCATTTTAAAGTGTACAGTCAGTGGTTTTTAGTGTATTCACAAGAATGGACTACCATCACCACAGCTTAATTCCAAAACATTTTATCACTGCAAAAGGAACCCTGCACCCATCAGCTATCACTCCCCATCCCAAGACCCCCAGACCCTGGCAACCACTAATCCACTTTCTGTCTCTATAGATTTACTATTCTGGACATTTCATATAAAGGGAATCATAAAATATGTGGTCTTTTGTGACTGGCTACTTTTTTTTTTTTTTTTTAATTGGGGAATGTTGGGGAACACCTTGTTTCTCCAGGGCCCATCAGCTCCAAGTCAAGTTGTTGTCCTTCAATCTAGTTGTGGAGGGCGCAGCTCAGCTCCAAGTTCAGTCGCCATTTCCAATCTAGTGGCAGGTGGCACAGCCCACCATCCCATGCAAGAATTGAACCTGCAAAGACCTCGCGCTCTAACCAGCTGAGCCATCTGGCCGCCCCTGTGACTGGCTACTTTCACTTAACATTTTTGAAGTTCACCCCTACTGTAGAATGCATCAGTACTTCATTCCTTTTCATGGCTGAATAATATTCTCTTGTATGGATAGACCTTTTTTTTTTTTTTTTTTTTTCTGTGTGTGTGACTTAAGGCAAAACGTTTATCTTGTACTTCTAGAGGCCAGAAATTCAAAATAACATTTACTAGGCTAAAATCAAGGTATATGAAGGGCTGGGTTCCTTCCAGAAGTGCTAAAGACCAGAGTTTTTTTTTAATCCATTTTCTGTTGGAGATTTGGGTTGCTTCCACTTTTTGGCTATTATGAATAAACGCTTTTACGAACATTTGTGTGCAAATTTTTGTGTAAACATACATTTTCAGTTCTCTTGGGTATGTATGTAGGTGTGGGACAGTTGGGTGACTGATATTTCTATGTTTAACCATGTGAGGAGCTGCCAGACTATCTTCTAAAGTGGCTGCACCTTTGTATTTCCCACCAACAGTTTACTAGGGCTCAGATTTCTCCATATTCTCTCCATGTTATTGTCTGTCTTTGATGACAGCCATCCTAGTGGGTGTGAAGTGGTATCTCATTGTGGTTTTGATTTGCATTTCCCTTTTGGCTAAAGCTGTTGAGCATCTTTTCATGTACTTATTGGCCACTTGTCTCTCAGTTTTGGAGAAATGTCTATTCACATCCTTTGCCCATTTTTGAATTGGGTTGTTTGTCTCTTGATTGTTAAGTTGTACTACTGTGGTCTACAGAGGGGAAACAGGCTCAGAAAGGGGATGTGACTGGGCCAAGAACACTGGGCTCACAAGCAGATTGGTTTCCTCCTTTCACCCAGCAGGTTAGGGGCCACTGTCTTTCCACCCCATGGACCAGAGGAGCGGCCTGCAATTTTGACCTGTCCCCCAGACCACCCCAGGTTCTGTCCTTGCATTTAAAGTCCCTGTAGCCAGAGGGTGGGCAGGAAAGTGAGGAAGAAGCAGTTCTGAGGAACCAAGCCGATCCTCTCTTCCCCTCCAAATCACGCGGAACTGGCTGACGTGGCCCCAGGAAGAGGGGACAGCCCGGGCCCTGTGGTTGGGGAGCCTATTTATGCTGGCTGGGCTGTGTTGCAAGCTTTTCCTGCTGGCGAGAGGGACGTCACTGGGTGCTGACCTCACCAGAAACGCTGACGCATCTTCGCTTCACGCTTTGATCGAATGGGCAGCCAGGCCTCCTCACCTTGGGGCCATTCCCTGTCCTCCTGCCCATCACTGGCCCCTCCCCCCTAGCTCGGGAGTCTTCTCCAGTGTCCACATTTCCTGCAGCCCTCCAACCACACCCTCTTCTTGTAAGCTGTTATGGGCCGAATGGCGTTCCTCTAATTCACACACTGGTGAAAGTACAAACGTCCACTACCCCAGAATGTATTTGGAGATGGGGCCTTTACAGAGGTGATTAAGGTAAAATGAGCTCATACAGGTGGGCCCTAATCCAATATGACTGGCATCTTTATAAAAAGAGATTAGGGCACAGACACACGCAGACCAAGGGAGGGCCATGTGAGGAGACAATGAGAAGACTCCGTCTGCAAACCAAGGAGACGGGCCTCAGGGTGAAATCGACCCTGCTGACACCTCGATCTCAGACTTCTAGCTCCAGGACTGTGAGAAAATACGTTTCTTTTATGTAAGCCACCCAGTCTGGTATTTTGGCACGGCCACTCGAGCAAACCAGTATCTTCGCCCTTGTCCCCGGGACCTGCTCGGGCACCTCAATGAGCCATGTGCTCAGAACATGGTCTTTCCGTTTCAACAGCCCTGGTTTGAGTGCCCCGCTGCTCTTCCTGACCCCACGCAGGGTGACCGCAGGCAAAGCAGCTTCATGTCTCTGGGCCTCAGAGGCTTCTTCCAACCAAGGAGACAATTGGCCTCCCTGGACTATGGGCAGGGGAGAACAAGGCAAAGCACATGGCTGTCCCCCGAGTGTGGAGGTCGGTCCGCAGTCGCCGAGAGGGGCAAGAAGCTCTCCGGCCGGACCTGATTCTCCCGCCTGGAACCAGGCCCTGAGCTTCTCTGAATTTCAGTTTCCTTATGAAAGGGAGCGGATGCCTCCTTGCCCAGCCATTCCCCCTCCCAGGGCTGTTGCTAGATGAGATCAGGGATGTGAAATGCAGAAGGCATGGGCACAGGAAGCGGCCTTGCGGGGGTGGGCACAGAGATGAGGAATTTAGCGGAAGCGACATTCTCAGGAGGAGAATCCAGAACTGACCTTTGGGGGTGGCGACGGTGGGGTGATTGGGCGTGGTGTAGTGAGCCCCGTGCTTGGGTGCTGGGAAGTGGGTAGAGGATGAGGAGCAGCGCCCTGGGCATGGGCGTGCGTCTGGCTTTGCCCACGGCTGATCCTCAGCACCTGGGAGTGGCTGGCATAGAGTAGGGGCAAATGAAAATTTATTGAATGAATAAATGATTGATGACGGGAATATCTAGAGAGGGAACAGCCTTAGTGGTCATGATGGGTCCCGGAGGGGGGGACAGACAGGAGGGCATCTGGCCCTGACCACCTTGGCTTTCCTAGTCCAGGCTTCACAGGCCCAATTCTCTCCCCAGCTGGAATAGCTCAGGTCTCCCTGGCAGCCCCTCACCCTGGCTCGCCAGCCTTCTGACACCCTCCTCCCTGCCAGGCTCCTGAGGGTGCAGACCAATGACCCTCTCTCAGGGTTGGTAGGTGTGCTGGGGCCACCAGGCCTGGCCTGGAGGCCTGGGCCAGCCCCTCCGCCTCTTGGTCTGCCCTCGCTTAGGCCTCAGTTTACCCCACTGTGAAGTAGCTGGTGGATGAAGGAGGCGTGGTCTCCAGGGCCTGTTCATTCTGATGTTCAGAGGTCTGTGAGACACAGAGGGCCAACCCATGATCACTATCTTTGAAAGTGAAACCTGGTCCCCAACCGTCACCACGGTGACTCCCCTCCCCGGCTTCCCCTCTGAGCTCACAGCTTCCCCATCTCCTCCACTCCCCATCTCACACCCCCGACAGCTAGTACTTGGAATTAGACTTTCGTATCTTTCCTTTCTCCTTCAAAGAACTTGCCTTTTATGTCCATGACTGGCAACAGCCATGTGAAGTGGGCCAGGCAACACTTTTCTCATTTTCATTTCACAGGTAGGGCCTCGAAGACCCAGAGCGATTAAGCAATTTGCCTCAGGTCACACAGCTTGGCAGTGGGCTTGAACCCTAATCTGTTTTTCTTGCTCCAAGAACCCTGTCTGTAGAGAAAGGGACTGGCTGTGGCAATGGGCCTAGGATGGGGAAGGCTGGTTGTGTGGAAGGTGCCTGGTGGGGGAAGGAGACAGCCTGGAGCCCCACTGGGGGATGCAGGTCCTGAGGCCAGAACCACAATCTCGGGGCTGCCAGCCTGGGTCTGGCTCTGTGCCCAGAGCCCGGTGGTTTCCGCTCACAGATGTCCCAACAGCCCCAGCAGGAGGGCGCGAAGGGCACTCAAGAAGGAAGATGTCTTACTCCCCTCAGCCCCAAACCACAGTGGCCTGGGAGGCTGATGGCTCCTGGGCTGAGAGTGACCTGCGGGCCATCAAGGGGCCTGGCTGGCAGACTCGTCTCTCTATTCCGGGCACAGCGCCCTGCAGATGGCATGGACCTCCTTGCTCCCTGTTCACTGCAGGAAGGCTGAGGCTGTCGTTTGCATCATCCTTGGGCGTGGGGGTGACCTCGAAGAACGAATTCGAAGAAAACAGGAGGAGGAGCAGGCATGCCACCGTACCCAGCACCCATTGGCCGCCCGTGGAAACTTTGGTTTTTGGGGTCATGTTCCCAGAAGGCCTGCCCTTCCCCCTCCCCCTCCCCACCCACCTCACGAGGTGTTGGCCAATCGCTCCGGCAGGCAATAAAGTGGCTGTCAGCCCGCAGGGCACCCAGCCTGGAGGTGTCATCCCCAGTGGGCAAGGGCTGGAGCTTGGACACCCAGCATGCGGGCACAGCTTCCTCGGAGGGTACTGCTCAGTAAGTATTTCCTTCCTCCCCACTAGCACCCACTTGCTCTGCCGACAGGTGCCAGTGGGGAGCACGGGTACCCTCTGTCCTCTGGGAGCTGGGAAGGTTGGGCACTGGGCAGAAGGATGCTGAGATGGAAAGAGAGCCAGGGTGTCAGGCAAAGCAAGGGGCTCACTGAGAACACAGCATCTTCACTGGGTAGAGGAGGGGGTATCCCCGGAGGGCTTCCAGGGGTAGGTGATGTAGAGGCAACTCTGGGAGCCAGGGAGTAAGGGAAGGGGACGGATTAGGGGAGAAGCTGGGGAAGCGGGATGGAGGTGGGAGTTGTGCTGCTCAGAGAAGGAAGCTGCAGAAACTGAGCAGAAAAATGGTGTAATGTCTGGAGGGGTCTCCTTCTCACCTCAATTCGCAGGGTCGGGGATGAATAGACACAGTTAGCCAGGCCTGGGGGCCCTAGAGCCCACACAATCACACAGCACACATAGCCACACCCACAGGGTGACACACACACAGAGCCACGTGACATCATTCAGAGCCCTCAATCTCATCTACTTGGGAACCCCCACATGCAGCCTGGAGTCCCCATGGTGGATGGGGCACAACTGCTTCCTCAAGCCTCACACAGACCTGGACACACAGCAGGCAGACACCCTGGTCCCACATGCACACTCACATGGGCAGCAGATACCTGAGGAGGTGGCGAGGGGTGCCCTGTTGTTGCTGTTCCTGGGCACCCAGCCCCTCTGCCCTCCCCGGCAGCGTCTTCCCCAAGGGCCCGAACGGTTCTTAGGAAGGGAACATGGTGTCACTGCCTTCCGGGCCATTGCACCACAGGCCCCTTCCGACCACGTGGCTGCTGGTGGGGGGTGGGGGCGGAGCGGGGGGAGGCAGGAGAGCGGTAACTGTGCCCAGCCCCTGGAACATTCTGACAGGCTCACAGCATCCCTGGGCCTGACAGAAGTGGTGAGAGGAGGGAGGCTCAAGGTCGGGGGACAGGCTGGCCTTGCATGACCTGGGCAAGTCTTTTTCAGTGCCTTGGTTTTCCTGTCAGTAAAATGGGGGCATGGACTGAGTACTCTCGCACCTCCTTCCCAGACAGAACATTTGGATGGTTCCTCAGACAGTTCAGGGCATCAGGCTGCCCACCCTGCAGCTCTCTCAAGCCCACATGCATGGAGGGCCAGGGACTGTCACAGGAAGCCCAGGGTTCTGTGGCAGTAGCTATCCTTTAGCCCAGAGTTCTTACAGACAGCAGCCCGACCTGGGCCACCCCATGTCAGCTCATGAGGTGGGCAGGATAGGCAGGCATAGGAGCCCCAGCCAGGCCCCCCAACCTCCCCTCAAAGGCCTACTTGGTGAATCACAGCCATTGTTTCCGGTGCTGGGCAATAACTCCCTGGACAGATGGCTGTGGCCCGAGCAGGTGCTCCTGGCATATGCGGTGCCCAGTCCCACCCTCCGCAGCACAAAGCCTGGGATGACGGGAGGCACCCCTCCGAGGCCCTCTCTACTGACCTCGCCTCTGAAAACCTCCCACTGTGGTTTCCTTCCCACGTCAGGTGACACCCCCTTTCTGTGCCCCAGGTCTGGTCCTCAGACTCCTGTTCCTGAAACCAGTGGTCACGGGCAGCTGCTCAGGTGATGACCAGGAGCTCCTCAGGCAGCTCCAGCATCAGGTGGACTTCATGAAGGACAGTAGCAGGCTGCTGGACCCCTATGTGAGTACCCGGCCCTGGTGGCATCTGAGTCTCAGGGAACTTGGGGGTTAGGGCAGGAGTAAACTCCAGAGAGGGTTAACCCACACCTGCCTAACTGCCACTCAACATGGGGGTTGGGATGGGGAAACTGAGTCCCCGTGTTATCCCAGGCCCACATCGAGTATCCCAGGCCCAACCCTGACACAATACAGCTTCCCAAGCTCAGTGGGCCTGAAGGGTGAACCCAAACCCCATTGCGTCATTTCTCTGTCCAGCATGCTTATTGCGCACCTAACATGTGCCGTGTTCTGGGCCCCAGAGATGCCGCAGTGAGCAAAAGTGAGTCCTGCTCTCCTGAAGCTCATGGTCACCTTCCCACTGACACTCCCCACACCACACTCTCCGCCTGTGTGGTCACCTCCACTAGTCCCTCTGCATCCCTCTGACCCAGCCTGCAGTGACGGTGTGTGAGGGGAGGATCCTTTCCCCTCCTGGGCCTCAGTTTCCAGATCTGTACAATGGGAGGATTGTATAGGGGTGGATGAGGTCGAGCGTTTTAAGGCTGAACAGAGCAAACGTGGCTGTGTGTGTGTGTGTGTGTGGTGGGGGCTCCAGCACTCACTGCTTGATTCTCCTTCCCACCCCTCACCCCCACCCCAGATGCACATCCAAGGCCTGGACGTGCCTGGACTGAAAGAACACTGCCAAGAGCGCCCCGGGGTCTTTCCCAGAGAGAATGCCCTGCATGAGCTCAGCAGGAGGGGCTTCCTGCAGACCCTCAACGCCAAGCTGGGCCACGTCCTACACAGACTGACCATTTTACAGCAGAACCTTCCTAAAGTCCAGGACTTTGGGACAGTGAAGAGGTATATCTATGGGATCAGGAACAACATTTACTGCCTGGCCCAGCTGCTTCCAGGCTCCTCAGAGACAGCTGAACCCACTCAGGCAGGCACAGAAGACTCGCCGCCACCTCCCCCTGCGTCAGACACCTTTCAAAGCAAGTTACAGGGCTGCCAGTTCTTGCGTGGCTACCACCGCTTCATGCACTCAGTAGGACGGGTCTTCCACAAGTGGAGGGAGAGTCCCAGCCGGAGCCGGAGCCGGAGACACAGCCCCCACCGGGCCCTGCGGAAGGGGGCTCACAGGATGCAACCCTCCATGAGGGGCAAGAGACTCATGCCAAGGGGGCAGCTGTCCCAGTAGCCTTAGGGGGCGCCCCAGTGGCGCTTAGGATGACGCAGCCTCCCCTGTGCCTTTTAAGCCTGCTCCCTTGACTTCCCCACCTCTCAGAAGTGCACTTTAAGGGGTGAGGGCCGGGCTGGCTCCTCTACCTTCTCCTAGGCTGGGGGGATTGGATCAGGCCATTGTTCCCCCCAGCCCTGAGTTCCCCAGACCCAGTGGGGTGGCTGGGTCAGGCCACGCGGGGCCAACTTTCCATTGATTCAGGGGTCTGATGACACAGGCTGACTCATGGTGAGACTGACCGCCCCCCCTGCTCTGCTCCCCGGAGGCCTGCCGGCCCTTCCCTCCCATGACTTGCAGAGCTGTTGCCCCCAGACTTCCTCCTTTCCATGGCGGCATGGTTCCGAGGGGGTGGTCAAGGCCTGAGCTGGCCTCCTATGCCTTATTGCCAGTCCCAGGCCAGACACCTGGACGTCTGGGTGACCTCATTTTAAGCAGCTGTGACAGGGGCAGAGTGTCCTAGAAGAAGCACTGTCTGGGTGGGAGGGGGGCGGGGGTGGGTTGGTGTCCAAAGAACAGGGCTCAACTCCCAGCTTGGCCCCTAATTCACTGTGTGGCCTCAGGCAGGCCACTTTACCTCTCTGGACTTCAGCTTTCTTTTTGTGAATCGAGGGAGTTAGGGACCGTGTAAAGCCCTCTCTGCCTGCCAGTTACTGGGACTCCGTGACACAGGGGAGATTTCAAATTCTTTCCATATATTGGGACACGCAATGCAAGTGGACCAGGGTGCAGACTGAGTTTTTTGCAGACCTTCCAGCGCCAGGAGGCCCGTGGTCTTGGGCTCTGGCTGCTGACTGCTCCCCCTGGTGGTGGAATTTTCTCATGCTGAAACCACTGTCCTGGAGGGTTCCTAAAGTGGGCTGGGCCAATTCCTTGGAGGGACATGATTAATTTATCAATTTTTATCAGTTTTTGTCTGTTTTCTATTTATAAGGCTTATTTATGATGTGTATTTAATGTTAATATTGTGCCAACATATATTTAAAATTTGCCTGGTTTCTAAAGCCCCTGTGTCTCACTGTTACCTTGTGGGAGAGGATTTGGGGGAGGCTGGCCTCTTGAAAGTGTGTGTGGGGGGGTCCTGAGGTGGCAAGGCCACAAGTATCTACCACCTGAGGAGTGGGCTGAGGTCCTTGCCCTATCCAGGAAGGGAAGTCTCATCCCCCGGTCTGACTGTGGGGGCGTCTCAAACACAGACAAGGCATTTGTTGTGTCTGAATGGGTCTCCCTCGAGACACTGGGGTTTGGGAGCACGAGGGGAGGGATGCAGGCTGGAGTGTCTGGGTTGCTGTGGCCCCTGTGGGTGTGTGGCTTGGGTACGTGTGCTGATGTGCATTGCATGAAATGAAGCAGATAATAATAGAACCTGCCTCAGACATAGCCTGTGAATTGAAACTGCTCCCTGAAGGGGGTGTGGATTCCATCTGGCCCCCAGAAAACTGGGCTGTCTCTGTTGCTCAGGGACCCACATCAGGAGGGGGACCTATATGCCAGTGGATGATGTGCTGAGGCAGCAGCTATAAAGGAAGGGCTAACGGAAGCAGATGAACTTGACCTGGATGAGTCCCTGGCCACGCCCACTTCCTGGGATTGGGGGCCAACGCGGGCACAGGACATAACATTAGAGGTGGAGGAAAGCCCTATGAGGGACTCTCTGCAATATATATGATCCACTTGGCGGGTGAGCGACTGAGGCTCTGAGAATTTGAGTCATCTGGACATGTTCTCAGAGCAAATTTACTGCAGGTGAGCACATTTTAAATTAGGATCAGTTAGATGCCAAGACGGGAGTATCTTCCTGTTGCTCTTCAGCCTCTGTAACTGGGCCGACAATTTCATGAGTCCCTGATGGCACAGAGCTCCCAGCTGAGGGGGCAGACAGACAACACACAAGCAAAAGTACTAACAGGATCATCTGAGATTGCAGTACAAGCTTGGCAAAGTAGAAAGGGAGAGACTCAGTGTCATGCGGGGTGACATGCGGGGTCTCTAGTCCCGCTCCCCACATAAGAACGCAGGATATGGTGAGGCCAAAAAGGAACACCCACAGAGCCATAGATAGGGGAGTCATACCACTATAGTCTCACTGGCAGCTGGGTTGGAGATACAGGAAGCAGGAGCCACACTCTCCGCAACCTGCTGTCCACTTCTCTGCAATCTGCAACCGGCACTTTGCCTTGCTCACTGCAATCCGCTCTTGCAGGCTCAGCCACCATCTTCTTGCTAGCCCCCATTTGCTGCTAGTGTAGCCACAGCAGTTATATTAGTGGCCAATGGGCTCACTGCTTACGACGGCCAGCTAGCCACAGCTGATGGCCAAACAATCATAGCTGATGGTCATTTACTACCCGAGCCAGCACCTTTCCACGTGAGGCTGAGAGCCTGGAAACTGCTCTCTGGGATTCTGCCCCCACACTTAGACAACATGGGTGGTCAGGATGGCATCTGGAAGAGGTGACATCCACTCTGTAGTCTGAAGGATGCAGGTGAAGAGTTGGTGGCACGCAGGGCAAAGGCTCCAAGCATTCAAGGATCAGAATTAACAAAAAGGCCCAGAGAGGGGAAGCGTCTTGCTCAAGGTCACAGAGCCAGTTAGCCACAGGGTTGTAGGCTGGGGCTAGAACTCTCAGCCCTTGTCTGCCAACCAGCAGTCTTCCTGACCATCAGCCCCAAGAATTCCAGGCTATTTACCAGGTATCTAGTAAGTGCTCTCCACTGCCCCCAACTGGGCTCTCCTTGCACTCCTGCTTCTGCCACACTGGCCACCTTTGTGTTTCCGAAATCCCAGGGCTCACTCCTCCTACAGCGCTTCCACCTATTCTGTTCCCTTTGTCTGGAATGCTGTTCCCTGTCATATTTGTGAGTGCATCCTCAACAATTCTTCCCCAGTGCCCATGGTCTAGGTGCAGCCACTTGGTTATTTGTTCTCTCAAAACTGCCCCATTGGGGGCCCTCACCGGTATGATGTTTGCATGACTGTCCGCCTCCCTCACTAGCCTAGAGCTACTGAGGAGGGAGAGCAAATCTGCTTCCCTCTGCTCTGTCCCAGTACACAGCACAGTGCCTGCATCCGGTATGCACTCAGTGAAGAGCAAGGCAGAAGGGGCCCTGGAGGAAGTCAAAGCACTGAGAAGCATGCCAGGCAGTCTGGCCCAGACAGGTGCCATCCAGGTGCTTCCAACAAGAAGGGGCCTCTTTTCTGCCCTGCCCCAGCATGGGGGTGGGGGGCTTTCCTTGAGCTGAGCTGCTGGGAAGCTGTGGGTGTGAGGTGGTAGACGCTGAAAGCCAGGCGAGCTCAGATTCTCAGAGCGGAAGGGGAGCTGGTGCTGTGGCGGCCGTGCGGTTGCCCACGGAGGGGCAGAGGTTGATCTGCGGAGGAAGAGCTGGGAAGCCCAGGGTGGCTGCTCCCCACCCCTGGCTGGGCCTCTTGCCATCCCCCTACTCTATGGATAAGCCCCAGGAGAGGGGTCTGGGGCTGGCTTTGAGCTGGAGCAGCACCCACCCTGCAGGAAGCAGACCAATAATCTCCAGACTCTGGGGCGAGGGCCTCAGGGGTCCCACCTGTGAGGATTTGTCACCTCCATGCTGTCCCCCAAACCACCATCTCCAGCCTGATCTTCTCCCAAGTCTAGATCCACAGACTCAGCTGCCAGGAACACCCACCCATGGGCACCTTAAGGCCAAACTCACCCCAACCCCACACCTTTCTGCTTCCTATATGCCCCCAATGAAGTCCCAGAACCCCAACCCATTCCGCTCGTCTTCCCGCAGCCTCTCCTCTCCCTGCTGATCACGAAGTCCTACTGTTTCTCTGGCTTAGGCCTCCTTCTCTCCCCACCAGCCAGGTTCTGGCTCCCTGGACGTGGTCTAAAATCTCACTGTCATGTCTTCTGCTCTCAAACCTCCAATGGTTCCCTCCTGTCCTACTGCCATGGCCTTCATTTCAAACTCTTCATCGCAGCATCCCAGGCTCCTGCTCTCAGGTCCAGACAACTCTGCCAGCTCATCTCTGCATGCTCAGCTGGCCCCCAACATATCCGGACAGCCCGACCTCCTTAATGCCTGCATTGTCCCCTCCCCACTCCTCCCACGTCCCTCCCCCCTCCTCCCACGTCCCTCCCCCCTCCTCCCACGTCCCTCCCCCCCCCAAGGTCAGCTCAAAAGCCCCCTCCTTCCTGATTCCCCCATTCGGAGGGGCTTGTGGGGCTTCCCTGGGGCTGCAGGGGGTCATATCTGGAGTCTGTATCTGTAGTCAGAGCGACCCCTCTCTGATCGCCCCATCCAGCCCACAGTACCCACTGCTGTGAGATTGGGGTTCCCATGACCATCGGCTGTGACAGGCAGCTGGGCAGCGACTCTAATCACAGCTTTTGTGCTGCAGAATGAGCTGATCCCCCACAAGGCACACTTTCCTCGGCACCCTTTCCTCGGAGTGGCAATACCCTGTGAGCCAGCAAATAGCATACGCTCCCCCCAAGGGCTCATGTGAAGGGACAAAGCAGCCACGGGCCATGGGTGAGCTGACACAGGCCAGGAAGACAAAGGAGTCCTGTGCGAACGTGTTGCTGGAATCCACTCGAAGCCAGGTTTTCTTTTTCCTTTTCAAGTGTTCAGGGTGACAGGCACAGCGCCTGGTCACTGCTGCCTGTAACACAGGGATGGGATGTTCTCTAGGGCAGGTGGCCCGGAGGGCAGGGAAACTGCAGGAAAAAGGCAGGGATGGGGTCCTGGCACTTGTCATCTATCTATAAAACAAACTCATGCCCTGCAAATGACAAAGCCAAGTCTTCTGCCTCCATGGCCTTTTCACCTTTGCTGTCCACCAGTGCTAATGTGATTCTTCCTTCTTTCTCACGGGATGAGAAAGTACTTGAGAGTTAAGCAAAATGAGTTCAAACTCTAGCCCCCCTGCCCGTAAGCTGTGTAACCTCCCAGAATGGGCCTCAGCTTTTCCTTCTGTGCAGTGGGCTAACTTGGTCCCCCTCCCAGGCTGCACCAGATTTCTTGGAGGACAACACACACACACAAGTGCTATGTCACTGCCATCATAGGCTGTCAAGCTGTCCCTGAGCAGGTACACGAACAACGTTCTCTTTATTTTCCCTTTTACTTGGTTTTCTTTCTTCACAGTTCTTTGTCCCCGTCCTCCCTCCACCCCCGCCCCCCCTGCTCCCCCCCAAGCCTGGGACCTGGAATACCCACAGAACCCCTTTTCCACACTGAGGGAAGGGTCACAGTCCATGGTCAGAGTGGGGAGGCCCTCGGCAAGGCCAGCCCCACTCCCTGCTTCCTGGGGCGTCCCCGAGGGCTGGGCTCGGGGAGGGGCGAAGGTCTCCGAGGGAGGGGGTTGGGCAGGTGAGGCCCTGGAGCCTGTGGAGGAGGGCAGACGAGAAAGCCAGGTGGCTCCAGGGTTCTGAGGTGGGTGCCAGGGCAGGGAGTGGTAGCTTGGGAGGGGACTGTGTCCAGGGAGATGTCTACAGCCCTGTGACTCTTCTGGGGACAGAGACAAGGGAGCATGGCCCTGGTGCACACGGCCTGTGGCAGGTCTGAGTCAAAATACCTAAGGCCGACCCTGGCAGGTCATGTGGAGGGCTGCCCAGTCATCGCCTTATGCCGGCCTGGGTCACCCAGAAGGGCTGGGCGCGGCCCAGTCAGCTGTGACTCAGGTCCCAGCAGCCTAGCCACGCAGCACTGGGCAGGGGCACGGGGCACAGGGACGCCCCCTCCCCACCCCTGGCTCCCACTTTTCCCCTCGGCCACCCTGAAGACCCTGCTCCACCTGTGTCAGGTACGGTCTGGCCAGGAATTTGGGGTTCTCTGCCCCTATTGCCCCCAGCCCTTCAGCTGGGGGGTGGGGTGGAAGTGGGGGGAGCCTCAGCCACACGGCCCTTGACGGGAAGTCAAGTTGGGGGTGGGGTGAGGAGTCGTCTCCAGAGAAGATTCAGCAGGAGAGGGAAGCAGAGGGGGCCCTGGCCCCGAAGACAACGGTATCCCACTGAAGACCCGGCACATACCCTGCAAGACGTTGGCGGGTCCTGTGCAGGCGCTGACCACGGTAGGCTTTCCTGATGGGGTGGGGATGAGGGGTAGGTACCAGTCCCCAAATTTATCCTCAGCTGGGCGAACATCACACCTTCTCTTGTGTGTCGGGGGGGAATCAGGTAGCCCACACAGTTCTCTAGGCCTCAGTCCCCCCATCTGTGTACCGGGCATGGTAAGACGTGAGCATCTCTCTGAGGATGTTGAGGTAAGGAAGAAAGACCAGATGTGAAAGTGTCAGGTGGACACGTGAGGGGTTAAAGATCATCTTAGGGTTAAAGGCGAGGAGAGAGCACAGATGGGGAGGACAGAATCTTGGCTTTGTGTGATCCCAGAGAAGTCACTCCTCTGGGGGTCTTGATTCCTGGATTCCCAAGGGCCCCTCAAGTTCCCTTTTCCCCAGAGCAGTGGAGGGTTCTGAGCCCCTGGAGGCCTAGATTTCCCATAGATGGAGATACGGCAGGCAGAGGGTCCCTGTCCTTCCAGAAGGGGCTGTGGTGGGTCATGGGATGGACCCTGCCTGCCTCTGCTTTGGGGAGAAGGGTGAGGGTCTTTGCCAGAGTGAAGTCCTTCATGGGATGATCTAGAGTATGTGGTCAGTCAAGGTCATGTTCCCTACGCTTTTGACCTTGGGCCAGTGCAGAATTCCACCACTCTGTGCTTTACTTACTCTGTAAGATGTACCTAATTGTGGGAACACCAGCTCAGGGGCCATGGTGGGGGAGGAGGAAAAATACAAGCAAAGTCTACACAGAGCTTGGCACCTGAGGGGTGGCGCGCCTTAGTACAAATGGCCCTCCAAGGGGCTCACCCCAATCTTATCATTAACTGTTCCTGATAACTGGGGAGAGGATTCTGAGAGGGTGGGGACACTGTCCCGTGACCTGTCCTGGGTGGGGACTAGGTGGTCCTGGGGCCTGAAGTGAGTGAGAAGGGGCAGCGGTGTCCCTCCTCCGTCTCCTTCCAGAGCTCCAGCTGGACCAAGGCAGCGTCCCCCACCCCAAGCCCACTGCTCGTGGCCCTGGCGTCCCCTAGTGGCCGGTCTTTAAGGGTTTCCCCCCAGGAAGTGCTGGACTGGACAGAGAACCCCTCAGCCTATCTCCTTCCTCCCTGCCTTGGCCAAGAACCTCTGCCCACCCTCCATTCCCAGCCTCAGGCATCCCTGCCCACTTCCTCAATCCCCAAAGCCTGCCCCACGGAGCTCTGGAAGAGGCATTGGCGGAGACAGGCCGGCCTGGGGTTTATGGCGCCTGTTGTCCGCTGGGCGGTGGGGGGCGCTGCAGTCCACAGCTTGGAGCCGACCTAAGCTGCTGGGCGTTGTAGCACGCCTGCGGGACAGTGAGCCTGGACCTGTCCCTCACTCCTGCTGGGCCCAGCTTTTCAGGGTGTCCGTGAGGCGTTCTCTATTCCCCACAACCCATCCTATAGTTGATGCTTTGAAGAGCTTTTTCTAACTCCTTCAAGGCTGATGGCCTTCTCTAGGCCTGTTTTACAGATGGGGAAACTGAGACTCCAAGAAGCTTCTTTCTGGAATTCTCACAGCAAATCAGGGCTGAAACCCAGGGTTCCTTACTTCCTGTCTGGGAGTCCTCATGAGGCAAGCAGCCCACACGCTGTTTGTGATGTGCAACTAATTTGCTGTGTGGCCTTGGAAAAATGATACTCCCTCTCTGTGCCCCACCTGTGAAGTTTCAACAGCTAAGATAATAATATCAGTAACTCAGGCACATCTTCAGTGCCTGCCAGGGTTTTCCAGAGGGCATTACTAACCTCACATGTTGAAGACATTGCGTCCCACTTTGTAGACATTGGAACTGTGGCCTGAGCGATGAGGTCACCTGTCTGAGGTCCACAGTTCATAAATGGTAGGGCTAGGACCGGACCTGAAGCCTGGCTGATTGCAGAGCCCACCTAGTATCCCCTGCCCCCACCCCCAGCCTCATCTTTCCAACCTTTTTTCTTTACAAGTGGGGACACTGAGGCCAGCAGAGGCCAGGATGGTCTCTAAGTTCTCCCAGGCTGACATTATTTCAGGAGGTAGGTGAGATTTGGGGGGAAGTCCGAGGGTAGAGAACTATAGGCTACTGGCCTCCCGCTATGAGAGTCCCCTGCTGCCAGCCCACTGGCCAGAGTAGACTAGGGGGAGATATGGCCGCTGAGGGGCTGCAGGGATGCCGGCTCTCCAGACAGCCTTGTGATCCCGGGGCAGCTGGTCCCACCCAGGAAGGGAGGAAGCGGAAACGGGGTCCAGGGTGGGGCAGGGTGGAGGAGGCCAGCTGGGCAGGAGATCAGAGCAGGATTGTGTCATGGAGTCCTGTGGCTGATAAGCAGCTGAGCGGCTGGCCCAGGCAGAAGGAGGGGCTCCCCCAGGGACAAGTCACCTTCGGGACCCCGATGGCCCCCTGCTGCCAGTGAGCCCTGCCAGGCTGCCCAAACCACTTGGCCTCTTGGCTCTTGATTTTGGGAGGCTGGCTCTATCACACCTTGTGAGACCTTAGGCAAACCATTCCACTCTCTGAGCCTCAGTTTCCATGCTTGTAAAACCAGGATTAAAATGCCTCCCTTGAAGATGGGGGTTAGGACTGAAGATAATAGCTCTAATGAGCAGTTTGTAATGGTTTGCTTTGGGGGACATGGGTAGGAAAGAAGCTCATAAAGGCTTTGGGCGTGCCATCCACGTGTCCCTGAAAGGGTGGGAAGCAGGCTGGAGTGGCCCAAGGTTGCAGAGACGGGTATCCTACTCAGGTGGCCTGCAGGACGCAGTGGGTGGCCTGGCCCTCGCCTCCCAGATCCCCTACTGATCCCATACTTCCCTGACTTCAGGGAGTTCATCTTCTCTTCCCAGGGAAGAGGATAGTCCAACCTCCACTGTGCCTCACCGCCTCCATCCTCCCACCCACTGGGACGGGGCCATTCTACTCTTTCCATCTTATCACCTCCCATCCACCATCCTCAGAACATTTCCTTAGTTCCTGTGAGCATTGAGGGACAGTTTGGGGAGAGGGCCCGGCTGCCTCCCTGACGTCATCTCTGGGGTTGAGTCGGGGTGGCCCCAGTGAGCTTGAGACCAGGTGGGGCACAGGGGCGGGAGGCGGGCCCCACCTTGGTGCTGGCCAGTTTCAGGCTGAGTGGGTCCGTGGGGCTGCTTCCTGTTCTGTTTATTGCCTCTGAGTTCAGGAAATCATTGAGTGAAACATCCTCCCCTACCTCCCGCCCCGAGATTATTTAATAGGAGCTGAGCTGTGGTCTCTCTCTTTTGGAAAATCCAGTGGGAGAAGGAAGCTGTCAGCTCAGCTCTGACATCAGCTCTGTCCCTGCGCCAAGAGTCAGGGTGGCCAGGGCGGGGGGGTCTGGGGTGGGGTGGGGAGGAAACCAGCTGCTGGTGGCCCCTGTGACGTGAGGCTGCCACATGGTTCCCAGGGGCGGGGCTGGAGGGTGAGGAGCAGGGATGGTTGGAGACGCATGCGGGGGCACCGTGTGCACACACACACAGGGTCATACCTCCCCACTTGTGCTCAGAGACCCCGCCATGCACAAACTCACACAAACACAGGGTCAGACACACATTCTTATGGGATTCATGCACGAGGTTGCACACACATTCACAGTCACACAGAAGGCTCACAAAGGCAGCCAGAGGTGTGCATGCTCCAGCTCTCTCCCAGCCACACACGGGTGAACAGATCAGCACAGACACTCGTGTACAGACTCACAGGGCCAGCCCCAGCCCTGTGACAGAGCACTGACATGCAGACACACGAAGGCCCTCACTATACACGCAGACACATACGAATGCCCACTCAGGCCCAGACGGACAGACAGACCCATGGGGAGCCTGGTGGGTGCTCCTAGACACAGCCTACCCTGGAGGAAGGACGGCGGCCACTTCTTCCCAATGCCCGCTGTGAGATTGAAGGGCTCCTGTGTGTGGCAGAGTGAGGAAAGGCCTGTGATTACCCTGGGCCCCACCCGGGGTGGGGAGGGCGGGAGGGGATCCCAGGAGTCTGAGGCTGCGGAAAGGAGTGGACAGTGAGAGGCTGGCCCCTGGCACAGGGTGTTGCCAGGTCTCCGCTCCCCACCATGAACACCTGCCTGCCCCACCCCACCCGCAGCAGCTTCTGCCCACTCCTGAGCTGCCAGGGATGGAGGCTGAGGTGGGAGTCAGGAGCCCCATGCTGCCAACGGCTGAGTGGCCTGAGGCAAGTCACTCCTCAGCCCCTCCGAGCCTGGCTTTCATCATCGATACCAGCGGCTTACAAAGGTTTTTGACCACGACCCACGGTTAGAAACACATTGCACCTTGCAACCAGAGGATGGTGCATGTGGTGACACATACAGACAATGGAAAGAAAAACTTTCGTGGGGCAGTGCTTGCCCTCGCTCTGGGCTACGCTGGGTGATTTTGCTATTCCATTTCCTTTCTGAAAGTGCTGGCGGCAACCATGTAAATTGGATCCATGACCCACTAAGAGGAAATAGTGTGAAAATATCTCTGTCTATATCTGCCTGCAATGGTCTTGGGCTATTTCGAGATTCAGGGAGAGCCTGGAGGGGGTCAAAGTGCTTGCAGAGGCAAAAATGCCACATTCCCTAAGTGCTGATGAGTGAATGGGGAGAACAACCCATTCCACAGATGGAGACGCTGAAGGCAGAGCACGAGCAGCGTGGCCCTTGGAGCTAGGCCTCTGGCCATACCAGTGACTGGGGCTCTCCAGGCTGCTGCTTCACTTGCAATTTCTATCAGAATTACTGAAAAATGCAGTCACTCTGATTCACCTCCAGGGGGTTGATTCCTGACGCAGAACCAGTGGGAAAATGCCAGGGTGATGTTTGGAGCAGTTGGCGGGAGGCCAGGATGGCTTCTGGGACTTCCTTGGCCCCAAGGGGGTGTAACTGGTCCCTGCCAGAGATTTGATGGGGTGAGAGTGAGAAGGGGCAGACAATAGGCCCAGAACCTGGGTCTGAAGAGACCCAAAGGCAGCTGGGCTCTCCAGAGCCCCGAGGTGGGAAATATTGCTTATCTCCCTGCTGAGACTGTAAGGGGCTGCCGGTTCCCCCAGAACCCACACCACACTGAGAGGACCCAGGAGCCCTCCCTGGCCTGTCTCAGACTACAGGTGGTGCACTGACCCCTGAGCCCAGGCCTGACCCAAGGCCCTTCTGTGGCAACCCTGAGCCCTGGTTAGAACAGATGCTATGTTTAGGCACTTTATCTGCATTTCCCACTTAATATCCTCATGACAGCCTCATGAAGCTGGCACTACAGCAATCCCCACTTTCAGAAGGGAAATCGAAGCTCAGAGAGAGGAAGTTGGTTGCTCCAGGTCACACTGTTGGTAAATGGTGTGGGCAGAATTTGAACCCAGGTTTGCCTGGCTCTAACCCACGGGCCCCATCGCCAGCCTAGCCCCAGACCTCCCAAAGTTGACTTGCAAAGCTGAGCCAGAGGCCACAGGAAAGTCCATGAGAGTGCATGGATGGTTCTGTGGTGCGGCAGGGTGGAGGCGAGGGGCCACAGGTGTTGTTACACCCTCATTTCGCAAATGCTGAATGATGAGGTGCTTTTGCCTTTTTGGACAGGGCACCCAACTGCCAGGGCTGTGCCAAGAATTCCTGAGCTTCTCTTGTCTCCTCTGGCTGCCCCTCACCAGCCTCAGTCCTGGCCCCCAACTTTCTCCCCTGGGGCCATCTGACTTCCCTGTGCTCATTTCCCAGGTGAGAACATCAAGGTAGGGGATGGGCTTGAGCTGATGGCTGAGAGCAGCTGCTGGTTGGGTTTTCAGAGAACTGAGAGCTTAGCTGGGCACAGGGGAGGGGGATGGTGAAGGAAGGAGGGGGACAGGCTGGGCAGTGGGGCTTGCCCAGAGTGTTCAGTTTCTGGGTCACTGGTCTTGGGGAATTCCCCAATGCCCAGGGAGCTGCTTACCTGGTGACTAACTACTGTTGGCTGCCCACACAGGATGCCTGGCTGTCAGGGTACCTCCCTGTCACCTTTCTGTCAATGGCCACTGCCACTCTCCCCTCTCCCCTGAGTGCCCTGGGGTGCAGGAAAGAGACAGACAGACAGGCAGGGGGCTAGCCACCGCCCCCACACCCCCTGGGGCTCCACAGGGGGTGGCTGGTGATTCAAGCCCCTCTGAGCTGAGCTATGTCTCCTTCCTTCTCAGATGGGGCCTGGGTGGGGGGTGAATCAGCTCCTGGGGGCGGTGAGGTCAGGTCAGCCACTGTCCTCAGCTCAGTCCTGGGGTGGGGGTGGTCAGGGGCCAGGATGGGACGTGGGAAGAGTGAGTGCACTACCATGCCAGCCCTCATACAACCTGTCTGATTTTCTGGGACACCCCTAAAGCTGGAGGCTATAAGGGTATCTTGCCTCCATTATCCATCAGAAGAGGGTAGACAGGTCCCTCTCCTGCCCAGCTTCCCCCACTCAGCCCTGGAGTGTACCCAAGTTTCCTCATCAGTTAAATGGGGACAAGGACCCCTATTTCATGGGGAGGTGGTGAGGACCAGTGCTGATGTGTAGAGGGCTTGCTGGGTGCTCAGAACTGTGCTGAATCCTGAGCCTTCACAGCAAACCCGTGGTGTAAGTACCATAATTCCCATTTTACAGATGAAGAAACTGAGACCAGGAGGTGATCACTTCCCCAAAGTCACCCAGCTCAAAACTGGCAGAGCCAAACCTCCAACCCAGCTCTAACTGAGGCCAAAGTCCACATTTCAAACCACCAGACTCCACACCTTCTCTCCACGACAGATTTGGCCCAGACAGCTTTTGGACATTGTAAAATGCTTTTTAAAAATACTTAGCATCTGCTCTGGTGTAACGCTGAGCCAGGTGCTGTCAAGAGTACGAATGAGTATCAGACCCTACCCAGGTCCTCAAAGATTGGGGAATAAGACCCGTCTCTATTTGAAAGGACAGTGGGCAGCACTAGGTTAACTGCCCATCTGGGCCGCGGGAGGCAGCCTGGAAGGGGCCGTAGTGCCCCTCGCTGCTCTCATAGCGTGAGGTGCTGCTGGCATCACTGTGGCCTGCAAGCCAGAGACTTTATTCTATTGTTAACCCTCTGTGCAGTCCAGGGCAAGTGCTTTACCCCTTTGAGCCTCAGTTTCCCCTCCTGAAAAGTAAAACATCTGTATACTCTAGGAGAGGTTTGTGGATGAGAAGCAGCAGAAAAGGAGAGACTGGGTGGTGGCATGTGCTAAAGTGTGCAGGAGAAAGGGCCCGAAGGGGCCATGGGAAGGCCCCAGGCTAGCTCATGGGCTCACTTCCTGGAGAGGGGAGATGAGCAAGTGGATGGCATGGCCACCTAAAGACAACACCCTGGAGCCCTGGCCTGGCAACCCCCTGCTCAGCCGGGGTGGGGACATGTGGGCCTCCATTGTCCCCCTCACCCTGAGGCCAGTCAAATCCCCAACAGGCCCAGTGTGCAGGAGCAGGACAGGCTGGGGATGAAGTCACAGCTGGAAGGGGCCGGGTTGGGGCTGCCACTCCAGGGTGGGGCCTGGGGTCGTGACCCTGGGAGCAGGCAGCCAAGAAGGGAGGATGCCTTCTGTGAGGAAGCTGGAGAAAACACACACACACAGCAGCGTAGGGAGGGAGGGAAGAAAACAAACTCCAGGAGACCAAAGCTGGCCTGGAGCTCGGCCTGGGCGGCTGATTCCTGGGGACCAACGCCACGTTGCAGGCAGCTCACGGCCTGACAGCTCCGAGACCCTGCCCGGCCTTCCCCCCAGAGGCCCAGTGCAGGTGGTGCCTGGACATGGACAGGAGAGGGAGGCTGGGCCTGGGGTGCCGAGGGGCCCACAGCACTTGGGGAGCACGGACCAAGTCAGGTACCGTGAGAGGGTAAACTGAGGCACGGGAGGGGGCTAGCCAGGGTGGGGGTTAAGTGTATCCTAGACTCTGCCCCCATTTCCTGTTTCCTGTGGGGTGGGGCTGAGATTATGCGGCAATTGGGGGTGATTATAGGGCTGATGTGGGATTCGGGGAGCTAGAGGGCAATGCAAGGCCCTGGAAGTCCATTCGGAAAGATATAGGGAGAGATGGGCCAGGAGATTGTCGGGACAGGGTGGTGGGCGACCCCAGGAGAATTGGGGCACCTAGTGAGAGACTTGGGAAGGGGAAAAGGGGGATCCCTAGATGGGGACACAGGGGGGTCCCTAGTCAAATGGATTTGGGGTCCATGTCGGAAGAGCCAGGCTGAGTCCGGTGATGGGGTCCAGGAGATGGGGGGGTGGGGCTGGAGGAGGATCCAGAGGTCATGTGCTCTGGCCCTTGTGCAGGAGAGGCTGGAGGGGAGGACTGAGAAGAAGGAGGTGAGCTGGGATGTCCTGGGCGTGGGGTTGCCTGAGCCAGGCTGGGATGGGTGGGTCTCCTGGGGGTGTACACCGACGTCAGAGTAGGTGTAATGGAGGGGCAAGTGGCAGGTTGGGCATTCTATGGCCCCTCAAAGAAGAGACAAGGTGTGGGGGTCAGGGAAGAGGAAGGAGAGTCAGCCTGGGCTTTGCCAGCCTCCTCCCTGCTGCCAGGTGGGAGGGCAGTTTTATCACCACATATCCCAGGCCCCCAGAGCATGCGGAAAGTGAGCCTGGATGGGGCAGGGTGTGTGTGGCAGGGAGGGGGGACAGCAATAGGTACTAAGGCCCATCCATCCTGGCACGATGAGGGAGGAATGCCTGGCTGGGCAGATCTGAGATGTGGCAAGAGGCAGGAGCTGTGGGCATGCATAGAGGATTGGGGAGAGCGTTGGCAGGGGGTCTTAAGGGCTAGGGAAAAGCTCCCTGGTTCTCCCTGGCCTTAGAAAACCAACTCTCCTGGCTTGTGTTCTGGTCGGGGTCAGGCCAGAGGGTTGGGGTGGGGTCCTGAGGGGAATGAGACATCTCTTGGGGTAGTGGGTGCGCCTGGCAACTTGTAGGACAGTGTGGCCCCGGATATCTGTTCTCTTGTCAGCACTCTCCCACCCCATTTAAAAAATGCTTTTTATAGGGGAGGAGTCTCCGCTCATTTTGTCCTAGTCCCCACCATTCCTTCCTGCCCCCTTCTCACTTGTTTATGAATCTACCAGACACCAGAATTTGTGACCCTGCCTTGCGACTCTAGAAGCACCTTTTGGGGGCCCCCATCATTCTCTGAGGCTCCCAAGGCAGGTCTGGGAGGGGCAATCTATTTCTGTTCTCCCCAGCCATCCCTCTGCATCCTGAGGAGGAAACCTGGCTCTGATTTGCTAAGCCCCTCAAGGTTTCTGCCTCAGGTGGAGCAGAATGGAAATGCTGGGCTACCTTCCCCTGAAGGGGGAGGTGGGGTTGCAAAGAGTTTAGGTAAACCCCAGACACATGACATCTTCCCAGAAGCTCCTCCCCAGGCTGTCCCCAGATAACCCAGTCACAACATGCCCCTACTCCGAGCCTCACAGGTACTTCTGACGGCAGTCAGGAGGCCTGGCCCTGGGCAACCATTCCCTGTGGAGACCCACTTTGCCCAGTGGCAATGGGCAGGTTGGAGAAGGCTACCTATGAGGTGGCTTCCAGCACCCACGTTCAGTTCCGCTTTATTACTGTCTAAAGTCCACACCGGGCCCCAGCCCCTCTTCCTGGAGCCTCCTTCTCAGCCAAGCCCCAGCCTGCCTCCTGCCCACTGTCCCCCAAAACCCCCAATCAGGGAGCCACAGGTGCCAGCCTCCATCTGCTTGCCTAGTCTCAAGCCACCTCCCCAAACCCAGGTGAGTCAGGGCTGTCTGGGGCACCCACTGCCAGGGGACCCTGATGACTCGGCCTGGGGTCCCTCCTCCCCCTCCTCATACTTCAGGGCAAGCCACTCAGGAAAACCACAGGGTGTTTTGTCGAAGAGTTCATTATAATTTTATCAATCAAATTCTTAGAAGAGGGAAAAAGTCTGCTCTCCCCACCCTCCCCCCTCACTGCCCCCCCTTCACTCTCACTTTCTTCCATTCATAATTTCCTATGATGCACCTCAAACAACTTCCTGGACGGGGATCCCTGCTAAATATAGCTGTTTCTCTCTCTGTCTTACAACACAGGCTCCAGTATATAAATCAGGCAAATTCCCCATTTGAGCATGAACCTCTGAAAACTGCCGGCATCTAAGGTCTCCTCCAAGGCCCTCTGGAGTCCAGCGCATAATGAAGGTCTTGGCAGCAGGTAAATCCACCCGACCGGCGCTGGCTTCCGCGCCCCGCTGCGAGCGCAGCGGCAACTTGGGGCACTTGGCGATCGCGAAAGGGACACCCACCCGCCGCAGATACACGGACACTTGGGGCGCCCGCGCAGCCAGCCCCGCCGCTGGAGGCGCTGGGTGGCGGCCGGGGGCGAGCGCAGGCACATGGTCCCAACACCGCGCACCCAGCCGGTCCGCCCCGGGGCCAGCAGGTTGGCCGGCAAGGGAGGGGGAGCCACAGCCTTCCTCCACCTTCTGCTCCCTCCTCTTCCTCCGCGATCCTGCCACTCTCCCGGGCTGCTCTTCCAGCTCCGCTTTCTCCTGGATTCACCCTCCCACTTTCTTTCTTTCTGTCTTTTCGCTTTCTCTTTTCCAACCGCGTCCCGGGCTGCTCCCTGGGAGGGGCGCCGGCAGCCCGAGCAGCTCGCAAACTCCGGCTGGGACGGGAGCAGGTGCCGACTCCATCTGCTAGTGCGTGAAAGCTGTGGTCTGTGCTAGGTGAGCTGGGGGTGGGGGTTAGGGGTCCCCCCAGCAATCCCGGGGACTCAGCACTTCCTGGAGATGCTGGGAGGAGCAGGGGACCCAGCAGAAGTGAACTTGAGGCTCCCACTGTCCCAGCAGGGAAGATCCTGGTGTAGGAAGCTCCCGCACCCCTCCCCCAGCCTTACCGGTCCCCCAGCCTTGCTGGTCTGCTGACCCCAGCCCCTGCTGCTTAGCCACCCGGAAAGGCCCCTCCTGGGGGTACCTAAGAGTAAAGCGGGGAAGCAGATATCCTGGGGGAGGGGTGATCCCGGACAGGCACCAACAGCTCCCAGCTCTCCTGTCACCTTTCACTTTCCTTCCTCCCCGCCCACCTGGCTGCCGGCGACCTTTTCCCTTTTCTCTTTTCTGGTTGCACCATTTCCTCTCCCTCCCCAAGGCTCTGGGGGCCTGTGGGACCCCTGGATTTTCCTTGTCCTAACCCAGGGCCTGGGGCAAGAACTAGTGGACAAAAAGGGGAGGGCATGGAGACGGGGAGCTGTGCAGAACTGGGGGACAGAAAGTTTTGAATGATAATTTGGGGATGGATAGGGGAACAGAATCACAGAACTGGGGTAATGTTGAGGGTCCTAGTAGAAGAATGGTCACATGTGGAGGATGTAGAAGAGATGGGGGAGGGGCGGGATTAGGGGACAAATGGCCCAGGGATCCAGAATCATGTGACAGGTTTGGGAGGGAGGAAAGGGTCAGCAGAGGATACCCCTCTCTGTCCGCCTATGGTCCCCGTGGGAGACTGACCTGAGAGATTTGGGCTGCAATGGGCCAGTGAGCTGAAGTAATGCTGAGGAATCTGACCTATCCTGGGAGGTGGGAAGAAAGGTCTCAGGGGCCTTTCCTTTCCCCAAGAACCCTGAGCCTGGGCACTGTGCCTTCCAGTCAGAGGGCGAGGAGGCCTCAGGGGCTTTTGCTTTCCTGAGGAAAAGGGCTGGATGGCTGGTGTCACTCTGGACCCAACTTCCAACTGGTGGGAATAGTTCATTTCTCGTTCCTTCTCTCAGGAGAAAGCAGGGAGCGATAAGAAGGTGGAGAGAAGCAGAGATAAAGATTTAGAGATCTGGAGGAGAGAGAGAAACAGAGGTAGTGATGTGGTGAAAACTAAGAGCCAGACCATGGGAAGATAGAGCTAGAGGCTGAGAGGGGACATTGGTGTCTGTCCCAGGACAGATGATGAGCACCGTCGGCCACGAGGCCCTTGCCTGTCTCCCCCTCCCTGCTAATGGCTTCTTCTTGCCTATTCCCAGGAGTCGTGCCCCTGCTGCTGGTTCTGCACTGGAAACACGGGGCGGGGAGCCCCCTTCCCATCACCCCTGTCAACGCCACTTGTGTCACGCGCCACCCATGTCACAGCAACCTCATGAACCAGATCAAGAACCAATTGGTGCAGCTCAACAGCAGTGCCAACGCCCTCTTCATTCTCTATGTAAGTCACCCCCCAGGTACTGAGGAAGGAGAGAAAGTGGAGGTGGGATGGCTGCACTGACCTGGGCTGGCGGGACTGGTGAGGGAAGGGACGCTTTTGGAACTGGACAGAAAGAAAGGGAAAAGGGCTCAGTTCAACCACACCAGACTCCCACAGCTTCCGCCGTAGCCCCGGCCCAGGCTTGGAGACTGGAAGCCACTTTCCCAGGGTGCCCAGTTAGGCAGGGCAGAGTTGGAGGGAGATGGGAATCCTCCACATGGAACAAGAGGCCATGAGAGACAAAGGAGAAAGAGGTGGTGAGGTGGACGGGAAGGCACAGTGGGGAGAGACAGTGGCTGTGGGTGTCTGTGGGTGCAGTGCCTCCAAGGGTGAGTGCAGTAGGTAAAAGGGCAAGTGTGGGGTGTACCTGCTCTAGCTAAGACATTGCGTTTTCCTTTCTGTCCTTTTATGGTCTTCATGAGAATGATGATGATGGTACAACTTTTGTGGTATAGGCCTTGATTCTTTCTCAAGTGCATTCACACTCATGATTACTTCTGGCTCTCATGACAATCCTGAGATGCCTACAGGGCAAGGAGTTGGGTCCCTATGCCATAGATGGGAAACTGAGACCTGAGAGCTTGCCCAGAGGGTGTGACAGGGCTGGAACACCCATCCGCGACTCCCACGTCACCTTCCCTTTGTCCCTCTGCTCCTCAGTACACGGCCCAGGGGGAGCCATTCCCCAACAACCTGGACAAGCTGTGCAGCCCCAACGTGACAGACTTCCCGCCTTTCCACGCCAATGGCACGGAGAAGGCCCGGCTGGTGGAGCTGTACCGCATCATTGCGTACCTTGGTGCCTCCCTGGGCAACATCACACGGGACCAGAAGATCCTCAATCCCAACGCCCTCAGCCTCCACAGCAAGCTCAACGCCACCGCGGACATCATGCGGGGCCTTCTCAGCAACGTGCTGTGCCGCCTGTGCAGCAAGTACCACGTGGGCCACGTGGAGGTGGCCTATGGCCCTGACACGTCTGGCAAGGACGTCTTCCAGAAGAAGAAGCTGGGCTGTCAGCTCCTAGGGAAGTATAAGCAAGTCATCGCTGTGCTGGCCCAGGCCTTCTAGACGGGAGGTCTTGAAGCTTGTAGCGATCCGAGATCTCAGACTCGGGTGGCTCTCAAACTGTGGCGGGGCCCAAAACACCGACAAACCCACGTGCGGGCTGCTGGCAGACCCTGAGGGGTTCCTGGCCAGTCTACTCTCGTCCAGCGTGGACTGCGATGAAACCGAGCAGAGTTCAAACTCCCATAGGCAGGGCCTATATACAGCGCTAACTAGAGAAAGGCGCCCCTTCTCCTTCTCCAGGGAGACTGCAGCCAGGCACTGGGGTGTCAGGCTGGCGAGGGGAGTGGGGGCTGGACTTCTGCCCCCACTTGTCCCCTCAGCTGGGCTTTGTGAGCAAAGTGAACAAGTTGTCTGGGGCGACCCTGACCACAAGGCAAGACAGCAAGGGTTGGGGGAATTACCCGGCCCCCAGCAGATTGATGGTCATCAGTGCCTTTGCTGCCCCTTAGGCAGACTTCAGAAAATTTGGTTGGGACTTGGGCAGGCCAGAGGGGCTGGGATCCCAAAGGACTCCTTGGTCCCTGTAAGTGTAGTGAGTAGAAGTTACAGAAGAGAGCTCTGGTGTGAGATGCTGTCTTCTCTGGAGCGTGATTGGAGATCTCAGGCTTACAGACTGTTAGACAGAAGGTTCCAGAAGGAGGTCACTGGTGTCCAGGCTCCTGGGGAAGCAGAGAAGCCACCTTCATGCCTGGGAAGGAAGACAACGGAAGGGAGTCCCTGAAAACCTGGGCTCTCCTTCCCCTTCCCTGCAGCTTTTCCTGCAGTCCAAGGTGGCCAGGGGTGGTGGCTGGACCTGGAAGAGGGTTATGTGGAGGTGAGCAGGTGGCAAAGTCAGGTGAGGAGGTTCTGAGGGAACCCAGAGTCTTCCTTCTGGGCGAGGGTCTGTAAGGAAGGGGGTGGACCAGGTAGTTCAGAGTGGCAGCTCACATCTGAGGCCCAAGGAGAGGCCCTGTGAGGTCACACAAAGGTACTTGAGGGGACAGAGGCCATCTCTGGTCCCCAGAGCAAGGGGACAGCAGAACTTGAGGTCAGGGTCTCAGGGAAGCCTGAGGTCCAAGAGTGCTGTGTGTCTGACCCAGCACAATCGTCTATTTATTATGATGCCCTATTTATATTAACTTATTGGTGCTTTAAATGGCAAAGTTAATTCCTTGTTCCCTACCCAACAGAAATAATATGATGGCTACTTCTACAGGAGCCAGCGCCAGGCCTTAGCAGAGCTTGGTCTGGAAGTCAAAGATGTTACAAGTAGGATAAACCCAGAGAAGGGCCAGGATCAAAGAGAACTGGTCAGCCTGAGGGGAAGGGGGTGCAGGAGACACAGCTCCATCCTTCCACCCCAACTGTGACTTGCTTGGGAATGCCAGGATCCTGGCTGCAAGGCAGGATGGGCCAGTTTGTGGAGTGGCCATAGGATGGGGGTGGCCTTTTCCTAGGGCTGCTGTGTTGCTTGGCTCCTGGGGAATCATTCAACACTGTGTTCTCTGGTGCCCCCGGAATTGTGCTTCAAGGGACAGTGGGCAAGGCAACCATGGTGGCCCGCCCTGCTATTGTTTCCTTGTTCGCATGCTGCCTGCCTCTAGACTAGCAGTCAGGGGCCCTGGAACGGTCCTAACCCAGCACCCAGCATGCTCGCACACAGCGGGGAAGCTCCTTCTCTGATGGCCGAACATCCACAGAGGGCGAGGGGGGCCTGGCTGGACCTCAGGAAGCCGGGGCAGTGAGGGAGGAGCCCCCTGCTTTGCAGAGGAGGACAGGGAGGCCCTGGGACATGGACCAGGAAGCTGTGGTCCCTCCTGCCCCACCTCCCCCCATGCCCCCACCCATGTCTGGGCTCCCAGGCAGGGAACCTGATCTTTTCCTTTGTGCTGGGGCCAGGCTAGTGGAGAAACGCCCTCCAGTCTGGGAGCTGGGGAGGAGGGCGGGAGCTGGGGCAGCTGCTAGGAGCAGCGTTCTGGCTTCTTCTCAAACCCTGAGTGGGCTGTGGTCCGAGCAGTTCAGCCAATACGATTATGGTACTTTGCACTCACTTTGCACCTCTCTCTGTCTTCTCTAAGCACTTTACCCACACCCACTCCATGGCAGGTGAGCAGGCAGCAGGCAGGCCCTGAGGCCTGCGGTGGGGGTGGGGGGTGGAGTTGGGAGCTGTCTGTCTCATTGGCATGACTGCGATGTGGGGTGGGGGTGGGGGGGTGGAGGAGACCGTGGCAGTTACATGTTTTCTGATGCTGTCTTAATGTGGGTCCAGATCTCAGCCTGCTGCTCCCCCCACCCCCTGCACCCCTCCCTCGGTCTCCCCCATCCCTTATTGCTCTGTTCCTTCAGTGAACCTGGCTCAGAAGGCTTGAGGTTGGCTGGGTTTCCCATCATCTCTTCACCCTGTGCTCTGTGCTGAGCACCGCCTGGGCAGCCTCTGAGCCTGGGAGACCCAGAAAATCTCCTCCCCTGGGACCCATATAGGCCCTGGCTCCCTGAGTTCCCACCACCCACTCCTCAGCCCATCTCCCTCTGCCCCTCAGCACCTATGCTCTTTCTAGAACCAGTCTGGCTGATTGGCACTCACTTTGCCCAGCATCCCTGAAGTACGGATTCTATGTGGGGAAAAAGCTTTGCAAGGGCAGGAAGCTGTCCTGTCCCTCATATTTTTATTGCTGATGTTGACCCTTCCTGGCATCCTGGGTCACGGGCTGGGGACCCAAGGAGGAGGAAGACGCCATCAGCGGAGGAGGGGGTAGGACAGTCATTTTGCAGTTTATTGAGAAAGAGTATTGGGGACCTTATTTATTGAAAATGTTTGCAAACCAAAAAGCACCGCTAGTTTATTTGTCGCTCCTGTTGTGGCCCTCCTCCTTCTGGTTCCCTCTCTGGGGACGTCCCCCTGACAGAAGCAGTCAGCTCTGCCTGGCTGGCTCTCCAGAATAGACGCAGCGTGTGGGGGTGGAGCCCTCAATCCAATGAGAAGTGCGTTTCTCTTCAGATGGTACAGATGTTCTCACCTTCGGATCGCCCCCAGTCCCCCCCAAATCCTCGTGCCTGGGTGTCTCCCTCACCCACATTACTAGTTCCATGCTCTGTATTTCCCTCCTTCCTTTCTACTGGAAAGGACTTGGCCTTGGGGGACAAATTCCTCTTTGATGAATGTACCCTGTGGGAATGTTTCATACTGACAGATTATTTTTATTTATTCAATGTCATATTTAAAATATTTATTTTTTTATACTGAAGGAATCTTTTTTTTTAAGAAAAAAAAGAAATTAATAAAGAATCTGCTCTTGGCAAGCTCTCCAGAGTGTACTGATGTGGGGGGATGGGGTTGGAAGGGCTGGGAAGGTCTCTGTCCTGGACGCCCAGTCCAGTGGGGATCTGTCTGGCACAGGGCAGGGCGGTAGGAAGATGGGGTGCTTCCACTGGGCAAGGGCGCCAGATTGGGTAGCGGTGGGATGGGCAGAACTTGAGCACAGCCGAACAAGGTGGGTGGGGTTCCAGATCACGGGGTGCCACAGGAAAGGGATGGGCCGCCCAAAAGTGGGGAGAACTATTAGTTAATGTCTTCGCTCCTTCAGTCTCAGCCCCTCACTTCTCACTGTAGTCCCATGAGTCACCCAGAATAATCATCCCCATTAAACAGAGGGGGAAACTGAGTCTCAGAGAGATGAAGCCACTCGCCCAAGGTGACGCCAGCAGGGTGTTTAGGTCCAACCCTCTAGCTCCAAATCTCATGATCTTTCCTCTGGATGGAATGTCAGGGGCCTAGAAGATACCAGGTGCTGAGACCTCTGTCCTCAGGGAATGGTCCATTGACCACCTGAGGGGAAGTAACAGGAACAGGTTTGAATGACTATGGAGTACGAAGTTCAAGGGTCCTGTCCGAAATCACACAGGATGCTGGGGCCAGAATCAGGGTTTTTCTTTCAGGCTCTTCTGGGCCTGAGAACTCTCTACAGTGGACACTGCCATCCCTTCTCCTTCACACCTGGGGACCCCCTTCCACTGCAACCTTCTTCCCAGCCTCCTGGGACTCCTTCCTTGGGGAACAAGAGAGGTTGAAACCAGATGGTCACAGACACGGGGGCTCTGGAGCAGCCCCAAATGTCTCCACTGTACTTCGCTCTGGGGTTTGGGTCTGGGCTCCCCTAGCTGAGATTCATTTGGGGACCTGGGCAGTTTGTCTGAGAGTCACCTACGTACTTGTTCATGAATGCTTATAAGTGTCAGTTCCCGTGTTGGGTTCCAAAGGTGAATAGGATACTGGCTGTGTCTTCTGGAAGCTCCCAGGCTAATGGGGACAATGAATGAACGCATCTGGGAGTATGTAAGTGATGGAAGAGGCACACAGAAGGTGCCCAGGCCAAGGTGGAGGGAACACTCACTGCTCTAGGTGTCAGCAGGGGGCTCGGATCGTTTGCCTGTCTCCTTTCTGTGCAACGAAGGGGCTTGACCCACACCTGGCAACTTTGGCCTCACCTGGGAACTGATCAGGAATGCAGAATCTTGCCCCACACCCTACCCCAGACCTGCATGTTAAAGTCTCAGAAAGGCCACCCTGCACTCCTTCCCTCTCTTACGCCTCCTAAGTTTATTAAGACGCCAAGTGCAAATCACCAAGGGCAGTGCAGGCAGCTTCTTGGGAGGGAGAGGCTGGCTGGCCTCCTGGAGTCAGACCCACAGCTGTTTCGGATGGTCTCAGCCCCTCCCAGCCGGCTAAATCCTCTACTGGGCCACACCCCGCCATTGACCCAGCCCCCAATCTTCCCCCTGCACTCATGGGAGACAAGGTTGAAGCTTTTCAAAAGAAACCTTTACTAGGAAACAAAAGGAAAACAAAACAAATGCTAAGGCACATAAAAGGAAGTACAGGGATGTCAGATCCCAACTGCCTTCCTGTGGGGCTGGCTGGGGGGCCCTCAGGTTCTTCCCTGCTTCTGTCTGGGTTGCTCTCAGTCCCCGAGGACAGGGCAGGTGTTCTGTTCTCTGCCTTGCCCTGGCCAGAGAGAACAAAGGACTCTTACCTGGTTATTGGGTCACACTCCCAAGAAGAGGGGAAAACAATCAGTTGGTGGGAGGCAGGGAGGCCCCCTGCTCTGCTGAGAAGCCCCCTCCCTCTACCCATTGAGGCCTGGGTACTCTGCTGGCTCTGTCACATGCAGTCCTGTGACCCTTCCAGGTGAGCTCAGCTCCCTTATCTGTGAAATTGCAAGAGGAATCGGTGATGAATGCTATTTTATCATCTTCACAAGGCTGCCAAAAGGAGCCCACGAGAATGCTGCGTGAATCGGGACGGGCGAGCCCATCCACAGGTGGAGATGGAGAAAGCAGAAGGAATGTCAAATACTGGTGCACTCTCTGCAAGGAAAAAGGGGTCCTCTCCCCCCAGTGAATGCAGAAGCGTGGGTCTGACAGCTCTGAGTCCAAAGCTGGGGGGCCAGCCTGATAAGGAAGGGGATCGTCAGGGTGAACAACCTACGGGCTAATTGCTGCTCTGACAGTACTGGAACCCAGGCCTAGAGGAGACCTGTGTTACAGAAAAAGAGGCTTCTTGACTTCACATAGGAAGGAATTCAACCATGAGCCAATATAGACTTTAAAGTAAAAGAAAGTTTATTTAGCAGCGAGTAACTAAGAAAATAAGACAGGGTGGTAGTCTCTGATCGCGAGTGGGAGAGAGACCCCCCTCTGCCTGTGGGGCTAGGGTTTCTATGTGTTTCTTGTTTCCATGGACAACCTCTTGGTATGAAAAACTTACGCAAGATACAAGAATAGGGACAGGTTTACCCTTTAACTTTTGTAAGGTATTGCCTGTGGCTTGTTTATAATAGGGTTAATTACAGGAATGGCCATAATGGAATCCTTGCTCAACAGGCTTCGGATGGTGTGTTCTGTGTGACTGATTAACATCTGCCTGAGTTCTGGGCCTTGGCGCACAGAGGTAGGTAGCAGGCTTGGAATCCAACCTCCTAGTTCCCTCTTCCGTAAGACTAGGCCTCACGCCCCTTCCCTATATTACTTGCACAGACGGATTTCCTCACCTCAGGGAGGTGGTGGAGCGAAGGGCAGCCCAGATACCCAGCTAAGCCACCTCCTGTCCTGGCTCTTGGGAGGGGGGACGGGGGACACCCACCCCAACAGGATGATGGCCAACAGCTATCTGGCTGGATGCACAAGCCCACGGGCTCTGTGATATCTCTGGACTTTACAGTTTACAAAGCATTTTCTTACCTGTCATCAGATCCTCCCAACCATTCTGAAGGTGGGACTAGAGGACTGTCTTCTCTGGGAGGCTAAGGGACTATCCTGACATCACTTGTGAGACACTTACTTATCTTTATCATCTGTCACTCACCTGGTCAAGACCAGCAAGGGCCTCCGTGAGCCAGGCTTCATACTCAAGTTGCTCAAGGCTTAGAAATAGAAAAAAGAGAATTTCCCAGGTCACCTCTGCCCTGAATTCAGACGCTGTCTTCGGGAATTCACTTATCGTGTTAAACAACCACATTTTCAGCAATAAAATTAACATCCTAACGGAACCACTTACCTTATTTATGCAATACTCTTTGTTCTAAACAGCACACAAAACAGCTTACAACAGGAGGCACGTAATAAAAACACCGATACAATAGATAAAGTGAATCGGCATCAGAGACGATATCAACAGTGAGAAAACTAAGACCACAGAAAGAAAGAAAGTAAATGTTTCAGATCACGAGGGGCCACAAACTTACCATGGCTGAGCTTCAAAGTAAGCCCTGAGATTCCTGGCAGCTAAAGGAAAAGGGGAAATGTGATCTGCAACCGAGCAGTTCTCACAGACAGAGAGGAGGCCTCCTTGAACCTCAGGGAAAACAGAAACTGTCCTCGGACTGGGTTCTAAAGGGAATTTCTCCCTTGAGACCCATGGTGGGTAATGGGTGAAATGATAG
This sequence comes from Rhinolophus sinicus, assembly GCF_057876585.1. Lineage (NCBI taxonomy): Eukaryota > Metazoa > Chordata > Mammalia > Chiroptera > Rhinolophidae > Rhinolophus > Rhinolophus sinicus. Next base: position 21,700,644 of record NC_142509.1, read on the forward strand.
GATCCGTCTACGGCGAATGGATCCCGAGGGTCCATTTCTGGAGAGATCTTTGCAACAACGAATGATCAGCATTCAACGCAATCCAATGAAAGGGACTCTAGAAGAGCCCTGGGTGACACAGACTTCTGAGTCCTGAGGATGAGGCAGGGGTTGAATATGCCTCAGAAGACCCCGTGTTCCCAGGTTTTTGAAAACATTTTTACTGATGTATATTCTACCTACAACATGGACATCAGATAACTTCCTGCCTCCTGGAAGATTCTGTGAGGCTGGAGTGACATTAGGAGGTGCATGAGGGGAGAGGTGAGAAGGATGGCAACCGGACGGGAGCAGGGATTTGGGGGTGGGTGGGCCTTGAGTCTCTGTCCCCGCCTCGCTCCAAGGCCACTGGGGTCCTCTGGGGCCCAGCAGAAAACCTTCTGCTGACCACTGGCTTCAGTATCCAGGACACTTCCCACACCCCCTCCTGCCAGAGCAGAGCCCAGCTTGAATCCTTCTTTTTGACTTGGGGGAAGCACCACCCTGCTTTGGCCTCACTTCAGGGGCCAAGTATTTCAATTATGAGGACGTGGTCAAGTCCTGCCCACTCCAGTCTCAATGATGAGGCGGTGAAGAGAGGGTGTCTCTGGGGGAAGAGGTGGGTGGCGTGCAGAGGGAGCCGCAGACGGCAGAGGGGATGGGGGGCTGAGTGGGGTTAACCAGCAGACAGGCCTTCTCTGCAGACTGAGAACAAAACCACCAGCCAGAGGAAAATATGTGCGAGGCATTTTTGTAATTCCAAGAGGCTCGGTCCAGCTCTTGCCTAGACGGTCAATGAATCAAAGCCGGGAAGGGCTCTACCTGTCAGCAGGCTTCCTCCTGGCCCTGCTCACCAAGGCCCCACCCCTCCGGCCAAGCAGGCCAGCTGGAAGTCGCCCAGTTCCCCAGAAGGATGGTTCTTTGGAAAAGAGTGTGCCACAGGCAAAGGCCAGACACGGGCAGCCCGTGGACAGAATTTTTGGCATCTTCCTTTGCCTGCTCTGCTCACGCTGTCTAGGAAAGGGGTGCAGCCTGCATCATTTGCTACAGTGGGTTAAATGGTGGCCCCTGGAAAGATAGATCCACATCCTAGTCCCTGGACCCTGTGAGTGTGTCCTTATTTGGAAAAAGAATCTTTGCAGATGTAATTAAGTTAAGGATCTCAAAGTGAGATCATCCTGGATTATCTGAATGAGCCCTAAACCCAAGGACAAGTGTCCTGATAAGAGACCCACAGAGAAAAGGAGAGAAGGCCACGTGAAGGCAGAGGCAGAAATTGGAGTGACGTGGCCACAAGCCAAGGAATGCCTAGAGACGTCAGAAGCTGGAAGAGGCAAGGAAGGATCCTCCCCTAGAGGCTTTGGAGGGAGCTCAGCCTTACCAACGCCTTGGCTTTGGACTTCCAGACTCCACAACTACGAGAGAAGAAATGGCTGTTGTTTTAAGCCACCCAGTTTTGGTCAGGTGTTACAGTAGCCGGGGGACATTAATCCATCCACCCATCTACCCCCTCCAAAAGGCCATGCATTTTCATTTTGCAAATCATGCAGCTGGTCTTGCCCAACTCAACCTTCTCGGCTCACCGACCCACGTCCCGTACCCACGTCTCCTTTCCTCAAGCCACAGTGGTCTCTGAAATGTCACATCTTTTCACCTCTCCACACTTTTGCTTTGGCTCTTCCCTTTGTCTGGAATGCCCTTCCTCCTTTGCCATGCAGAAAATTCTTTCTGATCCTTCAAGACCCAGCTCAAATGTCACCTCTTCCATGAAGTCTTCCTTGACTCCTTCAGTTTGACTCTCCTAAGTCCACATGAGCTCCAATTATATGTTTGCACGGAGCTCTAGAATTCACCAAGCTCTTCCTTTATATGATCATATAAAGGACAATGGGACAATGTCCATTCACAGGGACAAAGACACCTTCTGTTTATTGAGCACCTACTATGCACAGAGCATATTATAGGTACTTTACCAGGTAATAGAAATAATAGCTTATATTTACCGAAGGCCTGTGCCAGGCACATAACCATGTTACCTTATGCAAAACGAGTAGAGCCCAGACCGGCCACATCCACAGCCCTGAGAGCTGAGAAATTTAGTCCCACCTCAGACAGGCCAAACTGGAATCTGCCTTTCAGTGCAATTCTCAGGGGATTTTGTGCATTCGAGTCTGAGAAGGGCTGACCTATAGCACCCGACAAAGCACCAGGGCTCTGACATGCCTGGGTTTGAATCCTGGCTGTGTCCTTTCCAGCTGTGGGAGCTCAGGCAAGTTTCTTCAATTCTCTGTGCGTCAGTTTCCTCATCTGTCCCATGAACTTCCATGGCCATTGAGAGAAGCAGATGTGACGATACCTGGCACAAAGGGTAAGCAGACCAGGTGGTATCTGGGTTTGTAAGTCCCCTCAGCCTCCCTCTGCTGTCTAGAACTTTTGAAACCCCCCTCCCATAATGGTGATTCTTCTAAGGGAAACCTCAGATCTCCTGGAGGTAGCAGAGGAGGTATTGGGGCTTAAACGGGGGGCTTTCTGTTTCCCCCTGCACCTGGAACCCCAGTACCCTCCACTCAGTTCAGCCTACTACATCTTCTAGGTGCCTCCCCTTCTCCCAGGACCCCCAGGGAGGTCCTGCTTCCCAGCAGCAGTGAACCCCCAAGGAGGTGCTGAAGGAGGGGGAGCCGGGTGTGAGGTCAGCCCCACGTCAGCCCCTCTCGCTTTCTGTGCCGCGGCTGGGAAGAGGCCACTGAGCCGGTGCCAGCCACGGGGGAGGTCTGTCCCCTGCTCTGAGGCCAGACCACAGGCAGCCACTGCTGGGCTGCAGCCAGACTGGGGGGAAGTGTTCTCAGCCCCCAAGCTCCTCTCTGTCTAGCCCTCGGGACCCCTCCCCGACCCCATATCCCAGCACTCGCCAAGGGCTCTTCCAAGCAGGTGAGGTCATTCTCTCCACCAGACCAGCCTGATGCAAAAAAGTCAGCCACCCACATGGCAGGACTCCTGCACCCCCAAGTCTCCTGTCCAAACCTTCTCCCAAGCCCAAGCCCTGGGCCCCCGATTCTCTCCACTTCATTCCGTCCTGGGGGCCCTCAGGAGTGAGCCTGACACACCTGGTGGGGGAACGGAGCTGGGTGAGTGGAGTGGAAACATGGGACAGACAGATTCCCAGACCACCCTCCAGAGTCTGCATGGGTTCGTGAGGACAGCCCGGAGTGGGCCCTTGAACTAGCTCAGGGGCGCTCTGGTGCACAGACAGATCCCGGAACCTCTGGCTCCAGGCATCGTCCACTGTCTACAGAACACAGGCTGCATGGACTGTGGTTTAATCTGTGTTCACAGCCAACTTGTATCACTGCTTGATCAAGATAAAACCTTTCTGCGTTTTTAGGGTTTTCCAACAATTCCGTTCTGGATGCCCAGATGTTTTTGTCAAAAGTCTGGGGAGGCTCGTGGGTTCCTCCAGCAGACCCCTGAGAAGGGTCAAACCTCTGAGTTAGTCAAAATCAGTAGTTCTCAGCTGGGAATGATTTCATCCCAACCCTCCCCTCGCCCCACCCAGGACATTTGACAATGTCTGGAGACATTGTTGGTTGCCACACACTACTGGTTGGTGTGCTACTTACTGGCATCTAATGGGTAGAAGTCAGGGATACTCCTAAACATGCTACAGTGCACAGGACAGTCCTCCACCACCAAGAATCATCGGCCCAAATGTCACTTGTGCCGTGGTTGAGAAGCCCTGGTCAAAATGAATCCATCAGTAGGCCCATCAACTCGCAGCATCTAATCTGCTCCCAGAAAAGATCCAGCCCTGCCAGAAACTGCCTGGATCCATGCCTTCAGGTCCTGTTTGTGGGTGCATGTGTGTGTGCGTGCACACACACACGCACACACATGCGCACACACGCATGCACACACAAGCATGCACGCACACGTGCGCACACACGTGCACACACACACACATGCACACAAACCCTAGAAGTTAACAGTAATGCCAGTTCCTACACAGACGCGTTGGGCAGCCCCTGGAAAGCTCGGAGGACGAGGAGTGAGGAGGCCTTCATCCTGGTTGTGGACAGGCCTCCCTATTTCTGTGTGCCCCAGACCTGTCACTTCACTTCTCTGAGCCTCAGCTTTCACGTCATGAAATGAGACTGGTTTAAGAGAGCACAGGCTTTTGTACCAGAGAGCCTTGCATTCAGATCCTGGCTCTGTCCCTGACCCCCTACAGGAATCTGGGATCCCCATACTTGTCTTCTCAGAGTTCCCATTTCCACGCATGTAAAATGGAGACCCCATGTCTTACTTCATAGACTTTCTGGGAAGACAAAGGGAGATAAACACAGAAGGCGCCCAGCCCAGTGGCACCTGCATGGGTTCTCTTTCCTGTCACTTCCAAGGTTCTCAGCAACCCAGAAGCTATGCCAGGGTCAGCCACTGTGACCCACCAGCCTGAGGTTGCAGATAAAAACAGGACACTGCAATTCAAATTTAACTGGATGTCTTGCATTTTTATTTGCTAAATCTGGTCTGCTGCCTGCTTTTGTAAATAAAGTTTTGTTGGGACACTGCTATGCCCACTCATTTCCGTAATGTCTCTGGCTGCTTTTTGTGCTACGGTAGAGTCAAGTATGTGCAACACAGACCTCAATGGTCAGCAAAGCCTAAAACAGTATTGGACTCTTTACAGGAAAAGTTTACTGCGCCCTGGTCTATGTTGGGAAATAAATTGTCTCAGGATGGTCGGGTGTGTGTCTTCAGACCTGGCCTTTCACTGACTTTTGAGTGACCTTAGCAAAATTCTTTCCCCTCTCTGGGTCCAGTCCTTACTTCCTTCATTTGTTCAACAAATATATATTAAATGCCTACTATGTGCTAGATGCCACTGGACATGGGTCCGGTTCTCATGTGGCTTCAGTTCAAGTTGGGGGAAGAGATAATGAAAGCGTCCACAAGCTGGTGACCAAAGCTGGTGTCAACAGGTAAGAAAAGGCCCTGGAGGAATTACCAAGGATGCTGTGGCAGAGCTGGGTGGCCGGGAAAGTGACATTTGAGCAGAAGCCTGAAGAGGAGGAGGAACCTTGGTTTTCCCATCTGCTGCCTTCTCGGGGCTGCCGGGATGCTCAGAGGAGATTGGGTAGCTCTGGCCAAGAGGCACCATTTCTCCTAAATCCATTTGCGTGAGACCTTTTGGTTGGGAGGGGAGAGGTCACTGACCAGCAGGGCTGCCACCTGGTGGGGGGTGAGGGTGAGGGCATGGGGCGTGAGGGGTGGAGAGGGGGGAGGGGAGAAAGGCCCTAATTCTGACCAAGGCCAGCAGCAACCTCCCTTCCTGTTTTCCTGTACCCCCTCCCAGGAGTGTCCTGTCCAGAGCCCACAGCTGGTCGAGCTGGCCGGACACCAGCAGCCTGGCCGGAGGACCAGGAGGGCTGGACCGCATGGACTTCCTGCCGAGTATAACTCATCCCCCTGGGCCGGGCAGACCTGGGCAAGATGGTCCAAAGGCTCGCTTCCACACACCTGACCCGGATGTCCTGGGACGTAATGAACATGGCCTGGGCCTGTCTGGATGGAAATGGTGGTTGAGAGCAGTGGTTTGACAGCAGCCAAGCCGACTTTAAAGCCCTCCTCATGCTCCCCACACCCCCTGAACCCCAGCAACAGCATTTTATTCCCTACATTCCCTCTTCTGGGTGGGAGCTTCCCAGTTCTGAGTTTTTATCGTCTGTATCAGTTTTCTGCTGGATTAACCCAATGAACAAATTCCCAACGATGATGGCATGATGTCAGAGGTGCTGGTGGCCAGTGGAGACACCACTAGGTCACACATTTACATTTTAATTGGGGCCTTCAGTGCCCTAAGGCAAATGAGTGACTAATGGTGGAATTTTAGGCACATGGCAAGTTGGTGGGGGGTAAGGCCCCTTGGGTTACAGTGCATATAAAAAAGTAGTCCCTTACAGGTGAACAGGGCTATAAAGTTTACTAACGTAAAACTCATCTCATAGGCATTCATTTATTTAATTTTATAATAGCCCTACTGAAGAGGCAGGTCTCATTTTAGACTTTCATTCATGTAGTCATTCAGTGCCTGGCTCTGCGCCAGGTACTAGAACCCCAGAGTGAAAACACAAGGTCCTTTTGAGAGGGAGGCCATGTGGTCACTGTAATACAGCAGACAACTGCCAAAAGGAGCCTGGAGGAAATGGAGCCTGAGAGAAGTGGTGAGTTTCCCGGGAAGGACCCACTCGACCCCAGCCTTTTGACGCCTGGTCCAGGGTTCATGCCTCTGTCCCTACATGGCCCAAAGAGGGTTCCACTGCTCTCCATTCTCAAGGGAAGCTCTTTTGGGGGTCAGAGAATGAAAAAACTTCGCATCAGAAAACTTTGGGAAGCACTGGGTGAAACAAAATAAAAAGACGTCTCCGTTGTGGGACTTCTCAGAGCCTTTAGGACAGTCGGGGGGTGGGGGGACGGAGTATGTAGTGTGCCTATGGATCTTGTGGGACTACATTCCATGGACATGGGCTGGGAAGTGATGATCCATCCACTTCTTTTAATGTCCTGTTAGGCATCTTTCTCAAAGGCCATCCCCTGCCTAACCCACATGAAGGCTGGTGCAGGACTCAATGCTGTCTGCTTTGTCTCTTCCATGCCCTGAGACTTGCAGCGTGAGCTGGGCTTCTTGAACAGAAGGAGAGAAGGAGGAGAGTCTACTGGGCACAGCTCCCCCAGCCCCAAATCTGTTTCATCTCATACCTGCCAAGCCAGGGCCTGGAGGTGCAGGGCACACGGCTCCCACAGGAGGGGTCCCAGCAGAGGTGTCTCCATTTCCTCCCAGCCACACCAGGCCTGGCCCAGGGCCCAAATCAAGGCTGGGGCCTGCATAATCTTTCTAAAACACAAATTGACCCACGCAGCTCCTGATTAAAACCCTCAGTGGCTCCCTGGTACTCTCAAGGTCAAGTCCAAAGCCTTAGCCTGTGCTCTGCCCACCCCGGAGCCCCATCACTTCCTGTTTGACGCTCTAGCAAAATCACCAGGACACACATACTCATTTCTGCATCCCTGCTTCTGCACACCCGGATCCCACGCTGAGAACACCCTTCCCATTCGTCTTCCTCTGTATGATTTCATTCCTCCTTAGAGGTTCAGTGTGGGCCTCTTGTCTTGCGAGAATTCTCTCTACAACCCCAGATTGGTCTGTCCCCGACATTCTAGGAAATGATCTTGTGTGAGTCGCTCTCCCCAGCTAGACCGCAGAGCCCTGTCCTGTTGCCCCAAGGCCTCAGAGCTGCACAGAGGACCATCCCATTGCTGGCCCCCCAAACTTGTACTGACTCCTGTGTGTCAAGAGATCCATGGGGGCCCCAGGGAAGAGTGTAGCTCACAGGCTGGCTGTGTGGCTTTGGGCAAGTTCCTGGACTTCTCTGTGTCTTCTTCTCTTCTGTAGAATGGGGTCACTCTGAGTTGATAGATGTGCAACATTGAACAATGTCTGGCCTGTGCTAAGTGATATGCATGTTATGATACGAGGACAATGTTGGCATCAGCACTGGGGTCCCTGTGCCAGCTTTGTCAGTGATTGGCCAACCATGAGCAAGAGCCTTTTCTGAGCTGAGCCTCAGCATCCCCAACCTCAAAACGAAGCTGTGGGATGGTTGATCCATATAGTGGGTTGATTGGCGCCCCTCCCACCCCCACCCACATCCCTGAATGTATCAGTGTGACCTTATATGGAAAACAGGTATTTGCAGATGTCATTAAGTCAAGGATCTCTAGATGAGGTCATCCTGGGTTATCCAAGTGGGCCCGGAATCTAATGACAAATGTCCTTGTAAGAGAAAGGCAGAGAGAGGTTTGAGACACACAGAGAGGAAGGACATGTGAAGACAGAGGCAGCCACAAGCTAAGGGACGCCTAGAGTCACTTTCTAAAAGGCACCTGGAAGAGACAAGGAAGGATCCTTCCCTAGAGCCTTCAGAGGGAACACGGCCCTGCCGACACCTTGATTTCAGACTTCCGGTCTCCAGAACTAAGACAGGATAAATGCGTATTGTTTTAAGTCACCCAGTTTGTGGCAATTTCTTATGGCAGCCACAGGAAACTCATATAATCCGTAAAGGGCTCTCCTAGCTCTAACAAGGACTGACTCAGAGATTCTCACTATTATCAGACATGTTCCCCATGGGCAGCCCCAGGGTCCTTGAAGCTTGAGAATCTGACTCTAGAAGGAGAAACCTTATTCTTTCTCTAAGATATCGATCCTAGAGCACATACCCTTCCTCTCTCATCATCCCTTAATGACCTACCAATACTTGAGGCAGTTAGAGGGGGAGGAGTCTTTTGACATCTTCCCTCATGTCTCTGTGCCTTAGCACAGGCTGTTCCCTTTGAGGGAAATGCTGTTCCCCAGCGCCTCCACTTGCCACTTGGCTACTTAGCCTCTAAGTGTGCTCAGACATCCCTTTCTCAATGAAACCGTCTCCAAAAGCTCACTCACCAGCTGCTTGGCATAGTTAACTCTTGGCCCTTTGTCCCTCTGGTGTAGCAGAGGCCATGCCTTTATTCATTTCTCTGTTATCAGCATCTAATTCAATCCTCAGCCTAGAGCAACTACTCAACCCATGTGTGTTGATGGGAAGGTGTGCTCCCGTCAAACACCCCCAGTTTCCAGACGAGGAGACCAAGCCCGGGTTTGCTCATAGCTACTGGGCGGATGGTGTGGGAGGCCTCTGACAGTGGAATTGAAACTCTGGCTGCAGCCACTTGCACGTGATTCTACCTCTCTGAGCCTCAGTTTCTTAATCAGTAAGAAAGTGAAAAGAATGTATAGCAAACCTCAAAGGGACAAGAAAGTGCTTATGCGGCATTTTAGAGTGACAGCCTCATGACAGCTGGTCTCTCAGGGCTGTGGCTGCTGCTGTCAGGCTGGGACAAGACCTGGGTGTCTCCTCTCTGGTCTCTGTCATCCAAGCACAGCGGGGCCTGCCTCCCGGGTGTGCTCATGGCCTTGGCCTGTAACCCTTTCTGGGGTAATGAGTTCCATAAGTTTATCTTTGCTGAGTACTCTGAATTCCTGTTTATCCAGAGACCCACGGAAACAAACAGAATACTCGGATGAGTGGAATTTTCCATCTCAGCATGTTCAGAGATAATCCGAGTCACAGTTGTCCCCAGGCCCTGAGGGCCCATCATGTACACACACACACACACACACACACACACACACGAGGTTCAGTTGCATTTCATCATTTGGTGAGGTCAGTTATAGAAGTGCAGATTGCTGGAGCTAGAAGAGCCTCGAAGAACCCCCCTCCTCCACCCCTGTGGGTTTCAAACTGGGCCCTGAGGAGCTCTGTGGGGCGGGGAAGTGACCCAGGGCTATTTTGGGGTAGGGTGGGGAATAGGGCACATGGAGAAGGCAGAACTCAGAGTTTTCCATATTGGGATAGCACGTGAGAGTTTCTTTAAGAAGGGGGCTTCCTTTACTAAAAACAAGATGAAAATACCCACAAAAGGTCGGAAACCACCAGTGTAGCTCAAATCTTTCTCACTTTACAAAAGAAACCTCTGGGACCTGAAACGCTGGAGCGACTTGGCAGAGGTCACCTGGCTGACGGTCCAGTAGGGGGCTGGATCCCGAGGCCACAAAGGGTGGTGGGCTTCCCGCCATCCTGAGCCATGAGTCCCACTGAATCAGAACACCCTCTGCCCTGATCATGCCCCAGCTGGGACGTGAGTGGGCTTCCTTCATTTATCTCAAAGTGACCTCCATCCAGCTTTGAAGAATCGGACCCTCTCAGGGATGCAGGGTTCCTGGGGTTTGCTAACAAGTCTGTGGTCACTCTCCCTAGCCAGGTTGTCTTCTGCAGAGGAGGAAGTGTTCTGCCCATGTAGCCCACCTCTCGTCCTCCCTTTCTGGACACGGGCTGGCCCCTGGATCAGAGACCCATGATGGGAGGAACTGGAGAGCAGTGTGGCAGCGGTGGCTTCCCAGGGGGCATTTGGGGCTCTCGTGGGCAGTGCAAGGAGGTGGGTAGCTCAGCTGCAGACTCAGGCAGCTCTGCTGACCAGGCTGGTTAGTGATGCTCTGAGCTGACATCCTGGCCTCCCCTCCCTCAGTGCACGTGTATGGGTCCCTGCTGTGTGGGACCCATTGGTGAGCAAGACCCAGGTGGCCCTCCAGGAGCCCGCCATCTCTCAGGAAGACAGATATGGAAGCAGTCAGAGGCTGTGCTATTTGGGGGAGCAATGGTAAGAGGAGTGACACTGGAAGGTAAAGATGAATTGAAATAAGCCAGACAGGAGTTGTGGGAAACGGTGTAAGAAGACAGACTGAGCAAGGCAGATTGCGACATTAAATGAGATGATGCATATAAGACTTTTAGCATCATACAGTCCACTGGGGCTCAAACTATAATAGCAGTTCTTGTGGTTCCTTGTCTAGAATGACAGAATCAGAGGATCTTAAAGGTCATGTAAGCCAGTGGTTCTCAATTGGGGGTGATTTTTTCTCAGGGGACACATGGTAATGTCTGGAGACATTTTTGATCGTCACAGAGGTTAGGGAGGGTGGTGCTATGGGTATGAGTGGGCAGAGACCAGAGAGATTGCTGAAAATCCTTCCGGGGCAAAGGACAGCCCCTACCTCAAAGAATGTCAGTTATGCCACATGCCACGGTTGTGAAGCCTGGCTCTCGGCTTACCTCCCTCAGAATCCACTCCCCTCTGAGCTGTCTCCACTAACGGATTGTCAGGCCTGCACTTGAGGCCCTTTCAGTGACGGGGAGTTCACTACCCCCCAGGCAGCAGGCTTTCGTAAGCTCAGTATATTCACAATGTTCCTTTTCACAATGAGTTGAAATCCCTGTCATGTTCCAATAACCTCCAAGCCTTTCTCGTAGTTCCAGCCTTGGAATAGCCTAATTCAGTATCTGCATGAGCAGCCTTCAAATAGTTGAGCCCAAGTTTGTGACTCTTCCTTGCTCCAGGCCAAACACCCTCCATAAGATCCAAGAAGTTCTGCGTGTGTGAAAAGCACAGGGATGTCACCACCTCCACACAGGAACCAACATGGCCAGCTGGCAATGAGGTCCAAGTCCCTAATGTCCCGTGTTCTCCTGCCTGCTGCATGATGCTGTCAGTCATGTAGCTTCTCTGAGCCTCAGTTTTATCTTCTGTCAAATGGGTAGAAGTTCACCTGCCTGGTCTTCCTTGTTCAGTGCTGTGACACTCAGAGGAGGTAACAGATGGGAAGATGCTTTGAAAGGTGAAAATGCTGCACAGAACAGTATAAAGGGTTAATATCCTCATGCCCAGTGTACCCTTCCCCTAGATCTGCATCATGGCCCAGGTATTTTCACATATGTGACTGTCTTTCTCCCTATTCGCTGATTGCACAGGCAGAGCAGCAATGGTGAACCCATTTTACAGATGAGCAAATCAAGGGGCAGAAACTGCAAATAAGACACGACAGGGGCAAATGGCGAACCCAGTCCTCTGGCCCCAAATTCAGGACCATAAATGCCAAGGAGGGATGGAAGGAGGCCACCACAAGTAGGAAGAGAAATGTGTCAGGCTTGAGAAGAGGAGAGGCTAAAAGGCGCTCTCAGTGGGAAGCACCCCACCATTGCCAGGGTCTGCTCCCTCCCTCTCCATACACACTTCTTTTGTCCCTTCCATGCTGCCTGTAGTTGAGTTTACCCGAACACAACTGGAGGGGTGTCATGGGCCCACACCCAGGGCACCTGCTTCTCTCTCACACCTCCCTCCTCTTTCGTTTCCTCTTGTGGCTTTGGTTTCCTTCCTTCCTTCAAAGCTCATGGGTTCTCTCCTTTAGAAGTCACTTTCTTTTCTTTCTTGGAATCTGCCCAGGGAGAGGCACCTGCGTTTCTGTTTCAATTTCTCCTCAGGCACCCGTGTTTCCTAGGAAGGTCATAGAGGGGGATGTGGCCTGTGGGCAATAGGTCATCATCCAGCTTTACCAGGCTGGGAAGTTGTGTCTGAGAGGCCCCAGGCCCTCTGTTTCCAGGCCCTGACACCTGACAACCCCCTCTCCACCCTATGTGTCATCAGTTTGCCATCTTTACTCCAATCTCAGCCTCAGAGACTCACAGCTTCAGAGATTTTGTTGTTGGAATCCAGGCCCAGAGAGGGGCAGGGGCTTGCATGAGGGAACACAGCCAGGTATGGGCAGACATGAGTCCCCTGCCCTTCCTACTGTGCCAGGCAGAAATCCTTTCTCAGCCTTTTTCCCACTCTCACCCAGCCCCTCAGAACATTCCCTGAGTGTGATTCTGCCCCCTCCACCTGTGACGTCTTTTTCTCCCCCTCATTTTCTTGCCCAACTCATGTTTTAGGACTCAGCTCAGTATCACCTACTCCAGGAAGCCTCCCTGGATTGCCTCTCTCTCACCTCAGTTTCCTAGGTTGAGAGGTGTCCTCGTCTCTTTCCACAGTACTATACCAACATGGCTTCATGTGCAAAATGTGTTACTTTCACACCAGGGCCCTTCTTACCCTAATCCCGGCCTGTGCTTTCTGGTACTATGAATGAAATTGCTTCCCTACTCTCCCTCACTTGTGAGCTCCCTAAAGCCTGCACCTTAAACCTTTTCTTTTTAAGACAGGTTTATTGAGATAGAATTTATATACCATACAAGTTACTCATTTAAGTGGTTTTTTAGTATATTCACAAACATAGGCAAGAATCACCACAGTCAATTTTAGAGAATTTTCATCACCTCATAAAGAAAGACCATACCCTTTGGCTATCATCCATCCTCAACCCTGAGCGACCACTACTCTCCTTTCTGTCTCCATGGATTTCCCTATTGTAGACATTTCATATGGATGAAATCATATAATATGTGGACTTTTTGTGACTGGATTCTTTCACTTAGCATAATGTTTTCAAGGTTCATCTGTAGTGTATCATGTGTCAGACTTCAACCCTTTTTATGGCTGAATAATATTCCATTGTATGGAGAGACCACATTTATCCATTTGGGTTGTTTCCACCTTTGGCTCTTATGAATAGTGCTGTTATGAAGATTCCTGTACATGTATTTGTGTGGACATACGAGATCGGACAATTAAGTTTGCGAACTCATCCTAGAAAAAGTGCTACATACCTCATTGCTGAATATCACTACGGTCACCTTCAAAGTACTCCCCTTGGGAAGCTATGCACCGATGCCAGCCCCTAGTCCACCCTTCAAAGCAATTTTGGAACTCTTTCTGGAATGGCCATCAGAGCTGTCATCGTATTACCCTTGATGTCCTGAATGTTATCCAAATGTCTTCCTTTCAATGTGTCCTTTATCTTCTGGTAAAGAAAGAAATCATTGGGAGCCAGATCAATCAGGTGCATAGGGAGGGTGTTCCAATACAGTTATTTGTTTACTGGCTAAAAGCTCCCTCACAGACAGGGCCGTGTGAGCTGGTGCATTGTCGTGATGCAGCTCTTGCATGAATTGTTGGCGAAAAGTTCAGATCGTCTAACGTTTTCATGCAGCCTTTTCAGCACTTCCAAATAGTAAACCTGGTTAACTGTTTGTCCAGTTGGTACAAATTCATAATGAATAATCTCTCTGATATAAAAAAAGGTTAGCAACATCATTGCGACAAGTTTGCGAACTTAATTGTCAGACCTTGTATGTTTTCATTTCTCTTGGATATATAGCTAAGAGTGAAATTCCTCCTGGGTCAGATGGTAATTCTATGTTTAACTATTTGCGGAACTGCCAAATGCCTTCTAAAGTGGCTGCACTATTTTACATTCCCACCAGCAGTGTGTGAGTGTTCTGATTTCTCCACATCGTGTCCAGTTATCTAACTTTTGATTCTAGACATCCTAGTGGGTGTGAGGTGGTCAGCCTTACATCTTTTATTTGCCAGGCAGTGGAGCCCTGGAGGCAGACCCTGGGCTGGGAGCCCAACTCTTCACTTCTGTTGGAGGACTTTAGGCAAGGTCTCTTCACCTTGCTGAACTTCAGGATTCTCTTCTGTGGAATGGAATAGTGGTAGGTGGTTGAGAGAGAGTGAATGTAAAGTATTTAGCATAGCTGACACGTGCTCAATCACTGTGAACTACAATAACAGCTACGATGATCACTCTACAAGCCTGGAAGTTTCTGGCGCATGGTGGGCCCTCGTGAGTGTGGGTAGCAATAGTACCCTGGGGAGGGCATCCGCTGCGGACCTGGCCTGGATGAGAGGGGGCTGGGGAACTGCTCACAGCCTCCCTGTCCAGGGCCGCTTGGCCAAAGCCCCGTCCAGGCTGGCTCTTGTCTGGCATGGGGAACAGTTTTCTTTCTACAGGCATTTGGAGACTCAGCACATGTAAGCCTGCTCCTGATGGTTTGAATTAGAAAGCAGCTGATGCTTTCTGGAAAACCCAGGGAAAAACATTACTGTTGGAAGCCAGTCTCCTTATTGGCAGAGCTGACTGCCCTGGCCTGGCATTCCAGAGCACAAAAGCCTTTGCTGGCAAAATCGGAGACTCCTCATCGGGAGCTCCCCTCCTTCCCTCCCTCCTTCCCATCCAGCCGTTGCTGGGCCTGGCAACACTTGCTGTTGGACGGGAGTTGGGACAAGAATCCTCTGGCTGTCTGGGCCCATCCAACCGAGCAGCACATTGGTGGATGGAGGTCTGACCCAACTCCCAGCCTGGCAAAAGTGGTGCCCTCTGGGGAAAAGGGAGGCGACTGGGGTGGGAACAGGACCAGGAGGAAGGTGGCAACAGGATGGCTGGACACTGAGCTCGGAAAAAGAGAGATGGTGCTACTACTTTCATTGGACAGATGAGGTAACTGAGGCTCAGAGAGGTGATGTCACCTGCCCATGGTCACAGAACCAGTGAGTGGTGCCCTGAGGACTGGACCCTAGGCCAGCTCTGAGACCCCACCTTGCCTTTTCAAGCCGAGAATAGGACTAAAAATGCTTTGCAAATCCAAAGGCAGGGTATATGTGAGGGGCTTTGAATATCATTCTTACCGCTGTTTCCCTGGTCCAGCTTTGCTCTTTTTCTCCCCACCTCCCTGACCTGGAGCCGCCCAGGGGAGGTGGCCAGAGGAGGCTGGCGGGGCCTCCCTTCGAGCCAGCCACTGGCCCTGCTGTGGCTTCTGCTTGGTCACTGACAGTTTGAGCCGCATGACCGGGCTGCCTTATCTTCTCAAGGGCAGCAGCTTTGTGCTCTGAGAAGCCTGGCTTCAGATGGGCAGTGGCGATTGTCAAGATCTGCAGCACCCTGATAAAGCCATGGCAGCACGGGGCCAGACGGATGGAAGGTTCCCTCACGCCCCTTCCTTCACTGCCCCAACTGCCCCGGCTCCTTAAGCTCCTTTCTCTTCCTCATCAGGACAGATGGCACCCCCAGGGCCTGTCTACTCCAGCCCTGGGGACACCCACCACTAACAGGCTTAGGTGTCGCTAGAGTTCTCGCCCGCTCTCCCATTCCTGAGGTCCATGCTGCTGTCAAAATGCCACTCAAATTCCGTCTCCTCTGGGCTTCCCCTGCCATGCCTGCCCTGAGCTCAGCTCCTTTGCTGCCTCAAATTGCTAATTGACTGCCTCACTAACTCGACTGTAAGTTCCTTAGGAGCGGGGGACACATCTGACACCTCCCTGCCTCCTAGTACTTGACATGGTGCCCAGCGCACAGCTGCTCAGGGAGAAGCGAGTGCGGGAATGAATCACACGAGTAATGATGGTGGTTCTGATGCTAATGGCAGCCGCTGTAGGCTGAACACTGACCTTGAGCCTTAACCTGCTCAGCTGTTTACCTGGATATGTCATGTAACCCCCCAGCAATCCAGAGATTCAGGTGCTACTAAGTGCATCCGACAGAGAAGGAAAGCTCACGGAGAAAGGAAGACCTGGACCTCAGACTGTACTGGAGGCACGGCACTAGGACGGACTCAGTTTCCTCTGCTTCACAGGGCCCTTATACCTGCTCTTTTTTCCTCCCTTCCGGTGGTTGGGGGGTCAAACAGCACAGCAAGCACATTGTCAGGTGCAGACAGCTGCCCAAACCCACGGCGTGGTGGAGTAAATGCTTAGTGGAGGGCCTACCCGACCCCAGCTAGCTGGGGAGGAATGGGGACTTTTAATGTTCCCTTTCCCATTTGCTCTCTAAGGATAACAGTGAAAGTAAAGATGATGACAGTAACCCTAGTTCCCTATGGGAGGATTCGGGGGCTGGGCAGCGTGGTGCCGGCCCACGTCCCCCCAGCATCCCGCACCCCCAACTCCTTTCTTCCTCCTGCACCAGCTCCAGCCACACAGCCTGTCTTTTTACGCTCGTCAGAGCGAAGCTGCTGCCCAGGCCATGCTCTCTGCTTGGCATGTTCTCTCATTCTGCTCGCCTGACTCCGCTGAGATGTCAGCCCCGTAAGGCAGCTTTCCCCAGCTCCTGGTCTGTGGCTGTGCGGCTGGCAGAGCCCTTACTCTCCTTGGTGGCACTCAGCTTCGCTCTAATGAAACGATTAACCGCATAATTATGACATCGGCCTCTCCTGCCAGGCCAAAGGCTCTGTGGGGGAGGGCCCCCCTCCTGTTCCGGCTGTGTCCCAGGGCCAGACACACGGCAGAGCACACAGAGGGGTCTCAGTGAAAGCTCACTGACTGACAGAACGAATGAAAGAGGGAAGGGGTGGATATTTCATTCACCCTCCTCCCTCACCAAAGCTCAGCCCGCCTGTCCTGTGAGCCTTGTTGGATCCAGCCACGGATGCTAACTGATCCTGAAATGTTAGAGGCATGTGGCATATGGGTTCTGGAGTCAGATGGATTCTGAATCCCAGCTCTGCTGCTTCTTAGCTGTGTAATGTTGAGGAAGTTGCTCAACCTCTCTGGGTCTAACAATAGAACAGAGAGAGTAAGAGCACCTCATTGGTGCTATTGACAGAAGGCTTATGTGAATTAAAGATTACAATGAGTGTGACTGCAATTATTATTATTGCTGGTAATGACTCAGAGGATTCCTCCCCCCAATTAATATCTCTGTCCTGTAACAACAGGGGCCCAACTTGTGACAACAGTTGTAAAGGCCTGGGAAGAGAGCCAGAAGCCCAGGGCTTCAACCCAGCTCAGTGGCCAGGTCCTGAGACCAGGAGGAAGTCACTCCATCTTGCCCGCTAGCCAGATGACTAACACCGGCAGTAATCATATTTCCTAATTTGCTACCTCACAGGGGTGTGGGGAAGATCAAACAGAGACATGAATGAGAATTAGCCTCTCTGCAAATATTTGTTGAACAACTAGTGTGTTTCAGGGCTCGAACGGGACCAGTGAACAAGACGGCAGGAGCCCTCCCCCTGGGAAGCCAGAAATTAAGGGATTACTACAAAGTGAGCAAGTGCCCTATAAATGGTCATTCTGCTTGGCCACACATGGCGGCCGAGGCATCTCTGTAAGACTGAAGTACAACCTAACGGTTCAGTGGAGAAGTACCTCCCTTCCTGCCTCCTTCTACTGATGTGATCTGGGCACCTCCCTCACTCTCAAAGCCTCTGAGTCTTCATCTATGAAAGAGGCTTTGAGGTGGGCATAAAATATGCCTTCCTCACCACCGTGGTTATTGTCAATGGCGTGAACTTGCTGTGACCCTGTTGTGATCTTGTCTTCTGTCCCTGAGCTGGCACCTGGGGTTTGTCAGTGAGATGCAGATGTGTCATTGTCCTTCAACTAGGAACGTGACTGGCACCTGGGGATCGCGTTCCCTTCCCACCTGTCATGCGAGGTGTTATGCGGGGTCTCCGGTCCCGCTCCTCACATAAGAACGCAGGATTGGTGAGGCCAAAAAGGAACACCACGGAGCCATAGATAGGGGAGTCATACCACTATAGTCTCGCTGGTGGCTGGGCTGGAGACACAGGAAGCAGGAGCCACACTATCCACTACCTGCCATCTGCTTCTCTGCCAACCAACCAACCCCTTGCTAACTGCAATCCACGCTTGCTAGCTCAGCCCCATCTTCTTGGTAGCCTCCCATTTGCTGCCAGCGTAGCCACGGCAGTTATATTAGTGGCCAATGGCTCACTGCTTACAGCTGACGGCCAACTAGCCACAGCTGATGGCCATGCAATCACAGTTGGCCATTTACTACCTGAGCCAGCACCTTTCCATGTGAGGCCGAGAGCCTGGAAACTGCACTCCTGGCTCTGTTCCCACACCACCTCAGGGCCAACTTTTGTTACATACACATACACAAATGTACAGGAACATAAAAAGGTGTGAAATAGTCCACTGGTAATTATAGAGGGTGGGATGAGGACATCTACCAATTACCTTTTACTTGTATGTATTGTTTGACCAATAGGTTACTTTTTGTGGTTTGTGTTTCTTTATTGTGATAAAAATATACATAACATAAAATTTCTCATTTTAACCATTTTCAGGTGTACCGTTCAGGGACATTAAGTATATTCACATTATTATGCAACCATCACCATCAGCTGCATAACTTTTTCACCTTCCCTGACTCAAACTCTGTACCATTAAAGCTCTAACTCCCTAGTCATCCTCCCCCCAGCCCTGGCAACCTCTATTCTATTTTCTGTCCCTGTGATTTTGGCTTTTCTCATGTAAGTGGACTCATACAGCATTTGTCTTTTTGTGACTGGCTTCTTTCCCTCACGCAGAGTGTCTTCAAGGTTCATTTGTGTTATAGCCTGTGTCAGAATTCGATTCCTTTTTAAGGCTAAATAATATTGAATAGATTACTTTTGCAACTGGAAAAAAAATACAGACCAAAGAAAAAAGCCAACCAAAAGAATGACTGTGTGAATAATTGAAGAAGGAACCGGTGGGTGAATGCTGGGGGCCCCCCCAGGAGTGTGACTCCAACTCTGAATTTCAGATGGGGGGCAGTAGGTCAGCAGGGTGACAGCTTGGGGCAGGCACCCCGTGAATCAGCCCTGGGCTTCTTCTATCATAAGAGGAGGGAGTCAGGCCTCACGTTAAGGCTCCGGCCCTACTGTCCCACGGCCAGAGGACAATGGAGACACTCAGCCTGCCTGCCAAGTGCTGTGACTCACAAGCCACAAGGCCGGGCAGGAACCCCACGCTCAGCCCAATGCCCTGGCCATTCAACCTGGGCAGTGAGTGGTATGGAGTTCCCGGTCCCCTTCTGATATCGGCCCTGCTCCCAGGCTTTGAGGACGACCCAATTGGCCCGGTGAGTAAGGAGGCTCCAGACAATCCCTCCTTTCATAAACCTCCGCTGCTGACTAATGCCTCCCAGTCACACTGGGCCCTTCCACCCCAAAACCAGTCCCTGCCCTGGAGCCGGCACTGCGGGGTTTTGAGGGAGGCTCTCCCTTCACCCTGGTGCTGCCCTCATGCCCTGCCCTTGCCAACCTCTGGGCCCTGCTAGTCAGCCCTCTCTCTCCAGGGCCAGTCTCCCTTTCCTGCTCCTTTTCTCCTGTCAACCCCGAGCCCTCTCACGCCCTCAGCCCTGGGACTTGCGGTCGAGCCTCAGGTGGGTCCTGCCATAATCAAATCTTTGCTAAGGGGCTTCTTGTAAACCCTCCTCCTGCCCACCCCTGGCCTTTCCCGTTAGAAAGGAGTGCCTGGCCTCCCAAGACTAGGGTCACCAGGAGATGGGGACTCCAATGGGGGTATTTCAGGTACTCAGGCAGGTAGGCAGCGGAACTATTTCTGAGCATGTGTGCAGGGGAGTCATAAGATGTCCCCAACTCCTTCAAGGCATATTGAAGAGGTGTCATGGAAAGAGATGGGCTTTGGAGTCAGACCTGAGTTCAAATTCTGACTGCCACTTACTAGCTAGGTGACCATGGGCAGGTAACTTAACCTCTCTGATTCTGTTTTGAAACAAATGGAATGAGGGTAGGAATAATAATCCTTCCCTTCCAGAGAGATTCTTGACTTAGCCTCAGTGGAGGTGAAAGTCCCAACAGAGGGGCTCAGGAAATAAGGTTGGGATGCCTTGGGGAGCACCCACTCTCCAAGGGGAGGCTTCAGCTGAGGAGCGTGTGGCTGGTAAGGGACAAGTTGAGTCCCTCTGATGCCTTGGTACTTATGATGGCTT
Source organism: Rhinolophus sinicus (assembly GCF_057876585.1). Lineage (NCBI taxonomy): Eukaryota > Metazoa > Chordata > Mammalia > Chiroptera > Rhinolophidae > Rhinolophus > Rhinolophus sinicus. Next base: position 21,720,712 of record NC_142509.1, read on the forward strand.
GATTCACCAGCTGAGAAATGGTCTCTTGTTCTCAGGGTGAATGACATTCTTTTATGACACCATACGAGGACAGGGATCTCACCCCTGCAGGGGAGCCTGGCAGGGACAGTACAAGACACCAGATGATGAGAAAAATATCCCTGTTTGGTTCTGGAATTGCTTTTCTTTTTCATGAGGCGGTGGGAAAGGAGTGAGAAAGGGCCATGGCCAGCTTCTCTTGCTAATGGGGCCTAACGGAGGCAAATGTGGGGAATGACTTGGCAGGATCTGAGAGGCAGCTTGGAAAACCGGGAAAAGCTCCTGCCTGGGAGGCAAGAGCCGTGGTGCCGTCCCAGCTGGGCCTCCTGCCAGCTGTGTGGCCGTGGGTGAGTCACAGCCTCTCTGGGTGACATGGCCCTTATCTACAAAGGGAGGAGGTGAAATGTGAGGTCTTCAGGCCCTTTCCAGCTCTAAGATGCTCTAATGCTGCAGCCATCTCTTTTAAAGATGAAAAGCAGAGATGCTGAGCTAAAACAGATGTGGCAGATAAAGCCAAGATAATCAGCCCAGCGGTTTCTCTCCCTCCAATGCCCTGCGTCAGCAAGGCCTTGGGTGAATTCTGGCGTTTGCTCATTTCGATAGGTAATCAAGGCAAGATCTGTGGGTCCAACTTCCGGAAGAGGGGCTGATCAAACAGTTTTTACCCTCAGCCTTTTCTCTTCCTTGACGGCACGTGTGTGATGTGGATCCTCTGAATCCCTGGGGCTCCAGGTTGGCTCCCGACTCCGAGTGTTTCCTCCGTATGGTTTCTTTGCTCAGACCCCCACATCCTCCCAACCGTCCACAGTCAGCCGGAGTCTGGGGCTTTCCATTCACTAAAGAAGTATTTAGTGTGTGTCTCCTCAATGGCTGGTGCCAAAATAAAAGATTCTGGGGCACATATGTTGGAGGAAATGACCACGAGACGCTGGTGTGTGACATGACATAACTATGCTTCTTGTGTCTGAGCCAAGAAGGGAGATGAGGTGAGCCAATATCCAGGGGGCAAAGCAACAAGAGGGCGAGGAAGGGCTCAGGGTGGCAGAAAGGCATACCCCACTGCCTCCTGGAAAGGTGGCAGGAAAGGGAACTGGGATGGATGGCGAAATGACATGGGTTACGGTGGCCAGGCAGGTAACAAATGTAGGCAGCACCCCGCGCTGAGGGTTGGATTTCATTTTAAAGTAAACCCACCGCTTTCCATCCCAGACCTGGTTTGTCTCCATCATCATGTTGATCAAATGTGTTTATTATCTGAACCGCCCTCTAGAAGAAAAGCTCCAAGAGGGAAAGATTGTTGCTGCCTGTTCACCACTCTCTACCCAGTGCCCAGACAGAGCCCTGCAGAGATGGTGCTGGAAGAGCCCACGTGGCAAAGGGGTTTGAGCAGACAAGGACAGAATCAAAGTCGTGTTTCAGGATGGTGGAGTTGCAAGTCCGAGCCAGATTTGGGCAAAGAGGATGAACATTCCATCTTTTAAGAGCCTGGGACATTTTTTTCTGATTGCTTCCTAATCAGTGGTTTCTTGCCCTTCACCGGAGCCAAGGGTCCCGAGCATCCGGGCCTGGAACGCGGACATGCGTGGGAGGGATGCGAAACTGTGCCGGCAGCCCTGAGAAAAGAATCAGTCTTTGTCTTCATCTTCGCGTGCACCTGTCATCCCAAACCCTTGACAAACATTGTGTCATTCACCTTCACAACCTCTCTGTGGATTTGTCCTGGGGGTGGGGGGAGGAGGGGGTGCAGGCAGGAGCACAGGGAGCGGCATTCCTCGCATTCCTGCCTCCTGACAGCTCCTGGTACTAGAGCTGCGAGCCCGGGATGTCCAAAAATTCCAGCTGACTCATCCGTGGGTGAGCAAGGCCAAGACCAGGGGATGGGTGGAATCTCCTGGAGTTTTGCCTCTGTCCGGGTCCCTAGTTCAGAGGGGAAAGTGGGGCAGGGTGGGGGGTGATGGCCAGGATTCCAGCCATTTCTGTTGAGTGATGCTCAGGTGTCACTTGAGGTGCCAGGAAGTGGTGGACAGGTACAGCACGGTGTCGTGGGTGGGAGCCTGGGCTGGGAGCTCAGATGCCTGGATTTGAGTTCTGGCTCCGTCCTTATCACCTTTGCAACCTCATTAAACCTCTCTGGGACTCAGTGTCCTCGAGTGGAAACAGGGGCAGATAGTGGTTCCAACTTCACACCCAGAGGGAGGATAAAGCAAGAGAGTGTGGGTAAGATATGAGCACAATCCCTGGTCCACGGGAGTCGCTTAACAATGGTGACTTGTGCTAGCTAGACTGTCACCCTTTGACGTAAGACTCTTCTGGGTGGGCAGATGACTGTGTCATTGGTCCTCGGTCCCACGGGACAAAGGCTGCACAATGGCATGTTGGGAATGTCTCTGCCCTGCTTTGGGATTTTGGGTAGAGCGATCCTCTCTCTCTGCGTGTCCCCCGTCACAGCCAAGCCTCCCGTGACCGCATTTGGGGAATGACACCGCACTAACCAGCAGTGGCTTTTTTGGTCCTCACACTGGCTTCCAGATGGCTTATAACCACATCCCTGCCAAATTCCTCGTCTTTCCCCTCAAGACTCATCTGATGCCAGAGCATTTCTCAAAAGGGGGAAATACAGTCCTGTCGTCATCACCTCATCACTGCATCACTAGAGCCCCCAGCTTGGCCCTGACTTCCAGCTGTTTTCCCCGGGGATGTCTCTGAAGGTTTTTCCCCAGCTCTGTCCGGGGGCTGTCTGGGAGAGTGAAGTCCGGGAATGGGGATGGGACATAGGAAACGACGTGACCTTGGGCCAGTCTCTGGCCATCTTTACTTTCCCCTGCGTCTGTGAAAGGAGGAGGTTGGCTGAGGTCATCCGTTTCCGGCAGTTCTGTCCTGGGGAGATTCTGGCTCCTGAGTGCAGGGGAGAGCCAGGCAGCTGAATACTTGTTCCTCTTCGGCAGAAGAGCACAGGGGTTAGGAGACAAACCCTAACAGGGTTCAAATCCTCACCCTGTTCCCTTGCTGGCGCTGTAACCTTAGGCAAGTCTCACACCCTCTCTGAGCAGTTACACTATCTGTAAAATGGGCGTATCAATTGCCACCTCCGGAGCTGTTGTAAGAATTAAGTATGACGATGCATGTGCGGAACTCAGCATGGTATCTGGAGCTCACAATATTTTTTTCTGCAGAAATATGGGCGTGCTCATCTTCACTGAACTGCTGGCCTTACCGAGTGAGAAACCGAGGCCTGGTGGTGGTGGGTGGGAAGAGAATTCAGCTCATGTTTCCATGTTTCAGCTGCCACACCAGGCCAGTTTCAGAAGGAAGCTGCAATAACTCAGGGGGAAAGTCCCACAGCGTCTGCTTGGCCCCCTCAGGCGGCTCTCAGAGCTCATGCCAAGAGATGGCTTGGCGCCGTGCTCTGTCCTTCATGAGCGTTAGTGTATTTCCAGATGTTTCAGGCAGCAGCCTGTGGAGTTCTTTCAGGTTCTGTGTCACTGGATCTCCTCTCCTGAAGCTTCTCTTTCCTTTGCTTTTCCCCGACTGGCCATCGTAACTCTATAGACAACACAAAACATCTTTCTCCTCACCTTTGAAATCCTCTGACCACAGTCCCTTTCTCAGAAGATCCCTGGAAATGCTTTGGCCAGTCAGTCACAAGGAGGGGGTCAGAACGACTGGATACCTTCTACAATGCTCCTTTTGTCAGTAACAAAATAAACTGCCTTTAGTAGTTCACAGTCAGAGTTCATTAGTCCCGTCCTGAGGCCCTGGGAAATGGTGGCCTGGAGAGTTACGGTGACTCCGGTCAGCAAAATGGACTGAGCTCTCTTCTAAGCTCTCTTGTGGCTGCTTCACCTGTGTCATCTTGATCTTCCCAACCCCAGGAAGTAGGTGATATTAGCCCCCCTTTTTTTGGATGAGAAACTAAGACTCCGAGAGGCCATGTAACTTGCCCAGGGTCACCAAACTACTCAAAAGAGGACCCTTTTGGCCCAAGTTGGCCCAACTCCAAAGGCTTGGCTCTTTCCATGACAGATGGATGTTGGGAGCATGCCGCTGTGGCCTGTGCATGGCCAGGGCTCTAGGCCGTTGCTACCAGCCATCTATCAACCTGGGTCCCAGGCCATAAGCTTCAAACTGAAACCTGGCTCGGTAAGGAAGTCACTGGCTGGCCTTGCATCATCAGGGAGGAGAGTCAAATAACTCCCAGAGATGCATCAGCACAAAAGGGGTGTGCGTGTGTGTGTGTGTGCGTGTGTGTGTGTAATGTGCATCCATGTGTGAGGGTGTGGGGGTGCACGTTTATGTAAGGATGTGTGTGTTTGTGTTCGAGGATGCACGTACGCGTGTAAACCTGCGTGTGCATGTCTGTGAGGACATGTTGTGGTATGAGAATGTATACTCGCATGTGTGTTTGTATATGAGGGTGAACTTACGTGTAAGGATGTGTCTGCTTGTGCGTGTGGATTATTTGTTTAGAGAGACCTTGGTGTTGAGTACCAGGCATTGCCCAGCACCTATAACAGATCTTTTTAAAACGTGTATTTATCTTCTCACGTGGACACACATGCACGCCTACATGCATGAGGACTGAGGGGCTGTGTTTGTGTTTGGATGCGTGTGCAGTGTTTGCGTGAGGATGCACGTATGTGTGAGAATATGTGTGCATGTGTGCGAGGACATGTGTGCTTTGTGCACACACGTTTGTATACGAGGGTGCACATGTGTGTCCTTATATGTCCGAGCGTGCACAGTCGTGTATGTGTGTGATGCCTGTGTGAGCGCATGTGTGGGGATGTATGTAGAGAAGGGTGACACATAGGGTGAATGCATGCACACTGGTGTGTGTGCCCATGTGTGCCCACATGTGTACATGTGTGAGGATGTGTGCTCATGCGTTGGAAAGCAGGGAGCGGATGGATGTTGGGGGCGGGAACGCTGTAATCACGACCAGATGGATTCTGTGTTTAGAGAGACCGCCTCAGTGTTGAGTACCAGGCGTTTCCCAGCACTGAAGACAAATCTATTTAAAAAGTGTACTTATCTTCTCACGTGGTCAAAGGGCAGCATTCAGGCCAACCGGGGGTTTCCTTTCCTGGAGGACTGGACCTGCTCCCCCTGGGCATCGAGGGTGAAGGTTTACCTTGGCCGTGTGCGGACTCTGCAGGCCCAGCTTCCTGGGCCCCACGGTGCCCTGGGCCCGTGTTCCCTTTCCACCTCAGGGCGTGGCTCCCCCTATCTCAGGGTAGATTCATTTCCCTGGCACTGGCTTTGTTTTGGCTCGTTAAGAAGGAGCAGCCACTGAGAGCGGAGGCCTCTCCCTTCCACCCCGGGGCTTGGTTCTGCTGAAAACACTTGATTTAGAGCTTCTCACTTTGCTTTCCCTGGCTGGGTGTCCCAGGCAGAAGGGGAAACACCTAGGGCCCAGGCTGTTTTGTCTGCCGAGATTGGGGAGAGGGATTTGGTTTCCTCACTGAGGTGGCTCCAGCCCCAGCAGCCACAGTAGGTCTGGGCTGTTTGTTTGTTGAGCGTCTGTTCCTCAGGGTGGGTGGGGAAAGGCTGAGAACACTGTCATGGGAAGCAGGAGAGTGAAGCCTCGGGCTTGTGCACGTAAGAGTTCTCCACTGCAGGCAGCCGTGCATGATAGTGCGAGGGAGCCTATTTTCTGCATGTGTCTTGCCGGGGGAAAGCACCTCGGCGTTCGTTTCAACCCCTTTTTATTTTTTCTTTAATTCATGCCACCCCTAAGCCCCTACTTGACTTTACATTTCACCTCTCAGGGCTCCATAGTGCCTTAACTCTGAGGGGACATAGTGGTTCCTACAGAATCTTCTCCATAATGCCAAGCATCATGCTCACTCTGCCTGCCTGGTCTCTGTCGGGGCCATTAGATTGTAAGCCTCCTGAGGGCAAGGCCTCTCTGGAGCCTGTCACTGTCCCAGCGTCTGGCCTGGTTCCTATTGCCTGGCACATAATAGGCCTCGGTACGAATGTGTCAGGTGTGGGGAGGAGGAAGCAACTTGCTCCTGCTGCAGGTAGACGGCCTGGGGTACAGGGCCTTATCCAAAGATCCCTTGGATTTTTGAGTCAAATTATACTGAGCTAAAATTTGCTTCTCTCTGAATGCCACCCTCTGGAACAACACAGATTAGGTCTACCATGAAAGCCCTGTGACTAAATGAAGGCAGATATTATACCCCTCTAAATGCCTCCTGGGTTCAAGTGGAATCTAGCTCCCATAACCATTCTTCATACCACATAGATATAAACAATTTCTTCAATGGACATCTTGAAATATGGTTCATGAACTGGACCCCAAATTCTAGATGTAGTCTGTTTAGTTTCCAGTACTCTGTTACGGCTTCCCTGGGACGCTAATATGAAGGTCTGGCAATTAAGTTCGTGAACTCATTCTAGAAAAAGTGCTACATACCTCATTGCTGAATATCACTATGGCCACCTTCGAAGTACTCCCCTTGGGAAGCTATGCACCGATGCCAGCGCCTAGTCCACCCTTCAAAGCAGTTTTGGAACTCTTTTTCTGGAATGGCCATCAGAGCCGTCATTGCATTACCCTTGATGTCCTGAATGTCATCAAGATGTCTTCCTTTCAATATTTCCTTTATCTTCTGGTAAAGAAAGAAGTCACTGGGGGCCAGATCAGGTGAGTAGGGAGAGTGTTCCAATACAGTTATTTGTTTACTGGCTAAAAACTCCCTCACAGACAGTGCCGTGTGAGCTGGTGCATTGTCGTGATGCAAGAGCCATGAATTGTGGACGAAAAGTTCAGGTCGTCTAACTTTTTCACGCAGCCTTTTCAGCAGTTCCAAATACTAACTTGGTTAACTGTTTGCCCAGTTGGTACAAATTCATAATGAATAATCCCTCTGATATTAAAAAAGGTTAGCAACAGCGTTGCAACAAGTCCCCGAACTTAAATGTCTGACCTCATACACTGGACCACCATTCTCCTTGACTTGTATCAGTACAAAAATTACTCTTTGTAACCCTGTGGTTTCGCCCTTCAAAAATGTAAAGGGACCAGCTGAAACTTACTGGAATTAATAGTAGAAATATTTTTAAAAATGACTGGACAGGAGACGAACATGCCAAGGTCCAGGCAGTCTTGCACGCCAGTCGGCTGAGAACCCTACTCATGACATCCCACTCACAGTGTTACCTGAAGCCATAAACCACTTCCCTTAAACCTGCGTGGGATCCTGATAAAGGACATTACACGACTTTAAATGTAAAAGAGATTCGAATAAAACAGCTGTTGCTAAAAGGGAAAATTCAATTTAGAAAATTTCTTTAGCCCCAGATCAATGTGTTGATTCATTACGATTCCAATCAAAACCCCAGAGGATTCACTTAATTTTTTTTTTAAATAAACACATCCATATTTAATGAAGGAGAGAAAATGGCAAACACAATTCTGGAAAAAGAGGAGTCAGATGGAGTTGGGAGAGGCTTGTCCAACCAGACTTTAGAACATTATTATTAATTAAAAATACTCAAGTGTATGATACAAAATAGTACCCTAAACCAGTAGATGCTGCTTCAATGTCTATCATCCCCTTCCGGAAATGAGCTCAAGTGAGGTGCGATGGGCAAGATGGGGCCTAAAGACGACAAAATGGCAAAGTTGAGAATTTGGGGGCACTTGGGCACAGACACAGATTTAAGAAAATCCCCGTTTACAATCTATGTTGCGAAGTGTCACCCACACCCAGACGGGTCCTGGTTTATAAATTGCTTGCTGCAGGAAGAGCTTCCAGGTGAAAAAGGAAGCCCCTGAACTGTTGTAGTTCTGCAATGACGTGAAATGCTGCTCCTCAGGAAGAGCTTCCGGGGGGAGAGGCAGGGAGGGTTAGTGCATATGCATATCTGCTGATAGCTGTTGCATTTCCTTGGCTAGTTCTGCCACTCACTGTGTTCTCGGAAAGGGGGTTTTGTAATCATCAGGACATCGTCTTCTCAATCCAGGCGTTTGAATTTCCGGAACCAAATTAGGTTGGGGAAGCACCCTGAATTTGCAGACTTAATATTCCCAGTTTCATCAATGTGCCAAGCTCTGTGCCAGGCCCAGGGCCCTGAAGGTTCACGACATGTCGTTGTTTGTGGCCTGCACAAGATGGATTGGCACGGGCCCCTGTGGAAGCTGGGACGCAGACTCCACGTGGAAGGGTCCAGCCAGGCCCTCCAGCGCCACTGAACACAGCTTGGTGTTTCTCACCTCATTACACAAGAGTGGCTGGACGCGTTACAAATAGTCATTGTTATTGCCTGTGAAGGAGTCACTTGGAATAGTTAGACTGGAGGGCATTTTAAGAACTTTTTGTCATGGTGACGGTCAAGGGGAGGCCAGATGCCAGATGCTGAAGGCTGGAGTGAAGCCAGGGTTAGGACCAGGGACAGGAGACAAGTGCCAGAGCCACGGATGTTGTGCAAGGAGCTGGCGGGTGTGGCCAGCGGAGGGAGGCTGCGTTAGGCGCTGACCAAGTAAGTGGATGGTGGCCCTGAACACACATTATAAGGACCTGGGGAGCTTTAAAAAAAAAATCTGTGCCCAAATCTGAGTGCCGCCCAATTAAATCAGAATCTCTGGGGGAGAAACTCAGTGTGTTATGGCTGAAACTCTGCAGGTGATTCTAACGTGAAAGCAGTTCTGAGAACAGAGCTGCGGCCACCAGTGAGGTTGCTACTTCTTGTTTAATTGTGCTTGACCTGGTGCAAATGCACACACACACACACACACACACACACAAAAAAAAAAAAAAAAAAACCCTGGTGAATATTGCAACTTTAAACACACACACAAAAATCTTTAGCATATATGTTGTCAGGTTCCATCGCGACTCTTGGGGACATGTTGATAAAGCCTTGTGCAGAAGACAATTGCAGTGGTATTTCAACTTTAGATTAATCTCTAGGACTTATGCACAGTGCTTGCCTTTTTCTTTTTAACCCATTATTGATGTCTTTGTGGGTGTGCAGACAAAAATTCTGGCGATAGATAACCAAGCAAAGCAGGGCTTACTCATCCTACAAGGTTAGTGTCCTATCATTTGCCTCTTCAACATCCTTATCTGGTTTCCGCTGACTAAAAGTAGCTGTATCTGTGTGGGGACAGAGCCAGGAGTGCAGTTTCCAGGCTCTCGGCCTCACGTGGAAAGGTGCTGGCTCAGGTAGTAAGTGGCCATCAACTGTGATTGGATGGCCATCAGCTGTGGCTAGTTGGCCGTCAGCTGTAACCAGTGAGCCATTGGCCACTAATATAACTGCTGTGGCTACGCTGGCAGCAAATGGGGGCTAGCAAGAAGATGGTGGCTGAGCTAGTAAGAGCGGATTGCAGTTAGCAAGGGGTTGGTTGGTTGGCAGAGAAGCAGATGGCAAGCTGCGGATTGTGTGGCTCCTGCTTCCTGTGTCTCCAACCCAGCCGCCAGCGAGAATATAGTGGTATGACTCCCCTATCTATGGCTCCGGGGGTGTTCCTTTTTGGCTTCGCCATATCCTGCGTTCTTATGTGGGGAATGGGACGAGAGACCCCGCATGACACCCTGCATGACAATCTGTGAACCCTTTCTTTCCTTGAGGGTCTCTCTTGGCCAGTCTCTTGGCTGGGGCATCTGCACAATGTTGAAAGGTTCTTTTTGTGCCTTTTAAAAAGAGTTTGCCTATGGAGTATGTCATGAGAGGCGGGAGTCTGCAAAGCTTTTTCTAGACGTTTCTATCCTTTCTCAGGGATTTGCTCCCATGGAGGGTAGGGTCATGGTTCTGAATTAGGCACCTTCTTGCTGAGGTCGGTTAGTTGGACACATTCTGACTTCAGAATCCTAGCCCGATGTTCCCAGTGTGAGCTGGTCCCCATGTGATGTACCCCAAGAGAAAAAGCATCATAAGGTTTGGGGATGCGTGTATGTAAGAAACAAACCCAGGTCCAGATCAGAATTGAAGAAACGGAAAAGAAAAAGAATCCAACCCTTTTCAGAAGCTCCAGTCCTTCCCTGCCCCTGGGTGGCCCTTCGTCCATCACCCAGCCTCACCTCCAGGGCAAAGCCTGCCTCAAACTCTGGTCCTAGGAAAACTCCTACTCTGAGAAGTAGCCTAGGCAGCACTGCTGCTGCAGCTGCTCTCAGGGAAGGAGCTAGACGAGGGATGACTAGGCAGGCCTCTGTAATCGGCTTCCAAGGAGGTAAGGAGGGGGAAAAAAAAAAAGATTCCTCATTTACATGAGAGTAAACTTCCTGTCCTATTAAACAATGAGGCATTCAAAATCCGCCTGAGTAAAAGTCCCCTGATGCAATGAGAGGGTGAGCAATTTCATGTCAGGCTGTTGTTATGGGATTTATACATGTCCTAGCTAGGGCTTGAGGTGAAAACCAGAGCCAAAAACAATAGCCCTAAACCCCACATGCACAGAAACCTCATTCCAGTGGACTTTCCTTAAGAGAGAGCAGAGCAGACTCTTCACAAACAAAGTGACTTCAAAGGTAGGCTTGCATCACTAGCCTCCCCCACTTGACACTTCCCTTTAGCCCAGACCTGGCCCTTCAGTTTCTTGGTTTACTTTATGAGGTTCTCACACACATCGCCGAGCAATTATCTGAGCGCACCAGCCAACAGGAAAGTAATTGTAAGTGAGTACTTCCTTTGTCAAGCGCTGACGCTGGACGCTGCAATGGTGCTGGGAGGTGTGCCAGGCAACTGGGCACCCAGTGACCAAGCAACCCCTCCCCCCCATTACTCGCAGCCTGAATTCCCGAGGGAGGAGGAGCCAGTGGGACGGGGGGAATGGGGGAATTTTCTTACATCACTTGACGTGCTTGCCTTCACTCCCAAAATCCTGAGTCATGACTGAAGTTGTATTGCCTCGGGTCTCTGGCTGAAACCTGAGGTTATAGATTTGGAAATCCGACTCCATGGGCTGACTCTTGTCCAATTCATCGGAGGAAATGTGTATTATTTTAGTCGCCCCTCTTCAGGCTGAAGTGCCTTCTAATTGAGGGCATTACGTGAGGAAAGTGGGTCTGTAGTGGCTTAGTAAACCGATGCCATGCTGGTGAACAATATTTGACGTTCAGTGAGTTTACAAAAAGGGCAGTCTCTCTGTTTGTTTAAACTGAGATTAAGTGAAAGGAAAAGTTTTTCTTTCCCATCCCAAGACAAATGTGAAACACATGTTTTCCCTTTTGACTTTGTAGTACAAGGCTCAAACAATTCTCCACACCCCCCTCAGCTCTGCGTTTTCAAGGATTGCAGAATGCTTCCTTTCTTTGGTGGCCAAAGCCAATATGAGCCTTTATATTTCCAGACAGTGGAGCTCATGGTGATGGCCCAGTTGATGCAATTATGTGTGAGGTGTTCCTAGGCCTACCGTTGCACGGGTAGGGGAGGTATTAAGATGTAGTACGAGGCATCCCGGGAACTGGATTCAAGTCATAGTTAGGCCTTTGCCTGTGTGACCTCACTAAGCCTCACTCTCTCCATTTGCATATGAAGTTGGTTGAACTTGAAATGTCATGGGTAATTTCCAATTTTGGAAAGCCTGTTGGTTCAGGATGGTTTTTCTGGTATATGGGAGACATTCCTACTTGAGACATCCCTTAGCATGGGCTGGGGAAAGTGTGGGAGACCTCCATCAAGGAGCCCGCCCTGACGGACTCGCTATGGCCTTGAACGACTCACTGGCCCTCTTTGTGGGTCCTTCTTATCTGAGAGAGGAGGTTCGATGGTCTTGCCCCTGACATAGCAACTTAGATGTGTGACGAGCCTGAATGAGGCTGGGCTAGAAAGTACTTTGAGTTCCTGGGACTAAAAGGATTATTCATCTTGGAAGATAAGTTTAAAAAAACAATGCTAGCCCCCCAAAATACATTTTTGCAATTATCCAAGAATAAAGGAATGAAGATCAATGTACTTTATTCTCGGCTTTCCTTAAATCGCTACTGGTTCAGAGAATGCAAGTACCAGGTGACCAACATGGATTGTGAAAATCAGGATTTCTCCTTCCTGTGTTGGCCAAAGCAATGTTTCTTGCTTTTAGCATGTTGCTACTCTGCGCAGAAACCTTCACGATTCCTCCTGCTGTCAGGAGTCAATCCAAACTGATATTCAATTCCTGTTAGGACCTGGCTTCAACCTGCATTATCTACCCTATCTACCTAAAACCCTGGAATTTGCTAGAACTTGCTAGCATCGCTATGTTGGTGGGCATGAAATGGACAAGCCTCATTGGTCTTTCAGTTTGAGGGACACATCAAGCTCCGTCTATACTCTGGGCCCATGCACTTCCTGTCCTGTCTGAAATGTTCTGTCTTTCTGCCTGTCCTTCCTTCAGCTTGAGTGCTCTCTTGAGCACCCCAGGAAAAATGGGTCCCTCATCACTCTTTTTCCAGCCTTCATCTGTATCCCGCCAGGCCCTTGTCACGACTTTTGGTGTTTGTTTCTTTGCCCTAGTAAGCTACAAGCTGCTTGAGGACGGGGACCCTGCTGGTCTTGTTCTCCAGGGGCCAGCGCCTGACAGTAGGGGAATAAATAAGGATTTGTTGTATGAAAGACATATAGATACTATATGCTTACTGAAAACAGTCGTTTCTGCCAAGCACATCACACTGTTAGGTCATTTGTGGTAAGCTAAAAGCCTCAGGTCTCTTTTCACATCAGTGGTTGCTGAGATGTACTATCTGCTTCTTGAGAAGTTGATTTTTTGACCCTAAATACAATCCAGTATTTCACATTTATACCTACTGCATTTCAGCTGCTTGTTCTTGTCTATCATTCTAGCCCCAAAAGACCTTTTCTGACATATCAACTCCCACATGTATTTTTCCCTTCAAGTTTCATATTATCCCGAACCCTAATACATGCTCGAGTGTAAGGTTTGAGGTGCTCGTGTCATGGAGGCCCACCCCAGAGGGAAAGAAGAACAGAAGGGAATGAGGGAAGGAAAAGTGGAGGCTGCAAAGAAACTGGAAACAGTGAAAGTGGCCCTGAGCTCACACGAAGTGAAAGGCAGTGAGAATGTGAAGACTGGAAACTTGAATGCGGCCCTTTTTCTAGGACGGCTGTAGTATTGCAAGTGCCTAGAAGTGTGGACAGACACATATGAAGACAGTCCATCCTGAATGGAAAGCACTGAATGGAAATTATGGGAGAATAGCTTCTTCCCGATCTCAGAATGTCCCATCACAGAGAAGTTAGAAGAAAGAGCAAATCTAAGAGCAGGCCAAAAATCCACATGTTGTAAGTTCTTGATCAGAGCTGGGAACCCAAATTCCATTCTTAGTCAAAAAAGAGGCATGGATTGCTGTGAACAAGAAAGGATAGAAAGAGTGAAAAAGAAATAAGGGGGAGAGGTCAGTGTTAGCTTCCAAGAGTGACAATGCTCTAAGTTTATCTGGTGGTCGTAAGTTCACGGCATTGGGCAGTTTTCCCAGCGTTGGGGGAAGTTACTCATGAGGAAGAAACTAACTCCAGACAGCTCCTTGGGAAATGTGGAGAGTCAGTGCTTGGGTGGTTTTCATACTAATCCAGGATTTATTAAAACTCAGAAGGCAAGCAGCAGAGAGGGTTTTTATAATGAGATGTTTTTATAATAAGAGTCATGAGCATTTCAATAAAAAGGAAAGTTTCTTTCTGGTCTGAAGGAGGTGGCAGGCCCCAGGAGGCTGGGCTCCTTTTGTGTGTGCCACGACAGGTCCAGGGGACTCCAGCAGTGGCAGAGTCATCCCTTTCTGAGCCCCCTCCCCAGCAGGGTACAAAGTTTTCTGTTGCAGTTGGGAGGAATTGGACTGGATGATCTAATAGAGCTAACTTTTTCCTCTCAAGATGGTATGATGTGGCAGCAGTATTTCTGCCAGATTCTGATGCTACTTGTGGGAAGTTAAATGCAGGTGGACTGAATTTATAACACTGACTTCTTCCAAAGTTATATGGGAATGAAATCGTTTTAAATCTACAAAGGTAGTTAAAGAAGTCCTACCTGAAATCTTTTGTAAATTTAATATGCTTCTGAAAGGTGAGTAAACACTTTTGAAAATATTTTGCTCATAGCTCTGAATTTTGATTTGTCTTCTTTGCTGCTGGAACCTTTAGGTGCTGTAAGGTTGTAGTTTAGATTCATCATCTGTTCACTACCCATCTTGATTTCCCAGAATGTTGTCTCAAACAGACTGGTTTCCCTTAGTGTGAAAAATCCAGTAAGTCTACAGCTTCCCTGGGACTTTATAATACTTCACCAAGTTTTTCTTTTACACACACACACACACACACACACACACACACACACACACACCTAGATCTATATATCTATAGCTATACCTACATCTATATATCTATATAGCTATATATCCAGCTATATCTATACATATATTTGTAAATTTCTAAACATATTAGAAGACTGCATCATCTGGCCCTTGAACACAGCTTAGGCTGAAGTCTTAATGAAGAGCTGGGCATAAGTGGATGCTGGTTCTCACTGGTCAGTTCCACCCATACAGCTTGCTGGGTGAGGGTTCCGTGCAAGGCACAGGCTGGCCACCACAAAAGGCAGGCCTGTGCCATTCAGAAAGCCTGCCCAGGTGGCAGTGACAAGCCCTGAGGAGGGGCAGGTTATCAAATCTCTCGGAGCACAGAGAAGCCTGGAATGGTGAGGGGCAGCTTCATAGAGGGGGTGACTTTCAAGCTAGAACTTGAGGGGAGGCCAGGCTTTGGATACTCAGAGTCAGGTAGGGACAGCATTTCCTACCAGAAGGAACAGAGGAGTGATTGCCAATGGGTGTGAGGATGGACAGAAAATGGACCAATTTTATCCATTCATTGTTGACTGATTCTGGGTTTTTAAAATAGTGAAGTTTATATTTTAACAATTGGGGAATTGAAGAGTCAGTGAAATAGGGTGGGAAGAGAACTGAACTGGATGTTAGAATCTTAGGTCCAGCTCTTCAGCAGGTGACCTTGGACGGATGGCTCCCACAAAAGTGGGTTGGAGGAGCCCCCGCATCAGAACGGGCCAGGCTCCCTGGGGAGGATCGCAGACTCTTTGGAGCTGTCTCTGGAAATGGAGCCTGAGAATTTGCATTTCTAAAAATCTCCCCAGGTGTTTTCGCATATATTCGTTTGAGAACCACCGCTCTGGGCCTTATTCTTCCATATTTTGAATGGGGCTGCACTGTTGTTCAGGAGGAGGACAGGGTTTCCCAGGGGAACAGAGGGGACTCCCACGTAGATGAGTGCACGGCCCAGACAAAGGGGAAATTTGGTCCCTGGACCTACTTGCTTTATCTCTTTTGCCTCTAAGAGTCTACAGCGTTCTTCAAAGAACCAGTAGGATCACATTAAAAACCATTTCTACTGAAATTAAATGACTTTCAGAGTTACTGAATGTATTTTTGAAATTATCACTGTTTTATAAACTTAATTGGGTTTGAATTCTCTTGTTTGGGATTTAACATAAGGTTGTTTTCATTTAATTTCAAGCTCTGGCCAAAGGTTTCCATAGAGCTTTGATGTTCCTCTTGCCAAACTGCCGACAGGCCATTTCTGTAAATTGACATTTAGTACTTACATTTCGTAGTATATGGGCACTGTAGAACGCATATTTTGGTCCATGTGTCATAACTCTGCCTAATCTCAATAATTCTAATTCTTTTTTTTTATATAATTAACTTTTTTTTTTTTTTTTTTGCAAGATTTTTTTGGGGACAGGGAACAGGACTTACTTCCAGGGATTTTTCCAAGTCAAGTTGTTGTCCCTTCAATCTTAGTTGTGGAGGATGCCGTTCAGCTTCAAGTTGTTCTTTCAGTCTTAGTTGTGGAGGGTGCAGCTCAGCTCCAGGTCCAGTTGCTGTTGTTAGTTGCAGGGGGCGCAGCCCACCATCCCTTTCGGGAGTCGAGGAATCGAACTGGCAACCTTGTGGTTGAGAGCCCACTGGCCCATGTGGGAATTGAACCGGCAGCCTTCGGAGTTAGGAGCACGGAGCTCCAACTGCCTGAGCCACTGGGCCGGCCCAATAATTCTAATTCTTGATTATAAAATATGATTGCTGACTTTTGGACAAAGCTAGTGTCTGACTCCTACTCTCCCATCTTGGCTCCACCTGGGCCTCATTTGCTCTCAGACAAATCCCTTAACCTTTCCGTAAGAGACTTCGTTCTCTTGGAACTTTGCTGCCCTCCCAGCCCCTCTCCTTATTGCCAGAGGGTCAGAAGAATGGGCCTGTGGGTTGCGATTCCCACCCCTGCCCAGTCATTGCTGTCACTCCCACTACCTGACTCAGCGGGGCCATCAGACTGTCTCCCCTGAGGACCTGTGCCTGGGACCAAGGGGCAGTCTGTCAGCCTCTTCATGTGGCTCGGCCTGTGACTTGTTGACCTTGGAGCTATGAGTAGCCATCTTTAGCCAATAAACTGGGTAGCAGAAAGAGCCATTACAAAGCGAGAGAATAATGTTGGACGTGTGGAAAGAAGCAGAAACAAAACCCCTGGGTTTCTAAAGGCTTTGCAGTTTCTAGTCCTTTTCCAATAACTGACTGCATGCCTTGGGTTCCATGAGATACCCTTGCACAGTTATAACAAATTCTCTTTCTCGCTGTCTCTCTCTTTATTTTTTCCTTAATTTAACTCGGGATGGTTTCTGTCATTTGCAATTGTTGAGTTATTACTAATATACTCTGTAAAATATGAGTCCAATCTAGTTTATAGGAGTATTATAAGAATACATTGAGATATTTGTATGAATATGCCATAGAAATATTAATGCTAATTTATTTTATGGTATTATTATTTGTCCGAGTGTCCCATTCCCCTTTGGATTAAAAAATACTGTATTCATTGGCTAGACTTAATATTCTGAAGTTATTCTTTTATTTGGAATAAGGCATTGAAAGCTGAGGGGATTTTGAGAGGCAAAGAAAAGGGTGGGGGTTTCAAGTAAGAGTAACATACTTAAAAAAATAATTGAGCACTTCGTGTGTTTCAGGAAAGGTAACAGGAATATTCACTCATTCCTTTTTTGCTTGGGACTGGGGCTGGGGACCAATGTGGTTCGGGGGCCCAGAGAGCTACTGGAAAGCAAAGGGTGGGCAGCCAGGTAGTTACAGGGTGTTTCAGGTGCGAGGTTGGGAAGAAGGCCAGGAGAGGGCCACAGAGAAAGGCATCTGGCCCAGCTCAGAAAGATTTCCTGAAGGAAATTTTGGTTAAAGAATGAAAAGAATGAACAGGATGAAAAGAATAAATGGAGAGAGAGTCTTGTAGGAGAGAGGACAGCCTGCTCAATGCCCTAGAGGTAAAGGGGATGGTGGCACTCGCCAGGCGCTGAGCACGGGGACACTGGTGAGGGGAGCAAAGGCAGAGCGTGCAGGGCACGTGGGCCAGGCCAGGGAATCTGTACTTGACACTGAGGCCCTGGGGAACTGCTGGAGGCTTTAGGTAGGGGATAAATCTGGTCACACTCATACTCTGGGAAGATCCCTTCCATCAGGGTGGAGAATGTGTGATGGGGACTCGCTCTGGAGGCACAGACCACTGCAGTAATCTGGGAAAGAAAAGACAGTGTTCTGAAATTTGCTTTAGGAGAGAAAGAAGGGTTTAGGGGGGAGAGAGAATTCAGTTAATATACTGGGGGTGCCAAAAACATGTATACACGTGGACACTTTGGTCAACGTTGCTCAAGCAGTAGTTCGCCATAACCAGAAGTGTCTAGACGCTGGTGGTAACCACTTTGAGCACCTCTTGTCATTGCAGACGTCAAACGTGACTTGTATTCGTCCTTTGTTATCGGTATATATTATTACAATTTTAATACAGTTTTCCTTTCTTAAAATGTGTATCCATTTTTTTGGCACCCTCTGTATATAACATTCCGAATGTGATCCTCACGTGTAAAGAATTATTTCTCCATTTTACAGGTGAAGCCAGGGGGGCTGAATTGCTTAACCAAGATCACACAGCTAGTAAGTGGTCCTGAGGGGTTTGGTGTATGAGAATATGACGTCATTGCCAGCTCTTAGTCTCTTAGTACAAATTAGCCCCCGATAGGAGTTGAGAAAGATGGGGCACAGAGTGAGTTTAATTGTAGGAGAAAGGGTCTAGGTTCAAACCACCATGAGTGGTTATCCAGGAAAGCAGGCCTGGGTGTGGTGTTGCCTCAGCAAGTCCTGAGAGAATGGGAAGTATGGGGACAGCAGGAATCTCACGAGGAGTCTTCAGGACTAGGTAGAGGCACACCAAGACCAAATGTTGACTATTTAACAGGATCATGTAACTGATCACTATGCCTTGGAGAAAGATAGCCTTCGCCTGCAGTATAAGATGCTGCATTAGAGCTGGACCAGGTATGGATGCCGGAGATCAGTGCACATGTCACAGCACTCAGACCCAGGTCTTACGTAACCTGTGTGATCTGGGGCAACCACCACCACCCCTCTGGGCTGTGGACAATGGTCACTCCCCACCTCACAAGACTTATGAAAACTTTAATGAAATGATGTACATTGAAAGTCCTTTGTAAATCCTGCGTAAAGGTGAGTGCTCTATTGTCCTGCGGTGTAGTTACTATCTACTCAAAGCCTCTCTGGGGAGAGGTTGCTAGTCCTCCCCACTCACTCCTCGTCAGGTCATCCATCCCTTCCTTCAAGGAGTCTTTGCAGAATCTGAGAGAAGTGGTGACCCTGAAAAGCTAACAGACTGTTGCTTGGAAGAGCTGATTAGTTCCCTGTCCCAATGCCTGTCATTCCCCGAGGACTAGAAGATTCAGACAGAAAGAAGTAGAACTAGTTTTCAAAAACACTTGCAACAGAAAGAAAGAGAAAACAAATCTGACCTTAGTTTTAGGGTCAAAGAAAAAGTTCATTTTCTCCATCTGGCTGCCTCGTATTGTATCTTAAATTTCAAACAGCTCCTACCTGCAACAGCTTCAAGGACCAGGGACTGCAGGTACAAGATAATTTTAAGAGGGGAAAAAAAAGGGGTGGTGGTGGATGAATTCAGGGGCTCAAGTTAGTGAGTTCTGGTTTCCAAATTAAAAAAAAAAAAAGGCCAAGTTTGACTTAGCAATTGAGATGCACCTGATTTTCTGGTAGCACAACTCAAGTTAGAACATTGGACAGGAAGTTTGAAAGAACAACTTAGTTGCATGTAAACTCCAGAAGGTACTTATTGTGGAAATTTATGTGCATATGAAAGTAATTCCCAGAGAGTGCCCTTTGGAAAGGTTGGCCGTTGGCCCCTCCTCTCCACTTCTTCACCTACAAATGGGTGAAACAGCTCAGGGAAAGAGGGAAGATTGATGCTGGGGCGTTTCTTTTGACTCGACTAGTTTTTTCAGAGATGGGGGTCATTCTTTGACTTTCTCTTTTGAATATATACATCTTTTTTTCTGTTTCTGCCTCTTTAATTAGAACTCGAAATTCGGTTAACAAGGAGGAAAAAAGAAAACGTCTTTTCAAGCCAATTTCCTTGTGCTCCCAAGAGGTTTTGAGGTTAGGTCAGTATATATCTGTGCTGTTTACCTCTCTGGCTGCTGACAGGATGGCACGTGACTTGGCCAAAAGCTATCACTGGCCATAGCAACGATCATTACTGTCTTGGCTTCAGAGACTACGCTTCAATATCTTGGCATATAATAGTTTTGTTTACCAGGTAAATGGTTTTTTTTTTTTTTTGAACATTTATTATAATTTTTACAACACCTATCAAAGAAAGAGAAAGCAGCCATGCCAGGGTATGATTAGAGGCCACTGGGCTGTATTAAGGACGCTAGGTTTCCTGTTGACTAGCCTACATTTTTCTTTGCACCAAGACTCACCCGCTTGCCCCGCCCCTAAAAAAACTGAACAATGTGAAGTGGACATAACATGAAATGCTTTGAAGGGAAAAGTCACGCTATGTTTTTAGGCTACAACACTTTTTTTCAGGTCACTTAAAAGAAATCAAGCTGAGTCCATTTTCAGGGAAGCTCTTTGAGCTTGGGGAAATAAAGCATCTATTAAATCAGCAACTCCCACCCACCCCACCAATCATAAGTGCTTCCAAATGTGGCTGGGCCAGTATTTACAAAGCAGACTAAGAAAATTGTTTGAATGTTCAATCAAATTAATATCTTTCTATGGGAGAATGTTCACAAGATATAGCAAACTGAAAGAGAGAGAGAGAGAGAGAGAGAGAGAGAGAGGAGAGGAGAGATTCATTAAGTTAAATGGTTTTGTACACAAACACACACACACATACAGGAAATACACTAAAATGGGTGATGGGACTATGGGTAATTTTTTTTCTTCTTTATGCTGTTTTTATCTTTCCAAATTTTGTACCATAAGCAGGTATTATAGAAGAGCATGGTGGTTAAAAACACAGACTTTGGAGCCAGGCCTCCTGGTTCAAATCCTGGCTTTACCGCTTTCTGTGGTTACATTAAGCAAATTACTTAATTTTTCTGTGTCTCATTTTCCTCATCTGTAAAATAGGGATAGGGGTAAGGATTATACCTATCTTGTAGGGTTGTTATGAGAATTAAAGAGTTAAGATGTATAAAGTGCTTAGAAAATGTCTAGCACATAGTAAGCACTATGTAAGTGTTTGTAAATGAAGAAAACAGTAATTTTTAATTTAATCAAACTGTGGTTAATTTTCTCTGGACTGCTATTGGCCATGTTTCTATTACACTCAAATTTTATGATATACATTGCTGAAGAGAGGATATATGTATCCCTAGGCCTATGTTTACCCTCAACTAATATAGTTAGGGTGGAAGCATGGCAGTTGACGGGTGGCTAAAATTCTTAGTTATTTGCCAGGTCATGACAAAGAGCAGGAATTTCCCAAGGGTATACTATGACCTCCCTTCACATTTGGTCAGAGCTGAATTCTCTCCTAAACCACAGGCTATATTATCACGATTTGATTCATGACGTTCACAGAACTGGAAGGATACTTGACCTTTGGTAAATTATGCCCCCTTGCCCAGGTTGAAATGCCCTGAGTAAACCTGTGTTCAGTGATACGTGCTTCACTTCCTCACGTAGGCCTTGGGAGGAGCAGAGGGAAATGAGAACCGGCTTTGTGCTAGATAGTCAAATAATTGTGAAATTGTTAATGACTGATAGAAGATGAGGGATATAATGACGAGGCAGAATGAGTTCAGAAAGATCTTTTCCTAACAGTAAGAGAGTATCTATACAACAGCAAATCCATAAACATACCTCATGTTGTGTTGCACACTAAAGAACTGAATGACTGAGTTCATTCTGTAATAAAAATGTGTTGGTGAGGTGTAGCCCAGGAACTGACAGAAAGAAATAACTTGAAAGGAAAAAAGAAAAAAGCCCCAAAGGTGGGGTGCCTCCTGCCTGGAGCGGGGTGAGGGTGGGGGGGAACAAGATGGCACTGGAAATCATATAAAACCACAGTGATGCTGTTTCCTTTCAGCCAAGGGAAAAAATATTCTAAAAAAAGGAAACTCCAAATCTCTTGTTTACCCAGCTGTCTGTACAAAGTGAATTATTCATGATTAAATGTGAATAATAAACCTATGCAAATATTTGTTATATTCTCAATTTTGAGGAGGTTGGGGGAACAGCGGGAAATGATGTCACTTTAAAGTGATTTAGCTAACTATCTTTTAAAGGAATATATCGAGAAAATAAATTTTGATTGTTATTTATATACACCCCCCCACCACCAAAAAAAAAAAAAAAACCAGGTTGTTTTTACTTTAGGAGTCTATGTCCTATTGGCAATGACAATCTAAAGCTTTTCTCTTAGTATCATGACCTTTATATAATTTCCTTAGAAACTAATTGTGAAAGTTTTTTTTTTTTTAATTTTCTGACTTTAGAGAATTAAAAAGCTTACAGCAGAAGTTCTATAATGGGAAACCTTAACTGACAAGTTTCCAAGTACTGTTGTTTACTGTAAATTCTTACCTATAAATTTCAGTTATAGGTTTTTGATAAAGGGAATATTACAATAATACTGATACCTGGCCGTTTTAAGCTATTCATCGTTTTGGTTACAGAACTGCTTTAACAGTTTCCATTAGAACTGTTAGACTTTTAGCTAGAACTAGGTTAGATTTTATGTAGCATGTCCATTCTAAGAAACACGAAATCCAAGCAAAAGCAAAATAGTGAAAGGTGTTTCATCATCTTGCAACAACCTCTGTTAACGTTTCAGTCACTTTACATAGTGTGTCATCACCATAATCTCTTAACGAGTTTATAGCATGCAAATGACTCTTTTATGTATACTGCAATTGTAAATGAGTTTCATTAATAAAAAAACAAAAAACCTGCGCTCCATCCTTCAGGCTAAGTTCATGCTGACTGAAGCTCATGTTTCCGTCAACCATTTAACATTTTAGTCTAGATTCAGGTGAATCTCGCTGTTGCTCAACAATAATCTCAGTGTCTGGAGGAGGGGCCTGAGAGAACTGTGGGGTCTTTCCTGGCTCCTAAGTTTTAGGCGTTCTCTAGAAACACTGATGAATGAGCTGACCCGAGTTCTCCATCCCTTTTTCCAAGTGATTCCAGAGCCCAGGCAGAGGAATTCCAAGCACCAGCCAGATCTCGGGTAGACTGCCACCACCCACTGCTTCTACCTCCTGTTGTTAAAAACCCTCGGTGACTCACCATCCACATGTTGCAGCTAATGAAACAGAGGAAGAGAGGAGATAAACGACTCATCCAGACATAAAGGAAGAGCCAAGACTAAGGTTAACATCCAGACTTCGACAGACGAATCGCTAGTAAATTCTCCACATTACACTACCCTGCACCACTCTCCCCAATCTATCTAGAAACCAATGAATTGGTGGTTTACCAGTAACTAGTACAATCCTCAGCACTACAGTTAATCTTCTGTCGTTATCTTTTTCTTCTGTTATTGTCATTTCTGGAAATTTGGCCAGTGTGAAAATGGGCCATACAGAGGAGTAAGAGACCAGAAAGTCATCTAATCTCCTCAGGCTTTAGGCAGCACTGCATGGAACCCAAACCAATCTAGACTTCCAGAAAAGATCATTCTACCACCTTCTCTCAAGTTTGAATGTCACCTAATGTTTCCTAAGTCCATTTTCTTTTATTCTATGTTAACTGGAGATAACTATTTCCTTATTAAAAACACATTCAAATTGCATTTTAAGGGTAATTGGCAATATCAATAAGCGGCAAACATGGGCCTCAAGTAAGAGTTGGTAATAAAGAACTTGAAATGTTTGAGAAAATATGATTTATATTTAATAAAACTCCATCAGTGAGTGAAAATTGGTTTCATTATGAACATTTTCACTATCCTGTTTCTCCGAGGGTCTGCAGTTATCTTAGCAAACTTGCCTCTCGCTTTATAGAAACTTGTCTCCATTATGATTTAGTTCAGTGGCTTCTTTCTCCTACTATTACAGCTGGGGCGCCATTTCATTATGCTGGGAAGTGTCCGAACCTGCAATGTATTTAATAGCCTCCTCTTTAGGGAAGGCCCATTAGCAGACAGCACTGTGAATTAACATCTTAGTCCAGGAGAAAAGCTCTTTGGAGGCACAGTGAAACAGATCAATCTTGGTTGAGAAATGTGACCGGAGGACTTAACCACGTTCCTTGTGGTTTTACAATGACATGCATATTCTGGGACCCACAGATAGGCAGAGATAGTTGTCATTCTCAGTACTGCCCTGACCACACCAATTCCTTCACATAAAGAGATAGTTCTAAATGTTACAATTTCTTAGAAGAAAGCAGCGTGGCTGGTGTGCACATCACAGGCAAGAGAATGAAACTCTGCCCGCTAACAACTATGAAGAAAGGCTCCCAGCGATTTAAAGCACACCTGAAGGCTGCTGCACAAACCCATTCTATATTCACCTACGAAGGATTTTCTTTTCCTTCCTTGATCTTGTTAAACAGTAATAAAAAGGCTTTCTGTTGGAGTTTGAATATTTTCTTGATTATTTTCACATACGTTTCTCTGGAAGCAGATTAATCTGGGTTCAAAATTCTGGCTCTGCTATTTACTAGCTGTGTAAACCTGGGCAAGTAATTTAACTTCTCTGTATCTCAGGTATCTCATCTGATTGAGATGACAGCAGTTCCTGCCTCATTTGGTTGTGGAGAGGATCAAATGAATGAGCACATGTAGGTGCTTAGAAGAGTGGCTGGCCCAGACAGAGTGAGCATTATTGGGGTTGACTGAAACTATGATTAGCTCTGCTGAGTGGAGGTTCCACTGTTCTACGTACACGCGTCTGTCTAAAACACAAAAGCTGCAAAACTGACAAAGCAGAGGAGTGGGTGTATCGGCCTGGGGAGGAACACTGGCTACAGAGGGACACGAGGGAACTTCTGGGGGTGACAGAAATGCTCTATATCTTGATTGTGGTGACAGTTACCCTGGTGTAAGCTTAAAAATAAAAGAACCCACTCAAACAGTTCTTCCCGATTAACCCCTTTAATGTACTAGCCCATGCCCTAATCACTTTATATCTGGGTTAACACACAAGTCTCCTGGTTGGTTTTCTGTCTCTGAGCTCTTCTCTAATTCCTCCTTAGCGTGCTTATGATCTGCCCCATGTCGGGGGCCACTTCAGTAAACATGCCTAGGATAGTGTATGTGGTCCTTGGTTTTAAAAGAAACCAATGTGCAGATGCTAGTCAAGTAAGTCCTCACTTAACGTCATTGACAGTTTTTTGGTACTGCAGTGAAATGACAGGTAACGAACCAGTTTCACCAGAGGCTAACTGATATAAGCAAGAGTTAAGCTTCTCCAGCATCTCATCCACGTCATGATGAAATGACACTGAATGGAACGACGTTATTCGAGGACCTGCTGTATGTTTACCTATTTGTGCCTAAAATAGCTCTGGAAAGACACATGAGAAAGTGGTTGGGTTCGTTACCTACAGGGAGGGGACCTGGGTGGCTGGGGACAGGGTGGGAGGGATGTATTTCCCTATCGCCTTTTGTTCCTTTTGAATTTTAAATCATGTGAATGTATTATCTAATCAAAAATAAATAAATAAAGTGAAGGAGATAATAAGAACCCTGCCAAATTCATCTAATTCAATTCAACAAATATTTACTGGGCATCGACCACTTGCCAGGCATATAGCAGAGGGTTAGGGTGTCTATAGCCATGACTGCGTTTCATGAATGGGATCCTTCATAAACTGTGCCCCACAGGCCCTGTCTGCTTGTTTAGCTCTAAGGCTTGCTGACAGGAGACAAAGTGCCCTGGTTAATTACAATGGCCATAGCTGGCCGTTTTATTTAGGAAAAAAACAAGGTCAGGGTCAATTATGCTACAAAGCACCTCCTTCCACGTACTGGAAAGACATAAAAAGCTGTACAAAGGCAAGGGTGTCAGACAATACCTCATCACTAAAGGTATTAAGCCTTAACTTCCTATATGCCAGACGTCCTTCTCAGTGCTTTACTTCTATTAACTCATTTAGTTCTCACAATAACTCTGTGAAGAAGACACAGTTATGGCCCCCGTTTTACAGATGAGAAAACTGAAGTGCAGAGGGAGTGAATAACCCACCCAGAGTCACACCGCTTGCAAGCAGAATGACCAGGGTTTGAACCCAGGCGATGTCTCACTCCAGAATCCTCAGTTTTAACCACTCTATTGTCTTTTGGGAAAAGATTTATAAAATAATCCTTTTGCTCCAAAATATCTCTGTTGAAATTCTACCATTAGTAAGTGTCCTAGAATTTTACAGGTGGAAGACACTTCAGTATTCATTTGATTCAATTCTTGTCCAAAGGGACAACATCCTGGACGACTGGGTTTGAACACCTCTCGTGACAGGGAACTCATTACAGCTAGAAGCAGTCACCAGTTGACAGCTCAAATTTCTAACAGAAATTTGAGCATGCTGATCACCTTCCAACGTGCCAGGCACTTCGCTAGCGCATGGGGGAGAAATTCCTCAATACATTGAGCCCATATCTGCCACCCTCAACTTCTTCACTCTGGGTCTGTGTTCCGCTCTTTGGAACAACGCAGAGATTGTGTCTGTGGTTCCCTGCATTTCATGACAGCCCTGTATGCATTTGAAGACAGTTACAAAGTTCTCCTTAGACTTTCTTCTTCCCTGTTTATCCAATCTCTTCTGATATTTCATTCCCTAAGTGAGATTTATTTTTCTCGTTAACAAGCTTCTGTTTTAAAATGCAAACGTGGGAGGGCAGCACCTGAAGCTTAATCTGATGCTTCCCTTCCATCCAACTGCCTTGAGGGAAAAGGAATTTCAATTTGGGGAGAGGAGTGGGGAGAGTGCTCAGAACAGAGGCGATCGGAGCATGGATCCAGGGCTAGCCCGGGCTCGGAGAAGATGCTGCTGCAGGATCTGTGAGGAGGCAAAAAGCAGCACGGGGATCCCCAACTCTTGCGACTAAGGAAGAAGATGCACCAAGTTGAAAACACAGGAATAATGATGAACACCGGGAGCTGGGCAGGTTGTTTGAATCGCCTTGCTTAACCCTCACAACAGCATTACCAGGTAGGTACCATTATTATCCTGTGACAGATAAAATAAACTGAGGGACAGAGTTTCTAACTTGTCTAGAAAATGGCCAGCAGACTAAGTCTTGAAGCCAGCAGACTAAGTCTTTTAATTACCTTGCTAAAAGGAAGATGAAAACCTAACTTTGCCTGTTTACTCTAGAGCTGATCAGAAATTATCCAAATGGAATCTAGATGCTCCAGCCTTCCCCAGCCTTCAGGAGTCCCACAATACCCAAATAACAACCCCCTACCCACCCACCCCCGCAAAAAAAAAATCCACTCTTATTCCAGCTTTCCGTCGCTAAGTAGTTGAGTCTCCAAGTATGTTCCGTGCTCCACCAATCTGTGTTAGCTGTTTCTGGCTATCTCAATTAGCCTCCCTCTCCACCCCTGCCGTGGGGAAACCCTTGTACTGCTGAACCTCATGTCACAGTTAAGACCAGTCTAAAATGTTTAATGAGACTTTTTCCCAGAGTCCCCTACTGAGCAAATCTTACGGGCAACTTCCAGCCAGGCTGCAGGCATCAGTCTCCCTACAGCGCGCCCACAGTCAGCTCGCCATACTTGGGAGCCCACCACACCATACAAGAGGCAATCTCGACAACCTTGACATTCCCAGAAGGTAAAACCCTATTTGCAGGATGTCGTACCCCAAAGGGGAAGTGATATGAGCAGATTAGTACCTCAAGTCTCTGCATTTCTTGATGGGACCTTGGCCTTGGCCTTGCCCTTCCATCACCAAAGGGCCTCAGTGGTGCCCTCATCCTCTACGGAAACTGAAAACAATAGCAAGTCTCAGCCAGGGCCTCATTATACAAACACAAAATCGCACTTCAAATACTATTTTTTTAAAATGCGAACTCATTATTTCTAAAGAGGACACGTTTGGGATAAACAAAGCCCTTCGCTCATGTGTGTAGAATCTGGACTCATACAATGGGGGAGATCTTGCCTTAGCTCTCACCAGCAGAATGTGTAAGTCTCCTTGAATCGTCTGGGTCATCCTTCTGAATGATGGTGAGTATCATTGAGAGTCATTTTTACTATCAGAATCTGTGGCAATCTCTAAGGATTCAGTACTGCTGGGGTTGAAACCGTAAGTTGATCATTTTAAGACACAACGGAAACTGGCTCTAATGGTTAATGTTATTTTAAAAAGACATACACAACTTTGAACTTGTGTGAGTACAACTTTGTTACTGACAAAATGTTCAGCCTTATTTCCAGCCTCTTCCTGGCAGAGGTGAGCTGGAGAATGAAAGAACCCAGACACCAGAGGGACCTGCTAGAGGGGAAATGAAGGTGCGGTTTCGGTGCCTGGCTTCAAAGGCTGGCGGCAATCAAAAGCCTAACCCATCTCTTTCCAGCTAGACTAACTTTCTGTAAAGGCAGAAAAACCCCAAACAGCCAAAGTCAAATTTCCCCTGCATAATTTTTAATTTAACAATGTCCCAGTTTCCAAGTTATCATCATTTAATCTTTGTAATCACACTGATGAACCAAGCACAGTCAGGGTGAGGGAATGGCTAGTGTGGGACAGCTCTGGCTCCCCAGCTTGGGGTCTAAGTTTTCATTCTTTTCACTGAAGTTCCAGCTTCTTGATGAATTTGTGTTTACTCATTCCATTACTATTAAGGACAGAAATGAATAGACTAGAAAAACAATTTTTTCCTCTTAATCAATCATTCAGTAAATAGAACTGAATACCCTCCAATCTTGATAGCTGGTTGCATGTATGAGCTCTGCCATGTAAAATCAGCTGGTTCACATTTCCATGGTTCTTAGATCCTGCTGATTACAGATCTTCCCTGAGTGCCCAGCCAAGGGTATAGGCCCAGCAATTTCTCTCTGCTGCCTCACAAATACATTGCATCAGACATACACTTTCCACCTATTGGCATTAATAAAAGACTGTTTGTTGGGGTGGGGTGGGGGTGGGATTAATAGAAACAATAAAATAACTATAGAACATTTCTAGACAAATTCAGATTCTAGACTTTGACTTAAAGTCTAGAATCCACCTTAGGCTAAGTTTATGAAAATTGTAAATATAGATGGAGAGCTAAATTCCCCTTTTAAACAAAATGATTCCTTTTGAAATCCAGACCGACTAATTTCTCTGTATAACTCACTTGCTTTGAGTGTCAAAGACTCCTAGAGTCTTTGTAAAACTCCTTCGTGTTCAAACACTTGTAGAGGAGATACTCTCATTACCTCACAAGGCAGCCCATTTCAAAATTTTGACAACCTGTGGAATTAAAAAGTTTATTCCTTATACCGAGCCAAATTGACCTCCTATAGCTTTCAACAATTTGGTCTTAGATCTGCCCTCTGGAGAGACACAAAATAAACCTAATCCCTCTCGTAGACAGCTAATCTCGTTATATTATTCTCTTTAAAAAAAACTGTGGTGACTCAGGCTACAATTCTATCAAGGACATAATAAGCCCAATACCTTCCCCCTCCTTTGCCTTTTAGTGGCAGAGTCAACTTATGCGATATACTTAACATGCTGGGAGAAGAGAAAATGCCCTCCCTGGCAGGCCCTGGTGGACAGTCCAATACAAGACCCCAGTACGCAGGCTGCCTACAGGCAGTCAGAAATGGGCGAGAGTCCAGGTGCTGACTAGGCAGGTGCCCTCTGATTTCCCTCTCTTATAATAACACACAGCCTTCTGCCAGCTGAAGTGCATGTCTGGCCCCAGAGATTCTCCTATTAATCAAGGTCAGAGGTCCCAGTTCTTGATCTTTTGTGTACATTAGAATCCAGGGAGTTTTTCATAGGGTCCCAACCCCTTTAATTTTGAGCTAGTAGAAATGAAGCACACCCAGTAACCCATAGTTTAACAAGCACTCCAGGCGCTAATGTCCTTACTATACTTGGAAAAACATTGATCTAAGTGAAAAAGAAAAGATGAACCAAAAAATACCTTGCATTTTGGTTTATTTAACCAGAAAGCTTAACATTTAATTTATTGGTCCTATTCATTTAAATTATTAAATTTCATGTTATATAATTACTAAAAATAACACTTTAAGTCATTTATAATGCATTCGATACTAATCATTAAGTCTATCAAAATTCTTCCAGAATAAGGAAGGAACTAGTAATATCATCTGCAGGTTACAGACTTGAGGTGTAAATTGAAGTGCCTGTTGGGATGCATTCAACATGGGCTGTAAGAAGGGAGACAGGCTTCTGCATTGCAGCCTATTTCCAAGTCTTGGGTTGTCCAAAAGAACAGGGCTAGGGCCAGATATGAGGAACTTTCCAGGGAGAATCCAGTTTGGTCCAACACTTAGCTGATCAAGCTCGTGATTGAAGTGAACACAAAACATACCTGGATAAGCACCATCACACGCATCCTATGCCATTCTGTGGGAATTCTAATAAAGCTCTAGAGTGATTCCAATACACAGGTTACAACAAGTTAAAACATTTCACAGTAGTCTAAATACCTGGGGAGTTTAATTATGCAAAGAAAACCCTCTGTCCTTTGAGAACAACAGCTTACTTCTTTTCAAAATAGCTGCTGTGGTTCTTTTATAAATATGAAAGGTGTCTCATCTCTAACTTAGCCTTGAAGTAATGCTATCTCAAGGCAGCCCTCGTGACCCTATTTCCTTGTGGCAAAGTGAACCCATCTGCTACCCAGTCATTTAGCACTTAGTAAACGGACTCAAAACGTTGAGCAACAAATTTTGTAAAAGGTTTTGGTGATAGGAACTTAACTTTCCTTCTAAGACACTTCATGAATGTTTGCTGCAAAATAGAAGTATTTTAGAATAACTGGAGCAAAGGCATTTAACTTTCATTTTCTGTCAGGGGTGAAGACTTTTACTGGTTTGCCGACCTTCCTCTTCTTCTTGGAGCTCTCAGAACTTTGCTGACTGTATACTAAATTCATTCTTTGAATCTGTGAGAATCACGAGAGAGAGGCACAATTCAGCAGAGATTTTGACGTCTGCAACAAGGCATACACAAGACAGGCAGACAGAGCATTAATCCTTCGAGCTGCATAACGGATCCAAACCTGCTTTCCTGTGGGCTGGTTTGGCCCTGCACGGAGGCCCTGCTGCCAGTATCAGAGTCTGGTATTCCAAGTTTCAGGAGCTGAGGTCCCCTGGAGGCAACCAGTTTCACAGGGACAGTTTCTTGGCTCTCTTTAGTGAATTCAGCACATCCAACTCTTGAGGGAAGAGTTGTCAAGGTGTGGGGCCAACAAGGAGCAATTAAGGGTCAGGAGAGATCTAGGGCACCGATTACTTTAGTGGCAAATATAATCTAAGTCCCAATTTCAGTTGGCAGAAATGTACAGCCTTATCTTTTCTATCATAGGCTCCGATTAATGAATTGGGAGGGACCATGGCCCTTCTTTCTGCTTGAAGTGAAGTGTACGTTATTGATTAAAGGGAATTTGATTAGTAAGTCATTATAGATATATAATTCTCCATTGGGTTCAGCTTTGGTAAAGATTTTAGAACTTATTTATGCTTAACCGAGTGAACAACTAGATGCATTATAATTTGTCAGACAATTTCTAGTGCCTGAAATTCCAGGAAACACATAGAGGACATTTTATATTTTCTAGCCACTAGATGGGAGGAAAGGATTTTCCATGTCCTTTGTTCTTTCTTTGGTAGGAAAATAGAATAAGATAAATATTTTTAAGTAAGACTTTTCAGAATATCTGGCAGAGGTTGCAACATTACCCCTTTTCTTTTGTTATAGATGCAGGTTGCTCTTATTATTATTGATATGTTATTACAACAAAATAGTGGGACTATCAATAAAGTATTTAAGTACCATTTAGAATCAAAGATTGGGTCAGGTGGCTAATTTAATCACTCACTTTTAGTTTTAGAAAGCAGTTGAAATTCTGATCTCAGAGACCACTAATTCCCTTCAGCTTAAACTAAGACATCGCCCATATAGAACAAAAAACAAAACAAAACAAAACAAAACAAAACAAAAAAACAACTCTGAGAAAATGACTAGAGCTGCTCATCAAATAACTGGTTTGCTTAAATATGTAAAAGTTTGAAAGGGTCTGCTCTAAAAGAAGGAAATAGCAACATAAAAACCCAAAGAACCCAACTTCTTTACTATCTAGGAGATGAACTTGTTACAGTGTGGCTATTAGAAAAAGTACTTGGTAAAATTCAGCTTTTCTAGAAATGTTGCTTGGGCATTCTTTTCATTCAAATGAAATTATTCTCACTTCTATCAAATCTGGGTACACTGGGAAGAAAGGAAGATGGACATACAAATCCTCAAATGACAAGTTGACCTGATAGTTTAATAGTTTTGTTCTCTTTTTCTTCTTTGCTCAAAAGTAAACCAGAGTTTTATTATACATTTCAGAACGATAATTGTATTGCAGTGAGTTAATCCAAATATTTTAAATAATGTATACAATCTCCACAAAACCAGTGAGGCTTAGGAACTCTCAATGGTTTACAGAAAACTAGAGTGTTCAAAAGCAAGTATGTGATCAGTCAGGAGACACTTCCTAACATAAACGAATAATCTAAAATAACAACAAATTTATCTATACAAAGAAGGATTTTTCAGGTGTATTCCAATTGGCTGAGTTTGCATATTTGATGCCAAAGCCAACCAGGCAAGCAAAGGGCCAGCAATCAGGCAGGCTACACAGATTATTGGGACGATTTGAGCAACACTGGATGGTCATCAAATGATTTCTAATGCCCATCATGTTATATTTTAAATAGATAGCTTTTAAAGTGTTTCTTGTATACAGACTAACAAGAGGCCACTATGATCTACTTACCAATAGAGAGAGCCTCAGGAATAGAGTATCTACATATATGTCTGAAAAAGCCCTAGAGATACGCTTTCTGCTGTATGATATTTCCCTACTTTCTTCCCATTTTTGGTTTGGTAACATTCTCCTTTTGGGAAGCCAAAAAGCAGGTTTTGCCTTTAGCCCAACTGGATAGCTAGCTGACTTGGTAGCAGTATGTGAACATCACTGGAAGGATCCCTTCTCCTAAATGCCTCCATTTGTCATTTATTTCTTT
The DNA here is from genome assembly GCF_057876585.1 of Rhinolophus sinicus. Classification (NCBI taxonomy): domain Eukaryota; kingdom Metazoa; phylum Chordata; class Mammalia; order Chiroptera; family Rhinolophidae; genus Rhinolophus; species Rhinolophus sinicus. The sequence continues at coordinate 21,753,263 of NC_142509.1, forward strand.
ATTCATTTAGTTTGACATTTGAATATTTGCTACTGTCTTTGGCTATCTTTTTGCTTTATTCTCTACATTTTCTCTGGGTGTAACTCCTGGGAATCAGTTCCCATTTATAAGTAAAGACCACCAGATTTATATATTCAGCCTGTATCTTCCTTTTGAATTCCAGATCCATGTGTGTAATCAACTGCCTACTAAAAGTCTCCACATGCACGTTCCAAAGAAAACTCAAACGCAATGTGTCCAAACTGGAATTGATCATCTACCTCTCTAAGCCGGCTCCCAATCTCTGTCCTCACTCTCTGTGATTCCCCTGCAAGTGTCCGAGTTAAAAACCTGGGAGTCACACATGGCCTCTCCATCATTCTCACCCTAACGTCTAACTAGTCACTAATTCCTGTTGATTCTATCCCCTTAATGTCTCTCAAATCCATCCATGTTTCTCTATTTCCCCCGCCTCTACTTTAGGCCAAGGCAGCAGCGTCTCTTCCAATTACTGGGACTGGAACTCCCACTATTACTGCTTTTCCAATATACTCTCCACTCCGGAGCCTAAGTTGTCTTGTATCAAATCTGGCCACATGGCTCTTCTGACTGAGTCACCATCTACCCATTGATGACTTTCCATTGTCCATAAAGTCTAGACTCTTCATGGCCCTGGCGACCTCTGCAGCCTCATCTTGCCCCAGACTTACCTGGCCACTTGTAACTCTCCGGATGGGCCCTGCTCTCTCCCCTCTAGATTTTGTCTTTCATGCCCACTACCATGCCCTGCTCCTCCCTTCGTCGCCAGGCCTGAGGTCAGCTCTGGAGTTTATCCTGCCCACTGGCCTTACCTTACACCCTTGGGGCTGTGTTCTGTTCTTACCCCTTCTGTAGCATTTACTGCATTGTCAGGCTTACTTACCAGTGTTCTCATCCAGAGTGTAAACTCCTGGAGGTTAGTGACACTGTATTCGTCATCTTTGTATTCCCAGTTCCTGGCATCTGCTAGGTACTCTTAAATTATTGGCTGAATGAATGAATGAATGCATTTGGAAGCTGACATGAAGCCAAGCACTATGCGGGGCACTATTACCACATCTCTGGTAATAGCACGAGGAATAAGACACAGTCGGACTTATTTCGCTCAGCATTACACTCTCAAGATCCACCCATGTTGTCACAAATGTTCCTATATCATCTTTTCTTATCGCCGAATAGTATTCCATTGTGTATATATACCACAACTTCTTTATCCATTCATCTATCGAAGGACATTTTGGTTGTTTCCATGTCTTGGCCACCATAAACAAAGCGAAATAAGTCAGACAGAAAAAGCAGAGAACCATGTGATTTCACTGATATGTGGTATATAAACCAAAAACAACAAAAGAACAAGACAAACAAATGAGAAACAGAAACTCATAGACACAGACAATAGTTTAGTGGTTACCAGAGGGTAAGGGGGGTGGGGGGTGGGGGGTGGGAGATGAAGGTAAGGGGGAATCAAATATATGGTGATGGAAGGAGAACTGACTCTGGGTGGTGAACACACAATGGGATTTATAGGTGATGTAATACAGAATTGTACACCTGAAAACTATGTAATTTTACTAACAATTGTCACCCCAATAAATTTAATAAAATAAAAAAAAACTTTAAAAAAAAAACTTTTAAAAAAAAAGAAGAAGACACAGTCATTTGCAAGGACTGAGTCTTATAAGGGAGAGACACGATTATAATATAATGCAGTATAATACAACAGACATTCACTCAATAGCCATAATAGACATTTATTCATTCAGCAATCATTTACTGAGTGTCAGTTCTGTGCATGGTACCGTTCTAGGTGCTTGAGACACATCGGTGACAAAAGAGATAAAAATCCCTGCCCTGTAGATTTTACAATCTGTCCATTTTGGGCTTAATAATTTCCAATGGCATCTCACTGCTTTTAGGACAAAGTCCAAAGTCCAGACTTTGGGTTTTCATACACCATTAGTGGCTCTTTGTATTTCTAAAGTGGGAGATGGGGTCACAGGTTGACTATAAGATCCTGATGAAAGATCCTGAGAAAAATGCTCACGCCTTCACTCACACCCTCATTCCCTCGAGCAGGCCATTTGAGGGGGTCCCGAGACCCCTTGAGTACCTCCCAGTTCCAGTCCCTGCACCACAAGGCCGGGCTGCACCCAGCAGTACCAGCCTCATCTCCTCCACTCTACTTCGCGCTCTCTACCCTCTCAGTTTTCTCATATCTTGCTTCTTTCTGATTTTGGACCTTGGTATATGATGTTTCTTCTGCCTAAAATGCTCTTTCCCTTCTCTAGTTAATTCTTATACTTTTTTCTGATCTCAAGTGAAAAATGACTTTCTCAAAGAAACTTTTCCTGTCCCCATTACAATTAAGGTAGGCCCCACAATTATATCCTCTTAAGTAGTCTTCCAAGAGATCAGGGACATGCCTGTCTTGGTCACAAATTGCACATAATAGGGGCTCAATAAATATTTTTCAATGAATGAATGAATGAAACTTCAAAGAGTACTCTGCCTGCAATGTAGAAAGGTAGTGGATGCAGGGGGATGAGTCATGCCATTGTAGTAGTCAGGTGACAACTTGGGTGGCAGTGCAGATGGAGAGAAGTCAACAGTGAGAAATATTTAGAAGGTAGAGTCAGAAGAATATGATGGTAAAGGAAAGGAAGGTAGGTCAATCACTGACCCCCAGTTTCTGGTTTAGCTAACTTTATAGATAGAGGTACTGTTCTCTCAAGTAGAAAACAATGGGAGTTTTGAATCTGCTGAGTTTGGCGTACCCGCGAAACCCCAAGTGAACATATTGACGAGGCAGCTGTATATGGAAGTCTGGAGCTCAGGAGAGAGGAATGAGTTGGAGATGTAAATTTGGGTGTCATCATCCTATGGAGGCTAATTAATGCTATGGGTGTGGACGAGTTTGCTTATTGAAGGATCAGAGCGTGAGAAGGGAAAGGGGCCAAGACATAGCCTTAGGGAACTCCAACATTTAGAGATTACGTGGAAGATGAGCCAACAAAAAAGATTGAGAAAGAGAAATAAGACTAGCAGATTGTCATATAAAGAAAGTCAAGGGAAGAGAGTTTTAAGAAGAGGGAGTGGAGAAAATAAAAGGGGTGACGGTAGTGAATAGTATCAGGTGTAAGGAAGATGAGGCCTGAATATGTCCACTTGATTTAGTCACATGGAGGTTACTAGATGCAATGGATTGGTGGGGGCAGAAGTCCCCTTGAAGTCAGTTGAAGAGTGCATAAAAATTGAGACCGCAAGTATATGAAGTTTTGTAAATAAAAGAAATTGAGACAGCTAGTATACAACGTTTTATAAAAGTCAAGAGGGAAGGACTACTCAGCCTGGGGAATTTAGAGAAGGCTTCTTAGCAGAAAGGGATATTGACTTGGGTCTTGAAGAATGAGTAGGAGTTCGTTCACCAGACTGGGGATGGTGGAGGGGGGCAGTGGGAGAGGTCATTCTAGATGGAAGATTCAGCATATTTAAAGATACTAAATCATGAAAAGACATGGAAGGTTAATGGGACAGTAAGAAATGTCCCTTTATTCTATTGGCTGTTAGGGTGAAGTGTTACGTATCTAACACACACTCCTATTAAAAGTGTAAATTCCCCTGGAACTATTATTCAATACGATGTTAGTGCAATTAACTTATCAAATGGTCTCCAAGTGGCAGCCTGCTAACAGCAGGGCCTCACAGGCTTTGGAAAGAAGTTAGGTAAGTTTTCACATTGAAAGAGCCTTCAGGCCACAGTGCTTACTTTGCATTAAGAGATGTGGGGAACCAAGGTGGGGTTTGGGGGCAGCCCCAGGCAACCAGGAAATATCATGAGTACTCTATGTGCCTGGGGTGAAAGTGCAGTGAATTTCGCTTACTTCAAACTTATGTGTCAGGTCAGATCTGGCAAAATGTTTTCTCTTTAGAAAACCACTTCCTTACCAGTATCGATTTATGGAATCAAGTATAGAATCTTTGGATTTGGAAGTTCCCAGGTCAAGGAATTTTATGGTTCAGAGAGGGTCTGTGCCCCTCTAAGTGAGTTGTGAAAGCAGGGATGTTAGTTTTGATTCCTTTCCCTTGACATTTACCTTTTTTTGCACAGTGAAAGGCAGATCGACAGCGATTATAAAATAAACGCTATTAGCATAAATGTAGCTCATGTTAACATTGTGATGAGTGAGCTGTAAGAAATGCTTCAAGAGAACACTGCCACTCCAGCGGGCTGTGAGCTCTCTGATTATGTTGGGAAGTGTCTCGTATTTTACTGGGGTTTATGAAGTTTGCCCATTGATTTCCATTCTTGATTTTCTGTAGTTTGTGAGCAGCGTTCTGGACCATGGCTATCTCTGTTTAGGAGGTAAGTATGTACCCTCCTCAGAGGCAAAGCCACATATTTCCACTAATCTTCAAAAGTCATTATATCAATTCTCCCTTCTTCCACATTTTCTAAGGCCTCAACTCATATGGCTTTAAAAGTTCTATAATTAATTCATTTATTCAACAAATGTTTTTGAGCACCTTCTGTGCCAGACATTGTGCTAATAAGCATTAAAGATACTAAACTGGTCAAGGCACATCCGTGTCCTCCAAGGGGGCCTGGTGGGGGAAACAAACTGGTTACAGATGAAGTGATAGAGTCATGCATAGGGTACAGCAGAGGTTCCAAAAAGATCTTATCAGCTCTTCCTGGGGAGGCCTGGCAAGGCTTCAAACAGGTGGTGAAGCTTGAACTAAGTAGTTCAAGATGAGCAGACGTTCACCAGGCAAATGCCATTAGGAACTGAGGTTTTAGAGAGAACATTCTAGACAAAAGGAGCACAGACAGAGGGATATAAAACAGAATACCTCTGGAGAATCGGGGAAAGTTTAGTTGCACTAACAGGAAGGGCATGGGGTGGTAGGCTAAGACACTGTCATTCCCTGAAGTTTGGACTTTGTACTGTCATGGAGCGCCGCCACCGCAGGGCTCTAAGAGCAGATTTGTTTTAGAAAGGCCCCTATGGCCGCACTGCGACTGGAGAGGAGTGAGACAAGAAGCAATGAGGCCGCTTCAGAAGAGAACTGATCTGAGCAAGAGCAAGAGCAGAGGTGAAGTTAGAGAGGGGAGGACTAATAAGGCAGAGGGCTCAGGAGAGAGAGAATGAACGCTGGAACTCAAACCCTAACATGACTTGATCATTACTGGAATGAGCACAGGGACAGCAAAGGAAAGAAAGGAGTAAAAAATGACAAAAATTACCCGCTTCTGGTAACGCCACTGACCAAGATGGGAATCAAAAGAAGCTAAGGATAGGGGTGATGGGAAGATGGTGGGGAGGACAGATGGAGAAATAATTGACGCTGTTTTAAGCTTATGAATTGGAGGTGAGACATCTAAATGAAGATGTCCGCAGGGCATTAGCTATGTGTCCTGGAGCTCCAGATGGAGGAACTTGCATTGAGAGCACATATATAATAGAAAGTGTATTCACTTTGGACGAGAGATGTGGTATTACTTGAGGTCTGGAGGGAAGGAGGTAAAAGTGGATATAAATATAGGTACATCTTTAAATACGGGGATACAAAGTTGAATGACTCATACTTATGACCTTAATTATTTCTGTGAAGTAGAGTTCAGGTCATTTGCTTACAAAGGGAGGGAATTTGTCTTGGGTGGCACTTACGTGGTAAAAGTATGGACAATGGGAAAGGGAGTTAATAATAGTCTTTTAAAATTAATGTTACTGCTGCTGAAGATCCAGATAGCTTTAAGATCCATCACCTTCAAATTAAAATACTTAAGTTTGACATATTAAAAATTTTGCTTTTCTTTTTACAAACATTTGAATGCTTACAATAGACCATATATTGTGCTAAGAACGTCACAAATGTTATATCATTTATTCCTCACAATAACTGTGTGAAGGCAGGGAGGGGGATTTATTCCTCTTTTTATAGATGTGGAAACTAAAGCTCAGAGAAGTGAAATGACTTTTCCAGTTCATTCATTTTAGTAAGTGGAAGCCGTGAACCCAGGTTTCCTGATTTCAAATTTAATGCTTCTTATAATTTGCTTCTTCAACTCAAAGCGGAAAACAAAAGTAGGAAACTGCAAGCAAAGCCACCCGAACTCCATGTAAGGTTCATAGGCATCTATGTGGGGTTGACCCTTTTGGGGCATAGCCCACTGGGACCTCAAACTAAACACAGCAAAAGCCGAGTTCATTGTTTTCCCTTTGTAACCAATTTTTCCTCATGAGTTTTCAATTTGTGTAAATCACCATTTCCCGATCATCAAAGGTCAAAAACATAGTCACCTTAGATTCCTCTCTCATCCCCTAATGCCCACACAGAGTTCTTGTAATGAGTAAATGGAATAGTACAGATAGAGTGCCTAGTACAGTATCACACATGAGAAAGTCATTCAGACTGATAGCTATTATCAATCCTACTGACTCAGGTATCCCCTGCTCCAGCCACACTGGATTGGTGTGGAAGCCTGGAAAATGGGGCAGACACTCGGGTGATGTGGCCACAAGCCATGGAATGCCAGCCGCCACCTGAAGCTGGAAGAGACAAAGAACAGAATCTCCCCTAGAGCCTCTAGAGGGAGTATGTCTCTGCCTACACCTTGATTTCGATCCAGAGACACTGATTTTGGATTTATGGCCTCTAGTGAGAGAAGAAATTTCTGGGGTTTTAAGCCACCAAATTTGTGGTAATTTGTTACAGCAGCCCTAGGAAACTAAGATAGTTACATTCCCCAAACACACTTCATTCCTTTCCCTCTTCTCTATTTCCTTCACGATGCAGAAAACAAAAACTTCTGTTATTTACTCATTTTAAATTTTAAATAATTCCTTCAAGGTCAATCTCTGAAAGTATTTTAATCCACAAAGCCTTTCCTGCTCCTTTAATCAGATAGAAGTTTTCTTTCTTGAGCAAATCCCCACAGCACATTTTTGTAATTGTGTTTTTCTGACAGCATAAATATTTTTAAACAATTTGTTCTTTACCTGAGACTGGGTTTTAAGTTCTTTAGGAATTCATTTGTGTTTAATATTATGGTGTTTAGACTCTCTCCAATGACAGGGTAGAGTGCCTCACACAGTGTCTTTCACACGGCAAAATTCTTTTGCCACTTACCTCTACTATCTACAAAAGTGTTCAATTACACAGTTATTCATATGCCCTAAAGCCGCACTATTATGGTAGCCATTAGCCACATGTGACCATTTAAATTAATAAAAATTAAATAAAATTTAAAATTTGGTGCCTCAGTTGCATTCGCCACATTTCAAGTGTTCAATAACCACATATTAAGCATCACAGCTGTACAACATACTCATCATCACAGGACAGAACTGCTCTACAGAGGTAATCTGGGTTTAATCCAAGTAAATAGAAAGTTTCCAGGGTACCATGGTGATAATAGGAAGATAGAAACTAGAAATACTTCTGTTCTCAAAATGCAAAGACTTATTACTGTAAAAATGTCTATTGTCCCAAGATTATTTTATCAAGTCAATGCAATTCCAATAAAAATTCTGCTATTATGTCTGTTGGAACTTATTAAGCTGATTCTAATAGTCACCTAGAAGAGAAAATGTATGGGGAAATCTTAAAAATACTGGGGGGCAAAAAAGAACTATGAGGGAAAAAGAGTTGCTCTATCAGATAGCAAATCATAATATAAAACTAGAGTAATTAAAGCACGATAGCAATCAGATAGATGTAGACAAATGGATCAGTGAAACAGAACAGCAATCTAAAACCAAACCTATGTATCTATGTTTTTAATTTATGATAAGAGTGGCATCCAAATTAGCAGGGAAAGGGCAGACAATTCAAACAGTACCAACACAATGGGAAAATGTCCTCACACTAGAAAAAAAAATCCTAGCTAGCTTAAGGAGCCAAATGTAAAAAGCAAAAATATAAACTTAGTAGAAGAAAATACATAAAAATTTGTTTATAACTTTAGCATTGGGAAGACCTTTTTAAGCAAGATATAAAATGATAAAACCATGGAAAGATGTCCCATGTTTCTAAATTGGAAGACTTACTATTTAAATGTCATTACTACCCAAAGCAATCTACAGATTTAATACAATCTCCGTCAAAATCCTAATGACATTTCTTTTTGCAGAAATAGAAAAATCCATTCTAAAATTCATACAGAATCTCAAGGGACCCTGAAATTCCAAAACAATCTTGAAAAAGAACAAAGTAGGAGGCCTCACACTTCCTGATTTCAAAACTTACTACAAAGCTATAGCAATCAAAACATGTGGCACTGGCATAAACACAGAGACACATAGACAAAGGAATAGAATAGAAAGCCCAGAAATAAACGCTCACTTATATTGTCAAATTATTTCAATAAGGGTTTCAAGAGCATTCAATGGGGAAAGGAAAGCCTTTTCAACAAATAGTGTTAGGAAAACTGGCTATCCACATTCAAAAGAATGAAGTTGTAGTCTTACATCACATACAAAAGTTAACTCAAAATGGATCAAAGACTTAAACATAAGAGCTAAAACTATAAAACTCAAAGAAGAAAACGTAGGAGGAAGCTTCATGACATTGGATTTGCCAAGAATTTCATGAATATGACACTAAAAACACAGGCAACAAAAGAAAAAAATAGATAAATTGGACTTCATCAAAATTAAAAACTTTTGTGCATCAAAGGACACTACGAAAAGAATGAATAGATAATCCATGGAATAAGAGAAAATATTTGCGACTCATACATCCAATAAGAGATTGATATCCATAATATATAAAGAACTCCTACAATTTAAAAACAACAAAACAACCTGATTAAAAACTGGGCAAAGGACTTGAATAGACATTTCTCCAAAGAAGATATACAAATGGCCACAAAGCAAATGAAAAGATTCTCAACGTCACTAATCATTAGGGAAATTCAAATCAAAACCACAGTGAGATATCACTTCACATCTATGAGGATGGCTATTATTAAAGAAAAAAAAGAAGTGTCAAGGATGATGTGGAGAAAGCGGAACTCTTGTGCATTGCTGAGAGGAGTCTAAGACGGTGCAGCTGCCATGAAAAACAGTATGGCAGTTCCTCATGAAATTAAAAATGTAATTAAAAATAAATTAAAAATATAATCTGATCCAGCAATTCCACTTCAAGGTATATAAACCCCAAAGAACTGAAAGCAGGAACTTGAACAGGTATTTTTACACCCATGTTAACAGCAACATAATTCACAGTGGCCAAAAGGTAGAAGCAACCCAAATGTCCATGGATGGATGAATGGATAAACAAAAATGTAGTGTATATGTACAATGGAATATTATTTAGTCTTAAAAAGGAAGGGAATTCTGACACATGTTACAACATGGATGAACCTTGAGGACATTATGCTAAATGAAATAAGCCAAGCACAAAAGGACTGCTATTGGATGATTTCACTTATATGAGGTGCCTGGAGTAGTTAAATTCATTGAGACATAAAGTAGAATGGTAGTTGCCAGGGGCAAGGGAGAGAGATGGGGAGTTGGTGTTTAATAGGTATGGAGTTTCAGTTTGGGAAGATGAAAACAGTTCTGGAGATGGGTGGTGGTGACGATTGCACAACAATGTGAATTTACTTAATGCCACTGAACTGTACACTTAAAAATAGTTAAAATGATTTATTTGATGTTATGTATATTTTACCACAATAACACAAGTAAAAATAAAAAGTGGCACACCATAAAAAAGATGAAACTATAAAGGAAAACATATTGCCTGTGTCTTATATAATAATTTTTGCTTCAAAAGACAAATTAGAGCTGATTGTCTGGCTAGGTCTTATTTTTGGGGAAACATGGTATATATATACATATATATACACGCGTGCACACACACACACACACACAGTGCTGTAGACTAGAAAGAGAATGTAAGACACAATTACAAGCCACATAATTTTAAATTTTCTTAAAGATGTATTTTAAAAAGTGAAAGAAACAGATGAAATTAAATTTTATTTTTTTATTTAATCCAATATATTGAAAATATCATTTCAATATGTAATCAATATAAACATTTTTGATAGTTTACATTCTCTTTTTTCATACCATGTCTTCACAATCCAGTGTATATTTTTACACCTATAGCGTGTCTCAACTCAAATTAGCCACATTTCAAGTTCCTAATAGTCATTATGTCGCTAATGGCTACCACATTGGACAGCACATCCTGTGTGTGTGTGTGTGTGTGTGTGTGTGTGTGTGTGTGTCTGTGTTTTAAATACAAAGTCAAAGGAATGAAATATTCTTGTTGATAGTTTTTGAATTATCTCTGAGAATGTATCCACGTATAGCTTGTATAATTAAAGTTTAAATTAAAAATATGAACTTCCACATTAACTTGTTTATTAATTCTATTAAAATTATGTCTTTTATTACTTGATATGTTTATAATCAACATGCTTACTATGAGATTTCATTGTTTTCCTTTATGTCAATGTGCTGAAAGCTTTATTATGAAACTATTTCTATTTGTAAACTGGAAAGGTAATAAAAGAACATAAAAACAAAACCTTAAAGTTTATTTGGCTTAATCTTTCACAATTATAAAATATTCTAAAATATTATTAGATACTTTTCAATAGAAAAATGTCAGTGACTTTCCTAGTTTCAAGAATAATTAACTACTAATTCTGTGGTAGCAAAAGGCAAACACATAAAATACATAAAAACACACTCAAGCACATACTTGAAGTAATTATAAAAATGAAAACGTTGTTTCTTGGTCTGTGGCATGTAGGAGAAAACCTACAGGCAATGACATGATAGTGTTATTAGATGTACAAACTTGACATAGGTTTGCTGATTCTTCATAAAAGAGATGAACAGATAATAGATACAGAATTGGAAATGTGATATCCTTTTTCTCATAGACTTGCTACGTATGTAGGTCATTTGCTTGAACCTTAGTCTCTATAAAGTACTTTAGCAGGTGTTGAGAGGAACATAGTACAACTGTAAGTACAGAAATGACTGTAGAAATAGGTTCCACAAGATACACAGAACAAGACCACTTTGGCGTCAAGACTGTCTGAGATGGAAGATCGCTATTGGTGTGATATCCAAACCTCGGATTGTAACTACTACTCTCACTGGCAGGAAGGAGACGGTGAAGTAGATGACACAGGAATTCTGGCATCCCCTGAACAGTTCTTCCATACAAGGTGGAAGCAGAGTGGCAAAGATACATGCATTAAGAAGTCAAATTTTCACTTTAAATTCACCCTAAGTTCACTTGAAGAGAAAAAGACAAGGAAAACAACAACAACAACAACAAACCCTAACGAGAAGTAATGGGTGTGTAGAGTGAGGATAAGTTTTATATGAGGGGCAGACACTTAAACTTAATTTTTATTTTACTTTTCCAGCAAACAGTAAAACATTTTCAAAGTTTCTAAAACAAAATGAAAATAATCATGCCTCTTTTCTGATCTACTTTTATTTTTAACTTATTTGAATGCCTATAATTAAGAGAATTTTCTATGGCATTAATTTAGTTCATGCTTAGTTATATAATTGCCTGCTCCCATTTTTTTTGGTTTTATTTATCTATTTCAATAACTAATACAATTACATAGTATGAAATTCAAAAGGTACAAGGTACAGTGAGACTCTCCCTGCCATCCCAGAGCTACTCAGTGCCCCCCTTAGAAAGCAACCACTGTTAACAGTTTCTTAAACATCCTTCCAGAAACTGTCTGTTCTATTTCCATTTTGAAATCAACTGCTATAAAATTCACAATATCATTCTCTTCGAATTGTTTTACTCAAGCTCGAGCAGGCCTATCCACAGTAAGAGTAAATGAGGAGGAGGAGGGTTGTCACCAAGGAACAGACCCATCCGCAGGGCCACTCCTGGTCTCATATTTTCTGGAGGTGAGCTTTCTTCCCAGTGCCACCAGTTATCGTCCCCATCTAGAGACCACACGTTTTCCTCTGGACTATAGGAAATATTAATAAAAGAGAATCAAAGAGTGGAAGGGTAAAAGAGGTGGGTCAGGAAAGCAGAGGTTTAAGGTACTGTGCTTTGGTGGTGATGGGAGCAGCAGGATGGCATGGCAGCAGAATGTTTCAAGGTAGTAAGGAACACAGATGTGTAAACAACGAACTCTAACCAACACCTAACACAGGTAAGATGAAGTAAGGGCTTAATAAAGGTACAAGCCGTGTGCTGTCAGAATGTAGAGGGAGAAAGAGAATGGGGGGAGGGACTTCATAAGGAAGCCCAGGGCTGGTTGAGCATGTCTGGTGAGCTTCTTCTCACACTACACTCGTTTTCTCTGACTCAGGAAAACCTACAGCTGGGAGAATGCCAGATCAGTGTGCCTACGGTGTCAGTGGGGAAGTCTTTTGAAACAAATATAGAAAGGAAAAACTAAGAACTTTTGCACACATACACACAGAAAAACATAAGGAATAATAATAAAAGTCCTACTGCAGTCACAACTAGTCTTCAGTCGTGAATCGGAGAAAAAAATGTGAGCATTTTCAAAAGCTTTGCTCATTATAATCAGGGCTGCCAAGCATGGCTCACCTCCAGGGGGCGCCATTCACATTGTTGTCTATGTTTCAGGTATCCCTGGAATTGTGCAGTGTCCAGTCAATACTGCATGGAAACCCTGGAGTAAACATCAGTTTTTGGACTACCACTTTCTAAGTTTCCCCATCATTAAATTTTTACTTGGGATACAGGGTATTCTTTTTGGCTAATATTGCCTATGACAAGAAAAAACAAACATTTAGAATGTTATGAATGTATTTTCTTAAAAACCCAAGGTTGTTGAGTATAAACTGCAGTGTAGCTATGCTACAGAATTTGGCTAAATTATATACCTAAAGTATGACATACTGTACATATTTTCCAACCTATAAAGATTTTCCATGATGGGGTAGGGCTGCTCAGTTTCAAATTAAACACTATTTATTTAGAAATGCAGGGCTATTTCAAATCAGACTGGGCCAGAGAGCAGAATAAAATAGTATTATTATTGCAGGGCATCTGGCAGGTCTTACTCTGAGGCTTTTAGAATTTAATGGTTAAAAGTTGAAAGTTTCTCCTTGTCTTAGAAGAAGAGTTTTTCTGATTTTCCCCCAGTATCTCTCTTTTCACTGCTGTTATCTAACTCAGGAATGCACAGACATCACCAATTTGGAAAACAGCAAGACAGTTGGTCATATAAAGAATAAAAAAATGAGATGTGAAACTGATTTTTCTGGGTGTTTAAAATTATGCTACTGAATTCGTAATTCCTGGTTCTTTATTAGGAAATGTCTGTCTCACCAGTGAAATCAAGAAATATTTGTCATCATTAGTTATGGCTGTATTTTGTTCTCCTCTGCACTTTTCATTAATTGTTGAGTCTGCAGGAACCAATCTTTTAAAAAATTTTTTTACTTTGTGGATATTGAGCTAATTCCTGGTGGTTTTTAGAATTGACCCACATTTTCCCTTTTTGTGGAAATATTTACACTGGGGATTTCCACTAAGGGAATTAGAGTTAATTGAGCTTTTTTTTTTTTTTGGATTATAGCAGCTGAGGCCATATATCTATTAATGCCTTCTTTTTTCTTGCCCTACTCAAAGAAAGTGTTTCCACACATGAGACTTAATCTAACAGGTTCTCATGGAATATTACATATGTAAAATAAGATCATGTATTTGAAAATGTTTGGCACAATATGTGGTACATGTTAATCACTCAATACAAATTAAATATGTGGTTGCTATAAATGAAATGTGCCCTGAGCTGACATGGGGATTAAAAAAAAAATCTAATCTTGGGATATGAGAAGTATAAGGGATCTCAGAGTGATAAGTGACATTACATATTCAATAACAACAGTCTTTTACTTCAAATTTTAGCCATAAATTTCTAGTGTCCCTGTAAATGCAATAGTGGCAGATGAACTACATTGCTTGAAAATGTTTACCTTAAAATAAAGACGAAAAAGAGGAGCATGGAACTTAGAGACACTGAAAATTGAACTGCATACAAACTGAGACATCCTCTCCAATCCCACCCAAGAAGCAATGAATAAGCTTGAAAAATTATTCATCTGGTTTTTTTCATGGTATAGTGCAAAGACTGAGGACCGGGGGCTGGGTTCCATCACTGACTTGCAAGTTTCCATCACAGTAAAAAAAAAAGGGAGGGGGATAATATTTGCCGTGTACCAAACAGCGATGCTTTGAGGATTAATGACATAATGTCTGTAAAGAGGTTGGAGCTCCTTGGAAAAAAGACACTACATAAATATAAAGTAGTATTAATATTTAGGCTTAGTCCACAATGTGAGACCTGCTTTCTTTGGCTCATGAGATCATCAGCAGTTTTGTGAAGTGTGCTCAAACACCCACAGAGGGGCCTTGTTAGCTTCCTTGAAAGCGTACTGTAAAGCTAATCTGACCCACCTGGTCGAAGCAGTCATGGAGGCTAGGGTCCCTTTTCATGGTCACCAAGAGGGTAGCGATGGCGAGTGTTCGACTCTGAGGCATGGCCAAGAGAACACTTCAATAGACTTTAAGGCTTCCCTGGAATGCAGTGGGAGTTTGGGAATGTTTTGCCTTAGAATTAAACAAAAGTCCAGTCATATCATACCTTGATTGAGAAGGTTAAATTTACCTTTCTCAGACAAAGAAAATCTGAAGTAAGCATAGGAATGAGACATGTCTCCAGGGGCTGTAATCTCTTTGATGGCAATATCCTGACACCCCATCAGAGCTTCACATCTGTGAAACGGTTATCAAGGGCAATCTTGCAGAGGCATGAGTTCTAAAGTTTCAAAGGACGATTAATTCAATGTAGACATTGCCTTGCAAAGTCTTGTGGTAACGACAGTATGTGGTTGTGACAAAATATTTGCATTTCTCAGTTTTAAAAGATAAAATTAATTTTGATCCAAGGGCCTCAGACATCAGAAACCACCATCTTCAAAGTGTAAGATTCACAAACGTATCATAATCATTAGCACTTAACAATGATTCTGAGGCTATCTATAATACCAAAATATTTGAACAAAAAAGATGGAAAAATGTGAAGGAATCTTTTTTTTATCTGGAAGTTTTGTTTCTACATTGATCTAGGCTGAGTGTTCTTTCAGAAATGATTTGACTTCTTGTCCACTGATGGTATGGGAGACTATGGTACGGCAGACTGGTAGGTATTGATAACACGTATATGCTTTTTAGAGGAAAGGGAACAGAGATGTTATAACCTTCTCGACTTGTAGTCAAATCCACACTGACTAGAAAGCTTTTTCTAAATAAAATATCCACCTTAGTTCTTCTTCCTCTTCCCATCCCTTGATGAACAGCTTAGTCCTAATGACAGTGTTAGGTGTGGTGGAGCAAGATGGGCTTCCACCTGGAGGGGTGTCAGCCTGAGCAGTGTGAGGAGGGCATCCAGGTGGAGGACAGGCCGACATGAGGAGTCAGAAGCTGAATGAAGCGAGGAGGGCCTCACGAGTATTGATTCACAGTGGGTTGTCAGAGCCCAATCAGGGTGAGAAGGACACTGCATCTACATGGGGAAAAGGTCAAGGGCAGAAGCCCTAGTGGGGGAGATGGGTATCTACATGTGTGTGGGGAAGGTGGCAAGGCTGAGGGTCTGGTTACATTTGAGGGGACTGATAAAATAGGTCAATATGTTAAAAAGTAAAATGGGAGCCAGATTTCTCACTGGTGGAGAAAGGGATTACAAATACGGACAGTGAGAAAAGTTGAATAATTTCTACAGTATTGTATCAGAATACTGGTCGGTATAAGTGTGAACTTGTGGACTCTACATAAAGACATAAGTATAGTGTATGTGTGTGTGTGTGTGTGTTCATACATATGTTCTCTAGCTCTGTCCACTGAGACAGCCCACACCTTTGCTACTAAAAGGAAACACATTTCTCTCAGGGGTCCTGGGAGAAATGATTGACTCCAGGATTGGGAAAGAGAAGGCACAAGATGAGCCTGGAATAGCTTGTTGTATCAGAATGTAGGTAAGTGGACATGTCAAAAAACAGAGCTTGAAGGGCTCCCACTGGCAATATCTGAGACAGTGAGAGAATCAAAATAAATAATGACAGTAATGGATAAACTAAGCACCCAGAGTCTATACTGATATAAATAAAGAATGAATAAGTGGGAAGTTTAATAGGAACAGGATAATTTACATAGTTTCAAAGTACTTCCCTACAAACTACTTATTCATTACAAAGGGGAAGAGAGAACTTTGACAGTAAGGAAGCCTGGCAGAAACCACCTTAATCAAGTGACTAAAACAAACATCATCCATAATGGACAGATCAAAATCATGTGTCACTTGACAGGAAGCAAAGAGCATGAGTATTCGGCACCACCTTTATGGTATCCTTGAAAAAGATACATACCCTGAATCTAATCATGAGGAAACATGAGACAAACCCAAATTTAAAGAGCTTCTACAAAATAGTTGGCCCATTCTGTAAAAACATGTCAAGGTCATAAAAATAGAGGAAACACAGAGGAACTGTTCCAAACTAAAGGAGGCTAAAGAAATTTAACAACTAAATGCAACATGTGATCTAACCTGGATCCTTTTGCTATAATGGACATAATTGAGCCATCTGGAAAAACTTGAATGGAGTCTGAGAGTTAGATGATAGTAATGTATCAAAATTAATTTCCTGATTTTCGTGGCTGGATTATGATTATGTAGGAGAATGTCCCTGCTTCTAGGAGTTGCATACTGCAGTATTCAGGAGTGATGAAGCAACTGGTTCCGAAAAAACATTACTTGTGTGGTACCTGCAGCTTTTCTGTAAGTTAGAGATTGTTTCAAAATAAAAATAAATTTATACAAAAATATTAATGTTAGAAAGATTGTATGTTTTGTGTTTTCCCCCTGTGAATATAATATACATTTTACAGACAAATATTGTGGAAATTAAAGACATTTATTCTGTTCAAATCTATCTAGTGATTATTTTGAAATGTGTCCATGTTAGTGAGGTGTCAAGAAGCTTGTCTTGTTCTAGAAACAGAAAAAAAGGCCAGAGAAGCTGGAGATGAAGGAGTGAGGGGAAGGTGGCAGGAGCTAAGGGCAGAGCCTTGGGCTAGAGCTAATCAGGTGTGGACTTGAAGGCCACTGAAAGTGAAGTGGCACAAACAGATTCGTATCTTTAAAAGATGACCCTGGATGCTTTATATTGAATAAACTGTGCGAGGGCAAAAATGCAAATAGGCAGACCACTACAGGGGTACTGTTTTCTTGGGTTAAAGTGGTAGCAATGAGACAGTGCCAAGTGGTCAGATGAAAGGAGAGCTCACTGGACTTGCTGGTGGACTGGATGTGGGTTAGGGAGAACAAAGGATGGCTCCTAAGGTTTTGGTTAGAGCAACTGGGTAAATGATGGTGTCATTTACTGAGATGGGAAACACTAAAGAAGTGACTAATGATAGGAAAATAATGAGAATTGTCTATTGGAGTGGAATGGTGGGGATGAATACCTGATTAAAGTAGCTTAAAGAGAACAGAAAGCAGGGAAGTGGACACAGAAAGCATAGACAAGTCTCTTATCAGATGGCTATGATTTGGGGTCAATGGAAAGAAGAAAGGCATTCCAGGCAAGAGAGAGTATATTTATCAGGATCTAGAGGCAGAAATGAACTTGGCTTGTTCTTGTGACAGTAAAAAAAACTGACCTAACAAGGAAGGGGAACATGTTGGGTAATAGTGGGAAATAAGACAGGTAACATGGAGCCAGATCATGAGCAGCCTGAGAGCCAGTTAGAGGTGTTTAGACTTGATGTAGTAAAAAGCAGGAGTCATGAGCTACTTTAATTAGGGAAGTGATATGATGAAAGTTATATTTAAAGCAGATTAGACTGGCAGTGGTACGGGGGATAGAGCAGGAGGCTGTGGGAGAGCCTGGAGGCTGTGGCAGCAATTCAAATGCAAGAGGATGAAGGCCTGGACTCAAGTTTGGGCAGAAAGAACAGACTGGAAAGGGAAGGCTTGGGGGAATTTTGATACCTGACTAAATAAGGAGAATGATTTCAGGATTCTGGACTTAAGTCATTGAGAGGATAAAGGTGATGCTGAGAGGCAGAGAAACTTGTTCTGGGTGTGAAAGCGGGAAGGCAGTGGTGAATAAAAAGATGAGCATACTAGATTTGATATGTTAGTGGGACATCAAAATGGAAATGGAAGGTTAAAATATAGAAGTGGAGTTCTGGGGCATGGTCAGGGCTCAAGGCAAATAAGATATCGGGGCATCAACAGGACAAATGTAATGCTTGAAGTCCTGAGAATGGACGAAAAGATGCTTACTAGCATTAGTCATTAGGAAATGTAAATTAAAACCAAAATGAGATACTAATACACATTCACTAGAATGAATAAAATTAAAATTGACAATACCAATTGTAGTCAAGGATGTAAAGCTTTTGGAATTTTCATACATTGCTGGTTGGTATGTAAAATGTACAACCACTTTTTATTGCTAACAATAATTCATTGTACAAAGACACTACAGTTTGCTGATCCCGTCACCTGCTGCCCAATAAAAAAGAACAACCGGGCCGGCCCAGTGGCTCAAGCGGTTGGAGCTCCGTGCTCCTAACTCCGAAGGCTGCCAATTCAATTCCCACATGGGAAAGTGGGCTCTCAACAACAAGGTTGCCAGTTCAACTCCTTGAGTCCCACAAGGGATGGTGGGCTCCGCCCCCTGCAACTAAGATTGAACGTGGCACCTTGAGCTGAACTGCCACTGAGCTCCTGGATGGCTCAGTTGATTGGAGCGCGTCCTCTCAACCACAAAGTTGCTGGTTCGACTCCCGCAAGGGATGGTGGGCTGCGCTCCCTGCAACTAATAACGGCAACTGGACCTGGAGCTGAGCTGCGCCCTCCACAACTAAGATTAAAAGGACAACTTGAAGGTGATTGGCACCCTCCACAACTATGATTAAAAGGACAACAACCCTGGAAAAAACTTCTGGAAGTACACACTGTTCCCCAATAAAGTCCTGTTCCCCTTCCCCAATAAAAAATCTTAAAAAGAAAAGAAAAGAACGACCAATACATGCAAAACTGTGAATGAATTTTTAAAAGTCAGATAAGAACACATATTGTATGATTTCATTTACATTAAATTCTAAAAACAAAACTAATCTAAAATGATAAGAAACAAATTGGTATTTGCCTAGGTGTGGGGATTGGATGAGGATTTAGTGTAAGGAGACATTAGGAAACCTTAGGGTGAGAAATGGTCTCTGTCTTTTTCTTTTTTTTAAATTGGGGAATATTGGGGATCAGTTTGTTTTTCCAGGATCCTTCAGCTCCAAGTCAAGTCATTGTTTTCAATTGCCTTGTGGAGGACGCAGCTCCCTAGCCCATGTGGGAATCGAACCAGCGACGTTGGTGCTATGAGCACTACACTCTAACCAACTGAGCCAACCGGTCGCCATGTTCTCTGTCTTGATTGTGGTGGTTACAGGATTTATACATTTGTCAAAGCTCATATAAATGTACACAAAATAGATGGAACAATATGTACAATAGTATGTAAATTTTGTTTCATTACAGATTAATTTTAAAAAGCAGTGATCCACAGTCAGTGTTAATCATTAAAGCCCTATTTATAATTGTCCTAAATAGGAAACTAAATGTTTCTCTGAGAAGGACTAGTTCAATAAATTTGGGTAAACCAATGAAATGAAGTTCTATGTAGCCATTAAGAACATATTAGAGAAATAAAATTATTGATCTGGAAAAAATCTCTCTACTTTTTTAGTAAATGAAGGTGAAATAAAACAAGCCACCTAATAGCCTCCCAATATGTAATATAATTTGGGTTATGTCAATAACTTGTGCTTATATTTTTTATAATGATATAATTCTATACAGAGCTGAGTTATGTAGTAAGCTAAGCCATGATTGCTTTTCCTTTCTTGCATAAGTTTTTGTTTTCCCTGCACTTAATAACTGTTTTCACTTGCTTAGTTTTCTGTATACTTACTCCTAATTCAATCTCAAACTTTCTGCTGATCTAAACGTAAACTGTCCAAAATGGTACATTTATTAAATGTGTGTGTCAATCGACAATCTTTACCCAGAAGTCAGTAAATATGTTTCTTAAAAAAATAAATGTCAAGAATTAGTTTATAGGACAAGCAATGCATTTTTTTCTTTAGGCATTTTGGTCTGAAGAATAAAAATGATATTACTTGCTTTATTCAGGGTTTCTGAGAATTTGTAAAACATTGCTTAACAATTTTAACATGAAAAACATTTTCTTGTTCAACTTGGCAAGAGTGGAAGGGAAATCAGGGACATGTTAGTCCAAGTTTATGGGGATAGTGCCATGAAGAAAACAGCAGTGTACAAATGTATTAAATATTTTTCTGAGGGGAGAGAATGCATCACTGATGAAGAGAGGTCAGGGCGGCCAGTAATGAGCAGAACTGATGAAAACATTACAAAAATTCATCAAATTGTGTATCAAAATCGTTGGCTGACTGTGAGAAGCATAAAAGACCAAGTAAACATCGATAAAGAAACAGGAAAATCTTAACTGAAAATCTTGGCATGAGAAAGGTGTGTGCCAAAATGGTCCCGAAGGAGCTCTTGCATCACGACAATGCTTACACAGCACTGTCTGTGAGGGAGTTTTTAGCCAGTAAACAAATAATTGTATTGGAACACCCTCCCTACTCACCTGATCTGGCCTCAAATTATTTCTTTCTTTACCTGAAGATAAAGGAAATATTGAAAGGAAAACATTTTGATGGCATTCAGGACATCAAGGGTAATATGACAACAGCTCTTATGGCCATTCCAGAAATAGAGTTCCAAAATTGCTTTGAAGGATGGACTAGGCGCTAGCATCAGTGCATAGCTTCCCAAGGGGAGTACTTTGAAGGTGACTGTAGTGATATTCAGCAATGAGGTATGTAGCACTTTTTCTAGGATGAGTTCACGAACTTAATTGTCAGACCTCGTATGTTCGAGTATTAAAAAAAAACAACCCAATAAATTTAAAAGGATAAAAATAATAAAAGTATGTTTTCTGACCACAATGGAATAAAATTATAAATCAAGAACAGAATAAAGTTTATGAAACTCATAAATCGATGGAAATTAACATACTCATAAATAACTGATGGGTCAAAAAAGAAATCAAAAGAGAAATCAGAAAATAGTTTGAGATAAATAAAATGAAGACATAACATAACACTGCTAAAGAAGTACTTAGAGGGAAATTTATAGGTGTAAATGCCTATATCAAGAAAGAAGAAAGATGTCAAATATCTTAAACTTCTACCTTAAGACAGTGGAAAAAGTACAAACTAAATTAAAACAAGCAGACGGAAGGAAATAATAAAGATTATATTGGAAATTTATGAAATAGAGAATACAAAACAACAGAGAAAATTGAAGAATCCATAAGCTGGTTCTTTGAAAGATCAACAAAATTGACAAAGCCAGATTGACTAAGAAAACAAGATAGAAAACTAAAATTACTAGAATCAGAAATAAAAGAGGAGACATTACTACTGTCTTTATGAAAATATAAAAAGCATTTTAAAACAATACTATGAACAGATATGTCAATAAATTAAATAACATAGATAAAATGGAAAATTCCTAGAAAGACACAAACTACCAAAACTGACTCAAGAAGAAATAGAAAATCTCAATAGATCTATCACAAGAGATTGAATGAATAATAATAATATAAACTGCCCACAAAGAAAAACGCAGCCCCAGATAGCTTCACCATTGAATTCTACCAAACATTTAGAGAATTAATACCAAGTCTTCACATACTCTTCCAAAAAGTAGAAGGGTGAACACTTCCCAACTCACTTTATGAGGCCAGTGTTATCCTGATACCAAAACTAGACAAAGACATCACAAGAAAAGAAAACTACAGATTAATATCTCTTATGCATGTGAATGTAAAAATCCTCAAAAAAATATAGCAAACCAAATTCAACAGAACTACACACACACACACACACACACACACACACACACACATCCTGTGACCAAGTGGGATTTATCCCAGAAATGCAAGGTTGGTTTAATAACTGAAAATCAATTAATGTAACACATCATATCTAAAGAATAAAAAACAAAAATCACATGATCATCTCAATAAATGCAGAAAAAGCATTTGACAAAATCCAACAGCCTTACATGATAAAAAAACAACAACACACTTAAGCTAGAAATAGAAGGAATATATTCAACATGATAAATGGCTTTAAACTTACTACAAAATAATGGTAATCAAGACAGTGTGGTATTGGCATAATGATAGACATATAGACTAATGGAATAAAATTGAGAGTCCAGAAATAAAACTATTGTCTACGGTCAACTGATTTTTGACACGTGCACTAGGAACATTTCAAGAAGAAAGAATAGTCTTTTGAACAAATGGTGTTCGGACAACTGGATATCCACAGGCAAAAGAATGATGTCAGATCCTTACCTCACACCACATACAAAAATTAACTCAAAATGGATCAAAGACTTAAATGAAAGAGCTAAAATTATAAAACTCTTAGATAAAACAAAGGGGTAAATCTTGTCCTCGGATTTGGCAAAGGATTTTTAGATATGACACCAAAAAAAAAAAAAAGTATAAGCAAAAATGGGTAATTTGGACTTGATCAAAATTAAAAACCATTTGTGCTTCAAAGGATACCATCAAGAAGTGAAAAAACAACCCCTAGAATGGGAGAAAATATTTGCAAATCATATATCTGATAAGAGACTCTACCTAGAAAATATAAAAAATTCTTACACTTCACTTTAAGGGCAAAAGATCTGAATAAACATTTCTCCATGGGAAGATATATAAATGGACAATAAGCACATGAAAACATGTTTGACATCAACAGTGATTAAAGAAAAGCAAATCAAAACTACAAGATACCACTTACTTCATATCCACTAGGATGGCTAGAATTACAAAGTGAACTAAGTGCTGGTGGAGAAAATTGGAACTCTCATACACTGCTGGTGGGAATATAAAATTTTAGAAGCCACTTTAGAAGACCACTCTGGAGTCCCTCAAGTGATTAAACATAGAGTTACCATATGACCCAGCAATGCCACTTCTAAATATATACCCGAGAGATTGAAACTAGGTGTTCACAGAGAACTTGTACACAAATGTTTATAGTAGCATTATTCATAATAGCCAAAAGGTAGGAAAACCCATGTCTATCACTGATGAATGGATAAACTTGTGGTGTATCCACACAATGGAATATTATTCAGTCAGAAAAAGGGACGAAGTACTGATATACGCTATAACATAGATGAACCTTGAAAACATTATGCTAAGTAAAAGAAGCCAGTCCCAAAAGACAACATATTGTATGATTCCATTTATATGAAACATCCAGAACAGGCAAATCTATAGAGAAAGAAAAGAAATGAATGGTTGCTTAGGACTTGGGGAGAGGGAGAATGGGGAAGTAGGCAAGTGATAGCTAAAGGGATTTCTTTTTGAGGTGATGAAGAGGTTCTAAGGTTGACTGGTGATGGACGTACAACTCTGTAAATATACTAAAGACCACTGAATTGTACACTTTAAATGAGTGAATTGTATGGTGTACAAATTATATCTCAACATAGCTGTTAAAGAGAAAAAATGTATAAATAGAATCATATAGTACGCAGTACTCTGGCTTCTTTCACTTTGCATAATGCATTTGCAATTAATCCATGTTGTTGCATGTACCAGTAGTTTATTTCTTTTTAAGTTTATCCATTCCCCTCCATTAAGGAACATTTGGGCTTTTTCCAATTTGGGGGGATTACAAATAAAGCCACTATAAACATCCGTATACATGTTTTTGTATAAACATGGGTCATCATTGCACTTGTTATAATAGCTGTTTTAAAATTTAAAGTCCCTATTGACTAATTTTATCATTGCTGACATTTCTGGACCTGCTTCTACTGACTGATTTTCCTTGGTTATGGGTCAATTTTCCTGCTACTTTACATGTCAATAAATTTTTATTAGATTCTGGAGAGTAAGAATTTTACATAGTTGAGTGTTTGCACGTTGTTATCTGCCTCTAAAAAAGTGTTGAATTTTCTTTTGGCAGGGTAACAAGCTTGATCCTTTGAAGCTTGTTCTTAAGCTATTAGAAAGTATGGAGGACTTTACTAAAGTGTTGACTTGGCGCTAATGCTAAGGTGTAACCCTTCTGGAGTCTCTACTAAAAGTTCTGGCTGTTCAACAAGATCTATCCATGTAACCGGCCATTATGTGAACATATCCCTGTCCCCTGAGAGCTCTAGGAATTGTTTAGCTTATAGTTCCCCAATGATTTTCTTTGTCCAACTTCATAGAATTTCAACCCACACCTTCTCAGCTGACTATTCAACCAAAGATTCAGGGAACCTCATGCTGATTTCTGGAGCTCTTTTTATCTCTAGGTCTCTCCTTTCTGATGCTCTGTCCCCAACTGCCTCAGCTTCCTCAAACTCCAATCTGTTTCTACAACCCAGCAAGACTGCCATGTTCTTCTTGGGTCCCCCTTCCCTGCACCACTGGTCCAGAAAGTACCTCCTGACAGAAAGGTGGGGCAATTTTAAGACTCATCTTGTTTGTCTTCTCTCAGGGATCACAATTCTGTACTTCTGTTGTCTGTACTTCTGTCTTAAAACAGTTACTTCATATATTTTGCCCAGTTTCCTAGCTGTTTACAGAAAGAGAGCAAGTCTGCTACATTATTCTTTCATGACTGAAAGTGAAATTTGATCATTCTATAGGGTTTCTAACTGTCTTGTGGGATTTTTCACATTCTCCCTACATGAATGAGTGTAAGGTTTAATGGATTGAATATGAACTTTGGAGCCAAAGAGACCTGGGTTTTACTGAGTTGATGCTTTCTAGTTGGGCAACCTTGGACAGGCTACTTAATGTCTGTGAATTCTGTTTCTTTAGCAATAAAATGGTGTGCAAGGTTGTTGTTGGAATTAATTGAAGCCATGTAAGCACTTAATAAATGGTTGTTATGATGATGATGATGATGATTTATATAACAGCTATTTGTTTATGTTTCACTTCTTCTAAGCAATCTTGAATCAGGGATTTGGCCTATTTATCTTTGTGTACATTACCTTTGCACAGTGAAGCACAATAGGTTTCAATATAAATTTGTTGACTGAATAAATGTTGATCATTTGTGGTTGATTAGAATATTATTTTAAGCTTTCTTCACAATTAGTTTTGTGTAGACTTGTTTAAAAGTAAAAATAATGCTATTAGCTGTAATGTTTCTGAATTTGCTTATCAAAGCAGGAGGAGCCCTTCATCACGTAGGAAGAAGCGAATTTGAGGTGGTGGCTCCATAAAATATATATACTTCTGTTTCTAACTCTTCTTTACCATTGTCTGAAGCACTGGTCTTCTGAGGTCTTAGATCTCAATTTTGAGATCCTGATATAAGTGCTAAAAGAATTACTCTCCCTACCATGCCTAAATTTGTTACAAACTATAATCTTATCCGTTAACTAATAGACAATTTAGCTTCAAATGGAAAACTAGAAGCACATACGACAAGTATTAGAAAAATCGGCCAACTGAATATAGTTCTAGATAACTAAATAACATTATCGTTATATTTTTTCCCAATGTGCAATTAACTAAATCCCAACAGTCTTCATTTTGAAAAACTTATAGTTTATAAATAGAACCTAATATTACACTAGTTTTAATTTAATAATAACATTATATTATTTTGGACTATTATCGGCATTTTTTTAAAAGATTTTATTGGGGAAGGGGAACAGGACTTTATTGGGGAACAGTGTGCACCTCCAGGACTTTTTTCAAGTTAAGTTGTTGTCCTTTCAGTCTTAGTTGTGGAGGGTGCCGTTCAGCTTCAAGTTGTTGTCCTTTCAGTCTTAGTTGTGGAGGGCGCAGCTCAGCTCCAGGGCCAGCTACTGCTGCCAATTGCAGGGGGCGCAGCCCACCATCCCTTGCGGGAGTCGAACTGGCAACCTTGTGGTTGAGAGGACGCGCTCCAACCAACTGAGCCATCCGGGAGCTCAGCAGCAGCTCAGCTCAAGGTGCCGTGTTCAATCTTAGTTGCAGGGGGCGGAGCCCACCTTCCCTTGTGGGACTTGAGGAGTTGAACTGGCAACGCTGTGGTTGAGAGCCCACTGTCCCATGTGGGAATTGAACCGGCAGCCTTTGGAGTTAGGAGCACGGAGCTCCAACCACTTGAGCCACTGGGCCGACTCTCTTTTTTTTTTTTTTTTTTTTTTTTTTTTAAACAGAACATTCTCAGTCTTACTCCTTTTTTAAAAAACAAAAATTATTTCTTTTAATGCTAGCATTTAATAATAGTAACATCCAAAGTGTTCCCACCTAAGATTACTCATTATGCGCAACTTTTCTTCTGCTATAATATATATCAATATATTCTTTTTTTAATGTAAGTGAAACAGATCATCAGTGTGGCTCTTCCCACTCACAACAGGAGGAAAATAATTCTTTGATATGTTATAGAATGATTCATATAAAAAAGAAATGACTTATAAGACTGATGGGAAAGTCAACCAAATTGTATTCCTCTTTGCATGGTTAACAGAAGATAACAATTACATTCTGTATGCAAAGCGGAAAAATTAATTGAAAAAATTTCCTTTTTGGCAAAAAGAAACTCTATGAAAAGGACTATAGCCCCATGATAAAGAAAGAATCATGTGTGGTTTTTAAGTCTGAATATTTTCTGTAGATAATGTGCCTCCTCCAACGTTTTCAATAATCAACTCTACTTCCAAGAATCTGAGATATTCTTCCCAGTACTACATTGTATCAAACAAGGCATATACTCTTCATGAGATGTGCTGCTGTGAAAATCATCAGACTATACCTCAAAACTGCAAACTTCAGTTCAGAATTTAGTGGTAGAAAATAGGTTCTGAATGAAAAACCTCTTGTTTTAATCCATTGGCTAGAATACAAAGCAATTCTAAAAAATTCAGAAAATATCTACCTAGTCCACACTTAAAAATTGTCCCATTTACTTTGGAACCAATGTGTTTTACATTTTAATTTATCAAAAACAAATCATTTGCACTTTAATCAAATATGTTAGCCCAAAAGGGTGAGAAATGGACTTCACACAGAAAAAAAATGCATATAGGTAAGCCATATATTGTTACAATATATGTATCCTTTTGTAGAATTCATAAAAAAGAAAAAAGCTATGTCAAAATATTATTTTTAAATTGAAATGAGACACAAAAATCCATGAAAATGCAAATTATTTTTAAACTACATTTGGAAAATAGTGGGATATAGTGTATATGTTTGGACATAGTTTAAAAAGCAAACCATTCATTGGAACTAGATCAAATAATAAACTATTGAATCGACTCTTTTGAAATACTTGAGGGTCTTGCAAGAAAACAATATTCTCATCCTCAAAAAAAATTATTGACATGAATTATTCATGCTTCAGTTAAATTAATGTGTTACAAATGAGAAAAATATACCATTCTGGATCAAGATTCCTAAGTGTAAAGGAAAGGCCTAGAAAAAAATCTATACAGAGTATCTAGCAATTCTTTCTAACATGGAGGTACAAAGACTCATACAGATCTCAGAAAATTACAGCATACAGACCCCTACCTAAAAATTTGATTAAAATATGAATTCCCAAATCGCTGTAACAGCTTATAAACTAGGACCACTGGTCTCTAAAGTAGACCTGGGCGATATTAACCCTCCATCTTTTCATAGCTGTCTGTATGTATGTGTCAGTAATTACTACTTTTTAAAGGAGCTTGGGTTAACTACCTCTATTAGAAAGAAGTCTGTTTCCCTCAGTATTTAAATTTACCATAAAATTGAAATAAGATTCCACATCCAATTCCACAATGTGTTGACTGTCACCATGTAGGTGAGTTCTTTAAAGAAGACTATCCAGGAATCTTTTTCTGATGTATATGTCTACTGCTATCTGTTCAGTTGACTACAATAGAGAAAACAGGCCCAACTTCCCAGAGCACTGCGCAGTATGGCCTTACTAGCTAGGTCTTAAACCCAAACCACCCCTGATTCCCATTAGGAATGAAAACATGTCCTAAAAGTGTTGCGGAGGTAGATAAAATAAGGACACATTTTAGGATAGGGTTTTTTATACAGTTCTACATAACCCTAGGATTTGTCCTAGGATTTGGGGTCTCTTACTTGGTTCCATGTCCTATTTTCCAAGTAGAATTAGGTTTTAAGAGTTCTTGTAATTTAAGAATTTTTAAATTTCAAGTTTGTTTGTTTTTGACATCTCTGAATCCATTGCCAAATTACCATCTTACTTTTACATTTTTCCTTGGATCTTAAGGATCACACCAGAAAATGAATAGTACAAATACTTAATAGTTTCTACTACTGGTAGAATTTTTTTATATTTGTCTTTCTGTGACCAAGATAAGGAATAATTTGCAAAAGAAAATTGTATTAAAATCTTTTTTTTTTTCAATCTTACAATACTCTCACAACAAGGTGATTATGTTACCACCTCTTTCCTATGGATCACTGGTGAAAAATCAGCACAAGCTGTTTGATCAAGATTTTATAAACTTTCTATTTTAACAGAAAAAGTTTATGATTTAAAAAAGGTTTTAAAAATCTTTGACCTAAGGCCGGCCTGGTGGCTCAGGCAGTTGGAGCTCCGTGTTCCTAATGCCGAAGGCTGCTGGTTTGATTTCCACGTGGGCCAGTGGGCTCTCAACCACAAGTTTGCTGGTTCGATTCCTCGAATCCCGCAAGGGATGGTGGGCTACGCTCCCGGCAACTAACAATGGCAACTGGACCTGGAGCTGAACTGCGCCCTCCACAACTAAGATTGAAAGGGCAACAACTTGACTTGGAAAAAGACTTGGAAGTACACACTGTTCCCCCAATAAAGTCCTGTGGGGGGAAAAAAAATCTTTCACCTAGAGGTTACCAAAAGTAGAAAACTCAGCAAAGCCATGTAGGACATGGAGAAAGGTGTGGAAAGTTCAGTATTGGAATTCCAAGTCATAGAGACAGAAATTCTGATGCTACCATACTGTTCTTTTCAGCTTGCCTGGTATGTCCTCTACTTTAATCTCTGCAATCAAAATATGATTCACCGTAAAATCACCAATTCAAGGAAACCTTCCCACACAATGACAATTTATCCTTATTTCTATATCCTGAGAACACAGGCTTTGGAGTCCAACTGCCTTGATTTGGATTTTGGCCCTGCTAATTATCCACTACACAGTATGTAGCCTTGGTCTAATTGCTCTAAGTCTCAGTTTACTCCCTTGAAAAATCAGGATAATAATAGAACCTATCTCATAAAATAGCTGGAATGATTAAAAGAAAAGTAATCCATGTAAAGCCCTGAGAACATGCTTGATATTATTAGTTAATATTATTTCTATCATTCATACACTCTCCAGCATTATTTCTCCTCATATTATGTAGGTATTATCTCTTCAGCCAGATTTCTCAAAGGTGGAAACTATATTTTATATGTCTGTTTTCCTCACAGTGTGTAACAGGGCATTATGCTCTTACTAGGAATTAAAAAAAATACCCCAGAGAACCTTAGCATAGAAGGGATCTCAGAGGTCAACCTAGTTAAACCTTCCCCCTAAGTCACTATTTTCTCTTGTAACACCCTAGATAATAATCTATACTCTATCTTGAACAGAGCATATATCTTGCACACAGCTGGTGACAAGACATTCACTCTTCTCAAAACAGCCAAATTTATTAAGTAGTTGTCATTGTTGGAAAATCCATTCTAAGGAGGTGAAGAAGCTGGCAGCTTCTGGAAAATAATTTGGTAATACTCATTCAAGAGCTATACAAATTTTCTGTAAATTTAACTCCTAATACTATATCCTTAGAAAATAAGAAAAAAAATCTGTCATGCATGCAAAGGTATTTATTACAGCACTATTTATAATAACGAAATCAGAAATCAACTTAAATGTTTAAAAGTAGAGAAATAGTAGAGCAATCATAGTGTACCTAAATGAAACAAGGTCATTAAAATTAAAAAAACGAAGATTAAGGTGGGACATATATATAAAATTAATGTCAAGTATAAAAGTAAAACCAATTTACATGTACACCATGATTAAAACCATATACGAATATGTATATCTGTGGGAAAAGACTGGAGGGGATGGAACATATAAAAATAAAAACTGTATTGATAGGATGGTTTAAGAGAAAGATCTTCCTTTTGTTGAGCCAAAATCAACCTATTCCTTTCTCCCCTCACTGTAATTTTCACTTACTCGCTCTCATTCTGCCCGTTGACATTACACAAAATAAATCAACTTTAAATATTTGAAAATGATCATCATAGTTTTAGTACCCTCCATCTCTGTCACTCTGGAAGACACATTAGAGAGACAATGCTGACATCAGGGAGACTCATTAGGAAACTCAACTGTCATTCACCAAGGAAGCAATGACAACAGCCTGAATCAGCACAACGGCAATAGGGTCAGACTTTAGAAATATTTCAAAGACAAAACCAACGGAAATAGTAACCAAAAGGATGTGAGAAGTGAGAAGAAAGTAGGAGTTGAACACATTCCTCGTCAGGCTGATTGGTAAAATGATGCTGCAATACGAAGATAAGGAATCTGGGAGGGGGAAATGCATGCGTGGTCAGAAGGATATCTATATGCCTATATATTGATGGAAAGATCAATCTGTAGTCAGGGAGACAAAACCAGAGATCTAGAAAAAGGCAAAGATAAAAGCAAAACATGAATGAAATAGAAAACAGACAGAAAAAACAATAGAAGTGATCAGCACAAGCAAAAAATGACTTTAAAAGGAGTAATAAAAATAATGATTTGGGGCAAATATAACCTAGACAAACAAACAGGGCACAAATAAACAGCACTGGATATGAAAACAAGGAAATAACTACAGAAACGTAAGAGATTTTTTAAATTATGAGACCTCCATTAATAACTCATACCAAAATATATGAATACCTGAAGGTAGGAGAGAGGAAGGTCAGGTATTTATACTTTTGGTATGAGTTATTCATGGATGTCTTTTATAATTTTAAATGTTTCTATACTTATTTCCCCTTTTTAGAGAAAAACAGAGTACATCTCTATAAACTTTAAAGAAAATTAAAAAAATAAAAACTGTCTAATTAATTGATAAGTTGGACTATATTAAAATATAATTAATATTCTGTTCATCACAACACACCATTAAGAGTAAAAAGGCAACTCATAAAGTTGAAGATATTAATATATTCACAATACATGTATTTGACAAAGGACTTACACGTAGAATATATGTGCAGAACTCCCACAAATAAATAAGAATGAAAGACAACCAAACAGAACCCAATAGAAAAAAATGACAAACCTTGAAAAGACATTTTACAAAAGAGGATATCTAACATGCTCAATAAACATATGAAAAGGTGCTCAACTCATTAGTCATCAGGAAAATGCAAATTAAAACCACAATGACATACTACTACACACCCACCAGAATGGCTAAAATTAAAAAGATGGAAAATGCCAAGGGTTGGTGAGGATGTGGAGCAACCACAACTCTCATATATTGCTGATGGGAGTGTAAATTGGCACAACCACTTTGGAAATTGTTTTGTAGTATCTATTAAAACATATCCTTTGACGCAGAAATTCTACTCTATTCCCACCAGAAATGTGTACACATTTCACTAAAAAACATGTTCAGGATGTTCAGAGCAGTACTATTCATAATAGTCAAAAGTAGGAAATTATCCAAATGCCCATCAAGACTAGATGGATAAAAAGTGAGAATGGTCTACAACAACATACAAAAATATGGATAAATATTGCAACATAATGTGGAGTGAAAACATGGTTCATACTCTATGATTCGGCATCTATAAAATACAAAACAAGAGAAACTAATCTATGCTAATACAAGTCAGGATAGAGATATTTTTATTGAGTGGAACAGTGTCTACAAAGTAAGACTGGGTTTTCTGGGGAGCTGGTAGTATTTTATTTCTTGATTTGGGTACTGATTTCACATGTTTATTCCACAGGGCTGAGGCCTGGATGAGGCAAACAAGATACCTTCGGAGCAAAATTTAAGGAGGCATTCACTCTCACTTTGTTTGCCTCACTCTCACCTCAGCCCTGGTGTTCAATTTGTGAATATTTATTGAGCGGTATCATTATGACGTGTGTATTTTTCTGTATATATGTATTATACTTCGATTAAAACATGTTAAAGTGATTTGTTCTATCTCACACCACAAATAAAAATAAACTCTAAATGTAATAAAAATCTAAATGTAAAAAGAAAAACCTTAAAACTTTTAGAATAAAATATAGGAGAATATTATAAATGACCTCAGATAAAAAAGGATTTCTTAAGAATATCCAAAAGCACATATTAGAAGAAAAGATTTGACTACATTAAAATTAAGAACTTCTCTTTAGCAAAAGACATCTTAAAGAAAATGAAAAGACAAGCCACAACCCTGAAAAAATATTGCAACATAAATAAGTAAAAAACAATTATTATGCAGAATGTATTTTTTTAATCAATGAGAAAGATAAATAACCCAATAGAAAAATACATGAAAGACTTGAATAGTTACTTTATATATAAGAAAACCAGAGTGGCCAATCAATACACATGAAAAAATGCTCAAACTTAGTAACAATCGGGAAATGTAAATCAAAATCATGTGGTATTACCATTTCACATCCTGTAAGTAGGCAGAAAAATAAACTGATAATTTAAGTGTTGACAAGAGGAGGAAATTCTCCTCTACTGTTGGTGGAATATAAATTGGTACAACCACTTTGGAAAACAGTTTTGCATTACCTAATAAAGTTGAAAATGTGTAAGCCCTAGGACTCTGGTATATTCCCTAAAGACACTCTTGCACATGTGTACCAGGAGGTGTATACATGAATGTTTATAACAATTAAAAACAAAGAATGTATATTAAGAGAGAGACTATTCTACAGTAGTGAAAATGAGTGAACACCCACACACAAATGGATGAATCTCATTTTTGATGGTCAAGCAAAAGAAGTAAATCAGAGAATACCTAGAGTATGATGACATTTGTATAAAAATTTTTAAACAAGCGGATATACTCACAGACGGTAAAACTATAAGGAAGAGTAAGGGAAGGGTTATCATAGAATTTAGGAGAATGGTTACCTTTGGAGGAGGAGGAGGGGGTGCAATGAGGAAGGGTCACATTGTGGCTGCTAAGGTAGCGACAATGTTCTGCTTCCCAGCCTGAAAGGAGGATATATGGATGTTCTCATTATTCTTTAAATTGTACATGCTATTTTACATATTCTGCTGTATGCATGAAGTATTTCAAAATGAAATAATTTTTAAAGGCAATAAAGTGTTCTACGTAAGTATACACGTGTAGGAATGTGTGTGTTCCATGAAGGAACACAGAATTCTTAGTGGGAAAATGTCAGTAAGCACTTCACTAGACTTACTAAAGTATTCTCTCATGGCTGGCTAGCTAAGGAACTAGAATTGACTGAGTTTACCACAAAATCCTGATCTTTGCAGACAGATGACCCTTGAACAATGCTGAGGTGAGGGGCACTGACCCCCATGCAGTCAAAAATCCGAGTATAAGTTTTGACGCCCCCAAAACTAAGTTGTCCCTTGGTATTCAGGGGGATTGGTTCCAAGACCCATCACCAATACCAAAATCCACTGATTCTCAAATCCTCTACATAAAATGGCATCGATCAATGCACAGAGTCAGCCCCAGCATCCACGGACTCCCAAACGCAGAGTGAAAACAGTAGGGGTATTTATCGAAAAAAATCTGCATATAAGTAGACTCGTGCAGTTCAAGCCTGTGTTGTTCAGAGTCAATTGTATATACTTCCTACTAAAAATGTGCTTGGAAAGTGTTATTAAATGCCTTATTTAATCTATCCATTGAATCATTCATTCTCAAGTTATCCTGTTTTCATTTCAGTTGGTAACAGAAAGAAATTCTTAATTTTAAAAGATAAAAATCTAGTTGATACATGCTCATTCTTTTCTTAACCTTTATTTTTTAAACCAATCTACATTAGCTATATCTTCCTTGAATAGAATCAGAAGAAAGTTGCATCAAGATCTAAAGCCATTATCATGTATGACATGATACTGAAAATGAAAAATATTAATTAAGACTCTTTCTATGTATTAAACATAACATAGAGTTAATGAACCAGAAGTAATCTTCAAAGGTTACCTGCTATAGTTAATATCTTTAAGTAAGACTCAAATTATTTCAAGCAAATAAATTAATCTTAAAATAGCCCCTGAAAAGGTTTTATGGCATCCCTTCTGCTAGGCATCTGAAAATTCTTTATGTCTAGCTCAGCACCCTCTTAATACAATGTTGGCATTCAGTAAACTTTATTATCCAGACAACAGAGTGTGGATTTACTTAGGGTACAGTGGGGCCCTAGCAAGTACTCAACTCCAAGTCTCTCCTGAAAGAAGTAGGAAGGTAAAGGGCTCAGAGCCCTGTCTGTTTGGTTCCAGTGACTCCAACCCCAGCCCCCTGGCTTTTCCCAGGGACCTACCTAAAGATGGTCTCTCTCCACATAACCAAGAGTTGACTATCATTTTGTTTTCACTTTGACTTGAGTTTATCCATAACTTTTTCTCCCCCAACCTCCTCCCACCCAATTACCCCAGTAATCAAGAACTTATTTATACTTCCAGTGAATATGAATAAACACCTAGAATATTTTTTTAATCCTAAAAATAAGTGAGGAAAGAGTGAAGATGGGGAATATATAAAATGGAGTCACTTTAACTAAGCTACTAAAATGATTAACATTATGAATGTTGACGCATGAGGAAAGACTTCATTCTTGTTCTATCTACCCTGGAAATTTATACTTGTTTGAACTTTCCAGTCCAATGTCAGTGCCTGGATATACATATGGCCCTCCCAGTAACCCTCTAATTAACTCCTAAAGGACTCATGTATACATCCACCTGACATCCATTATCCAGACCACTGGGACATGATCAGACCTCCTAGCACCCATCTTCCACACCACCTGGCACCCAACATCCTGATTGCTGGTCATCTGACTGATAACCATCCTGGATCAATCTTAGGGCTAAGAATGCAGGACTGGTAATCCTCAAGAATGTACTTTTTGCCGTAACAACTTTTAACTTTTCATTGTCTTTGGAACACTTCTGGGTTTTTGCTTAGCTGTGTTTCCAGTTTGTAAACTCTAAGACCCCTGAATAAATCTCTATCATTTATTTCTTGCAAAGCCTCCAGACTCTCTTTGAGTATGTTTGTTACCTATAAATGAAAGAAAATCTCAACTTTTTAAAATTCATGAGTACCTTTTATAAAAGACATATACTGGAAAGTCTTTTTCTTCTCCTAGTCATAGACAATTTCCTCTAACAAAGTATATTTCCTTCTTGAAGACAGTACTTTTTAAGAATAAAGACTCCTTGAGGTTAGGGGGTAGTTTTGTTTCATATTTTTATACCTGGCACACTCCACTGGACGCTGTTACTGTGATATGACCTGTGTAGGAACTGAAAAATGTCCACTGTGTTTAACCAAAGCAATGGAGGATCACTCAAGTTTTGCCTTACCTGACTGTTGCATTCCTCTTCTTCCTCATCGCAGTCTAGACCCTGATGGGCAATCTCAGTAGTGCTGTTCTCCTGAAAGAGGTTGTTCTCCAAATCAGACACTCTGGTGACCTCAGTTGTGACTTTTACTTTCATACTATGAAAGCCAGTTGAGACGATTCCCACTTGCAGGTTTACGGGCTCCCCCTCGAACAGCAAGAAGTGAGAGTTTATCCCTTCCTTAAAACCAGGGGGCTGGTAATCACGTGGGGTCACTGCAAAATGAAAAGGGCAGAAAACCAAAAAAACTGAGTTTCAATAGAATAAGTGAGATTAATCTTTCACATGTAGCAACAGATACGCATATCTCTTTCAGATGCTTGCAAAATCCTTCTATTTATATAAAATATTATTTCAGCACTGAAGGAGAAATTGACTAGAGGTCTCCACCTACCTGCATTATAGTAGTGGAGTTTCATAGTAAGTATAACATCATTAGGAAGGGGTCCAAGGTTCTGCATCAGTATATACAATTTACGGATCAGCAAAACACTCGCTTTCTTAATATCTTCACTGTTTGTTGCACTTTTGAAGCTTATATTACTGCTACAACCACATAGAAAAACAACATACTTTTCAATTATATACAATATTGAAAATACATTTCAAAAAGAACAAACTTTTATTATATGATCAAATAAATATAAATTAAACATCAGGACACTCGAGACTATTTTTAGAATGTAACTTAGAGGAGAGTGTATACTTTTTGCAATGTACATACAAAGGACTTTTTACATACTAGCAAGTTCCCTCAAGGCATTTTAAATATAACCTGATTTTTAAAAAAAGTTTGATTTACAAATAACCACATGCTATAATATTGAAAAAAATGGATTTGGAATTAGGAGACTTGACATCTAATATTGTCTCTGCTGCTAACTAGCTGACTGACCTCACACAAGTCACTTAGACACTCTAGGTCAGTTAGCTCATTTGTGAGATAAACTTACACACATTTCTATACCTCTTCAAGTATAAAATCAATCATCAGCTCTGGGCCTTTCTACCATCTAGTTATCTCTCAGAGGTATGCCTTCCTCATTTTTACATGGATTATGACAATCACTATACTTGCTGCTTTTATTCTTGTCCACACTGCAAAACATTATCCACACCACTGTGAAATAATATTCCTAATAGGGAATTCTGCTCATGTCACTCTCTTGTTTAAAATTCTTGTAACACACCAATCACCTTTCAATCAAATTTGAGAATGGTGTGTGTACAATGCTTTTCAGACCAGCCGTGCCCTCACCTTCACCTTTATCTGCAACTGCTACCCAGTTCCTTTTCATTCATGTGTATTTGCATATGCTGTTCACTTTGCTTATATTGTGCTTTTCCCACTTCCCTTCCTGACTTTCCCAAATTCATCCTTTAATACCTAGCTCATGTGTCACCTTTTAAAGGAAGACTTCCCTGACAATCCCTATACCTCACCCCTGTTGATAACTATTTGTATGTCCCTCTCTAGACTATGAATGGTTATATCTTTCATCTCCACAGTACTAAGTTTGTGCCCAGTTACAGTAAGTACACAATACACATTTGCAGAATTAATGAATGAACAAGTTGAACTAAATTACCTTCCAACTCTAAACATTCTTTCTCTCCAAAATTTTCTTTCCCAATTAGTCTCACATTTGAGTACTTTCCAGGAAGGACTGTGACTGTAATATATTTGCACTATGCCTTTCACATAGTAAGCACTCAATATTGAAAAATCATCCTAAGTAATTGAGCTACCGGAGGCAGGATGAATTCATAAAACAAACATTATTAAGTAAATACATTTGCTCCTGTTTCAATTTTGAACAACTTAAAGTTTTGTTTACCAGGATTTAGCCAATTCGAAACAGGTAACCAGAGTGAAGGGCTATAGCCACGTAGCTAAGGGGATCTTTCAGTATATATCATATTCATGTAAAATCATATTCAAGATTCCCTAGCATTCTTTTAAAAGAGAAATTATCTTTACTACGGAAAAGGTTGTAAGGTAATTTTACATGAATGATCATTTAAACAAATGCCTACCTTTGGTTTATAAGAAATTAGTAGTATGCATTACCTTCTCTCCTCCTTAGTAGCCGAAAGATTTGGCCATTTCTGTTTTACTGCTCACCTCTTGGCATATGTGCTTTCATAACAAGAGAGATTAATCTGGTTGTCAGTAGTACTTACATTTGAATTTCAGAGAGGAATAGGCAACTGTTTTATGTAAGAGAATATGTAAGAAAAGTACCATACAATCTGTAAAGTACTACACAAATGTTAGCTAATGATGGCTAATATTTTAATTCTCATTCCTAGAACTTACTTCCTCTTCACATCTTAGTGCTATTTTTAAGTTTTACAAATGAGAAGATAATTAAGGAAGTGAATCTTGGAGAGAAATCCTCAAACTTGCAATAAATGATGAAGCAGAACTAATAGTACGGAAAATTGAGAATTAGGCCATATTTCTCTTCAGTCATTTCTTTCTGGGAAACTCATCCTACTAACGTGGAGTTCTCTACTATCCAGAGCTTTTTACCATCATCTGCCCCCTCCACTTCTATTCCATCTCATCAGTAATACTTAGCTCTATCCGAATCCAAAAGCTACTAAGAAGGAAATAAACGTTGCTCCTCAATAAAACATCTCCATCTGCACTAAGGACCTTCTGAAGCAAATGTTCTTGTTTTTGCTATTTAACTTGGAATTTTAGACTTGACAGGAAAATGCAGTGCTTTCCAGTCTTTTCCATACAGGGACACACATAGATAATTATATTTGTATTACATACTTGGGTAAGTGATGAGAAAGTTTGTGTTTATAAGTAAATAGTTCAGGGTTTCATCTACCCCAGGTCCGATCTGGCTATATCGAGAGCAGAGAGGACCAATATCTTGGCATAGCAATTGAGAAATTTTGGTTTAGTGGCTAGATAGAGCCTTATGAAATTCTTCAATCAACACCATGTAGACAGCTTCAGTAACATAATTTCTACTGCTATGCCGCCCACCAACCACCATTGCGGGCAAGGACCACCACCATCACCACCCTCACCACTAGATACCATTTGCTAAGTGTTTACTATGTGCCAGCCATGGAAAAAGCTTTATATATGCATTATAACTTAATAACCACAGCAACCATATGAATTAGATATTATTAACTCCACTGTGATGATGAGAAAACTAACATTTAGGAAGGTTGAGTAATCTGCCCAAAGTTACATAACCAATCATAGTCAGAGCTGGAATTCCAAGCTAGATCTTTCTGCTGTAGGAACGCTTAACCACTAAACTTAACTGCCTTTAGACTCTACTCACATCACCTATGAGGAAGAGAGGGAATGAAGCAAAAGAAGTCTCTATTCCCACCAGGAACCCATAGATTTCAGAAATTTAAACAATTATTATAATCCCTCTTTATAACGGTGTTTTTTTGTAGGATTGTTGGGGGAGTTACAAAGGAAGTATAACACCTATCTTTGGCCTCAAGAGGCGTATGTTTACCTCAATAATATATATTTCTCATGTTTATTAAACAATTAGATTCTACCTGTCAAAATCCATAGTGGCTCCTTTTTTTGTGTATTTGAATTTGAACTGGTATATCTCAGTCACTTTCTAGAAACATCAAAGGGAACAGAGAAATTACTTTAAAAAATAAATCTAGAATCTTATAATAGATAAATAACATTTTCATCATGTACCTACTATACTTCCTACTTACCTGTTTGTTTCACAGCATTACATTATTCAGGAGTAACATTTGCAGATATAAAGATAATTTTTCTTCTCCATGCTAAAAATGAGTTCGATGGCAAATGCTATTGTTACCTTTTAAAGCTGGAAAAACTAAGGCACAGAGTCAAGTATCTGACCCAGAATTGGTAAATGACTGTGGACCCGATTGAGAAACCATCCATTCATGTAACAGATATTTACTGAACTTTGTGTCAGGTGCTGAAGTCACGGTGATGAATGTTACAGAAAAGGTCCCTGTTTATCTGGAATATACAGTCTGACGGGAGAGAGAGTCAATAAATAGGTAAACAAACAAAATAAGATAATTTCAGGTAATAATGAGAGCTGTGAACAACATGAAGGAGATACGAGACAGAGAGCACAGAAGGGGCGAGGTGCTGTTTGGTTTGGAAGGGCCAGGAAGGCCTCATTTAAGAAGTGATGCTTGAGCTGAGCCTCAGTAACAAGAGGGGTCAGTCATGTGCAGACCTGGGGGAAAAGGGGGGGGTGTGCCCCAGGCAGAGGTAACAGCAATGCAAAGGCTTTAAAGTAGGAAAACAAAGCCTCTCCCAGGATCAGAGGGGAGGCCAAGTGCTGGCCAAGAGTGAGCAAGGGGGAGAGCATAGGAGATGAGGTTGTAGAGGAGGTTTTGGGGCCTTGTCAACCACAGGAAGGGTTTTAGATTTTATTCTAAGTAAACCAGAGTCCATCGAAAGGTTTTTAAGCATGGGAGTGATTTGCATTTTTAAAGATCACCCTGGCGATTTTAAGAGTGCAAAAGGGAAGAAGTGGAAACCATGAGAGCAATTACGAGGCTACTGCAGTAATTCAGGGAAGACTAGAATGGCAACAGGAAAACTGGAAAAACCAGAAAAGGAACCAGGATCCATGATTTCAGGTCTTGGTTTTTTGATCTTGCACTGAAAACTAGATACTACTGCTATCTGCTCTCCTGAAGGACAAATTTCCTTGTGAGAGATATACTCTATCTAAAATAAAATGATTATCTAGTAGTTGAAGCAAACATTTGGCCCAGATACATTGTAATTCACCCCCAGAGCTGGAGAAGGTGTTAAAGACAGGCAAAGGGTTTAAGTTAGAACACAAAAAATACCCTTTATTCATCCGTTTCTGTATTTGTTCTTTGACAATATGGGAATGAGGATCTTAGATTGATCAGAAAAAGTCTCAATGTTTTTGTTACCTTTCTCTATTCTAAGATTTAGTATTCCATTAATCACAAGTGATCAAGTCCTAGGGAAATTAGCTCACATTGCTTAAACTTGAAGAAGACTGATTTGTAATGGAGTTAATTTTAAAAGAGAAAAATATTTTTCTAGTAAGATGGTCTACTTGAGAAATCAAACCAAGTTCAGAAGGCTGCTTTGTCAGTCGGTCCTCTATATCTGTGGGTTGCACATCCGCGGATTCAACAAACCACGGATCAAACATATTTGGGAAAAAAATGTTATGTAGTTGCTGACATGTAGTATGTAGTTAGACCTATGATGGCTGCATCTGCACTGACCATGTACAGACTTTTGTTCTTGTCATTATTCCCTAAACAATACAGTGTAACAACTATTTACATAGCACTTACATTGTATTAGGTACTGTAAGTAATCTAGAGATGATTAAAGATTAGGGGAGGATGTGCGTAGGTTATATGCATATATGAAGCCACTTTACTTGAGTATCCGCAGATTTTGGCATTCACAGGGGTCATGGAACCAATCTCCCGAGGGACAACTAACTATACAATAGGAGAGGTAAGTGAGAGTAGAGGTTCCTACAGCTGAAAGGTTCACTCCAGACAGGCTAGTTACACAGCGTCCTCTCTTCCGCTGATGCTGGGTGTAATTGCCCTGTCAAGTAAACAATGCCTATTTTTCCTGTCTGCCCACGTTTCTCAATCAATTGTAGCTTTTGATGCTCTGAGCTAACTTTTGTTTTTGTTTTTTTTACATTGTGTCAAGAGTAGATTTTTTAGTAGCTGGTAATTTTATTAACAGTTTATTATTTGGCCCCTGAAACAAATAATGAGTAGTTTGTAATTGTTTTACAGAAGATGCTAATCCTTAATAACTTTAATCTGACTCATTGATCAAGGAAGGTATATTTACAGCTGGCACAACTAGCCTCTTCTTAACACCTAAAATGTGTTTTTTTAATGTGTTGCCTAATAAAGATTACCCTTTAAACTGTTCATGAATGGTTTCTATTAATCACACTGAATATATCCACATAGACCACAGCAATGGCAACATACGTATATAGCCCTTCCTTTTCCCTCCACATTCCAATCCACTGGCAAAACCAGATCTTTTCAGGTCTGTCTCCAAAGCATATCCCAAGTTCATTTGATTCTCTTCATCTTCACTGCCATTGCCCTATCCAAGCTGCCACCATCTCTCTTCATTTGATCTGCTTGCTTCCAAATTAGTCCTCCTATAATTCATTCTGTTCTATGGCCAAATAGAATTTTAAAAAATACAAATCAGGCCATGTTATCCTTTGCTTAAAACTCCCAATGGTTTCCCATTGCCCTTACAGTAAAACCAAAATTTACCGTGGTCTACAAGGCCTTACTCATCTGTCCCCGCCTACATCTCTGACCTTACCTCCTCTCCTGCCTCTTTCCCTCCCAGTCCCTAAGTTCCGGGCTCACGGCACCCTCTCTGTCCACAAACATACAAGAAGCCTTCCTGCCTTAGCACCCTTGCACAACTGTAGTCTGGAGCACACCGTCTCCAATGGACAATAATGATATTATGGTCAGTGATATTATCAGTCACTGCCCTAAATGCTCTACGTCTATTCATTCTTATGTAGCCAGCACTCTGAGGTAGATATTATTATCCTAGATGAATCTAGTTAAGTGGTAGAGCTGGGATTTGACTCCAGCACCTGCAATGTTAACTGTGGTGATATTCTGCCAGTCACAGCCGTTGCCTGTCACAGACCTCATAGGCTGCCTCCTCTGGCCGTTCAGTCTCAGCTCACCATGGCCCCTCAGGGAGGCCTTCCCTGGACTGTCTTCTAATCCCTCTTCCTCCATTCTCTATCTCAGCACTCTCCAGCAAACCACCTTCTTTTATTTTCTCTATGCCATTAGGACTATCTGAAATTGATTTGCTAATTTTTGTTTTCTTGCTTCTTTTTATACTCTCTCATTCGAATTAAGCTTCCAGAGAGCAGAGACCTTGTCTATCCCATTAACTCATGTGTTTTTTTTACCTTGAACAGGGCTAGGCACATAAAGAGAATCTACTTAATATTTGCTGAAAGAATAAATATTCAGCCAGAATAGAGGGTTTCAACAAGGATTTAAAAAAAAAACAAAAAACAAAGTCACTAAAAGCATATTGTAGCTAGAAACAAGAACCACCTAAAGTTAAGTTCCTGAACTAGTCTATTAAAAGT
Source organism: Rhinolophus sinicus (assembly GCF_057876585.1). Lineage (NCBI taxonomy): Eukaryota > Metazoa > Chordata > Mammalia > Chiroptera > Rhinolophidae > Rhinolophus > Rhinolophus sinicus. Next base: position 21,796,161 of record NC_142509.1, read on the forward strand.
GTGCCTACTGCCCAACAGGCACAAAGAAATAGATGGTGAAACAGTAAGATTTGTGTCCTCACAATATTCATATATAGTAATTCTTTACGGGTCTATCATGCAGAGTTGTGTAAATCTTTTCTCAGTATATATAGATTTTGGCCTAGACATCTCATTAATGCCCTCCACACATTTTGTAGTGCATGTCTGTAGAAAAGCTACACTATACTTCTTCATCACTTCAGTTACTTTTGTCAGTTTGTCTCTTTCATGAGAACAGATGCACCACAACTTTGTGCAATGCTCAAAACTCTTGTTGGCCTCTGGCCTGGGTAAGCACACTTTATTTAAGACAGAGGTTTTCAATTGTGTACCATGACAGATTCTTCACAAGAGTGCTGCAAAGTTTAATCCATGTGTAAAATGTATTTTTGTTTCAAGTAAATACTAGTATTTGTTATTGATTGTGCAGTTTTGTTTTGGGGAGGATACACTTCTACAGATAGGAGTCAAGAAACATGGTACAATATAAATGTCAAAGAAAGACTATTTTTTTATGAGAATGTTGTTTTGCGAGTATATACAAGAATGAGATCGGGGAGGTAAATAGTTCTATTAGTGACTTGATGCTAAATAGCAACCATAAAACAGTATAACCCCATGGATACTTTTAGGCACTATGAATATTGCTATACCATAGTTGTACTGTAATTACTGCTGACTTGTTTGGTGTCCCTTTGAGTCTTTTAATAGCTCAAACAGGCCACCAAATTTTCCAGTCATCAAAAGTCTGCCATGAACACAGAAAGGCTAGGGATCACTGCTATAGGAAAGAATCGGTAAGCGTTCCAAATATTTTTTCTGGGTCATAAATGATAGCTCAGAACTTATCATAAAATAAGCTTTTGTTTCTAACTTCATTATTATATATATATATTGCCTGCATCAAAGCTAATTTAATAATTTTCTTCCTACTTGGTAAGATTTTTCTGTGGCTAAGCCCAATTTGCTTAGCATTTCACTACCTCAAAACCACTGGTTTCAGACTAGGAGTTTTACTTGCATAAGAAAACATAATAATTTATTGCACTAAGGAAGTGACCAATTTATGAACAATTTATCAGGATGGTTTAGTTGGGAAACTTCCCCTCCAACGTATAGGGAATAAAAGCATTTTGAAACTACGCAAGAGACAAAGATAAATAGAGGTAGTTTGGCACTGAGGAATTGTTACCTACCTGTATGCACCAATTTTCTTCCACCTTGCTCAAACAGCTATTTATAATCTTGTCTATCAAGGATATTAAAGACTAAAAAATGTTTAATTTAGTCTTGAATGCCACGGATTAAGCTAAACCCATTGTCTTAGAAAAGGAAAACTGAAAGCAAGGAAAGAGGAAAGAAAGCTAGAAGGAGAAAAAAGAGGATAGAAAGAAAAAACAAAAACAAAAATCAGAAGGCTTTTCACTCCATTTCTATGCCACCTCCACAGCTACCATTTAAAGTAGCACAAGTAACTATGACATGTTCACGACTAATATTCACTCTGGAAGACAGAAAACAATAATTCACAATCTGGTTGGGAAAATAAAGTAATCTGCATGAATCAATTGGGAGTGTTAAATTGTAAGGTCCTGCTGGAAATTTAGAGAAGGAAGAAATTAGTGTGAACCGAATAGGCAAAGAGGCTTTCATGAAATATTTGTACATAAATTGGCCTTGAGGATGAGTAGGACTCAGTAAGCAGAAGGAAGAAATTTAGAGAGAAAAGCAAAGAGGTGAAGCTCTGAATATCTGTGAAAAGGTCAAAAAGAGGAGAATTTAGCTGGCAAAAAAAGTTTAGAAATATGCCATATCTTCCCAAAGGCCACAAACAGAAAGGATTCAGAATTAGTTAAAATAAATAATGAAATGTGATTTTTATACAAGCAGAGATTCTTAACGTTAACATGTTAGAGAATAGGCTCAGTTCTACTCAATGCTTCTTTTTCCAATGCCCCTAACTAGTTTAAAAACTCTTGTAATAACAAATTGGTGAAGTTTATAACAAAACACACTGAAAGAGCTCACTACGAGTTACTTTGCTCGCGTGGTAGTCTAGTAACAATCTATTGCTTCAACTCATATTTAAATATAATATACATATACTGCCAATCTTTATGTGTTCTTACCTCAGGTTCCTTGGGATTTGTGTAAAGCTGTTTAAGAAAAAATAAACAGCATTTAATTTCTGAAACTTACTAGATTACTCCTCACAGAATACATGTTCTATGTGAACAGTTCAATTTGTGCTGTATTGAGTATTGATATATATGCTATATGGAGTATTGATATATACATATATACGATATACACACACGTATATTAAGATATATAGTTCAAGCTAGAGATGGAATAAGCTCTTATTTTGTAAACATAGAAAGTCTTTAGCGTATTCTGCGAACAATGACTATCAGGAAATTATAACAAGGTATTTATAATTACTGTGACTGAGCTTTAAATAATTTGTTAAGGTTTAAAATTTTTTAAATAAATCATACATTTAAAAAATAAATCATATATTCTCAATGGTATCTTCTCATTTTATTTCTATGCTTAACTACAGAACACTTCAAAAAAGTCTAAAGGGGATCAAATATATGGTGATGGAAAGAGAACTGACTCTGGGTGGTGAACACACAATGTGATATATAGATGATGTATTACAGAATTATACACCTGAAATCTATGTAACTTTACTAACAATTGTCACCCCAATAAACTTTAATTAAAAAAAAGTCTACAAAACTTCAAAAACAAAAATCTTCAAGTCTGTAAAGTAACTCAAAAAACGAAATCCTGATAGCCAATAGAAGAAGCAGGTAGTAGATACTGTATATTTTCCTATGTATTGTAATACACCAAAGAAATACAGAGGGTGCCAAAAAATGCACACACATTTTAAGAAAGGAAAAAAACTGTATTAAAATTGTAATACTCAATATATACCGATAATAAAAGATGAATACAAGTCATGTGTATACATTTTTTTGGCACCCCCAGTATATAGTTTGTGATCTTTTATTAAAACTTCTGATAGATTCTATGTTTTTTTAAATTCCAAAATGTCATATGACAGATAAAGAAATTCAAGAGCGAGGAAGGAAATTACTGTTTTAATGTTTCACTTGCCAAAAGACAATAAAGTAGAGATAGGCTTGGTCTTTTAAATGTGTACTTACTGTAAGTATTGCCATGTGTAGCTTCAAGAGAAAAGAAAACTACTGTTATTATATATTAATTATATATTATATACTTGCAACTATATTATTGTTATTTTCATTAAAGGCTAATTAAAATATTTCAGAGAGGTTCTAAAGATTTGGGTAGAAAAAAATATTATTCAGAAGACCAGAAAAAGGGATACTAATTATTCATTCAGTGCTTATTACATACCCAGGGTTCTGCTGGGGAGGGGAGGGATACAAAAACAGAAAATAATTATCCTTATTCTAAGTTATATTCTAGTTTGGGAGACAAAAGATATACAAAATAATTTATTATTACTAAAAATTAAATATGCCACAAGTATTTCAAAAAATTGTGCCTTTTGAAACTGACCTACTAAAATAAAAATTTTTAAGTCTGACATAAATCTATAAAACCCATGCCCTCCCTACATATATACATCACTATAAATCGATTCTCTCTCTTTGAAAGAATAATAGGATATAGAGATAGAGAGATAGAGACATAATAAAGCCTATGATAAATTTTTAAAAACTAGACTACAAATGAAAAAAATTCAGGACCATAATTTCATATCAAATTATTCACCTATCTCATGCAAAGCACTAAAACTTTGGTGACACTGTGTGGCTATTTTGGTTACTGCATACAACTGATTTTAAGACTACAAAGTGAAACTATTTTATATTAATTATTTAATTAAAAGTTCATTTCATTCAAAAATAGACAATCCTTATCTCAGGGAACAAGCAGATGAGCAGGGGAGAAAACATTAAACAAAAAAAATTACACAGATAGGTCTGAATTGCGTGAACTGCTATGAAGCAGCAGCACAGAGTGCTTGAGAACATTAAACATCTAGACTAGGGGAGGCGGGCTGTCAGGGAAGGCCTCCCGGAAGAAGTAAATATTTAGGCTAAGACCTGAAAGATAAATTGGAGTTAGCCAAGTAAAGGGTATTGGGTAGGGAAAAAAGTTTCCAGGCAAAAGGGAAAAATATGTACAAAGGTAAAAGGCATTTGGCATGTTCTAGAATCCTTATATGGCTTGAACATGGTGATCAATGGTGAGAGTGATGCTTTGGAAAGGCAAATGGAGACCAGATCATACAGGCCTTGTAGATCATGCGATGGATTCTGAATTTTATTTTAAAAGCCATGGAAGATTTTTAGGCAAAAGAATGACATGATCAGACTCAGGTTTCTGAAAGAATGTAATGTGGACGGTGGGTTGGAATGGGAAGGGATTGAGAATGAGAATAAGGAGACAAATTCGGAGGCTATATACAATAGAGTCTCTTTTATATAATAACTATCTAAAAATATTTTTTTATTTTAAAAGGTAGCAAGCATAATATAAAGTATAAAGAAAACTAAAAATCACCTAAAATTTCACAACTAGAAATAATCATTCAACAAAACATCTTTCAAGATCTCTAGATACTCAAACTTGACTTTACTTAATCTATTTTTAAAACATTAATCACTTCCTATTAGAAATGTGAGCACCCTGGGAAAAGTGATAAGATATTAACAACTGAAAAACAATATAAATACTATTTACTTAAGAATCTAAGTCATTCATCTAAGGTCTTGTCTTTTAATTTCCAAAAACAATAAATTTAACTGATTCAGTTATACAGGTAGTCATTTAAGTAAAACGAATCCATCAAAGTAGGTAGATACTCTTTTTATACTACACTGTTATTTTAGTACACGTAATATTATAATTATTTAAGTGACTCTCTAGTAGACTGTGATGTCCTTGAGTGGAGGAATCACATGTTTCTCTTATTTTCATCTTATCAAGTACCTAGGCACAATGTCAGGCACAGATTAAATAGGCAAGGGAGGAAGGAAAGGAGAGAGGAAGGGAGAGAAAAAAAAAAGGAAAGAGGGAGGATGGGAAGGAGGGAGGGAGAGAGATAGAGAGAGAGAGAGAGAGCAGGGCGGAGAGGGAGAGAAAGAACAATGACATAGGGCTGTAGTGCTTATTATGTGTCAGGGACTGTTCTAAATATTTTAGATCAGTGATTCTCAAAGTATGGTCCCAAGACCACCAGTCTCAGCATCACCTGGAATTTGTCTGAAATGCAAATTCTTACATCAGAAATTTTGGGTGGAGCCTAGTAATGTGTGTTTTAACAAGGCCTCCAGGTGGTGCTGAAGCAAGCTAATATTTGAAAACCACTGATTATTAATTCATTTAATTCTCATCCGAAAAGGTAGGTACTCTTATTGTCCCCATTTCATATGTAAAGAAACTATGGTACCAAGAGGTAGATTATTTGTCCAAGGTCACACAAATATTAAGAGGGTGGATGAAAAAGGGATTCTGCAGAAATTAACCTCACAGGATTATCTGATCATAAATTCCTAACTGGGCAGGTCATGGTGGGTAGTCGTCATGCCCCAGGCATATAACTTATTTAGTAAAAGGTTTATCTTGCCTTAAGCAAGCCCTGTCCATTGTTCTTGTGTACGGTTTCCAGGTGGGAATTCCCGCCCTTTCTCAGGAAATTTTTTTCCCTTTCCCATTCCTGAATCCCGAGATAGAAACTGTTTTCTGTTCTCCATGATGAATCCTTTCCACAAAGTGACGGCTGATACTACCAACCACCTGTGTTCAAGGAGCCAATTTTCCCGATTTCCCAACCAACTTTTCTCGGGATTTGGGTTTGGGAATGGGAAAGCGAAGAAAATTCCTGAGATCGGGAGGGAATTCCCACCTGGAGACCCTATTGTGTATCTAGGAATAGCACACTTTTGAAATAAGCTACCCTTAAGAGGATGATACATAATCTTGTTAACTATCCTGTAATCCAAGCTCGGTCTTGCTTTCTCCCATGTTCATGTACTCTTTCTTCTGTTTTCCTCCTTAATTTCAAATGCATAGAAGAAACTGCAAAACTGTTATTCTCCAGAACAGTTTAGATCTTGCTTCCCGGCAACTGTCATCAGTTTGGCTCAAATAAACTTACAAAAATTTTCTACAGGTTTGGACATTCTTATGTCAACAAGTGGCAAAACTAGGATTCATTTAAGACTGATTCCAAAACTCGAGCTTATAACTATATTGTATTGCCGCCCCTCAATGATGGACACTCAGGAAGTGTTGCTATAACAAATGAATGGGTGAGGAGAATGAATGAGCACCGTTCAGTACGCTGTGAAGACCTTCTCCCCCTTCTCAACCTGTCCAAATACTCAGGGCTTTTAAAGATCAAAAGTCATTTTCTCCCAAAGATCTCCGTCTTGCCCCTCACTGGATATAACCCCTCCTTTTCCAAACATCCATTGCATACAGTCAGTATCTTTCCTTTGGCATGCATCACTTTCTAATGAGTATTATCGTATACTTGTGATAGTCAAAGTATGATATGAAAAAAAATCAATATTTAACATCCCAATATGGCTCAGGTACTAACTAATCAGAAAGGATGCAAACTTAGCCCTGGGGCTGGGTTTCTGGAAACTCCCCTGGACCACGTTGTTAACCCTTTAGTTGCTAGATTACAGAGCTGTCTGGGGAGATCTCAAAAGAGACAGAGGTGGGATGAAGGAGAGGACATTGTGGGAGTCATTTGGGGTCTCAGAGAAGCAGCTATTCACCACTGATACAGAGTATTTCAGTATTTTAACAATAGGAACAGCTGGGCCAGTGTGTAACAGCTGATCATCAGCCGGGCCCATGAATATCATTTATCTTCTGCCATGGTCAACAAACTCTTTGAGTATACATTCCCTTATTTGTTTTATTTTCGTAGCCCTCAGTTCCCCAGGTCAGTGTTGAATAAATTATAAATAGTAATTGTTCAATGAAAAAGAAAATATATGTGTGTGACTAAACAATCCAAAGATTTATTAATAATCCAATGTAAGGCTTATTCACCTCCAGATTTCTTAAAAGAATGGAAATTGAGGAGTAAAAAGATAGATGGGGGAAACAGGAAGAAGCAGTGATAAAAAGTTCAGATAAATAGATAGGTAGGTAGGTAGACAGATAGATCTATCTACCTAGTCTCTTCAACTAGGACTAGAGCCTCTAATTTTTACACCCTTCGTAGCTGTCTTGGGCAGCAAGAGAGATCTGATGCACTTAAAATTCAAAAAAAAATTGAGCTACAATTACTAGCTATTTTGAGGGAACAAATTACATATGCATACATGCACCGAATGTAGTTAACAAAATAACCAACATGGAATAAAAATGGATTATTCAAGTTCATTTTTTCCTTTCATATCTGGGAACTGAATTGCCACTATTTTGAACGTGTTCAATGTGCTAAATGCCAGATTCTTGTCTCCTGTCTCCCACATCCTGTGGATATCTCCTAGTGACTTCAGAGGAAATTTGTGGTAACAAAGATATGAGTATGTAAGAGAGAAAAATGAGGGTTTCATTTCTAATTGATGTAAACGAGACATCAATGGGACAACAAAGACATAAAAAGAAACTGGTTCATGAATGCAAATACCAGGAGGCATTGGTACACCATTAAAACACAACAAAGTAAAGGCTAAAACCTTTTTTCTTTTTTTAAGAGATAAAAGATGAGCCTTTGATCATGGTGTAAAATTGAAAACATTCTTACGTATCTCTTTTCCAAAGCATCAAAACAACCTTGAATCCTGTGAAGAAATAAATGTTTGATGTCAATTTGGACTCGATGCAAAGTAAAAAAAAATTCCAAGTACTAAATTGATTTACATTTTTTGCTATGAAGAACATTAAGTTGATAATCATTTACCTTTCTCATTTAATCAATTTTTTAAAATTCCCAATATCCTTGAATATTGTTGATACTTTGTAAATAACAGACAAGCAATTCTGAGGTAGGGAATCACATATTTTTCTTTTCAGCTCCCATAATATGTAGGAAACTGACACACATATGAGTAATCAAATTTTGATTGATATTTCCCTTTCTTTATACAAGTCCATTTACTTCAAAAAACAACATTAAGTCAGTATCTGAAAATAATATTGAATAATTGTTACAAATTTCTAGGAAATTGTACAAAATAAGTGTTTTTAAGGAAATGATGTTACCAAATAAAGTATTATAGGTAATTTCAACCATGATGAAAATAATGTTGTTCAACTTTTGTAAAATTTAAATTACTTACCATTTGATAATATGCAGTGACCCAGGACATTTTTTATCTTCTCGAAGGATTTTTAAACTGAGGTCTACAGAAATAGAAACAGTCTATTTTCATCTACTAAATGACTGCTCTGCTAAAATTGTCCATGCTAAATAAGGGTACTTCCTTTAACTATTTTGTTTATAAAACTTACTTAGTTTTATAGCTTATAAAAACATTTTGAATCTCTAAATATCTACTTTAAAAATCCTACGTACATAATTAATTGAGTTGCAATTTGGATTATAGTTCATGTAATCTTTCTTACATTCCCTCCTTAATTCCAAATACATAAACAAACTGCAAAACGATCATTCTCCAGAGCATTTGAGATCTTGCTTCCCAGCATGCTGTCAGTTGGGCTCAAATAAACTCTTATAAAAATTCTCTTCAGGTTTGGACATTCTTACGTCAACATAGGGAAGTATAGAGAATCATATTAAAAGAGTTTTGGTTTAGATCAGTCCAAAATCAGTCATTGATTCATGTATGACTTTGCATAAGTCACTTAACCTTTACATATTGTTTTCCTATCCTAAAGTTGGTGTCACCTCTACCTCTATTTAGGGATATTAAAATTATTCCATGTTGGTGTAACATTAGAGACTACAAAAATGAGAGTGACATAGGAGTAATGAACATTTTTATGATGTATGCTACTTTATGTACAAACATTGAGAGGGGACATATTTTCCACTAAAACTGTCCACAAAAATAAAGGTATAGGCATGGAATTACCCCTCCCATGCCTAGAGTAGTGATTGGCATACAGTAAGTGCTTAATTGTGTTAAAGAAATGTAGCCACATGTAGCCTGTAAAGCCACAGGCCCCAAATGGCATCAGCTGTACTAAAAACCCATGATATCAAACCTAAATTTAATACCTGACCTAACTGCAGTTTCGACCATACCTCTCCCAGAAATGTAATCTTAATCAACCAGTATGGAATTTTCTGGTCCAGCACCAGTAATGTGTCACTGTGTACCCTCTCCATCCCCCACAGAAAGAAAAGGCAAGCTGCCTGATAAAAACCCTTCCCCATTCTCTTCCTCCAAAGAAAAGGTGTCCTGGCCCCAAGATAATCCATTTTTTTCTTTGTCAATAGCTTCTTTGCTCACCTTTATTCCTATTAAAAAGTTTCCATTTTGTACAAGCCGTCAGAGTGCCCTTCCAGTTGCTAGAAGGGATGCTGCCCAATTTATGAATTGCTTAATAAAGTCAATTAGATCTTCAAATTTACTCAGTTGAATTTTGTTGTCAATTAACTACCAAAAAAAAAAGAAGTCTTTTTCCAAGTCTATGTTCCAAACAAAAGAAGAAACTATGTACTATACATAAACATGTTCACTATTACAGATTTGTATATGTCAACGTAAGAAATTTCCAAACCTGTAGAGAACTTTAATGAGTTTATTTGAGCCAAACTGATGATAACTGCAAGGAAGCAAAATCTCAATGAATTAAGAAAATGCTCCAGAGAATGGCAGTTTTGCAACTTATTTTATACATTGGAATCAAAGGAGAAAAATAAAGAAGGTACATGAAATCCACTGGTGGTAGATTAAAGGGGTGGGAGAAAGCAAAGCAGGGAAATCTCTGGGATTGGATAAAAAGTAAAATGGAAAGACACATACTTCTTTTACATTGGTGGGTACAAGATAGTTAATAATTAACATTTTACAGCACATAGGGATGGTAATCAGGGAACAAGATAACAATGAGGGGTCCTGTGGTCATGTGCTCTGGTGCAGTGTGCTGTGCCTTGAGGGGTCCAGAAAAAGGTATTACTCTGACATTCCAAGGGTATGTTATCTTAGATGCAAAAAGACAATAGACAGTCTCACTTAAGGTAAAGACTGACCTTTGTCAAAGAAGATACAGGCCAACGATGTGATTACCCACCATGACCCACTTTTAGTTAGGGATTTTTATGCTCAGACCATTCTATGTGGTTAATTTCGGTCTCTGAGTTAGTTTGTAAGGCCTACCGTACTGGCCTCCCCTGAGCTTGTCAGGTTTAGTATGTGGCCCTTTTTTTTTTTATCCACATATCCAATAAATCAAAAAAGGACACAATACAAATGAGGCTGTCATAATTGCAAGTATCATGTTTTTGTGTTTATAGCATAGATGCATTTCATTGATGCTCACGTAGAAAGTCAAATGTTGTTTAAGAAAATTAAATTGGAATGAGGCCAAGGTATATCATTAAATACAAATGTGAGAAATTTAAAGCAAAGTTAGATTTTAAAAAATAACATCTTAAAGGAAACTTGTAGCTCTCTATATTTATTTTCCAAATGATAATTCCCCCTTTAGTGACAAATCGGCAAGATTTTCTGAATTGTTATCACAATCCAGGTTTTTAAACAAATAAGATTTTGAAAAATTGAAGAGTCCTAGGTTGTTCTTTTTCTTTTTTTTTTTTAAGGAAAGGAGCCAGAGAAGGAAAGGAGCCAGAAACAGCTTGTAATATAAGGAAATGAGAGCATAAGTTTAAGGACACAAGAAACAAAGGGAAGGGGCAGCTGGATGGCTCAGTTGGTTAGAGCGCAAGCTCTCTCAACAACAAGGTTGCGAGTTCAATTCCCACACGGGATGGTGGGCTGCGCCCCCTGCAACTAAAGATTGAAAACGGCGACTGGACCTGGAGCTGAGCTGCACTCTCCACAACCAGACTGAAGGACAATGACTTGGAGTTGATGGGCCCTGGAGAAACATACTGTTCCCCAATATTCCCCAATAAAATTTATTTTAAAAAAACACAAAGGGAAAAAAGTAGAAGACCTGGCAATTGAGAAAAGACTGGCGCTGATTAGAATAATAATTTATCTACATATCCATGCTAATCAACAAATGGGTTTGGCATGAGTATACATTTTTCCCCAGCATATTTGCATAAATGTGTTAATAGGCCGAAGAGTTTTTCACCTGGCTCCATTAAACTTTTTCAATGCCAAAATATAATTCAAGGAATAAATTCAATTTAGGCACAACATAGTGCAAATCTACAGCACCTAAAAAGATTTTGATCTGGCTGCTGCTTTTATAGGTATAGTTTAGAATTATTGGGCTTGTCCACACAGATTTTTTTTTCCTCAGTCTGTCATTTGGTATCTAGCCAGGAACTAATGGTTCCTATAAGTAAAACCACTAAACATAGTGAAATTAAAATGGAACATGAATTAGCAAATTGATCTTGAAGCCCATGATTTGGAATTAGCACACTGTGAGAAATTAAAGGTCTACTCCTGCCAAATAGAGAAAAGGACTGCAACAGCCAAGTAACCATTTAGTTAAACTTTACCATCCAAATGGCGTTCTCCATAAGAGCTCTCTGGAAACAGTCCCCTTAAATATGTTATACATGAGATAGAAGTAGCAAAAAGTTTCTTCACCATTATCAATGACTCATGCTCATTAGTAATTTCGGATGGGAAAATTGTTTCCTGGAAAAAAAACAAAGATGAAAAAGGTTAGCATTCTTTAATATAATCAGTTCATCATGCCATTAGCACAGATATAATGGGAAGATTTTTCAAGACTTCAAATCTGACACCTTCATAGGTTATCAGAAGGAAACAGGCTTTGAATATATTAAATTTAGATTTTCATAGGTGAAGCAGAGGAGAAAGGCAGTTACCCAAGTAATTCAAGACTAATATAATTTATTTCAAAATGATCTATGGATTTGAGGCAAAACTGGAGTTTTATTGTAGTTATATAATCTTCTTCCCTTTCACACACTCCTCAGAACCCACTGCAATCTGTCTTTACCGCATCCACTCTATACTGTTCTCTCCAAAGTCACCCAGCACATGCTATCGTTGACCTCTTCTCAGTCCTGGTGCTATGTAACTAGCTTCTCTGCAGTGCTTGACACTTGTCTGCACTCTCCCTCTTCTCTCTCAGCTATCATAATATTTTGGGAGGCGTGGAGTAGGGGAGCGGGGTTTTCACCTATCCCTCCATATCTATCTCAACCTCTTATTTTTTCCTGGTTTTCTGCCCTTTAAATGTTGGTCCCATCTCAGGATTCTGTCTCCAGTCCTTTTCTCTTTTCATAGCTCTCTCCTCTTGGGAAATGTCATCTAGTCTCACAGCTTCCGCCACAGCCTATACGGAGAAGCTTTTGAGTCCTCACTTCTGTTCTGAGCCCCACTTTCATATTTCTGTTTTCTGATCATCTGCACCGAGACCACTTTGGAGACCCTCAAACTCAGTTTATCTCTATCACCACTGACTGAAACCTGATCCCACGTTTCATTCTCAGACAAATGAATCAGCATCACTCCAACCATCCAGGCTAGAAGTAGAGTCATCTTTGGCTTCTCTTTCCTTTATACCCCACATCCAATCACTAAATTCTATTAATTCTCTCTAGAAGAATTCACAAATCTGTGCTTTCCTTTCCCTTCTCACTGCCACTGTCTTGGCTCAGGACATACTTACTTCTCTCCTTAATACCGCAGTAGTCCCTGATCTCCCCGCCAACAGTTCCTTCCATTCGATCTGTCCTTCATATAGTCATCATTAACTTTAAAGAATACAGATCTTAGGACTCTCCCAGTGTTCACACAGTACGGAGTTCAAGTACGTTAGTGTGGCATCTGAGAGCTGTCTAAATCTTATCCTTGCCTAGCTCTCCTGCCTGTCCCACCCACTCGTCTCTGTCCCTATTGCCTTATCCTCTCCTATGAACCCTACTCTTTAGCCATGTGGAACTACAATTCATCTATTATTCTACTACACCTTTGTTCCTTGCTTAAGCTGGAGTTCTGCAGAATACTAAGGTTCTGTAAGATATCAGATAGTGTTCTATAAAAGTATCAATGCTAACAATAGTTTCTTTCTAAAGTGTGTGTGTGTGTGTTTGTGTGACATACTAAACAATTTATACAGTTGTTCTTCAATGATTGGATAGTCCGACTTAAGAAATACTCTCCCATATTAGGCATGTCATAAGAGAATGATAGGTACATGAATTTTACTTCACTATGTAAGAGGTGTCTACCAACTAACAGACATCCTGCATACAGTATTTTGCTGATAATTTGTTTTGAGTTATCATTTCAACATATGTTTGCCATACCATTCAATATTTATTGTGTACATGTATTAACATAAAAATTAAAATGTGATAATTTTTGTCACAATTAATTAGTCCATGAGACTGCTTTTTGTTGTCTTCTTTAATCCAAGCACAAAATATGTCTCATGAAGTCCAGCTGGTGTTCTGTCAATACATTACAGTTTTAAAGTATTTTCCAAATATTGATGAATTAGACTATATTAAACTTATGTTCATTAATACACTATTAAGAGCAAGTGAGGGGTGGGGGGCCCCTCAGGTGGTTGGAGCACCGTGCTCCTAATGCTGAGGTCGCTGGTTTGACTCCCACATGGGCCAGTGAGCTGCGCCCTCTACAGCTAAGATTGTGAACAACAGCTCTCCAGGGAGCTGAGGTGCTCTGAGCAGCCGGAGGTTGGAGTGAGCTGCTGCCGGCTGCTGTGTGCCGCCGTGGGCTGCTGTGTGCCGCCAGGAGCAGCCAGTGTGGCGAGCAGCCAGTGTGGCCGGCAGCCAGCGTGAGTGGCCAGCAGCTGGTGAGAGTTGCTGTGAGCGGCCCACCAATGACTGGCGACTGACTGCCTCAGTGGGGGTGGGGGGGGGAGCACAAGGCTCATAACACCAGCATGGGCCAGGGAGCTGTGTCCTACACAACTAGACTGAGAAACAACGGCTTGAACCGGAGTGGGGTGGGGGGAGGCAGAAGAAAGGGGGGGAAAAAGAGCAAAGAGACAACTTAAGAGTGGGAGAAGATAGTCTAAATAATACATATGCCTGACACAGAATTGATATCCAGAATGTACAAAGAATTCCTAAAATTCACTAAGAAAAAACCAATGGAAAAGGAAGATGGGCATAAAGACCTGAACAGACCCTTTGCAAAACACGACATGCAAATAAACAATCAATAAAAACGACATGCAAATAAAAAATCAATAAACAATGAAAAAGTGCTCAAACTTCAAGGAAAAGCATATTAAAATCACAATGAGATAACACTACACACCCACCAAAACGGCTAACATTTTTAAAAATAAAAAAATACCAAATGTTGACAAGGATATGAATCAATCAAAGCTTTCACACACTGGTTGTAGGAGTGTAAATGGTACAACCTCTTTGGAAAATTGCTTGGTGGTGTCTACTAAAGTTAAATATACACATATCCTATGACCCATATTCCACTTGTAGGCATACACTCAAGATATTTGTGTACATATGCTCACCAAAAGAATGTTCATAACAGCTTTATTCATAATAGTCCCAAACTGGAAACTACCCAAATGCCCATCAGCAAGAGAATGGATGAACAAATTGTGGTATATTTCCACAACAGAATACTATTCAGCAATGAGAATGAATGATCTACAACTATACTTAACACTATAAATGACTCACACATAAAGCTGAGCAAAATTAACCAGATACAAATGAGTACTACTGTATGATCTCATTTATTTAAAGTATAAAAGCAGGTGAAACTAATCTATGCTGTTAGAGGTCAGAATGGTAAGTTTTTGATTGCCTAAATTCAGGCATCTTTTACTCTATTGCACAGTTTCAATTGTTGAAGTTTTAATAATTCTGTTACTTAAATATGACTCTATGCAAAAAAGAACTCCCCAAAAGCTTTTTTTTTAATATCTAGCTCTGGTTCAAGAATGCCTTTTGGACATTCTACACATAATTTTACTATATAAGCTGCCTCTTCTTTGGTGTACTATATAGTAGCAATAAATTATCATTTGTCAAACCATATTATATTCAGTTGTTAAAAAGGTATATAATAAAATTATTACTTTTGCATGTATGATAGGAACTTCAGTGAAAAATTAATAGGGATCTTAAAAGCCAGGCTAACGAATTTATACTTTATTCTGCAATCAATGGAAATTCAGCAGGTTTGATCTGGTAAGCGAGTCAAATAATTGTTTTAGGAATATCAAGCTATAGCAGAAGTAGGAAAAATTAAAGCTGAAGAAGAATTAGGTGGGCATGTGTTGTGTGTGTGTGTGTGTGTGTGTGCATGTGTGTAAAATTTTACAGAAAATTGCTCTTGATCTTTGTACCCATAGATCCTAAGACATCAAGGTTCTTTTGGGTAACTGGGTAATAGCTTGCATGACATGCATTTAGTAAGTTATTGAAAACATGACAAAACTTAGAGGTAATACTTGAGTAATAATCATTTGTAAAATTACATAACCTGAAGGTATAAAGACATTTACTTTAAATATAGAATCTAAAAGCCCATTTGTTGTAATGAAGATCAATGGTTAAAAAGGACCCTAGAGTTCTGTTACTTCTCTGGACTCCAGGAACTTTTTTATCAGTTCAGCTGGTCTAATACTTTAAATGTCTAATACATAAAAATACTATTGCTTAATAATAATAAAAAACACTATTATAAGTTATTTTAATAAGATAGTGTGTTAATGATATGAGATGTTTGACAGCTTAGCTGTCAAGTTATGTGACCCAAGGCAAGTTACTTTACTTCTCTGAGCTTCAGTTTCCTCCTTATTGCAAGGTTGAATTGAAATAATAATATAAAGCCCTTGACAGAGTGCCCAACACATGGTAAATGCTGAATAAATGTTAGCTTTTATAGTCATTACTATTGTTGTTTTAAGTGTTAAATAGCAAAATCATATAATCACTTAAAATTTACTGGGAGAAGTAGCTCACCTGGTCCAAACTACAAAGATCTGTTTATATCAAAAGGTCAATTTGTTAATTTACAGTGAGAAAAATAACTGCAAGTTGATTGCAATTCATATACCCATCTCAGCATTTTCTCTCCAGGAAAGAAGCACACTTAGAAAACAAAGTAAGATCAGGAGCCTGCTTGGTGAGTATATTGAATTCAAGCCAGAAAGATGACTGCTTTCTCTCTGCCTAATTCTCTTCAACTTCAATCTTTCCTCCTTCTGCTACAGCTTAATATTCCTAAAACAATTATTTTACTCACTCTCCTGATCAAACCTGCTGACTTTCCATGGATTGCAGAATAAAGCATAAATTCCTTAGCTTGGCTTTTAAGATCTGTATTATTTTGTCCCCAAAGTTCCTATTCAATTTTGTTTCCTACTTCTGTTCAACATGACACTCCACTCCAGTCAGGATGGGGTTCTTCATTATTCTCTGAAATATGCCACGCTGATTTTTCATTCTGAGCCAAGGCATATGCTAGGTTTTCCTCATGCAATTCTCTTCTCTCTCCACTATCCAAATCATTTTCATTATTCAAGGTCCACCTTAAGTCCCGTCTTCTTCATGAGGAATATACAAATCATTCTAAACAAAAATCTCTAAATTCCTA
This sequence comes from Rhinolophus sinicus, assembly GCF_057876585.1. Lineage (NCBI taxonomy): Eukaryota > Metazoa > Chordata > Mammalia > Chiroptera > Rhinolophidae > Rhinolophus > Rhinolophus sinicus. The sequence goes on from NC_142509.1 coordinate 21,812,906, forward strand.
TCATTTGTGTTGCTTTACTCTTTTCCACATATATGTAATGCATATATGACCTTGTATATTGACTTAACTCCTGCAAATCTTAATTTAACCAGATTATAAACTTCTGGAAGATGAAGATTCTTGTTTTTCTATTCTTTCAGAGGATAACACAGCATTACATACTTGTATATACTATATGATTTTGAGCTCTCAATGAATAAATAAGTGACTCATTAATGAATGTCATGGAACAAGATAAATTTGCACAGGTGAATCCAGCAAGGTTGCCTAGCCCTGGCATACTTCCCCAGGGACCCAGCATCCAAGTTTTTCTCAGCGCACTCTCTTTCATTTCTTACAATTACATCATGTTGTAAATGCTTCAGGAAGTGAATGCCAACAAAGAACCATTCTCTTTAAACATCTGTTTTCTTTTACCCTAGAAAATCTAAATATATAAATATGAAACAAGCACCCAGTAAATTATTTTGTAGGAATCTACAAAATAGATTCTAATCTATTCTAATTTAAAATCTATTCTAATTTTCTGAACATCCTCAGTCCATTAGGCAGTTAAAATGTAGACATATCCTGCCAGCATAGTATGTGCCAATTAAACAAAAAACACACCAAAGATTAAAGTCATGATTCTGAACTAACTCGCTAAATGGTCATCAATTTTCTTTTAATTCTTTTTTTAAAAAATTTATTGGGGTGACAATTGTTAGTAAAATTACATAGATTTCAGATGTACAATTCTGTATTACGTCATCTATAAATCCCATTGTGTGTTCACCACCCAATTTTCTTTTAATTCTTAATAAATACCTTAGGTGCCTTGTGACTTTTCATAGAGTGAGAGAGCTGAGCTGTGGCCATTATAGTAACGTGTCAGGATTATTTTAATAAGTCTAATCTGCAAAAAAAAAACACAAATTAATTAGAGATCTTGCCTAACATAACCCTTATTGTGAATTTTCCAAAGAAAAACTATATAATTAGCATTTGACTACATTTTTTGGAAAATTACTTTAATAAACATTTTTATCTCCACTACCAATTTTCTATAAATTTGGCATAAAGTCTCTGGATTAGTTTTCTCGAACACCCAATGAAAATTTAAGTTGACCCACTTGTCCCCAAATACATTTGGAGGAGAAAAATAAATTGTAAATCACTTAATAACTCAATAATACATTTTTCTCATCCATGTTATTCCCTCAGAGTGTAACAGTGCTTTGTACATAGTAGCAGCTCAAAAACATTTCTTGAATTAACTTCATGGTGTAATTGATTTTCAAAGTCAATTCAAAAGTTAATCTTTACACTTCCCACCCATTATAACGGCTATTCAAAAAAATGGAAAACAACAAGTGTTGCGAAGGATGTGAAGAAACTGGAATACTTGTTCACTGCTGGTGGGAGTGTAAAATGGTGCAGCTGCTATGGAAACAGTATGGCAGTTCCCCAAAAAGTTAAACAATTACACATTACCCAGCAATTCCACTTCTAGGTATATACCCAAAAGAAATGAAAGCAGGGATTCAAACAGATCCTTGTACACCAGTGTTCACAGCCATATTATTTACAATAATAGCCAAAAGGTGGAAACAACCCAAATGTCCATTAAAAAAAATGTGGTTTACACAATGGAAAATTATTCACCTTTAAAAAGGAATTAATTTCTGATACATGCTGCAACCTGGATAAAATTATGCTATGTGAAATAAGCCAGACACAAAAGGAAAAATACTGTATAATTCCGCTTATTAGAGGAAAATAGTCAAATCCATAGAGTCAGAAAGTAGAATAGAGGTTACCAGGGGCTAGATGGTGAAAGGAAGGGGGGTTTAATGGGTACAAAGTTTCTGTTCAGGATGATGAGAAATTTCTAGAAATGTATAGTGGTGATGGTTGTATAACACTGTGAATGAACTTCGTGCCACTGAATTGACACTTGAGAATGGTTGAGGTGGTAAATTTTGTTACATACATTTTGCTACAATAAAAAAATTAATGTTTAAAATACATAATGTTTAAAATAGTTTTTACTTCCAATGCTTCACTAACATTAAAAGCAGCAAATTTCCCTTTTTCTTTTCAGAGACTTTGATTTAATTTAAGCTGTGGCTTCTTTTCAAGGTGTTAGAGAGTCCTGACCAAATATTTGTAAAATAATCCATTTAAAGAAATTCTGGATAACCCAGGATATTTGTGACCTGTTTTTGTGGATATATATATTAATGTAAGATTCTGGAAGATTTTGCAAAGAAAGGAGGGCAGAATTATTGAAGGCCACAAGGTGGTGATAGAGATTATAAACAGGTAATATTTAATTTCTCTCAAACTACTTTTTCAGAGCAGCACTAGGGGACACTCTAACAATATTTTACATGAGACTGAAAACCACCTAACAGTCTTTTGGTCCTTAAAGATTCCAAGGTATCTTCTCTTGACTTCAGAGTATAACCTTCATTTCTGAGTCTAACCTTTAAATCTGACTCAACAAATCAATTGTCTCCCTTACGACTTCAAGAAATAAAACGGAAAAAATAACTACAAGAGTTTAAGTTCTAGTTCTGGCCCATTAAAACATAATAAACTATCTCCTACTGGGGTAGTAATTATTAGTCTTAGAGAAAATAAACAAGAGGAATAATGCTTTTTAAATAGCTTTCCACACTGGTGTTTTTTTTTTAATTTCTCTATGATCATAAGACATTCTGATGGTATTTCTAGAGAATCAAAACCCTGAAAATAGTATCAGCTAATTAGAACCCAATGCAATACTACATCCATATTTTTGGAATGTATGGATAACCTGGATTAAATCGATATTACCACTGAAAACTCTGAAACATCCAGGGCACTTGCTTTTGAGAAAGATTTTAATGCCAGTCACTATTAGCATAAAAAATACTTGAGGAATTAACACTTATATACACATATGTATATATACAGAAAAAAATAACCAGCAGTATAATCTAATATAAAGAAGGTTTAGAGTTAAGAACCCTAGGCTCAAATTCTGCTCAACTACCTAGTAGCTCTGTGACTTGATCAAATTACTTAATCTCTCTGGGCCTCAGTTTCCTTTTTGTAAAATGGAGACAAAAAATCCAACTTTTCAGGGCTTTTCTAGTATTTATTCAGGCAAGTGTTTATCTGGAGAGGTAACATAACATAGTGGTTAAGCACATGGACTCTTCTGGAGCCAAACTACCTAGGATCAAATCTCAGTCTGCAATTTACTCTCATCTTAGGCAAGTGATGTGCCTCAGTTTCCCCACCTGTAAAATAAGGATAGTAATAGTACCTACTTCATAAAGTTGTTGGCCGGACTAAATGAGTCATTATTTGTAAGGCACTTGTAACACTGTCTGACACACACATTTCATTACATGTAACAAAGCATGTTTATTTTTTTAAAATCTTATAATATATTAGTATTCAAACTCCTGGTTTTCTTCCAGCCTCCCAGTTGTGCCTTTTCATTGTTCTCTTCAGACTTTTTTCCCTGCCAGTTTTTAGCTTTTTGTGTTTTTGAGAGTTCTGTCCTAGGACCTCTTCTTTTTTTAACTTCTAAGTACACTCCTTGGATGTACAAATAACATCCCCATTATTTCAATTACTATTTCTATTCTAATGTCTGATATGTATATCACCAGCCCAGGTTTCAGTGGGAAATTACAGATCTATACCTCTGTCTATGAGATGTTGATGTTCGCAGCACATCCAAATGTGAATTCTTTTCCCCCAAACCTATTTCTGTTCCCTAGCTTAGCGAACGACGTCGTCAAATTCCTAGTTGCTTAGGCCTAAAAACTATGACTTCACTCTGACCACAACCCCTCACCCCCCAATCATTCCCATATCCAGTCTCCTTAATATTTCTCAAATGTCCACTCCTCACTTTATTTACATTGTTGTCATCTCTGCTTGAGATTGAATCAGTCTCATCTTTCACCTGGACTGTACAAATCACTTGTCTGCCTGTCACTGGTCTTACCCTTCTCCAGTCTGTTCTTTCTTTTTGAATTACAAACTTGATCATGTTAATTTCTTAGATTGAAATACTTCAGTGGCTTCCCACTGCCCTCAGGATAAAATCCAAACTCCTGACCATCATTTCAAGATCTGGCTCAGGCTTCCTTAGCCACATCTCTAACCATTTTCCCTTACACTTTTATGCATCCACTATTTTTATCTGCCTTAATTACCCTAAAGAACTCTCCAGCTTTCAGGCTTTTGTAATATTCCTTCTGCCTGAAACATTCTTCTCTGTTCCCAATTCCTACTCATCTCCTACACATGGCTTAGTATAATTTTCTCAAGGAATTATTTCCTGACTGACCACTCCCACCAAGTCCAGGTTACATACCCATTGTCACATATGCTGTACATTGATTGCATTTATACATCCACCACATCCTACTGTAGGCAAATGTGAGAGCTAAGTTGCATCTGTCTAGCTCATTCTTTATTTTTTAAAGTTAAAAAAAACTTTTTTCAACTTGTATTTTAAAAAACAATTCAATGAGTTTTAGTATATTCACAAAGTTTCAAAACCATCACTACTATCTAATTCCAAACCCATTAACAATCCCTCCCCATTCTCCCTTCCCCCTGACCCTTTGAAACCACTAATCTACTTTTTAATTTCTATGGATTTGCCTATTCTGGGCATTTCATATAAATGGAATCATATAATATGTGACCTTTTGTGTCTGGTTTAGCTTATTCTTGAATCCTCAGCACCATCATAGTACTGGAACAAAGTTCGTAGATGCTCAATAAATATTTGCTGAGTCTACAGAGAAGCATTATAGGAACAAGAAAGAATTAAGGGTCTAGAAAAGAATCACAGAATTTTAAAAGTAGAAAGAACTTTACACGTCATCTAGTTTAAACACCTAATTTTCTAGATAAGGAAATCAAGGTCTAGAGAAGTCAATTGACTTACCTAGGGTCAACCAACCACTTAAGAGGCAGAACTGAGAGTAAAACTCAAGAAATTTTGACTCACAATACAGGGGTTTTTCTACAATGACTCCCCTAAATGAAATTCCCTTTTGCTTTCATTCCATCTAAAATGATGCACTACTGGCACCTTATTACTTGTTGGGCTTGCTTGCTTATTTCTAAGCATGGTAATGTTTCTATGGTGTTCTAGAATGAGCGTGCTTCAGGAAGGCAAAAAAGATCTGAATAATTTTTTTTTTTAAAGCAGGTTCCTTTTAACCTCTAACTATTCTCTTACTAATGTTGTTTTCCCTTTGAGCAGGTCTCCTCTTCAAGTACAAACTGCTTAATTTTGAAAGCTCACAAGCTGAGAGCCCCAGGAGTTATGATCATTCACTCTCAGAGAATAGCTGAATTTTTTTTATCACCTTGTTCTAACTTGTTACCAAAAAACCTAGGAGAGATTTCATAACTAAGGATTTTAACAACAGAACTCCAATTTTCCAATGTCTCTCACTCATATTTGCTTGCATACAGGATCCACAAACATCTGAAACTTCACAGGGCATCAAGACCCTTCATTCTCTCTTATGCTTGATATGTCACTCTGTGACAAGGATTATGATTTCTAGAAATCTTAGGCAAGATTTCTATGGTTTCGCAGACAAAGACTCACTCTGGGCTTACCTCTTGACCTACATTTCAATTGCCTATTTAAAATAGTGACACAATTACTAATTTACCCTTTTATTTGTGAATCCAAGAGTCAGTTTAAGATCAATCAGCTGTTGTTTAGTTTATGAAGACCAAAGCCATGTTTTGTTTTGGTTTTTTTTGGCCATTCTGAGTGAAGCAAAACCAAAATTTTATTATGTTTCTCCAAAGACAATAATAGTTGATTTCCTAACTCTCTACACCCATCTTTCCCAATCTTCCACAACACTTTTTTTTTTTAAACAAGAAAATCTCCTTTCTATTGAGTAAACAATATCCAATTGCTGGATTCTAAAATGTAGCTACGTGACCTTCCTTACACGTGCATGACATGAAGAATGGCTTTACTTAAAGAAAGTGCATGTCAACATAAATGGATTTCACAGCAGAATTGGAAGGGAGAGGAGACATTTCTCTATAATCCAATCCCCTCATTTAAAGAAAAAGAAAGTCAATGCAGTGCAGGAAGGATCGTCTTTTTAACAAATGGTGCTAGAGGAATGGGACATCCATGGGCAAAAAATAGAACCTCAACCTAAATTTCATACCATATACAGATATTAACTCAAATGGATCATGAATTTAAATGTAAAATATAAAACTACAAAGAAGAGGAAAGTGAAGTCCACCAAGGGGTCTTGGTTTGCCAAAGATCACCCAGTGACTCGGATTTTACAGAGTTTGCTTCCATAAATTATTATTCCCCATTTTAACGACTCTCATTTGCCCCAGGTAATTCCCCTAACGACGCTCAATCCGAGTACACGGTTTCCACTATATTAACCGGGTATTTGTTCATGCTCGTGGCTTTTTACTATCTTCATGCTACTTCAATTATTCATTCATTCAACATTTAATGGGCAACTACAAAGTGCCAGGCTTCGTGTAGGATTACAAAGATGTAAAAGACTGTTCACATCTCAAGAGATTTACGGTCCAATGGGGGAGAAATTAGATGATCATACTAAGTAGATTAAAACTCATTTAAAAGCAAGAGCCATACTTCCAGCCCCCCCTCGCCCCCCCCCAGGCCCCGTTTCCACCAGCCAAGTACATGATGTACCGCACACTCCGTCCAGTGCTCTGTACACTTGAACATTTTGATGATTGCTTCATCTTGAGTTTCAAGACACTCTCTCCCCCGTACTGTTTGGGGATCTAAAGTCCACAGAGATTAAATGGCAAACCCTGGGTAAAGTAGAGGTCATTCGTGGGGACTCACACCCACCTCTCATCTCTTAGTCTGTGCCAGGCATTGATTCTGGCAGAACACCTCAATGGTTGGAGAAAACCGGCCCTAGCTCAAATAATAATCCCCGAAAGTTGCCCCGCCGACTCTCGGCAATACACGTCCGCCTCCCCAACTGCGTGGCGGCTCATTACCGCCGCTGCTTCCCCAATTTAAAAGCTACTTAGATAGTGGCAATGTGGGTGTTCCCAGGAAAATTCGCTCCACGTTTCCCGCCCCCTCGCCCCCCAGGATATGTGAAATTTTTCATCGTCAAGCTTTGGGGGGCGGAGGACGGAATGTTACCCCCTTGTCTTTCTCCTCAGCCCTCTCCTTCCCGAAGCTTCTCCTCAGAGTACCTCGGTCCTCAGCGATATGCTTTCAAATCAAACTTAAAAGTCTCAAGTAAAAAGAAATGAAACAATAACAATGTAAGACTAGAGAACTAACAATCCTCAAGTACCCTCTTTCTCTGGAAACTTCGCTTCTGATCATCCCTCACCGCAGCTCGTCGACACCTCCCTCAGACGGCATTCAACGCCTTCTCCGGCCCAAACCCGCCTCTCGGGCTCATGAATAATCAACGACGTCTTCCTGGGCGGGGCGAAAAGCTTTCTCATGAATAACCCGTTACCCCCTATGGCTTGCTCAGGCGTCCATCCTCTGTCCGCCTCATGAATATGCAAATGGTGGGCGGGCGGTGGCTAATGAACCCCTGGCGGGCCCGGCCCCTTCAGCGCCCGGCTTGTGCTCCCCGCGGGGCCTCAGTTCCCAATCCATTTGCCCTTCCGCCGCCGGCGCAGCGTCGGTGCTGCGGTGTTTCCCTTCCCTCCCTTCCGAGGGCTCGCCCCGCGCTCCCGGCCTGAGGGACACGCGCCGAGCTCGCGGCGCCGCGGGGGACCGGGGACGCGGGGCTGCACAAGGACCCTGACGGTGTCTTCCGCTTGGCCAACCCGTACGTCGAGGACAGCTTGCCGCGGGGCTTCCAGAGGAGGCGCCTGCCCGCCGAGGTGAGGCGGTGGCGGGGAGGCACTCGCCGGCCGGGAGGGGCCTGGGTTAGAGGCCGAGGGACCTTGGGGGGTTGATGCGAGCCAAGGCTCCGGGCCACGGGTCCCGGACAGGCCCGAGGTCGGCACTCTGCTGCGTGGGGCAGGGGAGGCCAGAGTCTGGAGGGTCGGATCAACGCTGAGGGATGGAAGCCCCAGAGGACCGCGGTTCAGTCGTTGAGGGCATCTCCACTTCTTCCCTATAATACATGGACCCAACTTTGCTTTGTTTCTAACATTAATTTGTAGTTATGCAAATAAACCATGAATATGTTCTCCTCCCTACACTGCCCCTAATCCCTGTCCCTTCGCAGAGGTAACCTCAGTGAGCGGTTAGGTGTGAATCTCCTCAGATCCTTTCCCACGTGTTCAGGTACAAACTTAGAACCTCCCCTGTGAAGCTTTACAAAGGTTCGTGAAGTCCCTTGAACCTCTGCCGTGGAATTTCCTAAGAGAGTGGATGAAGAAGAGGCCACCTTACACCAGTTTTTACTTGTTTCTGCAAATTCAAGTTGGTGAAACCATGAGTTTATAACATAATGACTAAAACCAAATTTGGGGCTGTAATACTCTTTCAGTGCAGGGTTTCTCGACCTCAGGAGTAGTACCCCGCCACCTCCCAAATCGTGACAATCTCTAATGTCTTTAGACATTGCCAAATGTCCCCTGGGGGGGGGGGGGGCAAAATCACCCTTAGTTACGGACTATGGCTTTAATCCTGTGCTTTCCAGAAGTAACTGCTCTTGAAGCTCCAACCACACAGATGGTCTCTCTGCTCCAGCCCTTTCCAGACCCAACGTTTACCTGCGTCCCTCTGGCTAGATCAGTAGCCCTTCTGTGCTGGCTCTCCTCATTCTCATCCGCCTTCAGGTCTCAGCTCAGTTAACCACCACCATCTCCAAAGAGCCTTCCCCTCTGCCCTAGGCTAATGGAAGTTCACCCAATCCCCCCAACCCCTCCCCCACCACACACAGTTACTCTCTCATTATTACTCCGTTTCCTTCTCTCATTATTACCCCGTTTCCTATAAATAGAAAATAAAATCTGGATTTTATTTTCTATTTATTAGTTAACCTGTTTTTCTTTCTCCACCACCTGGAATGTAAGTAAGCTTCATTAGCAACCTGATCTGTCAGAGTCACCGCAGGATTCCTAGTGCCCAGTACAGAGCCTGGCACACAGTGATCACTCAGTAAACATGGTGAACTGAAACAATAAATTAGCCTGTCTTCTAAGAATTCCTACGGAGTTTCTCCTACTCCTTCCCATCCTCATTCCCGGCTGGTTTCCTGGTAACCTTTGTTTAGAACTTGAATGGATGAATGAGCACTTCTTCTAGGAGCCATGGGTAAAGCCTTCATTTTGCCCACTGATTTATCAACTCCTTGAGGACACACTGCCCTGTATTATGTTCACTGAAGGTATTCAAATAGATAGTTGAATGAACTAATCCATGACTTAAGGAATAATAGCAGGCTATTAACAATTGATAGTGCTACAGGGGGCTTTAGAAATAATCAAAGTCTAGTCTCCTACTTTACAGATTAGAGTTTAAGTAATTTGCTCAAGGTCCCCCAGCTTATTAAGACACCACGTCACAAGCACAACGCATGGTCTCACACCTCTTATTTCAAGACTCTTTCTTATCTCCAGCCAGTCTAGTTTCTGATTACCTTCCTGTGAACCTGCCTTATTACTCAAACACAGAAATCCCAAGCCAAAGACTTGCTTCCTGTCACCTAAAAGCTTTTGAGCTTGTACTCTTCATCTTTTGTTTAAATCAGTCATAGGGATAATGGCCTAATGAACTCAAAAATGGTGTATGAGATTCAGACAATTTCCTACCTTCTTTTGTACCTTTTAAAGATAAGAAATTGGAAAGTGCCCCTGTCAAAGCAATGTATCTTGTTTGTTTTGGAAGGAAAACAATGTACATTGTGGTAGAAATTGATCATTGTTTAGAAATTTTCAAATAACCAGTTGTTAAAGTTTTGCCAAACCCTGTAAAATGTGAAACATGAAAATAGAGGAGGAAAATGTCTTCTTTGAGATGACTTTCATTGCCTAACGTTGACCTTTCTCTTTAGAGACATGTTTCATTTTACTCTATACCTGAAACAGTTGTCATGCTTCATTAATCGGTCTCTAGTTATACCCTTGTTTTTTGAGAACTAAAGACCATTTTTCCTCCTCAGTTAAAAGAAATTCAGGTTCTTTCTTTTTTGATCATTTTCTATAGGCAATACCTATTAGTAGAGTCTTAGCGAGTCCTGCTGTCAGCTTTTAGAATCTTGGAGTTTCTTCTGAGGCATCTGACAGCACAGTGTCACTGAAAGTAGAGATACCGTTTGTCTGACTGATTGAAACTTTCCCCATCAAGTTCAGTTTCACCTTGGAAATCTTCTCCGAAACATGGTTTACTTGAGGGTTATCAAAATAGACATATTGAATATAAAATATATTCCCAGGAGGACATTTCTAGATGTGTCTCCCTCTTCAGTGTGGGAGTATACAATCGTGATACCAAATACAGAGAAAAGAGATTGGGGTGGAGGAAGCAGCTAAGTAGGAAGGATGGATTCTTTATCCTATTTGCATTCAACTTTTATTAGAACTCTTAAAATCATAATTTCCAGTCATCATAAAGCAGACACAACCGTATTTATTCATTCATCAAGCATTTATTTTGCACCTACCATTTATAAAGCTCTCTGCTTGGCATTGTGGGGACCAGAGAGATAACGACTGGTCCCACGCTGTGGAAGTTTATAGTTTAGTAAGAGAGGGAGAGCTGTAAACACATTACTCACATAGAAAATAGTTTGTAAATATTAATGGAGCTATAAATTATATGATAATGTAGAAAAGAAAGCTATGCATTCTGAATAGGGAATCGAGACAGATTCACAAAGGAGTTGGCATTTTAGGAGGACAGCATGTGCATAAAATTTCCTTTGCTCGTTCTTTGACAATGGTTAGACTACTTCAGACCAATAAAAGCAGACATTTGCCAACCGCTTTAGAAGTAGGAAAGAAAAGGAGGTGTAAAATCCTTTCTTTCCACTCCTGGCAGTAACATGCTTCTGAAAGCTGAATGTTGCCTTTGCAATCCCAAGTGCCTCACTTATGTTTAAGAGAAGAGCTGAAAAGAGAGAGTCTTTTTTCGTCTTTGTCTTCTTCCTCACTAAGGTTAAGTCAAAGGTGGCTTTTTCATGCTAGCTGCATTATTTCAAGCCTTCTTGTTTCTGCATTAGGGTGTTATTTTATCCTCGTCTCCATTGGGGCATGCAATAGCCATGTGACTTTTTTTTTTTCGTCAGTGGTGTTTATAAATGTGTTTATGAATGTCACTCCGGGGGCCTAAAATTTTAAGTATTACTGAGAAGGAAAGAAAGGCAAACTGATTTAGAGAACTGAAGTTTTGAATCAAGCCTCTGTGTAAATTGCCATATTGCTTAACTTATTTAGGATATTTGTTAGAAAGGCAAAGATAAAGGACTGCCAACTTGGCTTTAGCTTCTGAACTTGATCCATTCTTTGGCAGCCAAAGAGAAGCCAGTCAATGTGATATAAGTTCCGACTGTAAGGTCTAAATATGAGCTCATAGTACTTCTGCTTACACACTGTCAACCTACAAAACATAATTCCATGTGAAGGTGGCAATTTATTATGCCTTCATGCCCACTGAAGAGTTGCATATCAATGTCTGCATCTTTTGAATTGACTTTTTCTTACTGGCAGAAGAATCTCCACGTGGGTTGTGTGTTTCTGGGGGGAAAGCCCAGGGTTTAATGAATTTGGACTGGAAATGACAGGAGATGTCAGTGACAGGCCTGCGTGAGTTCCCCCACTAAGAAATGAGGTCATGGGAGGTACTGAATTCTCAAACATTATAGAAATGTTCTATTTGGCTACTTGGTTCGGTTTTCTGCTGACTGTGAAGTTTTGGTGACATGTAAAATGATGTTATTCCTCTTAATGTTTATCATTTAATAGAAAAGTTTCAAATGAAATAGATTTTAAACTGACCTTCCTTGATTGCTGCTTCGTACATCTGCACAGAGATCTGAGACGAGGCAATGCTCAAACTTTACCACACTACTGACAGCCCATATTTTGAGGCTCTTTATTTTCTATACATTTTGATGCTTGGAAAATGACAGTTACCAAAAAAATGGCACAGAACTTCTGTGAGATCATAGTGCCGTCTCAGCCCCCAAAAGGGCTTTTCCCCCCCCCCTTAGTTTATACTCATCTAATGATAAGTGTGGAAGTACTAATGGCCTCTGATTAAGAAGATCCCTAATTTAAGATTCAGAATACTTCTGATCTTAGCATGATCTGAATATAATAAGACAGCTGAGGCAGGCTTTTGTAACATCTCATTAAACAAATAAACTCAAACCAAGTCCTTCCTACCCAGACAAAGATTAAACAACTGGAAAGTGAGTAAGACATCACAGGAAAATTACTTACACAGCTTCAAGAATGGAAGGAGAAAGGATTGGAAGAAGGCATCATTTAGAGGTTTACACCTAAGTAAACTATCCCAGAAAGCCAGATTTCTGTGCAAGTCCTATTCTGAAATGTCCCAGCGGCTGTCTTAACCCTGGTCACATCAGTACACAGCACAGAAAGATGTATTATAGTAAGAGACATTGGGAGAATTCAAAAGTATGACCTTATCAATAACCTGTGGACATTTCCCATCCCCTTTATCTGTTGGAAAGTATCTAGACATAGGACGTGTTTAATAAACACATATTGAGTGAATGCACATATGTTGTTGAAAGAATCCAAAATATTATCCAAGCAATTAACTGGGACGTGTTCACATTCTACGTAATAGAGTTGATCTTTGAAAAGATGCACGCCAAGTTCCTATTTCTTTGATTGTATTATTTTTTCCATTTATCCCAATTTGAAACCATTGTATTTTTCTGTGAACCTTTTTATTCAAGTATAGTGTGCATACAGAAAACCGTCCTCTCTTTAAAGAGTACTTTTTATTGACGTAGACATAAAATTCACTACTTTAAAGTGTACAAATCAGTGGTTTGGTGACACAGTCTTATATTTTCCTTTAGTTCTTTAGTCTATGGTTTCCATTACTTCTTTGAACATATTTATAAGCAGATGTAAAGTCTTTGTCTAGTAAGTTCAATGTTTGAGCTTCCTCAGGGACAGTTTCTCTTGGCTGTGTGTGTGTGTGTGTGTGTGTGTGTGTGTGTGTGTGTACTTTCTTGTTTCTTTGCATGTCTTGTAATTTTTATTGAAAACTGGACGTTTAAAATAATATAGTGTGGCAACTCTGGAAATCAGATTTTCCTCCTCTCCAGGACTTGTTGCTTGTTTACTGACTTTCCTGAGTAAATTCTGTAAAATCTGTATTCTTTGTTATGCGTGGCTAGAAGTCTCTGCTTGAAAACCATTCTCTTTTATGCTTCCTTTTTCATCTATCTCACATATAATCACTTGCCAAGGTTTATCAGTTTGTATTTACTTATTTATTTATTTATTTATTTATTTATTTATTTTCAATTACAGTTGACATTCAGCATTATTTTATATTAGTTTCAGGTATACAGCATAGTGGTTAGACATTTATATAATTTACGAAGTGATCCCCCCGATTAGTCCAGTACCCATCTAGCACTATACATGGTTATTTCAGTAGTATTGACTATATTCCCTATGCTGTACTTTACATCCCCTTGACTATTTTGTAAGTACCAATTTATACTTCTTAATCCCTTCACTTTTTTCACCCACCCCCCTAACTCCCCCTCCATCCAGCAATCATTGGTTTGTTCTCTGTAGCTATGAGCCTGTTTCTGTTTTGTTTGCTCAAGGTTTATCAGTTTTAATTACATAACGTTTCTGCCATTATTCCCTCTTTTCATTCTCATCGCACCACTCTATCTCAGGTCCCCGTTACTTCTTACCTTGACTACTATAGAAATATGTAAACTGAGCAACTCATTTCTAGCTCTCTGATTTAAACTTTACTGGTTTTCTTTCTAAATATGGTTTAATCATTGTCTTCTTCCTCACCAAGTAAAATTTTTTCCAAAAATGGAAGGGTGATTGCATTGGAGGAGACAGACCCATATTGGTAAACAGGGAAGAATCTTTTGGCAAAGGAGTGACTGTAGATACTAGTGTGGGAAGTGACTGATGGCATAAAGTTCTAGAGGAAGTAGGAGGGAATTGGACCAGGAACTCCTGCCTTGGAAACAAGGAGGGGGCCTTTATCCTCTCAGACAAGATTGAAGGTGCTAAGGATACCAACTTAAGTGCAATCACGTACCAAAACTCTGCTCCTTTGCATCTCCTTCCTCACTTTGTTATTGATGTCATAAAGTACATGTTTTTCTACTTTGTATCTATTAACATAGCTTTATAGTTATAGCTTATACTTTTACTTTTTAAATTATATACAAGAATTATAAGGGATCCACACACCACTATTATAATATTACAGGATTCTGTATATGTCTATATAATTTTCTCTTATCAGAGAGCCTTGTATTTTCATATACTTTCATGTTGCTGTCCTTTTGTTTCAACTTGAAAGTATTCCTTTATTGAAAGTATCCCTTGAAAGTATTTCTTATAAGGCAGGTCTAGTGGTGATGTATTCCCTCAGTTTTTGTTTTTCTGGGAAGATATCTATTTCTCCTTCATTTTTGAAGGAGAGTCCTAGCAGACATAGTATTCTTGCTTGGCAGCTTTCTTCTTTCAGCACTTTGAATATACCTTTTCACTCTGGTTTGCAAAGTTTCTGCTTAGAAATCTGCAGATACTCTTATGGGAGATTCTATGTATGTGAAAAGTTGCTTTTCTCCTACTGCTTTCAAGATTCTCTCCATGTCTTTGACTTTTGACAGTTTGATTATAATGTTTCTTCGTGTGGGCCTCTTTGTGTTCATCTTTTTGGAGTGCTTTCAGCTTCTTGAATTTGCATGTGCATTTCCTTCCTCAGATTTGGAAAGTTTTCAGCCCTTATTTCTTCAAGTACGCATTCTCCTCTCTTCTCTCTTCTCCTTCTGGGATTTTCAATATGTGTATATAAGTTATCTTATTAGTATTCCATAAGTACCTTAGGTTTTCATTACTTTTTTTTTTTCCATTCCTTTGACTCAGTAATTTAAATGATCTATCTTCAAGTTTTCTGATTCTTTATTCTGCTTGATCAAGTCTGTTATTGAACTCCTCTGGTGAATTTTCCACTTCAATTAGTGTATTCTTTAGCTTCAGAATTTCTGCTTGGTTCTTTTTTATAGTTTCTATCTCTTTGTTTTTGACATTCTCATTTTGTTCATGTATCATTTTCCTGATTTCATTTAGTTGTCTAGCTGTGCTCTCTTGTAGCTCATTGAGCTCCTTTAAGATGATTATTTTGATTTTTTTTTTTGTCAGGTAATTCATAGATCTTTTTTTTTTAAAGGTTCTATTTTATTTTTTATTTTATTTTATTATTTTATTGTTGAATGGTGTCTTTCTCCAGGGCCCATCAGCTCCAAGTCATTGTCCTTCAATCTAGTTGTGGAGGGCGCAGCTCAGCTCCAAGTCCAGTTGCTGTTTTCAATCTTTAGTTGATATTCAGTATTATTCAACTTCGGCTTCAGGTGTACAGTGCAGTGGTCAGTAATCTACTCGTCAGACTTGGGTTACTCAAACCCTGCACCATCCATGAAGAGGTCTCCCTAATAAGACAAGTATCCATCGGATACCCTACAAAATCTTTACAACATTATTGATTATATCCCTCAAACTGTCTTTTGTAGAACAATCTACCTTATGGTGAGCACTTGTTTCTGTACATCTGAGACCCTGGGCCACATGGCATGAATTTGACCTGTGTGGAACTGAAGACTAATAGGTAAGGTCAGTTACACAGGGTCTGCATGCCTCTGTGACTAACCCCTAATAAAAATCCTGGACACCAAGGGTCAGGTGAGCTACTCTGGTTGCTAACACTTTGCATATGTTGTCACCCATCATTGCTGGGAGAATTAAGCACTGTTTGGGAAGCTTGCAAAGTACAATTGGAAGCTTGCCCCTGGCTTCTCCTGGGCTTCGTTCTATGTGACTTTCCTTGTTTGGTTCCAATCTGTATACTTTCACTGTGTTAATTGTAACCATGAGTATAACAGCTTTTCCCACATTTTATGAGTCCTTCTAATGAATTATTGAAACTGAGGATGGTCTTGGGGATCATTCATATTGAACTAGCTAATCTGTCATACGGCTGCAGTTAGGCCACATGTCTCTTAGGATCAAGCATAAATCCATTTCAACACACATTTAATGAATGCCTTTTATTTGCTAAGTGCTAGGAAAGCACTTGCGCGCGTGCGCACACACACACACACACACACACACACACACACACACTTCAGAGATAAATAAGATCGTGCCTTGGGCTACAACTTTGGCATAGGCCTCTCCAGCCTTCTGAATCTAAGTGGTAGAAATCGTGTATACAGGAGATACTCTTTCTTTCTTATGGTTTCCGATTTACTTTACCCATCACATCATTCTATGTCTTATTCTTCTGCATTTTTAAAGGGATACTTTGCTTTTGCACAGTATTGCTTTGCTTAAAGGGAATACTTTGTTTGCAAGGTAATAACTTTTTTGTGTTAATTTTTGAAATTTATTTTTAAAAGTCGTATTTCTTGAAATAAAATTTATATACAATAAAACTCACTCTTTATAAACATACAGTTGTGAGTTTTGACAAATGTATACCACCACATCAAGATACAAAACATTTCCAAAATAATATTGAATGTCAACTGTAACTGAAAAATAAAAATTAAAAAATGTGAATATAATTTAAAAAAAAGATACAAAACATTTCTATCACCCTGAAAAGTTTCCTCATGCTCCTTTTTGGTCAAGTCCCCTCTCCTTACCTTCTCTGGAACTGCCTAATGTTATTTCAAATGGCTTTGCCATTGTGCATTTCCAGCAGCAAGTATGAGACTTCCAGTTGTTACTCATCCTCATCACCACTTAGTGTTTCCAGTTTTTTCTAATTTTAGCCACACACAAGGTGTGTAGTGGTCGCTCATTGTGGTTTTCATTTGTATTTTTTTAATGACTGATAATGCTGAGCATCTCTTCTTACGCTTATTTGCCATTTCTCTATCTTTGGTGAAGTGTATGTTCAAATCTTTTATCCAGTTTTCAACTGGGCTGCTTATCTTCTTAAGGAATTATTAGTGTTCTTTATACAGAGGGTGCCAAAAAAATGTATACACATTTTAAGAAAGGAAAAAACTGTATTAAAATTGTAATACTCAATATATAGTGATAACAAAAGATGAATACAAGTCATGTATATACATTTTTTTGGCACCCGCTGTATATTCTGGATACAAGTTCTTTATCCTAAATGTGTTTTGCAGCTATTGTTTCCCAGTCTGTGGCTTGTCTTTTCATTTTCCTGCAAATGTCTTTTGATGAACAATCTCTAAATTTTAGGAAAACCAATTTATCAATGTTTTTAATGGTTACTGTTTTTGTCTCCTAAGAAGACTTTGCCTAACCTAGGATCAGAATTTTTTTTTCTCTAGATGTTTTATAATTTTAGCACTTACGTTTTGGCCAGTGATCTACATTGAGTTAATAATTGTTTCTGATGCAAGTCAAACGTTGAGGCTCATCTTCTGCATATGGGTACCTTGTTGCTCTAGCACCATTTATTTAAAAGACTTTTCCTTTCCCCCATTGAATTATGTTGGCAACTCTGTAGAAAAGTAATTGAGCCTACATATGTGAGCCTCTCTGTCCAGTTCCTTTGGTCTATATATCTATCCTTGTGCTTTTTCTGATTTTGACTACCATAGTTTATAGTACATCTTAAAATAGGTAGTAAAGGCCTTTCAACTTCATCATGCTCTTTCAAATTGTTTTGGCTATTCTAGGTTCTTTGCTTTTCCCTATTCATTTTAGAATCAGCTTGTCAATTTCTTCAAAATTGCCTGCTGAGATTTTGATTGGGAAATGACTGAATCTCTAAATTGGTTGGGGGAACTAACATCTTAACACTATTGTGTCTTCTAATGTTTGAACATGGACTATCTCTCCACATGTTTAGGTCTTCTTTAATTTTTTTCAGCAGTGTTTTATAGTCTTCAGTGTACAGGTCTTACGCATATTTTGTTAAATTAATCCCTAAGTATTTCATGTTTGTTGATGCTGATTTAAATGTCATTTTTTAATTTCAATTTTTAATTGTTCGTTGCTAGTATAAAGAAACAGAATGGATTTTGTATATCTCATATACTTTGTATATTTTTGTATTTTATATACTTTGTATATTTTTGTTTATTTTTAAATGAAACTGACACAACTGGATTCTAATACCCTGAGAGTGTCAAAAAGATTACATATTCCCTTTGCTTGTTTAGGCTTTATTTTCCTTTGACTTCATATTCTTTAAAAATATATGTGCCTGCCTCATCTATTTTAACACAAAACAGTCATATAATGCTTAATATTTGATGAGTACAACTATTTATATCATAGTACTATTATTGTCTCAACTTGCAGATGAGGAAACAGACATGGAAAAATTAAATTATTTGCCAAGGTCCCACAGCTAATAAATGGCAAGATTGAGATTTGGTTTCTGGCTTTTGAGTCCATGCTTTAAATCAGCAGCTTTCAAATGTTTTGGTCTCAGGACACTTTATATTCTGAAAAATGAATTAACCAAAATGTACATGGACCTACAAAGAGCATTGAATATCTAAGAAATCATGATAAATTAAAAAAAATATTAAACAAATTACTGGTTCTCAAAAGTTGCAGGGCTTAACCAGCATATATCAAGCTTTACTATAAATCTATAGTAATTAACACTGAGTACTTTTAGAGAAAGGATAGCATACACTACTGGAACAGAATAAAGGGTCCATAAATAGACCCACAGATGTACCATCATTTGTTGCTTAATGACAGGGATATGTTCTGAGAAATGCATTGTTAGATGATTTTGTCACTGGGCGAACTTCATAGAGTGACTTACACAAACCTAGATGGTATTGCCTACTACCACCTAGGCTATATGGTATAAGCTCCTAGGCTATAAATCCGTTCAGCACGTTACTATACTGAATACTGTAGGCAACTGTAACATAATGGTAAGTATGTGTGTATCTAAACATAGAAGATATACAGTAAAAACATAGTATGAAAGATAAAATATGGTTCACCTGTACAGGGCACTTCCCCTGAATGGAGCTTACAGGACTGGAAGCTGCTCTGGGTGAGTCAGTGAGTGAGTGGTGAGTGAATGTGAAGGTCCAGGACACAACTGTCCACTGCTGTAGACTCTATAAACACTCTACACTTAGGCTGCACTAAATATATATAAAAAATTTTTTTCTTCAGTAATAAATTAATCTTAGTTTACCATAACTTTTTTTACTTTAGTGTATGAACTTTAATTTTTTTAACTTTTCGACTCTTTTGTAATAACAGCTTAAAACACATTGTACAACTGTACAAAAATATTTTTTTTTTTTTTTTTTTACTTAAAAATGATATGAATAAGTTTATTTTCATTTTCTTTGACATCTGCTGAAGTGTGGAGCCAGGCTCCATTGGGTAGGGCTGTGTGGTGCCTTGTATTTGTCTGCTTCCTAAAGTTGTGTTTACTATCTCCAGAAGGCCCAGCTTCTCGAGAAGCTGAAAGTATACTTAGAAGGGTATGTTCCCAGGATGAGAGAGATTTGGAGCCCAGGCTGATGACATCAGATTTATCTCTTGGTCCATTGTGTTCTGGCTTCAGAGAAATAAGACAGGTGCTGGGGCCGGCCCGGTGGCTCAGGCGGTTAGAGCTCCGTGCTCCTAACTCCGAAGGCTGCCGGTTCGATTCCCACATGGGCCAGTGGGCTCTCAACCACAAGGTTGCCAGTTCAATTCCTTGAATCCCGCAAGGGATGGTGGGCAGTGCCCCCTGCAACTAAAATTGAACACTGCACCTTGAGCTGAGCTGCCGCTGAGCTCCCAGATGGCTCAGTTGGTTGGAGCCTGTTCTCTCAACCACAAGGTTGCCGGTTTGACTCCCGCAAGGGATGGTGGGCTGTGCCCCCTGCAACTAGCAACAGCAACTGGACCTGGAGCTGAGCTGCGCCCTCCACAACTAAGACTGAAAGAACAACAACTTGAAGCTGAACAGAACCCTCCACAACTAAGATTGAAAGGACAACAATTTGACCATTGTTCCCCAATAAAGTCCTGTTCCCCTTCCCCACTAAAATCTTTAAAAAAAAGAAATAAGACAGGTGCTAATGAGATTGGTGCCATTTGGTGTAATTTCTGTACTTTGAACTCCCTTGTCTCAGAGATTTCGTTCCTGGTCCTGTTTCTGTTCTAAGGGCTCATCAAGTTCTCTTTTTTTCTGTAGATGGAATCTAGATCTTTGATTTTGAAACCAAATTTGGACTCTTGACTCTGGATCCCCAAATTCTTTAGCAAGTTGCTCTCTGGAATCAATCCCAGGATAAGGGTTGTTTGTAAATGCTGTGATGAGGGTGTGTAACTGGGAGGAAGTATAGCTGGTACAACACCGTCTGTCTTCTCTACCATGAATCTTCTCTTCAGGGTGATCTTGGTCTTGGCGTGCTTCTGTCCTTCTCAGGCTCTGATCTTTTCTGAACTCGGTGCCTAGCTCTTCGATTCTGAAACCAAATTTGGATTCTAGACTCTTCAGTGTTGATTTCTAAAGCAAGGTTTCGTTTGGTAGCATCACCTGGGTAAGGTGTTTGATTGAATGCTTTGATGAGGATATTCAACTGGTCTTCTGTGAATTTGGTGCGGTTACGTCTATAATTCCTTGCTGTGATCTTGTTTGGAGAGTTGTTTTGGGCCATGTTGGAATAGAGTCCTGACGCTTTCAACCGGGCCAAAATATTTTCTTTATATCCACATTCTATAAGCTTTTTCTTTTAAAAATTTTTTTTAATCTTTTTTACTTTTAAAATTTTTTTGTTAAGAACTAAGATACAAACACACACACATGAGCTTAGGCCTCCACAGGGTCAGGATCATCAATATCACTGTCTTCCACCTCCACATCCTGTCCCACTGGAAGGTCCTCAGAGGCAGTAACACCCATGGAACTGTCATCTCCTATGATAACAATGCCTTCATCTGGAATATGTCCTGAAGGACCTGTCTGAGGCTCTTCTCGAGGCGGTGTCACTCTTTTTAGAAATATGTTCATGGTGGTTTGTTTGGTTTGTGTCTTTTATTCATCATAGATTTTCTTGAAAGCAGATAATGCACTATGAACATTCCTCTCTAATGAAAACCTTTCCGTGGTGTCCATGTTTTCAAACTTTCTAAGGAGCTTGTTGAGGTCTGAAAAAGTTCTCCTATACCCTTCACTGTGAATTTTCTTGGAGGTTCTTTTTCTTTTCCTGCCCTTTCCTTTTCTCTTGCCTCTTCTTCAGTTATGGTTCCTGTTACAGGTTCAACAACCTCTCATTAGTCAGTTCCTGGGGAACCACCTCTAGGAACTCCCCAGTAGCATAAAGTTGTTTGCCATCTCCCACAGCCGTTGATTTTTGCAACTTTTGCTCTGTGATGTTATGATGGCCACAACAGCTACGACATCACAGGGTGATAAGAATTTTTTAGCTCCATTATAATCTTATGAGACCACCATCGTATATGTGGTCCATCATTGACCAAAACGTCATTGTATGTCTCATGACTATATGCTTTCTTGATTTACATCAAAGGTGTTACAGTAATTACCTAGGGGAATGATGTTGGAACAACTGGTTGTGTATGCAGAAAAATGAAGCCTGACCCTTAACTCAAAATATATACAAAAATTAGTTTTTGAAGTATACCATAGACCTAAATTCAAAAGCTAAAACAATCAAATTTCCAAAGAAAAACAAGGAGAATATTTTCCAGATACTGGAGTAGGTAAAGATTCCTTAATCAGATCATAAAATGCACTAAATAAAAAAGGAAACTTGATAAATTGGACTTAATTAAAATTAAGACTATCTGGTCATCAAGACATTAAGAAAGTAAATAGGCAAGCTAGAGATTGACAAAGAATACATAGAATATACAAAGAACTCCTAGAAATCAATGAAAGACATTGAATTTTCTCCCCTTTCTCCAACCTCCCCTCCCCCCCCACATTGAATTTTAAAATGAGCAAAAGACTTGAATAAGTATTTCATGAAAGAGGATATTCAAATGGCCAATAAACACATTAAAAGGTACTCGGAATAATATCAAAGAAATGCAGATTAAAACTACAATAACACATTCAGCAGAATGGCTAAAAAGTTTTTAAACTATCATTATCAAGTGTTGCTGAAGATGTGAAGTAACTGGAACTCTTATACATTATTATTTGACAGTTTCTTATAAAGCCAAACATACAACTGTGGCAGCCAGCAATTTTACATCTAGGCATAAGCTCAAGAAAAATTAGTTTAAATGTCCACCAATATACTTGTACAAGAATGTTCATAGCAGCTTTATTCATTATAACCAAAAATTGGACAAAATCCATGTATCTATTAACAGGAAAATAAAACTATGTGATATAGTCATATAATAGAATACTACCAACAATAATAAATATGAATAGACTACTAATACACAAAACAACATGGATGAATCTCAAAAACGCTATGCTGAGAGAAAAAAGGCCAGACACAAAAGAATACAAATTATATGATTCCATTCACATGAAGTCCAACAACAAGCAAAACTAACTTACGATGATAGAAATCAGAATGATGGTTACCTCTGGTGGATGGGCTACTGAATGAATGAAGTACAGGGAGTCCTTCCAGGGTAATGGGAATGGCCTGTATCTTGAACTGGGTGGAGGTTACATGGTGTATACATATGTAAAAATTAATTGAGCTGTGTTTAAGATTTGTGTGCTTTACTATATGTAAATTATACCCATTAAATTATTCAAAATGGCTGTTTTAAAGAAACTCAATGAGCTCAAAGAAAACATAGAAAAACAATTCAGTGAAATCAGGAAAACAAAACATGAACAAAACAAGTTTAATAAAGATAGAAAAGAACCATTCTGTAGCTGAAGAATAAAGTGAATGAAATGAAAAATGTAATAGTGTCAACATCAGAATGAATCAAGCAAAAGAAATAATCTGTGAGAAAGAAACAGGAACTTTTAAATTATCTAGTCAGGGAGCAAAAAGAATAAAAAGGGGGCCGGCCCGGTGGCTCAGGTGGTTGGAGCCTGTGCTCCTAACTCTGAGGTCGCCAGTTCGATTCCCACATGGGCCAATGAGCTGTGCCCTCTACAGCTAAGATTATGAACAACGGCTCTCCCTGGAGCGGGGCTACCGTGAGCAGCCGGAGGGTCTGTGTGGGCTGCTGCTGGCTTCTGTGTGCTGCCGTGGGCTGCTGTGGGCTGCTGTGTGCTGCCATGAGTGGCTGGCAGCCATTGTGAGTGGCCAACAGCCGAGGAGAATAAACGGGGTAACCTAGTACATTCTAAAAAGCCTGCAACAGTCCGTTTGGATTGATAGCGGTTATGGCTCTGAGAACAAGGAATTTTGGGGTGGATTATATTTTCTGGGTACTGTACTTGCTGGGTGTTTGGTATTACTACTGTAAGTAAATAACTGGAGGGCTTTCCTCTCAGCCGTCATAGTGCTTCACCCAGTAGCTCTCTAGGATACGAAGGGCCGTGGTAATAGGCAGTGGAGCGTTTCTGCATCCACTGTTTTAGCAAGGAATCCCAACATTTTTTTGGTTCAATTTTTTAACAGGAGTTAACTGAAGTGAGCAAGGATTTGGAGCTGTTTGGAGCCTGAGTGGCAGATGAAACCAACTTCTTGGGGTCCAAGTGTGAGCTGCACCCCGAAGGCTGCTGCAGCAGGATGCCCGGACAGCACATAGAGCACCTTCACCCCTGCGCAGCTGAGGGGATCTCAGGTACGGGGTCCCTAATCGCTCAGAGAACATACTCCAGCTGCACGGAGGCTTTGGTGGCAGTTCCGGCCCCAGAAGCCGGGCTAGGCTGACTCAGTTGCTTTTCCCTCCACCTCCGGAGGGACGCCAGGTTGTAAGTAAGCAGACCTACCTCACTGAGTGCCAGAGCAACTCGACGTGCCTCCACTCTAAGCTATAAAGAAACAATTAACCACAGTTAATGGCCCATCATTTGTTATTTCTGTATTCTATTCCCGAGGCTCCCTCCTAAGTTATTACCCAGGAAGAAACATAAAACTGCACATAAAGCCGTGACTTTCATACAAACAGAAAAAGAACTCTTTTTTGCTTTATCTCCCTCTGATTTAAAACCATGGGTCTTCCTAGTTGGAGATGAGGTTCATTTCCAGGTGGGAAAGGCTGGGACTGTCTCGCACCATTATCTTGCAGACATTCATAGGAGATGGGCTACATAATTTGCAGGACCCAGTACCAAATGAAAACGTGGGTGTCCCTTGTTAAATATAGTAGGAATTTCAAGAGCGCATTAAATCAAGGGCAGGGTCTGAGGGAGGGCCCCGTGCCACGGCAGAGGCTGCTCACACGAAACGGTCTGAGTACTAGGAGGAGGCGACTCCACCCGAGGAGCTCAGGCACGAGCAGCTCCTCTGCTGGCAGAGTCTCTGCAGAGAAGGGAGGGGGAGACCCCGAGAAAGCACGGGGCAGCCGGCCAGGGTGCCACTTCTGGCCGGGAGTGCATGGTGTGGCCAAGGGCTGCGCTTTCTTGGTGCTCCTCCCGGTCCTGACCTCCTTGGGTTGGGGTTGAGGGGGTGTGAAGGGGAGGACAGTTTCTAGGCATGGAATTAGCCCTGTTTTATTTTCATTTAGTCAACCAATTTTTTTTTTTAACTGAAGGAGAATATGTCAAATTTAGATGAGTGACTTTTTTTGCCCTTTAAACCTGCTCCTCCCTTTTCTCCATCTTGGTAAGTGATCCACCTGGGTGGATGACTGTCCCCCCAGTGCATCGAGACAAAAACCGGGCATCATCTTTGACTGAGTCCTTTCCTTCTTTCCCCCACGCCGCTCGCTCAGTCTTATCAGGTCTACTTTCAGTGTCCCTCTTGAGGCTGCTCCTCTCCCCTCTGACACCACCATCTGTCATTTCTGGCCATGACTATGACAGCAGCCTCCTCCCCGACTGGCTTGAATCACGCAAACTAGAGTTAGGTCCTCATTCTGCTACTTGTTAGCTGGATGACCTTGGGTAGGGCTCTTCACCTTTTTGAGCCTCAGTTTCCTGATCTGTAAAGTGGGGATAATAATACCTATCTTAAAGCGTTGTCAGGATGAGTGACGCAAGTGGCTTAGCACACAGTACACGCTCAATGAATTAGCATCTTCCCTCTTTCCCCTTCAGGCCTTAGTTTACACATTACTTCCTTAGGGACCCCTCTCCTGACTTGCCACAGACTCAGTGCGGTTGCCACAGACTCAGTGTGGTTCCCACAGACTGCTCTGCAGCATTCGTCACACTTACCTACCTTCTCTCAACGGTCTTCTCCATGAAGACGAGGGTTCTGGCTGCCCCGCGTAGTGCGGTGGCTGCCGTGGAGGAGGAACTCATATTCTGCTGTTTGACTGCCATCCTCATACACAATCAAAGGTTCCCAGGCATGGGGTCCCTGTAGTGTTCCCCCTAACTGTAAGCAAGTGGGCAGATGGACACATTAACGTAAACAAACAATGGAGGCCAAGAGTATCCCACTAGTTTAATTTAAACCTAGAACCCTGGGCGCGATTCATCAATGAGATCCCTTCTATAAGAAGCAGACCTAGGTCAGCCTGCCCAAGGGAAGCCTGACAACAGCCAGGAAACCAGGAGCTCCAGGGCGGTGTAGCCAAACCTGGAGAATGCAGGGGGGCTGGGGCAAGGATGTGACAGCACTCGGGCAGGGGGACACTCCACCAGAAGGAAGGCAGGTGGAACTCCCTGGTTTGTTGACCCAGGGCCACCTGAGTGGTTGGGCCAACTCCTTCCTCCTCAGGCCTCGTCGGCTCCCCACCCAATGTCCCCACAGGGCCAGTTGCATGAGAGGTGTGCACACTGAGGGGACAGCGCCCTGAGAAACCCAAAGAGGCAGAGGGAGTGGGGAGGGCTGGTTTCTGGTTTAGCTTTGTGAAATACACGTGAAGTGCACACATGTAGAAAAGTACATAAAACATCTGTAGAGGTGGGTGGATTCTGTGAGCACCCATGAAACCCGTTATTCCAGGCAGCACGTGGAGCGTCACCGGCACTCCGGAAGCCCACGCAGCCTCCCAAGCTGCTCGCTCCATCCCCTAGAGACGACCAGGGCCCTGGCTTGTGGAATTACCATGCCTTTGCATCCCCAAATAATAGTTTTGTTTTGTCTGGTTTTGAACTTTTAAAGAATGGTGTCCCACTGCACATCATTTTTTCCCCATTCACTATTTTATGAAACTCATCCATGTGGCTCTGTGTGACTAGTTTATTCATTCATTGCTGTTACATTGTGAATGAAGTTTCACACATTATTTATCCCTTGTCCTGTTGATGGACATTTGTGCTGTTTCTGGCTTGTGCGTTTCCCATGCCTTAGTGAGAGGCTGTCCTGGAAGCTTGCCAAGGCCCTGGGAGTTTGGGAGTGGAAGGGAAAGGAGGGGAAGCAGCAGAAGCTGCTGTGGCATGGGGGACGGGTAGGTGAGAGGGATTCTCAGGTCAGGCAGGGCTAACATGCAGAGCAGGACGAAAGTGCCATGGCGGAAGGGCACAGGAGGGCGCCTTTGAAGTTTGTGCCTACTCTGAGACTCGAGGGGTGCACTTCCCTTCTGAGGGTAAGTGTTCTGCCTTCCCAAAGCCATGGTCAGGTTTCGCAGGCTTGGGCTCGACTTCTCACCTTCCAGACCTGCTGCCTGCTGCCTGTTCTCCGCCTCCCGTAGGGTGCAGGGCCAGCTCTGCGTGCACACAGAGAAGGCCCAGTGAAGCAGCTGATAGCAAAATACTGCCTCAGGGGGACAGAGGAAATGCCATGCACTGGCCAGGGAATCACTGCTGCTGACTCTTTTCCCAGGATGCACATACACCAAAAGATTCATTTGGGAAGTTCAGAGGTCACCTACGGCACATGCAGACACAGGCCAGGAGGGTGGTGAGGCAGGCAGAGCCCTGAAGGGAAAGGGCCGCGCTGCTCGCCCAGCCCTCACCTGTGCGGGAAGCGAGGCTACCCCATCGGGACTCCCTGCAGACCAGGGCAGAGCGCCCCACCCAGCCAGGAAACCTGTCGCTGGCAACACTGCAGCCATTAGTGGCTGAATGTGAAGTATTCCACGCTGGGGCCTTCATGGCTGGAGACGGCTGGGAGTCTCTACCACCCCCTGAAAGACCTGACATACTCCCCTCCTCTCTGGTTTGGCAGCTACAGGTAAGAAGAGTGCCACTGCCTTGGAGCAGCGTGCCTGCCTCCTCCGACTTGGGACTCTACTGGAAATCAGGTACGTTTTGCAGTCAGGGCAGCCATTCAAGTGCGAGCTTTGGCAGGATGCCACACCTCCCGCTGCAGGGCAGTGCGACTTGGTAAAACATCTTTCCTCATCGGATCCTCAGCAGTCTCACGGGGTGATTGGACACATGAGCACAGAGATTAAAGCAGAATGGAGAGGTCAAGGCCGTATCCTCAAGAAGTGATCAAGGGGCGAGAACACAGGTCCCCAAGCCCTGCGCATGAACAGGCACTTGCCTAGGCAGACACCAGTCTCACGCTTCCTCAGGCTGCAACTTGTCTCACCCCATTGTCGTGTCTGCTGCTACATGTCGCAGCTTTATGGTTCAGGGAGCTCCTCCTAAGAAACTTAGTAAATTTTAGTGAGTAGCCACTTCCCTCTTGAAATGTGGACTGCTTCATGCATGATGCAGTTCTGGATATGGGACTGTATTATATCCTTATTTTCGTACGGTTATATCCTGATTTTTGAGTGACCTCGCCAGACTGATAGAATCGAGAGTTAGTTCATGAAAGTACTTAAACAGTGCCTGGCCCGTAATAAATCTTCTCGTTCAATTCTCTGTTCCAAAACCTGATAGCTATAGAATTGAGACCAGTGTTTGGCCTTTTTTTGCCTGACTTTTAACAAGTATTTCCTGCCTTCCCTCATTCACTAACCCATGCACACTGGCTCAGTTCCCCAAACCTGCCTTCCTGCCTTGGCTCATGCTGCCCCAATGTCACCATGGGTGGAAGTCACTGCTGTCCCTCAAGGGCAGGCCCTCGGCTCAGATCTGTCCATGGGCTTTTTTTCGTCAAGCCATATATCTAACTAGTCAGTGTCCAAGCTGCTGTAGCCACTAGGTTGAGGAGGAAAGCTAAAGTCATCAGACATGAAAAATTAACTTCCTCCTTGGGGGTGGGGGAGAGGAGGGCAAATTAGCACCAATGTTCACCCCGATACAGGAGCTACTTGGGAAAATCACTGACATCCTAGTGCTTTATATCCTACACGCAGTGGATGAGAGGAGGCTGAACCCTCCTTTCCACGGACAAGACTGGGTTAGCAGAGTCCTCAGGTCCATGAGAAATAACCCCCGAGTGAATGCCTGAGCTGCGTGGGGTGTGTGGAGGCATGGCCTTGCAGACTGGCTGATGCCTCAGCAGTTTCCCAAGTTCCTGGGGAAGGTCTTCACTGCATCCCTGGTAGCATATGGAACTAGGGTTAAAAAGTTTCCATTTTAAATACCTCGACTTATAAGTCTCCAAGGAAGCATGTGTGTAAGGCAGGGAGAGAACTGAACCTCAAGAACACCTCAGGCACTTAGGGAGCAGGGCCCCTGCAGGCCTACAGCAGAGGCAGAAGCAGCAGCAGGCTTATCAGTGTTGAGGAGTGCTGGAGAAGGGATGCTTTGGGGTGGGGGCTGCAGCACAGTCCTGGGGACACTGGGGAAGTGTTGGAGCAGCGGGAGTCTCCGAAGCAACAGTTGCCTGGCTTAGCAATTCAAATGAAAGAACGAAGAATCATACAACACAGGTCATGTCTCGAGGGCTGATGGCACTTGGAAAAGTGGGAATCACCAGCGCACAGTATGACAGCTGGTACCAGTGCCTCCTGGGTGACTTTAAAGAACCTCCAGTTGTAGGGATTGATCTCCCAGTTGGCAAAATACAGTGGGGCTACCATGTACCACTCACTCACATGTTTTCACTTGGATGACGAGGCCACTTGGGACTCCTTTGGCAGTGGAGACAGCAGGACCATCTGAATGCAAGGTTATTGCTTCCTGTCCCAACCTTGGGCTCGAATCCTCACAGGGGCTCCCTTGCTGGAGCACACGACCCAGGGCCCAGGCAGGCTGCTGCCTCAGGTGTGTGCTGCGCGGGGGGGAGGCCCAGCGGGCTCTGCCTGCCGCTCCGCAGCCTGGAGTTAGGCTACATCTTAGGGCTCGGTCTCCAGTCAGGACCCTGTAACTCCTAAGTTGTCCAGTCAAGTGAGGCCGTATCAGTCTCCACAGGACTCGGGAGAGCTCTTAGATGCGCCTCAGCTGCAAGTTTCTTTCTCTAGTCTTAAACCATCGGTGTACCTGCAGACCTGCGTCCGTTTAAACATTTAAAAAAATTTTTCAATAAAATACATATATGAACTTTACAGTCTTCGACTAGTGATACATTTGCAATTTATCAAAACTCAGATCAAAATTGCTTCAAGGTCAAAATTTTAGTTTTATAAGGTGGAAGAAGCCAGGACAGGGGCGGTTGTCTTCTAGTTTTAAGTATGTGGTGCAATGGGAGCACTGTCTGGCTCTAATAGTTCAGAATTGCCGCCGGCCAGAGACAGAAATGCCGTCTCATCTCACGGACAGTGGAGAGGGGAGCATTTGCTAAGCACCCACCTTCAACCCCTTCCTTGGCACATGCTCTGCTCTAGATGAGGAAAAGCTCAGTTCCTCCCCTGCCCACAGGCAACTGGGCTGGCGCGACAGGGCTGGGATTCCAACCCAGCTCTGTGGGCTCAGAACCCCAGGTTCTTTCCACCAAACTCGTAGTTTTGATACTGTCTTTTTTGGTAGTGCTTCAGGGCTTCTCTGCAAACATTGGCTTCAAGTATCATTTTAAATATTAAAAATTATCCTTAATATTTATACACATCCTTAGGATGTACAGCTAACATGCATTCGCTTAGGCTCCCTGAGACCTCACAGTAAGGCCTCCATTGCTGTGCTTGTGTGAGCTTCTCAGGGGTCGTCGATCAAGAAAGAAGACAAACTCAGTGCTGGGATCACCAAGCCCAGCGGCAGCTCCATGCTAGTGGCTCTCACCATAGAATAATTTTAGTCATTATAACCTTTGGATGTTTCTTACCTGATATTTGGAGGATAAGAACTGAAAGCAGGTATTGGATAGTAATCCCTTTTTTCAAACATCGATTTCAGTTTTGTCACCAGAGATTGCAGGCAAACTACTACCATTTGCAACCACTGCTCTGTGTACAATTAGGATTTTTTCTCCATACCATACAAACAAAACAAATTCAGAAATAAATTGGATGCTGAGACAGTTCATAATTAACCCACTGACAATAGTCAAAAATGCTCCCTGCCAATCCCAGTAATTTAAGACAATGTTATGATTTGAACTTAGACAATTCATGCTAATAACATGTTTTTCTGCATTTGAAAAACAAAAACAGCAGATTGTAACAGCAAAACCTTTTGATTTTTGTTAGGAGGGAGCGGAGGGTTCATAGTTTAAGCCTTTTGGTAGCGACTGCTAAGCTCCTTTAAGATATGTGGTTTGGCAAACTCAAAAGAGAACTAGGTTAAAATAGCTATTAATCTAAGTTGTCTTTTGGAAAACCAAGAGCACTGAGGGGGAGGAGGAGGGAGAGAATCTTTTTATTCAAATTTTGTTATTAATTCATTGTTAACCCTGGATGAGTCTTTGCTGCTTTCTAACCCTGTTTCCTCAACAAAAACCAGGGTGTTGGATTAAATCAATGGTTTTCAGACTTATTTTAAGCACCAAATCAGGTCTTACTTGGAAGCCTAATACTGAATGGGCCCGGAGGCTCCCTCCCCACAAAGGCCCAACAGAACAGCATGAAAACCATGAACTGGATCATCTGAGGTCCCTTTCGCCTCTAAGTCAGGATTCCATGTCCTCTGCCTCTGAAAGCCGTACTGATCCCTGCGGCCCCTTCCGTGCCAGGCCCGCCCTCTCTCCTGGACAGACTAAGGGACTGAGCTGATTTATCCCTCGCACCGAATACACAGGTCACAGCTCTGACTAGAGAACCCAAATCCAGGGGCTAAACAACTGTCTGTGGGGGAAAATGACACATTTATTTAGTTTTAAACGGTCGCTGAGGCTACAGCAGAATCAATGCTGTTACCATAGGCAAACATTACTGTCAGCAGCAACACAGTTTATTTCTTAAACAGCATCCAAGCCTCACTGGCTGTATTTGCATTTTTAAGAGAAATCTTATAGACCAATCAGGAAGCAGTTAAAGGCCAATTTTAAATGCCAATATAAAACAAATTTCACCGAAAATACAACTGAAATGCAACTGCTATAAGCACTGTAAAAAAGTTAACTAAGAACTCAGGTATGAATGAAAAAACTAAGCAGTAAATAAAATACAACAGCAGCATTTAAAACTCTGTAATTCCCATTTCAGAGGGTGCCTTTCCCCTTCCCATTCCCCTCACGCCTCTGAACTAGCCCGAGGAGGCCTGTGCGACCGGGCAGGCAGCTGGTGTCAGTGTGAAATGTGCAGCAGATGGACTCTCCACACAGGGGTGAGGAACACAGTGTCAGTGTGGGTATGTACTGGGGACAGCGGGGTTCCTGTTTAAGTCAGAGGCTTAGAAGGGGCCCCCTCCTACTCTTGCTAGAAGCCTCTCACACATGCTAGTCCTGCCCTGGAGAAATCCTGTCAGTAACCTCAACTTAGTACCAATGTTCTTAGAAAACGTGACTAGAAATTGAACAGCGAGGACTCCTGCTATATTATCCAAACCTTCAAACGGAGAGTCAGTCTTTTGTGCCACAGCCCAGGGCCCATTTTTAACCCTGCTGTTAGCTGTATCCTCAGCTAATGCAATCAGATGGTCACTTGAACCAGCTAAATGAAATCCTGCCACAGCACCTTCCAATCAGCCCTCATTCTTAAAAGATCAATAGAAGTCAGGGCTGGAGTTAACAAGTTCAACAGACATGGGATTTCCAGGCTCAATGTGCAGCAGCCAAGGACATGAGCTACCTCAAGGACAATAGCCTGTAATACTATTCTAGGGTATACCCTCGATTCCCATTTGATATTTTTAGCTGGAGACTGTTTACCAGATCCTCTGGCACCATTTTGTTCATTCTCCTTTAAATCTGCCACGGTCCCTTTTTAATTCTTAGAATATTCTTTGCTAACATAAAAACGAACAGTGAACATATTAGCAAAATTACTGAAGAAAAACTTTTCTGTACATCTCATTAGAGAAGCCCAATGGATTAGGCAGCCCTGTCATTTCTTGGACCAGGATGAAAGACGCCAAAGTATAGAAGGAAGGGAAATACTGAGAGTGGCAGGGTAAGAACATTCAGAGCAGCTCAGCCAGTTACTCCCCCACTGCTTCAGACCAGATTCCTCCACAGTGGCTTTGTCCTCAGAGAGCCGCTTTTCTCCACATACAGCCATCTTCACAGGGCAGCTCTCTGCCTTCAGCCCACACTGAGCAGGTCTCACCAGCTCCCCAACTATGGGCATCAACTGAGGGCTGAACCATTAGACCTAAGGAACAATAGGAGCTGTGTGTGTACAGACACTCATGGCTGTGACACAGTTAGGGTTGTCACACATTGGTCTCAACACAGACTGGGCTCCTGGTGGACTGCAGGCTGCCTAGGTGGCACCTGCTTCTCCCGGAAGACAGGCTAATTCTCACACACGGGCTGGATGGCATGTGAAGCTTTCAGACTAGATAAGTGCTTGTGTACTCCAGGCAGACAGTAATCCAGAAAGTGACCCTCGAAAGCCTGCCCCAAAGAGTTAAGGCCCTCAGAGGAGTCCCTGAGCAGGTCACTCTTCAGAGCCCAGCCCACTAACCAGAGATGCTGGGCTGGGGACCCCCGAACTGGGTGCCACTCAACACCAGCCTTCCCTAGGGAAGAACTGCATAACATACTCCCCACAAAGGATGCCCAACAGTGACGCAAGGGAAAGAAAATCCACCTGTGAAGAACGAAAACTAGCCAAGAAGCGACTAGCAGCTTGGCTGGTTGCAGATCTAAGGACCTGTGTGGAGGCAGGAGACCTCTAGGTTAGGCACATAATCCAATCACACCCAATTCCGTTTCTGCCCTGAGGTCTCCTCCAAGGACAGACAGGGGCACTTGCTAGCCACCCTCTCCCAACGTCTCCTTTCCCTCCACCGCACACAGGACTTTCACCGCTGCTCCCGGGACAGCTGATGATCCAGGGCTGGGTGAAGTTATGGGGCCAGAGCACTGGCTGCGCTGAAATCAGGGCAGCAGCAAAAAAAGGAGCCTGGAGGCCAGAGGTAGTTGGAACGACTATTGCTGCTGAGTTCTTCAGGTCAGGAAGAACCACTGATTGTTAGGAGGCCTGCCTGGTTTGCCTTTTTAGCTTTGGAGACATTAGGGGCAAAAGCACCCAGGAACTGTGTTTCAGGGCTTGGGCATCGTGCTGCAGCTCCTTGCCAAGGTCCAGAGTTGAAAAGAAATGTGTAGTTTTCCTTCGCCAAAGTCCAGTTTCCCAGCAGCATCTCAAACTGCTTCTGTTTCAGAGGGAAAAGGGATGAAGAGGGAATAAACCACAGGGAAAAGAATTAGAATGTGTTAGCAAATGCTACCATGCGGAACACTAAACTTTATTCACTTTATTTATATATTTAACAGTTCTAAAGTATTTACTTCTTGCTTTGACAAAAAAATGAAAAATATAGGAGCACTGACTCCTCTTTAGGAGAAAAGGGTTATATGTACAGCTACGGAGAGTTACGGTTCCTCTTTTACATACAAAGAAAAATATTAATAAAAAAGTGCTTCATTGATCAAAAAAGGGCTAAGAGCTGCAAGCATTTATTCACACTGTACATCAGACCCAAGAAACCCGTATCATAACCTCTTGGCACCTGTCATTAGGAACTGCACAATCTTCAATTAGACTGACTTCTCCCTACCTGCACGGGCAGACCACACAGAGTGCGGAGAAGAACTACACCCTGTTTCACTAAATTCAAATTCTGAGCAACCTGCTGCCACTGGGAAGTTGGAGACATGCTCAGACGCTCTTGGCTTTGCTGGACTAACAGCCCCAAGGAAGGCTTCTGGCCACGTCTTAACCACACCCAGGCACACACAGAAGCCACCTTCCTGAGACACAACTTGCCCTTGGCCAGGGAACTGCTTCCAAAGGGTCACACGAGCTCCCTGGTCTCACCCCCACCGCTCACCCCACAATCCGCCCTGTTACCAGTTAGCAGCTTTTAGCAGAGCCAAGCATGGCCCTTCCCCTGAGAGGGAGGGCAGGCACAAAACATGGATGCCAAGATTCCAAAGCACAAACCTAAACTCCTCTCTACCCCTTGCCCATAACCCCCTCCACCACAAATATTCTTGATTTAAGGCTCTTTTTGGACCACATCAAAGCTTACTGAGGGAAGGTGTCCCCCACTGCAAATGGGCTGTGCCACTCTAAGGACTGCAGAGTCACCGTGGACCCTCACTGCTGGCCAGCAGCACAGGAACAGGGCAGGGGGATTGCTGGGCCCTCCCTGCTGCCCCAGGGCAGGAGGGAGGCTGATTGTATGGGACATGCTCCCTTTTCCAGAGGCTTGCACTCTAAAAGGCTGATTCTGTCCCGTAAGGGAGAGGTCCATGATTTGTTTGGTATGGGAATGGGGAATTTTTGGAACCCTGAGTCTGGATTTCCCTGTGCTAGCCGAGGAAGAGAGATTGTTTGGGGCCCCAGAAGGGGCTTCCAGGTGCCTGGGCTCAGGGCAGGCTTTGGCCTTGGCCACAGCAACAGGACACTGCACTCTGGCCTGTCTGACTTTATGCCTGAGGGTGGGAAGCAGTCCACAGCCTGGCCTAGGGAGACACCACTAACGACAGTGAAGGGAGCTAGACAATCCGGGTCAAATTAAAAACAGCATTCCATGGGGACAACATGCTGGCCACCCACCCCCAGCCCCTCTCACTTGCCTCAGAAGAGCATACACCTTCCTTCCCCAAAGGGGGCCTTTTACTATAATCCATTTACTATGCACCCCTCCCTCCAATGCCAATGCCATGTATCTGTCTGTGGAATGGGACTGGCCCAGTCCCTCGCAGAGGGAGGGGCTCTTAGGGAAGATGCTCCCAGCCTCGTCACAGTAAAGGTTTTTCCAACCAGCTCTGATGTGATGGTGGCATGAGGAATGGTCACAAATGGCAGCACTGGCCTTCTTCCCTTTCTCAGGCCCCCTCTCATCCTGAGGAACCAAGCCAACCCTCAGTGTCACCTAACAGGCACCTCAATAGTTACAGGCAGCCTGGCAACCTCTGGTCTTGCATTCAAACCAAAAATTCTTTTCTAAAAGACAACCAGGGGACTTTTTCCTTTTGGGAAGGCAGAGGGAGGATGGAAAAGGGAGAGAAAAAAACAGGAAAGAAAAATCAATCTACAATCCAGTGGTACATCCCAAATTTCTGTCACTCTGCACAGGTGGTTCCACGCCCCCATTCCAAAGTGCACGGGCCTCTCAGTCTGCCCAGGCTATGGGCCTGTCAGAGGAACAGCAGCTCGGCCTCTGCCCGCCCAGGTCACTGAGCTTCAGTTTGAAGTGGCAGCAATGGGCTTATCCAGTTCAAGGTCAATGCTGGAGCTCGTGGGATGTAGGCTGCTATAGCAAGACTTGCACACGCGGCTGGGTTCAAAGAGCTGCTGGCTGGGAACTGGAACCTTCTGGTTACAGCAACTGGAGCAGAATACGTTCCCACAATTCCTTGAGATGAGAAGAAACAAAACAATGTTAGTTTCAGTAGCAGGTATGGGTTGCGGAAACCAACGTCAGAAGACAGAACTTTGCTGTATGTAACTCGAATGTGCTGGCGACTCCTCTAAGAGTGAACACGTCCATCTGTGTAGCCATGGAAAAGCCAGGCAGGGAGCGGCTCCCTACCTAGCACAGTCACACACCACTTTCACTTGGCTGCCTCATCACTATGACTCAAGGTTACCAGATGTACAGATGCTGCTCCCGAGAGATCTGTGAGGACAAAGGGGCCCCCAGCAGAAGCAGCTGCCAGCTCCGTGGGGAAGTCGGCCCGGGAAAAGCCAGTGGCCACACCGACCTGAGCAATGGTGTCTGGAGAGGCCAGAGTCTAATGGAACTGCCTCCAAGCCCCTCAGAGGAGAGAAACTACCCAGCCCGGCTGGGGAGTGAGGAGCCTTACCCAAAGGGCTCCTTCCCCAGAGGCTCAGAGGCAGCAAAATGGAGAATAGACTGCTGCCATCTAGGACCGCTCTCTGCTGCCAGCATGCAAAGCCAGGACACAAGCAACCAGTGACAGACACATGCTCAGGGTGAATGGACAAGAACACAGATGAACACACGTGCACACACACCCCCTTATTAGATAGGTGTCAGTCGATTACGGCTCACTCCCTGTTCCCATGCATCTCCAGGGAATATCAGGGCCCTGCCTGAAGGCCTGACTGTACCCAGGCCCCAGGCTGCCCTCTCCTTCTCCACGTGAAAGCCTGGCTCTGGTATGTTTGTGTGGCACAGGTCCACACACCCAACATGCTCTGCACAGCTCACAGGAAAGGGAACTGGCAGAGGATGAGTTTCTGCCCACGTCACAACCCCACTTTTGCTGGGCCCTAAAGGACAAATCAGTCCCCATGAGCCAGAGACTGGGAAACTGTGAGGAGCCTGACGCCGCCCACTGAAGACTTGGGGAAAGCAGCAAAAGGAACCCTCCTCCTTAGCCATCGCCACTCACTACCTTTCCATTTATACTCCTCACAATGCAAACCCACTGCTGGATTAAGGAGCACTTAGGCACGAAGGAAACAATACTGAATACCCTTTTGGGACAAAAGAATACCACAAAGGGAAAAGGCCAGACACGGCAATGGAAGGACAGAGAACTAAAACACACAAAACCTCATATTCTAGAACGCAGGAAGTACTTCACAACTCTGTTTCTGAAAAGCATGAGTCAGCAAGAACCTGTGGTTACACAGAAAAATTACCTAAATCTATTTTTAAATATCTACATCTACTAAATGTACCAACTGGAGTTCATTCAGCTCAAACGCCTGACATAAATAAAATCATCAGTTAAGCTTTTCAACCTGACTTCTTTGGGGGATCCTGCCAGACCCTAAATGGAGTTTTTCCTTTAAGTCTTCCATGTTAAAACAGTTCTCTGGAAAGACCACCTCTGTTCAGTTCTGGTCTCTTAAAAAAAAAAAGGGCGGGGGTGAGGGGGGAGTAATGCTGTTCGACTTAGAAGTCATTAGCAGCTTCTGGCATCTCAATGAACGACTGGCCCGCAAGAAATGGCTCTAAAAACCCACCAGGCTACCTCACAACATCAGCTCCTGCTGGAGCACGGCTTCTCGTCACAAACAAGGTGACTCGGCTGACCTGTGCAGTCAGGAGGGGAGTACAGGGCTGCAGCCCGACTCAGCCCTAATGGTCTCCTCAGCCAGCTGCTCTGGTTCTCCCCCAAGCCCCCTGCCTGCCTGTGCTCCCGGCCCCAAGCTTCATCCCACTGAGTGCAGAGAAGGGGAAATGGCAGCGTTAGTGTGGAGAAGTTATTGTAGATGTGCAGACATCACAGACAGGTTGTTGCAAATGCTCACCACGTTTCATCAACACGGTCAGTGTCCCTGCAAGGAGGGGAGAAACAGCTCAGAGGAGAAGCCAACCGAAGACATTGGGCTTGGGGTGCGGGGTGGGGAGATACACAGTTCTAGAAACATCATTACCAGACAAAGAGGTGGTTTCACTCAGGCGTGAGCTATGCCACCGTTCAGATAAACTTCCTTTCCCAAGAACACTGAACATCCTCCAGTCACCAGCACAGCTGGGGCAAAGCATCCCCAGTAACTCGCTACCCAACTGGGAGGGAGGGAGGGAGGGAGGGAGGGAGGGAGGGAGGGGAGGGAAGGGGGGGGAGGGAGGGAGGGAGGGAGGGAGGGGGGGAGGGAGGGAGGGAGGGAGGGAGGGAGGGGGGGAGGGAGGGAGGGGGGGAGGGAGAGAGGGAGGAGGGAGGGAGGGAGGAGGGAGGGAGGGAGGGGGGAGGGAGGGAGGGGGGAGCACTAAGGATGTAAGACTATGTCCTCAGCTGTCACACTCCTCCCCCCAGCTAGTTCTGCTCACTACTGGCACAAGGAAAAGAAGTGTGGGGTCAGGGAGCAGGGTAAGGAGTAGGAAAACGCGGTTCCTTGCCCACAGCAGGAAAACTCTTTTTGCTGGAAGCAGCCGTGTTCAATAGGAAGCAATTTTATTTTAGGAATAAGGAACGGTGGTTTGGGTGGTGGCTGTTGCCCCACTCATCCAGGAAGCGAAATAGAACAAAACAAAAAGGGACATCATTTGCACATTTCAAAATTTGGTCATGATCACTCTAAATCGAAAGAAAGACACCAAATCCAGTTCTGCAAACACCAATTTCAGGGGCAACAAAGCTTGAATTGGAGTCCTGTAGGCCCTGGGGTCTGCCTCAGACAGAATACTGCCAGCCAGATGCCTGCATTTCTCCAATCTACAAGCTCCACGGGCCAAATCTCAGCCCCCACACCCTGGCCCATCCCACCACACACCCCCCACGGCACCTGCAATGGTGCTTCCTGCTGGCGAGCCAGAAGGCGCTGTCGCACGCATAGCAGTGGGCAGCCAGGTGGTCAGGGAGCCAACGGGTCATCTGTAAAACAGATGGGGCCAGGTTAGTGACAGGAAATGGGCCATCCAGGTGGAGCCAGCAGAGCCATGCTGGGGGCAGCAAGAGTCCCAAGGACCATGCTGGCTCCAGTGGCACCAGACCAGCAAGAAACAAGAAAGGCGTCCAAATCGTTCCCCTGGAGGGGACTCCAAACTCCCTTGAGATAAAGTGGCAGGCAGCAGCAACTTGGGTCACTATGAGAACTGGGAAAGCTCCAGTTCATAGAGGCAATGAGAGCGGGCCAGCTCGCTGAGTCTCCCTGGCTCAGAAATTCTAGGCTTGATGGGGAGTCACAGGCGCTGAGATTCACAGAGGCTCAAGGCTAAGTGTGCTATGATGTCATTCCCTGGCCAGGGGCATGGGGCAGCACTGGGGATGGAGAAGAACTGCAACCACAGTTGCATGGATGGCACTCAGAACAGGGGCTGAGCCTGTACCTCCGTGTCCTGTTTATCCACCTGCTCCCAGCTGGCTTCAGAGAAAATCTCTGTGCTGCAGCGAGACAAACAGTTCTGATCCAGATTGCTTTCCGAGTCGGGGATTGAAGTCTGTTGGCAAACAAACACAGCTGAAGAGAATGAACCTGGTCTCCTCCCAGAAGAAGAAAGGGCTCGGAAAAGAAGGGAGCACTGGGGACTTTGGGTGGGCCTGGGTGTAGGGCTGCCGAATCTGTAGGTGCATCAGCCATCAAGAATTGGGTTGAGCAGGTGCAGAGACAGGGTTGAGCTCAGCTGGAAGAGAGATACACAGATCTAAGGCTGTGTGCAGTGACTCGGGGGTGGAAAGCCGGGCCTTGGGTTCCAGGAGGTGAGAGGGGCAGAAGTGACAGGATGGACTGGGAACTCAGTGTCAGCTTCTCCAGTAGGCCTGTCAATCCAACCCTGCCACCTAACATCTGTGTGTTGAAACTGAGTGCTTTGGGTATGTCCTCCTGTCTCTGAAGGACTCTTTGGGAAAATAAGAAATTATTAGTATGAAGGAAAAAACCAAGAAGTCAGTTTTAACTGAAAGTTACTGGATGAGCCCGCCTTTAACGTACACTGCTTCAGAGCCAGGCTTACACGTGGACTTGAATATCAACGCCCCCAATGAAGAGAGCACCTGTTGGAAAACCTCCCCTCAGGCACCTCCACTTCCAGTCACCAGGACCCGTCAGTGTAACTTGGCAGTGCTCGAAACCAATCCCTTTCCCCCATTTCTACTGCCTTCAGTGGTGGACACAAATATCTGTTAAAAGAGAACTAAACCTTCACAGTTATAGCCCATGTCTGGGGGCGCTAACAGTTGACCAGCTACTGGGGTAGGACAGGAACTACAATTTGACATGAATATTTGACATTGCCCTACAAATGTCATTCTGCCCCAGAGTTCATGCCCTTCTTCAGACATACGATCCTCTCTCCAAAGAGATCTGACCAACCACGCAGTGTGTGCTAACTCTCTTCCTTATTCAAACTGCATGAACAGGACGCCCATGGCACGTTAAGCAAGGCAGAAATGAAAAAGAGGCAGGATGCCATTCACGTGGCTGAGGCTGACCTCCAGCCTTTCCCAACAGCGGTGCCGTGGACCTTCCCGATTGTCAGAAATCTGCACTAATCACCACGCACCAGGCACCAAGCGTCCTCAGCCTCAGTGGGCCCGGTCTCCTCGCGCAGCTATGGAGCACGGGATACTCACCACTTCATCCCCAAAGTCCCCATTGAAGCGTAGGGAGCTGGTCAGGTACTGGCTCTCCAGGCGACTCCTCAGCTCCTGCACTTGTTTCTTCAAGGTCTCCACTTCCTGCTGGTGGCCTGACTCAATCTGACGCAGGCGCTGCTGGATAGTGTCCGTGTACACAGCCATGCCATCATCGTCCAGGTGGCTGCGAGAAGGCTGGTCAGGGCTGCCAGTTGCAGACGGCCTCCCTGACTGGCTGTGCAGCCACTTGTGGTG
The DNA here is from genome assembly GCF_057876585.1 of Rhinolophus sinicus. Taxonomy (NCBI): domain Eukaryota; kingdom Metazoa; phylum Chordata; class Mammalia; order Chiroptera; family Rhinolophidae; genus Rhinolophus; species Rhinolophus sinicus. The sequence continues at coordinate 21,853,705 of NC_142509.1, forward strand.
CAAGTTCCTTGAGTGTAAGTGGGCAGAACTGCAGCTTATAGCAGACAGCTGGCGACTCAGTGAGTCCTTGCTTCTACCCACCTCGCCATTGGCGCAGTGCCCGTTGGGGGTGGGGGACTTCTGGAGGGTGCTAAGCCCTGGGGGCTGCTCTGGGGCCTTATTTTCCATCTCTGGGGCACCATTGCACACGAGCCCCTCTTTACTTTCGGCTACCGGCAAGGCACAAGAAGAATGCGCTGGGCCGCGGGCACTGCCAGGGGAAGTCCTATGCACCACAGGTCCCACTTGAGGCCTCTCAGCCAGGCTCCTCTCCGAAGGCCTGGGCTCCATGGCTTCAGGAAGCATGTCCTTGCCACTAAACCTGTCACTGTTTAGCAGGTAAGGTCTGTGATGGCCTTGGGGCCCACCTTCTGACTTCATTTTATCTTCCATTAACATGTCCATGGGACTGTCTATGTTTGGTCCTCTGGCCTCAAATGAGACTTGGGAGGGCAGCAGAGAACTTGATTGTGAGGTACCATAACCAATGTTTGCATCTACTGGGATCGGAAGATTTGCTTCCTCCCTGTCCTCTGCGATAGCTCCTATTTGAGGCTGCTCCACAGGGACCTCCTGGGCGTCGGCTCCTCCGGGGGGCTCCTGGAGAGAACTGGGAAGGACACTGTGCCCACCCTGCTGCTCAGGAATACCCTGTGAGAAGAGAGAAAGGCTGGTGCCCGGAGGGCTCCTCAGAGCAGCAGCATCCAGTGCTGGTGCTGGCTGGAGTTCAGTGCCTGAGCCCTCAGGAGCCTTGCCCCTGCTCTCTTTTCCTAAGAGAGCCTCCTCTTTCCCCTCCTGCAGCTCGATGCTCCCTCTGTGGGCAGGCTCCTCTACCCCAACTTCCTCTTTGGTGGCCTCTTGCAAAATGTTCTCCATCTGCCCCTCGGCCACTCCAGCTGCAACAGACAGCTCAGCGCCACCCAGCACTTTGGTTGGCTTCCCCAAGCCGTCAGGATCAAAAGGCTCCTCTCCAGGGCCAGCCAGGCTGCTCAGTTCTAGCGAGCGTCTGTGCTGGTGCTCCTGCCACTTCTCATTCAGGCTGGGGTCGCTACTGCGCCGGCTGGCGAGAGGCACTGTGTTGTCGCAGGCTGTGGTCAAATTGTCAAATGATCTAGTCTTTGGTAGCCTAGAAGAAAGGAATTTGGGGGAAATGAGACTCTGAAGCTGTTCAGAGGGGGCGTAGGAGACAAGAGGTTTTAACAGGTTGTTGTTTCATAATTGGGTCCATTATAGCTACTCAAGGAGCTATGGCATCTCTGAAGTGCGGCTCAGACTGCTGGAAAGGCAAAGCCTCCAGCACCAATCCATCTTCAAGTCTGCAGATTTCCTCCTGCACCGCCCTACCCCATGCCCAGTACATACAAATAAGCTAAGAGCAAATGCCATTTTAAAGAGACATTCTGTATGATACTGCTGTGTTTCTCAACTAGTGGCAAAGGAAAGTAGTGTTGCTAATTTCCTGATATTACATTATTTTAAATTAATTTGTTTATCACTCTGAATTCAATAAAGCTAATTCAGTGGCTGAAACTCAAGCCAGAGGCTCACAAGGAAGCCAGGAGATTTGCTCCGTCACTGAGAAATTGCTCAGCGCATAGAGAAGAGGGATGTAGTGACAGGGCCCAAACACCCATCAGGAAATTAGGCTCGTATGGCCTTGAACCCCAGAACCCTTATACCTTCCCTAAGAAAATTTCAGAGACCTAAGAAAACATGTGGAGCCAGCCAATGTCATGATCTCTGACCCACCCTGGGCGTGCCCTGACAGAGGGATACAACGCACAGGACTTGAGGCCTGGCATCGACCCTGGGCTCACCGGCTCAGGAGCGGATCATCAGGGCTGCTGCCAGGCGCTGGGTACGGCGCACAGCTGTCATCCACGGGGGTGGACGGGGATGGGCAGGGCAGGTATACTGCACTCCACAGCATCAGGTTACGCACGTGGCACACAGGGTACAGCACCTGAGAGTAGAGGATACAGGTTTAAACAAGTCCCAACAAGTCTTTTAGAAATGTCTAGAAATGAGGGTCAAGAACAAGTACCAAAGATGGACCACCCAACAGGTCTTGGCAAATCTCCAAAGGGAGTTACCATCAGTGGATACAGGTCTACCTCTCAAGAGGGTCTATAAAGGATTAGAGACTTTTTGGCAACATTTTTTTTTCACCTGAGAGCCTCTTGTAGGCATGAACAGGTAAAGGATTTTTTGAAAATCCATTTCTTTATTGAAAGGCTGACTTTCAATAGCTTAATGTGTTGCATTTACTGCATAAGCGAGTGAGTCATTTCACTAAATGGTGATTGTCTGTTCCCTGGTACAAAAACTTGGCTTCAGAAGACACCGTCAAACCTATTTTATAGGATCATTTAAATTAATCATGTGAAAAGGAGGGAATTTTCTTCCTGTAGTGTTACTTCCCCAGCAAGCACAGTGGAGGAGAAGCAATTAGTTTAAATCTTTCCTCCCACTACTCAAATGTAGTGAGAAGCGTATTAATAGTCCAGCAAAGCAATATAACCTCTGATGAGCCTGCTTTTGACTTTCGAATTTAAGATGCATTCTGACAAAAGCAACATTACCATGTGTCAACACATAGATGCAAGTGCCTCTTTTTCTCTGCTTACCAGAAGGTATTCCTTTGAGGAAGAAAGTCTTAGAGGGCCTACTAGTTCTCCACGTGAGCAGAGAATCACAGACACACATGCCAATGCCACACATTTTTCTGCCCTCTGAGACAGAAGATGCAGGGAGTATCATCACCCGTTGACACCAGAAAGGTGCTGGGGAACTGGTGGCAGCTCCTTCTGGGCTATCAGTGGCATCCAGGGAACAACTTAAGTGCCTCTACCACTCCTTAGACAGAACATACTAGGAATAAGTTAAGCTCTGGCAGAGGTGCCAGAAAAGATTTGTCTAGAGTGGCAAAGTGGAGATATATATTAAACCACTCGGAACAAAAGGGGTCAGAAGCAGGTGAGAGCATCACGAGACATTCTCAAGACAGAATGGTAGGGAAAAAATGGAACCAACCCATCCAGAGACAACAGAGATGACTTCGAGAAAACAGTCACTACTCAAAAAGGCTCGCATCTATCCCCACCCCCAAACTCCTTCCGCTGATCAGAGAGGAAAGGCTGAAGGATACATACGGCTTCTGACTGAGAGGAATACAGTAGATTTTTGAAAGCCTTGTTGCCTGCCCGAAGCAGTGACCACACAGAACATGTCCGTTCCTGAGTATGCTTTTCCCCTCTCTCCTTGGCATTGTTGCACAGGAATGTTCCAAAGAGGCAGGAATAGGTATGTTGCACCAGTTTCACCTACGGGAGTCCAACGAGACAAAAATCAAGCAATAGAGTACGCGTGCTCCGGGTGAAGGCCAGCGCAGCTGGGCCACCCTTCCCGGATATCCCTGCGAGCACTTCAGTTCACACTCAGTAAGGATGGGGGAATCAAGTAAAACCACGCAACAGCCGCCTCCTCAAAACACCAATTTCTGAGCACCAACCCCAACCAGCACTGCTCCTAAGTCAAATGGGCAAAGACAGATAATTGGCACACCCACTGCACTGGGCCTTCCTGGCAGAGTCTCTGAGGTCCTACGTTAACGGCTACCCTTGAGCGATGGAGCATCTAAACTGGGTACAGGAGCGGATCAGTGTGCACCCAAGTCTGAACTGAGAACACAGTTCTACATAACTTTTCATTCAACAAATCGCTCCTGAGCATCTCACATACCCCAGACATTTCTATGGGGCTGGCTATGCTACAATAATCAGATGGTTCTCCTGCCCTCACGGAGCTTATTTGAGTGAGAGAGGGATAACCAATGCTATGGACAATCAGACAGAGGGACAGGGACAGGGCACATGCAGGGCAGTGTGGGAAAGCCTTACTGGCCCAAGACTGATGGAATTGAGAGAGCAGGTCATGGAGGTGTCTGGCAGGGAAATGCTTGGCAGAAGTAACAGTAAGTACAGTGATCTTGAGGTGACTATGCTTGTGATTTCTGAGGAACAGAAGGAAGCCAGTGTGACTAAAGGACATTGCACCAGGAGGAGAATGGCAGGAAAAGAAGCTAGACAGGTAACCGCTAGGCGCCCTGCAGGCCACTTTAAGGACTTTGACTTTTGCTCTGTGTGAAATGGGAAGTCACTGGAGGTTTTTCAGCAGAGAACGACATGGTCTGCATTATGCCTTAGAAGGATCCCTTTGGCTGCTGGATTGACCCTCTCGAATTGGGGCAGAAGAGGATGGTGGCTTAGACCAGTGTGAAAATAACAGAGACAGCAATAAGTAATCAGGTTTTAGATCTATTCTGAAAGAAGAGCTGCAGAATCTGCTGACAAACTGAATGTGAAGTATAAAAGAAAAAGGAGAGTTGAAGATAAAATAAAAGTTTTTGCCCGAAGTAAATGGAAGGACTGGGTTGCCATTTGGTGAGATGGAAGACATCTGAAAGATCAGGTTTTGGGGTGGGAGATGTGGAAATCAAGAACTAAGTGTTGAAAATGTTAAGTTTGAAATACCATTAAGATACCCAAGTGGAGGTACTAAGTGGTCACAGTTGGACATGCGAGTCTGGAGTTAAGTGGAGAGGTCTGAGCTGAAGATGTATAAATGTGGGAGTCACAGACAGCAACTGAAGCCACTGGACTGGATGAAATCCCTAGAGAAGAAATGCAGCTAGAGCAGCAGCCAAGGCTGAGCCCTGGAGCATTCTAACATTCAGAACTGGGGAGGTCAGGAGGAACCAGAAAGGACCAGCTGGTGAGGTTGAGAGCTAAGAGAGAGTATGTGCTGGAAGGCAAATGAAGAAAGTGTTTCAAGAAAGAAGTGATTAAACTGCGCCAAATAGTAATGATGGATCAAAGAAGATGAAGACACTTAGAAGGTACAAACTTCCAGTTATAAAATAAGTCATGGGGATATAATGTACAGCACGATGAATATAGTCAGTAATACTGTGGTACATATTTGAAAGCTACTGAGAGAGTAGATGTTAAAAGTTCTCGTTCCAAGGAAAAAACATTAAGTAAGTATGTATGGTGATTAATGTCAACTAGACTTTTATGGTGATCAAGTCTCAAAATATACAAATACTGAATCATTAGGTTGTACACCTGAAACTAATATAATAATGTTATGTCAGTTATTCCTCAGTTAAAAAAAAGATGAAGACTGAGAACTGACCACTAGAATTGCAACATGAGGGTCAGTGGTCACCTTAACGAAAGTGGTAGGGCGGACACCTGACTGGAGTGGGTTTAAGAGAGAATGGGAAGGTAAGAATTTGAGATAACAAATGTAGATGACTTGAGGAGCTCTGCTGTGACGAAATGAGATGTGAGAAACGAGAATAGCTAGAGGAGGGTACAAGACTGAGAAGAGGTACTACGCCATGTTTGTATGCTGATGGCAAGGACCTGGTAGAGAGGGAACTGTGCCAATGCCAAAGGCAAAGAGGAAAAATGCTGGAGCCACGTAGCTGAGCAGAGGACAGGAGGCAGGAGCTAGTGAAGACGTGAGAGGCAGGGCTGGACGAGGGCGGGGAGAGTGTGTCCTCCATCAAAAGGGAGGGGGCAGAGCACTTGGGACAGATGTAGGGGGTTTGGTAGGCGAGGTGGAGGGAGCGGAAGACATTCAATTGTTTCTATTTCTAACTGCTATTTAGAGCTTCTATCATTGATTTTTAAAGCTAAGTTGAAAATAACTCAAAGACTTTATGCAAACCTAGTTCACCTGGATTCACAGAATAAACACTTGTTTATTATTGTTTTTTTAATTTTAAAAATGGGAGAAAGAATAGCCCGTTTATTAAAGTCTAAAAACAGATGCAGTTTCAACTAAAACTGTCCCACTAGCATTTGCATTGATACCAGCAAGATTTAGAAGGTGCCCAAAACCAAGAATCACAGGCCCAAACTCACAAGGAATGCTTCATTGAACTCAAAAGAGCAAGGAAATTGCCTCTGAAGCTGATGAACGCAGTCAAGCCACTGCAGGAACACTGGGCAACGTTCGTTCAGATCATCTGAGTTCTCCCCATGACCACACCGGTCAGCAAACTTGTGGCCAAAATCCAGCCACTCCATCTCCACGAGGACCTGGAAACCCTGTGGGGAAGCATCCAAGAGACCATTTGTGCTTGTCTATCCAGATTGAGACAGCCTGGTATCACTGGCAGCAATCCCTTTTAACAGCCTCCCACTAAACCCATCAAGAGCCCCTGACCCAACCCCACAGCCAAAGGCTCCACCCCCAATGGGACACATGCTTACAGGGGTTTCTCAATTCCCTCAACAACATTCCATAATCATCTAAAGAGTACTAACTAAGCATTTATCTAAGCCTTTCTTGAGTTAATTTATATTTTTAGCCTCTTTTATTCACATTTTTTAATAAATTTTTATATAAAAGTCACATTTTTTCTCATTTTTAAAAATTTTTAAATTTCTGTCTTTCATGTTAGACTTACAAAGCCAGGTTTAAAATCTTTCCCCACCCCAGATTTACGTATATTTTAGGATACCTTTATGGTTTTTCTTACCTCTTTAACCCAACAAGTGGTTATTTCAGAGTAGGGCTTTCTCTACAGAACACTCTGTGGTGATCTCTACACCCATGACCATAAGCATACCAAGACTCTTCACTAGAAGCCCCATTTTCCTGGAATAGCCAAAACTTTTCCAAGTAGGTAGACTACAAAGGAAAAGATGTCTGTATTCTCAATATCTGTTATCCACAATCGGCTCCATTTTAAGAGGCAAGAACTGTGGTAGGCACCACCACAATTTAGCTCAAGATAAAGGAGCAATGATTTAAAAACAAAATTCACTTTCATTAGACCTAGCCACATGACCAAAACTGATCATAAAAGCCTCTGAGGTTTCCCCACTTATCCTAAAGTACCAAAACCTGCTCCTTGGATGTACCCACCTCTATGGTTCGGTAATAAGGGTCCAGTAAGAGCTTAGCCAGCGCCACAATCTGGGGGGTGCGGTCCCAGCCATCTGAGCAATGCACTAGCACCGGTCGCTGGTCACGATCCACAGCATGCACTACCAGAAGTGCCGACTTCAAAAGCACAGATAGGTGATGGAGCCATTTTGTGCTTTCAAGAGCTGAGAGCCAACTATAAAAATAACAGAAGGGAATAAAGAAATGCTGATTTTTCTGACTTACTTCACTGCATCATGCCAAATACCTGTCAAATTAAAAAGCAGTTCCTAAAGACTTTTCCCTCCAAATAAAACTGCCAAAACAAACAGAAAAGCTCTTTATAAAACATGTACAAGGATGCAGCCCAAACCCTACTATGCAATACAGAAGAGCCTTAGAAATAGGGCCGTCATTAACAGGGCCACTTTTTGTTCCAAAAATATTGTGGCTGACTTCCCAGAGAATTCATGTTTAATACATTTTAGTCCGTGGTAGGTATATACCCAGTAACAGAAAAGTGGTTCTTTCTGGAATCTTCTGAAGAAAATACAGCCACTTCTGAGATGTAAAACAGAAGATATTTGTATTTAATGACCACCAACTCTACAGAAGTTCTCAAAAAAAAAAAAGGCAAAGAAAACTTAAATACAAATATGCCTATAATAAGATGTCAGCTGGATGCCACATTCAAGAATAGTGCGTCACCTGCTACCCACACCCTAACTCCTACCACTGCTCAAGTCTTAAACGTCTATTGACTAAAACTGAAAACTGGATGGGCCCAAGCTAATAATGTAGGTAGCTAATAATGTAGGGATCTAGAAGAACCTTTTATCCACGGCCTTCAGAAAGTATCAGATCCTAAGAACTGCCACTTGGGAGTAATTACAGCTAATCACACTTGTCTTTTAACTGTATTGACAGTTTGTTTCTTGTGTCCTGTCACGATCTTCACCCCCAAATTCACTGACTTCTCTAAAATCCAATCAGATCTGTATTAAGACCACAGTTTAGGGGCGGCTGGATGGCTCAGTTGCTTAGAGAGCGCGAGCCTGAGCAGCAAGGTCGCCGGTTCAATTCCCACAGGGGCCAGTGAGCTGCACCCTCCACTAGATTGAAGACAACAAGCTGCCGTCGGATGGCTCAGTTGGTTAGAGCGCGAGCTCTCAACAACAAGGTTGCTGGTTCAATTCCTGCATGGGACAGACGTGGGCTGTGCCCCCTACAACTAAAGATTGAAAACGGCAACTGGACTTGGCGCTGAGCTGCGCCCTCCACAACTAGACTGAAGGACAACGACTTGGAGCTGATGGGCCCTGGAGAAACACATTGGGAAACATATTCCCCAACAAAAAAAATTTTAAAGATTAAAAAAACACACAAAGACCACAGTTTAGCCCTTCAAACACTGAGTCAGACAAGGGAATAAATACTTCTGCCAGGGGGCTCTGAGAAGGCTGTTGCCAAGACGAGGCTATAAAGGACTATTAAACCTTGGGAAATGAGTGTGGATTTTTAGAACAGTCCAAGGAGAGGGTCTTTCCAGGCAAGAGGACAACAGAAAGTACTGCCTAAGTATTGGTTTCACATGGATTAGCGTGGTCTACCAACCAGACTCTGGATCCACAGAGGGCGGACACGGTGTCTCAGGTATAACTGGCCCCCAGCACAGTGCCTAGGATACAGGGAAGATTCCTAATGTTCAAGTCGTGGGTAACAACTCAATCTCAAGACTTTCTATCTCCTAATAGGTACCGAGAAGCATTTTTTTTTTTTTTTTTGCTGGTGGATCAATTGTTTATTCTCATTCTTCACATAGTCTTAAAAGAAACTGAAAGATAAGGTTGAGGAAAACAAATACTGAATTATCTCCTGGCCCCTGGAGAAATGGTAAACAAGTGTTAGGTTCTCTTGAACCTGACTGGACTATTTATATATACATACCAGCTGGTGTTGTCCTAACAGAGAAGCTGCACTCTAAAATCTGCCAACAGAGAGGTGCTAAGACTCCACATCGCCTTGTCCTATTCTCAAACTGGAGTAGAAACATACTGTGCCCTAGCCCTTCACGGCCGCAAACAAAAGTGTTGGGAGGCTTGTTTATAGCTGGTCCCGCCACTGCTATAGCTTCTTTTTATCCTCAAGAGGCTTCAGTACTGCATTATGACTTGCTGCCAAAGACAGACAAAGCATTGCCTTCTTCTTTAATAAAATCCCTCAGACATTCATTTGAACCAGGCAAGGGCTAATTACATCTTTTTCACTCCAAGTTTAAAAAACAGTTTTTAACAAAGAAGTTTAACATATGGAAGATATCAGAGATCAAGTAGTATTGATTCTATCCCTTTCATTTTATAGATCGGAAAACTGATACCCACAGATTAACAAGCAGCCAAGTGGCTACTTGGCCAAACTCATACAATTAGTGCAAGATCGCCTGAGTCGTCCTTTCTATGCCCCAACTTTAAGGAAGAGAGTACTAATAGCTGGGTCTGGAAATGTGTAGCAGATGCAAGCTGCTAATTCCCAAAGCAGCAAGCTCGTGTCTTCGGTCAGGCTTTTCCCCAAGGACAAGTGCTTCACCCTCTGGGCTGATTGCAACTGATGAATTTAATCATGTGCTACCTGAAGTTAGCATAAGTGGTTCAGCCAGCCGTTTGATTTAATAAATCAAATAAAGAATGCTGCAAAACTTGATGTGGTCATGAGATCTACTGAACAGAACCCAGGGAAACAGCTATGGGCTCCAGCACAAATACCAGAAAAGAGAAAATTCTATCTTCTCTGGCACCATTTCTGGCTTCCTGAAATAGTAAAATAGGCACTTTGAAATATTTACCTGTCTATATTTGTTTTACGAGCATTCCTCCTCATTTATCTTGTATTCAAACAGCTCCCTTGAGAGGAGGGGGTGTTATTTCACCTTCCTCACTGCAAATGCCAGTCATTCATTTTTAATAAGCAATAAAAATCATGGTAATGTTCTTAGTAAATAAGAGAGGGTAGTTTAGAAATCAGAAGCATTTGTGAAAGGAACTGACCGAATGGCAAGTTTAAAGTTTAACCCTTTTTAGAACATGATGAATAAATTTTGACTCTATGGCAAAGCATCCCAGTTCACAGCAGATTAGTATCACTACAGGACGTCAGAAACCAAAGAATTAAATTTCTTTGGGCCAAAAACAATGTATGAGAGAAGGAAGAGGCTCCAGGAAAAACAAGAAGACAATGGTTCTGTTCTGAGGGCCGAGATCTGTAATATGCACATTTTGAAACCTTACAAATGGCTCGATTTTAATCCCAGCTCCTCATTTATGCTGCCATGCTCCTAACAAAAAGAATACCCACAGAGATTGACAGCAAAACTGAAGTTCACCAAGAAATAGAAGGAAATACACCTCCAAACTGGTTTTTTAAAAAAGCAATGCACAATTAAAGCCAAGGTCAAGGTCTTACTTTCCGGGATCTGGCATCTGTGTGCACAGCAACCGCAGAGACTGAAAACTCCTCCGAATTGAATGAATATTTGCCATCCCCATAAACACAACTTCACAGTTCGGGTAATACTCTGGAGAGAATAACAATAAAGAGAACACAAATATGTTGAATTTAAAGCCCACACGTCAAATTTAAAAGAAACAAAATGGCTATAAAACAAATCCGCTGCAGCTGCTGACTAATGAAACTGCAGTGTTTTGATGCCTATTTGGCCCAGTCTTTTATTATGAGAGAAAAACAGTGCTTGAATTTTAGCTGTCTTTGTGAAAAGGAAGGTTAGATTTGTGAAGATACTGACATAAAATAGAAGCTGTTACTTTAAAAAAAAAAAAAAGGATCTATATACTTCCGTCTCACCCCAGGTTTATTTCTTAGGCCTCATATAACCTGTAGCTCTGGAATCTGTTCAAAAAGAACCTGGCAGAATAATGCATTTCATGCATTCAAATTTCACCTTGGGACCACTGTTTTTACTTTCCATCTTAGATCACATCCGAATACAGAGCCTGGTGCCTCTACCTGCTCCATCGGCACACAACTGACAATGCAAGGGTCCCTCCTCGGAGAAAACCAGCATTCAAAGAGTAGGCATGTCACAGGTCAGGACAGAGGTGCTTTGCTTGAGTTTTGTATTTACTGCTTCAATTTCCACGCCAGGTTTTCTAAGTAGGAGCCATGTGAAGGGTGTTTTGTGAGACCAGTGATGAGCACACCCACTTGTCAAAAGCAACAAAAAGCTCTTAGAAGGCTAAGAAATTGAGCCACTAAAGAAGCAGCTTACAAATATGAACAGACCTTATTATGAGAGAGGATTGATTTTCCTTATCACCTAAAGGTTGGCACAGGGAAGGAGGATTATTTGGTTTCACTGCACCTCCTCCTCCATTTCTCCCCTGAAAAGAGCACAGTGTTAAGAATCCAAAGAGCTCTGGCTCTCTCAAGATAGGCTGAGGACCATGGTTTGCCATTCATTTTATATTGAGAACTGAGAGCCAGCTGGGCAGGGGCTGGACTCAGAAGGACAGCACATCAGGGACAAAGCGTTGCACATCTCACCTGGGCACTCACAGCCCCCTCCCTTGGCTCGGTTCGCGACAGCCGCAGCATAGGAACGTGCATCCAAGATCAAAAGCTTCTGCGGTTGGATGGCTAAACTCTCTGCTCCTGACGCATTTGACAGAGAAGAATCTAGGGACAACAGGAGTGGGAAGGAAAACGAAATGAACCTGTCTGTCCCAGATTTGTGCAAAATAAGAACCATAGGCACATATTACAGTACCCAAAAAAATGCAGTGAAATCCACCTCACCAGAACCCTTGATACACAGGCCTCTCTTTATTTTTTATTTTGCCTACAGTCCCTTACACCTTGTTTCTATATCGGTAGTCTTGAATGAAGCCGGGTGTTTCCCCCCATGGTCTGGAGACACTGCAGGTCCTCCATCACATATATACTCCAGTCTTGTCACTATGACAAGAAACATAAAACACTCGAGTCCTCTTAAACCAAGTTTGAAACGAGGGGTCTTCTGGTTCATTGCCAAGACCCATGACTCACAAACAAATCCATCAACTGAAGCTTTGCTCTCTCTCTTCTATGAAACGAATTCTTTATCTTGTAAGAAAAAGGCCATTTCAAGACAAGGTTCTCATATGCTATAAAAATTGCTGCCATGGGTCCAGCGAGCACCTTACCAAACTCCACATCAGAAAGGTCTCCTGCATTGGGGAAGTCTCGAGCACTGTTCCTAGCTGACAGCTTGCTGCCACTTGATCGGGAGTCGGAGGCACAGGCTTTGGCTACTGACTGCACCAGGTGCTCGTCATCAGCATTCCGCCAGCCCCACCAGCTGACCTCAGGCTGTCCACAGCGGGCAATGACAGCTCCATTGCTCTGGTGCCTGTGTGGGAACAAGACACAACTGTACCATCTCAGCGGTCCCATTCAGATGCTCATACCCAAAGTGAGACTATGGATTTTAAATACCTTAATAAATAGCTAGACTACAGGTAAGTGATGGGTTAGCTTCAAATCCTCTCAGGGTAGAAATCGTATATAGCAACAAGAATAAATAACAAACCCTATCTGGATCTTTCTTAATTATCATACCATTTTAGAGACCTTTGTAGAGTTACCAACAAAACGATAAATGTGTGCTCTTAGAGAAAACAAATCCATATTCAAAAAGTAAATGTCTGTCTTTAAATTTATTTTTGGGAAATTGGATAGAAACGTCTAGAAATACTACACTCATTCTGCTACTCAATAATGAAACATTATTCTCCCCTTTTTATACTGCACTTGAATAGCCTGGCAAAATAGATGCTGAAACAGAAAAATTTGTTTCCTCACTGACTTCTGAGGGCCCACTGCAACAACTGTGCACTTTATGGCTAGCTTGGGGATTCTTTTCAAAACAAGATCCCACCTCTGGGACTGAAACACTTACCTGGCCCACAGTGGACTGCTTTACAAAATCTCCTGAGACTTCCTGAGTCACAAACTGCTCTATTATAGGCAGAGAGCTCAACGAGCCAGTTTCCCTTCCTTTAGCTTAGAAGGAAAGGGGAGCATAAACCTCAACAAGCCATACTCTCATAGAGTCTTTTTCAAGAACTAAGACCAGAAATCATACTCATAGTCTACTTTAAGATGCTATTAAAACCCACTCTTTCCCTAATTAGGAACTTTAGTTAGGCAATTTTAGCAATTAAAAAGTTACAAAGTAGTAGTATTTAGAAACCAAAAGGAATGAAGTCCTCACACACGCTACAACATGATGAGCCTTGAGTATGTTATGCTAAGTGAAAGCAGCCAGTCATAAAAGGCCACATACTGTATGATTCCATCTACATGAAATGTTCAGAATAGGCAAATCTAGAGAGACAAAAAGTAGATTAGTGGTAACCCACAGCGAGGGGGTTTGGGAAGGGAATGGGGAGTGACTACTAATGGGCCTGGCGTTTCTTTTGGGGGTGGTAAAAATTACTAAAACTGATTATAATGATGGCTGCACAACTCTGATTGTACTTAAAAAAAAAATCACTGAACTATACACATCAGGGTGAATTGTATGTGACATCTCAATAAAGCCATTTTTAAAAGGCTATGAAGTAATCAGTTCACTGTAGAAACAAATTAGCAGAATGAAAAGCTAGTAAGCAAAAAATTTAAATGTCCAATTCTATATCCCAGAGCGAACCAAAATGTTTCTAAACACATATATGCATACACCCATAAAACATATATGCGCAAATGGATTTAAATAAAACATACTATTGAATCTATTTGTCTTCTTCACGGAACAATGTGAGAACGATTTTTGTTTTTAATCTTAAAGCTCACAAGCAATAAATTAAATTTGGCAATAATCAAATTCCACTGGAGCCACCAGTTTACTAGTTTTTAAATCCTCCCTTGCTGGGAGAGACAAGTAACAGAATGTACTTGTGTACTGCCAACACGGTCAACTGGCTTACCTGCTGAATGGAGCCAAGCTGAAAATCAAACCTCACCAATTTTTAAATGCCTACTAGCATATAGTAATAGGTGCTGGACAGCCAATGAGCTGACTGATGCCAAACCTTCAAGAGGCTGGCAGCGCCTTTCCAGAGCATCCTCTTGTTCTGCAATGTTTCCCAGCAGTGCCTGAGAGGAACAGTAGATGGCACTCTTCAACCTGGGTTCCGGGTTTTAAGGGCTATGGCATTTATATAGCTAGATTGCAAATGAACTGCTACAATAAGCAGCTTTCTGCAGTCTTCTAAAATGCTTTAGACTGCATGAAAGAGAACTAAAACACTAAAGCTAAAAATCATTAAAGAGAATTTCTATCATTTTAACAAACAGAACCAGAAAAAAGTATAGAAGTTAAGATGTCCAATGGATGAGTCCCCTACTAAATACCGAATGCTTCAGTTTTAAATAGAAACATAGAAATGTTTATCCCTAAGCTGGTGTTAGGCAAGTTCCCTAAATGACTAGAAATTTCTAATAATCATTGCACAGAGGCGGGGAAGCTGCGACTTGCACTCCAGATGGGCGGGCGCCCTTCGCACCATCTTGCTGTGTTAGAGCAATCGCTGCCTTCAACAATAAATCCAATGAAGCACTCTTTCCTCACAGTAGGAGAACGCACTCATCAGGCGCTAGTTCAGTGTGGTGCTGTCAAGTAACTGCTGCTAGCAACCTCAAGAATCATTACTGAAGCCTCCAGACAACTAAATCCAGTAAATGCATGTTGCATTCAGAGGCATCCTACCACCTGGACTGGCAAAGCAAAGCGTGCTAGAGTATCCCAAAACATTCTTCAACTACTCCAATCTAAACCCAGTCGGAAGCTCAGAGATACAAGACATGTTCTGAAACAGACGCCAGTTCCTGGAAGCCTGTCTGATTTTATGTGGACTACACTCAGAACTTTCATTTATGATCTTTTGAGAGCAGGTTTTTTCCTGAGAAATCACAAATAAAAATTTTCATTTATATACTGCGTTTCCCCAAAAATAAGACCTAGCTAGACAATCAGCTCTAATGTGTCTTTTGGAGCAAAAATTAATATAAGACCTGATATTATATCATATCATATTACATATTTATGATATTTATTATATTATATAAGACCTGGTCTTATATTAATTTTTGCTCCAAAAGACACAGAGCTGATTGTCCAGCTAGGTCTTAGTTTTGGGGAAACATGGTATGTACTCTATGGTCTCCAGAAAGCATTAAAAATAACCCTATGGTTCATGCCCTCTAGAATACATTTTAGAAGGGAAAAAGAGGCTTCCATGTTTATTCTAAGATTTTCTTCAACCTGTACTTTTAGGCTTCTCTACCAACAGGGAGAATTCACCTAAAGATCCTTACTTTGAAAATGAAAGTCCTTCCCATTATGTTCAAAGTCAGCAAACCCCACAAATACCAGGGCTGCTGATCTACCACAGCTGTTGGCCACAGAGCAGCAGCTGGCTGCTTTCCCCATCTGAGCTGGGCCGATCACTGATAAGACTCATAAATCCTTTCAGCTTTCACTGCTCTTTAATTCTTGTGTCATCCTTAACACTTGAGTGTTAGGTACATGTGGTGACCTATTTTTCTAGGGGTATCTGAAAACAACAGTAATAAAATTGAGACTGAAAAGTTAATGGATTCCACTGGGCCAGAAGCAAATACTTCTCCACCTCTCTCTATTCAGAATGGCCGTCAGAATTTGCCCTGAGTGGGCTAAATAAACAAGCTGGTTACCTCAGTGGAATTCCACAAGGAGATAAATCCCTGTCTAGAAGCTCAGTATTTCAATGGAATGCCTGCTGCAATGAAAGAGTTTCTAACTAAGCCCCATTGGTTTGGTCCAAATTCCAGAAGAGACCAAAAAGTGTGCAAACTGAGAAAATGAAATGGAGAATGTGACTATTACAAGGAGCTGACATCTGAAACAGTTCCAAAATAAGAGGGAATGGCTTCTTAAAAATCTAACAATATTCTGTGAGAACTGAGCTATTCATTGAATTATAAAATAGAAAAGCAGCCATCAGGAATACAGCCTACTCCAGATATGGCTTAGAGAAGCCCAATGTTTATAAATTGATTCAGATGTCACAGCATACCTGCAAAGTAAGAGAACACCCTTCCTATTTTACTAATCAGGAACAGGCTGAGGTCAGTTAAGGAATGTACTCAAGGTGCCACCGCAAGGAATACCAGAGAAGAGACTTCAACTCAAAAACCTGTGCTTGTCACCATGTCACCAGCCCCTTCTAGAACTTGCCTCTCCTGGCTCTCCTGACTCTGATCTCAAGATCTTCTACCCAGCCAAGCCCTAGTTCTTCTCTAAACGCTCCCTTTCAAAGCAGAGCTCTCCCAAGTGTCGAAGTTTTTCAACCACAAAGACAATCACAAATGACTCAAGTCTGTACTCCCAATTCTCACTTTTTAGGACTCATTTCTCTTGGCTCAAAGGCCCACATCTGACGCTAAATGTAGTAAGCACATTATCTTCCCATAGAATGTCAGAAAGATCTTAAAATAGCAAGATCAGCTGCTTTTCTATTAAAATTTTCTTACCACTGTCAATGTTACCACCAGATAGTGTTCTGGATGCAATAATTACTGGTGTGTGACTGGAAGAGCAGCTTTAGCAATAAGGAAGCACAGAACTGCCTAGAGAGTTTCCTGAACCCTCCCCTCCTTCCCCCGGCTAGCAGCAGCAGAGGCACCAGACAGGCTGGGCCTGGCCAGGCTTACTTACCTGTAGATGACGACAGGGATGCGCTTCCAGGACCTGAAGCTTGCTACACTTTCTAGTTCTTTGTCAGTGATCCAGGCAGGCACTATGAGCTCCTGTGGATAGCTACCACATAGCCTAACAGGGCAGGTGAGGGAGAGGGAGACAGGGAAGAAGACAGGGAGAGAAGGGGGAGAAGGGGGAGAGACACTAGGTGAGTCAGCATAAGGATGTTGATCAAGCTACCTCAGAGCCAGTGAAAAGGCAGCAAGGAGCATTACTTGAGTCTTGGACTGCTCAGCAGAACGGGTTGCCTTCAGTGTTTATTTATGTATATAGCAAGTGATACTATCTTGGATTGTTCCACTTGATGCTGTCTTTTGGGAATCTGCCAATCTTAACTATCAATGAAAAAGGGGAGTTGAGAGGCACTTACTCCATTGTAAGCCTCTGTTGTAACAGATACACAGGTCATTTCTAAGTACACAAGTGCCCAGTTCAACAACAGAAGTGAAAGTCTGTGTCCCCTGTACCAGAGCCTCAGTCTTTCAGGCTTTTATCAAAGGGAAACTTGTGAAGAAGGGCAAGAGCTCACAATTTCAAGTTTCCAGAGACCTCAAAAGACTACTAAGCATATTCTTTGATGTGAAATAAACAGGGTGTCCTAATTATAGGTAACAGATGCAGCCATGGGTATGTAGAAACAGTACCACAGGTCAGTCTATTTGCATACATAATCACAGTCCCATTTAGCCAAGTTAGGAATGTGAATAAGCTATTAATCATAACTTAACATAAAATATACTTCAGAACAAACTACACTGGGAAAAAAGGCTCTGTTTTCATTTGTGAAGATGCTAGCAGCTACATGCTAGTCAAGCTGGTGCCCTAGAAAGCAGTATTTCTGATAGGTTTTTTACTTATAGGACAATGTCTTTCTATGGGTAACCCAATATTCAACAGTGAATGCAATTAAGATCTTTAATCCAAATCCTAAAATACACATACTACTGCTGCTCCACCACCCGCACCCTCACCCCCACTGCTCCACCACCACCGGCAGCCCCCCCTCACTACCACACCACCACCACCACCACCACCCCACCACACTGCCCTAGATTATCTTATGCATTAGGGGAAGAGGAAGAAAAAACACAAAGTGGCTCAGGAATTGATCATTCTGCACTAAATAGCTCTTTTCTGTTCTTAATTTCCAGAAGTTTAATTATTAGGAATTTAAAAACCACTGAACCAGGAGAATAGCTAAGACCGAGAGTACTTCTACAAACTTCCTAAAACCTACCCACAATCTCCTAAAAATAACCTGAGAGACAGTGATCATAGTTACTACTCTTACCATGAGTCTTGTTCATTTTATCTTGTTTTAAACTTAAGAGTAAATTTGGCTCTCCTTCCTTTATAGTAGGAAGAACTTTGCAATTTCCTGAAGACTAGTTGTGAGGTAAAATAGTAGGCTCACAGACAAGAAGTTAATTTTTAAAACCCATATAAAATAGGGTTTTTGAAAACCAATGACTTTGAACTCAAACTTTTTAAAACAAGCTAGCTTAATTTATAGTTTTATTTCACCGAATTTTCTGATCATTATGTTCCTTATCCTATAAAGATAACAATACCCAGTAATCAGCTCTTCAGCAAGTCCTAGCGGCTCACTTTTAGATAAGCAGTTTCCAGGAGAGGAACGGTGGGTTCACATGAGCAAAGCCTGAGCAGCCTGACTCTCTGAAGCCCCTCCTCCAGCCTCCACCTACATGCTCTGCTCCGACTTATCACTGAGAACAGGCAAAGACAGGACACGTCTGCAGCTCCCAATTCTTTACAACACCCCGGGTTCTTAACTCCTTGGCCAAGGTCCATGTACAGTAAATTAGCTGTAGTTTTTCGATGAAAAGTGAAATGCTCTGATGGCTAGCCACAAATACACCAGGAAAGCAGCTATCATAATTTGAGGCCGCTCATTAGGACAACAGTACATGACTAATGCTTCCAATTGCTGCAGGAAAACTTAAGAGAAGGATATATTAATTTAAATCTCCTGGACAATTTTGTTTTATAGAAATTTGGATCACCAAAATCACAGTAGTTAACACCCACCCCCAACAAAATACCTATATCTGTTAAGGAGACAGGTAACGGTAAATATTTAATAATGATTACATTAATATTTAATGGTTAAATGATCATAGCTGTGAAGTTAGTTTTAGATCAATACATCAACGAACAGAATAATACTGCTGCCTATTTCATAAGACCTGGAATAAAATTACAGTCATAAAAACTAGCTCCTAAGTGTTTTATCACTGCTTATGAGATCACTGATCCTATCTCTAATATTATGTCAAGTGGTGACGAGAATAATGGAAAGGGATTGCCTACAGGTAAACACAGTATTATCTAGACATGTATGTGCCAGGAAGGACAGAAGCCCGGAGGAGGTAAAAAGGAAGGTTCCACAATACTAATAAGTAAGGATCACTGTCCACTTCAGTGATAGCAATGGGAAAAGAAGGCTCAAGAAGTATCCTGAAGATCATGCATTTAGATTTAATAAATAAAACTCCATCTGGAAGAAAAAGTCTAAGTTCAAATGTTTTGCCACATGTGAACTGGGGTTTCTGCAAAGGCAATGGCTGTGAAACACAGTCCACAGGGGCCCATACAACTCACTTGTACTTCTCATTGATGTTGGAAATCCTCCAGGCATTGTTCATATCAAAACCCATCCGCTCCACTTCATTTTTAAACCTTGACGTCACATGTTCCCCTAGGAGCCAAAGACAGACAGCAGAAAGGAAAAAATGCATACCGTTTTGCATAACAGGTGTAATAATAGCATACCTGCTTAGTTACTTAAAGGGGTGGGGGGCAGGTATTGTCTAAATAAAATAACACATATTTAGTTCCAGTTACAAAAAAAAAAAATCCCTGGCAGGATAAGACTGAATGAAGGAATTAATTAATTTTGATCAAGAATTATATTGTGTTATCTCATCTAATCACTGCTATTAACTCTGAGGGTAGTATCACTGAGCTTTTTATAGAAGACAAAACTGAGGCTGAAAGAGGTTATTATGGCAGGTCTGTCTGGTCCCCAAACCCATGTTCTTGTCATTATTCTGGTTACTTACCTATTTCCACACTCAGAGCAATGATATAAGAAATAACATCAACAAGTTCACCAAGAATAGTAATACAGATCTGTAACTCCTCATCAGAAACCATTTGGGCCAGTTTCAGAACTTGCAAGTTTTCTAGATTTTAACACGATACATATACTAATATTAGGTTAACACTCTCGACGGGGTCTACTTACCCAAACATTAATATTTCTACAATGAAATGTGTGGGTAATTCACACTTTATAAACAGGAAAAATAAAGCAACAAATAGCTTCATGTCAGCTCAGATCAGGTCAAGCTACCAAATAAAAATTTAAAAACCTGTCAATTTTCTGAGCCTTACAGATTACAGAACTGCAGATAAGAGATACTGGAACTATAAATGCCAGGACCAGGAATCTCAGGAAACACCACGCAATCACGTCAAGTGCTGAGCACTTGTAAGGTTATCTACCCAAACGTGTAACCCGCCAACATTTGTCCCAGTGAATTTGGCTTCCTCTTCCTTAATATAGTGAGAAACAAAAAAAGAAATGAACCAAACATTAAAAGTCATTAAATCTGAAATAACTTTCTTCCTTGAAAACACAGAGTCCTAAGGCAGTAATTTTAGAAAACTAACAAACAGACAAGCAAAAAACCACTAAGTAGAACTTCTAATATACAGTGTTACAGGTTGTAAAGTAAACATTGGCGGGGGCAGGGATAAACTACAATAACAAAAGCACAAAACAGATTGTTTTGGTGATCAAAGTGTAAAGCTTTGCTCTCCCTAGGAGAGGAGCTTCAGAGTAGGAAACAGCAATTACTTGAATGAAGTCTATAAAACTACTTTCCCATTTAAACTGCTTTTCTTGAGCTTAAACTACACTAGGTATTATATGTTTCCTAAAGGAGAGCTATAAAATGATGAGGTTCAAAGATGCAGGAAGAAATAATCAGCTGAATCTACCCCATTTTGGAAAAGTTTTAGCAGTGATGTAGGAAAAAAGCTATCTGAATTGGGGTGCCATCTGTCTACAAATTGCAAGAACAGTGACCATCAAGAATACTAGAGAGAGGGCCGGCCCGGTGGCTCAGACGATTAGAGCTCCGTGCTCCTAACTCCGAAGGCTGCCGGTTCGATTCCCACATGGGCCAGTGGGCTCTCAACCACAAGGTTGCCAGTTCAATTCCTCGAGTCCCACAAGGGATGGTGGGCAGCACCCCCTGCGACTAAGATTGAACACGGGACCTTGAGCTGAGCTGCCACTGAGCTCCCAGATGGCTCAGTTGGTTGGAGTGTGTCCTCTCAACCACAAGGTTGCCGGTTCGAATCCCGCAAAGGGATGGTGGGCTGTGCCCTCTGCAACTAGCAATGGCAACTGGACCTGGAGCTGAGCTGCGCCCTCCACAACTAAGACTGAAAGGACAACAACTTGAAGCTGAACGGCACCCTCCACAACTGAGATTGAAAGGACAACAACTTGACTTGGAAAAAAGTCCTGGAAGTACACACTGTTCCCCAATCAAGTACTGCTCCCCTTCCCCAACAAAATCTTTAGAAAAAAAGAAAAAAAGAATACTAGACAGAGAGTCTTCACGTATGATTCCAATCTAAAAGCTATAAAACTACGGCAACATCCAAGTTCATTAATTAATGAGATTTTCCCCATCCTGTGACACAGCTCCAATTCTTTACAAAAGGTACCCTAAAAGGTACCCACACAGATACCCTAAAAGGATCCTATAATTTTAAGACAATCACTGGCAAAATCATCATCATCACTACCACCTCTGCCAACCACCATTGGCAATTCACTACATACATACCTAGGATCATTGCTCAAAGAAGGGCTTAGAACCACCATCTAGAGCATGAAATTCTGCCATACACAAAGAAACATATACTGCGTGGCAAGCATAGAAACTGTTATTTCAAGTTCCTTGAGAGCAAGGAGTGAGTTTTAATTATCTTTGTAACCTTTAAAGCAATGATTTCATAAATTTTGAAACTGACCATCACAACCCACAATAAGATTTGTTTTACATCACAATTCAATATAACATGTTTATTTTACAAAGGATTTCACAAAACAATACCCACCATTATATGTGTGATGCATTTTGATATTTCCTATCCTAAATGTTTCATTTCATATTTCATTTCTTAAAACTGATTTCATGACCTCACTAGTAGATCACAACCTAGTTTGAAAACCACTGCTTTCTGAAAAAAAATCTAGCCACAGACTTTACAATACATGAATAATTCAATTGACTTTTTGCCAAACTGTATCAGAAGTTCACTTATGTTTATTCAGCCAGAAAAGTGAATACGAAGCACATCTCCTGTCTCCACTGATTCAACATTAGAGATGCTGTAATAGCCTAATTGAAGTATTAAGGTCACAAGTTTTTCGTTCAGTTTTATAGTTCTACTTCAACCCTTTCTGTCTGCCTCCCCCATCCTCAAATGAGGATTTAGCCCTTTTTAACATTTAGTATTTTTTGATCCTACAAATATAGTCGAGCAATTGTTATTTTCGTGGAAATGAAAACTTTTTTAAAGTAATGAGTCCCTCTATCACAACCACAGTGTCAAGTGGTAGTCCAAAATATTTTCCCCACAAGTCTAGCTAGCTCCCTGGCTGATTCTAAATAACCAAGCCCAGACTTATTCACAGCTTAAAGGCCTGGGATAGAAGGGTGAGGCCTTTACCCAGGATTTGAGAAAGAAGAACAGCGCCGAGTCCAAGAAGGTGAGAACTAGCCCTCTTCATTTTCAAATATGGAGGGAGGAATCATTTTGTTCTATGAATAAAAGTACCAGTACAATTGTCTAGATGTACACTTAAGGGTTTGCATTCTAACTCCGAAGACAAGCTCTGTTGGCAAGAGCTTTTCCTTTATAAAACAGGCAGCTGTACAACAGTATGAGACCCAAAGTCATACGCTGTTCGTAGTTAAACAAAATGTGCTTAATTGGCATTTCACAGAAGAGAGGTCAGAGAAGCGGGTCTGATGCTACCAAACGGAACTGCCCAGTCATCTGTCAGGACTGCAGATTAATGCTTAAGCCCAGAATGATCCCCGCATCGGCAGCTACAGGGTAAGGAGAACTCGAGCACATACGTAGGAGACAGGCTTTGAGCTTTTAGCGCATTCCTTTTTTAGAGTTTGAAGGGGCTAAGAGCAGAGTCAAGAGTTTTACAAAGGCTTTTTCAAGTTTCACAGGTGAACTCCAATAGCAATGTTGAGTCTTCTTCTAAAGCAGATTAAGACCTCGATGTGTGGCCACAGTATGGCTGGCTTAACTATGACAGGTTCAACAGTCAGAAACTTAAGATTTATGAGTAAAAGGTAATGATGTAATTTTCCCAATTCCCTCCTCTCTGACACATTCTACTCTCAGGCTAGGTAGTGAAGAATCCATACAAGGCTTTATTAACTGCTGAAACACTAAACTAACTTCTACCCTTCAGCGTCTACGCTTGTGATCTCATGTGTTGGGGCAGATTATACAAAGGCATCACTTTGAAATATTTCAAGTGCTGTCTCACCCTAAAGTTGACTTATAAGAATGTGGTTGTCTGGTATGCTCATATTTGGTGAGTAATGATGCAGCCACCACTAACACTCAACAATATTGGGTGGAGACAGCAGAACAAGGTTGACTGGCTTTAAAAATGCCACCACGGTTATTTTTTTAACAGCAAGCTTTTCCTCTGTACTCCGCAGTGAAAATATATAAAAGGAAAAAGCCACACAAACACTCAAATCAAGTCACTGAAGTACAGTAAGATTCCATGTAATTGGTAGCAGGTTAACTTCAGTGTGGACTGTATATAATAGGAAGAAAAAAATACAAACTTTACTCATAGAATAGGTTCCAACCAATTAGTTACAATGGCAAGGCATTACCTTCATAGTATATTCATAATTTCCAAAATGTTTTCACAAGCATGGCACATAGGAGATATTCATACATTTACTGAATTGAACTCTCCATTATAACAGATTTGATCTTTAGGATATCCAGATCGGCTTGGGCAGGAAGAAAAAAGGAAACTAAAGTACGAAGATAAATGGCTTGCCCAATTATTCTTTTAATTAAATGGTAGAGTATGGGTTTGAATTCAGTTTTTTTAGTTCCTAAATCAGTACTTTACCCCCCAAATGCCTGCACCCATCACAAACCCACGAAAAGACAGAGGACACTGTGGACATCTGTAAGGCCTGGTAGCCAAAGAATACCAAATATCATCAGAAAGGGAAGGACCTTGGGACCAGTCATCCCAGCTCAGGACAAAGCCATCCATAATTAAAAGACGAGAGTGAAGTTCTGACCTGGCACATCTTAGGAATATCCTAAGAGTTGGTGCAAACACAAAAGAAACAACTGAAATTATCAAGGGAATAAGGAATCATCTAAAAGGATGAGGAATTTTCAGTCTGGAATTGTAAGAGAACAGGTTAGGAGAAAGTAAGCCTTGTTAACTAAACGCTGGCAAGCCAAAACCAGGGAATATCTTTGGAGTTAGAAGTCTTAAATCTTATATAACATAATGCACAAGGATAAACTCATTAACTTTATTATCCTAGGAGACGGTAGAGATTAAAAATTTAATAAATAAGATATAATGGTTAAAAGCTCAGCAAATCTACACGTAAGATTTGTGCATTTCATTGGGGGATAAACAAAAACTTGAAAAGAGCAAAAAATATAAAAAGTACAATGGTATCTCAATAAAGAAAGAAAAAGAGATGCAATGGATAAGGGGGTGAAGTAAGAAAGTTTAAAAGCACATTCTCATAACCTCCCAAGGTTGGCGTGGTCTCTTATGGATGACTTTGGGTTCCCTGGCCTGCCCAGGCTCACAGGAAGCTGGGATTCCTGTGGATTTCCTCAAGGCTCGACAAGGACAGGTGCCTCTGCTTTTCATCTCTGTAGTCACAGCACCCCACATAGTTGGCTCTCAATAGCTGAGAACAGGGTTTAAGTCCTAGCTCTGTCACTGCCAACCAAATATAAGTGGGACTTAGCAACAGGCTTTACCGCTGAGTCTCCTTTTCTTTGGCTCCCAAAACAGAGATACCAATCTATCCTGCTTGTCTGATGAGATCATGAGGGCCAAACAAAAATATCTATCAAAAACGTCTTTAAAAATAAGATGATGTTTATGTTTGTTATATTTTAATTAAACAAGAATATGAACCAAAAGCTTCAACCAGTGAATGAGCCGGTAACAAAGTGATGCCAGCATAGACAGACTAGTCTCAAATATTTAAAATGACCAGGACAGAATTGTCAAGATTGACGATTCAGGATTAAAAACTGAGGTTTAAAGAAAAAAGTCCCAGGCCGGCCCGGTGGCTCAGGCGGTTGGAGCTCCGTGCTCCTAACTCCGAAGGCTGCCGGTTTCGATTCCCACATGGGCCAGTGGGCTCTCAACCACAAGGTTGCCAGTTTGATTCTTCGACTCCCACAAGGGATGGTGGGCTTCGCCCCCTACAACTGTCAACAGCAACTGGACCTGGAGCTGAGCTGTGCCCTCCACAACTAAGATTGAAAGGACAACAACTTGACTTGGGAAAAAAAAGTCCTGGAAGTACACACTGTTCCCCAATAAAGTCCTGTTCCCCTTCCCCAATAAAATCTTTAAAAAAAAAAAAAAAAAGAAAAGAAAGAAAAAGAAAAGAAAAAAGTCCCAAGAGTAAACTTTATTGGAAGGAAGCTCTCAACTTTTCACTGCTTAGGAATTCAAGACTTTGTTCCCAAACTGGACACACTAAAGATTCAATGCTGGACCAGCAAAGTTCTATTTAGAGCAACATAAAGTTCACAGACAACTACATGCAGAAAAATAACATGTATTTGGTCAAAGCCACTTCTGAGGGAGAATAAATAGTCAGTGGGACAAAGATTTAATAAAGATTCAGGGAGTCTGAGTTCCAGTACAGGCTTAGCTTCTCTGTTTGTCCTAAGGGAAGTCACCTGGCCTCTTTGGACCTCTGTTTCATCACCTATAGGATGAAAAGGGTGACAACAGGTAATCTATGACTCGAAAATTTGAAGATAGTGAATGAAAGGCCATTCTGTACTCTATTCTGTGGCTTACCCTCTGTCTCTTTGTTCAGGCTACTTGCTCTATCGTTCTTTTCCCCATTCTCCAATCAAATGAATTCTCACTCGACTTTCAAAGCCTATTAGAAAGCCATTTCTAACGTGAAGTCTTCCCTGACATGTATACAATACATCATTCATGGCTCCCATCCATTAGTCTTCCATAACACCCATCAAATCCTACTATAATTGGATTTTAGGCCCAGTAGATTGTGATGCCAAGTGTAGTGTTCTTTCCTTCCCCAAAAGGCAAGAAACATGTTCTACTGAGAAGAATGATGGCCACATGCCAGGGGCTGCATAAAATGTACACTGATTAAACAGGTGAATGCTTAGTAGTCTCATATCATGTTAAGGGTTCCGCAAGCAGCAGTTCGATAGAGCCATCATTTGCATGGTATGGAAAGGCCTACCTGGTCTGCACAGGTCTCCATGTTGCTCTTTTTCACTGGCGTAGACCTCCATGCACCAAGCGTGGTATGCAAATGAGAAGAGATCTTCTATTTTAGCAGGTGGTCGGATTGCATTGTTCAGTCTCTTAAGCCACTCTTGACACTGCTCAAAGGTTGAGAACTGACACCTTTGTAAAGCCAAACAAGTATGGATGTAATCAGAAGACAGTTGACAATGAAACCTAAGGGAAGCCACCATTTCAAGAGTGCCCACTCATGATAAAGTGACAACTATAGTTAAGAAAACATTAGAGGCGGTCATTCACATATTCATCATTTATAGTAAAAACAAGCTTACAAATTTTAGCCAATGGTGCAAAATGTCAAAAAGAAGAAAACTGGACATGTGGAAAACTTATTTTGTTAGACTCATGAATGACATCTCTTCTGAGATTGTCAGTTATTAAAGTAAAATGATAGTCATTCTCTTCCATGAGTGGAATTTCATTCTATTTCTTCCATCAAAGCTTTATAGTTGTCCCTCTCAAGAAATATGTTTAGAGCAGTTCTTTTTGTTTTTTTATGATATATTAGGCTGAGCTCAAAATAAATCACAGCCGTACTTCTGGCCAGTTATGGAATAATTTCAAAATTAGTCTATTGAGCAATTAGAATAAATCAGCAACTTTAGATCTACCATAGATATATAGTATTCAGTTGTGACCATGGAGAGAACAAAATAATTATATTATCAATTGCAATTTTCAGTATATATAACTAGGAAGTTAAAATAATTAGTGAAAAAAATACTTCACCTTTTCAAATGCAGTGTTTAAAACTGAGTCATTAATAAACAACCTTTTTAAACTGTGAGTTGTTGCCAGTATCTATCAAAAGCAAGCCAAATCTCAATGGCTAAAAAGCAACTTAAATATTCACCTTAAAACCAAGGAGGTCACTCAAACCTCTCCCGTGTCCCACTGGATGTGGTTTGTCAATATGCCCAAACAGGGTTTACTGGTACTCCAGAACAGGTCAAACAGATAAAGTAAAATCGTGGAGAATTTAAAACTTCTAGAGCTACTAAATTTAAAAAGGCACATCAAGGCATCATTTTGCAACCATTCTAGTAAAGATCAGGTCAGATAAAAATTAGTAATGGATGCTAAATCTATGGAGAAATTTAATGAGAAGCGGGAATCTGCGAATCTGCATTGTTTTAATGTGTTTACCATAGATTATTTATTAGATGCAAGGGAAAAATACAGAAATTATATAGAAAGCAGACAACACCTTGACAGAGTGATCAAAATTAACATCACAATAAAGGACAGATGGACACTGCTTGCCTCCAGACATAACAGAATACCCTGGAAAGGTCACAACCTCATACACATAGTACTGCAGCTGAGAATGTACAACCTCAACTTAACCATGAGGAAACACTGGAGAGACATACAATAAGAAACAGTCTATTAAAATAAAAGACAGTATTCTTCAAAATGTCATGAAAGACAAAGAAAGGTGGTGGAAAATGTTCCAAGTTAAAGAAAGCTACAGAATCATGGCAACTAAATGCAGTATCTGACCTTGACTGGATCCTGTTCTGAACAAGATGGGGGTGAGGGGGAAGACTATAAAAGGCATCACCATGTCGACTGACAAAATTGGAACATAAATAGTAGATTGGATAAAAGTATTATAAGGGTAAAATAGTTAAGTTGATAATGATACTGTGGTTATGTAAGAAAATATTCCTATTCTTAGGAAAGAACACTGAACTATTACAAGGTGAAGAGCCATGATTACATTAACTTACTTTTCAAATCATTCAGAAAAAGAAACACACATACATTCTCTCTCTTTCTCTCCCCCCTCCCCCCCCAAATGATAAAGCAAATGAGTAAAATGTTTTTAATACTCCTGTTCTTTGTACTAGATTTTGCATTTTTTGGTAAATTTGAAATTATTTCCAAGTAAGAAATTTAAAAATACCTTTCAAATAGCAAAGTAATCTAAAGATGAACTATTTCAGACACTGACTACTCAGAAAAATATTCCTAACAAGGCTGACCTTCAAAAGTTGTTTTTCTGTTACCCAACTATGGGTCCATTCTTTCAAAAGTATTTTCTACAATAAACAGCAGCATCCACACGCCACATACCTGATAACTTTGCAGTCTTTGCAAGTCAAATGAAGCTGAAATATATCTCGGCATTCCACACTTTCTATCAGCTGTAATGGAACCTGCAATTAAAAACATGAAGTCCCCCTTTAGTCAGAAAGGCAGCGACCCTGCAGTTCTTCAATGTGTCCAACCAAAGTGATGAGAACGCTCCACAGTGGAAAGGAGTAACCAGTGCTGCAAATTCATCTGGATCAATAATACTCAATTGATTTCCCACTGAGTGAATTCGGCTTTTCTTTGATCTCTAAATCACAGGCCTCAAGTCACCAAGAGGAGGCACCACCTCGGGAAGGACCGGAAAACAAGTCATCTTCTCAGGCATTAAGCTCATCACTCAAAGTAGTACTTTAGATGCTAGGGCGAGCTGTGATTTGTAATGCACAGAAGCTGAAGGGAACCAGAATGGTAATCCTATCTTGTCTACAGAAAAGAAATGCAGATCAAGGTGCTAGTGAGACTATACTTGTCGTTTGCCCCAAATGACAAAGTGAGTTTGTGGTTTTTCTGTCAACAAAGGAGCACCCTAAAAAAGATTGGAGGTCTGCACTGCCTGCAGGTTGCACAGGTAAGACAACAGGACAGTGACTGCTGGTCAGGCCCTCTGCTGACCCACAGGGATCAGCAGACCCACAGACCCACAGACCCACAGGGATCAAGCAGGAGGGAGCAGGCACACAGTGGTCAAAGGTCCTCCAACTGGTCTAATGTGCTTTTAGAAGACCAGCAGAGGAGCCCTTGTTTGCCACGTGAGGCTTGAGATATGACAAACTAGAATGGTTCTCTCCTTGCCAATCTGGTCAGCAGCCTCTACTGAACATAGGAGGAAATACAACAGTGAAGAGGATCAGAGAAGGGAAACAGAAGGAAATGCATCTGAACAGGGTGACAAACCCTCAAGTTAACATGAGACTCCTCCCCCATCCCTCCACTCATTCTGACTCAACCTCTGGCTTCAAAAAGCAATTTCCAAAACTTCTAAAGAGCCTGGTAGAATAAATGTGGATATTCCCTTTCCTTGGAAAGGGACAGACCACTGTCTCTCACATTGTCTCGCTAGCCAAACTGTGGCTCTGCGAGTTGCAAGCAGCATTCAAACAACCCATGTTTAGCAGCAGAGAGGGAGGCAGTCTCCTCCAGCACAGACAGAACAGGGAGCGCTGCCTGCACATGGGGCCTCATGTCAGCTAAGCCAGTTTCAGAAACCCTGTCCCACCACGCAGTTGCCAGACACAGCAAAGAACGCTAAGAACAAGGAGGGGGGACCAAAAAAAAGCCCAGTGCTGGACGTCTGGGACAAAGAAACAGAAACTGGGGCCAGGATTTAAAAAAGGGAAGAAAGCAAAACTGTAATACTCAGGTAGTGGCTGGGAGTTTCCACCTCAGGACCAGAGCCTTCTTGCTTAGTTCTAAGTCTACAATCTACAAAATTCCCTTACTTGTAATGGGATGGGGAGTAAGAGAAACACTATGAAATCTTGCCTGGGTTCTGAGACAAAAAGAGCACTGGCTCTGTGTTTAAGTCCTTAACCCCAAGGTGCTATGAGAAGCTGCAGCTGATGCGGCTAAACATTCTTTCAAGACCTGTATATCTAAGAAGGAAAACAACAACTACAATAATATATCAGTAGGGATAAACTGTAAAGGAGGAATAGATTAAGAAGAGGACACTGATTTATTCTCAGGTCAGTCCTTTACGTGCCCTGTAATAAACTCTCATATTGTTTTTTTTTTTCTTTTTTTTTATGCATCCCTCTCTCCCTTCTCCAACCCTCCCACCTTTTAAAAAAAGTGACTCCCTGGCTGACAATTAAGAAGCCTGAGTTCTAATATCAATTTTCTAAAATTTCACCAACTAAAATTTGCCTGCTTCCAGCTTTCCTTGGACAAGCTTCCCACCTTCCCACCTTCCTATATGCCACCAGCCTCTGCTTTCTGAACCTCAGATGGTCACAACTTAGGAATTCCAGTCACAGGTAATGGGAAGAATCCGGGGTGCAGTGAGAGTGAGCTTTACAAATCCACATGGAGAAGCTGCTCTCTCAGCAGTCACCTGCCTCTCAGGTCCCCTTCATCGCTTGAAAACCAACTAATGTTATTAGCAGCTGTTGCAGAGAGTGGCCCAGCCTGTGCTACCTTGCTACAAAGAACAAGTAAGTTTTCTCTCTCCTGCTGGACCAGAGACCAAGGGCCTGTGCCCAGACTTTCAGAATAAGAATCAAACATCTCAAAGCATGCAAAATATGCGCTACCTAAAATACATTTGATATACAAATTTACATGTATTTTAACATCACAAATTTAAGGAAGAAGAATAAAAATGCTGGTTGCTAATATGCAGATATTAGCAGGTCACCAGAAACCACCATATGTATTCAAGTCCCAGATACGGAAAACAGACGATTGTAATACTCACACAGATTGTTACATGCAGGGAAATTTAGCATGCAGCAAGAACAGGAACATATAGAAGAGAAACGCCTGATTTTATGTCAAATGAACATTTCCCTTCTTCTTCTCCTTCCTACCTCAATGATCCCCCCTTCAATGCTTCCTCCACTGGCATTCTTTTCCTTATCTAGCCAACCAAAACATACTAAGTTTCTCTACATTTTTTAAGGTTTACTCCACTGCTTTAGGTTTCTCAACTTTTCTCACATACGTAGAGGATCTCTCACCATTTCTGTAACTAGACATACTCAGTATCCAACCTCATAAGCAAATAATTACAGATTCAAGAGCCAGACCACTTTACAGCCCAGGAAGGTCAGCCACTACACTACAAGCTAGTGGCCAAGTCAGGGCCAGAATCCACGTCTGTCCTCCAGCCCAGGCTCCTTCCATTATATATGTGCGCCTTTCTTCCTCCAAGCTTGCCCTTGCCTTGTGTCTGAGCTCGACTTTAGCTTTTCTTTCACAAGGTTTCTCCACCAGGGATCTTCAAGAAGCAAACAGAATTTAAACCAAGATTCTTTAGATGCAATTCTATCCATGGAAGAGTAGTAAGAAACCTCAAGTCACATTCAAATCCTCTCTAGCCCACTGATTCAAGTGTTTTGTAGCTACTCATTTTCTTTTTGCACTTTTGTCCTCTGCCTTCTACCTGCCAAGTAGTTCTATCTCCCTTTACAGTGCTTTTTCCTTATAAACTTCACCAAACTCATGCTCAAAACAATGCATAAAACACACTCAGTGCTGTTAATCAGTTGCTCAAAAGGCCAGAAGTTACATCATGAACACCAGAACTCATAAGAGCATCAATCCAAGAAAAGCAGAAGAGCAGCAGTTAAAGAATTTAACAGACATGCACAGTTATTAAAGATCCACAGTACTGTCTCATTCTTGGGGGGGGGGGGGGTGTGTGTGTGTGTGTGTGTGTGTGTGTGTGTGTGTGTGTGTGCCCATGCACACATGCGCATGTGTATTGTTTCTAAGCACCAGAATTTAAAAATGGGATAATTTCCATCTTTTAAAAACAAATGCCCTTTTTATAGCCCGAATGGGAAGTACTAATCTTCTATACACACTTGAAGTAAAAATGGCAGTAACTGAGTGAACATAAAGCAAGTAATGATTCTAAACCTAAAATCTGTAATAAAAACACAAACATTTTGTTGCTCATCTTTGATATTTACAAGCTACTCTTCTAGCACTGGTTTCATATGCTTCTGCTGGGATATGAATGCTAAGGCAAAAGTGTACTCAGTGTTAATTAACCTCTTACCGATGGTTGGGGAATAAAGATTTTTGCTGTACTACAGTTAGACAATGGACACATGTGGGGAAAATGCTAAGAACAGTGTTCCAGCTGCTACACTTCTACCTTTTCCCTAAGCATTAACAGACCAGCCTAGAAACAGAAGTTTTAATGTCCTTTTAAATACTAATGTTGATTTTACAAATGATTCCTAGTTGAAATTCAGTATATATTTTTTAAAGGTCACAATTCCATCTGCTTATATATAAGCTGTGGGGCTTTATCCTCACCCCACAAATTGTTCTCATTATAGGGTACCACTAGAACGTGGTCTAGTAAGAGCGAAGGGACTCATGCAGAGAAGACACATTTTGCTGATTTGCAGGGTGAGCATCTGACATTCAAAACCAATTTGTTCCAAGCACATGTGCAAAAACCGCCTAGGTTTCTCATGCTACTTACTGGGATTTCAGAAGCAGTAGATTGAGAGGCGGTCTATTGAATTACACAACAAAAACTGTTTTAAACTTTCATGAATTCCACTTGAACACTTACTTGTTTATAAATTAGCGGAGCATCAAAGTAATATACCTGTATATACTCGTACGTTAAACTATAGTTTGGGCAAAGCACAGAATGAAAGCGATTCATGACCTTAAATGTTACTAACCAATTCTACTACAGAGTTCTTTACCCTAGGAATTGGAGACTTGATATCCAGTGAATGTGTGTGGATTAAAGTAATGATGTTTATGGTACCTAAGTCTACAGACACATTTCACTCAATGTGCTGTAAAATTAAGAGAATGTTTATGTGATGAATAGTAACTAGACTTACAGTGTTTAGAACTGTGTGTGCAAATGCAGTGTGTGCAAATATCAAATTACAATGTTGTACCCCTGAAAGACATGTAATCTTGTATACCAGTTTTATAATAAAAAAAATTTTAAGGAGAATATATGATATCAGGTAGCTATTTAAAACTTGATGGTAAGTTATTTTCTAAGGTGCTAAATGTATTGATTTAAAAGTATACAAAAAGAGGCAAACTGGGGCATGCCACAATATATATTGGCACATTTGGGCTTTGATGGTTGAATTATGTTTTATTTAGACTTAACCTTTAAAAGGGATTTGTTGATCTCACATATTTTACTGAAATACTTATCTGCTGAGGGAGGAGAAGGAGAGAGAGACCAATTCTCTAGTCTCCATCCAAGACCTAGTGCAGGAGGAGCCACTGTTTCCTGGAGGAACCACAGGTTTTAGGAACCATAGCACTAACTCTGATGCGATTAATTTATTTGTATGGAGAGGTCCTAGTGGGTCTCAATCTGAAATGTTTAAAGTCACCGTGATGCCCAAACACTTTTGCACAACCATCTTTCTGTGCAAAGTCATTATCTTGGGCATTTTAAGGGACATGTAGGCTCTATGCTTTAGAGGGTTATAAGGCTAACTGAGAAAACACTTTTAGGTGAGGAAATGGGTCAAAAGTAAATGGGTTAAGTTTTTTTAAGCATTATATTTCAATCACAAAGGGGGACCAACAATTCCAGTAAACAACCTACTATACAGCTACTATTAGAGATGATGACAGGCCTATTCACGCAGATATGTTGTTTTACAATGAGCTTTAAACCTAAAAGGAGTTTTAAAATACAGTATATTTAAAATGTTCTAATACTCATTTCAAACCCATATTAACTTCAACTCACTTAATATTTACTGAATATCATGGCACCAGGAGACATGCTCGATTCTGAAGATACAAAGACGAATAACCAAAAAATTACGTATCTGGTAAATGTTGTAAAGGTGTGTTCAAGATACAGAAGAAGCCAGAGGAGTATAATAAACTGCCAGGGAGGGAACTGGGACTGAGAAAGGCTTCACAAAAGAAGTTATCATCTAAATTAGGTTTTGACAGAAAAGAGAAGTTCCCTGGGCAGAAAAGAAGAAAGAGAACTCAGAAGTGTGAGATACAGCTGAATAGTCCAAGGAGGGTAGTTTTATTAACACCAAAGGGAGAAGAGAGAAAAGAAGGAGGGAAACAGACAGAAAAGCTGGCAGGGATCAAGGATCACACACCACTTAGCCTGACACCATGCTAAGTAATTTCATCTTAAAAATAGTACAGAAACACTGAAGGGCTTTAGGCTGGTGAATGACATGATCAGATCCATGTTTTCTCTCCAACACACCCTACTCCCCAATAGATTTACAAATAGATTCTAAAATACTTCACCATAAACCAATAAGCTGAGAAATAGGGGACTGTGTTGGAAAATGCAATGATATAAAACTATATCATCCCCACATACAATTTAAGTACAATTTCATTGATTCCAGGCACTTAAATACAATTTACACACAAAATTAAATAGGACAACTCTACTAATTACAGCAGCCCCCCGCCCCCATTTATCCATGGGGATATGTTCCAAGACCCCCAGTGGATGCCTAAAACCATAGATAGTTCCGAACCCTATATATACTATGATTTTTCCTATACATACAGTAGTCCCCCTCCCGCGATTTCAGTTAACCACAGTCAACAGTGGCAAGAAAATATTAAATGGAAAATTCCAGAAATAAACAATTCATAAGTTTTAAATTGCGTGCTGTTCTGAGTTGCATGATGAAATCTCATGCCGTCCTGCTCTGTCCCGCCGGGGATGTGAATCATCCCTTTGCCTGGCATCTCCACACTGTACACACTGCCTGCCCATTAGCCACTTAGTAGCCCCTCGGTTATCAGACTGACCATGTCACTATCACAGTACTTAGGGCCTCAATGCCATTCACATAACTTTCCTTACAGTATATTGTTTACTATTAGTTATTTTAATCTCTTACTGTGCCCAATTTATAAGTTAAACGTTATCATAGGTATGTATGTATAGGAAAAAACGTAGTATATATAGGATTCAGTGATATCCACAATTTCAGGCATCCACTGGAAGCCTCATCACATACCCCTTGCAAACAAGGCGGGGAGCACTGTACATACCTTTTCACTTAAAGGAAGCACTTTATGGCTTCTCTTTGGCATATGTGAATTGCCAGCATCACTATTCTTGCACTTTGGGGCCATCAGGGATGGCGTGTGATTTCATCACACTACTCAGAACAGTGCGAAACTTAAAACTTATGAATTACTTCTGGAATTTTCCATTTGATATTTTTGGACCACAACTGATCACAGCTAACTGAACTGCAGACACAGGGAGACTAGTGTATTACTGTCATTACTTTCACAGTAGCTGGTGGGAATTTCTGGTTGCTGGGATTTCACAGATGTTTCTGTCCGGTCCCCTCCTATCACGACCACTCAATTCCAAACGGACACTTCTGAACAGTGCTATATGGAATGAAAGCACATCATGTCTCTTTCCTTGATGAATCCAATGAGTATTTTTAGCTGATGGACAGAAAACTAACATAATAGCTATGATCGTAGCCCAAATCTAGACGCCAGAGAAATTCAGGCCACAATGGCTCCTGGACATATATACTTAACTACAAAGTATAATAATAAATACTACATAAATAATAAAAGCCGACTACAAAGAAAATGGCAGCCATTTGAGTCTTTTGAGAAAGAAAAGAATGTGATGAAGGAGTTGGGCATCTTTTGGACTGATAAATAAAATGAACTTAAGTGACAGATTTCAAAGAATCCCAAATGAACCCCAAAACACAATCTGAATGAAAGTATAGTCCTGAGCTTTTATAAGTGTCATAACACGCTTCTCTGTGCTAGAAACAAAGTGCAGAAAGGCACAATGCTGGCAAGTGGAGAAAGGAGAAGGCATTCATTTGGTGGAAGTAACACCGCATTTACTTCTTGCGCGTTTGTGGTGAAAGGCTCATTAACTGAAAACTATTAATAATGGCGGTGCACTGGAAGAACCAGTTTACTGAGAGTATCCTTCTAACTGAAGAGGGTAAATGCACTCCTGAGAACTGACAGCCTTCCTTTTTTCAGTAGTACATAGTCCATTACGCAAATAAACACTGTACTTAACATCTACATGCGTACTTACATCACTAAGAAGCCATGAGAGTTACCTTCATCCTGTAATGATAGTCTGCACTGAGCTCAACGTACATCTCATCATTTGACATTAAGGTCCAGGAAATTATCTCAACTGAGGCAGTAGTAACTACTAAAGATCGAGGAATAAAAGTCTATGTATATAGCCTCTGAACCCTTATAAAGTTTAATGATACAGCATTACTTAATGCAAATCACTCAGTATTGCTAAACAATGGACACCTCAGCTGACAACTACATGCATCATTTTAAGTCAAGCGTAAGACCTGCTTGCTAACCTCGTGTCCCGAGTGCTACATCAAGTGAGATAAAAGCAGAGCACAGTGTTTTCACACCCAACCCTGTATAACAATCCTCTCTGAGAACATCAACAAGTTTTTTTACTTCCTTTCTCCATCTACTTGAGTGGGAGAACAATACGTAATCACTTACATTAACAAGAGACTCCTTGAACTTGATGTGAAGTCTGTAATTAGAAAGAGCAATGATGGCATCCTCAGCACGACCCACATACTCTGTGCTTTCTCCATGAAGTTCAAGGAAAGGAACCTTCAAAATGGAAGAAGAAACCCTTCAGAGTTCTGAAGCAGTAAAATAAATTCTTCAAACACAAGTCAGGTGAATGATAAATCCACTGACACTAAAACTTAAAACATAATATGTAAGTGGGTAAGGACCGAAAGAGGATGGGTTTATACTTACATAATTCAAATACACCTAGTTATTCAAATTCTAGACTACTGAAGGAATGACACAGAGATGATCATCTCAAACAGTGACTTCTCAGGAAATAAGTCTTTCTAAAAGGAGAGATGTTTTCCAGATTGCATTTCTATTTATGTGCATGGTTTAGGAAAAGATATATATTATATAGTATGTATTACTTCAAACCATTAGCTGTGCTACATTATTACTATGATGCTAAATACTATTTTACAATCAAAAGTGGCCTGTAATTACCTGAAGATTCTCATCCTCCCGGATCAGCTGCTTCCTTGGAAAGATCTGATTGGCCTGGATGCACTCAAGGCTATGCCGAGTCTCTTCATCCTGAAAAAACCCCAAAACCTTTAAGTAATTTCAAAGCTCCTAGTCATCCATATTTAGTTTGCCTGCCATGTTTATTAGTGTAATCACGATGAGAGTCCAGTGACCAAGGTGAACAGGCAGAAAACTCAAGAAAAAAATATTCATCCTCAAGTCTTCCATCTAATATATTAAGGAACCTATAATCAGAGAATACACTGATGTCAAAAAAAAAAAAAGATTATGAATATTTATATTAAACACTAGTAAGTTGTTAGTACATTTCTTGTAAGAGAAACCAAGATATGGTGGTTTTGTTTTCTCTTTAATTTATAACCTTAAATTCTTATTTTTTGAAACATACATTCTGAATTATTTAAGAATAAAATGATATGATGTCTGGAATTTGCTTCAAAATAACTGGAGAGGGAAAGGTAAGGAGAACGTGAGTGGGGCATAAATGAAATAGGATTGTCCATGACGGATAATGGATGAAACTGGGTAAGTGGGGGTTCACTACACCATCGTGTCTACTTTGGTTATATATGAAATTTTTATAATAGAAAGTTTTGTGTTTTTTTAATGTAAGCTTAACTGAATTTCTCAAAATGAAAACATGTGTGAACCACCATCCCTAGTTCAATATGTCTTATAATACAAAATAGATTTCTATTAAAGCAATTTCAAAAGCAGCAGCAATAAATTTTAATCTAAATGGCACATGAATTGAACTAATCATAACTTAGTATAAAAAAGTAGTCTTTTACATAATGACTTTTTATGGTACAGGAAGACAGGTGAGAAAAGCAATATATTGGAAAGTACGAGTATAAATTATGATGGAATCTATTTACATAGCAAACTTTGTAAGAGCAAAAGCCGTATCATGCTCAACTGACAGGACTAAGAATTATAACCATTAGTGGATATTTCTGCATATGCTACTTATCAAAATTCTAAGAATTCTTTACATCTCCCCAAAGAGAGAAAAAAAAATCCTACCTATAAATAACACTTAAGGTTTTACCCAAGAGCAGTCTTAATCATAAAATCATAATATTAGTAACTCTACTCTGTAGTTCTCAAAGTGAGGTCTACAGATCCTGAGACCCTTTCAGGGGCTCTATAAGGTCAAAACCACCTTCACAATAATAGTAAGACATTGTTTGCTTTTTTTCACTATATTGACACTTGTACTAACAATGCAAAAAGAACTGGTGGATAAAACTGCTGACACCTTAGTATAATCAAGGCACCAATTTCACTTAGCAAGTTCTTGATAGAGCAAGGGGAAAAAATGATAAATTTTATTAAATCTTGAACCTTAACTGAAGTCTTTTTTTATATCAGAAATATACATGAAACACTCCTGTTGCACACTAAAGTATTATGGTTATCTCAAGGTAAAGCACTTGTGCAACTGTTTCAGCTACAATGTACTAACCACTTTTTTCACTAAGTACCATTTAAAATTTTTCTTACTTTTTCCATTACAGTTGACATACAATATATTAGTTTCAGATGTATAACATAATGATTAGCCATTTATGTAACTTACAAAGTGCTCAACCTGATAAGTCTAGTGCCCATCTGACAGCATACATAGTTATTACAATATTACTGACTGTACTCCCTATGCTGTATTTTAAATCCTCATGACTCTTTTTATGCTCGGTAATTTATACTTCTTAATCCGTTTAGGCATAATTTTTAAATGAAAGAACAACTGACAGACACAGTAATTCAGATGTAAGCATCTGGCAGATGTTTTCTCCAAATGACATTATTAGTTGCCAATGATAAAGCTTTTATTGGAAAATTAGAATTTTGGAAAACCTGCCATCTGCCACCATGAACTTAAGCTTCCCAATACTTAAGATTTTTTTGAGATCAGTGGTGATATTAAAATGTGATTTTTGAAAGAAATTATATAGTGAAATATGTCTATATTTGGAAGATCTACTTTACTCGATGAGCGAGCCATTATTTTCAAAATGACCAATGCATGACGTTACGAAATCATTCATGGAAAAAAGATCCATTTGAAGTGCAAGACAGACCAATGGCTGTAATGTAATAGAATATAAAAATAGAATATTAAAAAAATATATGGTTTCAGGTTCCACATTGCAACTAACCTTTAAAGAACTATTGCATATCAACTTTTGGTGTAGTATAAAGATGAATATACACAAATCCCTGAAAAAAACTATTAAAATACACTTCCCTTTTCTAACTTATCTGTACAAGGCTGGATTTACTACTTCATATATTTCAAACAACATATTGTAACAAATGGAATGCAGAAGTAGATACGAGAATCTAGCTATCATCTATTAAGCCAAACATTAAAGAGATCTGTAAAACTATAAAATGATGCCACATTACACTAATTTTTTTAGCCAAGGAAATAGTTACTTTTATCAAAAATGTTATTTTTGTTAACATTTAACAGGTTTGTTATTTTTAAACGAACTTACGAACATTTTAAAGATTTTTTTCCATTTTAATTTCTAACATAGTAAATATAGACAACATACCCCACAAAAACAAAAGCTCTTTGGGGTCCTCAGTAAGTTAAAACTATAAAAAGAGGTCCTTACAACAAAGAGCCGGAGTACCGCTGCTCTACTGCACTCCAATAGTAAACACCGATCGATGAAAGCTGTATCCTTTGAAGTCAAGCTTTCTCTAAAACCATTCTCCTACGGCTAATCTACGACAGGAAGAACCACACAGTGATTGAATAACAATCACTCAGCCATCTACAACCCATAAAACCAGCATCTTTTACTAGCTGACTGGGCTCATTCCTTCCCCTGTAAGGGGCCATTTTATCTTGAGGCAAAAGCTTTCTGAGGGCCTTTTTAAAAGTTTGATATCTAAAATGTAGAAAGAAATTAGTGGCTTCAAATAAAATTGTAACAATTTTATAAATGGCTCATAAAATGCTACAAACGTTACAAAACTTTATTCATTACTAAATAGAGACTTTTGTTATATTTGAAAACAAATGGTATGTGAATGTCACTTCCCTAGGAGTGCTAGGTATTCACGATGATTGTCAACAAACTGTAGCTGATAATCAAATAATTTCAAAAGCAAAAGTAGAAAAACCTATTCAGTTTTTTATAGCAAAAAGAAAAGTTTAATGAAGTTGGTGTATCTTAGAGATGACTTGGCTTCGAGCCTCCAAAAATATAATTACAATTACCTAGGGTATAAAAGGTTTGTAAAATGTTGTAAAATGTCTCCACTCCTATAAACATCAAATAACTTGTTAGAAGAAGAGTTTTATGTCAATTTGTTCCATTTTATCCCTGCTAAACAAACACACAAAGACTTTCACAGCCAAAAGCTTTTCTGAGAGAAAGGGTATATTGAGCCATATGCCAGGAAAGGACCAAGTCTCAGGGCATGAAGTTTAAATCACCGGCGGCAGCAGCACTAGGTAGACAAGGCAACATGCTCGCCATCCTGGAGTTGACTGGCACTTAAAATACATTATGTTTTGGGAAAGAAAGACATAAGTTTGTTTTGAAAGAACTGACACTGGATACAGATATGGGGGGCTGGGGGTAGGAAAAGGTGAAGCAGGGCAGTTCTATGGCAGGTGTACTGTCTGTAAATAAGAAATATTTTCTACTTTTGATTGGTGACAGGCAACAGTCCTGAAAGCTCAAGCAGGATGCTATGGCATCTGGTGGTCCACCAACTGACACCTGGAAGTTGATTCAAAGCTCTAACTTCCATTCAAGAATGTGAGCAGTCTTGCTAGTTGGCCCACAGCTATCATTAACTGGTTAACTATCTCTCTCACTCTCAGGCTGCTGTAATTTAAAACATCGCAGAATTTTTCTTTTGTCGTTCCTTTCCACTCATTTCCTGAGTTTTGTGACTGCGGGAAGGAATAATAAGGGACACAGTCATATTTGAAAAGTACTCGTTTTTTTTGTGTTAGTTTTCTCTACAATCAGTTCTATTTCCATCCTTAAGAAGTAGCTCTTGACTTACTAAAAGAACACTGATTATTTACACTTAGAACTAAAGAGAAAAGATATGAGGAATCTTCAATTTAGGAAGATTTTTCTCATAAACCAATAGAGGACAGGTAGAAAATGCTAGAAAACATTAAAGCACCCTTTTAAAAATTATTACATAAGGTACACTGTAAATATGCCTCTCAGCATCACATTAACTTTTTATCTCACATGAATGTATAAGGCCTAAAGTTTTGTTCTCTTCAGTAGAATTTTACAGAGGTACCCATTATTTCTTTAAGTGACTCCTAGTTTTTTACTGCCCTTTAAATAGCACAGAAGTGAAATAATGTAACAGGCTTAAAAAAAGAAAGCAAGAGATGTTATCTACCATTTCCTTCTTGCTGGCTCATTCAGTGGAGTGCTAATCCAGACCAATGTATACAACCAAAGTAGCTACTGAAAACTGAAAATGCAATGAATGGTTTTTAACATAAGAGAACTGAAAATCAGACCAGCAATACAAGAGTATGAAACAATAATTTTTCAAAGTCCAATAAAATAAACGTTCTTTTTCAAGACTGCCTCAGTTCGCAGTACCTGTAAAGGCTTCAGAACTCACTTTCCCCCCTTATACATAAAAATGCATTTAATCCCAAAGGACTTAATTAACATTAGGACAAACTACTCATTGACTTTCAAGAAGAATGGTGCTTTAAAAAACATTATTTGGCTAAACATAAGTTGAATTAACTGCCTAATTTATTATAGTTTCTGAATTTCACAGGTAAAAAAGGAGGCCAAACTTGAGATGGTTGATAGAGTAAGGAGTTGGAAGGAGACAAAGGGAAGTAATAAACTGGCAAGTGTTGGCCTGATAAGAGGCTTGGAAACAAATTTCTCCTAGGCTATAAACAGTCATTTACTAGCACTAGAGAGAATGTATTCCATATGGAGGACTTCCTGGTATTGCTGAGGAACACAGGTATTGTGGAATCGGGCACTTTTTAGTCTCCATCAGCTCCATAAGGTCAATAGAGTCACCTACAAAAATCTTGTGAAGGGACCAGTCAACACAGTTCCAGGCTAGTTTCTGCTATTGGCTAAACTATGCTGATAAAGAGAGGTAAGTCGATACCTCAGAGGGGAAGTCAACACTAGAGATATATATTTAAGGAACTTGGGGAGCAGAGACTGTTGGTAAGTCAAAATGCCTATTAACTAAATTCAAATATAGCACCCCAAGATAAAAAAAACAACTCTACTCCTAAGAATGAAATGTGTGTAGGAACACTTACCAAAATGGAAAAGTGAAAGTAATTATGAGTCCCATCGTTAATTCCAGTCACTATATTCTTAAGACTGGTATTCGAAAGCCATCAAAAATACAATTTCCCTTGTGATAATGCTGGAGATTTGCTTCAAAATAATCCAAAAAGGTGAGGGTAAGGAAGTCAGAAGAAAACAAGTATGGCCATGAATTGATGATTACTTCTGCTGACTGATATATATGCTCATATATATGAGTTCATTATACTAGTCTCCCTTTGTAGAGCTTGCGATTGTCCATGACATGACATGAAAACATACTTTCCTACTGTGTTTCGCCGAAAATAAGACCTAGCCGGACAATCAGCTCTAATGCGTCTTTTGGACCAAAAATTAATATAAGACCCGGTCTTATTTTACTATAAGACCAAATCTTACATAATATAAGACCCAGTCTTATTTTACTATAATATAAGACCGGGTCTTATATAATATAAATATAATGTCTTTTGCTCCAAAAGACATATTAGAGCTGATTGTCCCGCTAGGTCTTATTTTCAGGTAAATGCGGTAAATGCTAAAACAACAGAATATATTAAAATTCATGTTAATTAAATTGATAGTTCAACAACTTGCAAAATGTTATATATAGTAAAATGAACATTAGGAACCAATGAATCAACCATGGATAAATGTTTAATTCATTTAGAAATTAGATTAAAAAGAAACTTCATCACGTTTTAACTCCAACTACATAAACTATACATATGGACATTGGGCTAGTTAGAAATGAATACAACCATGGGTTCTGGTGGTAGAATTGTAAATGAGTATTTGTAAAAACCTGTTATAATGCTGGTTTATGAAAAATAAAAAACACTTTTCTGAAGATACATGGCTATACTGCTCCCCAACTACAGCACCAAGAAGCATCTCCAGAGCCCATCAAGAAGGCTGCCCGCAGGGCACCACAGAGACCGCAGCGCACCCAGACGTGGAGCGCACGGGTGCTAGCTATGTGGTACACAATGAAGGACGAGCTCTCAGTACAGGCAGAGCGGCTTTCATCCGCTCATCACTTGCTATTCATTACCACTGGCATATATACCACATAAATATGAGGCATACATTTTTCAATTCATTAAAAACTCTGTGGGAAAGGCCATAAAATAAAATATAGTCTAGAGAAATAACATTAAAAGTTCATCAGTGTTTGGGTCTACAATACACAGTTATGTCCATAAACGAAGAAAAAATTGGCCCAGCTTGAGATGAAAGCAGTTACCTTTCTCCTCCTTTTAATATGACGTTTCTACACAACTAGTTTTTCTGTTTTAGTTTGTTTTTAATTTTGAAAAGCATTTTCCACCCATGTCCCTAATGAAGCTTGAAATTAACATGGCCTTTTCAATTCCTTCTTTGTGCACCAGCATGAAACAGAGTTTGCATCTAGGAAACATCACAAGGTAGAAAGAAGCAGGGCAATATTACAGAGGACCATTCTTTTTTAAGCCTTAAAGCGCTATTTATGTATTCTCAGGATAGAAATATTGCTGGCTCATTGTTCCATCTTCTCTGCCTGGACTGGGCCTGGGCCCTAAAGGGCCCTCAAGTCACTAAAATGTCCTCGATATAATCTTTTTAGTCAAAGACGTAGGCAGGGTGTGCAGAGCTGCCCTCACT
This sequence comes from Rhinolophus sinicus, assembly GCF_057876585.1. NCBI lineage: Eukaryota > Metazoa > Chordata > Mammalia > Chiroptera > Rhinolophidae > Rhinolophus > Rhinolophus sinicus. The sequence continues at coordinate 21,897,953 of NC_142509.1, forward strand.
TTCCTTGGGATAAAAATACTGCCTTAAATAGAACGGGGAAGGTAGGAAATTGCTTCTATCCAGAAAGGTAAATTCATAGATTATGTGTATGACCATATCATAATTCTCATACACATACACACACACACACACACACACACACACACACACACACACAGTTTTCAGTACATCTTGCTTCCTAGAAAAGGAATAAGAAACCTGGAGTCCAAAAATCATGGGTCTTGACTCCACTTACTATCTGACTAAAAAGAGACAGTATCTAACTCACAGAATTAAAGTTAATAAAATGAAATGGGTCTAATACACTAGAATACTCCATTACTACTAAGTAAATAATTAAAGAAAGGAGACAAGAAAAAAGCTATGGGAAAGGAAAAGTAAAATGACTTCTTACAAGAACAAAAATGGCGAACTATGGATGTATTAATGTTCGCTTAATTTTAAGGATAGAGTTCAATTCCAATTTTCTCGTTATTTGCTTGTACTTACCATGACAGGAGGCCCAGATTAGGAGGAGAGATCCCGTCCCTTCCACAGTGTCTGCCAAAGCTTTTCTTTCTTTTACGCTTGGATCTTTAAAAAAAAAAAAAAAAAAAAAGGGGACAAAATTGGCAATTTCCCCCCTACTTGGCCACACTCTAATTAAAGGAACTGCATATACACAGACCCAAAAACCTGACCAGAGTCAGCCAAGAAAATGTTTATTACCCAGCCAATTCACACTAGTCAAATCCAAACTCCATAGTCCTTTGTGAAAATCCTCTCAGTCCTAACTTATTTGGGCAAAAATGGAACAAAGGCTCATGTTCCTAACGTTGATAGTAATAGAAAAGTGTCATGAACCTTGGATGAAAGTAATAAAGCAATGATAATTAAAACCAACCTGCAAGCACAAAACCAATATTCCTGTAATATCACAGGATGTTTTATCTGTAAATTCCAAATGGATTCTCCCTACCTACGGGAATCACACTGGCTTAATAAGCAAAATATGAAAAAATTGCCTCATTGCCCCAATATTCTATGCTCATCTGAAATTTCACATAAACTGTGCTGATAATACCTTTTCCAGGTTTTTAAAACAACAAAAGGGGTGGGGGAATAATACCCGACTAGAAGTGCAAAGACAGGCTACTAAGCGCTTGATGATCTTTAAGAAGTTGCTTTAAAAAAAAAAAAAAAAAATAGGTTAATTCCACGCAAAGCCAGCATTTCTGGTTTGCTAAACTTCCATGAATACAGGATATTTTGGGGAGTCTGGGATTCAACACTCAAAGTAAACTCTTTCAGAGCAGTGTAAGTGAGAGGCTATAGAACATCAAAGAAGCAGCAGGGCCCCGAACATGTGGAGCCTTGTGCAGCTGTGAGCAGAGGGTGGCCTGACATAACTTACTATAAAGAATGGCTCTGGCTGTTGGGTGGAAATAGACCAGATTGTTGGGGGAAGAAGCAGAAAGACCAGTTAGAAGGCAATAATCACTACATAGTAGTAGTGATGGAAATGGTAGGATATTGCTGGATTCTGGATATACATTGAAATGACCACATAGCATTTGAGCTAATGAATTAGAAAAGAGGAAAAGAGAGAAGTCAAACTTTTTGGCCTCAGCAATTGGAAGAAAGGACTCCCATTTACTGATGATGGAAGACCAGTAAAAAGAAATGGATTCCCTCCTTTATGCAGAAGTACAGGAGGGGGAACAGGGAATCAGAGGTTCCATTTTAGACATGTTAAGATGGCCATGAGATATCCAATTGACGATACCATGAAGAGAGTTGAATAAATCAGCCTGGAAATGAAGATGGAAGCTAGCAATATTAACATGAATGTGAGAGACAGAAGTATGTGGATGGCATTAAAGCCAGTTAATTCGGGAGCAAGTACAGAAGACCAACGACAGTAGTTGGGGATACTCCATTGTTTAGAGGATGGAAGTCTGAGGAAGAACTAAGTGGTTCAGTAACAAACCAGAGTCATCATTCTCACCATTCTTCAAACCCAAAACAAACCTTGGTGATCTGACCTAGCTCGAGAATACCAATTAGCATAAAATTATCTCATTTATTATTTCAATAAATATTTATTCAATACCTATTATATTCCAGGCACTGTTCTACATTTAAAGGAACAAAAAGTCATGGAACTTAATTTTACTAAGAAACACCTACTAGGTAAATCTAAAAAAAAAGAAAAAATTGTCCTAATGTTTTGCAAAAGGTATGTGGTTTAGAATTGTGTTTCTAATTACAGTATCATACACATTCGAACTGTTATATCTTAAACAACTTAAATAGAAGTGAATTTAATATGTTTTGCAAAACAGAGAACTCAAAATGCAATTCCAGTGATGAGGATATTTATGTCAACAATGTGGAGACTTGAAACACTCACACATTGTTGGTCGGAATGTAAAATGGTACAACCCCTGTGGAAGTTTGCCAATTCTTTAAAAATTACACAGTCACCATATGAGCTATCAATTCCACTCCAGGGTATATCCAAGAAAACTGAAAACATGTCCACACAAATGTTCGCAGCAGCATTATTCGTAATAGCCAAAATGTAAAAAAACCACCCAAATGTTCAAATCCAATGTCCATCAACTGATGAATGAATAAACAAAATGTGGCATATCCATACAATGGAATATTATTCAGCAGTAAAATGGACTAAAATACTGATGCATGACACAACATGGGTGAACTATGAAAACACTATGCTAAGTGAAAGAAGTCAGGCACAAAAGATAACATATTGTACAATTCCATTTATGTGAAATGTCCAGAATAGGTAAATCCACAGAGATAGAAAGTAGATTAGTGGTTGTCAGTGGTTAGGCTAAGGAAAAAATATGGAGTAACTGTTCATGGGTATAGGGTATCTTTGCAGGGTGACAAAAATGTTCTGGAAATACATAATGGTGGTGTTTAGTACATTATATACACACCGTATTTCCCCCAAAATGAGACCTAACTGGAAAATAAGCCCTAGCATGATTTTTCAGGATTCTCGTAATACAAGCCCTACCCCCAAAATAAGGCCCAGTTAAGATCGTCAGCCAGATGGACACATTTAGTATGTCCGTTGCAACACATGACGGATGTATTCAATTATAAAAGAATAATAATATATAATTAAATATAAATATTATTGACATTAATACTTAAAATAAATGATAATATAAATTATAATTATTTGTAAATACCCAAGCAGGCGCCTATGGACGAGAGGTAAATGCCTCTGTAAACAGATGAACTCGAGACTTGTCTAATGACCAATCGGAGTACAGACACAACGCACGAATAACGTGCGCACCTGATAACGAACGGACGTGGTTGTGTCTAATGTGAATCTTCATAATTCAATATGTCATGTGTTGTGACATACTTAATGCACTCGTGTGAAATAAAGAAACGTTTTCTGAATTTTGGTGCCTGCAATTTTTCGTCGCTTTTGTGTGGACCATCATTCTTAACTACCATTTTTGTTGCCACTCCTGTCTCGTTAAGTCTGCATTAACACTTGATTTAATGGTAGATTTAAAGGGAATAATATTTTGACCCCCAGATAAGATGAGTGCAAAAAGAAAGAACTATTCTGTAGAGTAGAAGAAAGGAATCGTGGAGGACTCCCGGGGCAAGAATCTTAAGGCTTTCTGCAAAGAGAAGAAGTTGGATCTCCGAATGGCCCAAAAATGGCGAGCAGAGTACGATAACCTCAGTCAATAGGAGAACGAGGGAAATGCTAGAAGCGCAAGTGTGGATCAGGTCGGCAACTGTATTTCCTGAGCTGGAAGACATCATCTGTGAATGGATTGCTGACAGGAGAGCAAAGGCTTTGGTTGTGTGCAGGGCTGATATTCCAGCATTTGCCCTTGCAATGGCACCACAGTAGCAATATCCCCAGAAGAACTCAAAGCATCACAACACTGGTTGGATGGCTCCCTTCAGCGACATGAACTGTCTCTAAGATCGACAACACTGTTCAAGCTGGAAGATACTGAAGTTATTAAACGTGCACTTGCATTCAAGTCTTTTGTTGATGGCATCAACTTTTCTAAATACCAACTCTCCAACATGATTGCTATGGATGAAACTGCAGTGTTTATGGGCCAAGAATCAAGCGACAATTGATCAGAGGAGAGCCTCGTCAATCTACATTCCCTCCATTCGTTACGAAAGTGCACGTGTTACCTGTATTTTGACAATTCGTCTGGATGGAAAGAAAGCCCCACCTCTAATCATCACTAAGGGCAAGAAAGATAATGTTGAACATGTTTCAGGCATTTATGTTCCTGAAACAGAAAAAGCCTGGTGCACACAAGCAGTTATAAGGAAGTGGGTCGATTTAATGCTGCCACTTGTTTTGCGAGGTGGCCAAAGAGGTCTGCTAGTCTGGGAATCAGCCAGCACTCACCGTGCTAAAGACATGAAGAATTTCCTTGCAGAGAGAAGAACAGATCAAATAATGATTCCTGCAGGAATGACTGCCTATCTCCAGACTCTTGCTATTGCAATAAACAAGCCATTCAAGGACCATTTGTGCGTGGAAATCAATAACTACATTGAAAATAGAATGGAGAGAAATCAGCGTGGAAACTTTGTGACACCTAGACTGCAAGAAGTCGTGACTTGGGTGAAGAATTCCTGGGATAAAATCACTGACAGCTGTGTTGCCAATGCACTATGAGCTACATGGACAAGAACTGCTCATTTAAGGAGAACTCTATTGCTGGACACGAGAGATTGAGGCCGATGGTTCTACAGGAAATGGAGTCACAAAAATACAAGTCGGAATTCAGGGTTTTGAGAGTTATGACAATGTTCCAGAAGAAGATGACATAACTATATTTGAATAAATGTAATTTTTGTACATTAATAAATGTAAATTGTACATAAATAAATGTAGATTGTTGTACATGAAAAAATAAGACATCCCCTGAAAATAGCCCTAATGCGTCTTTTGGAGCAAAAATTAATATAAGACCCAGTCTTATTTTTGGGGAAATACAATATTAAAACCTCCGGAAATGCATACTTCAAAAGGGTGAGTTTTATGTGATGTGAATGATAGCTCAATAAAAAAATGAATGTGAAGAGTACGAATATAATCAAACTTTTCATGAAATACTAAAGCTAATCTTACCGCAAAAAGTTATGGGGCCAATCCAGCAGCAATGAGCATTCTAATCATCTAGGCTATGTTCTCTAAACATGAGGACAGAAGGAGCCATGGCTCCTGAGAAATAGCCAATTCCCAGTCTGGAAAAGGTGATATGTAAGCTGATTCTGGAACATATTATTAAATTGGAAAGCAAGGAAAAGTATCAAAGACTACTAAGAGTATGTCAAAAAGACTAGGGAGCCAACCTGAACACACTCACTGATAATAAGTGCAATGGACTGAGTTTCAATATATTAGGTTGGTGCAAAAGTAACTGCAGTTTAAAAGGTTAAAAATAATTGCAAAAATCGCAATTACTTTTGCACCAACCCAATACTTGACTATGAGTTCATAATGATTCTCTCTTTCTCATTGGTCACCACTGGAGGATGCTAGATAACCAACTTCTTATTTTTGAAAACTGGTAAAAATAAGAGGAAAGAATTAGTATTTATCCTGCTTTTCCTATACAACCTGAACATCTGTACAATTGAGTAGTTGATGAGGGGAATATACCATCTAACACATGAAGAAGGAAAGACAGAAATAGGTATCACCATTTTACAACTGCTAATGAAATACAGGATGCGAATAATGATGTAGGCTATGGAAAACTACAGGAAAGTCACCCAAATTCTTTAAGCAAACTGCAAGACAAGAGAGAGATGGAAGGGAAACCTATAGATTAAAAGAGACTAAAGTGACATGTCAACCAACTGTCATATATAGATCTTATCTGCATCCTGATTGAAAGTATAAAAATAAGTTGAGACATTTAGGGAAATCGGACCACATACTAAATATTTGATGATATTAAGGAACTATTAATTTTCTGTATAATTGACAATGTTATTGTAGTTATGGGTGGGGTTATGTTTTTAAGTTTCTTTTACATATGTAATGGAAATACATAAAGATTAAGTGATACATCAAGGACTAAGCAGAACGAGCAAGAGTATCTATGAAACTGAATGGGCCGTGAATTGATAATTTTTGAAGCCCAATGAGATAAGTAAATGGAAATTTATTAAACTATTTTCTCTACTTTTATACACTTGAAATTTTCACATAATAGTTTTTCTTAACATAATAGTTCTTCTACCTCAAAACCCCCAGTTATTGAAGAACTAATTTAAACAGTCAACATTTTAGCTGTCAGAAAACCAGTGGTTTATATAGTAAACATATCAATATGCATTGGGTCTTTTAAGATTTTCTTTAGCAAAATTAAAAAAAAACAAAAAACTCTCACAGGCTTCACAGAGTAAGCAATCCCAACTGAAATATATTCACCTGCAGTGACACTGAACTAGAAATCAAATTCCATTTACAAAGTAAACTCTTGAACACCAGATATATCCCCATTAGCTATCTTCCCAGTCAAGTCCAATTTTTTTTCAACCTTTTTATTTTATTTATTTACTTATTTTTAAGTGTGTTTTTCCAGGACCCATCAGCTCCAAGTCAAGTAGTTGTTTCAATCTAGCTGTGGAGGGTGCAACTCACAGTGGCCCATGTGGGGATTGAACCGGCAACCTTGGTGTTATAAGCACCCCGTTCTAACCAACTGAGCTAATCGGCCGCCCCCAATTTTTTAATGAATACAGAAATACCAAGACAAAGATTTGCCACTGAGGATTAAAGTCTCAATCAATTTAAAGTCATTACCAAGAAATGACACCTTCTATTTCTACATCAAATAAAGACTCCAATATGGTGTGCTGCAACTTTAGTCAGTCAGTCCGTCAATATTAGTACGTGTTGAACCTAGTATGTGTCAGACAGTATGACATTATGCTTGTTTCTGCACTAAAGAGCTCATATTGCAGTGTGGGAGAGAGAAAAAATTGTGCTATATGTGATGAAGGACACAAACCGGACGCTGAGACAGAGACTAGGGGTAGGAGACAGGGGTACGGGAGTCCTACTTTAGAAAAGATGGTCAGAAAAGACCTCTCTGTGAGGCAAGGCAAGTTTCTGAGCTAGGGAACAAACAGCATATGCTCCTGACAGAAGAAAGACTGGCATTTCTGAAGGATTAAAAGGAGGAAAGAAGTACGGCTAAAATGTACTGAGTCAGAAAGAAGAGTGGTTCAACTTCAAGTTGAAGAAACTTTAAGAGAAAGCGTAAGAGAAAGATCATGTAAATAGTAAGGAGTATAGACTATATTCCAAGTACAACAGGGAGCCACTGACAGGTTTTAAACAGCAGAGTGACATGATTTGATTTTAAGATCATTCTGGCTACTGTGTAGTAAATGGATTAGAGAACAAAAAGAATCAAGACAGAATCAAGAATTACAAGGAGAAGGTGGCTTGATTTAGACTGGAGGCAGTACAGAATAAAAGCATAACGGTGTGAAAGGTATGCTGGAATATAACTGACAATAGGTAAAGGCCTAGACGTGGGGGCTAAGAACGATTAAAGACTTTATGATCAGGAGGGGAAACAAGAAAACATAAAAATAGTTCAAAGTAAGAGGTACTGTTTTAAGCATCTGAGGAAAGATAAACTTTCTATAGGAAGTCCAAGATCTTAAGAAAAAGCCAAGACCATGGGTAACTGCAACCAACATGAATCAAGCAGCTGCTGAGGGGCCTTATAAAAAAATCTACAAATAGCAGATATGACCAATCCTTATGAGATATTCAGCAACTGACGTGCAAAATGTGGCTCCCAGAGTGATAATTATACTATCACCACAAAAGAAAAAACTAAGCCATTACTGTTAATCTAAGAAATTTTAAAATACAGGTGTAAAAAGTAAACAATTATTCTCATACGCTGCTGATGGGAATGTTAAACAGTGCAACCTCTTTGGGAAACAGCCTGAGAGTTCCTCAAACAATTAAACATAGATACCATCTGCCCTAGCAATTCCACTCCTATGTATTTACCAGAGAGAGACAAAAACACACATCCACACAAAAACTTGAATATGCATTACTCAAAAGAGTCAAAAGGTAGAAATAACCCAAATGTCCACTGACGGCTGAATGGATAAACAAAATGTTGTATATTCAAAATAGATTATTATTAAGCCATAAAAAGAATGAAGTACTTATATACTTCAATGTGGATGAACCTTGGACATATTATGCTAAATAAAAGAAGCCAATCACAAAAGACTACATATCATATGAGTCCATTATACGAAATGTCCAGAACAGGGAAACTGATAGAGATAGAAAGTGGATTAGTGGTTACTTAAGTCTGGGGGAGATGAAAGGTAAAGGGGGTGACAGCTAAAGAGCATGAAGTTTCTTTTTGAAGTGATAAAACTCACTGTGGTGATGCTTGCACAACACCATGACTATACTGAACCACTGAACTATACACTTTAAATGGGTCGAATGTAAACTATCTGAGTTATATCTCAATAAATCTGTTATTTTTTAAGTAAGAGGGAGTTCCCTCCTCACTCATTGCTGTTCTTTACCTACATGTAAGTACAACCAATGTTAACTAATTTATAATTCTGTCCAGACACTTGTCTGTGCATATACAAAGACACAATCTACAAAAAAAGTGAGGGGGGAAGAATCATACTGTATTCATTGTTCTGTAACTTTTTTCTTCAATTAATGTATCAAATCCTTCTTGTGTCTGCCCATACTTTCAGATGGCAGTTCAGTATTCCACTATGTTATCACAAACCGCAACTTAACCATTCAATTGCTGAGACATCCAGGTTATTTACATTTTTCTTTTACAATCAAAAAAGCTGTAATAACTATCCTTGTCCATATTTCTGCGTAAGTCATTATTTCTGCAGCACTGATTCACGGAAATAAATTTACTGGTGAAAAGATACATACTTTTTTTAGAAGGATATGATTATTGCCAAAGACTACAAATACTTTTTCTTTTATTTATTAAAAATAATTATTTATTATAAATAATTCACCAATACACAGTTATCAACTTGGTAGAAGTTTTAATGTTCTGTAATTTAAAAGGTTAAAACAAAAATATGTATATGTATCATTTATGAAGCATGTTTCTACATGTACAGAAAAATGATTGTTGACAAAGTAGGAGTAAGGAGTTTGAGTTTTTATGCTTTTAGAATTACTTTACATTTGTAATTAGGAAAACAAACTTTTTTACAAAAGTTTTTAAAAAAGAAACTCAAGGGGCCGCCGGTTAGCTCAGTTGGTTAGAGCGCGGCGCTCTTAACAACGAGGTTGTTGGTTCGATCCCCACATGGGCCACTGTGAGCTGCGCCCTCTACAACTAGATTGAAACAACTACTTGACTTGGAGCTGATGGGTCCTGGAAAAACACACTTAAACAAATAGAAGTTTTAAAAAGAAAAGAAAAGAAACTCAAAATAATATTGCATAAAGAATTTTTATTTAACCTAAGACAGTGTGAAGATAATGACTTCATTCAAGAAAACAATCAAGAACATAGAGCAATGGCTCTGAGGGCAGATGAGATATAAGTCCTAAGTCTGCCATATACTAACTCTATGACCTGGAGGGCACGTCATGCTATCTCTCTGACCCTCTGTTCTTTATCTGTAAAACAAGAATAACAGCCACATCAAAGAGTTGCTAGGATTAAAAGATAATGCTTATATTGTGCTTAGTATAGTTACTGGCATATAGAAATAAGCACTTGTTAAATCATTCATTAAGTAAGATAGTCCATTACATACAAAGAATTTGGATAGGACAGTTCCCACCATTGTCCTCTTTAGATAGGATAGTTCCCACAATTGCTGTGTGTGTGTAAATATATACATGCATATGTATACATATATACACATGCACATATACGTTGTGTGCGTACATACATACACACATTACTTATTTTTGCTGAACCATTTAAAAAAGAGTTGTATATACCTAGACTATTTACCCCTTACTATTTCAGTGTATACTTCCTAAGAACAAAAATAATCTCGTATATAACCACAGCACTAGTTTTCAAATTCAGGAAATTTAACATTGATATAGCACTTTAATCCACCTTTTATATTCCAATTTGGTCAAATGACCCAATTATATCCTTTAAAACTATTTTTTTTTACCTCTACAAAGAATCCAGTCTAGGATCACATATGGGATCTAACTGTCATATCACTTTAGTCTATTTTAACCTGGAGCCCATATTATATTAATTCAAATTATATGTTTCCTGGCATCAAAATTAATTTAATAATCTCACCAAACCTAGACCATGTTTCTTCAAACAAGAATATAACGCTTTTTCATTCTGTTTTGGAAATATAAGTCTTAGATGCCTTATCTAAAATTAATAATTATTCTAAAGTTAAAAATCCATAAACATTTATGTTATCATAGCTATGTAAAAATTAAATACTGCAGAGCCAAGTAATACATGAAGATAATTCCTTCTCTAAAGGTCTAATATGTGACCTACCGGGCCAAATGAAGAATAAGATTCTTATTCCAACCATCAGAGTTAACTGATTTCTCTGTTCTTAATATACGTATGAGATTTGACAGCTGGAACCTGCAGGTTTCTCTGGGCTCCACCATCAGTACCACCCCATGGATGTGACGTCTGAGAAATTTTTACAAAAGTAAAATATCATTTAATCTTCCAGTTGAACACGGTATCTCATCTTTCAGACACTTGCTAAGAAGAAATTACTCAATTCCTCACTCAATAACTCAAACTTACACTTACAAACAATAACTCAACCAAATGAGACACTGAGCAGCCTGGACGCAAGGTCACAGATTTTATATATGTACTATGTAACTCCTTCACTACATAGAAAGATGGAAAAAAAACAATACCCAGAATCATCAAGATTATGCTAATTCCTATTAGAACCACAGAATCTGGTATTCTCCCTTACTCTAACAGCAACAACAAAAAAAACCCAAACAACAAAAATCCTTATCAAAATGAAATTAGAGTGAGAAGACACTGGTATCCCAGGACTCAGGTAATGTTTATGTGAACTGAAATTCAAATATGAAGATAGCTCTTGCCTTCAAGGTGCTCACAATCCTGTGGGGGCAACAAGCAGAAAACTAAAAAGACAGAGAAATGGATTCTGATCCGGGCACTCAAGGAAGGCTTTGTGAACACTCCAGCTTTTAACAGTTGAACCAGCAGATTCTGAACTACTGAGACAAAGCAGGGAAAGGAACCACAAAGCTGAAGAATGAGACAAAACAAAAAAGCACACTGCAGAGTATGTGAGACCAGCATGGCTACAGCCAAAGGCGCTGTATAGGAGGATAGGAAACCAGGTGACTAGTTGCTGATGTGTTTAAAGCCCACTTGTGAAGAGCCTAAAATGCCATACTAAAGGTTCTGGAACTAAGGAATGATTTGGATCTAGAAACTTAAAACCAAAGCAACAACTTCTCTTTTCAATAATATTAGATTATAATTTCCTAAATTAAACAGATGGCAGAAACGAGAGGCAGCAATAAAGACTTAGGTAGTAACAGATATGCACAGGTCTGTGAAAAGGACAGGACTGGGATTAATATCCACACCGAGGACAAAACTAAAAATATTTTAGAACTTGTTTTCTAGTTAAAACATCACATTAATACCACTAAATCCAGTAATGAAACCTTGGTTTTCACATAGATATATAACAATTTAAGAAAATTCAAAACAAGAATCAAATTTCAATTTAAAAGAACTCCCCATTGTTAAGGATTGTCTACTTTTAACAAAAGATTAGGGCTACAGCTCATTTAATCTCAATTTAAATACAAGTTTCCAGGCACAGCATATTGTATTATGGCACATTTTTATATGAAAAAAAGCAATCTTCCTTGAGTCACAGTGAAAAAACACCATATTTAAAATTTAACATTGAAGTGAAAATATAAGAGCTCATCTAAATAATTGGTACATGAACAAACAGACCCCCAAAATTAATCTGTAAATTAGTTTTAGCTGCCTCAAAATAGCACACAAAGAGTAGTACGGAAGAAAAGAAACAAGCTTACCAAATGAAGTTTGTCCCAAGAAATTTTTCTACTAGAAGGTTTCACAAGAAAATCTGCAAAAGAAAAACCAGTAGTTTTTACAATGACAAATACCCTAAGAATCAAGTTAAGCCACTTCTATCTCCCCACAAGACTTTTCTCTGCAAGTTAGAAGGCCAGGATAATACACCATTTTTTAAATTGTTACAATGTGGACTATTTAGTCAACCACAGATTTTACAAATGTTTAATTGCACAAAATGGGCCTGGTCAGGCCTCAGCATGCCTTTAGAAACTACAGAACTGTACAGACAGAATTTACCAGAACATACACACACTCCTATTTAAAAGTTTTTCTCAATCAATAAAGCATCATTCTGATGGCTTTTCAGGTAAATCTTTGCCACCACAGGAACAAGTACTTTAAAAAACTAAGTTTCAGGAGATCTAGACTTGGACTTGGTAGTTTAAAGTGTTTTGTATACATAATTGGCTTCTACCAAGGGATTTTTTTTATACGTAAGTAAAAAATGGGGGGAGGGAGATAGTCTAAACACAAAGAATTCTTGTCACAACTAGGCAGCAATCTGACCTTCACAGAAATAAAAGACCTAATCAATCTGACTCCTTTGTAAAGCTTTCTCTCAGTATTTGCAGACAACCATCCTTTGGGGATGACTGTTTCTATGACATGGAATCACATATGTGAATAAGACTGTACAAAATTATCAAAATCCTGTAAAAGGAGTCAATCAACGTAGTACATTACCATAACCTCCAGAAACTTACCTTTTAACTGAATAAGAACCATAAAAGGAAAGCAAACCACGCAATAAAATGTTCTAATCATCTTACAAGTAGCATTTTTGGCTCCCAGTAACTTTTAATTTAAATTTTGTAACTTATGCCATATTAACCACACACTACACTGGAAAGAAAATAAAGCTTTCATAATTTGCAACTTCAGATACAAACCACAATAAGTATTAAGATTGCTCTTGTTAAGTTGTAGAACAAGGTACAAAACAATACAGCAGGTAAGTTGGGGGATTTGTAAATCTCTAGGACCTTTTCTTGCTAGAGTATAATTTTTGCTAAGTATTTCAATAGTGAAATACATTCCATAATTTTTTTTTCCTTTTATTTCTCCTCTATACTAAAGTTACTGTCGATTTTTAAAAAATATGTTTATAGGTACATTATATTATCTATGAATTTTACTTTAGAATAATAAAGGTTTGTTAAAAAGAACAGATGCTAGGTCTCTTTGTCCTTAGCTGTTAAAAAAAAAAAAAAAAAGAACCACATGAAATATTAGTATGTGAAGGCACATTCCACTTAGAAAGTACTGCAGTAGTCCCCTTATCTGAGGGTGATATATTCCAAGATCCCCCGAAACTACAGATAGTACCAAACCTGATAGATGAGGTGTGACAAAAAACTACAGTGAATGTTTAAATTTTTAAAATTTATTACAATGAAAGTTACATATATCTTTTACTACCCCTAGCTTTGAACACACTTATCCCATCGTTCTTGCCACTTTCTGAAGCACTTCTGGAAGTCCTCTTTCGTGAGTGTCTTTAGTTGCGCTATTGTGGCTGCCTTGATGTCCTGAATCATTCTGATTTTGAGCAAGAGCCAAAGGTCACACAGTGCCAGACTGGTGAATAAGGTGGATGAAGACACACCGTAATACTTTTATTTGACAGGAATTGTCATATACTAGAAGCGATGTGTGATGGAGCGTTGTCATGATGGAGTATGATTTACAGCACACTTTAAAACACACCTTCTCTCAACCGTAGCTCACACCCTACTGACTGCACCAAACAAGATGAAACTTGTCACACACTGTTACTAAGGTTCAACGGGCCGCTTCCCGTATGAAGATCCCTGCCTGTCTGTTGGATGACACTTTGCAGCAGCATTCACCATATTTGTTGATCACTTATGGAAAGGCTCCGCGTCACGCATTGCTTTTGGTATACAGCAATTTCTGTCAAATAAAAACATTACAGTGTGTCCTCACCCACCTTATTCACTGGATTTGGCACCATGTGACTTCTGGCTCTTCCCCAAAGTCAAAATGACCCTGAAAGGTAAATTTTTGAATCGATTCAGGATATCAGGGCAGACACAACAGCACAACTAAAAACACTCACAAAAGAGGACTTCCAGAACTGCTTCAGAAAGTGGCAAGAACAGTGGGATAAGTATGTTCAAAGTGAGGGGGAGTATTTTGAGGGGGATTAATGGCAATGTGTCTTTTACTGTAATAATATTTTTTAACTTAAACATTCACTGTATTGTTTGACCACACCTCATATACTTTTTCCAATACACACACACCTTTCACTTAAAGGAAGCACTCTATGGCATCTCTTTGGCATCTCTTTGGCATATCCGAATTGCCAGCATCACTACTCTTGTGCTTTGGGGTCATTACTAAGTAAAATAAGGGTTACTTGAACACAAGCACTGTAATATCGCAATACTAGATCTAATAACCAAGACAGTTACTAAGTAACTAAGGGGCAGGTGGCGTATACAGCATGGATACACTGGACAAAGCGAGATTGCATCATGCTACGCTCATCAGCGTGCAATTTAAAACTTATGAATTATTTCTGGAATTTTCCATTTAATATTTTCAGACTGTGGTTGATCCCAGATAACTGAGACCACGGATAACTGAAACTGAGGGTAAGGAGAGACTGCTTACTGTACTTATAAAAAGCGGTGTAACATAGCTCACTATAATTTAAGAAGTGTCAGAGTACTACAAGGTTAACTGTCCAATAACATGCATGTGCTCAGAAATCAGAAGAGGGGCAGTCCAGAGAGACTTCACAGGAGATGGAGAATTTCAAGTGGATCTTACAGAGTGGGTGGGATTTAAGTAAAGAGTCAGAGAAGGGAGTAATTCAAGAGAGGATGGAAGGAAGAAATCACAACATTTTTGAGGAATAGAGAATAGGTCAGAATATCAAGAAACTATTCCGGAAGAGTAGAAAGGCAAGACACAACTATGCACCTTGAAATGCCAGGCTAAGGAGTCTAGACTTCATTCAATGGCGGAAACCAAAAGCTTTATGAGCAGGGGAATAATAATATGCAACTGGTCGCATTAAACAGTAGAAAGCAGCAAGCAGGATGGTTTGGATGGGGGAAAGTCACTCAGGATGTTCCTGGTAAGAATTGCTAAGAGCCCATTATCTCAAGAAGAGTGAAAACGCAGAGGAAGACACCAAAGTGAATGAAAGCATTAAATGCCTAAACTTGGTAAGTGGTTAGGAATGGACAAAAAAAAAGGCTGAGCAAGTTGTCAAAGATTGTAAAGCCTGTGATGAGTAGGACAAGGACAGTATCATTAAAAAAATACAGAGCAGGTTCCAAGGAAGCAATGCCAGGTATGATATGCTGGCTTTAAAGGTGCCTCCCAAGTAGTGGTATGTCCCGCAGGTAATTAGGGGGGAAATGGCATTCAATTCCAAGAAACAGATCAAATCTAGGAGTAAGAATGAATTGATGGTGCTAGATTTAATTCAAGGAAATCACTACATCTACTATAAGAATCATCTGATATGTTTTAGAAATTCCTTGATAATTTATTCTGTCAAAGATATGAGAAGTTCATTCAGGAGTGTTTGTGTGATGTTTCCATAGGTGTAAAGTTCCAAGAGATGGACCAAACAACAGGGAGATTCAACGAAAAAAATTCAGGCAGGTCTGCTTCAATGCTGGCAAAAACTCTTCTTCCCAACAACCACAAGCACTGGGTTGTGAACAAGTATGTCGTTGTGAAACACTGCCAACAAAATTTTTAAACTGATCGTACTTATTAAGACTATTATTTGAAAGATAAAGGTCATATAGAGGTGAGTCTGAAAGAAGCTCTCTGGTGCCACAAGCTACCTTCCCATAATACCAGCAGGCATCGCATAATATAAGTCATATATACCTCAGAAATTAAGTGGTGGCCCTGAACATTCATATATTTGAAGAGATAGAAAGTAAAATGGTTATATTAAATATAAGCTTAAAGTATCTAATTACAAGGAATTCTTAAACATATTAAACATTAATGGACAGCCAGGGCAGTGGGGTGGGGCTGGGGTTAACTATAGTCACCCTTAAGTTTCATTTCCAAGGAAGGTAAATAAAAGGTAAAATGTTTACAATCATGTATACTAGATAAGACTTTATCCATTCTAAGAGAAAAAGAGAATAAAAAAATCAATATACGTGAATATTATACACTATAATATTGGGTATCACTGTGCAGCTACATTAGAGAGGGGAACCTAACACAGTCAAAGTCCCTTTCTGGAAGATAACGAGGTAATGACTAAGGGAAGGGCATGAAAGCCCTAAGAAGGCCAAGAAGGAATGGACACCTGTATGGAATAGTTTATGTGATCATTTGTATGCCATCTACATCCGCTTCAACAAGGGCAAAGAGGCATACCAATTTGGACCATTCCTATAATTAGAAAACAAAAACAAAAAAAACAACCTACAAAAACTAATCAGATTGAACAAATTCATGAGAAAAAACTAAGGCCAGGCCTCCTAAAATGTGGGGGTGGGAGTGGCTAAAGTAGCACTTTTTTTGGCTAGGGTACATTGTTCAAAAGAACAATGGGATATTTTTTACATAGTCTTGTCTCACTTTCAAATGCAAGATAATTAACAGTTCAAAATTTTAAGGCAACATTGAATAATTTTAAAGGATTCTTTTATTTTCACTGTATGTAAAAGAAATGGCATTTTTTACACTTGAACTAACATTAAGAAACATTCACAGCAAACTTGAGTGTTGAGGCAATACTAAAATAATTCAGCTGTGCTCCTAACACCGAGGGTGCCGGTTCGATTCCCACATGGGCCAGTGAAATGCGCCCTCTACAACTAGGATTGTGAACAACAGCTCTCCCTGGAGCTGGGCAGCCGTGAACAGCCGGAGGTTGGCATGAGCTGCCGTGGGCTACCATGTGCCGGCAGCCAGCATGGGCTGCTGTGTGCTGCCATCAGTGGCCAGCGGCCAGCGTGAGTGGCTGGCAGATGGCAAGAGCTGCCGTGAGCTTCTGTGAGCGGCTGCGGGCTGCTGTGTGCCGCCGTGAGCGGATGGTGGCCAGGATGAGTGGCCGACTGACTGCCTCAGCCGGGCGGAGCGCAAGGCTCATAATCCCAGCATGGGCCAGGGAGCTGTGACCTACACAACTAGACTGAGAAGCAACGGCTTGAACCGGAGTGGGTGGGGGGAGGCGGAAGAAGGGGGGAAAAATAATAATTCAGAGATGTTAAACTTTAAGAAGTAGCTTCACAAATGTCACTATTTTGGGCAAGTTTTCCAGCTTCTCAGTGTTTCCTCATTTAGGCTTAGTAACTTTTCAGATATCTGAGGGACGATGATATGACTTTCCCAAACTAAGATTCTGTGGCATGTTGGGGAGGATTATTCCATGGTGGGAAGCTGATTTAATCACTAGCGTTAATCAAAACTCAAGCATTTATCAGCTGAATAAAGCCACTGTGGCTTGGTCTTACTCCCTGAACAGGAGCCCAAACCTCAGGTTGTCTAAAAAACAGCTATTATGATAAGTTCATTGTGGTGGAGATTCATTATCTGACATATATTCTGGGGTGATAGTCACTACTCTAGGCACTAGAGATGCGGCCGTAGGAACAAAATGTTCCGAGCCTTATGGAGTTGCAATTCCAGTGTTAACTGCAATATTCTCAGAGGGCTCAACGGCCTCCGTATGACTTTTGCCCCCTACTTATTAGGAAGAACCATGCTTTGAAAAAGACAAAGAGAAATAGTAAATATAAAATTGAGGCAGTGTCCTGACCAAACAAGATGATTTAAAAAGAAAATAAAAAACTATGTGTCTTTTCTACGTCTTCTGGAAACACTAAGTAAAGTGAGTTTTCAGGGTTCCAGACGCAAATTCATGACCAATGTACTACATTCCTCTGCCAGCTGCAGGGCACAGATAAACAGCTGAAATATTATCATTTCCTAAGCAAAAACCAACTACCTTCTCCTTGAAAAACAAAATCCAGTAAGTTGTCAGAAACCATCAGCTGAACTCCATGTTATAATCACATTTCTGTGTCAAAAAGTCTCTTACTGGTGATGTGTCTTGAAGCAGCAATACTTAGGATAATGTTCAGTACAACAAGTAAAAGCTTCGTTTCAAGAAATAATGACCAAAGATCAATCTTGTAGAATTAATTCCGTGACTACAGTGCTGGTACAGAGTGTGGTTCATTCTGGAGGAAGGGTGGGGAGGGCGGAGAGGGAGAATTTTTTTTTAACGTGGGAGAAGTTCTGAACATCCCTCAAAGGAGGCTTTGCAATCGAATTTCAAATAATCAGTTAGTGATCAACACTTAAGATAATATGCCTTCATTTAAATGGCTGAAATAATGACAGCTGCTTTTCCAAATGTGCGCCCCAAAATGTGAGAAGTCAAGAGCAAAGTATGTAATTATGCTCTAACATTTTCAGGTATTAAGATTTGGTTGCACTTCAGATGCACCTTATTACTTTTCGCATCTCAAGTAAGCAAAAGGAAGCCCTAATCATGTTCTCAGAAAAGATCAACTGTGATCAAAGAAACTTGAGCAAATCTGATTTGTAACTTTTAAAATCACTTATTTTACAGGATTTTCCTTTTAAACTTAATCCTTATACAAAGGGTAGGAAAGGGGGAGAAGCATAAATCATATATGATGTCTTTGTGAAGACATTTTCTGATGGTGACCAAAAAAGATTAAAACCAAAGATCACATACAATCTGCTGAAAAGGGTAAATATTAAATAATTTTAAGAAAGAATGTAAAAAAATTTTATGTTCTAACTTGCTCTTTATAATCACTTCTATATAGAACACATTCACTTCATAGTAACTCAGGTATATTAAATCATTAATAGTATTGTAAAGAATTTCCATGAGTAATTTGTAATGTTATTTTCTGACTCCATGTCCTCCATGAAAAAATCACAAGGCATCATTTTACTAATGAAATTAAAAATTTTAAATCTAGTTTTGTAAGACAGGGTTTAGGTTCACCATCTTAAATGACAAAATGTTCCCTATTTCCTAAGAAAGAAAAAACCCTTATAATTTAACAGAAAACTTAAGTCTCAGTTGTTAAGATTTTTTAAAAAATCAGTCATTCAAATCACTAGAAATTAATTGAATTAAAAGCCAAGCAAGATCATTTTATCTAAGTGCCAGAGGTAGTTCAATATTTATAATTGCTACGGAAAGATCAGAAAGACCTGCTCCAGTGTCAGAAAAATGTTTCCTAACTTTTATTTCTTTGACTAGTTCCAAGGTCTACCTTAGGGAAGTTAACAGAAGGCAAATTGCTGCACACTCAATACTCTCCTACTAGTTGCTCTCAGTTAACCTCTCTGGTGACAGGAAGGAAGTACCTTTGCTTGGGGGGGGGGGGTCAGGAAGGATTGGAGAGGGGGAGGGAGGGAGCGAAAGAAAAAAGCAGGGAGGGAGGGAAGGATTATAATTTTGTAATGACTACTGCCCCTCTTAATATATATGATTATCTCTTAACATGAGATTTCTGACTCTGTCCCTGCATCCTACTGTTCAAAGAATAAAATGTTAACTGCACTTTCCTGGACAAAACACCTAAATAACCAATCCCTATGAAGATGAGTAGTTTTACAATAGGTTCTCAAAAAATTTTTAATAAGGTTTCAGCTATGAGCTTCTATTTCTCATATACTGCATAGAAAAACAAAACTAATCAATGAGATAGGTAGCAAAAGCCAAAAATGTAATTCTTCTTTAAAAAGGCAACTAAAAAATTAGGCAAAATTCAATATACCAATATCTTTTTGAAAACTGCAAATTTACACTGTTTATTTTAATATGCTTTGCTTCTGGGCCCTGCGCTAAAGGAACAAAAACAGAATCTCCAAATCCCAATACTCCTCCACCCACAGCTGCATAAGAGGTTTCTTTTCTAGAAAGATAAGCAAATTAATTTGCAGGTCAGTTTACGATAAGAATGCAAGAGTACGCCCATGTACAAATAAGCATGATGTTTCCGTTTTGGCTCTAGGTACCTGAGATGTTCAACAGAAATTCTAGGAAAAATTGGGAAGTAAACTACACTCAAAAAATAGCTATCAGTACCCCAAACCTAACTAATCTGCATATTGCTTATTAGAATATTAATAGCATATTAGGAATGTTAGTGTTCCTCTCTACATCTATAAATACGCTTCAAAATTCTGGTTCGCTCCACTCAGTTTTATTCAGAGTAACAATCACCAAAATGGACAAGGGCCAGGAAGCTAAATGAAAATGAAAATGCATCCTTTAAACATACAACTTAACAATGAAGAGAAGAAAGAGATTTGAAGTAACTGCTGCCATCACAAATTAAAAAGTGTCCACTCCAGTTAGCCAATAGGTACATTCAGGGAAGAAAGACAAAATTCAAATAGTAGAGGCTATGTGCAATGAAAAGAATCCACTCGTCTAGAGGCCGAGTTACAATTTATGTATTAGCAATTAGGTAGGGGGCTAGTCATATTTTTTAAAAGAAGCCAACAAAACCCCAAATAACCTCCAATAACTACACAGTACAATGTGGGCTCTGTTTAAAACAGTGAGCTCAAATACCTACTCTTTCGAAGCAGTTCTCCTCAATTATTAAATAGCCAAAAGACCAGAAATTGTCTTGACCAGAACACCATCTTCTTAAAGATCCTTTTAAAAACCATACTATTCAACAGATCCCAAGAAAGAGACCCACCCTTTTAAACTACTAACATTTATCTCACGTAAACAGAGGGACATGTGACTGCCATCCAAATATATACGGGAAGAAAAGTAACTTTTCAGCTAAAATAAAAAAAAACAGAATTCATCAACATGCTTTACTTAAGAAAAGGAGAGCAAAAGTACTAAGGTAAATCAGGGCTAATAAGAAATGAAAGCTTATTTCTCCTTTTTTATTTTAAATAACTGCTCTTAAATTAACAACTCAGAAAAACTCAGGCTAGTCATGGGTTCGTTCACACTGAAGACAAATACCAAATCTTGAATTTAAAAAATTTTAAGATATCATTTTGCTTAACCCCTTAATAGGGGAGAGGGCACTTTTTTAAAAAGCATACTGTCTAAATTACTTATATTCATGCTAAACACATTAAAATATTGGTAAAATATTCTCTAAAACAAGATGAAAAACTTCTCAAACATATAGCCTAATATAAACCCACATTATGAAATATTCTAAGTATATTTTTATACATCAAAAACTTAAGTACTGGGCCGGCCCAGTGGCTCAGGCGGTTAGAGCTCCGAGCTCCTGACTCCGAAGGCTGCCGGTTCGATTCCCACATGGGCCAGTGAGCTCTCAACCACAAGGTTGCCAATTCAATCCCTTGAGTTCTGCAAGGGATGGTGGGCTCCGCCCCCTGCAACTAGCAACAGCAACCTGACCTGGAACTGAGCTGCACCCTCCACAACTAAGACTGAAAAGACAACAACTTGAAGCTGAACAGCACCCTCTATAACTATGAGTGAAAGGACAACAACTTGACTTGGAAAAGAGTTCTGGAAGTACACACTGTTCCCCAATAAAGAACTGTCCCCCGTCCCCAATAAAAACAAAAACAAAAACAAAAACAAAACCTATTTAAAAAAAAAAAACCTTAAGTACTACCAAATTCAACATGAAAAAAAATCCACACAAACAAGTAACTGGAATTATCAAGTTTCCAATAAGCATGTGAACTATTGAGAATAATATCACACCTCCAAGGTCAATCTGAGCCATTCATATATTTCTTGTATTTTCCTACATGAAGAAAGTTTGTCAAAGGAATTAGTGTCTGAAAGAGGGAGAAGGAATAATGCGTATATTCAAGCGCTCTGGTAAACATCAGGCCTATGATTGGATAATACGTTCTACATTACTTGTTTTTGGTCAGGACTTACATATGCCAAAATGCAAAGAAATATAAAGACCTTGGGAAGAACTTACACTTTTTCTTTTCTATTGATTTATACATCTTCAAAATCTAACCTACACCCTATATTTTATAGCATATATTTAGTTTTTCAATCACCAGTGTTTCTATGGTGTGGTATACATACCATTGGTGCTATTTGATGGCTTAAGTGGAACATAGACAAATAACCTTTAAAAAACAAAAACTATGTATTTACACTAATGAGCTTTGGAAAAACTGCATTTTGACTCTGAGATGCCATCGAATGCAAGACACAGCATTAAATTTACACACCAAGAAAGAAAAAAACATGCCAACTCAACTATAACATACCACTGATTCTAAGATACATTCCAATTGAGTATACAGATACTGCAAAAATACCATGTAGGTATTAATGAGAGGTTTGGGAAGTACTGCACTATATGCTAATACAAATCCTTCAGATACAGGAACTGTTACACACCTGTCTTTCCTTGAGCTACTTGATTCTCTCATTTTTCTTCCTAAGACCTGTTTTATCAATCCATTGTAAGTCTGAAAGCATTCAGAAGCATGCCTGACCAGGGCCACAAGCAACAGTATCCAGTCCTTCCCCCACACAAATGATAGGTAAGCTTCTCTTCAAGGTTTCTGCTGCCACTAGAGAGCTCCTGCGTCTTCCCCAGCCCTGACTGCCACTAACACAGTACCAGAGTACCTTATCTCCTGAGGACTGTCAATGCAGCACCTCCAAACTCTACATTTCCTAAACGGAATCCATCGTTGGCCTCCCTCCCCTCCCCTGCCACCATTATCGTAATACTATTCCACTGGGAATTTTGGTCTGCCTAGGTCTTTAAGGTTAGAAACCATTTCATTCTATTAATAAAATTTGACACCAATTCCCACTACTTTCTCTGAAATGCTCAATTTCCATTTTTGCCACCAATGTCGTCACCACCACTTGGTCTAGCAAACTGGTTCTCAAACATTTGTTGAATTAAATTTATTTAGACTTCAATTACCTAAGAAACCAAATAACCACAGTTACAAGTGAACTTACAGCAGAAATGATTCTGGTCAGTTCCCCTTTTAACATCCCCCATCCCATCAACAGAAGTTTCACTAAAATGTCCCTGATCAAAAACAATATGCCCTATCACATTCACACCCAAAATAAACAATTTAGGGCTGCTTTTAAATTTTCATGCATAATTTACTCATACTGCTTTATCCATTTGGATAAATCCTAAGTATCCTTCAATTCTTAGCTTGAAAAAATGCTTCCTTTGTAAAAGCTTCCCTGCAGAGTTCACTGTACATTTGCAATATAGCTCTATTTTATAACACCTACCACATGTCATTATAATTATTTATATTTCTATCTGTCCTACTAGACAGATTATGTTTCCTAGACAGGTCATTTTCCTACTCAACATTTGAACCCAAGAACCCTACACTATTTGTTAATGAGAGGCATTGCAATAGAACTTATTAGATAAGACACAGATTCTGGAATCAGACTGTTTTGAATGTGAATTTTGGCTCCAAACTGTATCACTCTGAAAAGTTCACTTAGCTTCCACATCTGTAAAATCAAGATATCATTAGAATATAGTTACTGTACTAGTGTCTTCAAATCAATGTTTAATAAATGCTAATTCTGTGAGGATGAGAAACATGCTCAATAACCACTTTTTAGATTGAGAACTAAACATAATTTAGATAAATATGAGAAATTAAGCAGGGCCTTCTATTTGTTTCAAGTACACCCAGGTCCATTTAAAACCTCTAGTTCTTAATATAAATGCAACATCTCTACCTGCTTTTCTTCACACCAAATATACCCTTAGGATTGAAAAATTTGTTTCCATTACTGATTATAAACTTTCAAAGTCCAAAATAAAAAGTAATATGTGATTTTGCCGAAGCAAAAATTTTAGTCATAGGCATTTGACGTTAAGTAAGAAGAAATCATGTAACTAGAAATTTTCATCAGTGTTTTATTATCCATTGTCTCAAGTATATACTACTTGACACTTACTCCTAAAAACCTTTATTCTTTACAACCTCTTCTAACTTGTCAAGATAATTCTGAACTCTAATTCTATCCTCCAAGGGACTGACAAGTCATCTATAAACTTAATCAGTATACCCCCCATTTCATCATCTAGATCACTGTTAAGAACATTATATAGTAGAGCCCAATCCTAACCCATTTATAAAACCATTTATCACTCTCTCATCCAAACCAACAGTAACAATGAATATGACCCTCTAATCTGTTTTGCACCATTTAGCAATAAGACATATTTTCAACTTTTACAGATGATGTATACTGGGTTATTTATTTATTTATCTATTTTTATATACTGGATTTTTAAAATCAACCAAAGAGACAGAATTCTGGCATTACTGTAACTCAAATACCAATCATCCTGTTACTATTTCCTGTATCAACTGAACACAAGACACTCCTATTAGATACTGCATACTTAGACAAAATTTAGTTTTTAAAGTTTTAAAGATTTCTTGTTGACAAAAATACTCATTTGAATTAGTTTTTCATAACATTGTAATTAACACAAACTACATCATATTTTTTCACACTGTTAGAAATTATAAAATTTCTCAGTAATCTAAAACTTGAATAATGTCATTTCCTAACAACATTGATGAAGATGTCGTAGGAACTTAACTCGTGTGTAACATCAATTGGAGCTGGCCCGGTGGCTAAGGTGGTTGGAGCTCCATGCTCCTAACAGGAAGGCTGCCAGTTTGATTCCCCCGTGGGTCAGTGGGCTCTCAACCACAAGGTTACGGGTTTTACTCCTCGACTCCCGCAAGGGATGGTGGGCCCCACCCCCTGCAACTAAGATTGAACACGGCACCTTGAGCTGAGATGCCACTGAGCTCCCAGATGGCTCAGTTGGTTGGAGCTCGGGCTCTCAACCACAAGGGTGCCAGTTTGATTCTTCGACTCCCGCAAGGGATGGTGGGCTGCGCCCCCTGCGCCCCCTGTGCCCCCTGCAACTAACAACGGCAACTGGACCTGGAGCTGAGCTGCGCCCTCCACAACTAAGATTGAAAGGACAACAACTTGACTTGGGAAAAAGTCCTGGAAATATACACTATTCCCCAATAAAGTCTTGTACCCCTTCCCCAATAAAATCTTTTTTAAAAAATACATCAATTAAAAATGGCAATTAAAGCTAATTTTTGTGTTCTGTGATAAAGAGTTTGTATAGATCTACTGCAAACAAAGTTTTATCAGAAAGAAAAGTAACTAACCAGCTGGCTAACATTCAACAGTTTTACTACTAATTTAGTATTCTGCCTTGGTCACACTAGCCCAAAATCCTAACAATGAACTTGCTTCTCAATGAATGCCCCTTTACTACCATCTAAGGAAGACAATCTACCATCTTGTTTCCCCCAGTGTATCCATATTCATTTTCAACTTGTGTGTGTATTCATTTCTTTGTAGATATAAAAAACTTGGATTTGTTTCATTAATCAGAGAGAGAGGGAAGGGGGGGATACACACAGTTATTTAGCCCTACTCTGTAATATCAAGTGTAAATTTTGTCCCAGATTACTTCCCTTTCGGCTCTGTGTATATTTCCCCTAGACAAATGTTTACTTTCATGTAGTACTGTTTATTAATAATTAATGATCTATTCAACATTACTTAAATATATTTAAATAATATTTAAAGTGCCTCCTTCCCCAATGCAACTCTGATCTGATCAGACTGCCTAAAATTTCTAGGGTAAAATATAAAAGTCTGAGGTTTTTCAAAGCTGAAAAGCAAATATGCAAAGACCGTCATTAATATACAATTGAATTAAAACTCCCGAAGAATCTGGACTATGCAGTCTACTGAGTTGTATAAATTCCTAGAGGCCTAAAGATGAAGTGAGAGGAGAGAAATACAAATATTAAATGTTACTTAGAAAAATAGAAAGGTAGAGCTAGAACTCAATAATCTGGACATAATGTAAAACAATAGTTTTAATGTAAAACAAAATCTACTAATACCTGTATCAGTCAAGCAAGAAAAGGGAGGAATGGAAGCAGGGGATGAAGGGAGAAGGAACAACACCTCCTGGGGATAATGTGTATTAAAGGAGAACCAAGTGATCTTTATACCGTGATGTCTATGCACAAACTTAGGTTAGTCATGTCTCCCTCCTAACGCGAAAATGTTCGTTTCTAGTTTCTCTAGTACACCTCTGGTTTTAATCTTTTCCATGCATTCAAATCAGCTTCTACTTTCTAAAATTTTAACCCTATTTAAAAAATTGTTTTAAATAATTCAAACCTATTCCTTTTGCCACCAAATGGGCAGATCCAATAGCCATTCCAGGTTTCTGCAGAATTCTAATTTCATCTTGCATTTTCATTCAACCCTGAACAGAGCTAAGATTTTTAAAAATACATCATTAGAAAGTATTTCCAATTATGACTGAAGTTAAAGGACAGTTTCAAGTGGGTTCAAAGTTTGTCCCAGATCCTTCACCCCGTGTTTATTTCCAGCATTGGTGCACATTTCTCCTGCTTCCAGTCTTTATCTAATGCTTCTCAACCTAGGAACAGACGGATCAAGTTTTCTTACAGCTCACTATAAAACTAACTGGGAATATATTAAACAAGATAAAGCAGTGTTCATCCCAGGATGAAGTCAAGTCACAAAAATGCATTTGATTGACAAATTTCACAGGGTATCTTAAAGTTATACCTTGATCTCTAACACATCAATTCACATAGCGCTGACCCCAGTCTATTCTTTAACCCAAGGCAACTCCTTCCAAGTCTACCTATGTAATCAAAGCCCAATTTTTAGGGGAAAGGAATTCAAACAAAATCTTATCACAGAATCCTAAGCACAAATAAAAGTTAAAACACTTCTAGCAACACCAAATAATTCAAATAAAGTCCTGCTGAAGTCAACTGAAAAAGCTGGATAAAATATTTTAAATTCTCTTAAAAGCAAAGACCTAAAAGGACAGTGAGTGAGCTAGTATCAAACTCAAATTCCCTGAGATATGAAATAAGACTGAAATTCAGAGGGATGAGTCCAATACTTGGGTCAGCGTCGGCCCGGGGTAATTTGCTGCAACTGAAGAGACTGAGTGAGCTGTGCTTCCTTCCCATAAGCCTTCAACTTTTTTAAAAAATTCAGCTACACAGTTAGAAACACACAACTGAAAATGTAAGGAAACAGGAAATCTGAAAATCAGACTATGAAGAAAGACATCAATGCAAATACTAACAAAGAAAGAAGTGGTTTGGCTATACTAATACAAAAAAAGGTAGACTTTAAGGCAAGAAGCAGTCCTAGAAATAAAGAGGAACCTTTCATAATGATAAAAAGTTCAAATTATTAAGAAAAGAAAATAATTCTCGATTTATATAAACCTAATAACATGACCTCAAAATGTATAAAGCAAAGGATCAAAAAGACAATTTCACAATGTAACACACTCCTATCAATAATTAAATAAAACAAGCAGTACAGCCCCTGCCAGAAAAACAGGTTTTTTAGAAAAGAGATCTGGACAATATGATTAAGAGATTTCACGTAACGAACATATGTAGAACCCCACACCCAACAGCTGTAGAATAATGCTTTTTAAGGGTCCATGGTATATTTACCAAAATTGACCATATACTGACCCATAAAGATAAGTCTCATAAATTTCAAAGTATTTAAACATCCTCTATGCCCTGACCATAGTGCAATTTAATAACAAAAAGATATCTGGAAAGTCCTCAAATATTTAGAAATTAAGCAAGACACTTCTAAGCAAATCATGGATCAAAGATGAAATTTTAAAGTATTTTGAACTGGTAGAGAAAATGCTACATATCAAAATATTGGAAGCAGCTAAAGCAGTACTTAGAAGAAATGCCGTTTATAAAAGAAAGACTGAAAATATTAGGTTGGCGCAAAAGCAATTGCAGCTTAAAAGGTTAAAAATAATTGCAAAAACCGCAATTACTTTTGCACCAACCTAATAACAGTGTTAAGTATCATTCAGAAGTTAGGAAAAAGACAAGCAAAGCAAATTCAAAGAAAATAAAAGGAAATGTTTAAAAATGATAAAACATAAAGACATACAATAATAAAAGAAAAATTGGTTCTTTGAAAAGACTAATAAAATTTACAAATTGCTGGAGGGACTAACCAAGGAGGTAAGGGTGTAAAGGGGGACTTTAAAAATTCTATAGAATCAAAAAAGCTATTATTATTAACCTGTGTCAATAAATTTGATAGTTGGACAAAATGGACAAATTAAATAACTTACAAAATTGACCCAAGAAATATGAAAGCTAGAACAGCCCTAAAACCATTTTTTAGAAAATTGATTCAGTCATCAACAATCTCAACACACACACACACACACACACACACACACACACACACACACACACACACCTGCAGAATCAGGTGGCTTCTCTGGCATGTTTTATCAAATAATCAAAATACAAATAACTCTTGTTTTATACAAACCAGTCCACAAAACAGAAAATGAATCCATCTTATTTTAGGAGTCTATCATAATCTTGATACCAAAGCAGATAAAGATACAAAAAGGAAAATTACAGCTCAATCTCACTTATAAGCATAGACACAAAAATCCTAAACAAGGAAAAAAAACTGTCACACACACACACACACACACACACACACACACACACACAGATACTATCAACTGAGGTTTACAAAAAAAACACAAAATAAAGTTGATGCAATATTAGAAAATCACTAATAAATAAAAGGAGTACAATCCTATAATTATCTATAAGGATTCAAAAAATAGGTTGAGGGCATCGGCCTGGTGGCTCAGGCGGTTAGAGCTCCATGCTCCTAACTCCGAAGGCTGCCAATTCGATTCCCATATGGGCCAGTGGGCTCTCAACCACAAGGTTGCCAGTTTGATTCCTCGACTCCCGCAAGGGATGGTGGGCAGCGCCCCCTGCAAATAGCAACGGTGGCTGGACCTGGAGCTGAGCTGCGCCCTCCACAACTAGGATTGAAGGGACAACAACTTGACTTGGAAAAAAAGTCCTGGAAGTACACACTGTTCCCCAATAAAGTCCTGTTCCCCTTCCCCAATAAAAGCTTAAAAAAAAAAATAGGTTGAGCAAACTAGAAATATAAGAAATTTCCTTAATCTTGGAGATCTAAGCCAAAAAAACTAAGCGAACATCATTCTGCACTTAATAATCAAACATTAAGTTTTCTCTTTACACTGGCAATGGGACAAAGATGCCCATTATTGCCACTACTATTCAACATTGTACTCACCCAAGACTGTGTATTAAAATAAGTTAGAGCCATATAAGTACAAAGAGTGAAAGGAAAAATAAAACTGTCATTATTAGCAGATGACATGATGGTGCACATAGAAAAGTTCAACGGAATCCATGGGTAAATTATTAAAATTTAAGAGTTTAGCGAAGTTGCAGGTTAGAAAAGTCAATATATAAAATGGGAAATAAAAGGAGAGAAAAGAGACAATGTATAATAACATCAAAAAATACCATGCACCTAGGACTAAATCAAACGAACATATGCAAGACTTCTACAGGAAAATTATAAGGATGTACTGAAAGACATTAAAAAGGCTAAGATAAATCAGAAAACCTGTAAATTACCAGTTCTCAATATTAGTAAGGTATGTTTTATTTTGTTTTGGAGATGATGAAATGATTGTAAAAACACAAAGGTCCATAAATAGCCAAAATGCTCTCGAAAGGGGGGAGGAAACAGGTGGAAAGACTTAGTAAAACAGATATCAAGAGTAAACCATATTAGCTAAAGATGCTGTGTGATACAGACACAGGGAGAGACCAGTGGAACAGAATGGGGAGCCAAGAAACATATCCACACATAAATGGATACTTAAAAAGGGGCGGGGGCCAGCCTGGTGGCTCAGGTGGTTGGAGCTCCATGCTCCTAACTCCAAAGGCTGCAGGTTCAATTCCCACATGGGCCAGTGGACTCTCAAACACAAGGTTGCCGATTCAACTCCTCAACTCCCACAAGGGATGGTGGGCTCCGCCCCCTGCAACTAGCAACGGCAACTGGACCTGGAGCTGAGCTACGCCCTCCACAACTAAGACTGAAAGGACAACAACTTGACTTGGAAAAAAGTCCTGGAGATACACACTGTTCCCCAATAAACGTCTTGTTCCCCTTCCCCAATAAAATCTTTTAAAAAAATAAAAAATAAAAAGAGGTAATATCAAACAGTAGGGAAAGTACTGACCTTTCAATATTGTGTGCTGGGACAACTGATACCCAGTTGGGGGAAAATGAAACTGGCCCCTATTTCATACATTAGAAGCAACATTAAGTGGAGCAACTGACATATGATGAAAAGCAAAAGTATAAAAAAAGCTTTTAAAAAAATGTTTGAGAAGAAAATATTTTCATGACATCTGGATAGGAAAAGATTTCTAAAATTAGACAGAAAAAGTAACCATAAAGGAAAAACTAGATAAATTTGACTACATTAAAGTTAAGAATTTCTATTCATGAAAAGATCATAAAGACAGTGAAAATAAAGCCCCCAAAATAGGCCAAAATATTCGCCCAAACTTAACCAAAAAGTATCCAGAATATGTAAATAGCTTAAAATTAGTATTTTATAAAAAGAGCAAATAGAAAAATGGAGAACAGTTTGGCCTGCCATGTTCTTCTCTGCAGCGCCCTGGGCCTAGGCGGCTGGCCTCACTCACTCACTCACTGCCCGGTGCGGAAGACATACAAGCAATTTGCATAAGACAGCGATACAAAATGGAGTTGGAGGAGCTTTATTTGTGCACAGAGATACTCCTGAGAATAACCTAGATATTCCATTTGATTTCACACCAGAAAACTATAAGAGGATAGAGGCAATTGTGAAGAACTACCCAGAAGGCATAAAGCAGCAGTTGTGCTTCCAGTCCTGGATTTAACCCAAAAGACAGAATGGATGGCTGCCCATCTCTGCTATGAACAAGCTTGCAATTAGAGCATATGAAGTAGCAACTTTTTATACAACGTACAATGAAAGCCAGTGGAAAGTATCACATTCAGGTCTGCACTACTACACCTCGCATGCTTCGCAACTCGGACAACATACTGGAGGCCACTCAGAAAACACTTGGAGTAAATGTTGGGGAGACTATACCCAACAAACTTTTCACTCTTATACAGGTGGAATGTTTAGGGGCCTGTGTAAACGCACCAACGGTTCAAACAAATGACAACTACTATGAGGATGTGACACCTAAGGATATTGAGGAAATTATTGACGAGCTCAAGGCCGGTAAAATTCCAAAACCTGGGCCAAGAAGTGGATGCTTCTCTTGTGAGTCAGCAGGGGGTCTTACTTCTTTGACTGAACCACCCAAAGGATCTGGCTTTGTTGTGAAAGCAAGCCTTTAATTTATATTCAACTGTAACTATATCACAGGAGAAATAAAATATGAATCTATCTGCATAAAAGTTTAATATTGTTCATTTCAATCTGTGTACACTTTGGTGGTAACCTAGTAACCTGCAGCTGTTAAGGATCATATCAAAACTTCAGAGCTCCACTTTCAAGTCTTCTGCTATCTATGGCTAATTATGAAGACATTCTTCCATAATCTAGTTAAGAGCTACTCCACCATCATGTTTTCAACTGCCAGATCATAATACCAGGTCACTATGAAATAAAAATTCTGTCAAATTAAAAAAAATAAAAGAATGAAAGACTTGAATAGGCAATTAAAGAAGAAATCTAAATGGCCAAAAACAGAGGCAAAGATGCTCAAAATCCAATAACCAGGGAAATTAAAATTAAAACCATAAGATACTACTACACACCTCCCAGGTTGTCAAAAATTGAAAACACTGATAATATCAAGTGCTGATGAGGATGTGGAGCAATAGGAACTCTCACTCAGCACTAATGGGAATGGGAATTGATAACCCGCTTTGGAAAACAACATGGCATTAAAGTTGAAGATATACATATCCTGGGCCTGGCAATTGTGCTCCTAGGTATACACCCTAGAATGCAGATACTGCACCATAAGAAATGCATAAGAATATTCATAGCAGCATTGTTCATAGTAGTCCAAACTGGAAACATCCCAAATGTCCGACAACAATAAAATAATTTGTAGTATATCATATAAAATAACAGCAATAAAAATGAACTTGATCAACACACAATACATGGGAATGCGCAAAAGCAGCAAAGTAGAAAATATGCACAGTATGATTCCATTCAAAAACCGGTAATAGTAAAGTACTGTTTACAAATGCATGCATAGATAACAATACAAATAAAGGCCAGTGATTACCATAAAAGACGGGGTTAGTTATTTCTAAGAGGGAGGCAGAGGGGAATAATATATGTAAAAAGGAACAGAAACCAGGGCAGCCTATCCTATTTCTTGACCTGGGTGGTGGTGACGTGAGTGTTCACTTTATCATTCATTACACTGTACATTTGCATCTCTTGCACTCTGTGTCATATTTCATTAAAAGTACTCAAAAATAAGACAACTTGAGAGAAACAATGCATAAGAATGATAAATTTGTGATGGTGTAACTTCTGGAGCAAGGAAAAGGTATTCAAGAGAGTTCAATCAATTCTGAAAAAAGAGAACAGGGTTTTATTTGGTTGGGAGTGGATGAATCAGCAAATCAACATTAAAGGCAAGAGAGCAAAGCAGCTTGCAAAAATGTAAAAAGATCACAGAAATAAGGAAAAGAATGATGCCTAGTTTCCAAAAGTCATAATGTCTCTCATGCCAGAAGCTACAGATGTCCTGAGGATAACAGACTCTGTTAGGAAGACCACAAATACCATCCTTGTCCAACTCTGCTCGAAATCTTCCCATCTGCTTCCTGTCCTCTTGGGGAGTAGGGAGAAAATACAAACTCAAATCTGACTTTTCCCCCATCATGATCAAAAACATGACCTCAACTAAGGATACTTTGTCTAGAATAGAATTACCTCAAAATTATCATACAAGACAGAAAGTTGTAAAGTTGTTACCAAAACAATGACAAGTTCTTGGGGGTAAGTTGGGGTAGAGAGGATAAATATATTAAGATACTAAAAGAATGGCAATGTTAACAAGAAAACTATACACGTTACCTAGCTTGGTTATTACAATGTTTCCCCTAAAATAAGACCTACCCAGACAATCAGCTTTAATACTTCTTTTGGAGCAAAATTTAATACAAGACCCAGTATTATACTATATTACATTATATTAACCGGTCTTATATTAATTTTTGCTCCAAAAGGCGCACTGGAGCTGATTGTCAGGCTAGGTCTTATTTTCGGGGAAACACAGTATTAGGTTGGTGCAAAAGTAATTGAGGTTTCAAAGGTTAAAAATAATTGCAAAAACAGCAATTACTTTTGCACCAACCTAATACTTAATGGGTACAAAGATTATGCTTGGGATGATGAAAAAGTTCTGGAAATAGTAGTGATAGTTACATAATATACTTGCTGAATGTACTTGCTGCAATTGAATTGTACTTAAAAATGGTTAAAATGTAAATTTTGTTATGTATATTTTCCCACACAAGATTTTAAAAAAATTGTTAGACTCTCTGCTTATCAAAGAGACCATTAAGAAAATGAAAAGGCAAGTCACGGAGTGGAAGAAACAGTCATAAAAACTTAACATAAAGGATTTGTGTCCAAAATATATAAAGAATAAACACAAATCAATAACAGAAAGAAAAAAATTTTAATGGGCAAAAGATTTTAATAGAAACTTCACAAAAGACATATAAATCTCCAATAAGCACATTAAAAGATGTGCGTCATCAGTCATCAGGGAATTGCAAGTGAAAACAGCACAATGCATTACCTCTTTCACACTCACTGGAATAACTAAATCAAAGAGGCTGATAAGAGTAAATGCTGCTGAGGATGGTGAGAAATTGGAATTCAAATATGGCTCATGAAAGTATAAAATGGCATTAGCACTTTGGAGGACAGTTTGGCAGTTGCTTATTAGGTTAAACATATATCTATCCTGTGATCCAGCAATTTGATTAATTCCTCAACCAAAGAGAAGTGACAACACGTGACCACGAAAAGGCTTGGATACAAATGTTCACAGCAACTTGACTCATAACAGCCTCATACTGGAAAGAACTCAAAATGTCCAGTAACAGGTGATCAGATAAACAAACTGTGATGTATTTCTACAAATACTACTCAGCAATAACAATGAATGAACTACTGATATTCACAACAACATGGATGCATCTCAAAATCATTATGTTAACTAAAAGCAGCAAGTTAAAGAGGAATAAGTACTACATGATTCCATTTAAATGAAGTTCAAAAACAGACAAAACTAATAGAAACCAGAACAGTAGTTTGGGTGTGGAGAGAAGCATAAATAACCAGAAGGGGGCATGAGGAAACTTTCTAATGTGATGTATACGTTCTATATTGGGATTGAGCAGTGGCTACACAGCTGTAAATATTTATTAAAGCTCAAACTGCATACTTCCATCTGTGCATTTCACTACATAAATTCATTTTAACTTTTAAAAAAATCCTAAAATAGTATCCTAAAGCAGAGACTCTAACCCTCATCCAAAAGTAGCAGTATAGTGTCTCTAGAAAAGATCGCACAACCAGATCATACGCACCACTCCCAAAATCACCAGACTCTTTCAAAGCTGTCTTTCTGAGGGAACGCAACTGAACTCCTGGTCTCACCTATAACCAAAGCACAAGCATTTGTAGGTGACCAGTGTTTTGGGTACAGTCTGAGGTTCTTCTTAGGTACTGCAATTTCCATGAAGTTAACTAGCCTCTGAGATCAAGTTCAAGACATGATCAAGGGCATGTGTTATATGATGGCTTTAGTCATTCACCTAGTACCTTTTGTCAAGGAAATTGTTGTTTAACCACTTGCTAGCCTGAAAGGCAGAGGAGGAATAATGTTGGATCTTAGAGAACGTTCCAATTTCCTACTTGGAAGAAAAAAAGGTTCTAGTTTCAGCTCCCATCAAGTTTCTCACCTGTTAAAAGTATAGTAATATTCTTATTAATAGTTGCAGCCGCTACCTGAAAGTCCACATTAAATGTTACTCTTTTGTATAAAACAGTGTAGTACCTCCATAAATATAAAGTCTTCCCAGAATCATGTCCACCTTGAAAACTTGAAGGAGTTTCATTAAAAATATGTATCTTCAGAAATTAAAGCTTGATTTCGCTCCCTGGGAAAATCAGCACATGGCTTTTGCTCCATTAGCAGGCCTGGGAAGGTTTACAAGGTTATCACAAGAGTGAGGTAAGCACATGACTTAAAGTCACAACTCAGGATAATCAATTTCAAAAGTCTATCTCTACATGACCTCAATGTCTGAATAAAATAAAACAAACTATCAACTCCAATAAGCTCCCCTTCTCATCTGTCAGAGCCATAGTGTTTTGTGGTTTTTATTTTACTGAAATCTATAATAAGAACAATTTGAACTGTGACACTCTTTAACCAGATCTTAAGTTAGAAAATAAAACGAACATAAAACAGTTTAAAAATATCTTAAATTCTAGTATGGACATGTTTTCTTCAAATGAAAATAGTAAAATGTATTATACAATTATACATCAAAATTATAAACATACAGTTTTTCTAAATCATCTACTGAAGACTGAACACATTAACCAGAACAAAGCTGCTTCATGGGTGTGCAACCTGCGCAGTCTCACTGGGCTCCATGCTTGGGTTTAAGGCTCTGCAATAGCCATTTTGAGATTCTTATTAATTTTTGGAAAAGGGAGTCTACAAATTATATAGCCAGTCCCAAGCAAGGATTCTATGGAAAACAGGAAAACAATGACCAAGAAAAATTTCTCTGGATTTATAAATCAATACAAATTTCTCCTTAGTATGATCAGAAGTGCATATATGGTTCTAAATTGGAGACTAAGATTTCAGAAAGGTCTACATCTACTGAAGCATCAACTTAAAAAAACAGGCTTTTGGAAGTTTATTTCCATCATTCAGTGATTTTAATCCTTTTACACACCTTTATGAAATGTATTTTGATGTTTATTTCATTAGACCCTAAAATTAATATGTAGTGCTATATTATTCACCAAATTTTATATTCTAAAAACTAGTATTTTATAAAAATAAATCTTCACAAAATTTTATGAAAGAAAAAAGTGAACAAGCACAACAAGAAGAGAGAACAAGCACCTCCTGAGCCTCAAGACTGCTGTCATCAAAGGTAAACAATATGTGGTAAAGAAAGAAGTCTCCAGAAGAGGACATCTTAGCACTCAGCAGGCATTCAAACAACTAATTTTGAGAAAAAAAGATTCAGTCCTGCTGATAAAGAAATTAAAATTGCCAAATCCGAGTTACAAGACAAAATACAATAAAGCTAAAAACATCAGCAGAAATGACTAGAAAGTAAAATAATATAGAAATTAAGATGGTATATAATAATGAAGCTTAATCCATGATCAAGAAATATCTTAGTTTTGTCAGCAGTAGCAGTGGGTGCTTGACAGGTTTTGGAAAAGGGGTGAAATGAAAGCCTTTAAATCCAAAAATCACTATCAAATTCTCCAGGATGCCTTTTATCAAAAAGTCAGTAATATAAGGAAAAAAATAAGCATCTTAAAAGTCAAATGTAAAGGATAAGGGGGATCATATTTTTTAATATTATAATTATATATCCTAGACAAAGATATTAACTCAGAAAACTGTGAAGAAAAACAAGTTTGGGGGAATATGGTGAAAACAGAGAAATTTTATCAAGGCAAACATGGCTATTAAATTTAAATCTTGGTGTCACTAAATAATGTTCCACTATAGATTATTATTAAAACTACTGACATTTTCTCAGATGTTAACAAAGCAAGAAATCCATTCACTTTAAAGCTGGACATTTATTAAATATCCTCAGGCTGGGCATTGCTTTCTACCCACTTCCTTAAAGCTTCTGTATTCCAGCACTGAGACAATCTAATCTAGTGGAAGAAAGTCAGGAAATCAGGTTTTCCATTAAACTCCCAGGCTCACCATCCTCAGAGCTGGCATCTAGTACAGGAAAAAGCTCCAGGGTAGGAAGGAAGGCTACTTGCCCTGCATTACTGGGCTGTAACTTTGTGTTGTTAGGGGCACCAGCACAACAGAACAAATAGAACAGCAAGGAAGCAAAAAGCTGACCGGATAAGACAATTTGGTCCACGTGATCAGTATAATAATGAGACTACAACTACCTAAAAGTTCCCAAGCATACCCAAATAATCTGACTTTCAAAAGAAAATTTTTATTATGGGGCTAGGGTCATACTGTAACGAAACTGGTGACGTTAAGGAATCTTTTAATTTTTCTTCAATCTGATCTTGGTCCAAATTGCAATTGTAAACTACAGAATAGGAAGAGTTGCAAATCCATCGAAGGGATTTCAGAATGGATTTTATCTCCAGCTTCTAAACTTTTCCCTGGAAAAGGATAAAAGGGGAGAAGGGACTATTCAGCCAAACAGTAAATCTAATCAGAAAGGTAAATTACTTTGCAAAAATCAGGATTTAAGACTAGATCTCCTTATTTTTCTTCCTTTATTCTACTCCCCACGGCTTGTAGTCGAGTGGAGGAATATCATTTCCCGTTTTTACTCTACAGTAGCACTTCAGTTTCTGCTGTTTTAAACAACGCGTTCAAGGAGAATATTAATGTTTAAAATAAGAATTTAAAAGGTACATTAGCATTTTAAAGAGTTTACTTTTCAGGCATTTGTGCACAGCTTTAACACAGCCTGACCCTGCCTCAAAACCTAATTCAAGCATGTATTAGCTCTGTAATCTTGAGCAGGTCACTTTTCATTAACATGCTTCTAACAGCAACAATATCTCATAGTATCATTATAAGGGTTAAGTGTACCTAGCACTTAGTAATCACACACATGTTAGCTATTACCACTAATGCCCTGTTATATATGAATAACTAGTTACACCACGCACTCTCTAGGTATCTTTTTTTTGAGTTTTCAAAAGAAATATAATTATTTCCTCTGACCAAACAACCTCACAGGATTATTGGGAGAATAAACCAATACAGTTGACCCATGATCAACAATGAGGGTTAGGGGCTCTGACCCCCAACACAATCGAAAATCCACATACAACTTTTGACTCCCCCTAAACTTAAGTACTATAGCTTACTGTTGACCGGAAGCCTTATCAATGATATAAACAGTCGATTAATACATATTTTGTATGCTATATGTATTATATACTGTATTCTTACAATAAAGCTATAAAAATATATTTTTAAGAAAATCATAGTTTGTCTATGAGTTTTTTCAAATTGTTACAAATCTCCAAAAATTTTTCCAAAATATTTATTGAAAAAAATCCACGTATAAAGTGGACCCATGCAGCTGGGTCCAGCATTGTTCAAGGGTCAACTGTATACCTTAAAAAACTCTTAA
Organism: Rhinolophus sinicus; assembly: GCF_057876585.1. Classification (NCBI taxonomy): domain Eukaryota; kingdom Metazoa; phylum Chordata; class Mammalia; order Chiroptera; family Rhinolophidae; genus Rhinolophus; species Rhinolophus sinicus. The sequence continues at coordinate 21,936,518 of NC_142509.1, forward strand.
AAGGTCTTCATCATGTAAGTATCCATTACTCAGTTCACAAGAGACCAGTTAAAATAGTGCATCTAGAGCTCAGTTTGAATACTATCATAGAACAATACAGGCTTAGTTAAACTAGTCTAAAAAGATATTTAAATATTTTGTTAAACAAAACCAAACTCTGAATAAACACCATTATCTTTATATTTAAAAGCTAGGATTTACTCAACTATGAGCCAATCACAGAGCTATGTAATTTTCATACATCATCTCATTTAATCATCATAGGATTGTTGAGGTAGCTACTACTTATCCCATTTCACAGTGAGGCCTCCAAGTCTCTCAAGGATTAAGTAATTTGCCCAAGGTCAAAGAACTAGTACATTCCTGGGGGCTAGCCCGGTGGCTCAAGCGGTTAGAGCTCCATGCTCCTAACTCCGAAGGCTGCCGGTTCGATTCCCACGTGAGCCAGTGCTCTCAACCACAAGGTTGCCAGTTCAATGCCTTGAGTCCCCCAAGGGATGGTGGGCTCTGCCCCCTGCAACTAAGATTGAAGACAGCACCTTGAGCTGAGCTCCGGATGGCTCAGTTGGTTGGAGTGCATCCTCTCAACCACAAGGTTGCCGGTTCGACTCCTGCAAAGTATGGTGGGCTGTGCCCCGAAACTAGCAATGGCAACTGGACCTGGAGTTGAGCTGCGCCCTCCACAACTAAGACTGAAAGGACAACAACTTGAAGCTGAACGGCACCCTCCACAACTAAGATTGAAAGGACAACAATTTGACTTGGAAAAAAGTCCTGAAATTACACACTGTTCCCCAATAAAGTCCTGTTCCCCTTCCCCAATAAAATCTTTAAAAAAGAAAAAAATAGAAAAAGAACTAGTACGTTCCTAAATTCTAAAGCGTAGAATGGACACCTCACCATGACGTGACATGATCACCTGAATGCAGTTTTCCCCTAAAACAACGACAGGATCGTTTCAAATTCTACAAATATGACAATGTATAATAAAGTACTGACACTTAGATTAAGGAAAGAGGTATTCTAAATTTTACATTAAAATGCAAATCTAACAAGAGAAAATTCTAGAAATTACATGTAAAAGAGAAAAATTGTGCGCCAGAATATCCAAACAGGACACGAGGAAAAACCACCACCTTCTCCGAGTACTCCACTATGGATAGTTGCTCATTTGGTTATATGTGTGCAAAGACCTTTAGTGTCCTGAGTTTGATTTCCACAAGAAAACCTACTCACTTCCATAGATATTATACATAATATAAACACCTATCCACACATCAACTGCCTTAAAAATGTGTACTATCATAGGGAGAACAGGTTAGGAGAATAAATGTGACTTGGACAAGCACACCATCTCTGTGGGGGGTGATGACAACTAAAACTGTTCTGTTGGTTTATAGTATCATCTTGGTACTTTGTAGTGTCAATGTGCAAAAGACACTGACAGACTTAAGTCTGATTAAGTACCTCTCAGTTCAAAAATTATGTGATGATACTGGAATGTAGCATGCCTGGTGACAACCCAATGAAATACAAGTGGAAGTCAGCAAGATGCATTTTAATTCTCAAGTTTCAAAATGTCCTGACCAATAGTAAAACAAGCTGCATATGCATTGAGTTAAGAAGTTTAAAAACTTCCTAAAAATTCTGATGATGTAAGAACCTGAGGTAACGTGTGAAATATTTTGCCAGCTCTGAGGTGTACCTAAAAACTTAGATATAAGATTATCCTCAAAATTCAACTATAAAAACCTCTACAGGATTGCTCTGTGGTTACATAAAAGAATGTCCTTTTACCTTAGTCTTAAGAAATAAACTCTAAAAGTATTTAGAAGCAAAGAGGCACGCACAGTGCCTCCAACTTCTGTTCAAATGGTTCAGGAAAAAAAAAAAGAACAAAGGAAAGCAAATCATAAAACATGAGATAAAATGTAGACCACTGATGAAGGGCATTGTTAAGTTGCTCATATTATTTCTGTAACTTTTATTAAATTTGAAATTACATCAAAGCAAAAAAATATTTTTTTTAAATCCAACACAAACATAACAGATTAACGTTGTTCAATTAGTCTGTAGGTACATTATGTTACTTTATTAATCTATATTTTCTTTATGAAGAAAATCCAAATAAAAAAGAAAGTTGTACTCTAGTCCCATGAGGAAGGCTGCAGAAGACTCCCCTAGAATGATGTTATTAGTCATCTGAATCTCGTAATTCTCCTTGCGCACTTCCGTGTCTTCCAAGCAATCTGATTATATAATAACTTTACTAAGAGGTTAGGTATGCCACTCCAGTGCTCTTAAACTTACAACCAAAAAAAGAAACGTTTTAAAAAGAACTTTTACTATAAAACTACAAAGGCACTACAGCGTAGTGGTAGAAGTCAAAATAGTGATGAACTCTTTAGGTATGCATTGACTGGGAAAGGGTGGAAGTCTAAGTGGAGATCTGTCTGTAAATGTTCTATCTTAATCCAGGTGGGTCCATACCGATGTTAAAAGTTATCAAGCTTTAAATTGAAGGCTACTACACTTTATTATATGTGTATCTCAATTTAAAAAAAAAAAAATAAAACAAACAAGAAGTGCTTCCAGAGAAGTTCTCAATTCAAATCCAAAACCCAGAATACAACAGACTGACACAGACTGCACTGGTACTCAAGATTTGTACCCATTTCCTGTAATCTTGATTAACGTGAGTATACCAATGAGACGGGTATTTTTTAAAAGAATAACCATTGCAGAGCTTTGAGGAGAAGGTATGTAATGAGATTAAGGCACATGCAAAGAAGAAAGCAGAGCTGGCTATTAGGAGATCCCACCAAATAACATACAATCTTGATCATTCTGTAACATTAACTATCTTATAAAAGGGCTAGAAATCAGGTTAGACACACTCCCCTTTACTGTCTTAATTTACTTGAAAAATAAAAAACATGGAGACGGGTTTTCTCTTCCCCCTTTTAAGGAGACTACAGGAATAAAAAATTATTTTTTAAAAATACAGCTTTGGCAAAAAGTAAACACTATCACTTTGGATGTTGTCCTTTATTCAAAACAATGTCTGCAGGTACAGGACAATATAAACCAAAATCAATGCATGTAATGGTAAACAGTACAATGAAACTAACATTTAAAAAGCAAGTATGGAAATAGATAGGGGTAGATCAGCTACTGCTATCTTCCTTCCACTGGGCTATCTCATTTCAGAGATTCAAGTACTGTTAACCTTGTTGTGTCAGTATTTCCACTGCAGAATTTAAAACAAATTTTTTTTCTAATTAAACAATGAAGTAAAGTTGCCAAGCTACTATTTAGAAACCATTCTCAACTTTAAAAAAAATTCAAGATTTTTTAGCCAAAACTCTGTAAAGTTAACCTTTCTTTTTTTTAATTTTTTTTTAATTGGGGAATATTGGGGAACAGTGTGTTTCTCCAGGGCCCATCAGCTCCATGTCGTTGTCCTTCAATCTAGTTGTGGAGGGCGTAGCTCATCTCCAAGTCCAGTCTCCATTTCAATCTTTAGTTGCAGGGGGCACAGCCCACCATCCCATGCGGGAATTGAACCGGCAACCTTGTTGTTGAGAGCTCGCGCTCCAGCCAACTGAGCCATCTGGCCATCTGGCTGCCCCTCTGGGGGTTCAGCGGCAGCTCATTGCCTTCATCTAGTTGGGCAGGGTGCAGCTCACTGGCCCATGTGAGAACTGAACTGGCAACCCTGTTGTTCGGAGCTCATGCTCTAACCGACTGAGCCATCCAGCTGCCCCAATAAAGGTAATCATTTTTAAGTTCACTTTCTTAGTAACAAACTGAATATAATCATAAACTCAGAAGTCCACATAAAATGTCTGGGAATGACCATTTTTATTAAATTCTGTAATAGGCAAAACTAATCTATAGTGACAGAGATCCTATCAGTGGTTTGCTAGGGCTACAGGGAGAACTGACAGCAAAAGTACATTAGGGGGGCCGGCCCAGTGGCTCAGGCAATTAAAGCTCCATGCTCCTAACTCCGAAGGTTACCGGTTCGATTCCCACATGGGCCAGTGGGCTCTCAACCATAAGGTTGCCAGTTCAATTCCTCAAGTCCCGCAACGGATGGTGGGCAGCGCCCCCTGCAACTAAAATTGAACACGGCACCTTGAGCTGAGCTGCTCCTAAGCTCCCAGATGGCTCAGTTGGTTGGAGCGTGTCCTCTCAACCACAAGGTTGCTGGGTCAACTCCCATAAGGGATGGTGGGCTGTGCCCCCTGCAACTAGCAACGGCAACTGGACCTGGAGCTGTGCTGCGCCCTCCACAACTAAGACTGAAAGGACAACAACTTGACTTGGAAAAAAGTCCTGGAAGTACACACCCCAATAAAAAGTCCTGTTCCCCTTCCCCAATAAAAAAAACACACGTTACAACTCAGTAACAATTTTAAAATGATAAATTTAAAAATGGGCAATGAATCTAAATAAACATTTCTCCAAAGAAGATATACAAATGGCTAATAAGCACATGAAAAGATGCTCAACATCATTAGTTATTAGGGAAATGCAAATCTAACCCACAATGAGATACTAGTACTTCACACCTATTAAGATGGCGATTGTTTAAAAACCAAAGAACAGAAAATAATAAAGGGTTGGCTAGGTGTGGAGAAATTGGAACTCTTGTGCATTTGCTGGTGGAAATGTAAAATGCTGCAGCCACTGTGGGAAAAAGTATGGCAAGTCCTCAAAAAAATTAAACAAAATGACCATATAATTCAACAATTCCACTTCTGGGTATATACCCATCAAAACTGTAAGCAGGGAGTTGAACAGGTATTTGTACATCCATGTTCATGGCAGTATTATTCACAATAGCCAAAAGGTAGAAGCAACCCAAGTGTTTGTCAACAGATGAATGGATAAACAAAACATGGGGTGTGTGTTTGTGCGTGTGTGTGTGTGTGTGTGTGTGTATACAAGGTTGGACAACTAAGCTCACAAACTCATCCTAGAAAAAGTGCTACATACCTCGTTGCTGAATATCACTACGGTCACCTTCGAAGTACTCCCCTTGGAAAGCTATGCACCGACGCCAGCGCCTAGTCCACCCTTCAAAGCAATTTTGAAATTCTTTTTCTGGAATGGCCATCATGGCTGTCGTCGTATTACCCTTGATGTCCTGAATGTCATCAAAATGTCTTCCTTTCAATATTGCCTTTATCTTTGGGTAAAGAAAGAAGTCATTGGGGGCCAGATCAGGTGAGTAGGGAGGGTGTTCCCATCCAGTTATTTGTTTACTGGCTAAAAACTCCCTCACAGACAGTGCCGTGTGAGCTGGTACACTGTCGTGATGCAAAGCCATGAATTGTTGGCGAAAAGTTCAGGTCATCTAACTTTTTCACACAGCCTTTTCAGTACTTCCAAATAGTAAACTTGGCTAACTTTTTGTCCAGTTAATACAAATTCATAATGAATAATCCCTCTGATATCAAAAAAGGTTATCAACATCATTGCAACAAGTTCACGAACTTAATTGTCAAAGACCTTGTATGTATGTATACATACATACATGCAATGAAGTACTGTCCAGCTTTATAAGGAAATTCTCACACATGCCACAACATGGATGAACCAATGGCATTATGCTAAACAAAATAAACCAGTCACAAAAGAACAAATGTAATATGATCCCAGTTATATGAGGTACTTAGAGTAGTCAAATTCAGAGACAGAATATAGTATCCCTAGGGACTAGGGAAAGGAATGAATAGTGTTAGTGTTTAATGGGTCAGTTTCAGTTGTGGAACATGAAAAAGTTCTGGAGCTGGATGGTGGTAACAGTGGCATAACAATGTAAACGTACTTAGGGCCACAAAACTATTCATTTAAAATTAGTTGAAATGGTAAATTTCATGTTATGTGTATTTTACCACAATGAAATTATATGTATGTGTGCATATATATAAAGTAAAAGGAGTAAAGTGAAACAAGAATTTCAGAAAATTAATAAACAATGTATTAAAAATAAATAAAACATCCTAAGCTCCCCCAAGAGAAATTCCCTAAAAAATTAACAAGTGTTCGTTAAGATATTGTAGCATTACAAGAGGACATCCCCCCCCCAAAAAAACAAACCAAAAAAAACCTTGTGCAGTTTTTGTTATAACTATGACATTAAATTGGCAAGTTTTAAATCTTTAAGATAAACAATATTTTAAAAACTGAAGAAATTAAATAGTCATTCAAATAATCTTCAACTAAGAATACCAAACGACAGGAAAAAAAATAGAAGAAACAAAACACACAAGGTTTAGCTTTTACATTTGGTCAACATCAATCTTAGGTCAAATGTGATTTATATCCATGTTTTGTATCAAAGCTTGAACAATCTACTCTAGAGAATTATTTACAGTATGTAAGTTTTTCTGTTTTTTTCTTTTTTAAGGCTTTATCCATAATAGCTGTACAACACTGGTCTCGACGTGACTTCGTTTGCCTCTAAGATTCTTTTTCTACCATTCAAAATGTTTAAATATCAACCATTTCTTGTTATGTAGATATGAAACATAAATGTGCAAATGATTATAACACAACATTCAAATATTCTAAATATTAGTAGGCACCAAAATTGAACACACTCATAAATTTAGCAAGATCAAGTTCCATATACAGACTTTAGCTTGAGCATTTGTATTCCTAAAGTCTTAATTTTAGCCATGAATTTCCTGATGGGCTTATTTTTACATAGTAAGATTCCAACAAAATGTTCTTTTCTCTAGCCTGTTACAGATGGTTTAATTAGCAGATATGAGTCACTTAGCATAATATACAGAGACCTAATAATTTTTTTCGTTAATAAAGAATAACTAATGAGTTCCTGAGTTATCTAAGATTTTTAAAGCAAATTACCTAAATTTTAAGAAAAATAAAAAGCACAGGTAAAATAAAATGCACACATAAAGTCATCAACCAGTATCCTAAATAAAGTTAGATATTTTAAATACACTGTAAACATAATTATACTGAGTTGAGTTTAATCTAGAAAAATATTTCCTACAGATTAAAACCAGGACTAGAAACATGCCCAAAGATGATTATAATTAATAGTCCCAAAATACTTAATTTCAAAAGCCAAATGTCTTATTAGGCATGTATCACTGCTTTACAACAATAATTTTACGTAATAATCCCTTGATGAGAAAACTTCCCTTTCTCCCTTCTTGGCTAGCTTTTGCTTTCAATGTATATGAAATTGGAAGTTTAAACCACTTCACCAAACGTATCAGTGACAAATCAATCCAAGGCAAGACAGAATGTTAATTACTTTTAAGTATGTACACTTTTGGTATAAAGAATAAAAATGTGCCATGCTAAAGAATTAAGAGATGGGGCCTACAGAAAACGTTTTTTTCCCCCAGAAAAAAAGAAAAAAGGACAGGAAGCATAAAATAAGGAAACTTAATTAATGACTCAGTGACTACTAGCAAAACTATGTAGTCATATGATATTTTTCCCCAAAACATTAAGAGCTGTAATTTTAGATTTTAGCCTGATACTAAAATATCTCTTGGTGAGGAAAGAAATAAGACAATTCAATTAACTGTACAAAAAGACAATCCTTCCTTTGTATTCTTAAAGGCAAATAATACTGTGTACCTCTACCTTTTAGAATCCACAACCATTAGCATCATTTATTTTTAGTTAAAATTCCCTTTACTCTTAACATATGACATGATATATTCCCTTTAAATTAAGAGTTGATTGAGAATTTCCAGACAGATTCTGGTAAAACTCCCAGTGTCCCAAAAGAAAGCAGAAGACTATCTTAACCATTCAGCATATTTGACCTACTTGATTCAACAAGCAACTTATACATGAGTAAATCCCCAACGTCTATGCTTATTCCCTTTCCTTTATAAGGCTACAAACTAAATGAGGTCAGAGACTATGTACTCTTGTTTACCACTGCATCCACAAGGCTTAGGGCATAACAGTGCCTAGTAAATATTTATTGTATTAATAAGCCTAAGCCAAATCCTATTAGGTTGGTGCAAAAGTAATTGCCGTTTTTGCAATTATTTTTAACCTGTTAAAACGCAATTACTTTTGCACCAACGTAAATATAAAAGAAACAGCCAAAGATATTAAAGAGAAAATGCTTCAAAGCATTTCAAGGTAGAGAAAATGTTTCAAGGCAAAGAAAAAGCTTCAAAGAGCTCCTACCTGCTTAAAGTTCAAAATTAATTAGAATACATAAAAGTTATTTTAAATTACATGACCAATTTAGAGGTGCTTATTTAACATCAGGGACTCATCTTTCAGTACATCAAGAAGTAAAGCATTATTCTGGCACACCTTGGGAGATTAGTGTAAGAAAGAACTATACAGAGGGTGCCAAAAAAATGTATACACATTTTAAGAAAGGAAAAACTGTATTAAAATTGTAATACTCAACATATACCTATAACAAAAGATGAATACAAGTCATGTTTGACTTCTGCAATTATAAGAGGTGTTCAAAGTGGTTACCATCAGCGTCCAGACACTTCTGATTACGGCGAACTACTGCTTGAGCAAGTTGACCAGTGTCCACTTGCATACATTTTTTTTTGGCACCCCTGGCATATATATAAAGTTCCAAACAGCACAAGTACTCATCATGCTCCCAACACTTCCCTTCCAGTAAATCTCAAGTCAGATAACACCAGATATTATTCACATGTTCTAAATGAAACACAAACTCTGCAGTAGCAACATAAAACATTTAATGAGGGGTCGGCCCGGTGGCTCAGGCGGTTAGAGCTCCATGCTCCTAAATCCGAAGGCTACCGGTTCGATTCCCACATGGGCCAGTGGGCTCTCAACCACAAGGTTGCCAGTTTGATTCCTCGACTCCTGCAAGGGATGGTGGGCAGTGCCCCCTGCAACTAAGATTGTACACTGCACCTTGAGCTGACCTCCGGATGGCTCAGTTGGTTGGAGTGCGTCCTCTCAATCACAAGGTTACCGGTTCGACTCCCACAAGGGATGATGGGCTGCACCCCCTGCAACTAGCAACGGCAACTGGACCTGGAGCTGAGCTGCGCCCTCCACAACTAAGACTGAAAGGACAACAACTTGACTTGGAAAAAAGTCCTGGAAGTACACACTGTTCCCCACTAAAGTCCTGTTCCCCTTCCCCAATAAAAGCTTTAAAAAAAAATTTAATGATTTCAGGTGGGAAAAAGTACTCTATAATTTCAAGATAAATAAGCAACTTCCCTGTATCAAATGATCTCTTGCAGTTTTCAAATCCCATTTAATTGTTAGCAAACACTATTTACTCAAAAAATCTTCAAGCTACACAAAGATCTTACTTATCCATATATATATATATATATATATATATATATATATATATATATATATATATATCATAGACACACTATTTCAATTTACCCATAAAGTGACTTTTTAATCGAGACATAAAAGCTATAAAAGGAAAGCAAAAAACAGGTATTAAATAAATGCACAATATTTTTAATAAACTATCATTTACCTAGTAGCAATGAAGTAGTCATAAACTAATGGGAAATTATTTGACATCTTTTGTCAATATTTAAATGGTAGCACTACCGTGTTTCCCTGAAAATAAGACCTAGCTGGACAATCAGCTCTAATGTGTCTTTTGGAGCAAAAGTTAATATAAGACCCAGTCTTATTTTATTATAATGTAAGACCGGGTCTAACATAATATATAATATAATATAAATATAATAAATATAAAATATAATATAATAATATAATACCAGGTCTTATATTAATTTTTGCTCCAAAAGACACATTAGAGCTGATTGTCCAGCTAGGTCTTATTTTCAGGGAAGCACGGTATTTCTTGAGTGGTGCCAATTTGGCAGAAAGACTTGTTCCAGTGAAATAAAGGTTCTGGTGAACAAAGGTGTTCAAATTTAGTAGGTGAAAATTACATACTATGATTATAAAATCTATTAGATATGTGTTGCAACTTTTAATGAAAATCCTTGTACAATTTTTAAAGTCTTAATGAAGGGTCTTTTCTTGGGTGTCGAGGAGTGGAAAAGAGAATACTACTATATTACTAAGGAAAAAACCTTAAGTCTGTAGTCCTAAACAATGACCCAACTATAAGAGATACTGTTGGGCACACAATTTTTTATTTAAGCAATATGAAAAACTTAATGCCTCCTTCATATGAAAAAAGAGTCACTTAGAATCACCTTTCCCTTTCTAATGTTAAAAGATTTTTAAGAGACTAGTTCTATTATTTTAATTATTTCCATATTCTAATGAATACCAACAGGTGGAAGACAATAAAAAATCCTTCACTAAAGGTGTTGGGATATTACAGAACAAGAACAGAATAATCCATAATTAATTAAGTGACATTATATCTTAAAGCTCAAAGTAGTGTGTGTGGTTACAGTGGCCAGTGAAACAGTTCCAGCTATCAATTGTAGGCATTAAAGAGCAACTGGTAAAGTAGCAGATCCAGGGTACTGTTTACAATCCTTTTATAAAGACTAAACACTTCCTAATTTAAATAAAATCCTGTAATAAATAATTAGAACATGAAAATTGGCTAAGCCAGGACAGCTGCTACAAAAGGTTGCTGGCAATATATTATTCAAAGGTTACAACAGCTTTATATTATGCAGAGTCTTGCATTTCTAAAAGTTCTTTCTGGCCATGATGGAGTAACTGGTTTGGGACTAGCCCTCCCGCCATAACCAACTAGAACACTGGACAAAATATATGAAACCACAGTTCTTGATGTTGGACAACAAACAGCACAGAACTGCAATCCCTGAGAGAAGGGAAACAAGTTACCCAAGACCTATGAATGAATGCCTAAGTTTTTTGCCTCAAAGCACTTTCCACACCCTGGCCAAAAAAGAAGAATCCAAGCAGAGCAGTTCAGAAACTCAAATATGACTTTCAGAAGCCTGTGGCAGGTGTAATTTCTGGGGCATCCTGTGTCTTTACTTAACTAAGCTATACATGCACAGGATGAGATTTCATGAGGATGGACAAAAAAGAACCACTGGGTAAGGAGCAACTACCTGGGAACTATAAACATAACAACTATTGGAGTTTACACAGACGTCTGGTTCTCAACAACCTGAGTCAAGAGACCTGATGGAACACTCAGAGCATTCAGTTGAGACCTTATTAGCAGAGCTAAACTAGCCCTTGAGCAAAGGCTCCTCTCTTGGCCTGCCCTAACAAAGCTTTAAATAAAAACAAGCCATGAAGAACTGGGATAAACACAAAATATATTTTCCTCTTTAAAAGACAGCTGAGGGTGTGCAGACGGCTCAGTTGGTTGGAGCACGAGCTCTGAACAACAGGGATGCCGGGTTCCATTCCCGCATGGGCCAGTGAGCTGCGCCCTCTGCAACTAGATTGAAGACAACGAGCTGCCACTCAGAAGCTGGTGGGGCGGCCGGTTGCCAGTTCAATTCCCACATGGGATGGTGGGCTGCGCCCCCTGCAACTAAGATTGAAAACGGTGACTGGACTTGGAGCTGAGCTGCGCCCTCCACAACTAGATTGAAGGACGACTTGGAGCTGATGGGCCCTGGAGAAACACACTGTTCCCCAATATTCTCCAACAAATCTTTTAAAAAGAAAAAAAAGACAGTAGACTGAAGCAAATATAACAACAATGAATTATGAGCTTCATAACGTATCTAGAGGTAAGATGTATGACAATAGCACAAAGGACTGGAGGGGGACATGGAGGTGTACTGCCATAGGGCTCTTATATTATACACCATGTGGTATAGGATCATTTGAAGGTGGACTGTGATAATGTAAAGGCGCTTATTGTAAACCTGAGAGCAGCTAGAAAAACAAATAAGTACAGTTAATATGCTAATGTAAGAGATAAAATAACCATTACAAAATACTTAATCCAAAAAATGACAGGAAAAGAAAAAGAACAGATGGAATGAATAGTGTCAGGGAGAAAACACTTTTCCTCTACTCTTAGCTTCAATATTGGAGACCTTCCAACTTAACTGAAACTGACAGATTAACAGGTTGGAAGGGGGCGACAAAGTTTATTCATATGGACATGGAACCGCAAAACAGATAAAGATGGAGGCTCTTACTATACCTAATTTAACAGGAAAGGGAGGAGCTGAAAAGGCCTCTATGGATAGAACAAATGGGTAAATTTTCTTTGAACATTTGGAAAAATTCTCCAGTGAAACTAACTGAACCTGAAAATTTCTTTTTTATGAACCTTTAAATTAAAATTTATTTAATCGTTACAGTAGAAAAAAAAAAAAGAACAAATGGGGCTCTAAGGGAATAAGTGGGAGATGAGAAAGTTTGTTGAGGATCGAACCAGCAAGCTTCGTGTTATTAGCACCACACTCTAACCCACTGAGCTAACCGGCCACCCCTTAATGGACCTTTTTAAAGACACCAATCAAAAGACGGAGATTGTCAGACTAAATTAAAAAATCAAGACCTAACTACTATATGCTAACTAAGTAAAACACAGTGTACAGATACGGATACAGATAGCTTGAAGTAAAAGGATGGAAAAAGACACACCATGCAAATACTAGTCATAAGAAAGCTACAAGAGCTATATTCACGTCAGACAAAGTAGCCTTGGGGACAACAAATATTACCAAGATAAAGGACAAGTCATTATGATAAAAGGGTGAATTTACTGAGAGAACATAACAATCCTAATATATGTATACAACTAAAAACAGAACTACAAAATATTATGAGGCAAAAACTGACATTACTGAATCTACAACTGTAGTTTGAGATTTTGGCAATTCTCTTTCAGTAACTAATAGAATAGAACAGGTAGACAAAAAATATGTAAGAATATAAAATACTCTAATAACACTATCAACCAATAATTGAAACCTACCTGAAGGATACACATTCCTTCCAAAGACACATAAAATATTCACCATGATATGCCTCATCACAAAAGAAATCTCAAATTCAAAAGACTGAAATCCTATAAAGTATGTTCTCTCTGACCACAATAATATTAAATTAGAAATCAGTAAGAATAAGATATCTAAAACAACTCCAAATATTTGTTCATTGAACATACTCTAAATAATCCATAGCCAAAAAAGATATTACAAGAGAAATTAGAAAATATTTCAAACTGAATGGTAGTACATAATATGTCATTTTGTGGGATGCAGTGAAAGAGGAAAATTTAGATCTATATAAAAAAAGATAAACCACAACAATTACCTCAGTCATTAAACAGACTTTAAGTGTTTCACAGACCTAAATGTAAAACATAAAACTATGAAACTTCCAGAAGAACATTTAAGAATGTATTAGTGACCTTAGGTTTAGAGAAGATTCCTTAGATAGAATATAAAGGGCATTAACTATAAAAGAAAAAAAAAAGAAAAAATAATCCAGTAACCTGGATTTCATCAATATTCATTTTCAATCTTTGAAAGATACTGTTAAGACAGTAAAAAGGCAAACCACAAATATGAAAACATATTTGCAAAACATGTGATTTACAAAACCTGTGATAAAGAACTCATATCCAGAATATATAAAGAACTCATGCAACTTAACAGTAAACAAAAAAACAAACAACCTAATTTTTAAAAAATGGGCAAAAGATTTAAAAGGACACTTTACCAAAGAAGATAAATGAGTGCCAAAAAAGCACATGGAAAAGATGATCATTGTTAATCATCTGGAAATCACAAAACCAAACTGTAATAATACATGACTACAGACCCACAAGAATGGCTCAAGTTAATAGAGACTGATGATATACCAAGTACTAACAGGGATGCAGGGCTCCTGGAATTCTCATTCACAGCTGGTAAAAGTACAGCCACTTTGGAAGACAGTTCAGCAGTTTTCTATAAAGTTGTAAGCATACATTTACTACACAACCCTGCAATTTCCACTCCTAGGTATTTAACCAAGAGAAGTGAAAACACATGCCCATACAAAGACCAGTATGCATATGTTCATAGGAGCTGTAATTCATAACAGCCAAAAACTAGAAGCCCAAAATATCCATCAACTAGTGAATAAAGAAACTGTGGACTATTTAACAATTAAATTGAACAATCTCCTACTACTTTTAACAACAGGGATGAATCTCAAAGCATTATGCTAAGTGAAAGAGGGCAGACACAAAAGAGTACATATTTTATTATTCCATTCATAAGACATTCTAGAAAAAGAGCAAAACTATAATTACAGTGATCAGTATTTGCCAGAGGCAGAGATGGGGAGAAGGGGAGGAATTACAAAGGGGCACAAGGGGACTTTGAGGTGACAGAAATGTAGGTAGTTAATGGTTCTATACATTAATAAAAACTCAAACTTTCTAGTTAAAAATGGGTGGATTTTATTTTGTACAAATTATACCTCAATTAAGCTGATTTTTCTCCCATGCAGCAGCATCAGAGGTATATACAGGTGCTCTAGGTAAGGCAAGTTATTTTTCCTAAATCTGAGTTAGAGCAGGGCTCTAAGAAATTAATGACTTTACCAAAATCAAACTATTAAGTAACTGGTGGAACCATGTTTTGGGATACAGACCACTTTACTGTAAGTCTTAACTCAGAATGTATGCTTTAGCGCTGAAGATCCTTTGATGGAGCTCCATGAACTGCATTTCACCCATAGTGAAGGCTTAAATGAAGTTTCAACTTACACAGGGCAAGCCAGCTAAAACAGGTTAGGCTAAAAGTTGGATAGTGTAGTGTAGACATGTCAAATACGTGGCTTACCAACAATCTTGCCAACGGTCAAGTTTATTTTCGGACTGGAGTATTTTAAAGTTCTTCATGTTCACTGCAGCTCTGACACATTAATCCCATTAATTAAAGGCTTCCAAAACAATCCTGAAAGAAAGTTTTGCGTACTCATCTTTCATTCTCACCTAATGTGTTCCACTCAAGCAACTGGGGTCAAGTAATAAAAGAACCAAATTTTGCAAGACAACATAATGCCAACAGCTTAAGCAAGACAAGAAAGTTGCTTTCTTATTAAAATACCTTATTAACCGCATCAACCTTGACCTCAGCCTAACGAAAACAAATGAAGACTTTTCTTCATCTCTATCATAACTCATTTCACAGGAGCCCAGCATCTAATCCAGAAGTAGGCAATCCATGGAACCTACAGCAATGACCAGCAGCTCACTAATGCTTAGCATACATCGCTTACCTCTTCACTTCCTATGTTCTACTTTTCACTCAGTTTTCCTCCTCCTTCTTTCTGATCCTTATATAAGGTTATCACATCTTCTGAAAATAATAAACAGGATATTTATGCCTAATCAGTGAAATTACGACTACAATCTGACTTTTTATCTTTGTTCTTCTACTGATCGTGGTGATCATCTTTAAAGAAAACTTCTACACGGTCTAAATGTATGGAAAAGAATACTGAGCCATTCTGTCCATCGTAAACACTTTTCTCTCTAAGCAAAGGCCACTGAAAATGGAAGATACTCCATTATTTTCACTCCACTGAGCCTGAAAATTAATTCATACATGAACTGAGTTCACCTATATGTATATTAAATGTTTACCCTGAGATTAAAGTTCAAACTATCTTTAAATACTTAGAAAATCAGTGTAGAAACAGTATTAGATAATAGTATTAGACGTATTAGTCAGAACTCTCAATTGTAAGTGAAAGAAACCCAAGCCAACTTAAAATCTGAACCGACTGACTCCCAGAAGGATGCTGAGGTGGTTCACAGAAACAAAGAATGAACTTCAGGCAGAAGGGCCTCAAAAGCTCGATGCCACCGGATCCTTCCCTTTATCTCATGCTCCTCTTTACTCGTTGGCCTCATTCTCTCCCACTGTAGACAGGCCTCTTGCCAGAGGCAGTCCCAGCTTCACAAACCCAGAAGAAAACTGACAGCTTGCTCCTGTCATCTATGTATCAATACCAGTGAAGAACACCTACTGGCCCTTTCTATCAAACGTCAATCAGCACTACAAGTGGGATAGGTACAAAATTGGCCAGGCCTGGTACCCGTGTTCAACCCTTAAGCAACCAGAAAATGAGGAATGAGAAATCTTGCTGAATAAACTAAAAACAATGGCTTGCAGATTAATAAATTAATCTGTAAGTGAATTTATTTTGATTCCAGAAATTAAACGCAAGGATCTCAAAAACAAACAAAAATCCAGTGAATGCCCTATTCCTCTTACTATAACTATAGATTAAGTGTGGAGGAATCTGTAATGTTCAAAAAATCTGGTTTAAGGACACAATCTAGGAATTAGCAATAATCCTCCAGATAAAATCCAAAATGCAAAAAACAAGGAAATCTAACCTCTAGCACTGAACCATTGACTTAAAATTACAGAAAAGTCCTATCACAGGGGAAAAGAGGAAAAAGGTCAACTTAATGGGCTTATATAATTAAGAAAGAAAACTCAGAAAAAAACAGCACAATCTCCCTTAAAAAATTCACTCAGTGATGGCACAAACCTGAAACTAAGGTATAACATGAAACTCCCATTGTTGGTGATCCTATAATCACCATAGCAAAGGCTAAGATTCACACAGCCCTCAAGGAACTAAATATATCTGGAGAAATGCTTCCTTCTTTAAAAGACATTTTTTAAGTGGAAAGGAATCTGAAATTTCCTGGCATCTCTAAGTTTTAAATTACTTTGTTTCAGGACTAATCATTTCAAAACCCTTGAGTGTTACACATAAAACCCAGCAACCCCTAATTCTTTGCTGATCCATCATTCAGTTTAACTGATGCAGTTTGCTACCAACTACAATTATCTTTCCAGTACTTCCAGTTCCATGCAATCTATTTTTGTTCTACATAACTGCATGTACACTCAGAATTCAATCAAACAATGACCTACACTTAGTAGTATCTGGGTACCTATAAGACATAGAAAACGGCTCACTTTCTACTAATTTCTTATCTTTCAAACTCAATCTGAGCGAGTAAAATGAATACTCTATTTTCTAACAAGTAGCAAATGTGTAGTTATTTATGATAAAGAATACAATACAAGGTGATGTTTACTTTTCCTTAATATAAAGTTCTGTTAGATTCGGAGAGTCATACTGCCTGTGAAAAATTACAAAAGTGAAGAGCTACAAATAGTGTAGAGGAGAAGTCAAGGTCCTTGCTTATAGTATTTGTAACAGCCAACACAGGGCTGTTGTGTAATAGACACATAGAGCACTCTTCTAAGTGCTTCACTGGTTTATTCGTCATTTAATCTAAAACAACCCTACAATGTATTACCCCATTTTACAAAGGGGGAAACTAAGGCACAAAGAGATAAGGTAACTTGCCCAAGTCATAAAGCTAGCACATAAATAACTTACAGATGCAAGTTTAAACCATATATGAAATTAAGTAGGACTAGCATATATAAGGCCAATTCAAAAATAAAAGGACCAATTTCAGAGTACTCCATTTCAAAAAGGCAGAAAAGAAGCACAAACTAAGAGAAACTAAGATTTTTTTTCTCTCAGTGCAATAAAACCAGGCAGGCCCAGATCACTAGGGGGAAAAATATCTACATTCTCAAATTAAACAAAAATATCACAAAATAACGTATTTCTTAAAGAAAAGCACTTTTAACTTTTGAGAAGCACATTCTAGAGTAAGTATATATTAAATGACAATACTTTGAAAACTAACTTTTCATTCCTAAATATTATACTTGAAAGAATACAGCAAGTAGCTAAAAGCAATATTCCACAATATTTGCAATATTTGCTAGGGAAGGACTATCATGTTCAACAATTTTTACTGAGAAATAGCAAATACTACAATAATCAAAAATGGGTCAACCTATCACTGTGGCATATTCCCTTAGCTTTATGAAAAATATTTTCAGATTATTCAGGTGTTTTCTTCTCTCTCAGACAACTTCAACAACATGAAAAGGGCATACTACTATTTCCACACCAAGTCAACAGTTAAGTAAGTGATCTTTGGTAGTGATTATATTAACAGATTAATTTGCCACCTAGAAAAACTTAAGGCTATGAAATTGGATTTAGAAATGGAGCTACAATCAGTCCAAGCCACAAAAACAACTGGAGTTAGTACTACCTATTTCGCAGTTCTGAAGGAAGCCCACCTTCATACTATTTTTACTCCTACAATGAGCAATGCTAAGTAGGCAAAGGGTCTGTTCCTCAAAACTGAACTGATTCTGGTCTTGCTTTGGTTTTTCTGGTCTGTTCAAGTAGGAAACAGTAGCTACAGTGTCTGGCATGAACCTGATACTTGTGCTTACTACTGAGCTAAGTATATTCCCTGAGCTCTAGAAAACTGATACAGCATTGAGCTTCTTGAGTTAACCCTTAGTCACTACAAGACTATTCTTATTCAGGCCCAAGAAGAAAAGGGCACGGGAGCCCCACAAAAGTAACCGCTATTCTGAGTCCTCACCTTTGTTTCCCATCCCCACGTTTTACAAGACTGTTAGAAAAAAAATTTTACTTGCATCCTACTGTGGAAGTCCTTCCTATACCCAGAAGGTACAGCAAGATCTCATCTTGATTTCTTGGCTGCCTTTCACTGATGTAATCATAGCATGAAGCTTTGAAATAGGACCCTGGGATAGGCCATTCCCTTCAAAGTGTCTATCATTACTCCTTGGTGAGTCAGCTTTTGGACTGCTGCCAACGTGCTTTTTGTTAAGTTTATCATGAAACCATATTTCTGTAGAGTTGAAATGATGGCCAAAACACTGCATTTCACAAGACTCCCTCAAAGTGTTTATCAAAGAAAGGACAGATACATATCCAAGCAAGCCACTCATATGCTTTAGTAAGAGAAGGGGGTTTAGTAGTATCATGTTAAAAGATTCTCTTATGTGCAAGTGTCCAAATGTCCTGCAAAATCTCCTGATAATTCTGTGTCAGCAGATTTTAGGCAAATGGGTACATTTGAAAGTTTTTATTATTCCCTTGAGGAAGGAAAAGTCATCTTTTCTGTATCAGATAAATGAACTGGAGAATTCTGAACTTAACAAAATCTTGAGATACCCAAGAATTCTCTGAAGGTCCATCAAATATCTCTGAAGGGAAAAATCTATTCTTTGTACCTTTTCAGAGGAACTCACTAATAAAATAAATTTGTAATTCTTAGTTTTGAGAAAGTAAAATACTATTGGGAATGGGAGAAGGGGTACATGTAGTACAACTGAAGTAGTTCCCCAGAGCAGAAATGGGAAAGCTCCTAGCTCTGAATAAAGTAATGGACAGTAATAATGCTTTCAGGGTATACAAAGTAAGATCAATATTCATGTATGGTATTATTCTCTTTAGAAGACACCAAAGTTTTTCCTATGAAAGCAAATGTTCAGGATGAATCTGGACTTTGGAGGTGCTAAGAGCTTCTTTCAGGTTTGTCAGGAAAAGGATATATAATGACTTTTAAAAAGCTAATATATAGAGATTTACAGGTTTAAGAAACTTACCATAATTTAAAATATGCTTACGTAGGTTTTTAGTGTATACATTTAAAATATGCATCAAAAAACCCATAAAAGTTGCTTTAATATCCAAAGGGGGAAAAGTGTAAGTATACAATAACTGCACATTAAAAAGCACTGTGAATATATAAAATATGTAATTCTACCTAGTAGCTATTACATTAAAGGCAAGGTATTCTCTAATAAGTAAATTCAAACTTGCATTTAATTTAGAATGCTTAAAAGAACATTATTTTATGCCAAAGAAGTACCTTAGCCACACACAAGGACCCAAGCACCAAATGGCACAATCCTCTAATTTACACTTCAGAATTCCCCAGCCCTTAAGAGTGATACACATGGCAAAAGAGCTCAAGAAGTATTCACTAATATACAAAATTTTAAGGAGATGGATTTCCTTGTTACTTATACTATGATATGTGCTGAGTTTCTGTATTATTTATTCTCTGTGTAAGTAACCACTAAAAACGGAAAAATGTATCATAAGCTTCTTACTGCTTATGTTAACAAATCACTGTACGAACCATATGAATAGAGGGCCACAACTTGGTGTTGTTTAAATCTTGGTACAAATTACATTTCCCATACATCATCTGTGACGCTGATTTAAAAAATTCACCGCCAGCACTAATCCACCTTCTCAGTCAGCCCTGCTCTAAAACTCCAACTGACTAATAATACATTTATGCTTAGATGTCCAATTACTTACATATTTAAAAGACACACACACACACACACACACACACACACTCACCCCAACACTCCCCATCTTTCTGCAAAATCAACTCCCCTTGCTAATTATTCTCCTGGGCTCCAAATCTATCATCTTCGAATATTCTTGCATTCAACTTCTTTCATCTCTAACACTGATCCCCTGTGGAAAGAGACAAATGTTGTTGCTGTATTATCACTGTAGTAACAGCAGCAATGACAACTAGTACATATGGAATGCTTACTATTAGCTAGCTACTGTTAAAAGCACTTGCTGAATCCTCACAAAAGCCCCAAGTGGTAAGTATTGTTATCCCCTTTTTAGCACTGAGAAATCTGAGGCACAGAGAAGTTAAGGGAGAAATCTGAGGCACAGAGAAGTTAAGGGAAAAATCTGAGGCACAGAGAAGTTAAGGAATTTGCGTAAGAGCGCAGGTAGGTCCCATTGCGAGCCACCACTCAAACCCAAGCCTGAGTTTCTTAATTACCATACTAAATTGCAATAGTGGAAACAGCATCCAACTTGATGTCAGACTATCTACCTATGTTCCAGTTTTCGTTCAGCTCCTCACGAGCAGTGCAACCCCAGACAAGCAATTTCTGACAGCTATGAAACACAATTTATTCACCTTTCAAGAGAGTAATATGACCTGCCCTGACTGCTTCACAAGGTAGAAGTGAAAATAAAGTGAGCAACTAATACAATTAAAAATTTATTTGTAATACTGGTTCCATAGTTGCTACCTCTATATTCTCATGGTTTTAATTTTGGTGACCCTACTTTGTAACTCTAGACTTGAGTCACCAACATTGCAGTCTCAGGAAAAGTAAAGAGCCTAAATCTTGTCCATATCAAGCAATTACACACAGAAGACCAACTGTTAATTTACAATCCCCATTACTGTCAAGATTGGGCATTTCCAGGTGAGCTAGCTAGAAACATGACAGCCTACAAATGAAATGTCTACTTACCAAATGATCAGTCATATTTTAAGTATATGTCTTGGTTCTAAACACGTATTCAGTTCACCGAATATTTTAACTCAAAAGAAATGTACATTGCTGAAAGAAGCTCCGTAGTTCTGTACGTCAATCACAAGATACATTTAAATCTGAAGGGCTTAAACTAAGATTCTAGCCTAAGCAAAAGAAATACAAATACACATACTATTCTCGAAAAGGTCAAACCACCTATGGTCTCTGTAGTCCTCTGCACGGCCAGAATTGGAACTTCAAAACATTAACTTGCAAAAATTGCCTGCAACGTCTTTTCCAAGGTAAAAAGGTCCCATCTCTTTCTCTTGGCCTCATATCACTAGAAAAAGCTCACTACATAGGAACAAAGAGGATAATTTAATTCAAGAAGCTAATCAACCATAAACCACAAAACATTAAGTTTTATGTCTTGTACACATGAAACTCTGGCTACCAATGTTAATACTTCCAGCCATCTTGGGGCAGGGAGGGGAGGAAGAAGGAACTCTGTAGTGCTAAACATGTTTTACTTACCGACTTTTCATAACCAATTACATAACCATTCTGCTACTTAGAGAAACAAAAGAAAGTTCTAAAAGTAAATTTATCCATTGAGTAAGTACATGCCTATTTCCTTAATTTAAAAAAATTTTAATGATTTACAGTTTACACTGTAAGATTATTTATATGACAAATTATTCTCATTCCAGAGTGGGCTTTTTTGGGGGCGAAGCATAGTGACAAAACAGATCAGCAGTTGCCAGACACTGGGGGTGAAAGAAGGGGCTCACTCCAAAGGGCCAGGAGGAAATTTTTTCAGGTGATGAAACTATTCTGTATTTTGATTGTGGTGATAATCATATGTGTTCCCAAGACTTGCAGAACTATACTCAAGAAGGGTGAGTTTTATTGTATAGAAATTACACTTTAGTCTAAAAAAAATTTTTAAACCATCGAATCTTAATTATTGCTCCTGAAAACTAGGACCAGATGCTTTAAACAACCAAAGCAGGAACACTAAACCTTGTTAGATCTGCTTCCAAGTTTGAAAACTCCCTTTTATTAACATTTTGCCTTGAAATCTAAACAATATTTGTAAAGCAGTCATAAATTCCCTTAGAATTAAAAAATAAATGTATTTTTTAAAAGAAAACTATTTAGTGTTTATATCCTATGTTTTAAAAGAAAATGAGCTTTGTCAAGGAGTGAATAAAACCCAAGCAATACATATTAACATCTTTTCCAGAATCATGATGGTCACAACAAAGGAGGTTTCTCTCCTAATTTCTGTTCAAAAAGCCAAAATTTTACTTCGCAAAACCTCCAAGAGATTTATTATAAGATCTTAACAGTTGCCAAAATCTTTAAGTGCTTTCACTTATTTAGGCGGTATAGCAAAGTGGTCAAAAGCTCAGGTTCAAGAACTGAACTACCTGGACAAGTATTTAACCTCAATTTGATTCAATTTCCACATCAGTAAAATTGGAATCATGATACCTATCTCTGAGAATAATCCTAGACAATTAAATGAATTAATACATGTAAATAGTTTAGACTAGTGCCTGGCATACTTAATAAACCTCAGAAAGTTTTAAACTAATACAAATGAATGATATTAACAATCACCAGCTCTGTGTCCTTGGACAAATCATTTTACCTTTGTGTGTGTATCACAATTCTGCTCCACAAGGCAAGAAACTTAAATTCAATGGCCTAATCTAGTGATACCATTCTGTGTTCCTATAATTTTACCTGAATGCACTGAATTGCCTTGCAAAGAAGGTTAAGTAGTATTCCTTTGTATAGAAAAATCTGAGACCCAAATAAATTAAATAACTTGCCCAAGGACATAGCGAAGTAAAGGCAGAGCCAAGACATGGATCTGGTATTGAGATTCCTCAGAACCGTTCTCTCTAAAAATTTCAGCCCTCCATCAGCTCCTTCTCTTCTGATAGAAACAGGTATGCAATATAATAGGAAAAAAAAAAGAAAAAACCCTCCAATTTACTCATTTTAAAAAATTCATTAAGCTATACATTTGTTTTATGCACGCTTCTGTATTTTTGTTTTACACCATAATTTAAAACGATAAAATATGTTTCAACATTAAATGTATTCACGTATGAACAGTAGTAGAAAAGTTAGAGGCTAAAGAGAGATCAAGTCAGCTGATGACGGTCATTAAAATTTTGTGAGGGGGTAAGTTTTAAAACTGAAGTATAATATTACATACAAAAAAGTGCACATAAGTATACAACTCAATGATTCTCATCACCTGAAGACAACTGTGAAATCAATCAGCTCGCAGATCAAGATACAGAACATTACCAATACCCCTACTATCTCCCTCGTGTTCACTGCCAAAGACAACCATTATTCTGACTTCCATTACCATCTATTAGTTTCATCTGTTTTTTGAACTTTACAGAAATGGAATCACACAGTATGTCGTCTTGTGAATGGGCTCTTTCATGTACGCTTTAATTTTTCTTCTTGCAAACAAAACAAACTTAAGGTGAGCCAGATAGTAAGAAAGGTTCTCTCAATACTATCAAATATTCAAATTTAAACCATAAATCATTCTCAAAGCAAACCATTTCTCAAGCAATAAAAATCTAAGATACTGATTTATTTAAAGTCAAATCAAGCTGGTATTTCCTCTCTCCCCAATGAGATTTCTGAGACAGAAATTTTCAGTTACTTTTAGTTGGGGAAAATAGAGACCTAAAATGTCTCAATAAATATTGTATTATTTTTTCATCAGTAAAATTTGAATTGTAACTTTTTTTTAAAAAGCAAGACAGAAGAAAAAGGGTAAAGAAGTCATGAAGAGATCTAATCCTCTTAAAATTACATTCTTTTATTTTGCTCTTATATATAGTTGTCGATTAATTATAGCCAACACCAAATACCAAAAAAATGTAAAAATGTGGTTTGCACTAAAATATATCATTCCAACACCATTTTGATAGCACTGCAACAAAATTTTTAAATAACTGCTTTTATTTTATCCTGAGATCTCTTACTGCTAATCTACATCACTATTTCATATTAAGAGTCCATAATCTGTGCTGTCCAACATGGCAGCAACCAGATATGTGGCTATTTCAAGTTAAATTAATTCAAATTATATAAAAGTCTAAAATTTAGTTCCTTAGTCGAACTAGGCAAATTTCAAATGTTCAATATGTACTGGACAGTGTAGATCGAAAGACAGAAGGACTCATCAGAAAACAAAAGTTCTAATATGCTGTCTCATCTCCCACTCACTCCTAGCCCCTTACTATGCTACAATTAATCTAAGAAAATGGGAACCAATGACTAATATGAATCACAAAGTCCAATTATTTTCTTAGCCCTCATCTTCCTTCATCTCACTCAAACTTAACTTCACTCATTTGGAATCCCCCTTTCTCCTTAGCCTCCACTATGTCTCATTAACTTAATTTTAAGTTTCTTTTTTCTGTTTGTTTTTTAATTCTATAATCTTCTCCCACCCCACCCCCTAAATGTGATCCTCAATCTTCAGCTCTTCTGGGTTCAAGATCTCATCCAGATGAGGCCTATCTTTCCTCCTACATCAAATTTTCTGTCTCCAAGCTCCTGCAGGACATTTTTACTTATATATTCCCCAACCTCAGTGTTAAATGTGTGAAGGGTTTCATTTTAGTCATTTTCCAAAACCAACTTCTCCTCCCAATTCCACGTTTCTTTTTTTTTTTTTTTAAAGATTTTATTGGGGAAGGGGAACAGGACTTTATTGGGGAACAGTGTGTACTTCCAGGACTTTTTTCCAAGTCAAGTTGTTGTCCTTTCACTCTTAGTTGTGGAGGGTGCCGTTCAGCTTCAAGTTGTTGTCCTTTCAGTCTTAGTTGTGGAGGGCGCAGCTCAGCTCCAGGTCCAGTTGCCGTTTCTAGTTGCAGGGGGCACAGCCCAACATCCCTTGCGGGAGTTGAACTGGCAACCTTGTGGTTCAGAGGACGGATTCCAACCGAGCCATCTGGGAGGCAGCTCAGCTCAAGGTGCTGTGTTCAATCTTAGTTGCAGGGGACTCCGAGGAGTTGAACTGGCAACCTTGTGGTTGAGAGCCCACTGGCCCATGTGGGAATCGAACCGGCAGCCTTTGGAGTTAGGAGCATGGAGCTCTAACCGCCTGAGCCACCGGGCCAGCCCCCAATTCCACATTTCTGTACTTTCACTATTCTCCAAGGCCCAAAACCCATCAACTTTGAATCATGCCTCTATCCCTCATTCAACTATTTCACAAATGTTTGTGTATTTCCTTTAGGGTATCAACTAGCAGTTTTCTGCATTAATCTAGCCACCTGAATTTCCACCTTGCCACCACCTTAATTCCGGTCCATATTACCTAATTCTGAGTCAATATTCTTCACTGCTTTCCAATCTTTCTCCCAATTATGCACACTGCCACCAGACACATCTTCCCCAAAATTGCCTTTGATCTCAAAAGCCTAAACAGGCTCAGTACAGAGAGGAAACAAAAATTCACATTTTAATGATTTAATTTTAACAATTTATAGCAAACACACTTTACAAATTTATCTTTGAAACCTCATCTTCTATTCTGTGCTAACAAAACTAAAACTGTTCCCCAAACACAACTTTGTGTTCCTTACCGATATAAAGCTGGGGTTCCTCCTAGTCTCTATTATGCAATTTTAATATATTAGTTGCTTTGTATTATGAAGCCATCCATCTCAGCACCTCTTACATAGCACCCATTTTGAACAGACCTAAGTGAAAAGACCAAGAATAAGGAAGTTACAGATATACACATTGGTTTAGCTTTAATATAAAAGCATCCATATTAACTGCATGCAATTCTATTCCCTAAGATTTTATTCTGCAAAATCATTTCTAGAGAAATAATCCTAGAGTTTTTCAAAAGTATAAACTGCAAGAACATCCATCACAAATAGCACTTTTGGTAACCAAAAAAAAAAAAAAAAAAAAAAAAAAATATATATATATATATATATATATATATATATATATATATATCCCTAAATCTCCATCAGTAAGGGACCAGATAAATAATTGCAGTGTCTATAAAAATGAAAAAAAAAAAAAAACAAACTATGAAGTCCTTAAAAATTGGGTAAATCTAGGGAGCAGCCAGTTAGCTCAGTTGGTTAGAGCCCAGTGCTATTAACAACAAGGTTGCCAGTTCGATCCCCACATGGGCTACTATGAGCTGTGCCCTCCACACTAGACTGAAGAAACTACTGGACTTGGAGCTGATGGGTCTTGGAAAAACACACTTAAATCAATAAAAGTTTTTTAAAAAAGAGAGAGAAACTGAATTTAAAAGCAAATGAGGTAAATTTACATTTTGTAATACAGTAAAATGTCTGTAATATACTATTACTACTGGGAGAAAAAAAATTGTAGATCAGCATATACAGCTTGATCTTATTAGAGGGAGATTTTTAAATCTATAAATTGAAAACACTATCAACGGGGGACTAAAACTGTGTTTTATTCATACAACTGGATACTATTTAGCTATTAAAATAAATGAAGTAACTATACATGTATCGACATAAATTTCAAGATTTTCAATTGCAGAATACATATACTAAGGTACCATATAAATTTGAAACAATAATATTACATGTTAAACACAAAGACACTTGTAGGGAGAATATAAGACCATGAGCTGAAAAAGATAAATAACCTCTGGATAATGTAAACAGGATCTAAGAGGAGAGCAAAAGGGACTCAACTGTATAATATTTTAATTTTTAAAAATAAATATAAAACACCTTTGAGGCAAATCTGACAAGATGTCAACATCTAATATACCTCAATCAACATCTATTAAATTAAGTACATGGTGTTTGTTAAATTTCTGTTATTTTTCTAAATTTTTGAAATATTTAAATTTTACTTTTAAAAACAGAAAGCCAGAGTTGTGAAATTTGGGAACAGAGGAAGATGGGTTTCGTAGACTTCTACAGGGTATTTTTTTTTTTAACAGCCTGTTATTCTTACTATAAATTTTCTAACTAAAATAAGTCCCATAAACTTATACTAGTACCTACCTTTATTACCTTGATTTCTCAACTTTAATCTTATTCTTTACAAGAATAAAGTCAGGGCAGATAATTACAGATGTCTTACCCCAGAAATCTAACATTCTGAATGATATATCATCTATTTACACAAGCATTTAAGGGAATACAATGTGCAGTAAACTAACAGCAAAGCTAACTGGCCTTATCTAAACACTTAAACTATAGGATATATTACACAGCTCTTCCTACAATATCACCAGATGAGTATATAAACTTACAGTGGCCCAACTCCCAGCTGTATATTAACACCAAAACTCCAATAAGACTATATTGTCATAAAAGTAGTTTATCTAAATATCTTCCAGTTCAAATTACACATACAAAATCCGTATCACATGAGTTGCTATAATCCCACTTGATATTTAAAACACACACACGAGGCTACAGAACTTGCTCAAGTCCACATGGCAAGTGAGCAGGACAACTGGGATTTCCGGCTCAGTCCTGTGTTTAGAACTCATAGAATCTTGATTTTTCTTTTTAAGGCGTCATTCATAATCCTCAATCAGCTCATTAGGAAGAGCAAATTTAGATGGAGGTCCTCTTGGGTTTAGCTGTGATCAGCGCAGACTGTCCCATTCCTCCCATACCCCTTCGTACAACTGCTCTCTGCTTAGGAACTAGAGCCAGTTAACGACCTACTTTCTGACTCGTGACTATGACTTAAACCTTCACAAGACACCCATGAAAACTAAAGACATTAAAATACACTTTAAAACAGCAGTTTTTCCTACTTATAAGAGTAATACATGCTCATTATAGAAAATTGGGAAACTACATACAGGAGAATATGAAGCAGAAAACAGTCACACTATCCCACCAGCCAGAAATTAATCACTATTAATATTTCCATTCCTGTCTTTCCAGGGTCTCTCTTATGTATAAATGTGCTATTAGTTCACTTACCAAACAGGGTTTTAAGTACAACAGAACAAAGGGAAAATAACATACTAGTTCTTGGAAAGACTAATTCTCTTCAATATTTTCAGAGTAAGCCAAAACCATGTGTACAGAGAACTGGAAAGAAGGAAACAAGTAAGAGATATCATACTTGCTCCTTTTTTTTTTTTTTTCTTTTTTTTTTACTTGCTCCTCCTCATTCACCCCATGGCAAACTAGTATCCATGCTTCGAGAATCATTATATACCTAAAGACTAATGAGTATGTTTCAAATAGCAGCCTACTACATAAATTACACACTTACACACACACACACACACACACACACACACACACACACACAGTCTTGCCAGTAGGAGACACACACAGTAAAAGGAATTACATCAAGACTACTTTTTTTTGTCACCTTGAAACTACCCTTAAGAAAAGGTAAAAGGATATCTGAAAGGCTGATGTAAAATTAATGACCTCTCCCACAAAAGCATTTTCTGTGCATATCAGATGAAGGAACAATCTAACTACAGAAAATGTAAGTGTTGGTTTTACAATGCTATAATTTGTTTACAGGTGTAAATAAATATGTAAGCATTTAAACGGTCCATAAATATTGATAGCTTACTCTGTACTAGACAGTCTATTAAGTGCTGGGGAGTGAAGAACAGCCATGAGACTGTAAAACTTCTGCAGGGTTTAGTCTATCTCTTTAAATATGATGTCAAACACTAGGCATGTAGCCCCAAAGGAGTCACAACATCCCTGATCAAATGATGCTCTCAAATCCTTTTGAGGTTCTAAAAAGACATGTATAAAAGAACCTTATAAATCATGGTACCCAAGGTAAAATGGGATACCTGGTCTTTTCCCAAAGCACTGCATACAGCAATCATCTTCAATATAAATTATCTCATTCCTTTTAGCTGGCAAAAAATAATCACTCGAGTTGCTCTTTTCATAATATCTAAGACTTTAATATACTCTTTCTCTGACAATGACCCACATGAAATAACTGAAATTAAGTTCCCCATTAAGGGAAGAGAAAGGGAGACTCATTTTTCTAGTGCAAAATCTCCATTTCCTGACTTCATAACTTATGGGGGGAGGGGTAATCAAAAGCAACTTAATCAAACTTAAGAAAAAAGTTACTTTTTAATCTAAGATTCATCATGGAAAGTTTCGGCCCAAGAAACCATTTTTTAAAAGTTAAAGACTTAGGCTCTTCTAAATGGCGTTAGAGTGACAGGTTAATTGTGGTACTTTGCAAACAAAGGAAAGCAAGTAGCAATTATTCATCCCTTTATTCAGTCTCCAAAACCTAAGCTCTTGGAAAATAAGGATATGTTATAGCCAAACTGCTTTCCATAAAGCATAGACGTGTTAGAGTATACGTACTCTACACAACATCAGCTCTTCCTGTCTAAGGAAACTCATTTCGACTGTTCCCTAGCCTATCATTTGCCCTTTCCAAATTCAGCCACCTCAACAATGACAAAAGATATCAAACTGACGCTTTGTGAGGGCAAACATGATTGCCCTTACTGCAGCTATGACTCTCAACAGCATGGGACACTTTAAAGACTACCACGTTTCCCCAAAAATAAGACCTAGATAAGACCAGGTCTTATGTTAATTTTTGCTTCAAAAGATGCATTAGAGCTGATTGTCCGGCTAGATCTTACTTTCGGGGAAACACGGTATCATAATCCAACTAGGCTGAACTATCTGCAGAACCAGTGGAAATGTCCAAAACCAGCCATCCATAAAAGCCCAACACTGTAAATCTAAACAGTCTAAAGCAGTGATATCCAAAGCAGAGTATAATATACCTCAAGGGGTACCCAAGATGCTCCACTGGTGCAAAGGAGAAAGATATTTGGGCTTTAGTTTTAATACTCCTCCTTGTTCATTTTTCTTGGTTTATACTTCCTAAGGTAAACTATACATATTGTTTGTAAGTTAAATGAATACTGAAGGATCGAGGATTAATGCTCAAAATTTTACTGTTGGGATGAGCAATCAAAAAGTTTAAGAGACTACTGGTCTGAAGTACTCCTTTTCATCTGCCCCTTTCCACAATTAAACTGTAGAGGCTAAGACCTGATATTGGAAAAAGAACAAAGGAAAACTATTTCCAAACTACTTTAATCTCCCACCAAGCTGAAAGATAATAAATCACTAGCAAGAACATGTGGAACTGGACACTAGTATATTGTCTGTCAGTGAAACTTCAAATTAGACATCTATCGATAGGACACTTTGAGTACATTCAAATTTAAAACACACATACTCTTTACCCAGATAAGCGCACTTTTAGGAATTTAGCCTAAGGAAATAGCACAACTGTACAAAAAGTCCAAAGGAGTGCATCACAGCACTCACTGTTTAAAGAAAAAACTGAAAATGTCCATTAACAGGGAATTGCTGTGAACTGAGGTATCCATATCACAGAACACTAAATATTCTATTAAGGGAACATCAATTTGACAAGGAATGTTGTTCTTTTTTAAGTATTTCAGTAGATACTGTTTAGGAAAAAAGGAAAAGCACCAAATTTTACATCTATGTGGGATTATGGGTTATCTCGACTTTTCTTTATTCTCCCAGGTTATCTCAATTCTTGGGTTTTGTGGGGATTTTTTAAATTTCCATATGGACTACGCATTATAGCTTTCATAATAAAAATAACAATTTCATTTTTAAATTAAAAATGAAATTAAAATTTACTATAGCCCTGTAGCGCTTCCAAAAACTCTTTGTAAACACTCTACTTTGTCCCATGTGGTTGTGGAATCTGTCTAAATACTTCACAATTACAGATTTTTCTTATAGAAAAATGATATGCATGGAACAAAAAAATAAGAACTACTCTATTTCAAGTTAGCCATCTTGTCTTTATGCCAATTCCCGCCAAATACGTTAAGATTAACCAATATACTCATACTTACAACTCCTTACATTTTTTCCAGATTATAAATCTCTGGATAAGTCAGAGACCTAAATGAATTTATATTTCTCTTCTGCCACTAAATTACAAAAGCATTAGCTAAAAAAACAGAAAAGAAATTAAATTTAGAACCCAGAGAAATGAAATCAGGAAAACTTGCTACTATCTCTCGTAATAAAATCATTCTGAACATTGTGTGAAGACACAAATAGGCACGTAATAGATCCAGGCCTGGACATATCCAAGATGATGCTCTGCATTGGTCAGCTCCAAGACAACACCTCTGTAACTACCAAGTAGTCCATTTAAGGAAAAAGAGTGCTTAAGAACATTAGCATAAGTTTATGTCTTAACTTTGTTCATTAAATCAACGATTTATAACAGAGCTATGAGATATTTCAGCCTTAACAGGGTAGCTTTAATTTAACCCAATTTCACAATTTCCTTGTAGCTTAGCACTTGTTTTATGCCTTACTCTTTTATAATATAGTCACCCTAACTGCAAAGCACAGGTACCACGTCCCTAAGCAATTGCTTCAAAGTTTTACCACCACTCAAGAAAAAAATACATTTTTCATCAAAACCCAGTAAACATATAAACATATTTTTAAAAAAAAAAGTTTCCCAAATCAATACTTACTTTTAACCATTTGAGATGTGCTGATATTTCTATTTCTTTTTTAATGTTGTTTTTTAAATCACCACATTGATTGCATTACCCTGTAACACTGCCACGGGCCATTCAGAAAAGATAACACTAAAACTGTACACAGAATGTACTAAACTCCTTGACCCTACCACCTTCCACCACAGCACCAAAACAGCAAAATGGGTGAAATCTAGCAAGTCTATTCCAAGTGCAAACCTTAGCACAAATGTGAGACATCCCAAATCCCTCTGAAGTTCCTGCAACACTGTCACTATTCCTATTGGCAGATGGGACACAAGAGTTGAAAGGTTTTTCCAGGCAGAGTACAGAAGCAGAAATTTTTTCTGTTGCCGTATCAGTTACATTAGTAAATTCTGCACTTGACAACACGTAGCAAGTTTACCATTGCTCCACAAGCCAACTCTTCCAAGAAAATAAAACACGATTCTAATATGATAGAATTCTAATATCATCCCCTTACATTTTTAAATTACTTTCCGTTGCTTTCCATATACACCATTTCATTTGATCCTCCCTGACAGATTTTGAGATAAACAGAGAAGTTGCTCTTCTTCCTTTTAGTAATGAGGGAATTGAAGTTCAGAGGGGTTATGTGGCTTGCCAGGAACAACACAGCTAACGTGGAGCACAACCCAAGCTTGAACACAGGACTTACTCATCTATCTACTCTCATGCTACAACTATTGCCATTTTGAACATCTGATACAAATACGAACTTGAGAAAAAGTATGTTAAATTTCTAGATACAAAAGTGAAGATGAAAGCATGATACCAATATTGGTATCATAAAATTAAGATTAAAAACAGTAATGAATGTTAACAATTTTGGTAGCCTCTAGGTTTACTGGGCTAGTTCAATCCAATACAGATTGGATCTCATACTTTGTCTTAAGTCAAAGTTTCACTGATTATAAAATTACATATAAATTCATCGTAGAAAATTACAGAATTGGGTGATGTGTACAAAACAACTGGCCACATAAATTGCACAAACTTCCCCTAAACCATCCTTAATCTTGCGGCTTCATACTAAATTATGAAGTTCCCTATGTGAAATTCATTTTGATTTCAACACTAAGTAAATTACAACAGCATAAGCATGTTGTTCCTGAATACTTGCAACACGCACTCAATTCCAGAGCACTTTTGGACAATGTCTAAAATCCGTAAGCTAAAAGCAGAATCCAAGATAGAACTTTTTTTTTAATTAAAAAGGTTCATGTACCTATGAGACGAATACCAAATGACACAATTACAAATTATTAAAGATTTGCTGAATCGGGCTGGAGAAACTACTTGAGATTAACAAGTAGAGGCCTTTAATTGTATAGATGAGAAAACCGAGGCCCAGAGAAGTGACATTCCCAACAGTAATCACACAGTCAATTAATGACACAAACTTTCTGCCGATCTATGGCTTTCCATTATTCTAAATGCCTCTGTATTTAATAAAACGTGGTCCTAAAAAAGTCACTAACACCTAAAAAATTTAGGACACATTTTTTAAAGACTCAAAAACTAAGGGACAGGATAGTGGACAATGACAGTCTTTAGAAAATAAAATCTCTTGAAGGACTCAGAGTACCAAACCACATGGGCTAAAAACTGGCTTTTTAATCCAATGCAAGATCTCAAGTAGCTTTTAATAACTAATGTTATCAACCACCATATCCCCAGCTCAATACCGTTCATTTACTCAACAAATGTCTGAGGGCACAGTATATGCTGGGAACCCAATCTAGGTACTGGAGACTCGGAGGAACAAAACAGACATGGCCTCTGGTTCTTGTAGTGCGCAACTAGGTGCCCTTCTCTAAAAATACTACTTCGTGATTTGACAGGATATTTACCAAACTCCTTCACTACCCTACACCAACTATAACAACATTTCTGCCAACTCTTACAAACTTATAACAAACCTCACCACACCCCCTTCTGCAACATGAATACTTCCTTCATAACTCAGCACTCCACTTTACCACAGAAGGTGTGAACCAGAACTACAACAAATTTAAAAACTGACTTTACCACGCCTCATGACCTAGGGCAAATTTCAAGAACTTTTCACAATTCACACTAAAGCTTCCTACCGTGTTTCCCGGAAAATAAGACCGGGTCTTGTAATAACTTTTGCTACAAAAGACGCATTAGGGAGTATTTTCAGGGGATGTCTTATTTTTTCACGTACAACAATCTACATGTATTCAAATACAGTCATGTCATCTTCTTCTGGAACATCGTCATAACGTACTAAATGCATCCGTCTGGCTGACGATCTTAACTGGGGCTTATTTTCGGGGTAGGTCTTATTTTGGGGAAAACACGGTATTTCACAACCCTTGTCTCAAAAGACTGCTAACTCACCCACCCTATCTTCACTTTATTAGAAACCTGAGTCAGAAGGTTTAGGAGCAACCATGATGTTGGGAGGCACCTTTGGTGGACCCCCTGTGGCCCAGAAGTAGACTTCCTGTCTCTCCCTCTCTACTTCTTTCCTCTGGATTCTTCCATATATCTCTGGATATATCTCCAGTCAAGCAGCACCTAATTTTATCAAGTGTGTTCCTGAAGACTTGCACAAATAACTTTGGGCAACAAATCTGTTTCCCCTCCATAAATCCATTATATTAGGAGGTGCTCAATTTTCAGCTTCAAGTTTCTCGGGCTTCCCCCCTTCTTCCCTACCTCTCAAATTCTTAAAGATCTATAAACAAAAGCGCTCTCTCACAAGTTGAAATCAATGAGAATCTTTTGAAATACCAAAAGTGACCTAAAGCAGTTCAGAAACCTGGCTCACCAGAATCATTCAGGAAACTTTATAAGGGTGGATTCCCAGGCCCAATCCTTCCGAAATTTTATTTTACCAGGTCCTAAGTGAAGCCCAGAAAAATCAGCATTTCAGGCAGTCCATACTATTTCTGATGATCAGTACTTAACTACTAGTAAGCATTGAATTAAAGAACCTGGCCTACAAGCTGAGAAACTTGGGTCCTCCTATGGCTTGCCATTAACTAACCACAAGTAGGGCTGCACCAGTCACATGAACTGCTCTGGGTCATCTGAAAATGAGGGAGGTAATTAGAGCTGAAAGAGGCCTTCATAGGCAGCCAATCCAGAATTCTAGAACCCTCCAAATTTAGTTTAATATCACATATCTGACTGGGCTTACTCAGAACAGTGTTAATTCTGTAAACTCTTCTACCCACCCCAGTCACAGGCCCTAGAAGGGAAGACTTTCTGCATGCCACCAACATAACTTACTTGGTCTGCCAGCAAAAACAACACGATCCTGACTCTTGCCCTACAGAAACAGCCTTGAATCTGAAAGGGGGAGGTCCTTGTCCCCTCTCCATGTACAAATCACAAGCATTTTGCCTTAAAAAATCATCTCTTGTAATTCAACCCAAGCTTCCCATGGCATCACCTTCCACAATATGAGAAACTAAGCTGAACCTGAACTAGAGGGGTATGCGCACTTTTTTTTTTTCATTGTGAAAAAAACAGACACCGCCAGATTAACAGAGTGGCTATCAACATACTAAAACAGTCAAGCATTTAGGCCTCGGTTTGGAGAAGACCCCTGAACAGCAATACCTAACAGTAGCTCATGTGCAAAACTCACAGGTGAGATTATCAGATCCCAGAGGAGTTTTCTGAAGTGAAACTGGTCCCATTATTTACCCGTAAATTTACCCCCCTTATTTTGATTTTGAGTTAAGTTTCCAGTCCCAAGTCCAACCAGCAATATGATCTCAGGGGTCCTAAGCGGCACAATGCAATGTATCAAGCAGCACGATTTCCACCTAAGAAGTAACACTGTAATCTTTTGCGGAGCTGTTTGACCAGTGTTCCCTGAGCTTTCTCAACCGCCTCCGAACCATCCTTCCCACCCAAGTACTACCAGGTCAGGAGGATGCCCTGATACAGCCAGGCGGCCACTCCTCCTTCCCACAAGTCCCGGGCCCGCACCGCTCGCGCCGGGGGCTCCGCTGGCCCCCGGCCTCCGGCCTCTAGCCACAGTGGGCTTCCCAAGACCTGGTCGGTGCGAGGGGTGCACACTCACCTCCCAGGGGAACGTGAGCATTTATCCGGACGCTCCGGGAGTAGCACTTCACATCCCTAGCCCTATGGGCCCGTCCCGCCAGGTCCGGGAAGGCCGCCCCGGCCCGGGACCCCGCCTCCCCGGCGCCGAGGGTCCGGGTCGAGCCGGTCCCGGCCGCTGCGCTCCCACTCCCCGCGCCTCCCACTGGCGGCGGCCGCTGCCGCCCAGAACACCCTTCTCTGGGCCACGCACGCCGTCCACAGCCCCCCGCGGGCCGCCGCCTCCTCCAGAGGGTGACAGCCGCCGCGCCGGGGCCGAGGCCGGCCCCTCCTCCAGCTCCTCCTCAACCCTGGAGGAGACGGGGGGGGGGGGGGCGTCTTACCGGGCGGCAGGACATGGCGAGGCCCGCCACGGCACGGCCTCCTCCGCCAACCCACGAGGCTCCCAGCCAGGGCCGGCGGGGGGCAGCGCCTGGGCCGCTGGAGCGTCTGGTCTGGTTGCTCCTCCGCCGCTGCCGCCTTCTCACAACCACAACAACATGGCGGCAGCGGCCACACAGAGCGCGCTCCCGACGCCGAGCCGGGCCGCGAGCGGGGGCGCGCGCGCACGCTCGGGCCCTCAGCGGGTTGGGAGAGGGCGGGGCACGGGCTGTTGGCCACGCCCAGGAGGTGGGCGGGGCTGCAGACCGTAGGAATTCCCGCCGCGAGCGGAAAGGATAGCTGAGAAGTTCAGTTGGAGGAGGAGGGAACCACCGGCGGGAAGTGGGCGAAGAATTAAGACCGAAGGTGGTCCTACAGCTTTTGGGAAGGCATCTTTTCCTAGCTCTATGGCCCAAGACAACGCCTCACCCTACTTAACCAGTAAAATAGAATACAACATAGTATGTTTCACCTGTAGTTGCGGTGAGGCTAAAACTAATTTAAGCATGTAAGTTTAGTGTCCTCAAGATTCTACTTAGAATATGATTTCAAACAACTTTAACTAAAGCTCAGCTGGAGGAAGTGAGTTCACAAACAAAAAAATAAATTGTAACCTATCCACAGTAGCCTACAGAAGAATTCTACATACCAGGACTGACTTACCTTAGGCCCTAACAGATTCACCTCCTTGGAGTTGCATTTTAGCATTATATATAATCTTGACCTTTCTGGAAAATGGCTGAGGAACCAGTCAAATGAAATCTATCTTTGCATCTGTTGTATTGTCTTTTCCACACCATTCTCTACAATGATTTATCCATTATTCCTGTTTATTGTCTATCCATGCCAATGTAAAAACTACTCAAAGATACAGATCTTGTTTTGTTGACCATATTATCCCCAGCACCTAGAACTGCACATGATAAGCAATAGGGAGTCAAATTTCTTGATTAACTAATAGCTAATATTGATTTATACAGTTCATCTAATTGAATCTTCACAGTTTTAATAGATAGATACTATTATTATCTCCATTTTGCAAATGAACAAGCTGCAGCCCAGAATAAGCTGCACTAAAACAAAATTCAAATCCAAACTCAACTAACAACAAAAACTATGCTCTCACCCACTAGGCTGTAGTGCCCGTATCATGGCATCGCCACATAAAATAAAATCCCAAGTAAGAAATTACATTAGAATTCAAAGTTAGGAAAGACTTTGTCTTGTTCCCACAGAAACAAGTGTGCTTCCTTTCTGATAAGTAGTGTTATGAAGCTGATTGTGTGTCTTTTCACTATGGCTTCCAGAGAGCCCAAGGCTAAATTTGAAGCTCAGTAGTGGCCTACTATTGGTGCTTCAGGTCTGCATACTAACGGTGGGTTCCCCACCACCACCACCAACTTTGTACCTTTATTTATATTTTGCTGTTCTCATTTCCCCCATTATATGATTAGAGTCTTTATGGAATGAGAGAGGAAATAGTAAGTACAGAATAGGTAAATGACAAACAAAATACAGGTTTTCCCACCTATTTCCAATTGTTGGATAAAATAAGGTTCCCATCAGTTTCCGACCCTCTGGGCACATGTTCTGCTACCCAAACCTCTGCTCAGGCAAAGGCTGAAGGATGACGTGCCACAGTTGAGTGGCTTCTGATTGGATCAAAGCTAGCACCTGACTCCAGAACAGCTCCCCCAATGAGGTGGCCCAGAGCAAAGATTCAGCCAATGGGCGATCGACAGCCACTCAAACAATCCGCAGTAATCCACAGGACAGAGCGGACTGTTGGCTTGTTACTTTGACCTCTTTGGGGGCAGAATATCACCGTATTTGCCTTTTAATCCGGGCTAAGAAATTTTAAACCGAATCTTCAACTAATACATAAAACATGGGAGAAATTTCTCTGTGCCCATAAAAATCACTGTTGGCGCTTTCTCGTTCTCATTAATAGCTAACGTGGATTGGACCTTACGATGTGCTGATGTTATTTGAGTGTTTTATATGCATATCTAATGTAATTATAACAACTCTCTGAGTAGGTATTGTTACTCTTCCCCCATTTTACACATGAGTAGGTGTAAAGGTCAGGATTTGAACCCTGACGATTTGATTCTGAGAGCACGCTTTTAAACGTCACACTACGTCTCATCTCCACTGCTGCCAACCTGTTTACTATGAAAGCAGACAGTAAATTGTCTCTACATAAGAGAAAACTGCTGCATGGCCTTGAAAACTCACTTCAAGAAGAAGGGCCTAGAAAGAAGCAGGGGAAAGAAAGTCTGGTCGGAGTCTAATGACTTAAATTTGAGTGCGCCCGCTGACTTGTTCCTTATTTCCCTTTTCGATGCCTCAGTTCTCCCATTGGCCCTGTGGGGTCCTAATCACTACTTTACTCACCTCATAGAGGTGTGTAAGGTTCTTTAAGGTAATGAGTTTGGAAACTTTTTGTAACCTATGAAAAGTCAAACTAATGATAGAATTGGGGGTAGGGGTTGGGGCCTTTGGCTGAAGACAAAGCCCTAAACTTTGTGCAGTGAGTCAAGAAAAGAGATAGAAAACTAATCCGGTCTCAGTGAGAGCTTCTAGCTGCACTGTTTCTCATGTGAGGGCCCCCCTCTACCCTCCTGACCTTTCTCCCCTCCTCATAATACTCTTTCAGCCTCCTACCCCTCTGCTATTTCCAAAGCCGAAAATGTTCTTCCGGCTGTTCAGGGACACTTTGAAGTAGCCTAAGACAGATGGAAAGGTTAATTGATGGAGGCTTCCTAAGGTAACGCAGGGCCCCTAGAAGGCAGGAGTGCCTCAAGCCCCCAAAATGCAGCCTTCCCAAAACTAGGTCCTGCTGCTTAGTGACAAGTTATTTACCCTTCAGTGAGTGCTTTGTGTGGATTATACCCCAACTCTCCTAACCCTTCAGCATCTCCTTGGCCTCCCAGCCCAGCTAGCAGACAGGGGTAACTAGGACTCTCAGCTTTTGAGGAGCCACATGCCCAGGGTCAGATGGAAACTAGAATATGACCCACGTTTATTCAAATCTGCAGGGATTTTCCAGGCACCACACTTCACCGTTACTGCTGGGATGGGTCAACTTAACTCAAATTCAGCATAGAGCAGTGGTCTTCAAAGAGTGGTCCACGAGTTCCTGGGGAGTCCTGGGACTCTTTCAGATGCCCATATAGGTCAAAACTATTTTAATAATAACACTAAGAAAAATTTTTTTTACCACATTGACATACTGATGGTGCAAAAGCAGCTCTGGTAAAATTACTGGCACAAATCAAGGCAGTGGCACCATCTGTACTAGTAGGCACTGTCTTCTTCACTAATATGCTCTGATAGTCAACAACATGCCAGTTTCACTTAATAATGTCTTTGACAAAGCAGTAAAAAAAAAAATAATTTTATTAACTCTAGACCTTTGAATACAAGCCTTTTTAATATTCTCTGTGATGAAATGGAAATGACACATAAATAACTTTGTTTCACTGTTTTATTGAGATAAAATTCAACTAGCATAAAATGAACCATTTTAAAGTGAACAATTCAGGGGCGTTTAGAACATTCACACTATTGTGCAACCACCACCATCACCCAGTTCCAAAACACTTCCACCACTCTAAAATAAAAACCCATACCCATTCATCAGCTACTCCCCACACAGAAAGCACTTTTGTTACGTGCAGAAGTAGGATGATTGTCTCAAGAAAAAGCACTTGTGCAATTGTTTGAGTTGCAAGCTGAACTAGCCTCTTTTTAGGGGAAAAGAAGGTGTAAAAAAAAGCCTATTTTTACTTTACATGAAAGAAAGGTCAAAACGCAAACTACACTTATTCCGACTTGGACATTTGGCAGATGTTTTCTCAAAAATATATGAAATGAGCTGGTCACATCAAGTAAAACAGCTGATAGTGTTTGTTGCAAATGATAAAATTTGAGCTTAATTAGAATTTTGGAAAACTTGAATGTTCCACCATGAACCTGACAACTTCCCAATCCTGCTTATAATGGTAGTAATATTAACTAAAGTAAATTTTTGGTGTTGTATATGAAATATGTCAACATTTGGAAGAACTGTATAGTCCAGTGAACCAATATTTTCCAAATGACCAGTGCATGATCAAATCATGCATGAATAAAAGATTCATTCAAAGAGCAAGATAAACTGATGGATTTTGGTATAACTGAGTACAAAAATTCATTCATATGAATCTATACAACTAAACTTAAAGGAACTACTACTTGTCAAGTTTTAGTGTAGTATCAAATAAGAATATCCACAATTATCTGAATTGTACGAGGCTGGATTATCTTCATGTATGTAAACAAAATCAAATTGCCACAGACAATGCAGAAGCAGATATGAGAATGCAGAATTCTTCTATTATGTAAAACTCTAATGAGACCTACAAATGTGTAAAACAATGCCATTCTTCTCGCTAAATTTTTTGGTGTTAGAAAACATAGCTATTTTTCATAAAAATGTTATTTATGTTAATATGTCACAGGTTCACAATATTATTTTTCAAATCCTGTTTTTTAAAGATTTTTATTAGAATATACACATAGGTAAGATACAATATTATATTAGTTTCCAGTGTACACAATAGTTATTCAATATTTATATACCTAAAGAAATGATCACCATGATAAGTACAGCAATCATCTGACACCATACCAAACTATCACAATATTATTGACTGTATTCCTTATGCTGTACATTACATCTCCATGACTTATTTGTTTTATACCTGGAAATTGGAACCTCTTATTCTCCTTCACCTTCTCCCCTTTTTAAAATTTTTCAATTACAGTAGACATTCAGTATTATTTCATATTAATTTCAGGTGTACAACATAGTGGTTAGACATTTATATAATTTAAGAAGTGATCCCCCTGACTAGTCTAATACCCAGCTGGCACTATACATAGTTATTACCATATTATTGACTATATTCTCTATGCTTTACTTTATATCCCCATGACTGTTTGGTAACTACCAATGTGTACTTCTTAAGCCCTTTACCCTGCCCCAACCCCCCTCCCATCTATCACTCCGATAAGTCTTGTACCCATCTGACACCATACATAGTTTTTACAGTATGATTGACTATATTCCATATGCTATACCCTACATCCCCACGACTACTTCGTAACAACCAATTTGTACTTTGTAATCCCTTCCCCTTTTTCACCCATCCTAAAACCCCTCCCATCTGGCAATCATCAAAATGTTCTCTGCATCTATGAGTTTCTTTTTGTTTTGTTTGTTTATTTTGTTGTTTAGATTCCACATATAAGTGAAATCACATTGTATCTGTCTTTCTCTGTCTGACATACTACACTCAGCACAATACCCTCCAGGTACATCCATGAAGCCTCAGAGGGTAACAACCCATTCCCCTCCATGGCCAAGCAATATTTCATTGTATATATGTGCCACCTCCTCTTTATTCATCCGTCGACAGACACCCAGGCTGCCTCCATATCTTGGCCATTGTAAACAATGCTGCAATGAACATACGGATGCACACGTCCCTTCAAAGTAGTGTTATGGTTTCTTTGGACAAATGCCCAGAGTAGGATTACTAGGTCCCTCTTTGTCTCTTGTTATAGCCTTTGTTTTAAAGTCCATTTTTGTCGGCTATAAGTATTCCTAATTTTTGTTTGTTTGTTTCCATTTTCATAAACTATCTTTTTCTCCATTCCTTTACTTTCAGCCTGTCTGTGCCTTTTGATCAGAAGTGATTCTCTTGTAGGCAGCATATGTAAGGGTCTTGTTTTCTCATCCATTCAGCCACACTATCTTTTGATTGTAGCATTTAATCCATTTACATTGAAAATAATTGTTAATAGATATGTATTTATTACCATTTATTTCTTTTTTCCCTTTTCCTTTCTTTGGTTTTTGTTTTGTTTTGTTTTGTTTTGTTTTGTTTTGTTTTTTGTCTTAAAGAAGTCCCTCTAAGATTCCTTCTAATACTGGTTTGGTGGTGATGAACTTTAGCTTTTTCTTGTCTGGGAGCTCAATGTGTCCTTTGATTCTAAATGACAGCTTTGCTGGGTAGAATAATCTTGATTGTAGGTCCTTACTTTTCATCACTTTGAATATTTCCTGCCAATCTCTTCTGGCCTGCAAAGTTTCTGTTGAGAA
Organism: Rhinolophus sinicus; assembly: GCF_057876585.1. Classification (NCBI taxonomy): domain Eukaryota; kingdom Metazoa; phylum Chordata; class Mammalia; order Chiroptera; family Rhinolophidae; genus Rhinolophus; species Rhinolophus sinicus. The sequence continues at coordinate 21,978,894 of NC_142509.1, forward strand.
ATTAACTGACAGTCCAATGGGTGCTTCCTTGTAGGTAACAAACTGCTTTTTTCTTTCTGTTTTTAAGATTATTTCTTTGTCTTTAATTTTTGGCATTTTAATTATGATGTATCTTGGTGTGGGCCTCTTTGGGTTCATCTTGTTTGGGACTCTCTGCACTTCCTGGACTTGTATATACATTTCCTCTGCCAGGTTAGGGAAGATTGCTGTCATTATTTCTTCAAGTAGGTTTTTAATTCCTTGGTCTCTCTCTTCTCCTTCTGGTACCCCTATGATGTGAACGTTGGTATGCTTGATGTTTTCCTAAAAGCCTCTTAAACTCTTTTTTTTTTTTTTTTTTTTTTTTTGGATTTTCTTTTCTTTTTTCTGTTCTGATGGGGTGTTTTCTGCTACCCTATCTTCTAAATCGCTGATTTGATCCCCTGCTTCATCTAATCGACTGTTGATTCCCTCTAATGTATTTTTTATTTTAGTTATTGTATTCTTTATTTCTCACTGGTTCTTTTTTATGTTTTCTATCGCCATTTTTATGTTTCCTATCTCTCTGTTGAAGTTCTCCCTGAGATCATTGAGCATCCTCAGAGCCAGTGTTTGGAACTCTGCATCTGGTAGATCACTTGTCTCCATTTTGCTTAGTTATTTTTCTGGAGCTTTGATCTGTTCCTTTATTTGGGACATGTTTCTCTGTCTCCCTACTTTGCCTGCCTCCCTTTTTGTTTCTATATATTAGGTAGGGCTGTTATGCCGCCCAGTCTTAGTAGAGTGGCCTTGTGTAGTAGGTGTCCTGTGGGGTCCAGTGGTGCATTCTCCCTGGTCACCACAGCTGGGTGCTCCAGGTGTGTCCCATGTGTGGGTTGCGTGTGCCCTCCTGTTGTAGTTGAGCCTTGGTTGCTGTTTGCATGCCAATGTGAAAACTGGCCTTGATTACAGGGTAGGAGCTGTGGTGCAGGAGCTGACCCTATAGAGCAGGATTCATTTTAGCAGGGCTCTTGTGCCTGACCAGTTTGCCCTTTGGATGTGTCATTTTTGGAGGCAGCTACATGATGCTCTGGCTTGGTCTGAAGCTGGCCACCAGGTGTGACAGCCCCAGGGCCTCCTGGGAGGGGACCCACCACAGCCCAAGTTCAGCTGCAGCCTGTGCCTTGTGTGGGGCCACCTGGCATGGGCCACAAAGCAATCTTCATATGGTCACTGCCCACACTGGGCTAGGAGGTACCTCAAGAGGCCAAGCCACACCATGAGGCCAGTTGTCACTAGTGCCAGCCTTAGGGCTGTTCAGCCAGAGGTATGGGTCATGCTGAAGCCAGATGCTGTATGTTTGGGTTTTGTGAATCTTTGGGAGATTTTAGGAAAATGCGAAGCATTAAGCCAAGACAAGCCATTGGAATGGCTTGGGTGGGCCCAAAAGTTGGGTGGGGTGGGTTGGGGTCTCACAGAGTCACCAGCATGGGGCAAAGAAATGGTTTTAGCCAGGTTAATGGAGACTCAGATATGGCAACTGCCTGTATCTGGACACCAGGAGTGGGTAGGGCTCAACAAATAACAATGGCTTCCATCAGCTCCTCTGTCTGGGAGAAAGTGGCTCCTCCAACCCTTACCTTGAAGCCAGACAACTTAGCTTCTCCCCATATTCCCTGGTGCCTTTTAAGCTGCTGCCCCAGAACTGAAGCTCAGAGGAAATAAGTCCATAGTGGGTATGTCCCTGTGTGGATTCTTTAAGAGGAGTGCCTGGGACTGTAGCCACCCTTATCTCCCTCAGCCACAATCTCGCTGGTTTTCACAACCAGAAGTTATGAGGACTTCTATCCCCAGCACTGGAACCCTGGACTGGGAAGCCTGGTGTAGGGCTGGGACTCCTCACTCCTCTGGGGCAGACCTCCACAGCCAAGACATCCTTCCTGGTTTTAATGGTGACACACAGGTGTAAGGCCAGCCAGTTCCTCTTCTCTGCCACGCCTACCAGTCTCAAGGTGGCTTCTTCTGTATGTTCTTAGTTGTAGGGCTTCGGTTCAGCTAGACTTCAGGCAATTCTCAATGATGTTTCTTCTGCAGTTTAGTTGTAATTTTGATGTGGTCATGACAGGAGGTAAGTACAGCGTTTACCTACTCTGCTATCTTGACTGGAAATCAAAAAACTTGCCTCAAATCACGTTGTTTTTATAAATTAATAAATAATTAAATATTTTGTCAGATATGGCAAATTAATTCCTAGCAATGTAAATATGAATTGACACAAACTACATAAACAAACACTCTTTAGGGTCTTCAATAATTTCAAAGAAACCAGAAAGTTTGAGAACCACTGGTTGCATTCATTGGAATCCCTGAACTGCCAAGTCATTTTTAGTCAGTACTGGATTTTTAAATTTAAATATTTATGTTTAACATATATTTGGAAAAATATAAGAGCTCACACAGTATCACTGATATCTTTGCTTAGGATGAGGCTAAATTTACTTACATAAAATGATGAATTGATATAAAGAAAATATGAAGTAAATATTAGCACAAAGCTGATTATGTCAAAAATTCATGAGGATAGTACCCAAACAACTGGATTTTGGGAAACACTCAAATAGATATTGCATTTTTCATTTAGGCAGACCGGCCACCATACCTCACTATGTGGGCCACTCCATCCAGAAAATGAATTATTGTGGGGGTTAAATGAGTTACCACATGCACAGTAGAGCTCAGTAGACGTCCTTCCTTCCTATTCTCCCAGGGAGAGATGCCTAGCAGGTATGCTGCAATGGGAGGTAGGAGGCCTGGATTCCTGACCCAGCTGACTCACTGCCTGACCTGACCCCACCCTCAGGGCCTCAGTTTTCTCATCCAGAAAATGACAGGGTAGGATGATATCCTCTCTCCGGAGCCTCCCAGTCCCACCAAACATCCTCTGATTAAAGGACCTAGCCTCACCTTCTTTGATTATTGCATCAGAGAATCACAGAATTGCAGCTGGAAAGAACGCAAGAGCTCTAGATGTCTCCCTGGTGTGCCCCCCCCCCCACTCCCTGATTTCAATAAATGAAGAACATGAGGCCCAGAGAGGTTTAGAAGTCAAACAAGTTGCTTGGTCACAAGGTGTGAGACTGTGGGGTGGGGATGGGTTGTGGCCAGGTACTACTGCCCCAGGGTTCAGTGGGGAAGGAGAGTTCTTCCTCTACACTTTGATAAATGACTTAGGTGTTTGGTGATTTAGATACCACTCACGCCTTAACAAATACCCTGCAATTCCTCTGGAGATACCAATCCCACTTCAGCTTGAGAAAACCAATGCTGTTTGGTTGGGAAAACTGTGTTAACTGTATTGATGGATGCTTCATGTTACTAACTAAATTCACCTTTGAAAGGTCAGACCCCTCTAAATTCCCCCCAGAGAAAGCAGAGGAGATAAAATTGACAAGAACGTGATAGAAAGGGATTGTGGGGGAGAAGGGCCATGGAAGAGGAGGGGACCTTTCCCTCCTCCTCTCCTTCTTCCCTCCCTATCTCCTCCCTCTCCTCTCTCCACCCTCCCCAATGTAAGATAACACACGGGTTTCAGTGCCCAGCTTGCTCTACGCAAAGCTTCCCTCAGCCTGGGCCAACTCACAGCCACAAATAGAACCAGTATCCACTGAAAATAGCTCCTCCTCCCTTCTGCCCGGAGTTTCCAAGTGCTGGAAGGGACGCCCTGCCCCCACCTGCCAGGCCCCAAGCAGGGAACTCAGGTAGAGAAATACCAAGGCCACAGTCAGGGACCATCTCAGGAACAACAGCCCCAATAATAGCTGACTCTTATTAAGTGCTGGCTCAGTGCCAGTACTGCTGGGAGCTTTAGTTCTCAGCAACCCAATGAGGAAGGTCCAGGGGATTAACCCCATCACGCATGTGAAACTCAGAGGTAAGGAGCTTGCCCAGGGCCACACAGCCAGTGAGAGGTGGCGCTGGATTCCACATGGTTAACCACTGCACTACATTCCTCTCTCCAAGCAAGGCCTCTGCGCCAATTAGCTTCAGATCCCTGAGGCTGTTGGGAGCTCAAAGCCTTCCAGACCCTTCTTTAACTGAGACCCAGGGAAACTGAGACCCAGAGAGAGGAAAGTGTTGCCCGAAGGCGCTCAGTAAACAAGTAAATCAAGTACCCAGGTCTCTAAGCTCAGAGGCCAATAGTTTTTGCAGAGGTAGAAGCAAACAGAGGTTCCCTTGTTCCTTTTATGTGGAAGCCCCATGGGTCTTTTTCTTTTTCCTTTTTTTTTTTTTTCTTCACATTTCGACTCCTCCTGTTTCCCACCAGAGCAGAGAGCCCGCCCCAGACACCCGTCTGGCAGCCAGGCATCCTGAGATTACCTCTTCTTCCCCCTCTGCTCAGGGTGTTTAATGTTCTAGGGGAAGAGAGCAAACAGCAGGGCATAAATCATGGGTAACACAGGCTGGCTTTCTCCTTTGCTGAATATGAAACAGACGGGACCCAGCAAGGGAAGAGAATTAACAGAGATTTGCTGGTTCATTTAAATCCAAGGTCCAAAGGCACACATTTCTCCTACCCCTGAGAATGAGATAAATTTTCCTCTACCTCAAGATCCCATCTGTTATAAAATAATTCTCCGAAACAATTTTAACCTCTTCAGTGATAACAAGAAAGACTAGGATAAGGCTGTGAAGATCTGCTGGGAAGGAATTAAGTTATTTAAGAAGGGGTCAAGGGGTATGAAATAGAATCTCACACCTAGTATCAGAGGATCACGGTTCATGCCCAGCCCCACTACACCACTATGGAGTCTGCCGAGCTGCCTCGGTTTCCCCAATGTGTCTGAGAACCAAGGAGCTCAAAAAGTGTACACAGTTGCAAATGTTTGTTGAGTAGCCCCTTTGTCTAGCACCAGGCCAAGCTCTGCAGTTGCAACAGGGACCAAGATGACAGTTCCTGCTTTCCTGGGACTTACAATCAACAGAAAGCCAGGTAAATGCTCTGATGGAAAAGACACAGGATTTACAGCAACAATTATGTAGGGAACCTACCCTAATCTTGTTGGGGTCCAGGTAATATTGATCTAGAGACTGGAAGGAAGGGTACAAATTGATCAAACAAAAGTCAAGAGAAAGGGTGACTCAGGGAAAGGGAACAGCACATGCAAAGACTCGGAGGCCAAAGAGAACTGACCTATGGGTATTAACTGAACCAACCAATTGGAGCCAGTATAGGTTTATTTGGGCATCTTTCTGTGAAGCAGGCTTACCATTCTAAGACTGGAGTCTTGCTGAAATTCTATGACTTAATGCTGTGTTACTCATAGAGTGTAGGCTGGATTCCATAATGGTTACATTCTTTTCATATTATGAATTCCTTCATCAGCACCTCTAGGAAATAATCAACCCTATTCCATCACATCTCTGGGTGTTGACAAATCCTTTTATTGGCTGTATTCCATCTGTCTCCCTGAGTTTTACATTCCTGACTTTTTAAGGTTGAGTGTTCTAGAACCTGACCCACTCCATCCTCCTTTTTCAGTGCATACATAGCATAAAAGGACAGCAGGTATGCTCTGAAGGCCGTGGTCTTTCTGGGAAATTAAAGAACTACATCCAACCAGAAAGAAAAAATTAGCCCTAACATCCTCTACACTTTGCCCAACGGAAAGGAAGATTGCCAACGAACACCTCTGTGGGAAATGCAGCTATAAAGGCAGGAAACAGAATCAGAGCTGTAGATGGAAATAAGTCTCTGCTTTCCACCAATGAGGCTCAGAGAGGCTGGATGACTTGCTCAGTGTCCTGAAAAGTAAAGAAATGTCCAGGCCAGTTTTCAAACCCATGTGATTGGCCTACAACTTCAGAATTTCCCAAATGTTTCTGCAGAATGATATTACATAGCTATCATCAAAATAAACAGAACAAGAGTTTCCCAGCTGAAAAATTTTGGGACATGCTGAGTTCCACAAAGGTAATCAGGTTATTTTTTTGCTTCACGATTCTCAGAGTCTTGATATGCTGATATACATAGTGACCCTTTAAGAGGAGGTTATGGAGTTTTCAGAACTTGTTTGAGCTGACGACATGTTGTTTCTGGGCAACTCCTGGGATCTGGGCTCTTTGGAACCCACTTTGGGAAATACTATGCTGGCAATGTTTTTGTAATATATATATAAAGGGAGTCCAATCTATATACCAGAGGTGCCAAAAAATGTATACACATGACTTGTATTCATCTTTTGTTATCGTTATATATTATTACAATTTTAATACAGTTTTTTCCTTTCTTTCTTAAAATGTATATACATTTTTTTGGCACCCTCTGTATCTTGGATGGATGAATGGATACATAGCTCGACCATTTCCTTGTCGTGTGACCTCAGGTATATGACATCTGCCCCTTCTTTGAGCCTCAGTTTTATCCCCTACAACAGAGTCAAGCAAGCTTTTTCTGTAAAGGGCCAGATAGTACATATTTAGGCTTTGCAAGCCACATATCTCTCTGTGACATATTCTTTCCTTCCTTCCTCCCTTCCTTATTTCCTTCCTTCTTTCCTTCCTTCCTTCCTTCTTTCCTTTATCTCTTTCAACAACCTTTAAAATGTAAGAATCATTTTAGCTCTCAGGCCACACAAAAACAGGAGCAGTTGTGGCAGGTGGGCTGGATTAGGGCCTGAGCTGGAGTTTACCAACCCTTGTTCAACAGTGCTTAACACATGTAAGGTCTGAGGGAATCCCCTAAGGATTCTGCATTTTATTATTTGTTGGTCCTCCTAAGCCACCTTGGGAGGTGGGCATCAAGTTTCATCCCCTTTCTAGGGAAAAGCTGATATCCAGAGAATGGATTGGGTGGGATGAGTCAGTGGTGAGACAAGGTTGAAATGGGGACCCTTTGAACGTCAGTCCTGAGAACAAACCCACTAAATTCTGAAACTAGGGAGAAAAGATACCCAACCTCTATTGTGGACCTGTAGCATCTCTGCAATTTCTATAAGAGAAAGGTTTAAGAGCCAGTACCTCAGTTGAAGGGAGGGGCTAGGCAATGTCTCAAAGCTGCATTTCTAAGACATATTTGCATAGCAAGCACAGTTTTTACTTATAGTGGATGTTTGTTTTGGATGCTTGGGAGGGATCTGATAGAAAATATGGGGTAAAACTCTCAAACCATCCCTCAGATCTGACCCTGCCATCGCTACTGTGGACCAAGCTCATTGTTAGCCATTTTTCAGGCCCCCAACTCATTGGTCCACAGACTAATCTGAGGCAGGTAATATAATCTCCAATGAAGAGTGGAGAAGGTGAGGCTTCAGGAGGTTTGTTAATTCACTTACCTGCCCAATGTCTTTCAGGTGATAAATGATGCAGGACTCCCTGGCCCCAAAGTCAAGACCTGTTTCAATACATTCTGCCGATTTGGACTCCCTGAGACTATGTTTGAATGATTAGGGTACTTACAGTCAATTTCTTATAGTTTCACACTTAATTACATAGAGCATTAGATTGTTTGATAAATGCTTCATTTAGTTAGCCTTCATTCAGTCTTCATATGGATTGATTTCTTATGTTTTATTCACCCAAGTTCAATATCTATGTCAAAATTGCTTTGGGAGCTTGGCCCAGAAATAGACCCACACAAATAGGCCCAAGTGATTTTTGACAAAGGTGTAAAAGCAATTCAATAGAAGAAAAATCACCTTTTAAACAAATGGCACAGGAGCAACTGGACGTCTATAGGCAAAAAAACAACAACAACAACAAAAAAAACATTGGCTTAAACCAGCTAACCATACACAAAAATTAACTCAAAATTTAACTCAAAATGGATCAAGGACTTAAATATAAATGTAAAACTATAAAATTTTTATTAAAAAATAGGAGAAAAATTGAGATCTACAGCTAGGCAAAAAGTTTTTAGACTTGACACCAAAAGTCTAACCCATGAATGGAGAAGTTGATAAGTTGGACCACATTAAAAAACAAAAACCCTTATGCTTTGTGAAAGACCCTGTGAAGAAAAGACAAGCTATAGACTAGGAGAAAATATTTGCAAGCTACATATCTGACAAAGAACTCTCAAATTCAACAGTAAAAAAAGTCAAACAATTTAATTAGAAAAACGGGCAAAAGACATGAACAGATATTTCATTGAAGAGAGTATAGAGATGGCAAATAAGCACACGAAAAAATGTTCTGCATCATTAGTTATTAGAGAAATGCAAATTAAATCACAATAAAATGTAACTACATAGAATGAATAAAATAAAAAAATAGTGATAACTGGGCTGGCCTCGTGGCTCAGGTGGTTGGAGCACCGTGATCCTAACGCCGAGGTCACCGGTTCGATTCCCACATGAACCAGTGAGCTGCTCCCTCCGCAACTAGAATGAAGTCAATGAGGTGCCCCTCAGCTCCCGGGTGGCCAGATGGCTCAGTTGGTTGGAGCGCAGGCTCTCAACAACAAGGTTGCCGGTTCAACTCCTGCAAGGGATGGTGGGCTGTGCCCCCTGCAACTAACAACAGTAACTGGACCTGGAGCTGAGCTGCACCCTCCACAACTAAGATTGAAAGGACAACAACTTGACTCGGAAAAGTCCTGGAAGTACACACTGTTCCCCGATAAAGTCCTGTTCCCCTTCCCCAATAAAACCTTTAAAATAAAATAGTGATAACACTAAATGCTGGTGAGGATGCAGAGAAACTGGGTCACTTATGCATTGCTGGTGGGAACGTAAAATGACAGTCACTCTAGAAAAAAGTGTGAGAGTTTCTTACAAAACTAAACATACACCTATTAATATCCAGCAAATGTACACTGAGGCATTTATTCCAGAGAAATGAAAACTTGCATTCACATGAAACCTGTACATGATTGCTCATAGCTTTATTCATAATAGCCCCAAAGAGGAAACAAAACAAATATCTTTCAATGGGTGAGTGTAAAACAAACTGTGGTACATCCATACCATGGAATACTATGCAGCAAGAAAAAGGAAGGAAGTATTGATACCTGCAACAACTTCATGGGATCGCAAGGAAGTGATGCTGAATGAAAACGCCAACAATCAAAAGGCTACATACAGTACGGTTATATATATATGGTTATATATATTATATATATACATATATACTTTTTTGAAATAAAATTATAGAGATGGAGAAGAGATTAATGATTGTCAGGGGTTAGGGAAGTGAGGAAGAAGGGAGAGGTCTATGACTATAAAAGGTTACATGAGGGATTCTTAAAATGGAACTGTCTGTATCTTGACTATGGCGGTGGTCAAACAAACCTACACGTGTGATAAAATTTCATAGAACTAAACACACACATACACATAAATGAATGCATGTAAAACTGGTGAAATGCGAATAAGATGGGTAGATTGCATCAGTGTCAATTTCTTGGTTGTGATATTGTAGTGTAGTTATACAAGATATTATTATTGGGGGAAATGGGTGACTAGCATAAGGGATCTTTCTTGGTACTATTTCTGACAATTGCATGTACATCTACAGTTATCTCAAAATAAAAGCTGTTTTTAAAATTCATTTGAGTTCTTGGCCCCAGATGGTTCTTTTCAGGGGAGAAGGTGCATTTACCATTCATTTGTATACTAAGGTCTCATCTAATCATCTTTAGCAAAGCCTATGTATATGTGTGTGATATATACATATATCAGGCACTGGGCTACGTGCACTCCATAGATTACCTCATTTAATAGAACCTAGTGAAGAAGAAAAGTATCTTAGTACATCTCCATTTAATAGATGAGGAAACCGAGGCTCAGCAAAGTCAAGTCATTTGTCCCAACCCGCATAGTGTTTAAGAGCCAGGAAAAAAACCAGAGCTTCTGAGTCCAAAACTCACACCCTTCACCTTTACTCCTCCTCTCTGATTAGATGCTGTGTGGCATTGGTCTTTGCTCTAGGCTGGCCTTGAACCTGGGCCAAAAGGCCAGGGCTCTCCTTGAGTAGCTACCAGGCATGGCAGTACAGCGGCAAGAATACCAGAATCTTCCACTAGATTCCTCTAAAGCATTCCAATTCCCAAGACTAAGTTTAAGTCCCAACACCATCACTTGTAGGCTGTGTGGCATTAGAAAAGTCACTTCTGTCTGAGTTTCCTCGCCCTCAAACCAGAGCTTGTAAATTCAGCATTGTCAGTGGATCAAATGAAGCAATGCATTTCAAAGGGCTTTGGACACTCCAAAGGGGGCAGTTATTATTAATAACAGGGCACTGGGAAATAAATTCTAAATATAGGCCACTTCTATTTATCTTCTGGTTTGATGGTAAACACTTTGAGGGCATAGATTGAGTTTGGCCTTTTATTTTATGCTAATCTCCCCCTTATAAAATGCTAACAAAAATTGGTAGGTTTCTAAAGGTCCTTGTTAGCTGCTCTATTGGTAGAAATGTGATCAGAACACAAAAAGAAAAAAAAGAATTGATGGTAAAAATGAGGATCCCTGGGCTTTAACTGCATTTTTCTTGTAAATTATAAGGGGAACAGAACGGTCTCAGCCAAAAAATTGGCACCTGAATTTCCTGCCATATAACCCCAGGTAACTCCTTGTTTTCAATTTTGAAAGTGTGGGTTCTATCTTTTCAGGGGCATGGAAGAATGTGAAATTTGCGAAGTCATTTGAGGTACAACATGTTCTTGCTATTTATACCAACCAGGATCTGTGGCTGTTTTTTGGGCAAGGTTTTCCACATAAAATCAACCTCCCCCCACCCCCCCGCATACACACACTTCTTTTCCCATTTATGACAACCTTGCAAACTCACAAACAAATTCCTCAGCTTTATTACTAATGCCAATAACACGACTTTTTCAACAGCCTTTCATCTCGACATCTTAAGCAATGTTTCAAACAGTAATTAAAGCTCAACCCCTTGGTGAGAGAGGCATCTATTATTATTCAACCCATTTTCCAAACAGGTAAACCCAGGCTTATAAATTAAAGGCATGGCCATAGGTCACCAGGGGTTGGAGCAGAAAGGAGAGTGAAATGAAGAATTCTAGGTTTCCCAGCTCTGGATTCACAAGGTGCTCGCTGAGCAGCACTTCACTGAGGTGGGGTGACTCAGAGAGGGGCAGAAAAGAGGAATGGGCCAGATACGGTGATGCTCAAGAGAAGGAAGGAAAGGAAGAAATGAAGAGAGAACGGGAGGCAGGAAGGGAGGAAAAGAAGGAAGGAAAGAAGGGAAGAAGAAAGAGAGGAGAAAGGAGGAGGGCCTAAAACCATTTAGAAAAGAAAGTAAATTTATTTGATCCATAAATTTGGTGGAAGGTAGGGACGAGTATGATTGAAAAATAAGTTTAAACTGTCTGATTTTGGAATGAAGAGTAGGGAGCATAAGATTTTTTTTTAACTTCGTATTTTGAAATAATTACAGGCTCACATGAAGTTGCAAAAATAGTACAGAGAGGTTCTGTGTACCCATGACGCAGCTTTGCCAGTGGTAACACCTCATATAACTACAGTGCATTATCAAAACCAGGAAATTAATTGGCACCATGCAATTGACAAGACTATAGATCTTACTCAGATTGTGCCAGTCTGGGGGGCATAATATATTTTAAAAATTTATTTCGCAAATAAAGTACATAATCTTAAGTGTCCAGACAGACGAAGTTTTATGTACGTAAACACCCATGTAACTAACACCTCTATCAAGATAAGGAATGTTATCAGCCCCCAAAGTTCCCTCACGCCCCCTATAATTCAACAGCCCCCGATATAACCACTTTTTTGTCATCATAAATTAGTTTGTCCTATTTTGAACTTTATATAAATCGAATCATACAGCATATTCACTTTTATACCTGGCTTCTTTCACTTAACGTTAAGTCCACGAGATTCCTCCATGATTTGATATGTAGCAGAGATTCATTGTTTTTCATTGTTGTGTAGAATTTTATTGTGTGAATAGACCAAAATTATTTCTCCAGTCTACTATGGATGGACATTTGGATTGTGTCCAATTTTAGGCTACTATGAATAAGGCTGCTATGAACCTTCTTGTACATGTCATTTGGTGGAGCTAAGCACTCATTTCTGAAGGGAGTACGTATATGTAGAAGAGGAATTTCTGGTCATAGGGTAGGTAGATGTCCAGCTTTGGAAAATACTCCCAAACTTGTCCCAAGTTTTCTGAAGTGGTTGTACCAATTGAATTTCCCCTCCCACTAGCAGTGGGTGAGAGTTCCAGTGAAAGTATAACATTTTATGTCATTAAACTCTCAAAAGTGATTGTAGCAAGTCCAACTGGGCTCCATCTGTGCTTCAGAATCCTCGTTTCAAAGTGTTTTCCTGTTCAGATCCCAAAGTGGAGAAAATGACTAAGACAATCTCAAAGTCTGTGGGGCAGGAAAGTGACATCACATGTCAGGAAGTTAAGAAGCTAGAGTTGTCATTGTGTTGGGTGACTTTGAGCCAGCCACCGCTCTGGGCCTCAGCTCTCCTCTCTGAAAATGAAGTCGAAGGAAGAGGCCACTTCTAAAGTTCCTTTTCACTCCAAAGGCCATGATTCCAAGACGAAAAAAGGTTGATCCTATAACGTTAAGTAAAAGCATAGAAATAGCATGCGCAGTAACTGGGGAACTCGACTCGCCTTGCCCAAAGGTGAGGACTGGAGGAAAATACACAAGTCTTATGTTGTTAGGTTGTTCCATATTTATTTTCTTTCTGTTTGTTAACAGTATTTTACAAAATTGTGACTATTTGAGTTTTAAAATATTCATATATACAAGTATATTTGATAATGAACATAACTTGATATAGAATACCCTATATTAACACCTGAATTATTTTTCTACGTTTAATTATTATATAAAACCTGAGATTTCATTTCCTCTGAATGAACTCTGAGCTCAAATCATTATACACTTTGAAGTCTAATATTTATTCAACAAACGTTTACTGAGTACCTTCTCTGTGTCAGGAGCAGTCCTGGGCCCTGGGGGAACAATGGGGGAACTAGGAATGGTACCTGAATGTTTAGGAATGTATTGCCTGCTGCAGGAGACAAACATATAAATAGATGTAGGTACCAGGCAATGTGCTACAATTTATTTTAGGTAATTTGGGAGTTTACAAGAGGAACCTCACTCAGTTTGGAAAGATAAGGAAGGCTTCTTGGAGGAGGTGGCAGTCAGCTGAGAGCTGAAAAATGATTCAAAGTAAGTCAGGTAATAGGGGAACAAGAGTAGGAAGTGCATCCTGTGCAATGGGGCCAACTGGGGCATAGGATTGGGAGCTTGAGGGAGCATGGGATGGTCATGCAGCTACAGTAGGCTCCATGGTGGGAGGTTGTGGGACAAGATGAGACAGGTTGGAAAGGCTTGAATGCCCCACACAGGCCCTTGAAATGCCATGGGATGCCACTGAAAAATATGAAGCCGAGGAGTGACACTGACACAGTCAGATCAAGGCTAATCAGTAATCATGCTGTCCCACCCCCCTGTTTTCCTGTATGCCTGACCACAAGCTGACATAGCGCCAAATAGGTATACACTAGGCTGCCTTCGTGCCCTTCTGGCACTGATGTGGTTTTTCTGTTGGGGAGCTAGAGGATTGTCAAAAGGCAAAAATTATTGGGCCTGTTGGCCTCATTGGCAGCAAGGAGCAAGGCTTGAGCCCAGGAGAGGTAGCCAAGGGCCCTACCAGAAAGGGGGCACAGTAGGTATATGGGCAGCAGCCAGAAGGTTGAGAAAATGAGGCATTCATCTGAACAGTGTCAGGGATTGTCAGCAAACATTGGTAGAGGAAACTGAGCCCAGGGGTGCAGGAAGCAGAGACGTATTGTAACATATGTCTGTAGCCAGTGGGGGAGAGACAAGGCCACTAGACAGAGGGAGACAGCCAATTCTCCAGTCCCCTCTCAGTATCTCTGCAAAGACTGCTTTGTGCCTTGTCACTGGCAGGCCATCCCAAGTGACTACTTGATGCCCGAGTGGAGTTGGGGACATGTCGGTGTCCTGACACATCAGTCAGAATCACAGGGGCTCTGCTGGGGGTGGGGAAGCCTTCCTGGTTTGGCTGGTGATATTTTGATCAAGTTCTCAAGGCCTGCAGTCAGCTCCTGACAGCTTCTTCGGGTAGCGGTTCATCTTGGGACGCTCCCGCTGCCTGCCTGCCCACCCAGGGCATAGCAGCTGGCAGGCCACTGCCTCCTGCCAGGAAAGGCCCGAGGCTCTTCTAGATTTCAAAAGTCTTAACTTTCAGCCCCTGAATGCAGTGTCTTGTGAGAATACACCTGATCAGCAGGCAGGAAGCCAATTGAAAGGAGCAAAACTTTTTAAAAATTTCACATGTTGTCTAAAAAGTATAGACTTATGACAATTAAGTCTGATAATTAAGTTTGCGAACTAATCCTAGAAAAAGTGCTACATACCTCATTGCTGAATATCACTATGTTCACCTTCCAATTACTCCCCTTGGGAAGCTATGCACCGATGGCAGCGCCTAGTCCACCCTTGAAAGTAATTTTGGAACTATTTTTCTGGAATGGCCATCAGAGCTGTTATCGTATTACCCTTAATGTCCTGACTGTCATCAAAATGTCTTCCTTTCAATATTTCCTTTATTGTCGGGTAAAGAAAGAAGTCATTGGGAACCAGCTCAGGTGAGTAGGGAGGTTATTCCAATATAGTTATTTGTTTACTGGCTAAAAACTCCCTCACAGATAGTGCCGTGTGAGCTGGTGCATTGTTGTGATGAAAGAGCCATGAATTGCTGGCGAAAAGTTCAGGTCGTCTAACTTTTTCATGCAATCTTTTCAGTACTTCTAAATAGTAAATTTGGTTAGCTGTTTGTCCAGTTGGTACTAATTCATCTTGAATAATCCCTCTGATATCAAAAAAGGTTAGCAACATTATTGCAACAAGTTTGCGAACTTAATTGTCAGACATCGTACATCTAAATCACAGACTAGCTAAAATTTTTGACTTATCCTGGGTTCCCCCAAAAGTAGAGTCTGAGATAAAGGCTTCTGTGTGGATATTTTATCTGAAGTGGCCCCAGCAAGCAGGAGTGAAGGACAGACAAGGAGCAAGAGCCAGAACAAGGCCCATGAGTGGCTTTGGTACAGGTGACAGGTGGCTCAATTCCTTGGGATCCTCTGAGATGCCTTAGGAAGTATATCTTGGAAATGTGCATTCTGAGGAATAAAAGGGGAAGCATTTAACCATCAGTTCCCATTCCCATTGGTCAAGGGTTGCCTCATGGGGTAGTAACGTCTCATACTTTTAGGTTATACACAGTAAGCATTGAGCCTGACGGTTACCTCACCCCTCGTGGCATTAAAGTAAGAGAGGTGATAGGTGGTTTTATTCCAACCACCTATCACTGGTTGGAATAAAAAGTGAGCCCAAGAGGACATGAAGTGCTACAAAGATGTCTGCTCCACTCTAGCGATACATTAACATGCCTCTGCCCCCTGCCATGGCCTTCTCTTGACCTCATACAATGGACACCTTTCATTCTTGCCTGCCCAGCATCCATTCTGCATTCTCTGGTAGCAGCATCCCTATTTTGGGATTGGGTAACCAAGCTTCCCTCACTTTCTGTCCCCGTGGTTGTGGTTGGGTGATGCTCACCTGCCCACCTCCCTATGCCCTCAGCTCTAAGGATTGGTCATGTTCCAGGTCCAACCAATCAACATAGCCTGCTCCTCCCCTCCAGCTAGAATGATTGGTTCAGGAATGGGTATCCACACAGCCATATACTGGGAGAAGTGATTCCATCCCTAGTTGCAGGGGTGGGACTGGAAGAGCTTAAACCAACTGGCACACCCATCCCACTGGATGTAGATGCTAATTGCAGAGTGACCTTGTGACCTAAGTGGCCTGGCCAGGCTGACTTTCAGGACTCTGGCTCGGGCTGCAGGAAAACAGTGCTCTTTCTGACATCGAAGTGAATAAGGAGACCCATGGGGTCAAATGCTGCTGGAGGTCATCCTAGGACCCTGAAGTGAACCAATCTCAGCAGAAGCCCTCACTGTATGTGGCAGGGCGAAAAGACAGAAAGAGCTGATCCCTGGGGTGGGGTGGGGCATGGGTGAGTGGTTCCACAAAACAAACCTAAAGCTCAACCTACTTCTTGGTCTCCAGTTATGTGACTCAATTTTCCCCTTTGCTGTTCAAGTCCGTTTAAGGTGGATGTTCAGTTACCTGCCAGCTGAACAGAATCCTAACTGAGACCTGGACTTAAACATAAAAGAGAACCATCAGTTCATGTACCAGAAAAGTCGCAGGGTGGAGACACTCCAAACGAGCTGAAACTGCACAAGTATGATCTCATTTCATCATCATCTCTCCCTGGTAATTACTGCTCTCATCCCCCACTTAACAGATAAGGGGTAAAAAAGACTCAAAGAAGTGAAAGCACTAAGCCAGGGGCTCTCAAGTGGAAGCAATTTTGTTCCTCAGGGAACACTTGACGATGTCTAGCGAACTTTTAGGTTTCTACAACTTGGGGGAGGGGGAAGTGTACTACTGGCATGTAGTGGGTAGAGGCCAGGAATGCTGCTCCACGTCCCACAGTGCACAGATCAGTGTCCGACAAAGAATGATCTGGGCCAAAATGTCAACAGTGCTGAGGTTTAGAAACCCAGCTTGACTACCCCAGGGCCACTAGAATTCTAGGCTCAGAATCAAACTCAAGTCATTCTGCTGAATGCGGCTGAGCCCACCCTGGACGTGCAACGCAGCCCAGCCCCAGCGCCAGTCAGGAGTGGCAGGAGAGGAAGGGGCCTGAGAGCTGGACGAGAATGGAGCCCAGCCACTTCAGGGGCACCATGATTTTGTGCCAATTTCACCCTTGGTCAAATGCATTCCAGGGTGAGCCCCTTGCAAATTCTTGCATAATTTCTTGGCCCTGGTGGCCTGTACTTCAGGGGACCTGGGGAGGTCTGTGGCTCTATGCCCAGAATACCAACTCCATTTCTACCTGTTTGCCTGGCGTTTGCTGTACAAAATTGGAAATTAATAATTCATCTTGCAGGATGAATAATTCAACAGAGGGGACAAAGGGCTGCTGGCATCACAAAAACAGCCCACATTACCTTCTTAAGGGAGAAGGGGAAAAGAAACTCTACAGATAGGCTGGTGTCTGGAACAAAATGACCCTGATACTAGACAGCTTAAACGAGCCCTTCTTTGGGGCACAAGGAAGTGATGAGGACATTGGGGCCACCAGAAGGCAATTCAGGACTCTGTCTCCCTCCCCACATCCCTCTCTAAACTTCACAGTTCATTAGAGCTTAACTGGCCCCTATTCCAGGAAGCTTTCTCTGATACCCCCAAATAACTGAAGCTGAAAATGCATTTCTCTCTGATCCCATGTGTCAGCCACTTAGCTCTGAACACTGCTGGCCCATAGCCTCATAGTAAGTCATGTTTCTGCCACCAGAGATTCTTGGGCCATGGAAGGCTTTTCTAGCTAAAAGAGAAGAACAGATTCAGCAGAGAGCTGGCATGAGTGGTTCTTAGCGTTTTGGGGATATTGTTCCTTTGAGGATCAGATGAAAACCAATCCTCTACTGAAAAATGTTCCCCAATATATCTGTGTACAATTCAGGGGGTGCATGTATCCTGGGAGCCAGGAGGCTTAGCATCCCTGCCTCATGGGAGCTTTTTATTAAGAAGAGGAATTATAATTGTCCAGGGCATGAAAATCATCTGAGTCCTTCAGACTTGCCTTGAAATGGCCCTGTCCCAGGTGCCAACATATTTTAAGGAAATGAATAGTCAGCAAGGAACTATTAGATGGCTATGTGTGACCCTGGGCAAGTCATTGCCTTTCTCTGGGCCACAGTTTCTTTACTTGCAATTGGAAGAGTTGATCGAGATCATCTTGGCGCTTTGATTCAATCATTCATTCAGCAAATGCTTATTGCATCAGGGGATAAGGTTGGCGAACAAAACAGATGAGGTCCCTAACTTGTCAGAATGCATCGTCTGATGAGGAAGGCAGTCATTGATTAAATAATCACACAAAAAATACAAGATGGTGAGCTAGAATTAGGGCTACACAGGGGAAGTGCAAGAGTGTGTCTATCAGAGGAATGACAATAACTTGGGGAAAGAAAAGGTAAAGAGGAGACTTTGCCTTGATAAGGAGAACGTGGGGGACATTTCAGTCAGAGGAAGCAGCATGGGCTAGTGCTCTGAAGTGTGAGGGAGCCAGGGCTCTTAAGAAATTAGAGGGTCAGAGTGGCTGCATTCTGGAGTCCTCTGGGGACTGTGCAGCCCAGAGAGTAAACATCTAGGAACATGGGAAGGCTAGGTTTCCCTCTTTTCATGACGGTCGAGATATATCTTCCAGTTATTTCTTTTCATGCTCTCCCAAGGAAAGCTAAAGAGCTGGCACTATTCCACTGCATTGCAACCCCAGGTTTAATGTTAAAAACATTAAGTACCGACTTTCCCTATCACCAGAGTTGCTGGAGGTGTCTTTTGAAAGCCCTTCCTCTCAGATCCTACATGAAAAGTACGTGACGCTACCAAATGAAGAAAGTTTGATCTTGAAGTGAAGTGATCTCCCTTTCCCAGCCCCCTCAGCAATTGAAACTGTCTCAGCCCTTGAGGAATTATTCCACCTCCTGATTCTGTGGCTCCATTGTCCCACAGTGATGATTTTCAAGAGGCCTGGTTGTGCCAATTGCCACTTTGATGGGTGGTCTGGGTACAGACTCCGAGCTGCATGGGGCAGACAGAGCTACCCTTTCATTTCCCTGGGCAGGGCTTTAGGCTGGAGCCAGCACAGAGACTTCAGTTCCAGTGCCCATTCTGCCATCCGCCAGCTGCTGGGCAACTCTGGGCAAGTCTCATCTCCTCTCTGGGCCTCAGTTTCCTCATCTGTACAATGAGCAGTTTGGACCACATGTCTGAGAAGATTTTTCTCTTTGACTTGGGGGTTCTCTGCCCTCTGCTTTCTAAAATGTGTTAACTTGGATGTGTTTCTTTTTCATCTTTCTGGCTATTATTTACAGACCACTGACAGAAGGCAAGACAACCACTCATCGTAAATTATAATGGGGTAGATAATTAGCTGCCTTCAAATTAAGCCTCCCTTCTTGGAAGCTAGGAAATTTAGTTTGCAGTTGTCATTATCATCATTTGACACTGTTTTCTTACTAAAACCCAGAAGGATAATGGAGAATGACAAACAGATGTTTGGGGGATGATTTGAGACTTTCACTGCAATGAATATTCTCTAGATTCCTCTCACGCCAGCAGAAGCTTTGATGAACTCAACAGAGAGCAGGGGGATTGGACAGACACAGAGCGAAGACCTATTGAGAGAAAGCCAGGCTTAACAGAAAGCTGCTGGGAACAGCATTTCCTAGCTAGGGACAATGTGGATTAGGACATTAGTATATTTATGTAACATTTTGCAAAGAGATTTCAGTGCCGTTATTTCCACTTCTCACAAGGATACTTTGGTACCACCTGAGCTCAAACCACTATCATCCCTCACGTGAGTTTCTCTCATTGCATAGTCTCCCTGGCTATGGTAGGTTGCCTGTAAAAGTGGCCACAAAAACTCTGTAGAGATAGAAGAAAGTAGATTAGTGGTTGCCCCTGAATAGGGGAGAAGGGGGTAATTCCTCTCCTCTTGATCAGAGCTGGATTTGTAACTTGCTTCGACCAATAGAGTATGAAGGAAGTGATCTTGTATGAGTCCCAGAATCTAGGCCTCAAAAAATCTGGCAGCTCCCACTTTTACCCTCTTGGGGCCTGGCCACCACGTACAAAAGCTCAGACTAAGATCAAGGTTTCTCAGCCTCGGCACTCTTGGCATTTTGGGTAAGATAATTTTTTGTGTTGGTGGGCTATCTAGTGCATTGTAGGATGTTTAGCTGCATTTCTGGCCTCTACCCACCAGATGCTATATTTATGACAACCAAAAGTGTCTCCAGACATTGCCATATGTCCTTGGTGTGAGAGTATCACCCTTGCTTGAGAACCGCTGGACTTGACTACTGAAGGCTGAGGGACCATGTGGTGAGAGAGGCTCAGCCAGCCACCAGCTAAGAAGCCAGACACACGAGTGCAGCTGTCTTAGATGTTCTAGCCTCCGTTGAACCCCCAATTGTATGTAACCGAATGATAACCCTGGCTGACACTACGTGGAACAGAAGAACCGAGCTTAGTTAATTCACAGAATCATGAGAAATAATGTATCTTTGTAAGCTACTAAGTTTTGGAGGAATTTCTCATGCAGCAACAGATACCTGTAATACAGGCCTGTCTCCGTCCTTGCTATCATTCCTCCTCTCCACTCCAATGCTACTAGAGTTATCTCTGTAAAATACCTTTCTGAAATTTCTCAGCTCTACTGAAAGCTTCTAGGGCCTTCCCCACCGTCAATAGGAGGAAGTCCAAACTCCTTAGCGTGGTGCACAAAGCCCTTCATAATCTGGCATGTCTTCAAAATACCCTCAAACCCAAGGTTTAAGCTTTACCCACCTACTTGAAATTTCTTGAATGGTCTACCCTCTTTTTCATCTCTAGTTCTTTGCCTAGGCTGTGTTCTTTGCCTGTTATACTCTTCCAACCTGTCAGTTACTAAATTCCTGAAAACTCAGATTAAACAGCATCCTCTCCAAAATGTCTATGCAGATCCCACCATCTGAGATGCTTTCTTTCTTATGACTTCAAAACACCCATGTATCATCCCATGTACATCTATCTCAAACCAAGTTGCCATTCATATTTTATTCATATTTCTGACAAGACTGTAAACCTTGAAAGTTAGAACTGCATCTTTTGTTGCTTTATTGACAGTACCTGGCACATAACAGATCCTCAATAAATGTCTGCTGAGTGGACGTAGTAGGTTGAACAAGTATTAGTATTCCCATTATGCAGATAAGGAAATGAAGGCTCAGAAAAGCTAAGCCACTTGTCCAAGGTCGCTCAGTGAGTAGGGGGTATACCTGGGACTAATACCCAGATCTCCAGACTCCATTACTAATCCATGTCCCACTTGTTTACAATGTACCGCTCCTAAACTTCCTTGGTATAGTTTTAAAAAAACCAGTTGGAGACCCAAGGTGTACTGGTTGATCCACAAGCGGACTTCTCTTCGTCACTATACTATGTAGGCACTTGTAATGCCAGCAACAGCTTCTGCTCATGAGCTAGAACAGTTAGCAACTTTTTCCCTCTTGTCTCAGTGGGTAGCAATCATAACTTTTAGAAAAGCCTGATCAACTAGACACGAGAAGGACTCAGCGTCTAGAAATTGTGTTCGGACAGAAGGCCAACTCAAAATGGCTTAGGCAAAACAGCAATGAGAAAAGTCTAGGGGTATCTGGATTCAGGTGTACCTGGATCCAGGGGTCAAGTGATGCCATCCTTTTTCATTTTCCCCTGCTTGTCATTTATTTTCTCTGCTTTCCTTTGTGTTGGCTTCATTCTTAGGTGCCAAGTAGTGGCCTCTGGCAGGCTTAATTAGTTCATTCTTCAGGCTTAGTTCATTCTTACTGCTAGCAAGCTCATCAGAAAGAGAGCTTTTCTCTCACTTTGACTCCAATAAAGATCCCAGAACCAGCTATGGTTGGATAAATTTGGATCATATATCTATTCTTGAGCCAATCACTGTGGCTGAGGGTTTGGAATATGCCAATTGGTAGCCAGCTTCCAAGATGGCCCCCAATGATCCTGCCTTCCGATATTCATGCCCTTGTACAGTCCCTTGCCACACAAAACCAAGGCTGACCTATGTGACCAATAGAAATATGGCTGGACTGACGGTATGTGACTTCCAACACTAGGTCATGGAGGCATTACTGCTTCTGCTTTGGTCTCTCGGATTTCTGCCTCTGAAGAAAGCCAGGGACCATGTTGTAGGGATATTCGAGCAGCCCTGCGGAAAGGAACTGAGGCCTCTTGTCAACAGCCAGTACCAACTTGCCAGCCATATAAATGAGCCACCTTGGAAGTGGATGCTTCAGCTGTGATCAAGACTTCAGATAAATGTAGTCCCAGCTGACATGCGCTTGCATCTTCATGAGAGACCCTGAGCCAGAACCACCCAACCCAGCCACTTTGATCTCTTGGATTGCTCCCTCTGAAGGAAGCCAGCGGCAGTGTTGTGGCGATATTCAAGAGCCACCTCCTCCTTTTATTTTGCTTTATAATATGCTATTTATTTTTTCTCCAGTTATAAAAATAATACATTATTAAAACAGGTAACAGCAAACACAAAAATCCAAGGAAAACAACAACAGAAGCTCCTCAATCCCACCGCCTAGAGAGAACCACTGCTGGTCTCTGTGGCTCTAAGGAGCCAGCTGTAGTGAAGCCACTGTCTGAGGCAGTGCGCCCAGCACACAAGACTCCCCCAGAACTGAGGGGGTGTTGCAGATGAGGAACACACACACTTAGGACAGTGCAGTAGGACAAAGCTGAAGTCTCATCTTTCAACAACTGTTTTTCTTTTCATTCCTAACCCACAGAAACCGTGTGCAATAATAAATGATTAGTGTTTTAAGCCACTGAGTTCTGGGGGTAATTTGTTGCACAGGAGTAGATAACTAATATAATTGCACACTCCTCAACTCTGGGTAAGGAAGTCAGTCCTAATCCATGTGGATGAAAGCAGAAGGGATTGTTCTCTGAGGAGTAATCGAGTTACTGTTAGTGGGAAAACAGAGGAAATGAACACTGGGCGGGCCACACAACAGCTAACTCCAACAATGCGTGCCTCATGAACACATACTTGCTGGAGAATCGAAGCACAAAGGTAATACTGATTCATTTTAGATGACTCAGAGTGTCTGAGTCAGGCGGGACTCAGGCCCAGATATTCATTCCTATGCTGATTTTCTAGCTCCAACTACTGACAGTTTTTCTCCCTCCTTAGCCTTAGACTTGATTAGCTATGAGCAACACGGACACACGCCTCCTTTGCCAACCTAAATATTGGCTCTTAAAGTAAGTTAGTTGTTGTTGTTTTTCTTTAAATCTAGAAAATAGAGACCCAGAAATTCCTTTAGACTTGTGTGTGACTAATGTATGGTTTGAGGTTTCTCCTATTAAAGTGGCTTTTTAATTTAATTCCTGTTGGACATATGTTAGCTCAGACAAGGACGCTTCGTTTCGAAGCTCACATTTTTCATTAATCTCTCCCATCAAAGAAAAGAAAACAAAGATGAAAGAAATATAAGAGTTAATACTCCAACTGATAGAGTCTCCTTTTCTCTTCCCTCCCTCCTTCCCTCCTTCCCTCCCTCCCTCCCTCCCTCCCTTCTTTCCTCCTCTCCACCAAAATTTCTTGAGTACCTACTATGTGAATGGCATTGTTTATATTCTTTTATTAAGCCTCCTAATGATGATGAAGTGGGTATTAATCACCCCTTTTAACAGATAAGGAAACTGAAACATGTTTGGAGAAGTTAGGTGCCTTATTGGATGTTTTGTCTTTTTACAATCCTGTTATTTAGCTCCAAAACCTCAGTGATATTAATGCCCATAGGGAAAGACGAAACGGATCCATACATTTTTGCCAGAAGTCTTATTTTAACTTTTCTCTGTACTAAAGGCTGCTACACATGATTTCCTTCCAACCAATCACCAAGATGCAGATTATTTCCTGTGTGCCTAATATGTATGTGTGGTACCAGAATTAACAAAAAACACAAACAAAACAAAACATGAAGTTTCTGGCACTTTTTCTGTCCCTTCCATATCAGTTTCTCTGAAGAAAAAAAAAAAAAAAAGATAGAAATAAAGGGAAGCATCCGCTGCTCTGAGACAGCTTGCAGCATTTGGCTATAGAATTCTTCCTGCACCTGAGACCCCCCCCTCCAAACCTGTCCCATGGGGCATGCCCTTGGTAGGGAGAGCAAGCTCTGGAGCCAGATGGAGGTGGGTTCAAATCCCCATTGCACAAGCTCTGTGACTTGTCCAGTCTCTGCACCTCTCTCTAGAATGGGATAATAATAGTTTCTACCTCTTACAATTCTTATAAAGAGTCAGGGAGATAACATGTAAAATAGTCCAGTGTCTGGAATGGAGTAAAGGCCCAACAAATGTAGTCATGCTACTATGGCTGGGCTGTCTCCCTCTGAGCCCCTACTTCTGCTGAAGACCAGGGGTTGATGAGTGTTCTCTAAGTATTAGGGGCAAGCAGACTCTCAGATGACCCCCAGTGAGTCCCACCTCCTGGCATTTATGCCCTTGTGTAAATGTCCTGTCTATGAATATGGGCAGCACCCATGATTTGCTCCTAACAAATAGGACATGATGAGAGATGCTACTTTCATGATTGCTGCCTGTGGGAGACCCCGATGCAGAGCAGCCAGTTAAGCCATGCCCAGATTCCTGACCCACAGAAAATGTGAGGTCATAAATGTGTGTAAGCTGCAAAGTCTGTGGTAATTTGTTAGACACCAATACATAACTAATACAGGATCCAACCCCTCCCATCTCATTTCTGATTCAGAGCCCATCTCCCCTGCTTCCTTAGCTTCCTGCATTGATTACATTGTCTCACAGCTGTTGGTTTTCCGGCAA
Organism: Rhinolophus sinicus; assembly: GCF_057876585.1. Lineage (NCBI taxonomy): Eukaryota > Metazoa > Chordata > Mammalia > Chiroptera > Rhinolophidae > Rhinolophus > Rhinolophus sinicus. The sequence continues at coordinate 22,003,384 of NC_142509.1, forward strand.
CCTCCTACCTTGTAAGCTTCTTGAGAAGAGGCACTGTGTTTGTCATTCCTTGTAGCCCCAGTGCAGATAGCAGAGCCTGGCATTTGGAGGGCACTGGATAATATGACATGACCCCCAGGGCTGGTTTGTGTACTCCATGAAGGGCTCCCTCATGGTAATGATGGTGGTGGTTCTTAAATCCTTACTGTGTGCCAGGCACTGAGATGAAGTCAGAGATGTGTATTTTCTGTGATGATTCTGCTGCATAGCTGGGCTACACCACCAGGCAATATCCTGTAGAAAAAAATGCATTCTGTTCTTAAGATAGTCATACACAGCCTTCCTGATTTAAAAAAAAAATTTTGTGTGTGTGGCATAGCTACAGAAAAGTGCAGAATTCCTAGGTGTACAATTTGATGACTTTCCCAAAGTGAAGACATCTATGTAGATACCCCAAGATGGGGATAGGAATATCCCCAGCCTCACTTGTGGCCCCTCCCAGCCACAAGCCTCAGAGGCAACAATCTTCCTAACCCCATCACCACTCATTAGTTTCGTCTGTTTTAGAACTTCCTATAAACAAAATTGTAGGCTATGCTACTTTATCTGCTTTCTTTCGCTCAACATCATGTTTATGCTTTTGACTTGCTAAAACTCTTCCGGATTAAATTTGAAAAACAATGACGGCGAAGGTTAGGAAGGAGGCGGAAACCTGGGATTCTGAGAAGCCGAGTATTACAGTTGAATTGTCCAAGAGGTGGAATCACAACCTTCTCTGTCCACCTTCCATCTTTCCTGCTGGAACAAGGGAGATAGGAGGGGACAGGGGGCGTGGTTACAGTCAGGGGAGGGGGGGTGTTCCTTGTGGGGGCGGAGTCTTAGACTGGGGGCGTGGCCCAGGACTGGATTCCTAAAGGCAGTTGGTGCCGGGGGCGGGGCCGGGCCGTGGCTTCCTGTCAGCGCCTGCGGAATCGCCGTTTGACCCCGGAAGTGACAGCGGTCTGGGAGCTGTCATCGTGGACCGCGGCGGCGGCGGCGGCGGCGGCGGCGGCGGCGGCACAGCGCCGGTAGTGGAGCTGCCCAGGTGAGTGCGTGTCTGGGCCTTGTCGGATGCGGGGCACCAGGCTTGGGAGCAGCCGCGGCCGTGCCTCCGCCGGCCTCGGATCTCCCCGCCTCCCCGGCAGGGTCAAGGCTACGCTGCCCCAGGGGCCGTGAGTCTCCCCACCATCACCGCCCCCGCCCCCGCGCCCCCCTCCCCGAGACCAGGAAGTCTCAGGTTCAAGACTCGGCCCCAAAGTGACTTGAACGAGTTACACCCCCTCACCCTCACCCCGGGCTTCAGTTTCCGTAGGGTTCATTCATTCGTTCAACAAATGCATGTCTAGTGTCGCCTACGTGCCAGGCACAGATCTAGGCACTTGAGATACAAGCAGAGCAAGACGGATTGCTCCTGCCCTCATGGAGCGTACAGTCTAGTGGGAGGAGACAGACAGTCAACGACAAGTAAATGCACAAGACAATTTAACATGTGACAGTAACTGGGGGAGTGAACACTTTAGATAGGGTGGTTTGGGAGGGTCTCTGAAGAAAGCAATATTGAATTGAGACCAGAAGGGTGATGATAGAAAAGCTGAGGCAGCAGTAGCGCTGGGGATGTGCCCAGGCCTTATTGTAGTTGGTGCTTGCACCGAACTCCCCTTCGAAATAAAGAAAGCCCTTTCCTAGCTTTTTGCTCTCCTGCTTGACGCTGGGGTTGCAGTGGGGAGCACAGACACTGTCATGACCATCGTCCTTATCTTTTTGGAGCTAGAGTCTAGGCTTTGCCTTTGTTAATTTCTTCCCATGCTTAAGATGAAAACTCAAATCTTCCTTGGCAACCTTCCCCTGTCAAGTCAGTACTCCCTGTTAACTGCTGTCATAGCCCCATGGGCCTTACCTATATAGTATACATCATGGCATTAAGTTTTACTTGTTTGTATGACTATTTGATTCTTAGCTGTCTTTCCCTTAATGGCTGTAAGTTCTATAAAGGACAAGACAGGTCTGTCTGTTCTTTGCACACTGCAGTGTTCTCCAGGCTTTCATGCCTGGATAAGAGGTGCTTAGAAATCTTTGAGTGGATAGGTAAGACAATTAACAAGGCTTTGCTCAGTGGTTCCTAGGAGGTCTCTCTTGTCACCAGGTATTGTCTTCTCTTTTTGACCATGTCTCACCCCTACTTAAATGATTCTTCACTGCCTTTAGATTAAAGGCCAAAATCTTTAGCATAGCATTCAAAGCTTTTTAAAAAAAAAATACTGCACCTCTCTTTTCTATCCAACCTCTTCTCTGCACTTCTGTCATCCCCTCCCTGACCTTGTGTTTTCAGCCATGTCAATGTCTTTCTCTTCCTTCAAAGACACAAGCTCTGAGCCTTCGCTCATGCTTGCTCTTTACCTAGAATTCCCTTCCTTCCCGTCTTTTTCTCCTATTCTTCAACAGCCTTGTAGGTTACCTTCTCTGTGACATCCTCCTTCTCTCTGATGTGCTCGTTTTGGAAATTGCCTGTAATAGCTCTAACCACACCAAATGATAGTCATTTACATGGCCAGGACCCAAAATGTATTCAGTCAGTGTGCGCTGACTAAATCAGGATGGCCAAAGTGCTCTGCGTATGGTTGGGACTTGAATAATGACAGGTACATTTTATTGAGTGCTTATTATGTACCAAGTACTGTATTGAACAGTAGCATTGATTACTTCTCACATCAACCGTAAGAGATTATATACTATTATCATCTTCATTTTACAGATGAGGAAATCAAGTCTTAGAGAGGTTAAAGAACTATCTCAGGGTCTCAACATGGATAGGCAAAGGTGGAGCCAGGACTTGAACCCCTGGAGCAGAACTGTAAAGCTCTCCTTCAACCACCACACCAGCCTGGGCCTGAACTGCCCTTACAGGCACTGGCTTGTAGGAGTGGATTTTTTTCTGAAAGCAAGTGCTGTCATTACATGTCTAGGCCTGGATTCTGGGGCCTAGAATTTAAAGGGTGGAGAGCCACCTCCTCCTTATGACTCTTTCCCCACCCTACGTGCCCACAGTGGACATTCCCACTATAGTCTTTGAAGGTAAGAATGGAAAGAACTGGGCCTGTGATTCATTTAGACTTCAGCACTGGTGAGCAGACCACTGATGTTTCCAGCTGCCCTCCCAGCATTGCTGGGAGGTTAGGAAAGAAGTATTTTTAGCATGTCCAGCATAAGAGACCCACGTGCCAAGGCAGAAGAGCTGGGCTTCAGTTTCAACTTGGCCACCAATGTATTTGCTTTGAGCATATCAGGGCCTCTCTTTGGACGTCTGAGCATAATGATCCTTGCCATCCTTAACTGGGTTGTTGTGAGAGGCTGGTAAGGTAGTAACTTAATTAGAAATAACATACATGCAACAGAGGCTATTATCAACATTTTGCAAAGATGAAAGATTAAAACTCACACCAAGCCCCTTTTATTACTTTGACTTGTGATTTTTTTTCAGGCCACCTCATGTGTGCAGGGACAGTGTGTCTGATTCGCCGAAATCCTAGAGCTGAACAGGCCTCAAAGACTAGACTGACTAGTCCTCTCTTTTTATAGTCCTGTAGAATAGATATCTTCAGTCTTTAAAACAGCCCATGAGCTACGCAAGATTCCTTGTAGACTAAGCTGCTTCCCATCTTCTTACCTTGGCTCTTGCTGTTTCCTCTGCCTGGGGTACCCCTTTTCCCTGGCCAGTCTCCTATCAAGATTCAACTCAGGCTCTCCTGATCCTTGAGACCCCGCTCTAGAAGAGCTTTCCCAACAGTCACCAACCTCCCCCTTCCCCTCCCCCTCTTCACCCCCCCTCCCCCGCAAGCTCAACTACAGTGGACTCAGTCCAGCAAATGGTTAAGAGCCAGCCTGCTTCGCCAATTACTAACTGAGACATTGGGCAAGTTTCTTATCTTCTCTTAGCCTCTATCTCCTCATTGATAAATTGATAATAATAGATCCAACCTTAGAGTTGTTAGGAGCATTAGTAAATGTAAAATGAGTTAACGTGTAAAGTGAGTTAATGCTGAGAAAAGCGCTTAGAAGAGCACTAACACATGATAAGCACGTTGTTCCTGCAGCTATTGTCATTTTTATTTTTAGACGTAAGCTCTTTCAAGGCAGAGACCCTGCCTTATCAGTCTGTGTTCATAACCCCAGGGCCTGGCCTGATATTTCAAATATGGATATATACTGGGGGTGCCAAAACAATGTATACACGTGACTTGTACTCATTTTTTGTTATCAGTATACATTGAGGATTACAATTTTAATACAGTTTTTTCCTTTCTTAAAATGTGTATACATTTTGGTACTGTGTGTGCACGTGTGTGTGTGTGTGTGTGTGTATCCCATGTAACTCATGGATGTCCATGCCCCTCAGCTTATCTGTGAGGGCTCAGAAGGTGACAGTTTCCTCATCTCAGCCTTGGTATATCTTTGTGTTGTCATTGCGACTGCTGGCCTTTTATGGCATGTCTTTTAAAGGGCCCAATTCACTTCTATTCCATGATGCAGCCAGTATGCATGTCCCTCCTGTGGGTCAGGCCAAGTGGTATTGTGAGAAGAGCATTGGATGGGAAGATGGGAGACATGGGGTCTGCCACTCACTGACTCGAAGGCCTGTTTGGGCCTCTGTAGAAAGGAGCTTGCACTGGCAAGTTTCTATGAATTCTGCCGTCCTTGGTCCTTCTGTTCATTCATATCATTCTTCCCTGGAGCCTACAGGGATCATAAAATCTCAACGTGCTCTACAAGTGAGGAAAGGCCCATGGCTTCAACCCTCAAAAGACTTAAAATTTGGTTAGAGTCATAAGCAAACTGTCCTCGTGTTCAGTCGTTCATCAAACATTTGATGAGGCTGCCTCTTTACCAGGCCTGTGCTGGTCATGGGAAAGGCAGCAAGAGGAGAGCCTGGGCACTGTCTTTACAGAGCTCACAGGCCAAGGAGCCATAACATAGATAATCTAGGTATTTTTAGCCAGTACCTCTCAAAGGGGGTGGGAATATATCAGGAGTCACCTGGGGCGTGGGTTCCTCCTGAGTTAAGATCTACTGTTCTAGGCCAAGCAAAGTCACTTCAGTCCGGATTAGTAGGTGCAGGACGCTGGCCTTCAAGACCCACATCAGGAGCCCCCTGAGGCCAGAGGTTGAAGCTTCTCCTGGGATCAGCCCCGGAGCAGGCCCCCGCCACCAGGAGCCTGTGTGTCTGCCCTCTTCTTCCCATCCATATTCCTTTCAGGAGGGTCACGCAGCACAATGTCAGCTCTGCCCCTGGACCAACTCCAGATCACCCATAAGGACCTGAAGACAGGAAAGCTGAGGACTTCACCAGCGCTGGTGAGCCGGTGCCTTGAGGCCGTTCCGCCTGATATTATCACTCTTGCAATTTCAAAAGCAAAAAGTAAATTCCTTCTTTATCTGTTCCAAGGATGACCTGAGGACCACAGTCAGTAATTCAGTAGCTGGGACACTACTAGGTCCTTCCAGGCCCAGTGTAGAAGTTTCTTTTCTGAGCAGCAGCTTGAATTTGAGTAGCATTTTCCATGTCACTACACCACACCTTTCCCCAAAGCATTTCATTTTGAATCAGAGTCTGATGGCTAGTTCTGACTAGCCTGAGCTGGCCTAGAAATGGATCCATCCCAAAGCCGGGTTTGGGTATTTGACCCAGCAGGAGGTGTTCAGGTTTCAGGCAGGCCTTTTTCAGAGCTATCTCAGCTGCTATCCACACTTCAGCACTTGGGGGGAACACTGATTTCAGAGGTCGAGCCGTCTTTTATCTCAATGGGCTAAGAAGTGCCACGTACAGACTCGGCAGGGCTTGTGAGACTGAAAAATAAGGAGGCTGTGAGCCTGCCGATTACCATTTGCAGAGTGAGATTAGAGCCACGGAGAGGTGCCAGGCTGCTGAAGAAGGAGACAGACGCAGGGACCGGTGTCCCCATACCCGCCTGCTGTTTTCCCAAGAATATGAGCTTACTGGAACAAAGCAGGAGGAAGTATTTTTCTGGGGGCTTGAGTCAAGTCGTGGGAAACAGAGCTTGGTGTTTTATTTCCTGATTTCTGGGTGGCTTCCTATTACTTCCTGACTACTCTCCAATAATACCTAGCATTTACCATTTATAGAGCACTCGCTCTGGGCCAAACCTTTCTAAACACTTCACCTGGATTACCTCATTTAAGTTGCACTACAGCCCTCTGAGTAGGTCTTTTGGTTGTTTCAATTTTACAGAAGAGGAAACTGAGAGTTCAAGGTCACAGAACTAGGAAATTCGGAGAGCCAGGATGTGAACCCAGCTACGCTGGACCCTAGAGCCCATATCCTTAAACCTTTCTGGTATAAAGCCTCTTGTTGCTGTGTCAGGAAGATGCTTATCAGAAAATCCAGAACTGTTCTGTCCAATATGGTAGCTGTTTGCCACAGGTAGCGATCGAGCACTTGAAATATGGATGGTTCAAGAATGAGGAAATGGATTTTTAATTTAATTGTAATGAGTTTAAATTAAAATGGCCCCATGTGGTGATTACCTGCCTTGTCGACCTGCGTAGGTATAGAGCAGTTCTATTAATTGCAGAAAGTTCTATTGGACAGTCCTAATAGAGACTGGTTCCTTGAGTGGCTGGGTCTGATTTTCCACCTCAGTCCTTCCCCACGTACTGAACACCTGGCTTGCTAGACTGTGGGCTCCGTGAGAGCAGGGACCTGGTCCCTTCCCTTCATTCTGGTTTCCCAGTGCCAGGAAACATTCAGTAAATGACTCAAGGACCCCAGCCAGGCTTTGTGACAGATACTGGACCTACAAAGAGAAAAGATGTGGTTCCTGCCCTGGAGGGGCCCATGGTCTGAGAAAAACGCAAACCAGTAGCTTCTCTACAGTGTGATCAGGGTTGTGATAGAAAGAAGTCCAGGCTGCCACCTGAGCACAGAGCCTGGGCTGCTGCTCCAGGCCGAAGGGATGTGTGGGGGCAGGGAGGTCTTGGGGGTGGTGGGAGGGCATGTGCAGCCAGGGAAGTCTTCCTGGAGGAAGGGGATTCTGAGCTGTGTAATGAAGGGTGAATAAGCAGTAGCCAGGCAGAACGAGGGGAAAAGGGTGGACCCGGCAGGAGGACCTGTGTGCGGTTTTGAGAGAGCCTAACTCCTACACCAACCACCAGTCACTCGGGGTAGAAGCAGTATCACAGAGTTAAGGAGAATGGGTGGGCTTTGTGTTGAATCTCACACATACTTGGCTGTGTGACTTTGGGCAAGTCACATACCTCTTCATGCCTCAGGATCCAAAAAGGATAATAACAGCACCAGCTTTGGGGGGTGGCTATGAGGATTAAGTGAAATATCTGAATTAGCACTGTGCCTAGAACGTAGTGAACACTCAAAAATGATGGTGATGACAACAGTGACGGTGACAGAAGCGTGGAATGGAGGGTAGGGTGGAAAGAGGGGCAAGCTGAGAGACAGCTAGCCGACTGACCAAAGAGCAGTCTTGTTGGTCACGCTGAAGGGCGTTACCCTGCTGGCCACTGGAAGCTCCTGAAAGATTGTCCTGAGGTTTGGACCCACCTTGTATTTGTCTCTTTAGTCCTAACTTTGGACAAGATCTCTAGCTAAGGGACAGCCACCCCATTGCCTTTGCAGGGTTATAGGTAAAGCTAATGTTTATCGAGTAGCTACTGTGTGCACAGCACATACTTTGTGCTATAGAAGATCCAGAAGAAATGAAGTCTTAGGACAGAATGAGTGAATGAGCTTTTGAGGAGAACAAGACTCATGTAAGTGGGGCATTTGGGAACAGTGCAGAATGGTTTCTTATCAAGATAAACAGAACGGAAGTGTGATGGGCAGAGAATGTTGAGAAAGCTTCACAGAGCAAGCGGGACCTGAGCCAGGTTTGAAGGGTGGTAGATACAGCTGGGCCCTGCTGCTCCCTGCCCTGAAATCTTTCATGGCCCCCATTACCTACTAAATAAAGTCCCCACTCTTCAACTTGGCATTAAAGTTCCTTCAAAGACCTTGGCTGTGTCTGGTCCTTCATTACCTCCATTCATTCCTTTGTCCAGGCAGTAAATGCATCAGAGAATGTGCTCGATGCCAAGCACTGTTCTAAGGACTGGGAATGATGTGGTGAGCAAGGCTGAGACAGCCTCCGGAGGTCTAATGGGGGGAGACAGAGCAGGCAGACGCTCCCTTTTCATATAACTTTACTGGGGTACCACTGAAGGACAATAAACTACACATACTTAAAGTGTACAGGTTGACATCTGTACACACCCACAAATCCATCACCATAATCAAGATAATGAACATTTCGACCGCTCCCAAAAGTTACTTGCGCCTCTGTAACCCATCCCTTCCTGTCTCCCCATCTGATCTGCACTTTGATGAAGATCCGCAAGTGCTACCGTCAGGGAAGCACCGAGTGCAGGTGCTGGGAGAGCGCAGGTGAGCCCCCAACCTAGTCGGGTGGGAGTCTGGGAGACCTTCTGGAGGAGGTGAGGTCAGAGCTGGGGTGGAAAGGACAGGCAGTGAGACCAGGGTGACACATGGTACCGTAGGTCATTTAGTAGGTTGGCAGTGTAGTAAGCTTTGGTTCAAATCCTGCCTCAGTTGCCTTCTTAGCCTTGTGACCTTAGCAAAGTTCCTGAAGCTTACTGAGCCTTTGTTTCCTCCTCTGTAAAAAAAAAAAAAAATACTATCTCTCTTTTAAATAGTTGTAGATTAAATAAAAAAAGAAAGAAAGAAAGAAAAGAAAGGCTGTAGGCCCTCAGTAAGTGGTGGCTTTTATTATCAATATTCCAGTGTTCTCTCCCTCCAAATCCATCGCCCACAGCCCTGTGCCCTTTATTTCTATGGCCCATTTTTATACTCCATAAAGATGCTGTTTCTTCCACCTAGAAATCCCCCATTGGCCAAGGCCCAGCTGAGATGCTGCCTGTTCTGGGGAGCTCACCGTGCCTTATCCTCCAGACACAGTTAATCTCCCTTTTGCACTCCCAAGGTCCCTCTGCCAGGTTTGAGCTGTCCCTTCCTCTGTTTTGTGCTCACTCGATGGCTTAGATATGCATCTTCCCCTCTGGAGCATGGGCTCTGGAAGCAGAACAGATGCTTTCCTTCTGTGCTACACCTCAGCGGGGTACCAGTCAATGTTTGTAGGATTGTAAGGAAGGTAGATTCTCCGTGGTGGGGTGTCTGTTCCAGAATGGAGGGCCGTGCGTAGTAGCCTGGCCTGAGAAATGGCCTACGAGGTAAGGTGTCAACCGATAGAATTGAGGGGGAGCTTGGAAACCAAGGAGATGAATTTAGGTTCTAGAGAGTAGTTTTGAACTCGCTTCAGTCAGCAGGATTTCTTTTTCAAAAGATTTTGTACCTGAAACCTCACCGTATAAATTCTGATTTAAATGGGAAGGGCCCTGAAGACCCACCCAATAGGTGGTCCCTGAGAAATCCCTGTGGAACTCAAAGACACTGCAGTGTGAAAACTTGCATTAGGCAGTAGGGAGGCATAGGTGGTTCCCAAGGAGCCTGACCAATCCGTCGTGATTTTCCTGTCCCCTCTGGACTGACAGGCCTGGTAGTGGGTGGACTGGGGTTGATAACAGCTGAGACGTTGCCCGGCCTGCCTCCTATTACCACTTCTCTCTGAGAAAGCAGCCCTTATGTAGTCAGAGGAGAAAACTGAGCTCATCGTCTCTTCTTTATGGTGAACAAAGTAAGGTTTGTTCATGGCAAAGTAGAGGTTGGGAGAGAGAACTTGTGATTCTCGGCTGGGACCTGCATTACTTGAATGGCATCTTTTCTTTAAAAAAAAAAAAATTACCGAGGTTGTCTTCTGATTATAAAAAAGGTATAGCATTGTACATACAGAATGACACGATTTTTGTAAGAAAGATGAAAACGTCTAAACAAATATAAGATGTGGGTATCTTTTATCTGTGAATGCCTAGAGAAGGCCTGCAAGGACACTCACCAGATGGGACAACACAGGGACCGGGCGTGTGTCCCAGGTGACTCACCTTCTCTATAGTGTAAGTTTTTGGAAGAAAAGATGCTCATGTCTCACTTGTATAATTAAAAAATAATTTTAAAAGGAATACGTGTTTAATTTTTTTTTTAAATTGAAAAATGTATTCAAGTCATAATCCCCCCACCAGAGATAACCACTATTAGCTTTGGGGGTGTTGTCCCCCCTTTTTTCAGCTTGTACCAGTATGTGAATGTCATATATATATATATATATAAAATTTTAAAAAATTTAAAAATTGATTATATAAAATAGAGAGGTTTACATCCTGCTTTTTCTTCCTTTAACCTTTCCCCATGTCTTTAAATATTTTCCAAAAAATATGGTTTTTAATGCCCGCCTAGTGTTCCCTGGATGCAACCAAGCCCCTTTGTTAGAGACACTTGGTTCTTTATGCGTAAAGCTCCTTGGAGGGTCACCGGTTAGAACAGCCAAGCGTTGTCATTGCTGTGGGTTGGCAAATGGGCCCTCGCTGACTAACCTCTGCCACGTTAACACGTGGTTTTTGGATCCGTAGCACCCCGAGCAGAAGGCAGACCGGTATTTTGTGTTATACAAACCACCCCCTAAAGACAACATTCCCGCCCTAGTGGAGGAGTACCTGGAACGCGCCACCTTCGTAGCCAATGACCTCGACTGGCTCCTGGCCTTGCCTCACGATAAATTCTGGTGCCAGGTAACATTCTATCAAAATTAACGCTAAGACAAAGCACATGACATGCCGTTGGTTGGTTGCTGTTGTTGTTTCTCTCCCCCTAGGAGATGCTTTTTTCTCTACTTCTTTCACTGGATCCTTAACAACGAATTGTGGTTTGGATTACTCTGTCTTGTATCACAATCTTAATGATGTTTACACAACGCCTTCCAACGTGTCATTTTTAGAAACTTGTGTTTAGCCCTCAGCTCATTCATACCTTCTTGGTCCCTTGGGGTTGGAGTGTGTGTCACAGGCCAGGGCTGATGGGCTGTGAGCCCTTGCCCAGTCCTCCCACAAGCCCTTGGGCCTCAGGGACAAACCTTCGCTTTCCTCTGTTGCCTGGCTTAGGTTATCTTCGACGAGACCCTGCAGAAGTGCCTGGACTCCTATCTGCACTATGTTCCCCGGAAGTTCGACGAGTGGGTGGCCCCATCCCCTGAGGTTGTTGACATGCAGAAGCGCCTCCATCGAAGCGTTTTTCTCACCTTCGTCCGCATGTCCACTCACAAGGAATCGAAAGTAAGCCCCTGATCCCGTGACAGGTCGCCACTGACACCTAACACCTCTGTGCTAGACTCTCTGCCCCTGGGAAGGGAGGCTCGGAAAATATCGAGTTTCCTCTTGTCTCCCCTCCGCCTTTATTCCCACCGTTGGGGTAGAAATCTGTGCCACCTCCCTTATCCTCTAATTCACCGGGTCAGTCTGCATTACACCCAGTGTTTTCATCAATGGGAGCCGAGGGCCCTTTGCCAGTTGACGCGTGACTGGGCCTTGTGCGTCAGAGGGTGAAAACACTGATTCTGATTTTTGAAAGGAACTTGTATGTGCTTTTTAAAAACCTTGACTGTTTTTTCCCCCCTGATTTTAAAAATAATAATGCTGTTTCTAAACAATGCAAACATTACAGAAATATTGTAGAGATAGTGAAGGTTACCCACAAAATCCCCTCCCTCCAAAATAAGACTTGTTAAGGTGCATGTTCCTTTGGGGTTTTTTCCCTCTCAATAGGGGTGTGTGCATTGACTGTATTTATTTTAAAAATATTTATTTTTAGTATGGAAATCTTCAAATATACACAAAAGTATAATAAACCCCATGTACCCATCACCCAGCATCAACAGTTATCAACATTTGCCAATCTTGTTTTCTCTCTTCCCTTGAGTTTTCTTTTTTCCCCGGAGTATTTTAAAGCAACCTCAGACGTCATGGTAATTTACCCATAAATATTTAGGAATGAATCTCTAACCAACTGTTTTGTAGTGTACTTTTGCTTCTTTTTACATTAAAATGAAGAATGGCTATTGCTCCAAGTCAATATATAAGGCTCAGACGTGTCCACAGTGTGGATGGACCTTCATTTATTAGCCATTCCCCTGCTGATGGACCTAAAGGTTGTTTCTTGTAAGTTTGCTATGACTTCACAATGCATCTGCTTTCGGAATCGCTCATCCTGTCTCTGCTCTGTTCCTTAGGATCACTTCCTTTCCCCTTCTGCATTTGGAGAAATCCTCTACAATAACTTCCTGTTTGACATTCCAAAGATCCTGGACCTCTGTGTGCTCTTTGGAAAAGGCAACTCACCGCTGCTCAAGAAGATGATAGGTGCATAGGGCGCGGGGTCTGGGGGGGGTGCACAGAGATGGGCCCCACATGCCAAACCAGAGGTTGCAAAGGTGGGCGCCTCGGTGAGCGCAGGGGCCTTCAGAGCAGCAGGGGCAGGTGGGGGACATGACTTAGATATGTGTGTCAGCTCTGAAAGAAGTGACTGGGTAACAATGAGGGAATGGAAACAAAAATGTGTACCTCATGGTCCCTCAAGGATCTTGGAGTCTTAGTATTAGGCTGTGTGTCAAACAGTTGAAGGAGTGGGAATGTTTGCTTCGGTGATGAGAAGAAGAATAGCAGTGATAGCTCACCTTTATTTGAGTGCTCACAGGGGTTCTGGGTACTCCTCATATGTTATTTCAGTTGATCCTCACAGCAGCCCTGTGACATGAGTGCTGTCATCCCCATTTACAGATCAGAAAACTGAGGTTAAATGTAAGGGACTTGCCTAAGAGGTCATGACTAATCCATGGCCAAGCTGACTTTCAGGCTCTTGTTCTTTGCCACTCCCTGCATCAGAGATGATGGAGCTGCCTCAAAAATGTCATGATTAGCATCGTTGCTGAGAGCAGATGGGGGCAGAGTTCAGAGAGGACTCTTTGGGTTGTGAAAGGAATGACGTCAGCAGTTGGAGCCTCTCAGGAGGCAATGGGCTAGAAGTTTCAAGCAGAGACGGAAGCTTTGTTGGGATGCCACAGAGGGAACAACACCCTGTGAATGGCAGCTCATGGCACTGGGCCCAGCATGGAGAGGTGCTCACCCTGGGCAGCCCTGTCAGCCCTCTTCACCCTGAGATTCTAGGACTCAGTCTTCCAGATACCCAGTTACCAAGCTGCGTTAGCCCTCAAAATGGTTTCCCTCCTTCCTGCCTTTTTTCCCCTAATAATAAAGATACTATATGTTAACTTAGAAAATTTTGGAAGAATACAAAGTATAAAAATGCAAGAAAGCAGCTACCAAATTCCTGCACTTAGAAACAATCACTTGGTGATCATTTCCTCTGTGTGTTTTTAAAAAAACGTATTAGAGCATAATGTACATGAAATTTCACATCCAGCTCTTTCATTGGAAGAACCTCTGGTTTCTTATTCATATCTAACTATTGCTTGATCGTCCATTAATTTCCTTTATTTCCCAGAGAAAGACCCTTAGTAATTTTACTGTAGACTGAGAGGAAGGGGTGAGTGAGCAAAAGCCAGCATGATTAGTTAGAAAAATAGTTATTCGGTCCGTTTGGTTAGAGTGGAGCATTCTGGGAGACGGGGGAAGGGGAAGCTGGGGCCAGATCAGGGAGGTCTTAATGCCAGGCTTTAGCACTTGGGGAGCCATATTGCTTGGTGGCTAGGAAGGTAGGCTACAGAGTTCAATGGCCCAGGTCACACCCGAGCTCTATTTCTGGCTATATCACTTAGCCATTCTAATTGGCTAATTGTCAATGAGCCACTTGAAGCCTCCGTTTTCTCATCTGAAGAATGGGCAAACGAATACTATACCTACCTTGTAGGATGGCTGTGGGATTTAAACATGAGGTGGTGCTCAGCACAGGGCCTGGTATATTGCAGGCACTAGGTCAATCTGAGCTCTTACTGTGAGGGGACATGGAAGTCTCTAGTTGCTTAGAGCAGGAGGAGGAGCCATCTGGTAACAAGGTTAACCCGGCAGCACATGGGTGGGGAGGATGGTGACAGGAGGCCACATGGGAGCCTGGTGCTTCAGTGTGACTTTGAAGGTGAGAGCCCGGTTGGGCTGCTGGGGTAGAAAAGGACCTTCAGGAGGCAGAATAAAGCCGAATTTAGTGAGGCCAGCTGGGGGGAGAAGTCTTAATGACTCTGGGGGAAACGTGTCCGTGGCAGAAAAAGGACCTTTGGGAGGTGGGGGGAGTGGGCTGTGAGTAGACACAAGGTCACGTTATGTCTGTCGGATCTAAGATGGCTGTGTGGATCCAGGAGGAGGTGACAGCTCCAGACGGGTGAGAGTGGATTGAAAAAGCTCTGCCTGCTGCCGGGGTTCCTACGCTTTTGATCCGTTGAGAATCAGGTGAAAGCTTGCCTCCAGAAAAATGTGCCCTCTTCTAGATTTTGAGGTGTTTTAGAATGTTCTCATCCCCATAACGAGAACCCTAAACAGCTTATTAAGGAGAGCCTTTTCGTTGGCTCTTAGAGGCTGGTTAACGGAAAAGAGGGCAGGACCAGGCATTAGGAGCCCCTTCATTGTGTGTGTGTGGTCTGTGTATTTTGGGGATGGGTATGGAAAAGGGGCCTGTATACACACACACACACACACACACACACACACACACACGCACGCACGCACGCGCGCGTGCGCAGCGCAGAAGCTCTCTTTCCAATTCCTGAGCAGAAGGCACAATATGGGGGAACCTCTACTTTTCTACCACATAAGCTCTTGAGGCAAAGCAGATCTGCTGGAAGAGGGTTGACAGGGAGAGAAGGAGGGAGCAAGGGAACTGGCTGACTGTCCTTTGGGCAGAAGCCCAGTCCTTACCCAGCCCCCCACTTCCACTCCCCCACTCCCACCTTTTAAAGCCTCCAGGCCTCTATGGTACATAAGCCAGCAATTTTGAAAGCGGGGCCTTTCAGTTAGATTCTCTTGGAGCTGCTTTGCCAGAGCAGGAGTACATTGGGCCTCGGCCCTATTGCAGACGTCACTGGCACGGACCTATTTGGCAATACTTTCCATTCACCTTGGGTTTCTGAACTGCTTTAGTCTGAGAGACATTTCAGAGAATGCCATTGCTGTCCCACGCCTTTTAATTATGTCTGTAAGAGATCAGAATTCCAATCTCCACCATCACTGGAATCACAAAGGAGAGTAAAGGGACTCTCAAGACCCCAAGGGTAGATTGTGAAATGTGATCTCTTTTGATGCTTGTAAAATATCCCTGCTACTCAGGCTTAAGCACTGGAAGGGTTCTGGAGGAGTGCCTTCTCCCCTGCCGGGTGGTTGGGGTGTGGCCGGCATGGTGTGGCCCTGGGAGTTATGGGCGACCTCCTGATGGCTGGATCAGGAGGCGCTGCCTGGAGAAGGTGACACCTGTCTCTGTCAGACCTAGCTCTGGGAGGTCCCTCCAGACAGAGGGAGGGGACAGGGCTTGTTCTCTGAGGTTGAGGATGGTGCAAGGGAAGGATGCAATGTGAGGAATGGGGAAAAGCTGGCTGGGAGATGCCAACAGAGGCCAGATCTCACAGGGCCCTTTGTGCCATGGTCAGGAGTTGGGACTTGGTCTTGAAGATTCCAATAGGAGGGTTTTCTGAGGAAGAGCAGAGGCTGGTGGAAACATAGCTCAGTCACTCCTTGTCTGTCAGGAGTAGGAGGTGAATGCAGATGGTCAGGGAGCACCTGCACAGGCTGCGGGCTCAGCACCCATCTGGAGGTGGGAGGGGCTAAGCAATGGTGCTGCTAGAACTCAGCTTTCTGGAATCAAGGAAGGAAGCAGCATCCAGGAAAGTGTTTACAGAAAGTCCAGCCACCTAGCGACTTGCTTACTCACCCAGCTACCCAGCGCCATCTGGCCTTTGATCTCATTCATTTACAAACCTGTGATGGGGTGAGGGCTGCAGGGTTTTCAATACGGAAACCAAGGACAGACATGCCCAAGGACAGAGGACACCTAGAGTTCAGAACATCCTGACAATCAGCCAGCCTCAGATACTAGGATCAGAGAGGGAGGAAAAGCCCTGGCCTCTTAAAGGGTGTTGGCACTTCGCTCCGTCAAGTCCGCCAGCTAGCTCTGATTCTCCCTCCGTCCCTTTGCCATCTGGGCAGCCAGAACATTTGGTTTTCTGTCCCAGTTACCATATGCTCTAACCTACTCACTCACAGCTGCAGCACTTGGAGGATAGATAGTAAACTCTCAGAGAGGAGCTTCACTTTACAGGGACAACTGCACATGTGCAGTCTCTATCTCTAGGTCCCGCACAGCCCTCGCTTCTTGGATTGGATGGATTAGAATGGCTAGCATATTCAAACTCAAAGAGTGAGAATTACCAGAGACGTTTCTCTTTAGAGTCCCCCCACATTAATGGAGGCGTAGTTTGGCAAGAATCCTGGATTGCAGCATTCAGGTTTTTTGAGCAAAGAGATCATATCTCCTCATTCTCCTGAATGACTAACTCCCATTTCCAAAGCCAATGCTGTCATACAAGGCACAGTGCCCAAGTGTGATCACTCCCTGGGGACGTCAGGAGTTGCTGGTTTGACCAGGGCAGGTCTTTTACATAATTCGCTAGGCAGAGGTACTTAAAAGGTTAAATTGTAACAAGCAAGGTCCCTCCCCCACACTGGGGAAGTTTCTAGGCTGGGCCAAAGCTCTGTGCCAGCAGGGCCTGGGGCCAGGGCTGCTCTTGGTCATACAGGCTTAGGAAAGGGGAGAAAGGTCACACAGAACATGCTGGCAACCATGTGTAATGTGTCCTCTCCTCCCCTCCCCTCTTTTCCCAATTTCTGCCTTTCTCTCACTTTTCAGGAAACATCTTTATCCAGCAGCCAAGTTACTATAATGACCTGGATGAAACCATGCCTACCATCCTTCAGGTACCAGCTCTCAGCCTTGCCCAGGGGAGGGTGAGCTTGGGAGGCAGACCACCTCCCCACCTAATGGTGTCCCTTGACTTTCCTGAGCCTGAGGGAAATGTTTGCTATTCTCCCCCTCTAGCCTCACTCATCTCCAGCTGGGCTCTGTGTTCTGTCCCTTACCACACCCTTTGAGTTCATTCTTTCCTCTCTTGAGGAGGATTGAAATCTCAGGAAGATCCAGTACTATACTCACACAAAAGAGTTTGGCTTGCATTTTGTGGTGTTTGCTGACAGCTATAAGCCTCTAAGGATACGGCTCTAAAAGAGTTATGTTTCTCAAATAAGAGCTTTAAAATTTTACACAATCATTTTCTGAAATAATAATATTCATTGTAGAACATTTGGAAAATATAAAAACAGGAAAAGGAAGATTAATGTTCCCCCACAATCCCATCACCAAGAAATATCCACTGTTTACAGTAATTTAGAATACAGTCGGCTCTCTGTATTCCTGGGTTCGGCATCTGCTGTTTCAACCAACCATGGATCCGATGGTGGATGGAAAACATTTTTTAAAAAGAAATTACATTGTTGCTGAGGTGTACTATGTAGTTAGACCTGTGATGGTTGCATCCATACCAACCGTGTCCATACTTTTCTTTCTTGTCATTATTCCTTACACAATACAGTGTAACCACTATTTACGTAGCGTTTACATTGTATTAGCTGTTATAAATCATCTAGAGATGACTTAAAGTATACGGGAAGATGTGCATAAATTGTATACAATTACAACGCCGTTTTATATAAGGGACTTGAGCATCCACGGATTTTGGTACCGCAGAGGGTCCTGGAACCAATCCCCCAAGGATAACGAGGAAGGGCTGTAGTTAGTTACACACTAAGTTAAACAGTTACAGATTTTACGACAGGCTTTGCTCTATCCTCAGTGTTCATTTGTCTTTTGTTTCAGTATAATTCCCATAAATGCCATCTACAGGGGATCCGAAAACATATTACATATTTCTGCATGTGTATCTTAAATATTCATTACCTTATACTTGCCCAGCCTATCCGACCAGATAACATCTGCAGGATCCTGGGGGCTTTACATACATTTTTGTCTTTTTAATCCTCCCCGTAATTCTGTAAGAAGAATACCCACATCATCTTTAGTTTATACTGTTTCCACTCTGACCCTGCTGTCTGAGAAGGTTATTGTCTCAGCTGGTGGCCCAGGAACATTGCCATAGTTTCCAGGGTCAAAGGCAGTTTTCAGATTACCGGTCCCTGGCTTCAGGACAGGGGTCCTAGCTGCTGGCTCGACAGGATGTGGGTGAGTCACCTCTTGTGTTTCACAGGTCTTCAGCAATATCCTCCAGCACAGTGGTTTGCACGGGGACGGGGCCAGCGCCACACCCCAGAAGCTCGAGGAGAGGGGCCGGTTGACCCCCAGCGACATGCCTCTCCTGGTGAGGTTGCCCTTCAGCCCAGCTCTTACTGGCTATTAGAGGACCCAGCAGCTTCTTCCCCTGCTCATGGCCCCCTTCCCCAACTCCGTAAGCAGCTATTCCCATCACATTTAGAGCATTTTAGTAGGCTTTCATGTATCTCAGGGAGCTTCATTTAGGAAACAGTGGAAGGAACAGGGAACTAGAATTCAGAGGAGTGGGGTTTAGTTTAGCTCAGCAGGTTAATTTGTGTGTTATTCATTGCGCCCTTCATTCATTCAGTGAATTTGTACTGAGGAACCCCCAGCATGCACGATGCCTTGCGCTGAGCCTTAGGGGTAAAGCAGTGAGCAAAAGCAGACGTGGTGTCGGCTCCCATGGAACGTAGAGTCTCATGGGGATGACAGACAGAGCGAAATATTTCAAGAGCCTGGACACGTGTCAGGCCCTGTGGTAAGCGCAGGAGATAGAGCAGGAACGAGGCAGCTGTGAGCTCGGACTTCATGGGAGAACAGGCATTTAACAAGCGGTGCAGAACGGGGCATGCCAAGTGCTGTGGGAGCCAGTCATTTTATCCCTCTGAATCCCAGTCTCCTTGTCTGTAAAAGGGGGATCCTCACAGCTGCCCAGCTCATACCAATGCTCATGAGTTGGCCTGAGAATCGGGGAAGTGTGTGAGAAAGCACTCCTTGTTCTGTACCCTCTTCACAATGAAGGAAAAGTGTGGGCTTGAGATTCTCGTCCTCACCGGGATGTACTTTCTGTACGGGAATACAGGCCTTGCCTTTGGAGTCAGGGGTTGGGTCTCCTTCAACTTAGAAGAGAAACCGTATTATCCTAGAGCCAGAAGTAACCCTAGAGATCATATGGTAGCAAGACCTGAGGCTTAGGGAGGTTGAATGACTTGCCCAAATTGTGCTCCTAGAGATGGACTGGCCGGGCTTTGCCCAGGTCTCCAGTGTTCTCTCCCCCCCGGAAGGAAAGCATCTGCCTGTTGGGGGCCCCTTGGCTTTGTCGTCTTAGTCTCAGACCCTCTACAGAGCTGTAAAAGGCGGGCAGAAGAGAATAACGCAGTGATTTCTTTTGGCAACAGGAATTAAAGGACATTGTTCTCTACCTTTGTGATACCTGCACTACGCTCTGGGCCTTTCTGGATATCTTCCCTTTGGCTTGCCAAACCTTCCAGAAACACGACTTCTGTTACAGGTACTGTGGTAATTCTGGCTGTGGAAGTAGAGATTCGAGTTCACATCTTCATTCAACAAATATTCCCTGGGTGCTCAGAATGTGCCAGGCCCTCTTCCAGCCTGAGGACACAATGCGAAGAAGACAGATAAGGCTCCTGCTTGTCTGGAGCCTGCATTTGACAAGCACTCCCATTTTGGGCTAAGAACAGGGTAGGGGAGTAAAGAAA
Source organism: Rhinolophus sinicus (assembly GCF_057876585.1). Taxonomy (NCBI): domain Eukaryota; kingdom Metazoa; phylum Chordata; class Mammalia; order Chiroptera; family Rhinolophidae; genus Rhinolophus; species Rhinolophus sinicus. The sequence goes on from NC_142509.1 coordinate 22,023,130, forward strand.
AAAAACCCAACAACCAAGAATAAAACCCAACAATTTCAATTCACTTCTATTTCGTTTCAAAGCCCCTATCCTGGACAAGGGCAAGAGAATAATAGACAAGAAATGGTCTGAGGATTTCAGCATGTAGTCCAGGGGAGAGCGCACACAAGGAAACAAGCCGATGTGCTCACATGTGCGGCGGGCGGTGATGGCCATATTATGAAACACAGAGGAAGGAGGCAAAACTCAGTCTGGTGAAAGAAGAGGTTTCATGGTGACCCCTGAACGAGGTCTGGTAGAATAAACAGGAACCTTTCAGACAGAGAAAAGTTGCAGTGGCAGGAAGGGTGTTCTAGGCGGGCGGAATGAAATCTGCAAAGGCCCAGAGTGTGTTCTGGGTAGAGCCAGGAGTGGAGTGCAACGTGCAGCCATGGGTGGGAAGGGAGACGGGGGCAGCAGGAAAAGGTGTAGGTGATGAGAGGTGGCTCTGGGGGAATCGGTAGAAGTCACATTGGAAGGAGCCTTGAATGCGCTGGCAGGGATTAGGGCCTTTATTCTGTAGGTAGGAGGGAGCCACAGGAGGTTTTTGTCTAAAGAAGTCGTAGAAAGATCCTGCTGTGATGAAGAAAAAGGTAGAGGATATGGGGCAGGAAGGGAGACCCTCTTTGCCCACTTAGCACCTGAGCATCTGTTCCTTGTGCGGGGAGAAAGGCCTGCAGGGCGTGGGCAGGCAATGTGCATGTTGCCTGGCAACAGCAGGGCTGGCCTGTTCTCATTAGCCTCTGGCTCTCGCTTTTGCTAGGCATCTTTCCCTACCATTCAAAGGAGCCTCTGGGAGCTGCCCAACTCCATCCACCCAGCCTTCAGTCCATTCAGTTATTTACTCACCCATTCAACAAAGCACTGAGCTAGCGCTGACATGTGCCAGAGATGGCAGCTAGTGCTCTGACCCTTCTTGGGTCTCCTCATCTGAAAATCAGACATTAAGAATGATCAGCCTCCCAGAGAATGCTAGAATAAAGCGCCGATCGACACTTTCCCAGGAGAAAGGGGTTAGGATGAGACTATAGCTCTTTAAAAGTTATCTTTTCTAATAGTAAATATAGCAAATGCTTGTAGAAATTTGGAAAATCCCAAAAGGTAGGCGATTAAAATCACTATGAGAAATCCTATGATTCTTAGACTTTTGTACCCTTGTTATTTTCACTTCTGATAGGCATTTTCCCATTCTGTTAAAGCATCTATCTTCCCAAATGTGTCACAGATTGCTTTTGAAAGGATCTTTGGAGACGAGGAGAGATTTTTGGAAGAACCGACTTTCCTGCAAGGGACAGTGGAGGCAGGGAAGTGGTTCCACCCATCTCAGGGTGAGGAGGAAGAAAGGAAAACACTTTTGACTGCCAGTGACACTGTCTTTGGCAAGTGACACTGCCTTTGACCCACAGGCAGCCCAGGGCTGGCTTAGCCTGTTCAAACTGTGCTGAGAAGGCCAAGAACTGAGCAAATGCAGCAACCTCAGTCCCAGAGAACTTTCTGCAAGGGGTCACAGTCACCAAACAGCTCTTTCTTTAGCTAATCCCTCTGATAACAACTTTCTCCTCCTTACTCTTGAGTATATACTTGAGTATATCTGAGTATATCTCTCTCTGTCCTTTAATTTTATGAATGGATAATACATCCACATGGTTCAAAATTCAAAAAGTATGAAATATATAGTGAAATCTCTCTCTCTTCCCCAGTTCTGTTCCTCATACACAACCATTATCCTTAGGGGTTTTTTTGGAGAATTTTCCAGAGATATGCATATAAACGTGCATATACATACGCATACATGCATGTTATATGTCACCTGGCCCCTTTCAAAAACTTAATGCTGGCATATGAGTTACTCTGTGTACTATTTGCATTTTGCTTTTAAAATTAATGTATGTCAGTGCATAAAGCACCCTCAGTCTTTGGTATGGCTGGGTAGCATTCCATTGTATGGGATAGTAGATCCCATAGATGGACCTTTAGGATTTTTTCAATTGTTTGCTATTATAAAAAAAGGCTATAAAGAATAACTGCACACACATCATTTTGCACCTTTCCAAGTATTGTAAGGAATAAATTCCTAGAAGTAGCACTGCAGAAACAGATGGTATATGCATTTAAAATTTTTATAAATCTTGCCAAATCACCCTCCACAGGAGTTGTTCCAACTCACCCTCCCACCAGCAATGTATCCTGGCAACACCTGAGTCTGTCTGGGCCAAACTGCCTCTTTGTCTTCTGGGTGCCACGCTGTGGGCTTAGTAAAGCCTGCGTCTTTTGGCCTCGTTTTACCCTCTGCTACTTATGGTACTACATTAGGATAGAAGTTGCCAGAAGCCAGCCAGGTGACGGACAAATGTTTACAGAGTACCTGCTACAGATTCAGCACTGTCCTAGGCATATAGGCTGTATTGCTGGCTTTGGAAAGCTAAGGTGTTCGGAGAAAGCTAGAATTACACCACAGAAAGAGGTAGCTGCATTTAACGTTGTAAGGACAACATACGCTGAGTGCTGTGCATCTCGTTCCGGGAAGGACGAATCACATGGGTGAACGTGCTCAAGAACCGTGTGGCTGGCTGAATTGAAAAACAAAAACAAAAAAGAAGCATGTGGCTGGAATGAAGAGTTTAAATTTGAGTTGGGAGGGGGTGGGTGTGAGGTTGCCGAGGTGAGAAGTAAGGCTGCTACACTGTGCCAGGGATGGTTGTGCCAGAGAGTGGAATTACCATTTGATGTCATAGGAGGTAGGTAGCTGCTGGCAGTTTTTGAGCACAAAAAAGAGGGACCTTGTGTTTGTTTCTCAAACTTCAGTGAGTCCTGGGTGACCCTCTTGTGACTGTTAGAATGAGCCTGTCTGAGCCTTGGTTTCCCATCTGAATGGGGGGTGTAGCTGCAGGTCACTTCCTATGAGGCTCTTCCTGGGACCAGCCATAGTGGGACAATCTGGGGTGAGCTTGGAGAAGAGCCAGGGTGGTTCCAGGAGAAAATTGTGGTGACAACTTGGAGCAAGAAATGGGCCTTCCTGCTCCCTTCGGTTTGCTTTGATTTTTTAAATGAAGTGTGGTGTTTATGAACGAATCCAGCCTTTTACCCATGTTTGCCTCCACAGACTAGCTTCCTTTTATGAAATAGCAATTCCTGAGCTGGAGTCTGCAATGAAGAAGAGGAGGCTTGAAGACAGCAAGTGAGGCGGGGACAAAACTCTTGAGGGGTGTGGGAGAGAGAGGCCTGAGTTTGAGCCCTGCCCTCCCGGGCTTCAGCATCCCCATCTCTAAGACAAGGGGGTGGGACCAAGGACCACGCAGCTTTGGCTGCTGTGTCCCTACCCAACAGCCTCCTGGCCCCTGCATCTAGGCCTTTCCCCCTCAGCTGTTGCTCCAAGCTCTTGTTAACTGGCCCACTGGTTCCTGACCCACTGTTTGAACTGAGAAGTGGCCCCGGAACCAGCCGGCCTCTCAGAGCCTGTAGCCTTTTCCCAGCTCCTGTCAACAGTGAACTCTGAGGCCTTCTCAGACCTGGGTATGTGTAGGGGCAGAGGAGGGAGAACCTGCAACTGCTGCGAATAAGCTCCCTCGGTGCCTTTTTGTCTCTCATATGTCTCTTTTTTTCCTCTGGCCTTCAAAGGCTGCTAGGTGACCTGTGGCAGAGGCTTTCCCATTCTAGAAAGAAGCTACTGGAGATTTTTCACATCCTCCTAAACCAGATCTGCCTTCTCCCCGTCCTAGAGAGCAGGTAAGCCCTTGGGAGCTGCCACCCAGGAGGAAGAGCCCCCTCCCTCAGCCCAGCAGGGGTGTTTCCCTCATTTGATCTTCCCACTCCCCTGCCCCCAGTTTGCTGAGCAGAGATGGGAAACCAAGAAAAATGCTTTTCCTCCAACTGGCCAGAGGCCTCGCACAGGCTGGGCAGGGTAGGTGGGGAAGGGAGCGTCACATCATCTGCCTTGAGTGTTTATTGTCTTCCCTGGTGTCCTGTTCCAGCTGTGAAAATATTCAGGGCTTCATTGAAGAGTTCCTTCAGATCTTCAGCTCCTTGCTACAGGAGAAGAGGTGAGAATGGCTGAGCTGGGACCAGCAATGGGATAGGCTCCCGTGTTCTCATCTGTCCCCACGAGACCTTCTACAGTAGAGCCCCGGCCATAACCACTCCAGCGTACGGTTCTGGGATCTGTGACTGGGCAGCAGACACAGGCAGTGGCCCACAGCAGACCAGTGCTCCTGTGGCCCTGGCCCTGTCCCTCTCATCGGGTCTCTGTGGCAGGTTCCTCCGGGACTACGATGCACTCTTCCCAGTGGCCGAGGACGTCAGCTTGCTGCAGCAGGCCTCGTCAGTGTTGTATCCTTCCGCCACAGCCACCCGGCCGGGCCTTAGCCCAGCCAGGTCAGAGCTGGGCTGCTGGCACCCGGAGGAGCAGGGGGAGGTTTACCCCAGGTCAGCTGGCTTGCCCTAGACCCCTGCCAAGGCCCCAGCCTCTCTTTCTGGAGGAGATGACAGCTCTGGTCCCCAGAACAGCAGAAGTACAGTCCTGCTTTCTCTAGGTGTTTACTGAGTGTCTGGGCCTGCGTGACCAAGGTGGACTCAGCACGGTCCTCATGACCTCACTGCAGGACGAAAGACTGACAAGTAAACAGGCAGTTAGCTGGAGTGTCCTATGGGAGAAATTCAAAGGGTGGGAAAACCAGGGGAGACACCTAAGCCAGCAGAGCTTAGGCTGCGGGTCTCACGTAGAAGTAAAGTCCAAGCTGAGAACAGCAGAAGGAACAGATGGCCAAACCTCTAGCGAAGGGTTCCCAGTGGATGGAGGACTGAGGGGACCCATCTGAGGAGCCCACAGACATTATGTGTAGATCACAGGGTGGGGGTGAAGGGAAGGGGTCTAGTGGGAGGAATTTAGGATGTGGCAGATGAGCGGGGGACAAGTGGACCTGCGTGGCCTTGGGATGCATGGCCTTGGGCTCTGCTCTGCAAGCACTGGGGAGCTGTGGGAAGGCATAAAGCAGGGAGTGACAGGGTCATTTTAGATTTGGAAATGCTCCATCTGGCAGCGGGAGAACAGACTGGCCAGGGACCTCTGTGAGGCACAAGGATTGGTGAGGATGTCGTCACTGGCAGCTAGGCATGGCCGACGGGTTTGGGATTAGAAGTGGAGTGGGGGAGTCAGGGCAACTCCCAGAAGTGGGGCTTGACAGTACCCAAGGTTATTCAGAGGGTGGGAGGACATGGAAGAGCAGGCCCTTGGGCCATTTTGGTGGCTAGGGGAGATTGCTCAGTCCTTTCTCAGAAACAGCCCATGGGCCCCCAGCCTTTGCAGAAAGCCCTCAGCTGGTTGGACAGGAAGCCTAGTGGCCGGACCCCTACCAGGCCCTTCTCCTGAGCTGAGGGTCAGTACAGAGGAGGCGCTGTTGGCTTGTCCAAACACCATGTCCCCAGATACTCCTATGCCAGCCCCTGGCCCTGTCTTTACCCAGAGCTGCTTCCTGCTGAGGGGCAGGTACTGGGTTTCAAGGCCAGTGTGGCCATGGTCCAGCCTGTTTCCCTGGCAGTCCAGGTGCCCATGATGCCCACTGAGTGCAGCCCAGACAGCTCCTGGCAGAAGCCATATGATCAGATGCTGGAGAGAGCCTGAGAAATTATGCTGCGTCAGAGCTGAGGAGACAGAGAGGGCACCTGAGAGAGAGAGACCCCTTAACACATCCTCACAGAGACGAGACGCGGACTGCCTACATCCTCCAGGCGGTTGAGAGTGCGTGGGAAGGGGTGGACCGTCGGAAAGCCTCAGATGCTAAAGACCCACCGGGAGCCGAGCTGCTTAATGGCGTCATGGCGATCGCGGAGCCAGTCAGTGCACCGTCATCCCGTCCAGAGAACTCAGAGGAAGAGGAGGTGTGTGTGTGTTGAGTGGCGCTTTCCCCCTGCCTCAGCCCCTCCTGGTCCCATCTGAGAGGTTGGGGCCGCAGAAAACCTACCTTCTTTGATTCTGCTTTCAGGGAAAAAGGTATTTTCTAGAATGGTCTGCCTGGAGCTGCTGGTCAGCCCTTTGCTGCCTTAGAGAGGCCTGAGCTAAGGGCTGCTGAACCAGGCAGGAGAGAGCTAGTCTCGTAAGCCGGCAAAGCCTCAGTTTCCCTCTATCAAATGAAGCGATGGTGCTTTTTCCATGTGAAATTCTTCTTGACGCTCGCCTCTGAACAGATCACAATGGAGCTGCCTTGGTTGCAGCTGGAACCAGTGCCTGGTCTCACCGCTTGGCCTCTCTGGAAGCCCCTCCATGGGACGGCAGGGCTCCAGTGAGCCAGTTGGGAAATCTCTAGTGCTTTCTCTCCAGGCTTTTCCAGGACTCACCAAGTCTGTGGCTGTGCTGCTTGGCCACTGAGCCTCGGACTCTTCCCTGCACGTCAGGAGGAACATGACGTAGGGATTAAGAGCACAGAGTCTCTGGGGTCAGGCAACTCAGAGGGGTATCCTGGTCCTGCCACTCGCCAGCTGTGTGGCCTTGGGCATGTGACGCCCATCAAGCCTTTGTTCCTCATCTATAAAGCGGGGCTAGTTGCCATCCCGTCTCCATGAGGTGCTTGGGATTCCCAGAGCTGCTGCAAGGAATACTGTGAACCTGGCTGGCCCTCGATACTCCCTTACCAGACGCCGCTGTCCTTCCTGTTAGAGGCCAGGCCTCACACTGTCGCAGGGCCTGGAGAATGATGGCCCTCTCTGCCTCTTCCCACACTCTTATCTGAGTCATGGCAGGTTTCTTGTTGTTATTGTTGTTGTTGTTTTGATTTGGGAATTTCCTTAAATGAAAAGCCTAACACAATTAAGCCCCATCAAGCAGTCTATAAACTGAATCCCCCTTGATAAGCATATGATACCAGGGAAGCGTCTCCACAGTCCAGGTGTGGTGGTTGCTGTTCCCCTCCAATGTCAGCCATCAATTTGCTGGAGCCTGAAAAGGACCTTGGTTAGAAGCCACGGCCGTTCATGGCGAGCCTCGTCTGAGCCAGGCTCTGTGCTCAGCACTTTATGTGCATTATCTCCCCGAACCATTTGAAACAAGTCTGTGAGGTTGGTGGTAGTGTGCTTATTTTATAAGGAGGAAACTGAGGTTCTGAGAGGGGAAGCACCTCCCAAAGACCCACAGCCAGAAATAGCTCAGCCTGTCAGTCCTACAGCTCCCTTTTTCTCAGGGGAGGAAATGGAGGCTCAGAGGGACGAGTCACTTGGCTAAGTCTTCCAGCCAGGAGAGGAGGGGCAGGGCCAGGGCTCACACTAGGGCCCCTGATTCCCAGTCCAGTGCTGTTGGGGGCCTGGTGCCCTATTACCCCCTGGCCTCGCCTTCGCCTCCTTCACGCTGGCTCTCCCCACAGTGCATGGGGGCAGCTGCTGCCCTGAGCCCCGCTGTGTGCGGTGTGGAGCTAGACTCGCTCATCTCCCAAGTGAAGGACCTGCTGCCGGACCTCGGTGAGGGCTTCATCCTGGCCTGCCTGGAGCACTACGGCTACGACCCGGAGCAGGTGATCAACAACATCCTGGAGGAGCGGCTGGCCCCTGCCCTCAGCCAGCTGGACCGCAGCCTGGACAGGTGAGGGGAGGCGCATGACAGCCAGGCCGCCTCAGGCCCTGGCCACCGGCGCTCTGCAGGCCCTTGGCTGGGCCCCTTCTTAGTTCCTCTGCCTCCATTCTTCCTTCCCTGGTGTCCCAGGACTCAGCGCGTTCTCTCTTCCCCACAGCGATGTTTCCCGACCATTTAAACTCATGTCCTCTGGGGAGTCATAAAAACCTTAGACCCCACCCCTACCCCCAAGAGATTCTCACCTGTTCCCTGCAGGACAGAGAGTGCATAGCTGGACATCCCTGCTGCACCCTGTGGGAAGACCTGTTAGAGACACGGGATGTGACAGAGGGGTTGCTGAGCCCTTCAGAGCTCCGAGTTGCTGACCTGCCCCTGTTGTTGCCACCTTCCCGGTAGAATGCTGATGGAGGATGGCCAGGACTTCTCACTTCCTTCATACCTACCCTTTCTGAGTTTGGCCACTGTTCCCTGAAGGCCCATGGGCCATCAGGAATGAGTGTATGAATGGGTGTTTCTTCCATGAACAAATGATGTTTATCAAATGAGTGAATTAAGTTAGCTCTGCCTTTGGGCAAGTTCCTCAGCCTCTTTGTGCCCATTTTACAGATGAGTACACTGAGGCACAAAGAGGTTGAGTTACCTATGGCTGCCTATCTCATAGGGCTGTTGTGAGCGTTCAGTGAGGGAGGGAACTTTGAAGAAAATCTGTATGACGGGCACCTGGGACCAAGGGGGAGCTTTGGTCCCGTGTGAGGTGTGGGTGCCTACCAGGCAGGTCCAAATAGGGTAGGCTTTTAGATTGTGTCCCAGGGGTGGCTCTTGAAAGAGAGCGGAGAATCTAATGGCTATAACAGGGTAGGGGAGAGTGGGGCACAAGTAGGCATCAGCTAGCATGTCCCCTTTAAATTGATTTCTGTGCCACCCCCCAGACAAGTGAAGCCAGACCCGACACCCCTACTGACATCTCGTCACAACATCTTCCAGAATGATGAGTTTGATGTGTTCAGCAGGGACTCAGTGGACCTAAGCCGGGTACACAAGGGCAGGAGGTAAGTCCCCAACTCTGCACGTGCAATGAGAAAGCAAGAGAAACCAATCTCTCGAGCCAGTTCTCGATGGAACTGGCCTGAGTTCAACGCAGGGCTCCCCAGCAGCCCAGCCCTGTGTGCGCCCAGCAAGCAGGGGCAGGTTCTTTAACAATTACGCTTCGAGCTCTGGCTCTGCCCAGGCTGGTTCTTAGTGAATCCTCCTTGTTGACAGCAAAAGGCCAGCGGCGCCAGAGCTGTCCTCCCCCTCCCTTCTTCTTCCGTCTTTGGATATGCCGACCATCGAAGCCCTGGATGGTAGAGCTGTGCATCTCCTTGACCTGATTTTCTCCAGTCTGTGACAAAACGAGAAAATTAAGGACCTATACTGAGTGAGCTTTTCAGAAGGTGAACACATTTCATTTTAAGGCCTTTCTACATACTGTATTTTTAGTTGATGCCCTGCCTACTTTTTTGGCATTGGAAGTCCATTCATGATGTATTGATTCATTTAACAAATATTTGCCCAGTGCTTATGGCCTTCCAAGGCCCTGGATGTCTTAGGTGCTGGGGATATAGTGAGGGGATGAAATAGACACGACCCCGGCTCACGTGGAGTTTGCACTAATCCATTGGTCAAACAAGCAAGGTAAAGTCGCAGGTAAAACAGGTAGTACGAGGTGAAGCTGTGCAGACTCCTGAGCCTCTGGCAGGCGCTTTGATCCGGGAGGAAGGGTCAGTTGCACAAAGGGGAGAAGGAGAAGCTTTCCAAACAGAGTGAACAGCAGGGGCAGGGGCCCCAAGGCTGTGGGGAGCATGGTGATCGTGCCATGAGCCAACACATGTTGTGTTTCAGGAAGCTCACCTGACTTGGGAATGGATGGGGGCCCATGGGAGATGCCAAGAGTCGGCAGTGATGGTAGAGAGGACGGCCTAGTAGAGAAGAGCAAGATAAGACGTTGATAACACTGTGCTAGTCCCCCAAAGTTCTCCTAAATGGTGTTGGTTTATGAGATCCAGAAATCTGGGCACTGAGCACAGTCTGCTGTTTCCCCCATCATGTAGATGGAGACAGTGAGGTTCAGGTAGGGGTGGGGACCTGCCCCGATCTTATGATAGGAGCCCCAGTGGCGGTGCAAGCTGCTGCTTCAGTGAGGGCCCTGTGCTATTTCCCCTCCCTAGGGCCATCCAGTTCTGGAAGGTAGGCTGGCCAAGGGCTTGGGGTGCGGGCACAGGGCAGCTATAAAGCCAGCTGGCTGGCTGGACAGGAAGCAGTTGTAAACTGCTTAGTCACACACATTGCAACATCCCCAGTTCCCAAGCCGGAGATGGTATCCTGCATCGGTGGCCACTGTTCCAGGCCACGGTGACCCTCTGCAGCTCCTGCTATGGGGAGAGGGGCAGACAAGGTCTGTGCCCCTGCTCAGAGAGTGCTCCGGGCTGCCAGGCAGAGACACTGGGCAGCAAATGTTTACTGAACTCATTGTGCTGGATAGTCAGGGGCTGGGGATTGCAAAGCGGCAAAGCCTCCATTCATGTATTCATTATTTATTCATTCAGCAAATATTTATTAAGCGATTTACTAGCGCCAGATCCTGTGCTGGGTAGTAGAGAGACAAGGTGAACAGGGCACCCCGGGCCTCACCCTCAAACAGTGCAGAGACCGTGGGAAAGAGCTTGACCATGAAATAAGCAGCAACTAAGTGGGAGAGGTGCTGGGAAGGGGCATACAAGGGCCTCAGCAGGGCCACCTGTCCTCTGGGCAGAGCAGAGGCTCAGGGCCCTGGGCCCTACCCTCACGGACCACATGAGAAATGAAGCGGCACAAGGCAGGTCACACCTGAATTAAAATGCACGGGTGTGTTATTAAGTCAGGTAAGATGCAGTCAGTGGCTCAGGTAATAAGGAAATCTGTCCCCTTGTATGACAAGAAATGGCAAGGTAGGGCAGTGTAGGTTTGGTTGACCTGTGTGCAGCCACATCTTGGATGCATCTTTTCCATCTCTTGGAGCTGGTTCCCTTAAGGCCACTGGGTGGCTGCTGCTGTTTGACTCACGACCTCCAGAAATGACAGTGCCATGAGGAAGTCTGGACCAGGTCATGTCGTATCTCTCTTAGAGACCAGGAAACCTTTCCCAGAAGTCTCCAGATTCCTTCACATTTCACTGGGGAACTGAGTCACAGGGCCGAGATCCAGGGCTTCAGGAAAAGGGGGGAGGGTGAAAGAGCTGAACAAAATGAGGGTCTGTGAGGAGTAGGGATGACGTAGAGGGTGGCTATTGGATAGACACCAAGCACACATACTGCAGGCATATCACAGCCAAACGAAAGAGGCAGTGTGTATAAGGTGGGTTCCCCTAACTCCTTTGGGCTTAACAGTGGTGCCCTGGAAGATGATAAGTGTTCTCCCCCCAAAAAGGTTCTATGGCCCAAAAAGTCTGTGTACTCTGTCTGCCTCTAGGAGAGTCACAGAGCATATTTAAAGCTCTGACAAGTCCTACAGCAAAAGAAATAGGATTCAGTTTGTTGAGCCCAGCAGGTGCCAGGTCCATTTCTACTCATCGTCTTATTTTACCTCACATCATCCCTGGGAGGCAGAACTAACACTTGGCAAGGAAAAGGGACTTGCCTGTGATCACACAGCTCAGGAAGTAGCAGAGCAGACTTGAGTCAGGAGATCTGTGTTCTGGCCCTGTCCTTGCTGGTAGAAGCTGTGTGACCTTGGGAAGGTTGCTGTGCCTCTCTGGATCCCCTGATTCCTCACCTGGAAAAAAGGGTTTATTGCTTCTGCAGGCCCTTTAGAAGTTCAAAGGTGGGAGTCACCCCCCCCCCCCCCCAAGAGTCAGTTTCAGTTGGGCCTTAAAGGAAAGGCTGGAGGAAGTGGGGAGGGGAAAGGTAGTCGGGTTTCAGGGAGCCCACATGTTCCCTGGGCTCACTGCCATCTTTAGGAGGCCAAGTATGCAACCTGCTCCAAAGATAGTCTCCGAAGCCACTGCTGCCAGCGTTTCCAGGCTTTCTGGCCCTCGAGTGGATCTTCTCCCGGCTAGTTTTGCCCCTCATTTTCTTTTCCTTCCTGACTCCAAATGAGATCATGGTGCTAAAGCCACACCTCCCTAGATGGTGTAGACAGGGTACCCAGGGTTCCAGGTTCCACTGTTGTTAGCTGTGTCCTCTGCCAAGTGCCCGGCTGGGATGGGTGGAGTTTGCCAGGCTTCTCTGTCTGGCCCTGCCAAGGGAGTCACATAACCAGAGACCACATAGTGCAAAAGAACTGCCCGACTTCGCCAAACCTGGGACAGTGTGGACCAGGAGCCATGGGGTGTAGCAGAAAGGACAGTGATTTCCCTCATTCACCCTTGGAGCCCTGGCCCAGCACAGGTCCGGGCATCTAGTAGGCGCTCAGGAAATACATTTTGAATGAATGGATGTACTCCTACCAGTGGCACCGACCACTGCGACGAGCCTGGGCCCCTTTCATTTCCTCTCCACTTCTTTCCTCTCCAGCTCCCAACTTGGCGAAGAGAGGCAGGTCAGGGCCAAGGTCACAGTCACAAGCCCCTTTCCTGGTGTGATGTGAAAGACTCCTGTGGGCCAAGATTTTGTCCAGATCAAATGCCCCCCCCCCCCCCACAGAGCCTCCATTATCCCTCTCCAGACCCCAGCTAAACCCCCTGAGCCAGAGTTCATTCCTTCTTTCTCTGAGTTTCCAGAGCTTGCTTGCCTCCAGTCAGCACATTTCATTTTGGTTGCCATTTGCCAGTGTCACCTCCACTAGACTGTGAGTTTTATGAGGGCAGATCCATATCCTACTCTTTTCTGAGTCTCTCCCCAACTTAGCCTTAGTACCCTGCCTGGCACATAGTAGGCCCGTTGTAAAAACTATTGAAGAAATTAAGCCCTAACCCACCACGCTGGAAGCTGAGTCCTCACCTGCCCCAAGCTCCCAGGCAGACAGCCGGATAGACTCAGGATCCTGCCCTTCCCTGCACCAAAGCCAGTTAATAGAAGATTTTTATGAAAGCTAGATATATAGCTTTGTGTCTCTTCTTTTTTCCCCCCTACCCTTGATACATTCCAGAGACCTGATTTCACAGCTAAGCTGGATTTTCTTACCTAGCATCTCGTATTGATTTTCCCCTGCAGAGCTTGAAACTACATTCCACAGCCCTATGTGTCTGATAAGCCAGGGTTTTGGGTTTTTTGTTTTGTTTTGTTTGACAGGCCAGGTTTTTCTACAGATTTGCAAAGCCATGAGTCCAGAGGCCTGAGTCCCACCAGGGCGGGGCCACAGCTCACTGGGGTCCCAAGCAGTACCTCCCCTTCCCTGCACTGCACATGAGTTTCCTCACCTGTGATAGGATAGGAGTTGAACTTTCAGGCTTTTTCTGACATGGAAGATTGAATGGAGACTAGATAAGAGAGCCACTGTGGTGAGTGGGACCCCGCTTTGCTCCTCACATCCCAGAGGCCCCCTGCAGCTACCCCGAACTCAGGAAGAAAACCACATGTGGCCTTGCTCTTTCTTAAGTGTTGGTTTTAAAAGATTCAGATAACCCAAGGCCCTCCTGGGAATCACCATTGTCATTTGGTGGGCGGCTTACTAGCCCCTTCTCTGTGCATTTACATACACGGGTATATATGTGCCCATAGGAACAGATAGTTGGTCTGGTTTGCGTTCAGCTTTCTTTACAGATGAGATCCTACCGTATGCGTTTTTCTGTAGCTTGCTTTCCTCAGGAACAGCTCAGACTTCTTTTTCCGTCTAGATCACCGTCGTTCTTGAGCACTGCCTCGCGATGTTCTGGACTGTAGACGTGGCACAGGTCCTTTGGCTGTCTCCCCAGTGATGGACATTAGTTGCTTTCCATTTCCTCTGTTACAATTGATGCTGTAAAGAAAATCCCCAGTTAGGCCTCTTGGTGGGCAGCGTTTCTCTAAGGGTGGGCAGGTTTCATCAGCTGCCCTGGGATGCCCTCCAAAGTGTGGGCCCTGTCACGTGGTACCAGCAGCGGTGAGTCGCCCCCGCCCACACCCCTGCCAGTGTTTGATACCAGTTGTCCCAGTTTTGGGCGGCCTGCGGGGTGAAGAAGTGAGCTGGTGGTCTCTCCAGCTTCTCGTACCGCACAGCCTGCAAAGCCTGACGGTTCTCCTCCCTCTGCCCTTGGCTGCTCCCTCTCGTTGCCAGGAAGGAGGAGAACACGCGGATCCTACTGAACGACAGGCGGGAGGTGGCGGCGCAGCGGCAGCGCTATGAGCGGTACAGCGTGGTGGTGGAGGAGGTAGGCGTCGTGAGGCCGCTGCGCCCGCGCTGGGCTGGGGACACCGGCCAGCCCCTGGGCCCCTCTCACCCACGCTTCTGCCACTGCAGGTGCCGGTGCAGCCTGGTGAGGGCCTGTCCTACTGCGGCGATGACTATGAGGACGAGTACGATGACACGTACGATGGCAACCAGGTGGGCGCCAATGATGCTGACTCGGACGACGAGCTCATCAGCCGCAGGTGAGGCCGGACGGCTGATGGAGGCGGAAGTCAGGGGCAGGGGCTTTCCAGCCTGTGGGGCTCCCCTGTAGCCTCTGGGTTTTACAGAGGGGGAAACCAAGGCCCTGATCACATGAGCAGGTCAGTGGCAGAACCAGGGCCCAAAGCCAGGCCTCCTGACTCCTAGTCCAGTGCTCTCTCCACCCCCAGCCATTCCTTGGCTGGTTGGTCCAACTCACCCTCTGTGGGGCAGCATTAATTTGGTTTCATATAGTAACCAAATTAATTGCAGAAAACTTTTCCCAGTGGAATCATACGGAGATTCCCCAATACAGATAAAAACAGAACTGGAGGGGAAAAAAGAAAAGAAAAACAAAGCTGGAGACCACCCACATTCCCAGCTCAGTCTCCCCTAACCCCGCTTCCCCCCCACACACACACACCCTCAGAATCCATGGGCTGGAGCAGAGCCCTTCCCACCAGCCCCCTCTCACCCAGCCCTTCCCTCCTCCCTGAGGCGCTCCCTCCAGGTTTAATCTAATCTTTGATCTTACTTTCTCTCTAAACCCTTAGGCCCTTCACCATCCCTCAGGTGCTGAGAACCAAAGTGCCCAGAGAAGGGCAGGAGGAAGAGGAGGAGGAAGAAGAAGCCGAGGATGAGGCCCCCAAGGTAGGTGGCAGATGAAGGGGAGGGTGCAGTTGTGAAGGGTGACTCAGGAGCACTCCCTCCCCCGTCTGGCCTCGAGGCAGCCCCAGCATTACTACCCAAGAGAAAAGGAGCCCCTTCAAGCCCAGGATGTCTGCTTGGAGAGCCGCTGGCTTAGAACTTGCCTCTGCTGCCCAGGGGGGCCCAGGGGACGGATCAGAGGCCGGGCCTTTGAGCTGCTGGGCTCATTAGGCCCTGGAGCCTGGGGACCGAGAGAGAGGCAGCTGTCGGCTGTCGTGCCCAGGATGGCAATTCTTAAAATCAGAGAAGCGTTAGAGCCCAAGGGCCCTTGAAGGTCATCTGGGCTGATGGGTTTGAAAATTCTATTTTTTGAGAGCTAAACTTTTTCTTCAAATGAAATCTTAAATAGAACCTCAACATATAAAATAAATAAAAGTGTAGTGCTGCTCAGGTTGAATGGGGTGGAAGCCTGGGACCCCCTGGGTCCCCTCATGCCCTCCCACCAGGGTTACTCATGTGTTTTGTCTGAGTAAATGATTAGTGGGTCCTGGTGGAGACAGCCTGGTGGTGGTCGGGCAGCTTACACTCCCTGTCCCAGGGGCCCCTCAGCACAAGCGTAGGCCAGAGCTTCCAGGGCTTTCCCTGCTTCCAGGTAAGGGGGCAGCCCACATATTTACATAAAATCTTCCATTTTTCAAAGGTTACTAATTCTACTTGGTGTTTTGTTGGTGTTTTTTAAAGCAGCATGGGCCACCAAAGCCTGCCTGTGTTCTTTAGGTCACAGTTATTCCTTACACTCTTGCTAGCCCACGCTCCTTTCACTCTTGTAGAAAATGGACCTCAGGAGTGGGCACTCCCATAGCACGTTGGTGGTGGCACCGGCCTGAGGACAAGTCAGCTTCCAGGGGCGACCTTCTTGGCTTTGGAGGCCCAACCTGGCCTCTCATGGTGGCCATCCTGGCCTCCCGTTGCTCCCTTTTGTCATTATTCTCCAACTGCAGTCAGCCACCCTACTATGCCTATCTAGGAAGGCTCTGTCCCTTTTGCTGCCTCCCCCTCAGGGAATTGAGGGGAAGGACGGAGGAGGTGCTTCTAGTAGAAAGCCTGGACCATAGCAAGCCTCGATCCATTCTGGGGCATTACCCTGCCAGGATGTGGCCTCCCCCACTCCTGGCGTGGAGGCATAACAAGACTCAGTCAGGCTCAGCCTCACCATGGCTTAGGGAAATGGGGCAACTCGTGATTCTTTTCTCCTCTCCCCTCCACAGCCTGACCATTTTGTGCAGGACCCTGCCGTGCTGCGGGAGAAAGCCGAAGCCAGGCGCATGGCCTTCCTTGCCAGAAAGGGGTGAGCATTTCAGGAGCTGTTTCTGGTGGGAAGGAACCCATCTGGGGAGGGCCCAGCCAACTACCCAGGAAGCCCACACATAAACCCTAACGGTTTTATGTATATTCACTTATCTCTCACCACAACCCTATGAAGTAGCTACTATTATGATTATTCTCATTTTACAGATGAGGAAACTGAAGCCCAGAGATGTTAAGTAATCTTCCAAAGGTCACACAGTTAGTAGATGGTGGAGCAAAGATTGTGTCCAGGTGGCTCAGCTCGGGTCCACACTTGTAACCATTATTTGACAGACACTACAAGGGGTTACCTCCCAGTGTGGGAGCCCAGTGTGTCCAGAGCCAGCTGGTGTCAAGCAGAGTGTAAGGTGTGAGAGAGCTCAGACAGACACACGTCCTTTATAGCTGGAAAATGCATGAGACGGACGAGAGCACTTGAGCTGGGCCCTTAAGAGTAGAAAGGGTAGGAAGGCATTTGTCAAGGACGGCAGAAAGGCAAGAAAGCACAGATGTGGTCAGGGAGAGGGGTCTTCGGACGGGAGCTGGGAATACATAACCAGAGACACCTCTAATTCATCCCCCCATCTTCCCAGTGAAGAGATGTCCTAGAGGGGACAAGGACCCGCCTAAGGTCCCTCCTCCACTGAAGGCCAAACCGGGGTGGAAGCCCAGACCCCGTCCTGGCCCTGGGACTCCCACAGCACTGCCCACTGGGTGCAGGAGGCCTCACCAAAGAGGGAAGGCATGTGGGTCTCATTCTGAAGGCAGTGGGAGCCCCGGAAGCTTGTTGAGTAGGGAGCAGAGCAACTCGGACTTCTCTTTCATCCCAAACCCCTGGTCACAGAGCTCTGGACAAACCCAGCCGTTGAGATGGTCTGAAAAGGTCCTAGGTCATGTCTGTGCATGCACTTGGTCTTTGGAGGCCACCAGGCAAGGCTCTGAGTAGCACAGGAGTATCACCTCATCTGTAGCACGAAGCCCTGATGGAGAAGGGAGAGGACCCATCCCTACGCCTTCCTCCTCTCCTTAGGTGGGCTGCAGCTAACCCACGGGCTGCTCCTTCCTCACAGCTTAGCCAGGGTCCCATCTGGAGGCCAAGTTCAGAGAAGAGAAATCACCAGGCACAGGGCTGGCCAGAGCCCCAATATGCCTTCCCTGCCGGGCTCTTTCTCCTTCTATAGAAATTGGGACATGGGTGTCCTGGCCCAAACTGTATGTCCTTTCTCAGAGACCTCTGAGAGGAGATCTGTGGGCTATCAGAGCTTCTTCTGGCTGATGGGTTCTCCTGGAGATGGGTTGTTCTTCCTTCAGGTACCGGCATGACAGCTCGGCGGCAGTGGCCGGCAGCCCCCGGGGCCACGGGCAGAGCCGTGAGACAACTCAGGAACGCCGAAAGAAGGAATCCAACAAGTCGACACGAGCCAACCACAACCGGAGAACCATGGCTGACCGCAAAAGGAGCAAAGGCATGATTCCATCCTGAAGCTGCTGAACTATGGAGGCAGCAGTGCCAAACCCATCAGGAGGCATCTCTATAGCCCAGAGCCTCGCGCCAGTTGGCTCCCTGCCAGGGCCCCAAGTTTAACTCAACCCCTCAATAGCCTCAGCTTTGCAGCCCCTGAGAAGGCCGCCTCATTATCTACCAGCCAGCCGGGACCGCCTTCTTGTAGAATACACAGTGCCTTATTCCACAGCAGAAGAACCCAGGGACCAGCGAGCAGGCAAAAGGGACCGGGACAGAGCCCCAAGGCAAGCCCCCCAAACCTCGTGCAGCAAGACACCACTTCCCTTTTCCCTGGATGGCAGGAAACCTGTCTATTCAAAAACAAAACAAAAGGCCGGCGAATAAAGTTTTTGACCCTTTTAAGCAATCATCCATGATGTGCCCATGACCCGCTCTCCCTGTGTGCCATTCTTCAGTGCCAGCCACTATCTGGAGAGGAAGAGGGCAGGACAGTCACCATGCTCTTTTCATCCACCTTTTGTGTTTTCCTCTCCTTGCAACCCCTCCTAATGTTGCTCTGCCTTGCTGTGTGTCCCCGAGAACACCAGTTCCTTCTCTGAACCGCGAGTACCTGCTTGTGGAAGAAAGGACTTGGTATGTGAGGCCCTGCAGTCCCATCTTTTATCTCATTCAGCCCCCACCAGCTCCACCTGGAGGAGGTGGGTACTGTGCTCAGCCCCACAGTACAGATGAGGAAGGTGAGCCCCGAGAGCTGAAGGCGCCTGCCCGGCCACAACTAGGAAGTGGGAGAACAGGGATGGACACTCAGTCTGACCCCTGGCCTTTATCGGGTCCTAGACCCCTGAGGGTGGTGTCATCTCCATCTCAGCTGGCCTGAGGACACTTGGCCAGCCGCAGAGCCAGAACCAGAACTCAGTGCCTCCTGATTGCATATACACTCTATTAAATACTCCAAAATTGAGGGGTTGTAGACCAGAAGAAACAAGTGAGGATGTTACTGCTGAGCCCTGTTGGAGCGAGTGGGACTTGGACCCAGTTCCTCAGAGCCCCCTCCCAGGTATGACAAACTGGCCCCCCAGAATTTTGCTGAACGATGGCAGAGCACCAGTGGGGCATTTGCTGGGCTGATTCTAGCCCAGCCTGGCCTGTAGTCCATCAGCAGAAGCCAGGGCCCCTGCCAAGCTGGACCTTGACAAGTCACCCTAGATGCTAGTACAATTTATTTGCATGTGGTTAGGATGAGCGTCTGAAGCAGCAAGGCAGACAAGCTCTTGACGAATTGGTTTTGTTAGGTCAGCCCGTACAAGTGGAAATCAATAGCAATTCCTCTGTGTCACTCCAGTTCTCTTGGTGCGTTGGCGATGCTGAGCAGATGTGGGGTGGTGTCCTCCCCTCACATGGCCGAATTAGCTGAGCTCAGGCTCGGGGTCAGCCACTCTGACAGGCAGCAGGAAGACTGTTTCCTCCTGGAGGCATTTGCCTGGAGCAGCAGGGGCCATTCTTTTCTCTGTTGCTGAACACCTCAGACCCAGCTCTTGTCCCTGGAGCAAAGCGATACGGATTGGGGGATCTGCCTTACCTATTTCTGTTCATATAGCCCTCTCACCTTTACTTGGTCATCTGCACCTCCTGACCACCCAGAATGGCGTTCAGGGTTCACAATGGCTTCCTGGTTCAAAGGACTTGAGAAGATAGAAGTGATTTTTCAAATTTTCCAGAAGGTAGTGCCAGGTCAAATTTAATCTCTCTTGAGGAACTATGTACTTTCTGTACTTTCTCATTTCAGATCTTGAGGGCACCCTTTCAGGGATGCTTTGAAAACAGCTCAGGGGTCCTCCAGAATGGTGCTGATAGGCACACCCCTTCACCTCTTGGGGCCTCAGTTTTGCCATCTGTAAGGTGGGTACACTGAACAAGATGAATGGTTTCCACTTGGTGCCAATCAAATTCTCTGAGGAGGCCCCATGGTTTAAGACCGGCAATGGCAGAAGTGTTAGAAGTGAAATGGGATGGAGGCTTGAACCCTGCCCACTTGGTCACAGGGGCCCACCATCCCCACTACTGTTCCTAAGCAGGAATTTTCCAAGTGCCTTCTCTGTACCCTGGCAGAGAACATGACTACCACAGGCATTTCCCAGGAAGCTTGTAAGACCTTGTGCATCCGAGAGGACTTAAGACTGATCTTTGTTTTCCATCCATGACAATGATGGTGAACATGTTTGTATGAACAGTGCTTCTGCGCCTCTGTGAGTGGGTGGACAGAGCCTGTCACTGTTTCTAAAAGGGAGCCCAGGAGCCCAGGGAGTAACTTGCCCAAAGCCCGTGGCAAGTTAGTGGCAGAGCCTGGATGTCGATCCTTTTTGAGTCGCACTCTTAGACAGCCAAGTGTGTTCTGGAAGAATGAATGGTTGTCAAGAACCTGCTTCTCCCTGCCACACCAGGAGCTTGGGGTAAATAATACAAGGAGGGAAACAAAAATAAAAATAAAAGTAAATGCACCAAAAATGCAGGGGGGTATTGTGGAGCCTCCCCTTTAAATGATGTCAATGGAGCCTTGCTAGCCACACAGGAAACTAAATCCTCAAGAATAATGTTTTTTAAAAGAATAAATTTGAAAGCAGACTACGTGATGGTCACGTACCATGATTGTGAAAGTATTTAAAAAAAAAATCATTGATTTTGCATACAGACCAAATCTGGAAGGGAATGTGCATAAATGAAAATGATGTGAGATCATGATGATTTGTAATGAGAATAAAAGCACTTACTACTTACCGTGGCCCGAGTTTCCGCTGGGCTCTCTCCTTGCATTGTCTTGTTTAATCCTCACAAGGGAGATACAGATGAGAAAAATCGAGGTACAGAGAGGGTAGGCGACCTGACCAAGCAGGCGCTCACGTTTAGCAAGTGTCCAAGGAGGACTCATTCAGTCACTCCCGCAGAAGCCCGCACTCAACCCTTAAGCCACCCTCCTCACCATGCCCGCAGCCCTGTTACTGTTCTTACAAAGAAAGAAGGAAATACAAGTCAAATAGCTGCAGAACAAGAGGACAGGAAATCCCATTTCATCAGGCTAATGGGATCCGTTACATGTATATTAAACTGTTTGATATTGTCCCGCCGATCTCTGATGCTCTGTTCCTTTTTTTTTTCTCTTTCTGTCTTCAAATTCATTTATCCTTTCTTCTGTGTGTCCAATATGCTATTAAGCCCATTGAATCATTCTTTTTGTGTCCTGTTTCTCTAGCGGAACTGGAGAAAAGGCTAGGGGCAGAACATGTCAGCTGAGATGGGGACAGCAGAGCCTGGGGAGCACCAAGGCCTGGGAGGGGGCCAAGAGGCTGGCAAAGTTGAAAGGTCCAGGGTGCAGGTAGAAGAGGGGGTGGAGGAGAGGGAGTGAGCCCCAGAGTTAGGGCCACAGGCTAGGCCAGGCTGTGGCCGAGACATTTGTTCAGAGCTGCAGCTTTCAGTGTTTGCTGCCCTCCCTCTAGGCTTGGAGTATGGACAGTCAGCCTGGTTTGGAGGGTCAAGGAGGGAGGACAAGTGTATCCACTCAGCACACATTTCCCAAGATCTACTAGGTGTCAGGCACTGCGCCAGGCCTGGGTGAGCAAGACCCAGCCGACCCGCGTGGAATTAGTGGTCCAAGGGGTGTGTGGATGTTAAGACATGTTTGGAAAATGATTTGTCACTGTTGTGCTAAGTCTTAATAAATAAATTAATAAAGAAATGAGCAGGCAAGGTCAACAGAAAGAGGCCGAGTACAAAGAGACTTTCCAGAAGCAGAGGGTGGTGGTCACGATGTCAGGCAGGAGCCAAGAGGTCAACCAGGCTAAGGCCATGGGGATTCCTGGGGCTCTGTCCCAGCTTTGCCAGGAAGCAGAGGGGAGGCAGCCAGGGGGAAGAATGGAAGATGAGGAAGGGAAAGCAGGAGAGTGGGCCTCTCTTGAACTTGACATCCAAGAGGAAGAAGAGGGGGCTCAGCGGTGAAGAGGCAGTGTTAGAACCAGAACATGTTTATGGGATGGCTAGAAAGAGCTGGGGAGGCACCAGAGCTCCGGGGAACCCCGTGAGGGGAGGGGTGAGGCCAGGGCCCACGTGGAACTCCCCGGGTCACCCATAGAGCAAGGGGAGCCCAGCATCAGGTCATTTCTAAATCTCGGTGCTGGGACAGCAGGGAAGGGCCTTGACTGTGGCCAGAGGCTGTTGCAGTTCTGCAGCCTGAACCAAGGTACAAAAAATCAGTCTAAAGGTTACCATCTCCAGCCCTATATGTGTGTGTGTGGTGGGGGTTGGGGTGTCTTAAAATGAGCATGAAATTCTGACTTCCCATCATACTAGAAATTCTCTTCCCACAATCAATAATCAAGGGACTTTTACACAGACTGGCAGAATTCAGAGAGTCTTAAAGGGCATTTAGTCCAGAATTTCTTAACCTATTTAAACCCTCAACCCACCCCAATCTCCGGATTTCAAATACCCCCTCTTCCCCTGGGGGTGGGGAGCTTTCCCTGCTTAAGAATTCACTGGGCTTCTGTGGGTCTTGCGCAGCCATGGAGGTTGTGCCAAGCTTCACTTGCTGTGGCCTGAATGACAAAAACAACAGGTACTTAATTCTAGTTTTCCAAATATGAAATTATGACTTTGAATATGCTTTTTCTGTCTGCATGAGCCCACCCTCAGCACTTGGACATGTCCCTAAATGCTCTGTCATCCCAAACAGTAATTATGGTTTTCTCTTCCTGAAAGTGGTTTTCACAGGAGAACCTGGTAGAAAAGGGACCCCCAGCGGGATGAAGACCAATCATGGCTGTACATTTGGGAAAGCTATTTGCAGAGCTTATATGCAGACTCCCACCCTATGTCCCATCTCCTGGTCCAATCTTAGCAGTCTTTCCCATGTCCATTGCCAGGCCTCCCCTGCCCATCCTTTTTACTGTTAATTTGTTCATAAAGGTGGCCAGTGTGGGGGGGGGGGGCAGGTGAAAAGAGCGCTAGGTTAAGAATCAGGAGACTGGAATCTGGGCCCTGGACTTGAATAAGCTGTGTGAACGCTTGGCTTTTCTGGGCCGTGGTTTCTTATGAGAAATGGGGATGCGCATTCTTCCGGCCCTCTTGCTTCACGGGCACAGGTAATTATGAGGGTCAGGTGAGCTCACAACAGGGGATACACTAAAAGCTGTGAACCTTGTTCAAATGAGAGAGAAGAAAATTGTGATGGGTGGGCCTCCCTGTCGACTGCATTTGAGGCAGCGTCCACCTCCGCTCCCTTTTAATCATCGTGCCAGAAACCTATGTGTACAAGTCACCTGATATTGCCAGGGGTACATTTCCAAACATGGGATTCTGGGGTCCCAAGGCCATGAATAGTTTTAGAGCTGCCTTTATCTGGATTTTTGCTGATAGTTCTCGTCAGAAGGACAGAATCAGGGGTGGCTTGAACTCCAAAGCTTTTGCCTCCATGGCAGGTTCTGCCATGAAACAGTCTCCCCCCAGGCCCCTATTTCTAGGGGAGTCCAAGAACTGTCATGTTGAGACCCCTTTGAATGGGGTTTGTTTAGAAGAAGGTGAGATGCTGCCCCCATTCCTCCGACAGTTTCACCAGGTGCCACAGGACAGATCCAATGGGCAGAGCCTGGCCCCCAGATCCAACTGGCCTCTGTCACAGGAGAGGGGCAACAGATAAGGACCAGCTCAGTGACCTGCCAAAGGGGAGGTGTGCAGCCTGTCACATCTGGAAAACCAGACTCCCTGCTCAGAAGGCATTAGTTTCGCCCCAAGAGTATTAACTCAGAAGGCATTGGTTTCTCCCCAAGAGTATTAACTCAGAATAGCATGCAATGGCAAGGCCAGAAATTTTCCTTGGGGATCAAGGTCCTCTGAATGGCAGTGGCCTATTTTTCTTTTGTCATTCAGAGAAGGGCTCGGCTCTGGGGTCAGAACAGAGCTGGCCTCAGCCACTCCCTGGCTCTGTAACTCTGAGCAAGGTGGCCTCGCCTCTCTGAGCCCAAATTGTCTTGTGTGTAAATTGGAGATGTTGGCAGGATGTGGGGCAAGGTGTGTGCAGTCCCGGCTCACTGTGAGGCAAGCAGGTGAACTCACAGGGCCCTGCTCACAGGGACCCAGGAGAGGGTGCCTCCCACCGAAGCTTCAGACTGCTCTCTGTGCACCCCACCTCTCAGCCCCTCAGCACAGCTGCCCTGGCTCCTCCGGGGGGTCCTCCCAGAAGCCTCTGTCTCAGGATGACCTGGACACACAGGAGCTAGAGAGAGAAAAAGGCAGGCACAATCCAGCCTGGTAAGTGTGTGATGGGTACACTGGGGACCCAGAGGAGGTCCACTGCTCAGCCTTGTGGGACTAGAAATGACCTCATTGAATCCTTGAGACAAAGACAGGTGAAACGTACGTGTGATTATAAGCCTCATCTAGCAGTTCAGTCACTTGCTCGTGGCTAAGCCAGGATTCAAAATCACGTTTGCCAGGCCCCATAGTCCATCTTTTAGCCCCTTGGCTTTCCTGCTTCTCTGTATCTGGGCACTTGAACTAGAAGCCATAATACTCCACATGTGGTTGACTCAGCATGGAAAAGAGGGCCTATCAACTCCTTTGTTCTAAATATCATATTTCTGTTGATACAACCTAATCAAGTCACTCCACTGAGAGAGGGTCAGGGGAAAGGAGAGGGGAGTTAGGAAGCTGAGCAGGGCTTATTTTCCAAATGTCCAGTTTTCCATAGTCTCCCCTGTCTGCCAGTGGAAGAAAGGCCCTTGGAGGGCCTAGTTTGAAGAAGGTATTTATTTCATCTGGAAAGCTTAGTGACCCAAGGAGATAAGATATCACGTGGAACTGCAGACTCAGGGTAGGAAGTGGCCTCTCTGTTGGAGGCTTGCACAGGAGGGAGACAGAAGTCTGCTTAGACATCAGGAAGGAAGAAAGACAGACAGAAGAGAGGAATCTGTTACATGGTGAAAGGTGTGGGAAAGAGATAAGGGCTGCCTGAGACTGACTCAAGGCTGCTGGGGCTTAAAACAGTGTTAGAGTCGCTGAAACAAGATTGTGAAGGAACGTGGGAGCTCACAAGAGGGATGGAAGAATGTCGGGAACATGGTTTTAAAGCAGCTGAGGCAACAAGGGGCTGGGGAGGGGGCCACTTGGATGATTCAGCTGTACAATCATCCCCAAAGCTCTCAGCCTGCATTTTGCGGATTGAATATGCTAATTAGGCACTTGTCCCTGAAGACCTAGCAGGGAGCCCCTGTTAATTTGCTCGCTGTAGACAACATTAGCTAATAAGCGTGTGCTGAGCACATCACAAGCATTATCTCACATTATCTTCCTAACCACTCTGTGAGGTATTATTATCATTATCGCATTTTCCACATGGGGAAACCAAGGCTCACAGAAGGGAAGCAACCCATCCAAGGTCACCCGGCTGGACAGTAGCAGAGCTAGAGTTCAAATGCAGGCATGTTCTGTGTCCACCATCCATGCCTCGGCCCAAGAGGGAGAGCAAAGGGACCCACAGCAAGGACCCTATTTGGAAGGTTTATGAAGTGAGGATTGTCAGGCTAAGGAATTTGAACTTGATCTTGCAGGTAGTGGAGAGCCATTGAAGGTGTTTAAGCAGGGATGTTGATCTGGCAGCCTCCCGAGAATACATCGAAGAGGAAGGGCCCAGAGCAGGAGAGGAAGATTCCAGGCAGGAGTTCTGAAAGGAGGATAGGCCAGGGCAGCAGGAGGGCTGTCAGCACCCTTGTACTCACAGACTCGATCCCAGCTGACACTTTCTCTGCATTCCATCATTGCTTTGCCCTTGATGCTGGCTGGAGTCTGCCCTTGGCATTCAGTCTGTGCATAAATCCAAGCATATCAAGCCAAGGCCCCAATGAAAAGAGAATGATTTTTTGCACAGTGTGGAGCAGTGTATATGAGCGTAGCCTTGAGCCAACTGTCCTGTATTTGAACTTCTGCTCCACTCTCACTAGCTGTGTTACCCTGGGCAAGACACTTAACTTCTCTGAGCCTTATATATCTACCTGTAAAATGGGATGGAGAGCAGCACCCACCTCAGATTGAGGGTCCAGTGACACAAGGCATGCTAATGGCAGTCGGCTCAGGCCTGGCCCTGGGTGAGTGGCCGGAGAAAGCAGCTATTGTGTGTGTATGTGTGTGTGTGTGTGTGTGTGTGTGTGTGTGTGTGTGTGTGTGTAAGCTCCCGCATGGGCCGCTGCCTGCCCCTGGTACAGAGCCATCATCTTCACTAACACTCAAGCAGCTGCTTCCATAACTCGCATGTTGCATGAGGAATTTGTATTCCCTCCAAATTTGCACATTGCTCACCCATTTTAAATTCATTGATTTTTGTCCTTTCCTTGGAAGACTGCAAACTCATTTGTAGGATAGTCCTGTTCCTTCTAATTGGAAGGGCTGGCTGACTTACAGGATGGAATCAATTAAAAAAAAATAATAACGTACGTTGCTTTCCCCCCCTTATTACAAAAGCAGTAATATGCTCAATGTGGTTCACACAATAAAGCAAAGAAAAATCCCATAATCCCACCATCTGGAAATAATGACTCTCAGGATTTTAGTTCTTATCCTTCTAGCACTATTTTAGAAAAAGGAATGTACACATTGGTTTTCCACACCAAAAAATGGTTTTCCACAACACATGCTGTTATCACCATTTTTTCAGTTAGTAAGACATTGTGAACATTTTTCCATTTCTCATCTGCATCCTTTTGATCAAGTTAATAGTATTCTGTTGTACCATGCTTTAGTCAGTCAGTTCCCTGTAGATGTTCATTTAGGTTGTTTCTCATTATTTACTACTAAATTACAATGAACTGCCTCCTGGGTAAATATTCACCCACATCCATGATTAGTTTCTCGGGGTAAATTCTTAGAATTGCTGGGTCAAGTTTTTTGACTGTTGAATTGGCCTTCCCATCAGCAAGATTTGAGAATGACCAGTCCCCATACCCCTGCTCACAGCAGGTATTATATTAAAAAATATCTTCATGAGTTTAAAAACTAAAAGCATATCTAGTTATTTTTATTTTGCAAATCCATTCTGGTGAGCCTCAAGGAGGGGATGCAGGTATAAAATGGGCTTGAGAAAGCTGCAGACGTGGTGAGGTGTGGTGGAATCTCAGATTCTCCACCTGCATCTCCCTGTAGGGGTGAGGTACTGAAAGTAGTGTTGGCCAGTGGCCTCAGCTGTCAGTCCCTTCAGGGTTTGGCCATGCTGAGAACGCCTCTGCCCCAGTCTGTCCCCTTCCTAGGCAACAGCCTCAGTGGGTGATCGACAGGGGCGGTAAAGAGCTGCCCTCTCCCTGCTCAGGGCAGCTCTGAAAAGACATCCCATTCTCAGAACTCCCTGAGGGTCCAGGGTCAGGGGAGGCCTCCATTGGGACTGCATTTGCATCTGACTTTTCCCTCTGCTCGTCCTTTCTCCTTCTCTTCCTTTGTTGACCCCAAGGCCACTCCTTAAGAAACTTCCTGCACACTAACCTCCAGCCCAGAGTCTGTTTCCCAGAGAATCCAGCCTGTGATAGCGTACTGTGTCTACTGGGGACAAGCCTAGAATGTTCTGAGGGCTGGGCTTTCCTTCATTCTTTGAGCTGCCAAGACAACTTGGACTCCACCCAGAGCTGAAAAGTTTTGAGCCTTGGCGGGCAGCCCTGGAGCACCAGACGCTTCCAGGGTAGCCCCTGGCTAGGTTAATTAAGCAGGCATCTGGGTGAGGATTTACTGTACAGTAACCCTTACTCCCCTTGACACCTTTCCAAAACGACAACAGCTCCAGAAATAGTAATAATTGTAGCTGTCATTGTGCAGTCTCATGGTAGGTATTTTACAGATGAGAAAACTGGCTCAGAATGGTAAGTAACTTGCCTGAGTTCACACAGCCAGTGAGTGTGGTAAGTCTTGAATCCTAACCCAGGACTTTCCATTCTAAAATCAGTGCTCTTTACACGTCACTAGAGCTATTCAATGGGAATAATAATGTGAGTTATTGTTTAAATTAAGTGACACGTAAACTGTAAAGCACTCAGTACAATGCCTAGCTCATATTAAGTAGTTGACAGATGTAAACTATTAATCAGAAACCCGCCAGGGGCTTTCCTTCTCAGAATAAAATCTGAACTATTTTGCATGGCCTACAAGACCACACAATATCTGACCCTTTCTATCACTCCCTCCCTTCCTTCAGTTCAGCAAATAAACCAAACTCATACCCACCTCAGGACCTTTGCACTTGCTGTTCTTTTCCTGGAATGCTCTTGCTCTTGATTTTTACCTGGCTGAAATTTCCATTCAAATCTCAGCTCAAATGTCATCTCCTAGGAAAAGTGTTCCCTGATTACCTAATTGAGCATCTCACATTACTAATCAAACCTGAGTCACTATCAATACGTTACCCAGTTTTATTTTATTCCTAAATTTTAACATAAAATGAAATTCTTATTTAGTGTTTTGTTTACTGCCTGTCTCCCCTATTAGAATGGAAACTCCAAGAGGGTAGGGATTTTCTCATTCTCCACTATATGCTCAAGGTCTAGAGCAGTGCCAGGAAGAATAGACACTCAATAGATGTATTGGTTGGGATTTCCAGTCAAGATGGTGGAGTAGGTAAATGCCGTGCTTGCCTCCTCTCACAACCACATCAAAATTACAACTAAAACTACAGAACAACCACCATTGAGAATCACCTGAAATCTAAATGACCCGAAGCCCTAAAACTAAGGACATACAGAAGAAGCCACCTCAAGACTGATAGGAGGGGCAGAGACACAGAACTGGCTGTCCCACACCCACATGTCACCATTAAAAATCAAGAGAGATACCTTGGGTGCAGAGGTCCCCTCCCATCAGAGGAGCGAGGGGTCCAAGCCCCACATTAGGCTCCCCAGCCTACGGTTTCAGTGCCAGGGAGAGACGACCCCATAACTCCTGGTTGCAAAAACCAGTGGAGATTGTGGCTGAGAGAGATGAGGGTGGCTGCAGTCCCAGGTGCTCCTCTTAAAGGGCCCACGCACAGACTTACTTGCTGACAGACTCACTGCCTGAGCTCCAGGCTGGGGCAGCAGCTTGAACGGTGCCAGGGACATACAGGGAGGAACTGAGTTGTCTGCCTTCAGGGCGAGTCCTGGAGAGGAAACTTTCTCCCAGATGGACAGAGGAGCTGGCGGAAGCCATTGTTACTTTGTTGAGCCCTCCCTGCTCCTGGCGTGCAGATGCAGGCAGTTGCCATATCCGAGTCTCCATCAACCCTGCCCTGGTGATTCCCTGAGACCCTGCTCCACCTAAACTATCAGACCCACCCAAGCCGCTTCCAATGGCTTTTCCATATAAACCACCTGTCTTGGCTCATGCTGCTGCATGCAGACTGTCCTAAAACTTCTCAAAGTTTCACAAAATCCAAACAAGCAGCATCTGGCTTTGGCATGTTCTGTACCTCTGGCTGAGCATCCCTAAGCCTGGCACTAGCGACGGCCAGCCTCAGTTCGTGACTGGGACTCTCAATAACTTCCTTAACCTGGTGGAGGAAATAGATATATACACCCAGGAAGTGCAGAGAGTCACAAACAAGATGAACCCAAAGAGGTCCACACCAAGACGCATCATAATTAAAATGCCAAAGGTTAAAAATAAATAAAAAAATCTTAAAAGCAGCAAGAGAAAAGTAGTTTGTTACCTACAAGGGAAAACCCATAAGACTGTCAGCTGATTTCTCAACAGAAACTTTGCAGGCCAGAGGGATTGGCAGGAAATATTCCAAGTGATGAAAAGCAAGGACCTACAACCAAGAGTGCTCTACCCAGCAAAGCGTCATTTAGAATCAAAGGACAGATAAAGTGCTTCCAAGACAAGAAAAAGCTAGAGGAGTTCGTCACCACCAAACCAGTATTACAGGGAATCTTAGAGGAACTTATTTATGATTAAAAAGAAAAGATAAAAATATGAATAATAAAATGGCAATGACTATATATCTATCAACAATTACTTTCAATCTAAATGGATTAAATGCTCCAATCAAAAGATAGGGTGGCTGAATGGATAAGAAAACAAAACCCTTACATATGCTGCCTACAAGAGACTCACTTCTGATTGAAAAGCACAGACAGGCTGAAAGTAAAGGGATGGTGAAAAAGATAGTTCATGAAAATGGAAACAAACAAACAAACAAAAAGCAATACTTATAGCAGACAAAATGGACTTTAAAACAAAGGCTATAAAAAGAGACAAAGAAGGACCCAGAAATCCCACTTCTGAGTAATTTATCCAAAGAAACCAAAACATTGCTTTGAGGGGAGTCTGCATCCATGTGTTCACTGCAGCATTGTTCACAATGTCCAGGATGTAGAGGCAGCCTGGGTGTCCATTGATGGATGAATAAAGAGGAAATGGTACATATATACAATGGAATATTGCTTGACCCTGGAAGGGAATGGGCTGTTGCCATCTGAGACGCATGAATGGACCTGGAGGGTATTGTGCTGAGTGGAGTATGTCAGACAGAGCAAGACAGATGCAATGTGATTTCACTTATATGTGGAATCTAAAGAACAAAATAAACAAAACAAAGAGAAACTCATAGATAGAGAGAACATTTTGATGATTGCCAGATGGGAGGGGTTTTAGGATGGGTGAAAAAGGGGAAGGGATTACCAAGTACAAATTGGTTGTTACGAAGTAGTTGTGGAGATGTAGGGTATAGCATATGGAATATAGTCAATAATATTGTAATAACTATGTATGGTGTCAGATGGGTACTAGATTTATCGGAGTGATAGATGGGAGGGGGGTTGGGGCAGGGTAAAGGGCTTAAGAAGTACACATTGGTAGTTACCAAATAGTCATGGAGATATAAAGTAAAGCATAGAGAATATAGTCAATAATATGGTAATAACTATGTATAGTGCCAGCTGGGTATTAGACTAGTCAGGGGGATCACTTCTTAAATTATATAAATGTCTAACCACTATGCTATACACCTGAAATTAATATAAAATAATACTCAGTGTCAACTGTAATTGAAATATTTAAAAAGTAGGGGGAAGGGTTGCAGTGAAGGGGAATAAAAGATTAAAATTCCCAGGTATAAAACAAATGTCTTGGGGATGTAATGTACAGCAGTAGAAATATAGTCAATAATATTGTGATAGCATGTACCATGTCAGATGGTTGCTGGACTTATCATGGTGATCATTTCTCTAGGTATAACTATGGTGTACACTTGAAACTAATGTAATATTATATGTTAGCTATATTCTAATTGAAATCTTGAAAAAGAACTCCATTATAAAAAAAATAAAGTTTTATTGGAACACAGCCACATACACACACAAAAAGATGTATTGGTTGGATGAATGAATGAATGAATGAATAGTTTCTACCACTTCACGGATATATTTTTGAACACAAGAGAAGGTAGGAAAATAGGACATTATTAGCTCAACCACTCTTAGCCCAGAGAGCAGTCCTGTTTGATCAGAGCTACACCAGTCGCCAACTTCTCAGATGAGCATATAGGAAACATTGAAATTTGCTTTATGAGACACCCAAGCATTTAGCTTTTCCTGACACCTGTGCTAGGGGAGCAGGTGGGGAGTCCTTGAGGCTTTTTAAGTATAAAGACTGTCCCAGCTCTTGACTCCAGGAAATGCCGCAGGCTGAGTTTGGCAGAGAAGCAAACTTTTTTCCAGTAATAAACAACTTCTCGGTACCAGTCTGAAGAGAGCGCTAATCCTCACTTCCCTGACCTGTGAGGCAGACCCACCCAGGGAGCTCTAGGGAGGCCCAGCTCTCATTTGATGGTGCCACTCAAGGGCAAGTCTCCATGGGGACCTCAGGAAGGACAGCCCTGGGCCTCTGAGCTGGGGGTTCACATTTTGCATTTCTGTGTTTATGCTCTCTCTGGGACTCTTTTAATTTATTTATACTCCTCCATTATGAAAATTATACATGCTTGAGGCAGAAAACTTAGAAATCAGAGAAAAATACAACGGAAAAGAAAATAATTCACCCAAAGTTAACAATTTGGTGTGAACATTTCCAATTTCTTTCTTATACATGTTTACAAAAAACAATATGCACTATATAAATTGTGACCTGCCTTTTCCACTTAGCTTTACATTTTGACCATTTCCTTATGTGAACATTTACCTTACACGTTTTTTCTGCTTAATTGCATTTTTATAAAATGTTTTTGGGTTAGAATATCAATATTGCTTGTTGTAAGACAGAAGTAGATACCTATTGCATAAAGTGAAAGTTCTTTGAAACCCCACCCCTCAGAGATAACCACTGTGAAGAGTTTAGTGCATTATCTCTTGGTACTCGTATTTTTTGTATACATATATCAATATGTACCCTGTTTCCCTGAAAATAAGACCGAGCTGGACAATCAGCTCTAATGTGTCTTTTGGATCAAAAATTACTATAAGACCTGGTAGCTGTTGCAGCTTGACTACTTTTTCACTTAATCTTTCTTTACCACTAACATTGAGTCACCTCAGTCATTTTAATATCTACAGAAATTTCTATGATTTGACTCCATCTGTTTAACCACTCCCCTATTTTTCTTCTTCTTTTAATTCCAAACAATGCTCCAATGACTTTGTGTGTGTGTGTGGCGTGTGTGTGTACGCGCGTGTGCACAGCTGATTCTAGAGATATTTTTCTAGAAGCAGTAGCTTGGCCATTTTGATAGCTACATTAATTTTCTAGGGCTGCTGTTAACAGATTAGCACAAATTGAGTAGCTGCAAACAACAGAAATCTATTTGCTCAAAATTCTGGAGACTAAAACTCTAAAATCAAGGTTTCAGCAGGGCCCCCCTCCCTTTGAAGCGTTTAGGGAAGAATCCTACTGTGCCTCTTTCCTTGCTTCTGGCGGTTGCTGGCAATCTGGCATTTCTTGGCCTGTGACAGCATAACTCCAATCTCTGTCTTTGTCTTCATATGAGTATGACTTCCCCTGTGTCCTAACATGGCCTTCTTAAAAGGACAACAGTTATTGGATTAAGGCCCACTTCAATCCAGTATGACCTCATCTTAATTGAATTACATCCCCAAACACCCTATTTCCAAATAAGGTCACCTTCTGAGGTTCCAGGTGGACATGAAATTCAGTGAGATACTATTTAATCCCATACAATAAAAGAGGGTTATTATTATTTTAACCTTCAGCCCTTATTGAAACACACACACACACACACACACACACACACCACTAGCCCAGAAATGCTGATGACAAACAATGGGGCATCTTAACTGTAGACTGGCTTATGGATACACTTGCTTGCTGGTTGGGCTGTCAGAATGTGTCCCGCCTGAGGCAGGTGACCAACTAAGCTCATCCTGATTTTAACGCCTTGAGCAGGTATTATAGAACAATACAGAATAACTGCAAAAATGTTCCTTGCTTTATTGTTTTTTACCAGCACATAGCTCTCGAATCATTGGGAAAAGTGTAATGTCAGTGACAATCTTCAACCCCAGGGTTATCCTGTTTGACGCTGAAATCATTCCTAAAAGTCTTAGGATAGTCTCTACTTCGATTCAGGTGTTGATCTGACCCCTAGAGCTGTACCACCTTTGGCAGGTCATAATTTCCCTAGGCTTTCACTTAATCTTCCTGAAAATATGCCTCAGGTAGGACCAACTGGGTAATTCCTAGGGTCCCTCCTTTCTCTGTATGGGTTTCCTGACCTGACTCTTCCCCATCAGTCCCCTCCAATCATGCCAGGGCTCTGGGTGAAAGATGACAGGTAGGTGAGGCCCCGATCCTTCCCAAACCGGTTACAAAACAGAACCGCTCTACACCGGCTCAGGACTTCCCAGTGCTTTCCTCTGCTGCTTCCAACCACGTTGCATGTTTCCCAAGGTCCCTTATAGCCATCAGCCCTAACAAGGAGCACATCAACAGCCTCCAAGCTCTTCTCCCTGCTTCCACTCCTGTCTGCCTGCAATCTCATTGCCCAAGAGCTGCCAGAATGATGTTCTTATAACAAGACAGGGAGAGGTTGTTGCTTCGGAATTTTTCAGTAGCAACTCATTGTAATTTTGGTAAAATCCAAATTATTCACTGACAAACCAGGTCCCAAATGGCCTGGTCCCCTTTACTTCCCACCTTCAAACCCCCTCAGCTACTCCAGCCTTTTAGTTCCTCAAACATTGCAAGTGCTTTCCCCACTTTGTGCCATCAAACTTGATGCTTCCTTTGCTTTGCCTCCAACTCACAACTTAAGTGACTGAACTTTATCACCAGTTACCTCTTCCAAGGCTTCCCCAGACTACCCTGTCACTCCTGGTTGCTCTCTCCTTGCGGTTTCCCCAGAATACTTGGCCCAGTCTGTATATGTCTGACGGCATTTAGTGTCTCTGGTAGGAGTTCTAACCCCATGTTGTTTACCAGCATATGCCCAGCACCTACCTAGCTCAATACCTCACATAGTGGCCACCCATGTTTGTTGAATTAATGACCAGAATATGTCCCCACAACCCTTCTTCCTCACATTCCTACTATTCTACAACCTTCTAGCAGAATCTTCTGGCTCTCTGGTTCCTTAACCATCCCCATCTCTGCCAGAAGTCACCTCCATGTGCCATGATCTGTGACTGTGTTAAATTTAACTCCTTTAATACTCACAAAACCCCCCATAAAGACATTCTTCTATTACCACCATTTTACAGACCAGGAAACTGAGGCTCAGCAAGGTCAAGTGCCTCGCCGTTGGTTCACACAGCTAGAACTAATGGAATGAGGATTCAAACCCAAGTGAGCACCATGATAAACCAGACTCATTAGACAGCAGAACTGTAGCAGAAGACTCAGAATTCTGGTCCAAATTAATCTCTGCGGCCCAGAGAGGTATGGCAGTTTTACCCAAAGACACTAGGCAGCGTGGAGACTACACTCTGGGGCATGGGGTGGCCCAAGACCCTCAGGCCAGGGTTTTCCCCACCCGAGGCCGAGCCACTTAGCTCCCCTCTGTGTGATTTAAGAATGGAAGTATCGGTTTAGAAGCCAAAGTTGAAGCGAACATCGCCAACTCTAGCAAATGTTTTGAAAACCAAAATTCTTTGGAAGTTAATGGAAAACCCCAAATCATAGAATCTGAAGACTCTGAAATGGTCTCAAATAACTGACATGTGAAGATCAGGTAGAGTTAACAAAGCACCCAACGCAGAAGCAAGTCTCAAGGACAATTTACATTTATTTGCTGATGACTCTGACTAAACATACTTCAAACATAGCAGAAGTTAGAGTCTGTCAGGTGAAGCCATTTCTTGCCAACAGCTAAAGGTGGTCCATGGACAGTGATGTGGGCATCATCTTCAAGCTGAGGCCCTGGCTCTGGGCAAACAGCTGGTGGGTGGACCTGGTCCTTCTGGCCGGGATGAGGGCCTCCGAGAAACTACTGGTTCTCATACTTATGCTTGATGTGTTTCCACAGCTTCTGCATGTTAAAGACATGAGCCACAAACTGTTAGTTTCGCCTCTCACATTTCACAACTATACCCCCATTGCCATGGTCTCTAAAACAAGCTCAAGAGAAACGTATACCACATCCTGACAGTTGTGGTGGGTAAACGGAAGCAACACGAGGCTTGACACACATTCCTAACATTTATAAAATGCTTTGATCATCTTACTTTTACAGGAAATTGAGGAACAGAGATTGAGGGAATTGCCCCAAAGCACACATTATTAAGGAACAGAGCCTGGAAGATGTCTTTTCTCTTCAACTCCCAGGTATTAAGCAAGAGGTCCTAAATGCATAATCCCTAAACATTTCACACTGAACCACTTTTTTACTTCCTCAGACCTATGATCCTTGGGTCAGGAACTAGCTGGATTCTCCTAAAAGCAGAGAAGATGGGAGGGTCATGACAATGTAATTAGATGCCTTTCCCAAACACTGGGAATGGCCAATGGAAATGCTTGCAGGAGATGGAACAGTGGCAGCACTTTCCTAGGAGCAGAAAGTTGCCCCAGCCACAGGAAGTAGTACATTAGTAGAGACAGAGTCTGCCTGGGCTGTAGAGTCAGATAGCTATGATTAAAAACATGAGTGTGGGGCCGGCCCAGTGGCTCAGGCAGTTGGTGCTCCATGCTCCTAACTCCCAAGGCTGCCGGTTCGATTCCCACATGGGCCAGTGGACTCTCAACCACAAGGTTGCGAGTTTGATTCCTTGAGTCCCACAACGGATAGTGGGTAGCGCCCCCTGCAACTAAAGATTGAACATGGCACCTTGAGCTGTGCTGCCACTGAGCTCCCGGATGGTTCAGTTGGTTGGAGTGTGTCCTCTCAACCACAAGGTTGCCAGTTCGACTCACGCAAGGGATGGTAGGCTGTGCCCCCTGCAACTAACGGCAACTGGACCTGGAGCTGAGTTGCGCCCTCCACAACTAAGATTGAAAGGATAACAACTTGACTTGGAAAAAAGTCCTGGAAGTACACACTGTTCCCCCATAAAGTCCTGTTCCTCTTCCCCAATATTTAAAAAACAAAACAAAACAAAAAAACACGAGTGAATGGTGGAACAGGGCTATCTGTACAAGACCTTCCAGTATGATACACAATTTAATGATATAAAGCATGCACAGCACCTAGCACAGTGCCTGGCTCACAACAGTCTAAAATATTCTATTATTCCTACTTTATGCTTCTACTTTCTACTGAGGAATGTAACAAATGCTATTTTCTGAGTACCACTTAGCAGGGACTGTGGTGTCTTAACTATATCTCAAATAATCCTCACAATAATGCCGAAGTGGTTACTATTATTGTCATCTCTCTTTCATAGGTCAAAGTGAAGCTCAGAGAGGTTAAGAAACTTGCCAACTTAATCTCACAGTTGTTAAGTGACAAGGCCCAGTATTGTGGCCGTGCTTCCTATTTCCCACTTCTCTGGGCTTCGCAGCCGGGAACCCTAGCCTGCGAGGTGGGAGAACTGGGACCACTCATTCCTTCTTGGGAATAGAAAGAGCAAGGGCTTTGGAATACTGGTGCCATTCAATTTGGAGTACTGTATTCCCATCCAAGGCTGACTTCACAGCCCCCACGCTTACCCATAAATAGCATGCTACCTGCGTGGAAAGCCTTGGGACCCGAAACAGCTATCCGAAAAGGCCAGCCACAATATGTAAGGAGATGTCCTTTTCGCGACCGTTGCCCGCTCGAATCTGCCCTTGAAACCCTCAGAAAGTGGGGGCCCGGGTTCCAGCCCTGACTGGCCACTGACTTCCTGGTGATACAGCCCTGGTAAGTCCTTTGCTCTTACTAGGCTTTAGTTTTTGCTTCTGCAAATGGAAAAGTGAGTATGTGGGAGATTGCAAAATTCACAACCCCGGCAAAATGGGATCTATTGACCTCGTTTAACGTTTTAGGATTCACACCCGGCGGAGAGGACAGACGGCAGTCTACAGACAGAAGACGCCCAGGGTTTACCCCCGCTTCCTCGTAAAGGTATACGGAGTCCCGTCCCACCTCCACTCCCTCTGACACCCCTTTGACGAGCCCAAGGTCAGGGATGGCCTAGGCCCTCACCCCCTGGTTGAGGTGTTCGTAGATCGCGTCCGCGCCTTGATCGAAGGCGCGCTCGAAGAACAGGGCGCCCACGGCGATGGTAAGGGCGAAGGTGGAGGTTCTGCGGAATAGCAGGGAGTACAACCTCCCAGTCAACGTCGGGGCCACCATGTTTCTTCACTGCCGAAGTCGCGCCGCCGCGTCTGCGCCGCGGCCGCCCTTCTCCAAAGGCCCTTAACGCGCAACACTTTATGGGATTTGTAGTTCTCCTGAATTTCCGTGCTAGTCGTTTTGAATCACAGAGGGAACTGATGGTTTGCGCGAGAGAAAAGTCTCATAAGATTCAAATCAGGGCAGCCCAAATTGTTTGGTAAGATTTATTACACAGTTTTACTTGTCAGTCATTTCTTGATGGTGATTAAATATTTTGAACTACATCACCCAAAAGCCCTCGCGCTTCCCCCCGCCTCACTTCCGCGCCACCTCAGTTTTAATTCCCAAAGGTTTCTGGGAAACGCGGACTGATGCCCAAGGTAGGACTACGAATCCCAGAGAGCAGTTCGTGACGCAAGGGTGCAGGAGGAGGAGCTCAGAGCCGTCGGGCCCCACGGAGCCAGGTACCGTCTTTGGCGGGATGTTGAGGGGCGAGTCGGCTTCCCCAACCACGGGAGGACTTGGGCTCTTCCTTCTAAGTACGCGCGCCCCTTGGCGTGCTGCACCATTTAACGGGATGGGGAGTGGAGTGAGAGACGAGGTGGCCTGGGCGTCCGGATTCCCAGCTTGTCTCGCCTTGTCTCCTCTGTCGGCCCCAAGTGCAGGCCTAGAGTTGGAGCCTGTGGTAAAAGTGGAGTCCTGGGGTCTGAACCCCTTAGCCGGGTTTCAAGGGTAGGGAAGTTCTGTTTCCTGTTTCCCACTTCCCTGGGCTTCGCAGCCGAGAACCCTAGCCTGCGAGGTGGGAGAACTGGGACCACTCATTCCTTCTTGGGAATAGAAAGAGCAGGGGCTTTGGAGTACTGGTGCCATTCAACAAATGTTTTCTGAGCGCCTCCTCTGGGCTATGTGCTGGGGATCCAGCGGTGACCAAGTCCCTGCTCTCATGGAGCGCGCATTCTACTGTGTGGATGGATGGGGAGATGCAGTGACTTAATGCTTTGACGAACGGAAGACAGGTTGATTGGGGGAAGGGATGATGGTGCTATTTTAGCTAGTGCCTAGGGTGACACTTAACCAGAGACCTGAGTGAATAGTAACAGGTGAGACAGGAAAACATTGGTGCAAACACCTTGAGGCCGCTGCAGTCCTGAGGTGTTTGAGGGAAAGAAGTAGACTATGAAGAGGTGGGCTTGGGGCAGCTTATTTCTGCCCTTGTAACCGATGGTAAGGAGTCTTTTTTTTTCCCCATTGCACTAGGAAGTCACTGAAGGGTTCTAGGCTGGGATGTGACACACTCTAATTTACATTTTAATGTCATTCTGGCTGCTTTCTGGAGAACAGATTGAAGAGGGGAAGTTATTGTTGTGGGTCTGTAGAGGCAAGACAGTAATTTAGATTAAGGTGTGGGTTAGAGTAGTGATCAGATTTGGGGGTGTTTGGGGAGGTAGGACAGACAGAACAAGCTGACAGATGCATGTAGGGTGTGCAGAAAAGGGGAATCAAGCACTAAATTTTGACCTCAACAATTTAAAATCAATGGGGATGATATTAAGTTCAGTTTGGCCATGTTAAGCTTGAGCTGCCCTTTAGATGTCAAGTGGAAGATGCCTGGAGGCAAATGGGGATTTGGATCTGGAGTTGGGAGGGGAGATAAAGGTCATTGGCATAGGTGTGGCTTTGAAAACCAGGGACTGGATTCAAGACCTGGATCTGCTTGTGACTTGTAAAACTAGCAGTAATGCCTGGTTAGGGAACTGGGAGAAAAAATGTGACATGTTCTACAGGATGAGTTATCCTTACTGTGGTTATTTTCTATTTGCAAAGCATCCTAGAAGCCCCTTGGGTCAGGAAGTTGTGAAGCTTCTGGGAAAGAATACTTATGTCTTGCTAACAATAAATCTGGCTGATGACAAGTTCAGAGGCAGGAGGAATTACGAAGTGTGATCAAACAATACAGTGAATGTTTAAATTAAAAAAAATTATTACAGTAAAAGACACGTTGCCATTAATCCCCCTCAAAATACTCCCCTCGCTTTGAACACACGTATCCCATTGTTCCTGCCACTTTCTGAAGCAGTTCTGGAAGTCTTCTGTGGGTGTCTCTAGTTGTGCTGTTGTGGCTGCCTCCATGTCCTGAATCAATTCAAAACATTTACCTTTCATGGTCATTTTGACTTTGGGGAAGAGCCATAAGTTGCACGGCACCAGATCCGTTGAATAAGGTGGATGAGGACACACCGTAATGTTTTTACTTGGCAGAAATTGCCGTACCAGAAGCGATGTGTGACCCAAAGCGTTGTCATAATGGAGGATGACACCGTTTGCCCATTTCATGTTAATGCATTGTTTCTGATCCATGATTTAGGGCACGCTTTAAAACACACCTTCTCTCAACTGTAGCTCACACCCGACTGACTGCACAAAACAAGTTGAAACTTGTCACACACTGTTACTAAGGTTCCAGGCACCGCTTTGCTTTCCATATTAAAGATCCCTGCCTTTCTGTTGGATGGCACTCGGCAGCAGCATTCACCATATTTGGTGATCACACCTTGTATTTTAGGTGAGTTGGGTGGGGAAGAACACAGGGAGTTAAGGTGTGGCTTGTTTTATTTGGTTTTATTTTTTGTCTTTTTAGTTCATTCTTTTTGGAGCAACAATTTTTGAAAACCGAACTTTTTGTAAGCTATCAAATTCAACTTAGAAATTATTTGATGCATAAATCTATAAAAATAAGACAAATGACCTTACCTTTTCTTTTGATTAATGTTTGAACTCCAGTTGAACAAACTGAATTCCTACTCGTTCAGCCCTATTTACAGCTTAATTACATTCCCTTACACATTTAATTCCACTTATGAATGTAATATATTTTATTTTATTTTTAAGTACTTCAGACACATGACCTAATAAGCATAATTTCCCCAGAATACTTAAACAGTTACTAGAAAATTTAATAAATTAAACCTATAAACATAA
This sequence comes from Rhinolophus sinicus, assembly GCF_057876585.1. Classification (NCBI taxonomy): domain Eukaryota; kingdom Metazoa; phylum Chordata; class Mammalia; order Chiroptera; family Rhinolophidae; genus Rhinolophus; species Rhinolophus sinicus. The sequence goes on from NC_142509.1 coordinate 22,063,360, forward strand.
TGAATTTTAACTTCTTATAAACAGTTCAGTACTTTTAATAGACAGTCAGATTCTCTTGTGTCACTGGTTCTCAGTCTGGTGAGCTAAAGAAATACATCTCTGATGTGAAATTAGGATGTAGGGGGCACCCTTAGTTTCTCATAGCACCCCAGGTGATTCTAATATGTAGCCAGTGTTTCCAACCATTGCTAACCTCTCAACTTAAAATCAGAAGTCAGTAATACCTATTACTGACATATATTTTATCAATTACCTAACCGTATCTTTTAACTTTTATATTTTAAATTAGAGTCACAATGTTTATCTGTCATATTCTCAACATGTTAAATTGTTTTCAATGTCACGGATACATTTTTTTCCCCACAGATACTTTTAAATACCAAGTATACACTGATTATTACTAAACTTAGGACAGGAACACGAGTGCAATGAGTTTGATTTATTCTACTCCCTCTATTTTCAATTCTAAACTTTCCTGAAGTGTGACATGCACTGAGCCAGTAAGAAAACAGTTTTGTTCACTCTAATGAATTGCATTTAGCTTTCCAATCAAGTCGGGGTCACCATTTCAGCAAGTTGAGGTTATTCATAATCAGACCCATTTGTGACTGGGACGCAAATCGGGGACTGTGTCTACCCAGAATGACTGTCCCCAGCAGAGGCTGCCGTCGGGGTACAGGGAATGGATGAGCAGAAGCTCTTTCCCCCAGGCTTTCATTTCTTAGGTGCCTGCTAGCGGGTGCTGGATTCACTGGTTAAAATGCAGATTTCTGGGCCCCCCTCCAGCTATGCTGGGTCAGAATCCTGAGATCTGACCCAGGAGACTTCATTGCTGATAAGCCCTGCACAGAAAACCATGGAAATTTTTGAGCAGGAGTTGTTTTAAGAGGGTTGATCTGATGCTGCCCAGGGTTGGGTGAACTGGGGAGGCTGGTCCAGGTGCGAGGATGGTGGGGTCAGATGATATTTGAAGCCCAGACGGGTGATGGGGAGAAGAAGGCGGAGGCACAGGCGGTTCTGAGTCTGGGTATCTGGTTCAGGAGCCTCCTTCAGACTATTTTTACCTTTCCTATTTGGAAACTCTAGCCTCCTGGGACCTGTAACTATCTGATCAGAAACTGTGTCTCCAGCCTGCAGCTCCCTGGAGCCCGATTCGGGTTCAGCCGACCTTCCCTGGGCCAGGTCTGCTCCGAATCAGGGCACACCCTATCCGCCTGCAGCCAGGGACAGGGAAACGGCTGCGTTAGATACCTTTCAGCACCACCCCTAGCTGGTTCATCCAGGTCGCTGGAACCATCCGTGGCAGCTCCTAAGGGAGAAGGAATAGGATTTATCCCTACCCGACAAATTTCCCACTTTTTTGAAGGGAGTTTTTTTGGAAAATTTAAAAACAATACACGCTAAATGTAGAAACTTATAAAAATTTATTATGCAGACATAAGCACAGTAAATATTTTGTGTCTGCTCGTGTGTGTGTGTGTGTGTTGGGGCAGGAGGTTCTTTCTCCTTAAAAAAGCGATATCAAATTTTACATACTGTTGTAACAACAGGCTGTTTTTATTTAGCAATATGGAGCAGGGAACTGTTTCCTTTGACTTGATTTTTAATGGCCGTGTGGTACTCCATTAACCAGATATGGCTCATGCCCTCCCTCCTCGTGCTCCTGGCCAGCTGTGGGCTCCCGCTGCCCATAGCTTTTTTTAGGGTAACATGAGGATAACAGGCTATGTGCAGCATGTCACTGAACCCCCCCACCCCGCCACCCCACTTGGGACCCTGAGCAGCCTGCAGGCGTGGGGTGAGTAATGGATACCTGGCAGCGGTTCTTACCAGTTGGACACCTGGATTTCATTTGTAGGACAGGCTACATTGCAGTGACCACCTTGGTACCTAGATCATTCCCTTGGATGCAGTTGCCCCTCCTGGGTGCCCCCTACCACCGAGCTTGTTGCCTAGTACCGTCACTGGGGGCGCATCTGTCAGCCACCCCCAGCAAATCCTCAGGGCACCTTCTTGTGAGAGGAGGGACCCTGTGAGGTGTGAACCCTGGTCTGGCAGAGCAGAAGTGCTCGACAAATGCCTGGCTGGTGAATGAATGAGTGAAACGCAGATTGTGAAACTCTAGGCTTGTGCATGGGTGAGTGGGCTAGGGGGTCCCCTTGATTTGACTCAGGAGCATATTGGGATATGGGGCACTTTGTACCGGTGGCCATCATGTACCGTAAAGTGATTGAGTTCTTTCGTGTGTTCTACTGTTAGCGTATGTTTAGCTGTAACAAATTACCCTAAAACTTAGCAACTTCACACAGCACACATTATCTCATGCAGCTTCTGAGGTCGGGAATTTGGGAGTGGCTTAGCTGGTTGCTTCTGGTTAGCTCTCACCCTTTCTGTTCTGTAGTCCATCATCTGGTTTAGACCAGCGTTTCTCCCAGTGTGGTCTGTGGTCTGCATCAGAGCCTCCCTAGATCCTGGCCCTCTCCCAGACCTGCCGAGTTAGAAATCGCTGTGGATAGGGCCCCCGCTGCCTTATACTGCTAGGAGATTGATGTGTCTCATTGAAAGGGGTGGGACATACGAACAAGGTCTGGCTGAGAAAGCTGGGTGGTTGCTGCAAAACACTGGGGCATCTGAGGGAGACCCCTAACATATTGGGTCTCCTACCAGGGAAAACATCTGAATCTTCTTGGCACTTCTGTCGGAGCTGGGTCCTGAGCGAGCAGTCTGTGGGCCACCCCCACAGGGCAGACTTGATGTCACCGCCTCCAGACGGCCTGCCTGTGTGGCACTGGGACAGAGCCATGCTCCTAGTGGGTGTGCAATAAAGCCGTTCTCTGACTGTGCGGTTTGCTGTTTACCTGGTCTCTGGCGTTGCCATAATTAGAAGAAATGACAGGTGAGCTGGAGGGCAGCATGTGGTGAGCACAAGTCCTGGATAATTACAGTGTGCCTCCCAGCCCCTGGCCACAGCCAAGCTGTTGGCTTATTTTAGCCTTGTGCCAAAGCTAGCTCTACTGAGAAGCACCCACGAAAGAAACCAAGGATACCAAGGCAGCCCAAATGTCTGCCCCACGACGGCCTCACAGCGGAGCAGCGGGATGGGGAGGGAAAGGGTGCTGGGCTCAGCCGTGTCCCAGTGTGTGCTGGCTCTGGCCTGCCTTGGCTACAAGGCCTCGAACTCTCGTGGAGCCTGTGTTCTAGTGGGGAAGCAGGCACGTGTGACCGTAAATCAGCGTGTGAGAAGGTAAGATAACCGTGGCAAACAGAGCAGGTTGTAAGGGGGTGGGAGTGGCTGCAGTTTTAAATCAGGTGGTCAGGGGGTGCTCACGGGAGGGGGGGACGGGGGAGCCTCCTGGACAGTAATAGGAACAGCAGGAACAGCCTCCGTTTGAGCACGGCCTGTATTGGGGACAGCTTCATGTACTACCACCTTGGTAAAACCACAGCAGCTGCGAGACTCCTGTTTTATAGCTAAGGACAGACTCAGGGAGATGAAATAACTTTCCAGAGGTCATCCAACTGTTCAGGGGCAGAACCGGGATTTGAACCCAGATCTGTGTGACCCCCAGAGGATTGTCTCACTAGCCTCGCCCACTGCCCCTTGGCCCCAAGGAGTCACCTTGTCGCCTGGTGAAGCTCCAAGGAGCCAGCAGATGCTTTTGCAACCATGGACCTGGTCCCCGGGACTGGGTGGGTGGCACACCTGTGCTCTGGACAGGACTTTGCTCACACGCTACCGAGTGCACCGGCCTCAAAGGATGAGGATAAATCACAGCAGAGGGCCGCTTAGTCAGCAGCCCGTGCTGGTATCTGGGCATCATCGGAGCTGTCCAGCTGTCCCCACCCCCCTTCCCTGACCTCCAACTGAGGCTGCCAAGTGCGGTGCAGTGGTGCAGGCTGTGCCTTGTGAAGGATGCCTGGCTGAGGGGTGAGTCGGAGTGAAATGTGCTCTGCTGCCACGTTGTGTGTCTGGCGGGCGCTGTATCTGTCCAGAGGGTGCTGTACCCTGGCCTAATGTGCACCAAGGCACTGGAGCCGGAGGCCCAGAAGTTCACATGTGGGTGATGCCTGGGTGAGGGCACCTCACTGAAGCCTAGCTCCTGCCCAGGAAGGGGCCTCTCTCCATGGGGAAGGCCTGTGAGGTAGGCAGCAGGCACTGGTCTCCTGGATCCCATGTGCTCCCCTAACGCCGTCCCTGGGCAGTGGGGGCTCTGCAGAGCTGCTGTGCAGGGCAGGGGTCCTGGCCCACCGTGGGGGCAGAGGTTCCAGTCCCATCTCTGCCTTCTGCTGTGTATTTCAGAAACTCACTTCCCTTCTCCTGGGCTCACTCTCCTCATCTGTCATACGGACCAGCTGACCCCAAAGGTCACTTGAGCCAGTGGCATTCTGTTCCTTGTTCTGAGCCTGTGTTTTGTGAAATACGAGCTTTTCAAAAGCCAATAACAGTGATGGTGAGGATAGCCAACTCTTCTTGAGGGTCTCCTATGGGCCAGGCTCTGGCTACATAAAATGAGTGTAGACGATCTGAGTCTCGCAGCAACCCCTGAGGTGGACACTGCCGTTATCCCAGTTTGCATGGGAAGAAACTCAGCATTACAAAGCAGGAGCACCTGGATTTAAACCCACATGGTCTGGAGAGGCCCTTAGAGACCACCTGGTCCAGCTGCCTGCCTGCTGCTTCACACATGGGTAAACTGAGGCCCACAGAAGGCAAGTGACGGAGCCACAGCCTCACCTGGCAGAGTTGGGACTAGAATGCGGGGTCTCTTAACCCATCTTGGATGGCTGAGCACTTCTGTGCCATTTGGGGGATGGCCAGGGTGGGCACAGGAAGGCATAGGTGGGCGGTACTGCCACTGTGGCCCTCAGCTAAGGTGGGTTTTCACGTTTGTGTGTGTGTGTGTTTTCACGTTTTCCCCTCCTGCACATGCACATGGTGAAAACACACACACACACCTGGGCACAGCACAGCCCCAAGGGGCTTGTCCCTTCGGTCAGTGTTGCTGGGCGGGTCTTGAGTTCCCGGTGGGTCGATGGGAGGTTTTCTCAGCAGACCTGAGCCCCAGGTCCCATGAGACCTGCCCTTCCTAGCTAGGTGACCTGGAGCACCTCACATCACCTCTCTGGGCTCAGTTTCCTCATCCGTAAATAGTAAGCCCAGCTCAGCTGCTTCCTGGCAGTGTGACCTCGGCTAAGTCACTTCACTTCTTGGAGCCTGAGTGCCCTCATCTGAAAAGGTGTAATAGGTTCTACTTCACAGATTATCCTGAGGATTAAATGAGATGATGCGTTATAAAGCTTTTAACCTAGTCGTAGTACAGAGTCAGTGCACAATAAGTCAAGTAATGGGTAGCATTTATGGAGCACTTGCTCAATGCCAGGCATTATTAGTGTCATTTATATTGTTAGTACCCTTTTATTACTAACTCATTTGGATTAGCAAACTTCTGTGTACCACTGCCCAAACCATCAGGCAACCAGTTAGACCCACCGCCTCATATTCCTACAGTGAAGGCAGATGCCTAAAGAGGGGAAGTGACTTGCCTAAGGCGACACAGCTGGCAGCTCAGTGCCCCGCGTGCTTTTGTCCAGCTGAGGCTGCTGCAGTGCCACTGTTCCGTCTCAGCCTCCCAGAAGGACGCCCCTCCCCTCGCCATTACTCTCCAGAGCCAGCAGCTCCTCAGAGCTTCAAGCCTCGTGAATGGCTTGGTTAAGCTCTCAACCGTTAAACGTTCATCTCTTACAATTTCAGTCCAATTCCTATAAGTTTATTGGCAAGACAGGGTGTATTAGAGCTGCCAAATGTAATATATCAAGTCCGTGTGTCTGGGATGTGGTTTCTCAGCAGTAATGGGAGAAAAGAGAGGTTTTATATGTTTTCATTTTGAATGACTGTCTGTTCCTAATCCCATTATAGCCCTTGACTTAATGGCCGCTTCCCCGTCTGCCGCAGGAGCAAGGCTTTCTCCCTCAGCCCGCGTGGCGGCCTGATTGTCCGGGGGGCTTGTTTGTCTCCGTGTCTCCTCCTAATCTCTTCTTTCCCAGATGCCTCCCCCCTCATCCGTCTGCCTCTGGGTCAGGTCCCAGGTTTATCTTTCTTTGCCAGATCCTAGGAGCGTGGAGTTTGTGCCGCTTGCCTGGGCTGCTGCCTCATGACCTTGGGGAAGTCACTTGTCTTTATCCTCTGAGCTCAGGAACCTGCTCTGTGAAATGAAGGGGCAGCGTATAGGCCCTGAAGGGTGAGATGCCGGTCTGGGCTCAGCCTTTGCTGAGATCCTACTTGAGGGCCCCGAGCAGACCCGGTCCTCCTCGGTCTTATGGCACCGAACTGGGAGACGTAAGCGTTAGCCATGAGAGTCATAGAATCACCACCCACCTTCGGCTACAGATCTTCTGGGTCAGGAGTGGCAGCTGGGGTCACCATGGCTGAAAGGTCGTAAGGGTTTTATGACCCTGAAACATTCTCATTTCCCTGTGATTAGCTGGGGATCTGCCACCTGAGAGTTTCACTAATCTCCTTGGGAAGCTGTTTGCATTTCTACCTGGGTCTCTGGCTTCTCTAAGCATTGAGCTAGCTGTGGAAGTGAGGACACTCGGTTCTGCATCTACCTTCTGCTTATCAGCTGTGTGACCTTGGGCAAGTCACTTCCTCTCTCTCAGCCTCAGTCATCTCATGAGAAAAATGGGAATTTATTTATTTATTCAACAAATATTTGGTTGCCTGCTATGTACCATGCAACACTTTGGGCTCTAGAGCTTTAGCAATAAACAAAAATAACCCGGCCTGCGTGAATTTATCTTTCTTTTGGGGGAAAAGATAGTAAACATAACAAATAACTTACTATTTCCAAAGGTGATAAAAATGAAGCAGGGAATGGGGAAGGCTAAGTGGAGGGTGGAGGATTCTGCAATTTAAAATAAAGAGGTCACAGTAGATTACTGAGAAGGTAGTTATTTGAGCAAAGATCAAAAGAGTCAAGTGAGGCATGTATTGGGAAGAGCATCCAGACAGAGGGAACAGCAGGGCAATGCCAGGAGGTGGGCATGTGCCTGGCGTGTGCGAAAGCACCAAGGGGGCCTGTGGGGCCTGCATGGAGAGAACAGGGGAGGAGGGGGTCAGAGGTGTGGCGGAGGGTGGCGGCTGGCCAGGGGGTGTGAGGTGGTGGTTCTTCAGCCTGGCTGCATATGAAAATTTCCTGGGGAGTTTTCAAAAATACTGATGGCTGGGCCTCACCCACTGGGGTTCTGCTTTAACTGGCTTGGGGTGGAGGCTGGGCATCAACTTTGTTAAAAGATCCCCCTGGAATGAGGCCTCGTAGGCCATAATCATGAGCCAGGGTAGTTCCTCACAGGCTGTGAGCTTTAAATGCGGTGGTGCGTCTACAGAAGGCCTTCCTCACACAGCACAGGCCTGGCCCTCAGGCAGCACTCAGTCGGGGAGCTGTGCCGTGGGCTCTGGTGTGTGCTGTTTCCTCCATGCTCAACCCGAGTGTTTTGTGGCTTCCCAGGCATCGGCGGCAGCTGGCGCAGGTGGCCATGGGGAAGCGTTACTTCTGCGACTACTGTGACCGCTCCTTCCAGGACAACCTTCACAACCGCAAGAAGCACCTGAATGGGCTGCAGCACCTCAAAGCCAAGAAGTCCTGGTACGACATGTTCCGAGGTGGGTGCCCGCCAGTGGAGCCCCAGGCTGGTGGAGAACTGCTCGCCAGTCGTTCTTCTCATCAGACAAGGAAGCACCGTGGGCCAGTGACACCCCTGGTTGCGCTGGGCTCTTTGAGGAGCAAAAGAAAGGCAGCCTGGCCCCTAGGGCAGATGGGCCTTCAGAAGGTTAGGCTGGAATGGGAGCTCCTTTCCCCAGCAATCTGACTGAGGGCCCCGTTCTCAGACCCCTTGCCAGGTGCTGGGGCTACCATGGCCAGGAAGAAGGCCTCTCCAAGGAGGTGGTGTTTGAGCCAACAGCTGAAAGATAGGGAAAAGCCAGTCACACCATCCTGGGCAGAGGGCGAGTAAAAGACGGCAGCCATGAGCAAAGCACCAGGTGCTCTCAGAGCAGACACAGCAGGACAGGAGAATGGGAGGGGCCGAGGCTGGTGACAGGGCAGGGGCCACAGTAAGGGGGATGGGTTGTCCCAAGGGCAGAGAGCCGCCTGTGAAGGGCTTTAGGCAGTGGCCAACCTGACTAGAGCGACATTTCACAGTGATGACTGACTGCTGCATGAGCAGTGGGGTGCAGTACATGGCTGTTGAATGACTGGATGGATGGATGGATGGATGGATGGATGGATGGATGGATGGCCGGATGGCCGGCCAAATAACTGAACTTCCCGAAAGGCTTCTCAGTGGAGGTGCAACTGGAGCCAGTGAGCCCAGGCCGTCAGCGTTTAGCCCAGGGCCTGGCACCCTGAGGCACTCCCTACAGTGTCGCTCTTGGCACCGCTGTCATTAGACATACACACTGAGCAGTGGTGAGGGATGCCAGGAGGTGGCCAGCTAGGAGCCAGGTCAAATGGAGAGGGAGTTTGGCAGCCGGGTGAGGGTGGACCAGGAGCTCCTGGAATGAGCCAGGGCAGGGCCCATGCTCCGTGAGTTGGGGAGCAGGATTCCAGGACAGGGCCTAAAACCTGGAAGGAAGGAGCTGAGTCCCAGCTGAGAAGGAAGGAGAAGGGGAGACAGAGTTCCCTGGTCTGTGACTCAGAATTCACAAGAAGGGAGTGAGCATTTATTGAGTGCCTGCTACATGCCGTGGGCCTTCCATGGTTTGTCATTTGCTTTTCGCAGTAATTCTCTAAGGCAGTGGATCTTGACCCTTTGTGTTAGGATCAGCTGGAGACCTGAAAATAAACAACGCTGATCCCCTGGGGCTGGGGCCTAAGCATGGTATTTTCATAGTTCTCCCAGACTCCCCATTTCACATGAGGAAGCTGAGGCTCCGAGGCCTGGGTGAGGGAGGGTGGCCAAGCTGCTCAGCAGGCCAGGCATGGCTGTGGTTATGAGGGGCTGGGAGTGGGGGCAGCAGGTCTCCTGGGGGCCTCAGAGGCCTCTGGCCCTCGGGTCAGCCAGAGGCGCCCTGTCCCCCAAATCCAGCATAGAACTTGGCCTCATGTTCACCCTGGTGTTTGCTCCTAGCCCCAGACTGTTAGCCCAGAGCAGCCGGGTCCTCGGGTGCAGGGCTGATGAGCAGAGGCTGTTGCGTTACTTGTAGAAAAGATGAAACAGGAGAGCCTCTTCTCAGGGCTCCTGTAGTCCCAGTGTCTTCTCACGTCCATGGGCACATCCAGCCCTTAGCACAGCTCTATGAGGCCAGGTGTCCCCACTTACAGGTGGTGACTGAAATCCAAAGCAGTGAGTCACCTCACTCAGGGTGGCATACGAGCTCTCTCCGCTTCCCCCAGGCCTCCCGTTTACCCAAGCAAACGCACACCACGGACCTTGGTGCGGCATATGGTACCTCAGCCTGAGCTAGGACTCAGCGCTTGCTCTGCTCCCAGCTCCGTGGCCTTGGACAAGCCTCTTAGCCCTCTGAGGGGCTGCCCCTCCCTCTGCCATGGTCAGGACAAGTACAGGCCCTGGAGCTAAGCTGCCTGGGTGTCAGTCCCAAGGTGTCACTCACAGTGTGGCCCTAATTTCATCATGTGTAAAACAGCCATAACAGCAGTACCCACCTCCCCTGAATATGACAGGGGCTCAGTAATCTCATGATAACAATATGGCATGTATGTCTTCACTAAATAGGAATGATGCCTATGGGTCCACAAACGGATTGGCCTCAGGCCTTTTATCTCATGGGCTTATTCATTCAGCCAATGCTTAGTAAGCACTTAGCGTGTCCTCAGCTGCCAGATACGCTCTGAAGATTTACAGGTGAATGAAAAGGGCCTCTCCTAAGCGACCTCACGCCCAGTTAGAGCAGTGTGTTCTGCTCTAGAACCGCTGTCCTGCCCAGGCCTTCATGCCCTGCCGACCTCGCCCTCCAAGCTTAGGGTACACTGACCACTGCAGGTACTGTACCCTCTGCAGGCATGCCCTTCCTGCTGTCCTCCCCACCCTAGCCTGGTCCTCCCATCTTAACTCAGGCAGAGTCCTCTAGGATGCCCTCCCCACGCCCTGAGCCAGGTCAGGTCATTTGGCCTCATGCTAGCTGTTTACCCCGTTTATATCCGCGTGGATTAGTGTGACTGTCGGACTGGAAGGAAGTACCAGGTCTGACTTGTTTTCCACTAAATCCTCATCCTGGCATTGTGCCTGGCACCCAGGATGTGCTCAGTAAATGTTTGTTAGATGAATGTCTAAATGAATGAGCAAACAGACATAGGGCATCAGGGCAGCTGTTAATTTGGGGAGATGAAGCGAGAAGGACCAATGGGGTCAGCCCACAAGGAGCCTTGAACGCCAGACAGAGGAGCACAGGGCTTCTTTGTGAAAGGCCTGGGCCAGGGGCTCTCGGAGTCACTGAGGACCTGTGAACAATTCTCATGCTCTGCCTCTCAGACAAATCACAGCGCGACCGGAGAAAGATGGGCTTGGGCATCCGTGTGCTTTTAAAGCTTCCCGGTGATTCCGCCATGTATCTGGGCTTGAGAACCACGGGCCAGATGCTGGGCGGCCTGAAACTTTTCTCCCACACTGAGCCTCCCAGCCAGGGGCCCCTAGTGTAGGACTCATGCTCAGCCCCCCTGCCAGCCTCAGCTGTCCTACCCCCAGGGGGGCCCTGGGCGATGTCTACATGCCCTCCACCAGCTCGCCTCCCCTGGGAAGATCTGTGGCATCAGCTGGAGGGGCTGAATGTGACAAGCCCAGTGCTGACAGACGAGCCCCTCCCCACCGTGCTGGCCCTACGCATACTGCCAGGCCCCCCTGGAGGGAGTCCTCTGATAACCACCTCCTGATCCAAGCAGCCCACTCCTACCCCATGCACCAGCTCCGCTGGGGAAGGGAGGAGTCCCCATTGGAATTGGCCACTTCGCCACCAGGAAATCAGCAGCCACACAGGAAAGGGCGGGGGCCTTAACCTCACATACGAGGGTTCAGATCTGGCCCTGTGCCGTTTCCTGACCGGATGCCCTCTCCCCTGCCTGAACCTGTTTTCCCCTCTGCACAGTGGGGATGTTAGCACTGTACAGTGGGTTTGTGAGGAGGAATTGAAAGCAGAACTGCTACCATTTCTTGAGTTTCCACTACAGAGGGTCTCAGCCCTGGTTGCACGGTCGCGTCACCTGGGAACATGCTGCTGAGGTCACTCGCAGCCCCACTTTCCTGGCAATTCTAATGTGCCGTCACCTCTAGGAACCCTGGCCTACTCTACCCATTGCTCTCCAGCCATTATCTGTTTTCACAGCAGCCTTACCAGGTGACAACTCTCCTCCCATTTTACACATGTGGAAACTGAGACTTAGAGAAATTCACCTGCTAGCCTGTGGTCACGTGTCCATGCACTCTGAAGCCCATGGTCTTTCCTGTACCCCAGTGGCCTGTAGCAAAGGCAGTAGATGAATGGGGAAAGTGCCCAGTCCAGGCCTGGCCTCTCCTTCCTCCAGGGTGAACTCAGGGCCTCTGAGTCAGGCCCTGACTTCCTCACATGTCTTACTCATTTACAGATTTTGACTGATTAATTCCTTGTCCATCAAGAAACACAAAATTTACACCATAAATATATGATGAGAATAAAGGTAGAAAAAATCAGAGGAAACCAGGGTTAAGGTTCATATCCAGAAAGGTTGTTGCCAAGTCCTGTTGAGGCCGCTGCTGGTGTTGCACTGAGAGCCCGCAGCTGGTATAAGGAGGGGAACGGACAGCAGCATTTCGCAACCTTGGCTGTGGAGCGATGCTTGGGCCCTGGGGTTTACTGGTGAGCTTCCTGGGCACCGGGAATTTTTTTTACAGCTTTCTGTTTTGAAATAATTATAGATTTATAGGAAGTTACAAAGACCGTGCAGAGAAGATGGTGGTACCAGGATTATAAACAAACAAAACAAAACAACAACAACAAAAAAAACTCTCTAGGTGATTCCATTGTGAGAAGTTCACAACCTCTGACCTAAAAGCTGGTTCTTGCCTTTGACTGGGTCTGGGTGGGTGGGAGGGTTGAGATCCCCTGAAGCTTGGATCCCTCTGCCCAGCGTCCCTCTCTGTAGCCGTTCCCTCTTACCCTCCTTTATGGATGGGGAGCGATTTCCTCTCCTGATCTCAGGAAGTATCTGTGTGCAGCTCAAGTCTGAACCCAGCCCCTCTTTCCTCTTACAGATGCAGCTGCCATCTTGCTAGATGAACAGAACAAACGGCCCTGCAGGAAGTTTCTCCTGACAGGTAAAGTGTTCTCCTCAGTTCAGCACACACACACACACACACACACACACACACCCCAACCCCCCACCAGGGACCAGCACGCCCAGTCCAGCCTGCCTGGACCACTCCAGAGGCTCTCCCCAACCTTGGCCACTATCCTGAACCCGCTTTCTGGCTTTGGTGCATCAGCCGACCGAGCAGTTGGGGCCTTCCTGGGCTCGTGCCTTAGGACTTCCGGGGGCTGGTCCTCAGCTCTTCAGACATAGAATGTAATTTTATCGGCTCCCCCAGAACAAGGAAGCGCTGGGAGGTTGCAAGTGAATCCAAAACAGTGCTGGGTGTCACAGACTGGCTGACTAAGTTAGCCTGGAAGCCGACCTCCGCTGCACCCTCCCTCCCAGCAGGCAGGGCTGGAGACAGTAACAGGTCTGACGATGGCAAGAAGGTTCAGAATTAGAACCAGGGATGCTGGAGGTTGTTTGACTGCTCAATACCCAACTAATAAAGATGCACGTAGTTCAAAGAGGTAAAACCTCAGTAAGGGAAGAAACCAAAGGCAGATGAAAATAAGGGTGGGAAAAATAAGACAAAGCTCGGAGAATTAGTCTCCTCCATGCTCACCTTGAGGTCCTATGTACTTTCTAAGGGTTTGCCCCTAAGCTTCCTAGCAACAAAGGCAAAGTCCCCCGGGAGTTGGTGCTGCCCCTCGAATGGGCAGCAGGCCTGCAGATCAGGGGTTTCCCCAAGCACCATGCCTTGATGTGAACACACCACTGGTGGGTTACACTGGCTTAGGACACCTTTAGTCTCCCGTTATTTTGAGACACATTTTAGTTTCCTCGGTTGAGATTCAGAAAGTCACCCTGGACTTTGATACCCCCGTGAATGGTACAAAACTGCCATTAAAGCCTTTTTGGGGAGCACTGTAAGCCAAGTGAGCAGACGAGCCACCAGGCAGAGGGCACAGCACATGGGGAGAGGAAGCATGACCCTTTCGAAGACCCACTGGTAGCTTGCTGAGGCCGGGGAATGGGGGCTGCGGCCGGGGGTGGGGGTTGGTGACAGGAGTCGAGCCTGCAGAGGCCGTGTAACCCCATCACGAAAGGCTTCAGTCGGGTTTGGTCTCCAGCCAGGGAAGGGTTGTGAGCAGGCCACGATGGGCCAGACAGGTTGCTCGGGCTGCTCATGTGGGCAGCGCCAGAGAGAGTCAAGTTTTTCTCCAGGGAGGGGTTTGCTACTCTAGTCCCTAAAGCCCTGCCTCTAAAACTCCACTGACCCCCTCCTCAGGGTGCCCCTTAGCCCATGGTGGGAGCCCTTCCAGACGGGCAAGTAACTCTGTCTTCCCATTGCAGGCCAGTGTGACTTTGGCCCCAACTGCAGATTTTCCCACATGTCAGAGCGAGACCTGCAGGAGTTGAGTATCCAGGTGGAGGGTGCGTTTTGGCGGGGACCCTGGGCTAGGGTGGGGGGGCTGTTGGGAGTGTGTGCAGGGTCGGAGGCTGGGGAAGCTGCACTGAGCCTCCTCACCTCATCTTTCATGGCCACCCTGTGGGACAGGCTGAGGGCTGGCTGCGCAGGGTGATGGGGTGGGTGTCAGAAACTGCCTCCATAGCGCCCCAGGCCTGAGTGGAGAAGGAGCAGGGGAACGCCCATCTGAGTCCCCTGATGAGTTTAAAGTGACATAGTGACATGCATGGGCTCCTGCCCAGAAATCCGGAGGGTGCACCCCAGCCCCACCTGGCCCCTGCTGCTAGCCTGGCATTCACTCACATTGTGCTGCCCCCCTCCCTCAATCAGGCAATATATATTGAGCCCCTGGCATCAGGCAGACCCCCTACTGTGCTCTGGGGACAAGGGTATGAAGAGAGCACCTTGCCTGCCCTGGGATTCCAGGGAAAAGCAAGTTCACCTTCCCCTGGAATCTGGCATGTCTGCCTTTGGGAAGTTCACGTTCACTTCTCCAATTAGAGAACAAGGCAGTTCCCACTTAAATGGTCTTTATTGGTCTTCTCATGCAGCCCCGCATTGAACAGATGGAGAAATTGAGGCTAGCAGTCAGGCAGAAGGGTTTCATGTGAGCCCTAGCAGGTCCCGGGTGCTGGCTGCTCTCACTCATCCCTCTGTCCAGCTCTTCACCAGCCTGACTCTCAGGAACGGTTGGTGTGTGGTGGGGAGAGCGTCGGCCAATGGGCCCGGAGCTGGCCATGGCATGTAGTGCAGACAGGGATGGCAGAGGCCCGAGGGGGCTGGGAGCAGAGGCGTGCCCTCAGCTGGCAGCTCAGACAGTCAGCTCTGCCACATCCCCATGACCTTGCCACACAGCAGTGTTCTGACCTGTCCAACGTGACCACTTTTGAAGATGAAGCGAGATGATGCCTGTGCAGTGCTAGCCCAGTGCCTGACCCAGAGTAAGCCCTGGTCCATGATTGTTTTCCTTGGGCCCCAGGCCATATCCCAACTGCCCCCTTCCAACGAGACTCTGACCCCATCTCACACCTAGCTTGTTTGAACTCCATCCGTTGCTCGGTTTTAGTTCAATGAGCAAAGGTTTTTCTAGGACATTTTATGAGAAGAAAAATCAGAAAAGCTGAGGCTTCTTCCCCTGCTCAGGGTCAGAGACCTGGCAAGTGGCAGAGCCAGGATTCAAATCCTGCTCTGCCCTCTTCTGCAGCCTACACCGCCTCCCTGTACCCCAGATTTGGACCCCTCTTGAGGACCAAGCTCTCTACAAGCATTCTTCTGTGTCCAGCTCCAAAAAGCCTGGGAGGCAGCCAGTGCTTTATCTCCATTTGATGGGGAAGCAGAGTGAAGCCCAGGGGGCGGGCCTGGGGAGAGGGCGGCGTGGGAACAGGCCCTCTCAGGAAGGTCCCAGCTGTGTTGTAGGGGGATTCAGGCGGGGGTGAACGTGCCCCTCACTTGCCTCTGTCTCCCTATCCCCACAGAGGAGAGGCGGGCCAGGGAGTGGCCACTAGACATCCCTGAGCTCCCCGAGGGCCATCTGGAGGACTGGCTGGAGAAGAGAGCCAAGCGACTGAGCTCAGCCCCAAGCAGCAGGTACAGGGCCCATGGGTCCCCTCCTCTCGTGCCCTCTGGGAGCAAGACCCCAGCCAGCCTGCCCTGACCTGAGGCTGAACAGTCTCCAGGAACTGCCCAGGCACCAGACAGACTCCTTGCTCCCCAGCAGAGCTCCCCAAGGGAGACTACATGGGAGGCTCTTGGGTATCCAGGTGCTGGCCAGAGGCTGAGGGGCACGCATTTAAGGTTCGATTCCTAGGCCTCATCCCCCTGCCTAGTGACTCCTCCCTTACTGGAGTCTGTGCTGGCTGAAGGGGAGGCCCAGGCAACTTGACTCCACGTCACCAACTCCATTACCGGGGGAGGAGCCGGATGTGGTTATCTAGCCCCAGTGTACCAGTCATTGCTGTGTCCCCTTCTAGGGTCCTGCCAGGTGGGCAGAGTTACCTGACCCTGCTGAAAGGGAAATGAGGTTCAAAGAGGGTGTGACTTGCCCAAGGGCACATGGCTAGGAAGAGAGCTGGGATTTAACAGGGTTGTGAAAACTGGCCTGTTGTCTTTGTCCCACTGCCTCCTTGAGGAGGGGGTCTGCTGCCTGGACCCAGCACTCAGGGTGTTCAGAAGTGGACGAGGCACCCTTCACTTCTTGTATGGGGGGCACCCTGGGTCGGGGGCCCTTAAGTATGTGCTACGTGCTCTCCCAGGTCCTCCACTTCAGGCAGGGCTCCTGGGCTCTTCTACCAGGTATTAGAGGAGAGAGGGGCTAGAGGATGTGCTTGTGAGCTGCCTGTGCCTGTACAAGTTGGCCCACCCTGGGCTGCCTTGCTTCAGACCTGATTATGTTGCTGTGTGGCCTCATGGGACAGTGGCCTGGCCTGGGCCAAGGAGCCGGGATGGACAGTCTGGGGGGTGAAGCCTTCCCTCAGGTTCCCGCCAGAAGGGAAAGGCCAAGCTTCTTGCCTACTCTGCGCCCGTGAAGAGAGTTTGTTAAGCTATTTTACAATTAACTGTCATTGTTTTTTGACCTTGTTTTAAATCTGTGCCCCGTTTTTGTCCCTCCCACCTTGAAAATATATATAGTACAGAAATGACTCAAATATTGGAGTGTGACATCCTTTTCTCCCGGTCCTGTCTGACGTGGTTGTGGTTCTGGTCATGGGGGCGCCCCTCCTTGGGGCCGGCCATCGTCCTCCCAGGGTCCATCTCATGCACCTCAGACTTCTTCAGCCGGTTGGAGGCCACCCAGAGAGCTCTGGGGTTTTCTCCGCTCTCCCGCTCCTCCCCACACTGCTCCTTGGACCAGCCACCTGTGGGTCCCAGCCGCGCTCTGCGCTCACTAAGCCGTACTGCCCCGGCCACTCACCTCCCTGCTGTTTCTGGAATAGAGCCTGCAACTGGGGAGCACCCTATGCCCTAGGGAATCTTCACCTTTCCCCCACGCCCCTCTCCCTCTGGCCACCCAACTTGGCCCCTTCTTGGGGACCTACGTTCCTGGCAACCACTTGTTCTCTGCCCGCCCGCCATCCACCTGCCTCCTGAGGGCTCAGAGCCAAAATGAATTACTCTCTGGGAAGAGCAAGCCTGTCCAGCCCTGAGGAAAAGGGGTCGTTGGGAGGGAGGTGAACATTTAGTACTGCTTTTGCCATTGCTTCCATCTTCCTCAGCCCTCTCCCACAGGCTGGTCATGTGAAAAACGACACCCATATCCCGAGCCCAAGAGTTTTGGGCTCTGCTGCAGGGTGGCAGAAGGTAGATTCGATCCCCTGGCTGCCTCACTCTGTTCCCCAAGTCTCCTACCCGGAGGCAGCCCTTGTGGTGACAGTCACTCTGCCCTTCCTTCCTCCGCCCGGCTCTCCTCAGTGGCCACAGCCGCCCGTCCTAGTTTCCCACCTGCACTCCGCTCCCCCAGTTTGTCCACACAACAGCCCCAACCAGCTTCTAAAACACACCCTGGCCCGGCCCTTGCTTAAACCCTCCTAGGCGGCCTCCGTCTCAGGTGGAACTTCCCTGCCACCTCCCCAGCCCGTGGGGGTCACCTTCTCACCTCTGCCATCTGGCCTCTGTGTCAGTCCCACTGGACCCTGGGGGGCTTCTTAGCTGTAGTGGGTGTTTCAGAGTTTGGGGCACTTTGTGCATGTTATTTCCTCAGCCTAGCTGCCTGCCCCAGCTGCCTGGCAAAGTCAAACTCATCCTTCAAGCTTAACTAAGATCTCTTCCAGCCCTCTGGCCTCCCCTTCACGGCCCTGAGCTCTCATTGTTGTCATTTGGGCCGGGTGCCGGCCCAGGACATGTGGACTGCATGAGAGAACATTCGGGGGAGCAGGGTCTCTGGCCTGGAGAACTACTTCCTGGGTATTAGTGCTGTGGGCCACTTGTGGGGGCCAGTCTAGTGGCCCCTCTTCCCCTCTGGGTATCCGTTTCCTCCCCTGGGAAGGGCGCAGGTGGCTGACTGGCCTGCCTGGGGCCACCCAGACCTGACGGCTCTAACCCCACAGGCTGAACAGAGCCGTCGAGGTGACCAGGCCACCCCTCCTGTAAGAAGGGAAATGGAGGCTTCGTGGGAGCCCAGCCTGGCACACTGTGCCATCCGCTTTAGCACACTGACCCTGAGGGAGGTGCCAAGAGCAGCAGGTGGGGGGAGAGTGAGGCTGCCTCAGCCCCGCGACTAATCCCCCCGTGAGGCCAGTGCTTGTCCCTGCTCTCCACTGTTGGCTCTTCAGATGGTGATTTTATCCCTTTAATGTCCCCCTTTGCAACCTTCTCTGGGCCAGCGCTGCCTTGCAGCCCGGATGCCGCCCTAAGACTTTCCTCCTCATCAGGACCATGACTGGAGAAACAAGATTGCTTGCTGCTCCTGTCCTGTGTGGGGGCAAACAGGCCATGAGAGAAGCCACAGGCAGAGTCATGCCACATGAGCAACGCAGTGTCCCTGTCTGCTCTGTATGGGGCGAGAGGGATGTGACCCCGCCTTTCTGGGGCCCAGGGAATGTGCCAGTGTCTGTGAGCACATATGGAGGTGCCCTTCTGGCAAGAGAGAGGCCTCGGGTGTGCAGGGGCTCTGAGTCCCAGATGCCCAGGAATGTGCCCCATCTTCTAGAGGAAGGGTCTGAGGCTCATGGGAAGGGTCTCCCCAGGATCATACAGTCTGGAGTATTGTACTCACCCCGACACTGGGGAGCCCAGGCTTGGCTGACAGCCAGGGCTCTCCCTTCCAGCAACTGTGGAGCTTCCCCACTCCCACACTTCTCTGTGGCTGGTGGAGTTTATGAAATCTCCCCAGCACCATAAATCAGCTGGGAGCTGCTTTCTGCGCTTTCCAGCGGGCAGCAAGCAGCCGAGCAGGGATTTCCCTGTCCTCTCGCAACAGGAGGCCCCAGAGGCTGTGCCTGGGGCTGCCTGAGTCCTCAAATAGGCTCTCTGTATCCAGTCGGGCCCTGAGAGGAGCAGACTGGGTAGGTTCAGGGAGGCAAACTCGGGGGACTCCTGCCTCCAGCCCCCCAGCTCAGCTCCATCTCAGAGGCCTGAGGCCTTTCCAAACCTCTCACAGAGGGCTGGCCGTGGGACCCCTGAGCCTGCCAGGAGTTGCCAGGGCCTCACCTTCACTGAAAGCTGGGCCTGGGCGTGGGGTGGGCGTGGGTGCAGTGGGAACTGAAGCGGGGTGGGGGCTGTGTGTTTCTGGAGCCCGTGTGTAGATTGCACTGCAGCCCCTCATCTCCTGTACCCAGATTATGTCACTTGGGCATGTGACTGAGTCCATACACCTCATCTATAAAATGGGGTTTGCATGGCCTGAGTCGGGGTCAAGTCCAGAAGGAGTGGAATGGGGAGCAGTTGGTGGGGAGAAGCTGTCTCTGCACCTCAGCTCCCTTAGGACAGGGCGGCCCCAGGCTGGGCACCCACTTCATATAGGCCCTGGGCTGGTGGACCTTAAGGGGAAGGAGAGTGAGTAGCATGAAAAATGAGGCTTTTAAAAAAAATGTAGACAATGTTTTTTTCGGATTTCAAAGACTTGCGTACTTGTAAATCTTTTTGAAAAGTATAAAGAAGTAAAAAATCACCCATAATTGCACCACTCAAAATAGAACCACTGTTAACGTTTTGCTGTGTCTTCCAGGGTTTTTTTATGCATTTTTATATGTTATATATCTTTAAACAAAAATAGTATCATGCTATATACATTATTTTATAAGCTGCTTTTTCTCCGTACTCACACAGTACATCATGACATCTTTCCTCATCAGTGCATATAAGTCTGCCTTAATTTTTACACAGGCTGCATAGCATTCCCTGTTGTGGACGTGCATATATAATTAATCAATCCCCCACAGATGGACACTTAGGTTATTTCTATTTCTTGTAGCTCAATCTCTGCCCACAACCCCGCTATTTCCTTGGGCTCATTCCTAGAGGTGAGGTTGCTGGCTCAAAGGGTCTGCATGTTGTTGAGGCTCTGTCTTCAAGAAAGGTTGCTGACCCTCCCTACAGCTGGGTGGCAGGGAGGGTGAACTGGAGGAGTACCCCAGCCTGGGCCTGGGCTGGGCCTCACTCTAATTCTCTGCCCTTCTTCTCTCTAGGGCCGAACCAATCAGAGCCACTGTCTTCCAGTACCCTGTGGGCTGGCCACCAGTCCAGGAGCTGCCTCCATCTCTGCGAGCACCCCCACCTGGGGGGTGGTCCCTGCAACCCAGCGTCCAGTGGGGCTGAGCCTCTCGTCCCCACCTGACCCCGACCTGGTCAGCTCCCACATCAGCCACAGTAAAGTAAGGCCTTTACTGGGGACGCTGAGGCCTCCTCCTGCTGTGCCCCATGGAACCTCTGAAACTATCAGTTCAGCCTGGCCTGGCCTTTCTGAGGCCCAAGAGTTCCTCCACCAGGTTCAGCCCTGGTCCTGGCTCTGTTGCCAGTCAGCTCCACCCTCCCTCCCTCATTGGACATCTTGATAAGACCAGGGAGAAAACTTCCTTCTGGATGTTTATAAAGCAAGTCTGTCACTATGGTGGTATGGCTGCGTTTCCCCCTTGCTGGGCGCCCTCAGCTCTATGCTCTGGCCCCGGTCAGAGGACCGGCAGAACTGGAATAAGATGAGGTCTTCTCCAGGGCGACGCTGCTTGCTGCCCTTCTCCCTTGGGGATCAGCAAAGGGTGGCTGTGACCATCATCCAGGTGAGAAGTGGCTCCAGCTCTGGGGAGAGGAGCTCAAGGACTTGGTCTGCCATCGCAGCCCCCACGTCTGCTCATGCTGAGCTGGTGCCCAAGCGTGAGATGGCACAACTGGGACAGGGATGGGAGCTGGGTCTCCTGCCTAGATGGTACAGAGAAATGTGGGGGGACCCAGGAGGACAGGCTCTGGGCTTGAGAGAGTGGCCTGGCTGAGCTTCCTGGGACTGACACGAGCTCCTCCAAGGCTTTTGCCCTGGAAGAGGCCCTTGGGCAGTGGGAAGATCACATAGGCTGCTCAGGAGATTTGAAGTCTCCAGGCCCCAGCTTTGCATCCTTCAAATGTACTTGAGTTCTAGAGGCTATGCTGGGGTGGTAGTGGGTGGTGTGGCCCTCAGGCCACTGGGCCTCTGATGGGGTGGGGCCCAGAGGATGAGGGGACTGCAGGGCCACCTCAGTTGCCCCATCCACCATGAGCTTCTGCCCTTCCTGAAAATCCTATGATGGGGGAACTGAGGCCAAATCTGGGGGCACTTGGAGCCTCAAGCTCCTCATCTGTGAAATGGGCTGGTTCTCTGGCCCTAGTGGTTATGTAGAGGAGGGCTGGATTTGAGTCTAAGGAAGGTCAGAGGATGGGACCCAGCAGAAGGCCAGGGGCTTTCTTAGGCCGTGCCAGAGAGTAGTGCCCAGGGGACCCCAGCCTCATGCCCTTTACCACCCTGCCCACAGCCCAAACCTCAAGGAAAGGGCTGGGCTGGCTGTGTGGCCCTGAGCACAGGTTACTCCTTCCTGCCTAAGGAATCACAGTAGCTACTGGACCCTGTACAAATTCCTCCTTAATTTCCCAGGAGCCCCCAGACAGCAGAAAGAGTTAGTGCTACATACAGACCAGGGTGGGCATGGGCAGGGTGCAGGTGGGGCTGGGGCAGTCAGAGCCACCACCGGGTCCTCCGTAGCCAGGGCACAGCTCCATGCAAGGCCAATGGGGCAGGTGGGGTGGGGCTGCTGGACGTCCAGGCCCTGAAGTACACGCGGCGGTGACAGCCCCAGGAGCTGGCTGTGGGAGAGGACTGCAGGCAGTGGTGGGTGTGGAGGGGGCCCCACACACAGCGGGCGCCTGACGAAGTGCCCAGGTGGCGCCTATTTCATGCCGCTGCGCAGCACCTGGTTGGCCGCGATGAGCATGACGCTAATGATGAAGGCGATGGCAAAGGCGCAAATCAGACTCTTGCGCACGCACGTCTGGCGGATCTGCTGGTTGGAGCAGGCTGTGGCCGCCCACCAGGGAGCACCAGAGAGAGACAGAAGGGGACAGCGGAGCGCTGGAATCAGGAGCCGCCTGCACTTCTGCACATGGGCTGTCCCCCGGGGCGCACAGGGACCCTAGGCTTGGGGCAGGCAAGGAGGGCCCAGGCCCCCTCTGCAAACCCCTGGTTCCTCCCCTGCTCAAGCAGTTGGCCCTCCCGGGGGGTCCCAGGGATCAGTCACTCACTCTCCACATCCACGGGGCACTCCTCAGCCGTGCCCAGGTGGCTCTCCTCCTCGGTCATGATAATGTTCTCGATGTCCTTCATGGACAGGTGCTCACAGAAGGTGTCGTAGAGCAGCCGCTTCAACTCATCCACCGTCAGCTTCTGCATGTCGCACTTGGGTTGGGGGAGACACAGTGCTCTGGCCACCCCCACCGGCACAGTCCTCGCCCTGTACCTGCAGCTACTCAAGCCAGCGACAGGCTTCCGGAAACCACTCGCTCCGTTCCTCGAAAGCTTGGCCAACACCAGCCTCCCCCAGCGAGCCCATGGCCCTCTGAGAGACAAGACGTCCAGTGGGTCATCCCCCCTTTACAGACTGGGCCTGGCTATTCACTCGCCCCAGTACGGCTCTCCAGTGTACACAGCCCTGGGGCCCAACAAACCATGACATACCTTCCAGAAGACGGTGTCAAAGTCAGTGCCGAGGAACCTCTCTGGGATCCCTGAGGTGGAGAGCTTGGGTCCCAGGAGGGTGACAAACTCCTCAAAGTCCACTTGGCCATCACCTAGAGTGGGCACAGGTCCAATCAGCAGGGTCGATCTGCAACTGGGCAGGGTCCTGGCCCATCTTGGGCCACCGTGTAACCTCAGGCATGTCCCCTCCCTCTCTGAGCTTTGAGTGAATTGCCGGGGCACCAGGCATGTGCCATGCTCTAGGCTGACACTGACACTGCCAAGTGTGGTGAGGCCCCACTGACAGGTGGGGTGGGGTGCAGCAGGTGGGCACTGAGCATGTGGGGGACCCGCACATTTCCCTCAGAACCCTCCATGGCTTCCCAGCATTCTGCTGCCGTCTCAGAGCAGGTGTGGGGCCTAAAGTCCCTACTGCACAGACAGGAAACAGCTCAGGAGGGGAGACGACCTGTCCAGGCTGCCACCTGCTCCCTGGGTGGAGAGGAGACAGGAACAGGGCTGAGAGGCAGGGACTGGGCATCACTGGTCTTTCTTGGGAGTTTTTCCCTAATAAAATGCCAGGCAGCAAATACAACACTGTTTTTTTTAATTTTGGGTGGTAAGACCTGGGATAGTATATCCTTCTTTCTACTTTTTGTACTTTAAAATTTTCTCAGAATACAGAGCAAGAGGGGCAAAGTCTGTGGCTCAGGCTGTCACACGCTGGCCTCGATTCTCCAGGTTGAGAAACTGGGCCAGACCTGGCTGCAAACTGGTGTGGGCTTGGGGATGGCTGGGATTGGGGGAGGAGAGGTCCCCAGTGGGCTCAGCCTCAGTGGCTAAGGCCCCAGTCCTGGCCCCCCCACCCGATGAAAGATGAGGAAACAAGCAGGGGGCAACACTCACCATCCATGTCTAGCCGCTGGATGATAACTTCCAGCTCCACCTCGTTGGGCATGTAGCCCAGGGAGCGCATGGCTGTACCCAGCTCCTGCTTGGAGATGAAGCCATTGCCGTCGCGGTCAAAGACTTTGAAAGCCTCTCGGATCTCTGTGGGGGAAGACGTGCAGGTTGGGACTTCACTCCTGTTCCCAACACCCTGCTTCCCAGACCCCCAGGATCACCGAACTCACAGCCTGAGCCCAGCATTGAGAATCCACTAGAGCCTGCACGTCTGGTCAGAAACAACTGGCAGATGGCCCAAGAGTCTGCCATAGGGCTGCATCTGAGAGCTCAGGGCAGAGCGGACAGCAGAGGTGTGCCCAGGCATGCGGCAGTGACTGGACCATCCCTAGGGTCTCTGTCTCTGAGCTCCCGCGGCCTCTCCAGGATTACTCACAATGACCCCATGTGGTGAGGACCATGGGTCCCACTGTGCAGGGGAGGACGCCAGGCAGCCGGTGGCCTCTGTGAGTTGCCAAAGGCTTCTCTGCCCACCCCACACTCCCAACCCCACTCTCCCTGGTCCCCATCCCTCGCTTCCTCCCCCATCTCAGCTCTCAGCTTGTTAACACTGGCCAACAGTCTAATGGCAGCCACGTGAGGCAGCCCTGCCCAGGCTAATGGGCTGACAGCTTAGCACAGACTGCTTTGGGAGCCCAAGGTTTGGGGGAAGACGGAGGCCTGACGGAAGGGCCCCAGCAAACCCGGCTGGCTCAGATGTGGGGGTTGCTCCCTCCGTCCCATTATATGGAGGGGGAGACAGGCCTGAAGATGTGGGTGACACGGGTGGGGAGCCTGGGAACCAGCAACCCAATGAATGACCTTGGGCCAGCCTCAGACTTACCCAACAGGAAAGTGGACAGTCATGATGTCAGGATAAGAAGGGTTTCACCAGGGACATCCAGGAACTATTGAGGGTTCTAACCTCTCCTAGGGTTCTAACCTCCCACATGTGAGAGGGTTCTAACCTCTCACATGTGCTCTCCCTCTGTTTCTCTGCCTGCTGTCCCTTCATTGTTAGCCCGTGAAGGACCCTAAGGAGCGATTTCCTTTGAGAGAGAGTGAATCTGAATTCACTCAAACCCTCTGCTCCAGCTCCCTGGGGTCTCCTTGTTCAGTTCACCTGCCAGCCTCCTGGCCTTTGCCTGAGCTGTTTCTCTGAACGAGACTTCAGCAGGCAGAGGGGACCTCATGGAAGTAGAGACAGATGAGATGTGCCCACGCTGCAGACCTGGAAAATGAGGCCCAGAGAGGCTAGGTGGCCAGCCCAGGGTCAGTGTAGGATGAGGGCTATTTCTGGTGAGTGTAGGAGTTAGGCTGGCCTGGGCCTGGCCTTAGGGGTCTGTGAACCCCTGAAACTGATTGTGGGATCCTGCACCTTGGAACCATTCCCTGGTCTTGTTGGTCCCATTGTAGCCCAGAGTAGGTGGCCATGTGTCCCAGGCCACACAGCAAGATGGCTTGAGCTGAGGTCCCAAACTTCTTCAGGTGCTTCCCACCTGGTGTCTGCACTCAAAGCTTAGGGGTTAGACTAGCTGATACGCAGGCCAAGAAAGAGACAGCGGGCCACGCCTGAGTTGCCCTCAGACCCTCTCATTCTGGACCTTTCCTCTGCCCACCCCAGGCAGGACCTGAGAATCTGTAGGAGAGGACCTGGGATGGGCCATCTGGACCAGGCCCAGGGGCTTCTGAAATCTGAGAACTTCAGAAAAAACCCCACTTAGAGTTTTCCTGGGCCACTGAGGAGTGGTGAGCTCCCCATCCCCAGAGGTGTGTAAGCAGAGGCCTGACAGTTATAGAGGCTGCTGAGGGGCTTCCAGTCACCCCAGAGTTTCTGGTAGAGATGAAGGCACTGGCCACGCAACCAGGCACACCGCTGCCACCCCCCCACACACACACAAGTCTCTGGCTGGCCCTACTGCCTTCCTGACCCAGCCACAGGCTCTGCCCACCTCGGGTGTGCTAACTCCAGCCCTAGGAGCCCTTTCAGTCCTGTGGGCACCGGGGTGGCTCCAGCTCCAGGCCTTTGAACATGCGGCTCCGTTGCCTGGAATGTCCTTCCTTCACGACTGCACACTGATCCACCCCCAGCTCCCAGCATGGACTCATTGCCTCCCTGGTACTCTCTGCGCCCCAGGCTGACTCTGGTCTTCCTCTGGGCTCCCACAGACCCCCTATCCTGGGCTTCCCCTATCCTTGCACTGATGACACTGGACTGTGAACTACAAGTGCCATGAGAGCAGGGACCAGGTCAGTCTTGTTCATGGCTGTGTCCCCGTTACCTGGAACAGTGCCTGTCATTCAAGCGTAAACATTTGCTATAGAAATGGTTAAATGAATGACTGAGTTGGGGAACCCATCCACCTGGCACACACAGAGAAAGGATCTGAGCAGAAGTTCGTGCATCACTTGGTCTGAGGTCATCACTCAGAGATCTCAAGGTGGGATGACAGGACCCCCAGTGGGGCTGCCGTGGGTGCTGGCCCCTCTCACCCTGGTAGGAGTCAAGTGTGGCTCCCAGAGCCCAGGGCTGCTTCAATTGAACGCCCTGACCCCTTCTGGAAGCTCCAAGGAAACGCACTGGGCTGGACCCAACCGAAGAGTGAATCTTGGGGTCTGTGGGCAGGCGACAGGCCCGGAGGTAGCCCATGGGCGCCATGACCATTTCTCAGCAGTACTAACCTCTCAAGACCACTAGATAAATCCAAAGACTGCTGTGTCCACCTCCACGTGTCCCTTCAGCCACCTTCCCCAGCACACGCAGATCGCACCTCAGCCCGCCTCTGTGCCTTTGACTGTCCCAAGAGCCCTGCTCCAGCCCCAGCTGACTCCTGGGGCCAAATTCAGGGACCACCTTCTTGGCAAGAGAGTCAGCTCTACGTCACACAGACTCAGGTTCAAATCCCAGCTCTCCTACATCCTGGTTAGATGACCCTGGGCTGGTGTTTGCTCACCTGTACAATGGACCTGCGGGGATGACTAAATACGAGAATCAAGCACGTAAGTGCTTGGCGGCGATGGGCTTGGCTCAGAGCAGGACACTGTAAATCAGAACAGCACAAAAGCAGAGCCGGAAGGAAAGAAGGGACAGGGTGAGCTCTGGACACCAGACTGGCCTTCCTGTTGGCTGGTGCCAGCCAGGACCTCGGGGCCTGGGCTTGGAGTCTGGCTCTGCCGCTCAGCAGCTGAATGACCTGGACAAGGCAGTTCCCTCTCTGAGCCTCAAATGCCTGTCTGTGAAATGGGAATGTGACTTCTGCCCCCATCCCTGAGGACTGGACCCCGCTGGCGGCTCCCTGAGGAGGATGGGTGTCATGACTTCCCTGCTGCCACTGCTGCCATCAGCACATCCCAGCTGGGTGCATTTCCCCGAAAGCCTTGCTGTATTCCCGCCCCATGAGGCCGGGGGAAGCCTGCCGTGCTCCATCTTGGCATGGGGACGCCTGGCCCAAGAAAGGGCTGGCAGGGCTTCAGGATTTCCAGGCCGACACTGTCCCCCACCTGCCACCTCCAGCTTGACACCCCTAATCCCCTCCCTCGCCTGTGGAGCTATGTCAGGGCCTGGGTCCCCAACAGGTCCCAAGGGACGCCAGCACTATCTCAGGGAGCACCAGGGATGGAGGTCCCTGCGGGGGTTCGGCAGTGTCTTCCTGGCATCGGTCCCTTCCCTCATCACTTCAGCCTCCCTGAGTTTCTGGCCTGCACAGAGGCAGCTCGCTGGGCTTGCAGGAAAGGGGGACAGGAAGCGGGGCTCTCCTGCCCCTCATAACCTGAATGCCCCTATTTGGCCATTCTCAATGCAGGCTCCAGTGGCCAACTGAGCAGGCCAGGTGCCAGCCCCAGAACCATATGCTGGTGGCTGTCTGGCTGTCTGGCTGTCTTCTTCCTCCGTCTCTGGCCAGAGAGGGCAAAACGGGGGTTTGTGGCCGCCCCCATTCCCACCCTCAGGTGCTCACATCACCAATGCCCCTGGGGCCAGTCTCAGTGCTCCTGCAGGCCTGGGGGTCTCTGCTGGGTCTGTATTATATATTGGGGAGGAGGTACAGAGAGAATCTGGGAGAGCATCTCATGGGGAGCAGGTGGTCCCAAAGCCCAGCCACGTTTACCCTACCAACTGCCTCCCAGGCACAGGATTTCAGCTGCCTCTGCCGGACCTTCAGGCTGCTTCCACCCAGCCCCTCCCCCAGCCTGCCTTTCTGGCCAGGCCCCCTTCACACCCTGCGTCCCTGCCTCGTGAGCCTTTACCGATCCCTCTACACTCCAGGCCCTTACCCCTGCAAGGCCCCCCACTATGACCTCCCCTGCTGCTGCATAGAGTCTCTGAACCCCCACTGCGTGCCAGGCCCCATACTGAGAACTTACATTGAATCCTTGGTCACCAGCAGCCCTGGGGAGGGGCAATGCCAACCCCCTTTTACAGATGGAGAAACCAAGGCAAGAGAGGCAAATGATTGCCCAAGGTTACTCCACGAAATGAGGGTGCAGATACTCTAACCCAGTGCTGCCTGGCTGGGAAGCCCTCACCTTAACCCCAAGCTCTCCACCTCCCTTCCTGGTCCTCCTCCCCCTCGGACTAACCGCCCCCTGGATTTCTGCGTCAGGCACGTATTGTCTGCAGCATTTCATCCCAAGCTGCCAGGCTCCCTCTTCTCGGCACATGTGGCTCCCCCACTGATGGGCATCCTCCCAGCAAAGGGCCTGGGTGTTACCCAGACTTCTCTGGGGCTGAAGCACTAATGGGGCACTGGGGAGATGGAGGGGGCGAGGGGATATCTGTGCCAGGAATGGTCACTCTGTCCAAGCAGCCCTGGCATTCAGGGTTCATTGGGGCCTGCAGAGACTTGGTCTAGAAGGAGGGCTTTCAGGGTGCCTGCAGCCAAGATCAGTCACGGAGGACTTTTTGCCCTCCTCTGTAGCTGTCCGCGGGCCAGGAGATGGGCCCGGGCCACTGAGGCATCTGCTTGCTCCATGACCCCCACCTGCCCACCCCAAGGAAGGCCCTGCCCTTCAGATGCCCCATGAGCCAGGCCCCTCTGCTCCTCAGGGCCCAGGAGAAGGGGACAGGAGAGAAACAGGGAATGCATTTAGTGTGGCTGGTGACTAACGCTCCTGGGCTCCTGCCAGTGTGTCTGCCGGGCAGCCCAAGGGGAGCCTGCAGCCTCCTTGCCCCTGCACTGCCCACCCTGTGCCCCACTCACCCCTGTATCCTGAATCCTCTCAGCTTCTCCCCTTCCTCGGGTCTGCATTTCAGGGCTGGGGGATGGGAAGAGGTGGGACCCAGTTAGGCCAGAAGCAGGGCTGCCAGGGTCATGGTGGGGTGCTGGGAGCAAAAGGAGGGAATGAGGTAGATGCTGCCTGTGGTCTGGGGGACAATGTTAACCCCTGCCTGAGTGGCCAGGAGGAAGGAATGAATGACACTATGGAATGGGATACTGGCAGGAGATTTGGGGTGGCGTAGGGCAGAAGGAACAGCATTAGGGAGGAGAGCCTATGCCTCATCCTCTGCCCTCTTAACTCCATCATACACCCTTTTTTCTTCCCAGGTCCTGGATGAGGCTCTGGTTCCTGGGCTTCGGCCCAGACAGAGCAGGGGTTTGGATTTTGGAGTTCAAGGCCAGAGAGCCGGCGGTAGCACCCATCCATCTGTTCTGCCCACATCAAACTCCAGACCCCATCTCCATGGCTCTCCAGGCCTCTGGGAGCTTTTGGGGGGATTTGGTGAGGAGCAGGTAGCTCCTAGCCTATGTCGCAGTGGGGAGGGATTAGCTGTCTTCTCCCTCTTGATGTTCCCCCTAACCCCGTCTGACTCCCCCAAGAACTGCCCCCTCCAGAGCTTGGGTATAAGGAAGTGCCTCTCTCCACGCCCTCCCCTGTGCTCCCACCATCATCCCGGACTGCACTGGTGTCTCAGCTGCATCCCCCCCAGGCCCTGATGAGCCCCAGATCTCAGAGGCTCCTGGACCAACGATACCAGAAAAGAGGCCCAGCTTCTGGGTGATCTCAGCCTCTCACCCAACAGCAGACAAACAGATCCCAGGGGGCCAAGACTCCCACCAGCCCAGAGCCCCCAACTCCACTCCATATGGGTCCTCAGGAGGTCTAGAGGGAAGCCTGAGCTCCTGCCCCCATTCCAGTGAGGAAAGGGCTCCCAGGTCCCAGGGGTCTCACTGTTCCCCAAAATGCTCCAACCAGCCCCTGCCCTCTGCTCCAACCGATTTTCCCTAGCCCACTGCTAAGGTCCCCAGGTCCCCATTCGTGTGCAAAGGCAGAGGGACTGGGGGTGGGGGCAGGTTTGGGTCTCTGCCTCTCTGCCTTTCCTTTCCAGGCTTGGCTACCACGACCAAGCCGCTGAATCTGGCCACTTGTTGTCGCCACCACCTCCCGGGCCGCCTTCGGGCGCTCTGGGCTGGGGGTCTCCGCAGGGCTGTGAGGAAGGGGCTAAGGCCGCAAGAAGGGATGGGGGGCAGCCCCGCAGCCGGCAAGAGCAGGGCAGTCGCCCTCTCCCCTTCTCCCGCTGCCCGAACAGATTGGATTTTAAAAGCGACACGAGCGGAATGTCAATGCGAGCGCAGAGCTGCTGGCGGGCGCCGCGGAGGGGATCAGGACGCGGATGCTCCGGCCGGTCGGCGCAGGGGCGCACCTCGGACCCCCACCCCAAACTGCCGCGTTGCCGCACCGTCACCGCGGACTGCGCGGCCCCGTGACCCCGCTGCGGGACCCAGCAAGTTTCCGCAGCGCTAGGGACCAGGCGGGCAGGGGCAGGGCCAGCCCCCGCCTTGGCGACCCCCACCGCGGCGCCCAGCGGTGCGAGCTGGTCTGGCCTGCCTACCAGCTGCTGCTCGCTGGAGCGCCCACCTGGCAGCAGGCACCTGCGGACAGCCCCGCACCCCCCTGCGCCCCTAGCCCGCGCTTCACCTGGGCGCACAGGTAGGGCCAGCGGGCGGGGGTCTCGGCGGGGCACTCACCCTCTAGTTCATCCTCAGGGATGTCCACGGGGCGCTGCTCCGACAGCAGGTTGGGCACGGTGTAGATGCCCCGGTACATCAACGCCGCCGTCACCGGGTGGAACGGCATCTTGGAGGCTCCGCGCCCGCCCGCCCGCCGCAAACTTTGAGGTCGGTGCTCATGGGCCGGCGGCGGCCCGGGGGGCGGCTGGAGCGGGTGGGGCGCGCGGCTGCGGAGGGCAGCCCGGCGGCGAGGCGGGTGGTACCCGTCCGGGGGCCTAGCGCCCCCGCGCCCCAGGCCGCGGGTCCATGCCGCCCCCTCCCTCGTCGGGCTCCCGGCCGGAGCCCCGCAGGGGAGGCGGGGGCGGCGCCACTCGGGCCTCTCCGCTCTGGCCGCTGCGCGCTGTGTCCGCTGCGCCCGCTCCTTGGTGCCCCGCGCGCTAAGCGCTGCTCGCCGCCCGCTTGTCCGCTCGCCGGCGCGGTCCCCTGGCCCGCCGCTCCGGCTCTCGCCGCCTCCCCGGCTCGTTCGCTCGCTCGCTCTGTGCCGCGCTGGCTGCGCTCCCCGCCTCCCCCGCCCGCCCCCTCCGCGCTCCCCGCCCCCCCCCTCGCCCGCCCCTTCCCGCCGCCGGCCCCTACGGGGCCTCCCCAAGCCCGCCGGGGCTCCTGCTCCCCTTAGCCCCAGGTTCCCCTTTCCCCTGCTGAGGATCTCTCGTCCCCCACCCAAGTCCGCAACCACCAGGACCAAGGTGGGGGTGGGGCCCTTTCTTTCTGCTTCTTAGCCCGCCCCCACAACCCTCGAACTGAGAGCAGGGAACTGAGAACCAGAGACCTGGCAGTGAGGTGAGGTCAGCCCTAGGCGTCTGGGTCTTCGAGGAGAATCACACGGTGTTGGTGCCAGGAGAGGCTCCAAGGTGGGGAAACTGAGGCTGAGAGAGGAGGGCGTTGACCAAGGTCATGAGGCGGGGGCGGCAGGCAGGAGCTGGGCCAGGTCTGGGGTAGGCTCCCCTGTCCTGTAACTGGGACCTGCTAGCTGACCTTGACCCCCAAAGTAGAGCTCCCGTCCTGCTCCTTCCCAAGCCCTCACCCCTCAGTCTGCAGAGAGGAAGCCAGGGTCTGTCTCATGGCCCAGTGGGCATTGAAGGGACAGTTGTCGGGCTGTCTGCAGGGGCTTGTGTGAGGGCCTGTCGGTTCATATGGCTGTGTTAGGTAGGTTAGACCTAATGTGTATGTAGAGCTCACCCAGGACCCAGAGCAGGCGTGCAGATCTGAGTGAGGGGGCAGGTGTTTGTGAGAACAGCATGTGTGTGCATATACGTATCTGTTATCCATGAGTACAAGTGTTTGCAAGTCTACGTGAAGATGGACGCAGGTCAAGAGTGTATAGACACCTGTATGTGCCAAGGTTGTGAGCTGGCAAGGGAGAGGAGGTCAGGAGCTGGTTGGCAGAAGCCCGGGCCGGGGGGGAGGGGAGGGCCAGTGTGCAGACCTTGGGCTGGGAGTGGCATGGGCATGTGTGCACAGATATGTATGCGTATTTATGGGGGAGGGGATGACCCTCTGGCTTTGCTGTGGCCCCAGCTGTGGGCCCTGCCCCTGGAGGCCCCATTGGAACCATCTCCCTGTCCCCTTTGGTCCAATCAGTCAATGGCCCCAGCAGGAAAGCTGATTGCCACAGCTTTGCCCGTCCCTGCCCTTCCCAAACTGATTACATTTTTCTGCTTGTTTCTGCTTTTGTTGCTGATTAATCACAGCCCTGTCTTGGGGCCTGGGGAGAGGGGGCTCAGGGAGAGATGCCAGCCCCGGCTGAGCTGGGCTGGGCCAGCCCTGGGGCCCAGCACGTCTCAGGCATGTCTCTGGAAGCATCCAGAGGAGCCAGGAAGGACCCCAGCTATTTGTCTTCCCAGTGTCTGTGGGCCAGCTGGTGACCATTAGGACCTGGGGCTGGCGTTATGAGAGACCTCAGGGAAGTCCAAACCTGAAGCCCTCCTCGTCTACCTGTCCCCTTGTCTGACATTCCACCCGTGGAGCTGAACGCTTTGAGCTCCCTTAGATCTTCTGATGAAGCAGAGGACTGGGGATGAAAGCATTCAGAACTCAAAGCCAGGCCCACCTGGGGCTCCTGCATCTATCACCTCCTCGCAGTGGGACCCTAATCACCTTCCTTAATTCCTTGGGGCCTCAGTTTCCCTGCTGTGAAGTGAGGGTGGCAATGCTACCTCCCAGGCAGCGGTGAGGATGAAGTGATGTGACATATGAGAGGTGCCTAACAGTGCCTCCCTGTACCGCTTGGGAATTTCCTATTAGCATGAAAATCCCCCCGAGGAATATGAATTAATAATAATTAAGCTGCTGTGTATTGATTGAGAGCGTGAGCTGCAGCAGTTCACTCCTGTGGCGTTCATTGAATGGCCAGGCTGCACCAGCGCAGGCCAGCTGGTTCTAAATCAGGACCCCCGCGCCAAGGGAGGGTGGGCTGGAGCCTGATGAGGGGCTGGTGGGAAACCTGGCTTCTGGGGACTCTCCAAGAGGCTGCCACAAAGCACGGTGGTACGCGCCTGACGGAATGGCAGCTCCTACTGCATCCTCTGCGGCTCCCAGCCTTGATGCCCAGGTGGAGAATTTTCAAAGGACGGGGCCGTAACAGTCCCTGAGATAAAATCAAACAAAAATCAAGTGGGTGAGTCTACCTTGCATGGCCAGACCCTGCATGTCTGACATGGGGCCACCCCCAGAGCTGGGCCTTGGTCTGTGGCCAAGGGGTCAGGCCGCTCCCTGGAGCAGAATCCACTAGGCCAAAGGGACAGGACGCTCTGGGGATGATAGCCCCAATGCTGCAGTGAACCCCGCTGCTTGTACCATCCCTGACACGTCAGTCCCCTGGTGACTCAAGTCAGTCCCTGTCCTCTCCCTTGGTGCAAAGCCAAGGCCCACAGAGCTGGCTGTGGGCCCAGGGGGCTTCCACTTGCCACCAGCTACGCCTGCTCTCCCTTCTCAGGTGGGTGCATGGGCTACACTTGAGCAGTGCATGTAACCTGCTGAGTTTCCCAAATCTCTGAAGGCAGTTTGGCCTTGCCCTCATCCATGGACAAGGGCACTGAAGGGACCAAGTTGAATAATGCAGACGTATGAGGCAGAGCTGGAAGTTCAAGCCCAAGGTGAGAAGTGGGTGGGAACCGGGGCAGGGGCTCTAGGGGCCAAGCTCTGAGCCATGCTGATCGCTCCCTGCCCTTCCAGGCTCAGAGGAATGCTGCCTCCTCTGGGAACTATCGTCAACCTCCTTGGCCTTCCACTGCTGTGCACCTAGGGTCACTGAGCAGCCCTGAGGGCCAGGTCCTGCGAACAAGCCAGGCCAGGAGTCAAAGGATGAGGTGGAGCTGCTCAAATCTGGGGCTCACAAAGTAAGCACCAGAGAGCTGGGCAGCATGGCTGAGGCTGCAGCTCACTGTCTGCTGAAGGGCGATGGAGGCCAGGCTTGAAAAGTCTCTGACATGGTGGGGGGCAGTGCCATGTGCAATAGGCTTCTGCATGGAGAACCCAGAGCTGGCCATTTGACCTTGGATGGCTAAGCTCACCTTTCTGAGCCTCAGCTTACTTACTCAATAGGAACACGTTAGATCTTGCAGCTGAGTGCTCAGTGCATGGAACACGGTGGCTCTTACTACAAGTAAAGAGAACTTCAGGAGGATGAGGAGCCAGGTGGGCATAAGCTCAGAAATGAGAGGACCACCCTCAGCTCTGGAGGACACGGTCTAGATCTGCATTCCCTCAGATCCTGTACCTGGCACAGGGCTGGGCTGAGCTTGGGAAGGGGACAGAGGCTAGATGAGCATCTGCTTGATGAGTGAATGAGAAAATGAATGAATGAATGAATGAATGAACGAATGAACTGATGAACGATGCCCACCTGCCCACCCTCCCTTCGGCTTTGCAGCCCCATCCTCTTCTCTGTACTTCACAGGGGAGCAGATGGCATGATCGCAGGGTGTGAATTATGTCTATCGCTCCCCCATCTGGGGAAGGTGCTGCCACCATCACACTGCACTCCATGGGGTGTCACTGGGAGATTTGTAGGCCCCTCCCAAAAAAGGTCTCCACAGACCTCACCCACTAGTACTTCGTTCAGGGTACTGGAGACCCCGGGGGAGGTAACCCACCTGTGACTCTGGGAGAATCCACCAAGTGGTAGCGAAGCAGAGGGAAAGAAGTAGGGACCACCCTGTCCAGAGGCTGGACCCCTCCCTCCCAGAGACTGGAGCCCTCTCCTGTCAAAACCAATATGCTTCCCTCCACCCTTGGCGGAGGAGACCGCTCCTCAGAGGCCAGCATTCTCTCCCAACTCGTGTTCAGCACCAGGGAGAGCTCCTGGCAGAACCCAGGGTCCTGCAGAGTAGGGTGAAGTGATTGAGGGACCCAGAGAGCCTGACAAGGCAATTCATGAACCCATTGTCCAGAGGAGGAAATCAAAGTGAAGGGAGGGCAAGCACCAAGCTCAAGGTCATGCCAGGACTGTTGACCACAGCCCCACCCAAGCTGGGGGTGCTGCTGGGGAAGCAGGAGGTGCATGGGATGGGGGAGGGGGACCCCGAGAGGGCAGAGGCTCTGGCCTCTACTCCTTGGCTAGGGAACAATATTGTTCCAAGAACCCACTGGGGACAGTGTCTGGAGGTGAATAAAATATTCATCGTCTGGGCAAACTCACATAGTCACTTGATGAATAATGGAATTTATAGACTGGCAGAGGCAGACCCAGCTGGGCTGGTGTGTGGGCCGGAACCCAGAGGCCACTGTCTGCTCTGATCACACCCTGCCCTGGGGACCCTTCTGAGCCCTCAGATACCCAGCTCCCACAGTGACAGGAGTACACAGGACAGAGCAGGATGACAGAGTCCATGAGAGGGAAATAGGATGAAGGGGACAGGTCCTTGGATTTGTGGCTCCTGGAGAAGCAACTTGGTGATGGAGACAGAGCACTGGACTTGTAGTCCAGTATGGCTGGGATGAACCCTGACTTGTTACCAGCTCTGTGCCCTGAGTATGGCACCTGTCTTGCCTCAGTTTCCTCCCCTGTAAAATGGGGTTGAGGCCGCCACCACACAGCCAGGGTTGCCACAAGGATCTGATGAGATGACGAAGGTGACAGTGCCAGGTGCGACTGTCCCTGGCTCACACGCACAGTGCTGACACATGTTGCTGAGGCTGGACCTTCACAGTCTCTGTCTCTGGCCCCCAGACTCCCCGGAGCCCAGAAATGGTCTAGAAGGCACAGAGAGGGAGGCATGGCCACAGGAACAGAGAAGCTTCTAATCTTTAGGGTAGGGTTTGTCAACAAGTGCAAAAATCTGGCCTAGGAGAGACAGACACAGGCGCTCACCCAGGCCCTCCCACCCCAGACAGTCTGCTCCCACTGTGCTGGGCTGGAGCCTAGGCAGGGGCATTTATCAAAAGCATCCCAGGAGCTTCCAAGATGCAGCCAGTGTTAGAACCACTGCTCCAGAGGAAGAAAGCCTGGTGGGGGAAACTGAGTCTGGCCAGGACAAGATGAATTTTGGTATGTCCCACCCAGAAAATGACAGAGATCCCTGTGCCTGGTTCCCTGTGGGCCTCAGTCTGCCCTTCTGGGAAGTGGGAGCCTACCCCGGGACATGGCCAGGCTGCTGGCTGGGAGGGAGATCATGAGTACTGAGGGCCCAGCCCCTGCTCCAGTCTCACTTCCTGAGTGACAGCTGTGACAGCTGGCAGGAGAAAAGGTGCAAGGCAGCTCCTAATTGCTCTGGGCTCCCAGATCTCTACCTCAGTCTGTTGCCTTTGATTAGACACTCCACCAACCTGCCTGGGGTGGCTGCTCCCCCAGAAAAGGCCCCATCTCCAGGCAGCCTATGGTGGTAGTGGTGAGGGGGGAGTTGCCTCTCCCTGCAGGTTCTCTCCACCTTGGGAGCAGGCTGAGGCTGGGACCCTGAAGACCCGCAGGGGCCTGCCCTCCCCACCCCCATCTCTCTGTGTGACACACAGGGCTGTGTGTAAGCTTCCCCTTGAACAAGGAGCTGCACAGGTGCTGAAATGTACAGACCCTGCCGGTGGGCTTTGCGCCATGCCCCCGCCAGGGGGCACGAGCGTGTCCCCTGGGGTCAGATCCAAGTGAGAAACCATACGACCTCAAGCAAGTCATTGGACTCAGAATCGTGGTGCCTCACCTGGGAATAAGGGCACCTGTTTCTCAGGGTGGCACGGAAAGAGAAAGGCATAGAAGGTGCTGATCCCCGAGTCCAGGGCAGAGCACAAACGTTCACTGTCACTGTTCTGGCAGTGCCTCCGAGGGATTCTCAAGGGGCTACAGACCTCGAAGCCCTTTGCACACCCCTAGGGCTGAATTTTCAGGTTGGTGCCTGCTTCTGTCTCCAGTTGCCCTGACCCCTCCTGCCCACACTCAGATTCTCTCAGGAGAACCAAATGACTTACCTGGCTTCTGTTATCTAGCCCAACACTTACCCTTTCCCATATGTGAGCTGATGCTTTCACCTGCTGCCACATGGCCTGCGTGCAACCTGTGTTTGCACACCTCCAGAGACGGGAGCTCACTACCCCCAGAGGCAGAGCCAGCATTTGCCTATTTTTTGGGTTCTGACTTTATGCTCCAATATCTCCCCTGCTCTGAGACAAGGCACTGAGGGCCCCCAAAAGGGGCCCCTGCATGTCTCCTGGGATCTAGACAATACTGACCATTCATGAGCAGCTCGTCAGAGTGGCACCCCCTCTTCCACATTGTGTAAATATGGCACCTCAAGCCTGTGGGCAGAGAATGCTGTGGTGGTAGAGAGAGGGGGTTGGGGAAGTGGAGGCCAGGCTTTTGGATGAGTGCCTATGGCCCCTTGTCTCAGGGCTCATCTGCGCAGATTAGCCTGGCACTGAGAGCCTGGGACGTGGAATGGGTGCGTCTTGACGGAGGCCCAGACTGGAGGTGCTGCCCAGGAAAGGACTGGTCCTGCAGGAGCCCCTCCTTCCCCAGCTGCCATCAGTTCTGTAGGGACCTGGGCTATGATCCTTTGACGTCCCCATGTTGGGGCACGGGGCTGGGGCAGAGCATTAGGATGCCAGGAGGGTTAGGTGGAGGGTCTTCCTTCGGAGGCTGTGTCCTCCAGGGCTGAGCTAGGCCTGCAGCCCTTGCCTCGGCCAGCCCCCCACCCAAGGGCCTGCTAATGGGCCCCTTTGGCCCACAGTGCCCCAGTTGTGTCGAGCCTAAGTGATGATAAAATCGACAGCAGTTTAATTGGTAATTTTAATCCTGGACAGAGCAGTAATGGCGTTACTAATTGGATCGTTAGAGATTTGTGCTTTATGGCTGTGTAATTAGAGGAGCTGTGGGGGGCCGGGGTGAACTGGGGGGCCATGTGGGGCCAGGGGCCGGGAGCAGGAGGCAGGGCCCCTTCCATGCTGGGGCTGGGTCACCACTGGGACCTTCTGCACTTCTGCCGATCCTGCCAAGCAGAGCCCTGGGGGCGACCGAATGAGGAGGTCCCCATCAGGGATCTACACGTGCCCATCCCAGGCCTGGGGTCCCATCATGCCAGGAGGAGGCCTTGAGAGCACTCTATGAAGGGACCCCAACACCCAGTTTTCTATAGAATAGGGTGGAGGGGCTCCCACAAGCCCAGCGCCTCCCTGTGTCCTCGTAGCACGTCCCCTGTGCTCACATGGACGCACACGGCCCTTTATACCCTCACCTGTGAGCTCACTGTGTGCAGGGAGGCCCGACCTGTACAAGCAGAAACAAAACCCTGTGCCCGGGAACTCCTGGCCCCCAGGACTCTGGATAACCACAGAGTGTCCTCATTTTAGAACAGGAAGGAGTCTTAGGTCCCCTCAACCTGCTCACTTCTCAGAGGGGTAAACTGAAGCCCAAGGAGGGGAGGGCAC
The DNA here is from genome assembly GCF_057876585.1 of Rhinolophus sinicus. Lineage (NCBI taxonomy): Eukaryota > Metazoa > Chordata > Mammalia > Chiroptera > Rhinolophidae > Rhinolophus > Rhinolophus sinicus. Next base: position 22,101,538 of record NC_142509.1, read on the forward strand.
ATTTTTGTGTGTGCTCCAGGCTGGTCTCGTGTGTGTGAGCCCCACCAGCCCTGAACACCAGCATTTGTTGGCTTCTCTTCACACACACAGCTGCCATTCTGTACCCATGAGAAGGGCGCATGGGCTGTCCAACTGGAGGACGGCCAGGGCTGAGGTGGGCCCAGCCCCCACCCCAGGTATGCAGGGCAGATGTGGGTGCCTTGGGGAGGGGAAGCAGATCGAGCGTCTTTTGGATTGAATTCACAAAAGGCAGGAAGTAAGCTTGGCACTCGATAAATATTTGCTGGATTAATTAATGAAGGACAGAAAGGAAGAAAAAGAATGGGGGCGAGGGGGGACAGACAGACCATGGACATTGGGCCTCTGTCACATGGCCCTCCCATTGGTCCCCCTAACCTACCTCTGGTTGCTCTCCTAAACTCAAGCATGGCCCCCTCACAGCCTTCTAATGGCATCTACCTTATTCTAAGGGAGAACCAAAGTCAAGGGGCCCAAAATACCGCCCTTCCCACCTCTCTACTCTCACCTTCTCCCCTTGCCCACCTGCTCCGACTGCCTCACTTGGCCCCCGCCTACTCTTGGCAGAGAGCCAGACACACTCCTGCCTCAGGGCCTTTGCACTTTCTGTGTGTCTGCCAGAAAAGCTCTCCCCCTAAACATCTTAGGTCTTTACTCAAAAGTGACCTTCCCAATGGGTCTTTCCTGGCTACCCTAGCTTAAAAAATAAAAAAATAAAAAAACCCACAAAAAGACAAACGCTGCCTGTTCTCTTACTGCCATGCTTTATTGTCCTGGCTTGCATTTAACCACAACCTAACGCATTGTGGCATCTTCTTTCTTGCCTGGTGCTGGATTTTATTTATTGCTGCACCCCTATGTTGTGACATACAGTAGATGTTCATATATAGTTGTTGAATGAATGAATGAATGAATGAATGAATGAATGAACGAACGAACAAACGAACTGGAGGCTCCCTACAGAGGTTCCCATGGCAGGTGAGAGCAAGTTGTAGGATTGAGGGTTCAGGGGGATAATGTGGGGCTGGGACTCTGAGCTCTGAGCCTGGGCTCTGAGCCCTTCCCTCTGGCCAGCCAGGCGCCTGCCCCCCAGGACTAGCTCAGTCAGGAGACAGTGCCCCAGTGACTTTACATCAGCAAACAACAGACAGGTAGGGACGAGGAGATAAAAACCTTTGTCCTCCTGCCAAACGCTCAACTTGGGTGCCCTCCACCTGTGGGGCCATCGCCTGACCTACACTCCCTGTTAGCCAGGTCACCCTATAGCCTGAACTGCCTCTGTCCTGCCCCTCCCACAAGAAGTGGCTACTGGGGACGCGGGGCTTTGGACTTCAAGGAGACCCCTGCACTGCTGGTCCCAGCTCCCAGTTCATGGGCAAGAGACAGTGCTTGGAATCCCACCATCAGCTCTGAGGTGGGTCGCACGCAGGGTCCAGAGTTCTCAGCAATGCCCTGTCCACCCACCTGGCCGCCTGCCTCAGTCTTGTCAGGTGATGTATGGCCCACTGGCCCTGCCAGGAAGCAGCAGATGGATGGGCAGCACGGAGGGGTGGGCTCAGAGCCAGAAGCCAGGAACAGGGAGGGGGAGGTGCCTGGCTCTGGAGAAAGCCATTCCCGGAAGGCCGCCCTCCCTGACCGAAGGCAGGACAGGGAGTACTGGAGTTGTCTCAGGCATGGCTCCCACACGGCGGCCCGTAGTGTGCGGAAGTACAAGGAGCTGGAGGGCTCTGGCTCCTCATGGCATCTCCCCAGGCTTTAGTTTCCTCATCTGGAAAATGGCAATGAAGCACCCACTGGGGGGAGGCAGAAAGGATCAACTGCAAGAATGCCCACCAAGCACAGCCCCAGACTCTGGGGTGCTCCAACCACCAACCCTGTGAGGCCTGATACTGGGCTAGGGAAGGGCTTCCCCTAAAACCCTGCTTCCTCTTCCCTGCATCTCCCCACCCGACCCCCTCCTTCATCTTCCCTCTCCTGGCCTTTGGGAGAATCGCACAGCCAGAGATGGACAAAATCTTGGCAAATTCCTAGTTTGACCTCCCTCCCATTTTCCAGATGGGAACGCTGAGGTCTTGGTAGAGGAAGGAACTGCCTAAAGTCGGGGGCAGGGTTTGGGAGACCCCTTGTGGTGACTCCTGAAGGAAGCCCTCTCCCCATCATGGATCCAGGAGGGTGGGAAATGAGGGGCTGGTGCAGCTGCCCAGAAGGTGGGGAAGGACAGGCAGGACAGCGTGGGGTACACGGAAGGGGCCAGGTGGGGGAGGGGGGGTGATGCAGTTCCTGCGACCGAGTCAGGATGCGCCAGACGCCTCCGTGAGCTCTGTCTGCATCCAAGGAGACCAGGACACTGGGCGGATGGGACGGCGTGTCCTTGCTGGCTGGGCCTGGAGGTTGGGGAGTGGGGGGAAGTCATTATGGAAACCAGGGCTGCCTGCAGGGCTGGGAGGCATCTCCCAGCATCTGTTCACCTGCCCCGCTTCCCAGAAAAGCCCAGACCCCATGTGGGGCTCCCAATGGCTGTGGGCACATGACAGATATATGCAGACAGGTCTGATGGACCCATGAGGGTATGCGGGTGTGCCAGGATGCACATGGGCATGTCAGTGCCGGCGTGCACCTGTGTCCAGGTGTGCATGCACACATATGTGCTGGGGTGCATATGCACACGCAGGGGTCTGAACACCTGAGACCCAAGAACCCAGGGCCCAGGTAGAGCTGGTGCCCAGTCGGGGCAGATGCATTGTGGACACATACATATATATGGGGGCGTGTGGGGAGAGACATGTGCTCACTAAGCACCCACCAAACCCTGCACAAACTTGGCCTCAGCTTCAGTTTAAAAAACCAGGGTCAGCCCCGCATTGTCAGAGGGGGAAACCGAGGGTGGAAGCCTGCCTAGGCTGCCAGGGTTCATACCTGGAAATTCAGGAGAAAGACCCCTGCCTTCACAGGGTGGGGCTCAGAACAAGAAAATGACCCACCAAGGGGGGAGACATGTCTGACCCTGTTGAAAGGCTGTGCAGTGGATCACGGGCTGGGAACTATTCTGGAGGGTAAGTCTTGCTTTGGACTTGTTCTGAGTAGAAGCAGGGCATAGCCCCGGCATCCCAGGGTTGAATGGGCCTTTGGGGTCACTTGGGGCAGCCCCCACTTCATATGGCCCTGCTGCTAACTCAGGGCCGATGTCTAGGACCCTTGCAGAGAAGGGAAAGTCTCCACCCTCCCTGAGCCTCTGTTTCCTCAGCTATAGAATAGAGCCCCAACCACACCCCGACTCCTCTCAGGTCCCTGCTGAAGGGCTGGGGACCCAAGGTCACCTCAGGGACAAGGCTGTGGTCCCTGCCGTGCTCTCTTGTGAGTCTGGGAGGGAACGTGAGCCCGGGGGTGGGGGAAAGAGGGGACTGAAGGGATCTGAGGCAGGGAGACAGGCCTTCTAGTTCAGTTAGTGAAGGTATTTGTCATTTTAATGATGTGATATTTCTTGCCTGGCTCCTATCCGTGGCAGCACGAAGGGACAGCTGCCTCCCTGAATGAGACAGTGCCGGTTCAGACTCCCATGCCCAGCCAGGCTGAGGCTGGGGACATAGCCTGGATGCCGGGGTCCCAGGGACCCTTGGCTCTCACACAACCTTACCTCCAGCTCAGCTCTGCCTCGCCCTCCCTGCGTGACCTTGGGCAAGTCCTTACGCATTGCCAGGGCACAGTTTCCTCATCTATAATGTGGGCCTAACATACCCCCCGGCTTGCGGTACTGATCATGGTCGGTTCCAGTCTTTCTCATCCCTCCCTTTCACTGCCTCTTCCAGTCTCACCCCAACAGGGCCCTCTCTTCTGCTCCTCAATTTCTGCAGACCCTCAGCAGGCCACCCTCTTCCGGCAGCTGCAGGGTCTTTTGGAAGTGCCAAGCTGGCTCCTCCATCCACTCACCCAAACTGGCCTCGCCACACTCCTTAGCCTCCCATCCTGCCCCCTGCCCCCATCCTGTCTCCGTGCCTTAGTCATCCTGACTTGTCCCAGCTTGCAGCTTCGTGAGCATTCCTTGCCCTTTCTCACTTCTAAACCTTTGTATAAGCTGCTCCTCCAAACTTACTTAGACCCCATCACTCGGGTCCCTCGGATCTGGTCAGAGGCCTCCTCTGGCTCTCAGAGCCACCCTCTATTCTCCCTGTGACCACATTTGTCACACTGGGGGAGGTGGTGGTGGTGGTGGTGACAGCTGGTTTCCTAGTCTGTCTTACTTGATCTGTGTTCCAGTACGTAGTAGGCCCTTGATGTGTTTGTTGAATGACTGAATGAGGGACTGCAGAGCCGACCCTAGAGCGGAGCAGCGAGGATGCGGGTGGCGGTTGCAGCGAGGGTGGCCCAGCAGGCTGCCCATCCATCAGCCTGGCACTGCGCCTGACCAGATGGAGCTGAGCCCCTAGGGAGGGGAGAAGAGGAAAAGATCCATCACCCAACAGTGGGCCCGCATGTGTGTGGGCGTGTCGCACCTGCCCCCCATGGGATTCTCATCCATCATGCTGTCCGTGGGACACTGAGATGGGGTGAGCAGGCGACAGCCCCTATGCCAGGCTCTGTGAGGCTGGAACCTTCAGGAAGTCTGCAGCTCTCTAATGCGCATGAGGAAATTGAGGAGGGTGGCAGAAGTTAAAAGGGGGGGTGCGGGGGCCAGACCAACCAGCATTTGAGTAACTGTTCTGGGACTCACTTGTGTGACCCAGGGTGAGCCTCTCGCCTCTGGGAGACAATGTCTTCATCTGTAAAACGGGGACACAGCAGCGTTCCCTCACCCAGAAGAGAAGATTCACAGATTTGAGGCTCATGCCTGCCTCGCACCCTCGCGCGGCTCCTCAGGCTGGCGTAGGAGGAGGAGACAGAGGTGGCTTCAAGTGGCAGGACCAGCAGATTCAGGCAGGACTGGCTAATTGTCTGGGTCGTCATGGGGGAAGGAGACATTGATGGACGCTCCTCCCTGCCAGAGGAGCTGAGGAAGATGGTGGCTGAGTGATGACCCGGCACTGCTGTGATTACAGCTCAGCTGTCCCAACCATCTGGCCAGGGGGACATCATGCCCCAGACTCTGTCCCAGCCCCCACGCTGTTTGCTGGGAAGTCACCGCCTCCCTTCTCCTCCTCCTCCGCATTTTAATTATAAAAACAAAGGCATTCTGAGCCATCATTTCACCTGAATTGCACCACGGCCTAGCAAGTGAGGTAGGATTCTCAGGCACAGATGGGGAAACTGAGACCCATTAATTCGCTCAGCAAATCGGTACTGAGCACCTACTCTGTGCCAAGCTCTGTGCTGGGCACGGAAGAATTTGACAAGAAGGTTTTGGCCACCTGCTTGCCCAGGTACTCTGGGAGTTTCAGGGGGACCAGGACTGAGTGTTACAGCCAACATGCTAGATAAAGGAGAATGTGACAGGAGATCACCCCCTTGGGTGGTCCGTGCTCCCTGGCAGTTAGGGACACTCGGTGCCAGGCACAGTGCCGAGTACTTTAAGTGCATTGTCTCATCTACTCATCCAAAGCAGACATCAGTGACCCCCATTTTCGGTTTCAAAAACGAGAGCCAAAAGGGTGATGTGACTTGTTTGGGGATCCCCAGCTGGGAAGAGGCAGAGCCCACACCTGTACCCAGGACATGTTCTCTTGCCATCCTGCCAGGGCCACACTGCCCCACCAGGCACACATTGCCCTGCCAGGAACAGGCTCCATGAGGAGCTGCCAAGGAGTGGGGGCGTGTGAATGAAGGAGCAGTTGCACCCCAACAGCACCAAGCCCAGCCCAATGTCCCTAATTCCTCCCCTGCTGGGGATGGAGGAGGCCAGGCCTGGAACCTCCCTTCCCAGAGTCTGGCCCCGCCCCCACCAGCCCCTCCCACCCAGGGGCTTGTTCCCACTGCTGAGCCCCCACAGAGGGCCCATGGCCACACCCAGGTAATGTGAGGGGAGGGCTTCTGTCCAGACTGCTTTGAGCTGCTCCTCTCTGAAGCCGAGGAGCAGAATGAGCCCAGGCAGAGGGGTAGGAGGGGGTTTAAACCCCAACTCTGAGAAGTCACTTGGCCTTTCTGAGCCTCAGTCTCCATCTGCCTCACGTGGAAGCAATGGTGACTGCACAGGGTTCTCACGGGGCCTCATGATGCCATTGAATAACGACCTAAGTGGGAGCCGTGGCCGTGAACTGGGGTTGGTGTGTCCAGTGGTGAATGTGGCCCTCCTGGGACTGCTGGGGATTAATGAGACAGACCAAGCTCGCAAGGCCAACACGGATCACTATGGGTCGTGTTTTCACCCTCCTTGGTACCTGGCCAGAGCAGGTGCTCAGCGGATGTCGTGGCCCTGACCCCAGGCAGACAGGGTCGGTGCTGGGGTGAAGGGTCGGGACCTGCCCTCCTGAGCCAGGCAGTGCGGCTGGATGGGCCAGGAGGAGCTGGAGAGCTCAGGGTGGCAGCTGTGGTGGGCTTGTGCTGACCTACTCAGTGGAGCAGAGCCGGCTCTAATGAAGTGGGCTATCCTCAGGCTGGCACTGATTTCACGTCTGGGTGGCCACCTCCCAGTCAGTAAATGTCACTGGAGAGAGCAGCTGTGGCACCTCGAATGGACCCAGTTTTGGGTGAGGCGGGCAGCCTGCCAGAGGGACAGAATGCCTGTGGAATGCTGATGCCGGCCTCCGACTCCAGACCCCCCAGACTCCCCACCAAGTCCAGAGGGGCTGTGCCCAGCCAGCTGCAACTGTCTCCCACTTGGGAGCATTTGCAACCATTTGTGCCCAGCCCTTCCCTTGCTGTCAATCCACAAGCGTCCAAACCCCAAACCCAGTTCTGGGAGGGTTCCCCTGCAATGGCCACATCCTGCCTCTCTCTTCGTGGCGTGGGGCGAGGGGGGTAGGGGTGCACTTCAGGGTGGTCTAGAGAGGGGCCCAGAGGCCCAGGGTGCAAGAGTGGGAGGTAGAGCTGTGGGAGAACCCCGTCTGGTCTATGATGGCCCCTCCTTCCCTGAGCTGTCTCCTCTGATAACCGAGTCAGGATAAGTTAAGAGTAAATAGCTATAACCGCACAGCGGCAGGCCTCGTTTAATAAACTCTCGCTGCAGTGGGCACTGTCTCAGAACCTGGAATCTGTGATCCCATTCAACCCCCATGATGACCCTGTGGTCAGTGGGAACTGAATCCATCATGCAGGAGAGTAATGTGAGGGTTGAGTGCAGGCTCTTTCCCCTGAGCAGCACTCATTCCAGCTGTGCTGTGCCCCTCACAATCCTCATGGGACCCTCTCTCTGCCCAGCTCCCCACCCCTGAGGAGATGGGGCCTGACCCCACCTGTCTGCCCTGCATTTTCCTCCCCTTCCCTGTCCCATGGGATCATTAGGAGGGGGGAGGGGGGTGGCAGGTGGGGGGGGTATCACTCTTCCACTGCTCATCTTGGACTCTCGGCTCCCTCAGCTTCCAAGCCATGGCAGTTGGAGGGAGGGAGAGGGATTTGTGTCCATTCAGGTCTGGACTCGGGCGAGCTAAGCCTCTTTAAGTGCATTGAGACACTAGAAGGCAAGTGGGGCAGAGGGCAGGCGTGACTGCTCCCCCCCATTACCCCCACTTTCTCTCCTAGGACCTCAGTCTTCAGATCCAAGACCTGAAAACCAAGACCTGCCCAACCCACACTCGTGCTAAACAATATTTCCTGGGTGCGCTCACCCTAAGTGGCATTGATTCGCTACTGCCCCACAGGAGGTAAGGTGGCTGATGCCAGTCCAGCTGCCAGAGGCTTGGGAGCAGTGCCCTTGGGGCAGGCACACAGCAGCCACTGAGTCAGGCCCGCCTGTAACGCTGTGACTTCCACATGGTGACTTTGGGGGCCCTCCAGTCCCATGGGAGCCATCTCTGAGTTTCTGCATCTCCCAGCCCCCTTCCCTCCTCAAAGTGGGCTGTCTCCCCGACCCCCACCCCACAGCTGCCTTCCTGGGCCTCTCCACTCCACACTCAGCATGAATTGGTCACAGCAGAACTTGGCAAACGGGGCCCTGGGTTTGAGCTGAGGTGAGGGCTGTCCCTGAAACCTGGTGGCTTCCCGGAGTTGGGGGAAACTCACAAGCCAGCCTTGTGAGGGGAAGACACTTGATCCACCTGAGAGCTGGCCCTGCTTTCCCTTCTCAGAGTTTCCGGGACCTTCCTATGTGGGGCGGGGAGCCCTGGAATCCCCAGCCACTCTCCCCCTTCGATGGGAAAGAGGAGGGAGGAGAGAGCAGCTGTATTAATAAAAGAATAGGATCCTGCAACCAACTCCTCTCCTAGGCATGTGCAGCTCAGAATAGCAATGTGCTTTCTCAAGGCAAACAGAACTCCCCAGGTGTTAATGCAAATTCACTCCAGATAAGATGAAAGAAGGCTCTTTCTCTCTTTGCTGGCTAATGTGAAGGACTTAATAGATTCAGCCTCAGAACTATTGTTGGGAGGGGAAGGCTGGGGGACGATGGGGAGTGGGCAACGAAGGGAAGTCTCCTGTGGGTTTTAGGGCAGGACAACTGTCACAGCAAGCCTGACCGATGGTGCAGCACATGCCATCCCATCCTCTACCTGGGCTGACAGGAGCCGGGCCTGATACTCGGAAGGAGGCAGCAGGAAGCCTAGAGTGGTGATGCCAACCCCCTGCCCTGTTGCCCACTGCCCTTCACATCAACTTGGGGGCTGGCACCACAATTTCCACTCTGGCCATTTGTGCCAGAGGCATGTGGGACTAGAAGGGACAGGGTGAAGCTAGCTGTCTGTGTTGGCACCTGTTGTGTCTGGCCACCCCTGTGGGATACTGGGTGAGTCACTCCCCTTTCAGTTCCCAGGAGGGTGAAACTGGTTTTACAGGCCCTGGGAGACCAGCCTGAGGAATTTCTTTAGAAACATGACATTCAAAGACTGTTGGAACCGGAAGGTCCCCTCAGAGGTCCTCTGGTCCAAACCTCATCCTTTACAGCTGAGGACATGGAAGCCCAGAGTGGAGGGGCTTCCTCAAGGCCACACAGTTTCAGCGAGTTGCGGGCAGAGAGCTGGAGGGACCGGAACCCATGCCTGCTCTTCTGAAGCGCAGGCTGGAAACGTCTCTCTGAGGGACAGAGTCCAGGTGGCTCTGCTAGCCACAGAAGCCCTTCCTCCCACGGGGGCGGGAGCCTTTCTCTAGCCTGGGACCCCTGCCCATCCCAGAATTATCCTCCACTGAAAATTACCCAGGGCGCAAGCTGGGCCATTGCTGGGTAGGGTGGGGGGACCCCATGCATGGGCTGCGGCAGGTGTGTGCTGGGGGCCCTAGGAAGATGTCTCAGGGCTCAGCTGTACACAAAGGCAGACATCAGGCAGATCCAGGGGAAGGGTGTGTGGCAGTGAGGCTGTCCCCACTGGTCCACTTCACTAGTCTGAATTTAACTCCTCTCTCCCAGGGCAAATGGCACAGCAGGTGCCTGAAAGGAGCTGCCTCCGCAGCCTTCTTCACTTTTGTTTACTGACTTAATTCCTTCAGATCAAAGGCTGCCCCTTCCTCCCCTAGCAGGCAGGCAGGGGAATTACATTATTTATATTGGAAATGGGCAAGACTCCACGGGGACTTCTTCCTTATGCCTGATAAAAGAAAATTAGGTCACTGCTGTGCCGCCCTGGTATCTGCGGTTGGGAACTTACAACCCAGATACCCACGGGCTGGGGAAGAGCTCCAGGTGCAGAGCTGAGCACTGTCCCCCCCAACCCTCTCCCACCCCGAGCCTCCAGTAAATTATTGACCGGAGCTGCGAGTATTAATGTGACAAACCTGAATATCCTTTCCAGGCAGTCCCAGCCAGGGTTATCTATCATCTCCCGGGCTTTGCCACTGGCACTGGGCAAACACAGCAAGGACAAACAGGCCAGATGCAGGTTCATTAAGCGCCTGTGCAGGTGGAGGGATGGGGCCCACATGGGGGCTGAGGGTGGGCTTGGTCCCTCTGACCAGGGCTTCCTTTGGGTCACCACTGCTTTTCTCTCTGTCTCCTCCTGCGACCCCCACCCACACCCTGAGGAAGCATCCGGAAAAAGAGCCACCCTCCCTGAATGGCAGGGTGCTTAGAGCTTTCCCGGTATTATTAATCTCCACAAAACCCTCTGAAACTTCCCTTGTAGAGGAAGAAGTTGCTGTGCCCAAAGCTTAAGTAACCTGCCTAGGATCACATGGACGGCAAGTGGCTGGGCAGGGGTTTGAACCCACAGCTTTCTGAGTTCCAAGTCGGAAGGGCCCCGAGCCCCTCCTCCCTCCCCATGGCTGGGTGTAAAGAAAAGATTTCATGTTTCTTCACGCACGCTGCTTCTATTACTTGTAAATAATGGTAATACTTGTTACCCATCCTAACCCTTTTTCTCAGAAATTTGTGTACTTTTTGCATGTTTTTCATGTCGTCCTGACAATGTCCCAGAGGTCCCCAGAGGCATCATTGTCAACCCTCTTTACAGAGGAGGAATCAGGTTGGGGGAAGCCAAGCGTCTGGCCCTGTAGGGAAGGGCTGGCACAGAGCTAGCGTGTGGCTTAGCAGACTGGCCAGGCAGGCTCTTGCTGCTCAGACTGCAGAGCTCTTCAGGAGATGTCTTCATTTCCTTGGCTCAGAGGCAACATGCCAGGAGCTACCATCCCAGTGAGAGATGGGCTTAACGTGGAAACCGGGAGAGGACACCGTGAGGGTTCCTTTGGGTCAGCTCGGGTCCGCGTGGTGCTGATGGATGGGCCCGAGCTACCTCCCTATAAACGACTTCTGGACTCCCTATCCGGGCTGGGCCTGCGGCCGCAGCATCCTGCCATAATGCAGCAATGACAGGCTGCCAGGGAGCCCCAGGAGGAAAGAGGAGCCCGTGGCCTCGCTCAGCTGCCTGGGCTGTCTGAGAGGGAGACAGAGAGTGTGTGGATGGCTCGACTTTCTCTTCCCCAGACGTGCAAGAAATTGGATTAGACACGGTTGCAGCAATTTTCTCACCAATACCTTTCCCCCCCAGAGTCCTGCTGCCAAGTCGTCATTATACGTGGGCGGCTCCCTACCCGCTCCTCCAAAGCGAAGGCTTCTGGGGTGGGCAGCCCTGGGAACAGCTGCCAGGAACTCAGCTCTCAGGCGAGGACCAAAGGCAAAGGACCAAGTGCTGGCAGGAAGGTTGGAAGGAGCCAGAGGGAGCCCATGGGACCAGGCTGCAAACGCCAGAATTAAGCACCGAGGGCCGGCCAGCAGCTTTGGGTTACAGCATGGTCAAAACAAACTAAAAACAAAAGCAGGGAAGAAATCCACTGGTCTCCCCCATACCAAAATACCAGTATTATTCATTCTAACCCCACTTAATGGAGACCTTGGGCTCGCTGTGAGCATATTACTGTCTTTTGGGGGTCAGAGGTTGGCTTTAAAAATATAACAGGTTAAAATATTGTCTGGACAGCTTCAAATGATGGGTATTTATCAGGTACTTTCTCTGACTCACCCTATGTAGGAAACCAAACTATTTCCAATCACTGAAAATAACAATCTACATTTAAGAAATGAAGAAATTTCATATTATTATCTGATAAAGTGGTCTAATTAGTTACTAATTCTATAGATTTAAAACTAACAAAGCATTATTTACCAATTTTACAATTTTCTAATTTTACAACTTCAAACGTATCTTTGGAATATATACAAAAAACTAGTTATATTTAACTCAGGTTCTTGGAAAGTTTAATGTATTTGGTAGGTCATTTTCCTTATTGGCTTGTATAATAGAGATCGGAAATGCATTCTGAAACGTGCAGGCAGCACTGTCTTCCCTCAGAAGCCCTGATAACACATGTGCCACCTGAATCTCTGATTTTAAGATGTGTGATTTGGGAAAGGGTTATCCTACAGTAGGTTTGGTCTTAACGAAGGACTTTTACTGATTGAAAAAATAGAAACAAAACAAAAAAACGGTAAGCTCTACAGGGGTAGTTCCCAACTTCAAGTGTTAATGTCATGTGGTCCAGTGACAACAGCAGGGCGTCATTTGTCCTGCACACAGTGCCTGGGCCCCCAGTGGCTCTGCATGCCCGCCCGCCCCCCTCTTCCAGAGCCCAGAGGGAGAAACCAGGAAGCAAAAGCACCTGGGGGGATCACCCAGCCAGCACCCTAGTTTTCAGGTCTGGAATTGAAGACAGATAGGGGTGTGTGGAAGGGAAACACAGATACTGGGACCTGATCCAGGACCACTTCCACGACCCCAGTACCCCACAGAAAGAGGGAAGGGAGTTCCCTGGTGAAGGTATAGTAAGGGGTGCTGTCATCAGCCCGGAAAAGGGGATCCCTTTACTACCAAAGACACGGGGCTGAAGGTGAAATGCAGGCAGGGAGGGCAGAGGCCCCGTTTCCTCAAAACCCACAAGAGGTGGCCTTGCCACCAAGCCCGTCTTCCCACCTCAATGGTCTGAGCAACAAGCTAACTGAGGAAGCCCAAGATAAACTGTTTACGGCTTAGAATTTTTATTAAAACAATCATTTAAATTACAGTAATCCCCAGAACAGAAAAGAGCCTTCCAGGGTCTGGTCCTGATGGGAGGTGAGACTCAGGCCCCACAGGAAAAAGGGCTGTTTGACATCTTTGATAGCGTTTGGAGCTTCCCTGGAAGCCTCCCCGCCAAGGCCGCCTCCCTCCAGGGGCTGAGGCTCCAGCCCTGTCAGTGAACGACACTTAGTTACCTTCGCTAGGTGTCAGCTGCTGGACTTGCCGTTGGGACTTGAAAGAAAGGGTGAGAGAGAAACCTACCCCCAAGATTACACAACAAAGTCACTTAAGAAGTGTTATGTAATGCACGGGGTGTTGTCTGGCGGGCCTGGCGGGTACGTGAATAATTGAGTGGATACCCAGGTCAGAAGGCCGCTATGGCTGAGGCGGGGCCTCTATCGGGATGAAGGAGGCAGTCTGTGTGGAACAGCTAGGGGTGACAGCGCAGCCTCACAGACTGTCACTAGCTGAGCAGTGACTTCGTGAATGGTGCTTCTGACCAAGAACCCTCAGAAGTGCTTGTAATGAAATAGTCATGGCCAGGCCCCTGCTCTCAATGGAGTTTAGAGGCTTCCTTGCCTATAATCTCCCCGCCCTAAAAACGTTCACTTAAAAAGAACAGTCCCCTGAGCCACAGGCACAATTTGCAGAAAACCAAGCTCCTCTTTCATTCTTTCTTCTTCCACTGGGGCTCAAGACCATCTGACGGCCACCACTGTCTCTGCGTACCCACGTTTGGGGGGTACCCACGAGCTCTCCCCTCCGAGGAGAGCTGGTGTTCCTGGCTGAGCGAGGCTCTGCCGGCCTCCCAGGTCTGCTCCCCAGGCCCGAGGGGGCTCCTGCCACAGCTCAGACGCCAGCTGGCTCCCTTGTGGCCACATAGCTTGGCATTTCCTGGACTCCAGACACACACATGGCAGTTAAATAATAATTTTAAAAAGCCTGACAATGCTTTTATAAACCACCACCATGCTCCTGTGCCCACAGCCACTGTTACGGATTAAATGTACATGTCAGGAGGAAAGTGACTGCCATGGAAATTCAGGGATGGGTGGAGAGCCTGAGGACATAGCGTCAACCCACGAGCCAGACTTTTACTTACCAATGCGTGAGGCTCCCCCACATCTCAGGGGAAGAGGCCTTGGAGAGGTGGGGACACCCAGAGGAACTCTTTCTGCCACAGACACCCATGCTTAGGATCCAGATGCGAAGTCCCACCCTGCGTGTCTTAAAGGGCTGGGGTGACACATAGGGCTGGCTTCCACGGGGCAATGTGGCCCAAGAAGGTGGCGGCCAGCCCAGGACACCATTAGGTCAACCTGACTGTGCAAAAAGGCAGGATTTCTGTGAACTTGTTTCTCAAACCACAGAGGATTGCCAGAGACCACCTCTGCTCTCAGGAAATCTCCAGGCCCTCACACGTCTTCATTTAAGAAGCATCTTTTCACTGGTCAAGTCTAATCCCCTGCTCTGCACAACGGCCCTATTGGAAGGATTGGAATGGCAGTGCCACGCCATGGGTACAGAAAGGGCAAGACAGTGGTCCCACACCAAGGAGCCAGTGTGGGCCATAGGGGTGGTCTACGACGTGCTGGCATAGTGGGCACTCGTGCAGCAGTGGGGACGGCACACCAACTGTGAGTGACACCTGCGTCCAGCTCAAGCTGGGAGGGGCACAAAGGGACCCCACACCGGCCACAAGGGAATATAAAGGACCCTTTGGGGGATGAGGGCAACAGCAAAACGAGGCCCGGGTATAATAACGGGTAAGAGGGGCTTGCTGGCACATGAGGAGAAAAGGTGATTCAGATCAACGACGTAGGCTGGGGCCATGGAACTCGTGTTTGGGGCAGCAAGAAGTACCTGTGGGGCCTCAGAGCCCTGCAGAGGTCCCCAGTCATGGCTGGGCTACCAGGTGCTGACTAGAGCATGACCAGGGACCCCCAGCCCGCCACAAGCAGGAGAGGCTAAGGCTGAAGGGAGGTAGAAGAGACCGGTGGCTCCCACCTGCCTCTGGGGCCCTGGTTTGGGGGGGCAGGAGGACAGTGAATGTTCTCACGGCTCTACTGGCCTCCCAGCCCCTCTGCTGGCAGCCAGCCCTTTGTCACAGCTTCTGCCTAGTCTTCCCCCAGTCACGGCGGCCTTTCATACTCCCTACACCTGGCAGCCGGAGCACTGCCTCGGGGCTGCTTGGGCCGCGGATCCACCCCTTGGCTCATCATGGGCTGTGGGCAAGCTCACCGATGATGTGTAACAGGCAGGCGGGCGGGCAGGCCGCTCTGGGCCTGGGCTCGAGGGGGCCATGCTTCTTCGCATGCCAGTTCCTCGCCAGGGGAGGAAATGAATGCTCTAGAAGCCTGGGGGTAGGGTGGTGGCGCCAGGCTCCTGGTATCCAGGGGACCTATGCACTTCACTCCCCATAAACACTTCCCGGCCTGGGCTGGGAGGCCAGCACTGGAAGGTAAGACGCACAACTCAGGTGACTCCAACAAAGGACATACAGGATCACACATTAGACGAGGAAAGACAAAAACTTCTTAAGAAATTTAAAGACTCAGGAGAACTAGAACCCGAGAGAAATCTCTGCAGGGTCATCGTTCCAGGCAATTGCACATGAAGGGGGTTGGGTTCTCCGCTCAGCTGGGGGAAGGTCCAGAGCTCCATGGAAGCTCCCAGCCAGCCCACCTACGGGTGGCTCCCACGGTGTCTGACCCATCCTGCCGGTGCAGGGAGCAGCAGAAGTGGCAGGTCCAGGGGTGGCTGAGTCACCTGCTAGAGCTCTTCAAAGAAGGCCACTCGGGATTTGGCGCTCTGCAAGGTGAGCTGCAAGGAAGCAGAGAAGAAGGTGAAAGGGGGACTAGATTTCTGCTCTTTCACAACAGGACGCCATCCTGCCTGGTGGACTGACCTCCAAGATGGTTTGGAGTGAAAGGGAAGATGGTTCAAATAGATGTTCAAGAAGCTGGTGGTCAAACCCAAATAAGTTTTCAGATTTGCCGCAGGACTCAAATTAGGAGGTGACAAATGAGGACATGACAGGAGAGGTGGCTAGAGGGCAGAAGCATGTCGGCAGGAAAATGTCATCCACATTGCCGTTTCACAGAGGGCAGATCCCTAGCCAGTTTAATAGGTTCTCACATTCCTGTCTACAAGAGCTTCCAAGGAGCCTCTTGGGGTGCTGTCTGGTGGTGCAGCTTGGGCTGCTCAACTTCCTCAGGGCTCAGAAGACCAACTTGGCAGAGCAAGTGGCTCAGTCCTCAAGCCCTGGGGACACCTCTGGGGCAAGGCAACGTGGCCTTAGGCAAGACAGGCCTGCGTCAGATGAGGAAGAGCCTGTCCCTTCCACTTCCGGTTTCCCAGGTAGCTCCAAAGCAGACTTGCCCATCACCTGGCAGCTGAGAGGGGGTTTCCATCCACAAGCTGGGAGGCAATGAGCTTTCGAGGTGGGGCTTGTTTGGGCAGGGAGACAGTGCACGGGAGGCAATCCTCTGCCCAGAAACTATAAGGCCTTCCCAGTGTCAAGCTCTCGACATGGCAGATAAGGCATTAGAATTCACGAACTCCTGCACTGCTGAACCCCAATTCCCCGACTCTGTGGGCCACTTCCCAGGATCTCCCCACACAGAAGCATCTGGCACAGGCACCCTCCCCCAGTGCGCCACTCCCTGCTCTACCCCTGAAATCAACTACTTGGGCAAAACTGTCTGTTCCATATCCAGCTATGGGACCTCATCGA
Source organism: Rhinolophus sinicus (assembly GCF_057876585.1). NCBI lineage: Eukaryota > Metazoa > Chordata > Mammalia > Chiroptera > Rhinolophidae > Rhinolophus > Rhinolophus sinicus. Next base: position 22,117,795 of record NC_142509.1, read on the forward strand.
GTTTTCAGGGAGGGGGACACAGTACACGCTGTTCCATCTTCATATCCCCAAACCACTCACATTTACATGGTGCTTAGCACCTACCAGGAGCTCAAACAATGTTTGTTGAATGAATAAGGTATAGGGTTATAATGACAGTGAAATGGTGAGATGTGTGGGAAAGGTGAGATGTGCACACGGGCTGAGAAGGCCTAGGAGCTTATTCACTTCTATCACCACCAGCTCACTGTGTGGCCTCAATGGACATCCTTGAGCTCTCTGAGCCTCTTTCCTCAGAAGTTACACCACAGGGGCAGGCTTGACGGTCTGGCCCATTCCCTTGCCCTCTGGCAGTCTCTGAATCCGAAAAGTCCTTAGTACCATTCGTGGCTTTCCGATGGAAGGGGGAGGAAGACGTCAAACCGTCAAACCGAGCATTTCACCATCAAAGACAGGCGGCATCAGTGTGTGCAAAATGAAACAGCTTGAGAGCCGGCTCTTTAAATTGTGCCAAATCTTTTGGCCTTGAAGTTCCCGACTAACAAGCTGAATGTGGGGAGGCATCTGAGCTGTTTTCTTCAGTGGAACCCATTTCAGAAGCACTTTGGAAAGCCCAGTTCTTGATGGGAATGGAGAAAGCTTTCATTTCTTTGCTGAAACTGAACTCCCTCTAGAAGGGAGTTGAGTTTGGATGGGTTTCTCCCTAAATGCAACCTGAGGAGAAGGGCCAGGAGTTATGGGCTCTGTGATCATGGGAACCAGGATGGTAACTGGGAAAGCAAGAGAACCAGAGAACCACTGGGACAGAAATCCTCTTGGGGGAAGAGTTTAAATCAAAAGGTGTAAAACCCAGTGTCTCCGCTCAGGTTTCTCCCACCCTCTCAAGAAGACCTCAGGCGGGCTACTCAGGGGACAGGGGACCTGCAGGGGACAGGGCCCTACCCCCAGCCCTTCCACCCACCAAGTTGCACACAGGCATAGCCAGACTACCTGACCCAAAGCTGCCTGAGCCACTGACCAGCTGGGTGGCCCGGGGCACGTTACCTGCTCTGGCCTCAGTTCCCCACCATGAAGTGGTGGTGGTGGCAGCCCCTTCCTCACAGGGTAAGGTGAGGAGTATCTGGGAAACGCTGTGAAGCACTCAGCACCAGGCCTGGCGAACAGTGAGAACTCAACAGCTGTTATTACTAACAGCAGCGTCACGTTTCTTCCCTTCCCCCAGTTTCTTCCCCTTCCCCGACGCTGGCTCCTCTCCTTCCAGCAGCGGAGAGTGCAGAGTGCATGTTAGAAGGGGCTGCAGGTAAAGGCAGGGTCACATGCTGCGCTGGCCTTTGTGGCCTCTGAGGCAGGCCAAGTGGATGCCCCTGAGAGTTCTGGCCACTTCCCCAGGCAGGAAGCCCAGGCTGTGGGGGCCTCCGCGAGACTCCTGCCCATTTGTACATTGTCGGCTCCAAGAATTCCTGGATCCTCTACCCAAGTTGCGTGCTGGCTGTCCCCTCGAAGTGCCAGGGGAGGGTTTTGGCAGCTCTGGCAGCACCAGGTTCCAGTTACTTGAGCGTGTGTTCGCTGGGATGCAGAGCCCTCTTCGGATGGGCAGGCTGCTCCCCCAAGCCCTCTCCTCAACCTACCGGCAGCAGCCCAGCCCCACCTCTTATCTTGCAAGAGCAGAAGTTGTACCCCAGGCCAAGGAAGGTCCCGAGCGAAGTCAGGGACTCTGGTCCTGTACCAATAGGAAAGCACCGTAGACACACGGCCTTGGCAAGAGGAGAGAGTACAGTCTTCCAGAATGCACTTGACTGTTAGAGGGACAGGCAGAGCCACTGGGCAGAGGCAGCTGATGTGGCAGCTGACTCTGAGGGTACTGGGAGGCCGGGCCTCAGCCCCCAGCAGACCTTACTGTACAATTCGCGGCAGTTCCAATTCCATCAGGAATCCTGTCGTGAGAGGAAATGACCACATGAGCCCCCTGTCCCCTGCTGAAACCCTTCTAGTTACCACCGCGGTCACTGCCTGCTTCCACCTCAGCAGTGTCCTTTATCTTGGACATTCCTCCCGAGCCAGCCAGCACGCCGAGTCTGACACAGGAGGGCACGGTGGGTGCTGGTGGTGGGGGTGGGGGGACAGGCAGGAAGAGGAGGGTCTGCAAGGACAAGCCTGGGGCATCTTTCCCCCAGGTGGGGATGCAGTGGCCCAGGGACAGGGAGGTTTTCTAAAAAGAACTCAGGAGGCGTCCCCTCAGGCACCTGCCAGCTGTGCTCTGGCCTCCGCTCAGCCTCCCACCGCCTACCGCCCACTTCCGCGGGCAAGCATTGCTCACCTGTGGGATCCTTCACCACCTGCTCTTGCTAGAAAGCTCACTGTCATATTTACAGTACAGCTACAGGCAGGCGGTATTCATAAAATAGAAGGGAAAGGCTCAGAGGAAATGGCACAAAGCTAGCTCTTCATAAAATAAATGTTCTCTGTGGGCCTTCTTTGTATACTCATGAAAATCGGCTAACAAGTGTTCTGGTTTCCCCACCATCCCTCCACCCAGAGGTGGAGCCCACGTCAGTGTTTGGTCCACCTTTCTGCTTAGTGCCCAGCCTGGCTCTCTCCACACGCACACAGGGGTACCGCCGAGATGACCCAGCGAAGGCCCTGGCCTCCAGGATGTCACACTGGGAGAACTGCAGCCAGTCCTGAGTCCCACCCACCCCCTGCATTCCCTTTCATGACCCAACAACACCCCTCTGCACCCCCCAGCCAGACCTACTGGTGCGGGGGAGGGCGGGCAGTGTGTCCAGGAGGGAGGCGAATTCCCCCAGTTCAATGGGGTGTGGGCTACAGGCCCACTGCTACGGCCAATCTCCACGGTTGTCTGAATTTCATAGGAGGAGAAAAGCCTAAGTAAGTAAGCAGGTAGAGAAACGGCCTCACGGACAACGGCTGCAGCGTTCCGAGGCCTGCTGCATCTGCTCCACCTTCTTGGATTCTTCTGCGGACAAGTGGGGGACGATGTTTGCCACGCACTGCCCAAAACTCACACAGCATCCTGACAAAGGCCAACCAAAGGAGTCCTGGGGGTCGTCCCCAGTGCCTTCGGGAAGCGACAAGCCACGCGGGCTCTGTGCAAAGCCTCCAGCCACAGCGCTCTTGCCAGCTCCCCAACAATGACTAAAAGGACACGAAGTCTCCTCACCAGGCACTGGCTGCCCCAGTGCTTCTCTCCTCCAGCTGTCTCTTCACATCTGATTAAAATCAGCCGTGTGAATAATACAGGAGGAATTAAGTTCTTTCTTGACTGAACCGGCTGTTCGAGTCTGTCACTAATCCAATTCCATTCTGAGACAAGTTTCCTTTTCTTTCTCTGCTGCAGCTCTACACGGCTTGGCTTTTATCTTACGGGGGCTCAGCTCCACCTGTTGAGCCTGCCCCTTGCTTCCTGCCCAGTATCGACAGACACAAGTCTGGCAGAGTCACCTCTCCTCCTGTTCATTTCTCCATCAAAGTGCCAATTGTTTGTGACAGCCACCAGGCTGTGAAAGGGCAGGAGAGGGAGCCACTTGGCAGAGCCAGACCTCCTAACGCTACCCAAACTTTGTGTGGTGTGTGACCGGAGGGACACGTCCACCCAACCCAAGTAAGTTCAGCTTCAGGAGTCATGTCTGTCTCCTTACAAAGACAGGAGGCTGGCTCCTCTGAACCGTAGGAAGGACCTGGTACCCAGCAGGTTCTCCCTAACCCAGGCCTGCAGGAAATATGCAGACTCACTAGTGCTCGCTGGGGGAGGATTTCAGGTAGCCCCTCAAGATACAAGGATCTGGCACCTGCATACTCCTGAGAAATGGCCCCAGGGTCTAGAGACAGCAAGCCTGGAAGGCACCTGTGACAAGCACCAGGCTCACAAGTGGCTCTTAGCCTGCCCCGCTCCCCCCACCCCCGCAGGGGAGGGCTTCCAGCTGCACAGGCTCCTCCAGCATCCGTCCCAAGAGTGCCCCCTGCTGGAAAAACACAGCAGGGGGGGTGGCACTGCCAACTCTCCCCCCAGCTCTCCTCTAAAAGTCCTTTTGGGGGTAACTAAATGTATCTGGGCACAGAGCCTGCAGCAGCAAGGCTGCTTGATTAAGAATGAATTACACTTTTCATCAGCACATAGAGAAAATTGATTCACAAGGCTGCATTGTGATCATCGGGTTCCTAACGCAAAAGGGGGTGGCGTGGGGGGCAGGCAGGACACAGCGTCACTATGGCTATCCAGATGAGAGACAGGAAGCTCTACAATTAAGCTGGGAGAACAAAACTCATCAGAGTGCCAGGATTCCTCCAACTAGTCTCTGGAGCTCTCGCCTCCATCCACTCATCCCAAGGGAGGAGGGAGAGGGAGAAGGGAAGGTGGGAGGGGGCCAGCTAATTCATGTTAAACAATAAGACCCACAACGCTGAACCCATTTTAGATACTAACCTAATAACTCCAGGTGCTGAGACTCTGCTTGACCCATAAAAATGCAGTGAAATTGAAATGCATGCCCTAAAATCATGTGATACTTCCCCTCTGCTACTACATATGTATTGAAAAGGAAAGGCGGGGGGAGGGCGCGGATACCAAAGGAAACGCAGAGCCACCAGGTGAAAGCCAGCTCTGGAGCAGAAAGGTGATAGGCAAACCGAGCAGCAGCAAATTCCAACACAATCTTTGGCTTGGAGCTTGATAAACATTCCGCTTTCCAAACCTGAAATGAGGGCAGGGCCAGTGAAGGGGGATAGCTGCTGTAAGCTGGCCAGAAAGCTTTTCTGCCATCTTGCTAGTGACAGCTTGCACCCAAAAGCCATCTGGGGATGTGCATGCGGAGAGAGCTATTCACACACTTATCCCTAAACAGAGGTGGGATGAAAGGCCAAGTCTATTCCAGTTAACAAACCAATTTGTGCTCTAGAGAGAAATCTGCCAGGGAGAACCCAGAGGGTCCCTTTTGTGTTATTAATCCTGTAGGGACCTAAAGCAGAAGATGGCTGGAAACTGGTGTCTGCCCCTGTGATGCTGGCAGGACCCTTTGCTACTCCATTCTTCCACCTGGAAAATGGACTAATCTGCCCTATTCACCTCATTGGGCAGGTGGAGGCTGATAGCTCTGAACACTCTGAGTGAGCACCTTAGGAAAAAGGTGCAGATCTACTGATGTCATTCTCAAATTGCCACTATCAGGAGGGAAATCACGGAAAGATCATAACAGAACCTGAGCCCGCAGAATGAGTTTGCATCCTATCTCTTCCCTCCCACTGTTGCAGTAACAAATCAGGTGCCGGAGGAAAGCTGCACTGAAACATATCTTCAGTGCTGAGGGACCAAATGGGATGTTTTACTGCATCAAATAAGGCCCAGTAATATCCTCAGGCACTTCTAAATGGCTATAGTAGATGCCAGGAGGGCAAGGCAGGCTTTACAGACTCCTCCATACCCCCCACAGGGCAACTGCTTGACGGGCAAAGTCTCCCAACCAAAAAGGCACTGGGTCGTGGTCTTTTGGAAAAGAGGCTGGTAGAATTTTCTATCTGGAGAGCTTCCAGAAACAAGCAGGAAAACCCTAAGCCCTCAACTGTGAAGAGGAGCCGGGCGCTGGGACATTTCGCAAGTGCGTGTGTGTGTGTGTGTGTGTGTGTGTGTGTGTGTGTGTGTGTACGTGCGTGCGTGCGTGTCAGAGAGAGAGAGCCCCCTTTCGGGCTGGGCCCTGGCATCACACCCAGGAGGGGCACACTCCCTAAGACAGCCCAGACCTCCAGCACCTTCCCTGTGCTTCCCAGAGCCGGAAGAGTCCAGATGGCCACTGCTCTCTCTTCTACATGTTCTGCGTCCACAGCTGGTGCAGCTGTGCTCCTTGCTAATCCTTGCTCCCCACCCCACTCCCATTCCCATTCCCCTTTCTTCTCCCCTTCCCTCCCTCCTCTGTGGGGTTCCAACAACAACAAAGAGAAGGTCCTGGAGCCAGACAGCCAGTGCACTGCCTTTTATGTCAGGGCAGAGGATGGTCCACGAAACAATGCTGTTTCCAAAGTAGGCAGAGCCACTGGGCTCCCATGATTGGGGTCAGGGGAAGGCTGAACACATATTAACCACACATGCAATATGAACTGTGTAGCAGCCCTCTTTGAGGCAGGCGATGCAGACCAGAGGTCACCAGGGAGGCTCTGGCAGTTTGCTTTAATTGCAGGAGACGCCTTTCACGCATATTCGATCTTGCCCTGTGATTTATCACTTCCCAGGGTGTGTTAAGTGTTCTACTTCACTTCACCAGCCCTGCATCTCCAACGGAAGTCTGCGCAAATTGAAGATGACATTGGACTTTTATGTCTTCCTGTTCCAAGAGAGGTGGCTAGAGCTTCAGATAAATGTCACGGCTCCTCATTCCTGTTCCTCCACTGGCGGAAACCACAGCTGGACCTCGGTGGTCCAAACCACTTACTAATAAAATAAGCTAAGTTCTACGACCCCTGTGATTTCTCATCTGTCGATTTCCTTTAAAATTCTGTGCTCCCTCGGAGGCTACGGGCGCAGAAACGATGATAAATCTCCTGCCACTCAGGACCAGGGAGTGAAACCTGTCCCTTGAGAGGGGATGAAAGCAGGGCCCTGAAGTGTGTATGCTCCAGGACTGCATTTTCACCTCCAAAGTGTGTTGCACAGCTCACTCACACCTGGCCACTGCTCACCTCATCAGCACGATGGCTCTGCAGGCAACAAGATCGAGCCAGGACACCTGTGTCCCAGTCCCCGGCCTCACTGCCGGACCTCACGCCCTCACTCCAAAACACACAGATGCCAGGAATACGTATTGCTGCCACTGCCCCTGAGAATGAAACAAATCTAAATTCCCAAGGGTGGCTTTCGATTCCTGGTGACTCTCTGACTCAGATGCAAATACCAAACCAATTGCACAGATTATCAATTGGGAAAAAGTGGAAATGTGGGGAGTTAGCAGAAGGAGAAAAATATACCCTTGCAAACCCAAATCAGATAGTAAGCAGGGAAGTTAATTCTGGCTTTTTAAAGGTTTTTACCTTCAGATACGTGGAAATTAATACAATTAGTGGATACACGTATCACAAGTGGTGTACGGAAATGTGGTGCATTCCTCACCACAGGCTCACAAGCAGATCTGTTTCTCACATATTTTTAAGCCCTGGCTGAGCACTTATGTGTATTACCGCATTCAATCCTCACAACAATCCTGGGGGGTAAGGACCAGATGACAACACTGAGCCTTAAGAGAAAGAATTACAGAGAAAGAAAGTGGCAGAGCAGTGTCGCCCTAATTAACTGGACTGAACTGCCTCTCAGCATTCCCAAGGGAACATGGCAACCCCCTAGTAACCCAAGGGTAAACCCTTGGAATTAGCTTAAGTGTTCCCCAGCCCCCAGAGGTACCACTGAGGCAGGTGAGACACTGAGACCTCTTGGTGAGGCAGAAGATTACCGAGAGCAAGGAGGAGCCCGGATCATGGTAGATGGGGAAACCATTCCATCCTTGTAGAAATCTATGATCAAAAAACATTAAAAACACAACAAAAATCAATGCAGGCTGGTTTGAACCAAGATTAATGAGCTTTCAGAATATTGGAAACTCTCCAGTTCACCACCAGCCTTTGCAGTTCTCATCCCAGACTTTCTTGATGGAGCTCTGCCCTTGACATTCTAGGTACCCACACTTCCAAAGCCTGCAGTGGTGTTTCTCTCCAGCTTGGCTCACTTCAGCCCAGACTGCAGCAGCCACAACCCCAGAGCCACCCCAGCACAGGGGGGTGGCAGGTTGTCAGTCCTGGCCACAGGGACCACCAAAGTCTAAAAAAATGGAAAATGCATCAAACTTGACGTGGAGCAAAAACTATCACTATTAAATCCAGTGATGCTGAGACAACTCCAGTTGTATTGAAAGCCAAGTCCATGCTTTTATTAACCCTTGATTCATCAGAATTTTTGATTAATTGGAGGCTGGCAGCCTGCTTTGAAAACAAGTTCATATGAAGACATTAAAAGAAAAGCCTTCTGTATGTCCTAGCAGCAGGACAAATCTGACTACAAATCAAACCTCGTTTGTCTATAATAATAGCTCAGTGAGAACTGACAGTCCGAATCAGGCCCCTTGACGCATTTAAGAGCTCTGAATCGTTACAGAGAGAGGAAAGATGAAATCGTACCAAGGTGAACAGGGCAGTCACATATGGGAAATATCTGACAGCACAGGCTGCAATAAAAAGGGACTTTCTGCTTGCCCCTGTGCGAGCCACCAAGCCCAGGAAACCAAAGTGGACCCAGCCAGGGTCCTCTGGGCGCCCTGGGGTCACTACTGAGCTGATGATCCCCCTGGCCTGCCCATTCTGGTGCTGGTCGTCCCTGCTCAGCGCATGCACTGTTTGGTATTGGGGTGTTCCAACACCAACGTGTGGTAGGAAAGCTGAAGAAATAGGAGCCCGCTAAATAAAACCGGGGTTTATGCCATGGGTTCTTGGAACCACTGACAGTTCGAATTCATCTGATAATGAGATCCATCTGGGACGTTAATAGCTAACCTCTCTTGCTTGGATAACAACCACAAATGGGATCTATTTATGCCAGATCTTATTTTTTGGTAGAAAGCTTCCAATGAGCTTGTTTTACTCTAGTAGCAAAAACCACGGCGAGGACTCCAAAGGACACATCCTACGTAACTGTCAGATGTTCTGGGCCTCATTGGCTTGGGGACTTCTGGGGATTAGGTGAGGAGCAGAGGCAGGATGTTGTTTTATTACCGGGCATAATAATGCCTCTCCCCTGCCTAGGCATGTGGGTACAATAACGAACTGTTGCGGAAGGCAAGCAGCCCTCATTCAATTAATTCCCTCAGCAACCACTGACTGCCCGTCTATCGGGTGCCCGCAAGTGCACTGTCCCAATATGCGTTCACTCGGATGGCAGCTCCGCCCCAGGCTGTGGAGGAATTGAAGCAGAGACGGCCTTTTGAGCGCTGACGGACAGACGGTCCACTGAGACTGACTACACATCAGACCCCTGTGCTATTGGTTTGCTTTACTTGACAAGGAAAATGGATGTGTACAGAAAGGGGAGGCTGTAACGGAAATGAGCGAGCAGGGGCAGCCTGCTCATTCCATGACCAGAAGCTGTCAGGCATGACCACGGGTCTTCAGCGGCTGTCACCACATGAAAGGTCTTGATCCTGAGTTAAAGACACCGCTCTTAAAAACACCCAAATTTACCCCATTTCCATGCTAGGGTTATTACCTAAGAAATACGCCACCAAGACAAAGGACTTTTAGACAGACCTGACTGGACAAGAAGCAGTGACCTTCTCCAGCCCAACAGTGACACAACATGGGAAGGACGACCGGTCCTACAGCCACATGACATGCTCTTCAGAATGAGGCTCTTCTGGGCGCCTGGAGGCTGATCTGGCCCCATAGGGCAGACGCCTGGCTCTCAGACTCAAAGCATGCTTCGGCCAGTACCCAGGCACCACCTGTCCTCGGGAGGGCGCGGCATGGCCCGGGGACAGAGACAGGCAAGCTCATGCATGGGTTAGTATCACAGAGGGCAGTACCATCACCACATACAGAGTACCTGGGAATAACCTACTTTGAGGATTCAAATGCAGATAGGTCTTCTGCCTTGGGCTTGAGGCTAAACCAGCAAAATAAAATGAAGAAAAACAAAAACATACCCTGTGATATCAACAATGCCACGTGTGCCATTTGCAAAAAATGCTCAGACAGGCCTGAAATTGTGACAAACGAGTTCATGTGTTTGTTTTTATGGCTTGGAAACGGGTCTCTCCAGCTTTCAGCACTCTAGGTTCCTGTGGCTGAAGCCCCGGCTCACTGCAGCAGCCGCAAAGCTGAGACCACTCCGGGTGCCCAGATGAGTAAGTGGGGGGTGGGGAGGGGTCTGGGGCAGCTCCTCCGAGGCCTGACTGGCTCACTGGCCGAGTCATCATTTCACTTCTCTGCTCGCGGGCTGAAGCCTCAGTTCATCTTCCGTTTTGCTAATTGTTTAATAATTTGGTTTTTGGAAGGGAAATGCAGCAAATGACAGAAGCCAGAGGAAAGAAGAATGTGGAACATGGAAAGGTCTTTCCTTCTAGGTTACACTATTAAAAGGAATTCTCCACCCGCTGTCAATACTAACTGCAGTCAAGAGAATTCAGGGCTCCCAACTGTACCTATGAATGACGGCAAGTAGATGCAGATATCTTAGAGTTTTCAGACACAGCTTAACCACTGAAAACAGATATTCCTGAAACTGGGAGACCATTTTAAGGGCTAAGGTAAAGAGGAAAACAATGAAACATATCTAAATTCAGAGTTTCGTTTTTAAATCAAGAACAGAATTTTATAATCCTTGCCACTTAAAAAACACAAAAAGGCTAGCGGGAGAGTCCATTCTCAATAGCCTCCATCTCATTTCGCTTTCTCATTAATTAAGGCAGCTCCCTGGGCATAACTCCCCTAGGCTTAAAAGACAGAATTGGTTTACTGCTAAATGATGGATCAAACCCCATCCAGTAACAGTGATTCATTTCATCATGAAATGCTTGTGTTAAAAGCTCCCCTTCCATCAAGCCAAAGGGTTCACAGTCACTGGCAGATTAAATTCCCTTTTTGGCACGCATCAAAAACTTTCCTCAACTAAGTGCATATAAAAAATGACAACAGTCGAATGACTTGGCTACCGAGGAAACCAGACGCCAACCTCACATTTCATTAATGACTGTCCTGATCAGCGAAAGACAAGAGACTTGGTACCTTTTTAATGGTGTTGTGCTTGCTGCTGGTACCACCCCGGTCCGAGTTCTCGTTATGCAGAATATCCAAGGCCGTCTCCCTCTCTTTGAGTTTCAGCGCCTCGATCTCAGTCTTGAGTTCGTTGAGCTGCTCCTGCAGGTGCTTGCTCTTCTCCATATATTCCACTCTGCCGGCAAGAGAACATGGTGCGTCACGGCTTTGGCCCCAGGGAGACACATATCAGGGTTGAGATGCTCCCGACCTACAAGCCACTCGGCACAGGATCCAGGCTCTGAAGCCTGGGGTTCATGTCTCTACTGGGCCATTCACGGGCCGTGGGAGCTTGGGCCAGTCACTTAACTGGTCTGAATCTGTTTCCTCGTCCATAAAATTGGGATAATGATCACAGGGCTGTGGTCAGAATTAAATACAGTATAGGAAAACCTTTTTCTATTCTACTGTAAACTCTCATAAAGTGCTCTACAAATCTCAGTTGTAATAGATCGTTTTTCATCTGTACAAAAACCAACACATGAAACAAGCCTCCTGACATTCAAAACCATCTTGTTTCAACCCTTCTCAGAGAAGTAATTCCATTCAAGTGACCTTTTCTGACTGACTGTGGCCACATCGCTACATCCTTCCTTGTTTGGGGATGTCATCTCCTAAAGATGATGGACACTCACTCAGCCAATACCAGGAAGAAAAAAATCCCCACCATCACTTGCAGGCAGAGGCACTGTGTCTATGATGGTGAAAATCTGGAAATCATCCTCAAAGGGTCCAACTACAAGGGTATGGCCAGACAAACCATGCAACACAAACACCAAGGAATATTCTGTAGTGATTCCCATGCGAGTATATGGATTCTGTCAACGTGTGCACAGGTAGCTAATAAGTAAGGAAATAGAAACTAGAAGGTATCAGGACACGGGACAGGACGTAGCCTCACCCTAATCACAACCACGTGACACTTAGCATGCCTAGACAATGGCGGACGGCTGAAAGGGGAACTCTGACAGCAGACACCACAGATAGAGGCTCTGGTTCTCAGTGTGAGAACCCGAAGAGCCACAGCCCGGCTCATGGTTGCCCACCCTGAGATCCAAGGAGATGCGGTCCCAAGAGGGCTGTCCCGAGATACCGTACAAAATGAAAGCACAGAGGCTCAGACGGGCTCGGAGCTGAATCCGGTGATGCAGGGTGAGTGCATTAAATGCTTCCAATCTGGGTTCTCATTTACAAATGAGAACACTAAAACCTAACTTTGATGTCAGTTTGATGTTAGTTAATGGGAGTGAAATGAGATAAAAGCTAAAACACGCTGACACCCAGGCACTCAGTACGTGGCAGCTATCATGATTGTTCTCTGGCTAGCAGTTGGCAGAGTCAGCCAGTTTATCTGCGGCTGGGAACTAGGGGGACCTCGGTTATATCTCCTCTGCAGTGGGACTCCTTGCCATCTCGGATCCAGTTCCACTGACCAATGCAGCAGGTGCTACTGTGAACCGGGTATGCAGGGCTGCGCTCAATGCTGCCCCACACAGCAGGGGGGCCCCAACCCAAGCGTTCCTTTCCCTTGGCCTCAAGCCTGAGTTTCTTCTCTCTCCCCCTCATTGTAGACATGGGATGCTGCAGATCTCAGCTGCCAGAGAACACAACCAGGAAACATGTTCTGTTACTATGTTAGAACATTAGCACGTGCTCTGTTACCAACAGAGCACAGCAGTCTGACCAACTCAGAGCTCCCAACAGCCAGTCCTATACTTGAGGTGAGGTTTTTGAGCCGCTCTCATCTCCAGGTCACCAATCAAGTGTCATTTTCATCCTGGAAGATTGAATGCTCGTCTGTAGGCCTTCACTTCTGATTAGGACATTCTTCCTCCAGTGGGTGAGAACAGAGCAAACCTTTGCAGGAGCTGGCGACGGGCTGTGGCAGTGACCCTCCACTGTCCCCAGGCCCAGACCCACTCACTCCAGCTCACTGGCTGCCCCCAGCAGGGCACAGGGCTGGGGAGACTACGTACGTACTTCTCTTTCTCTATCTCCATGGAAAGCCGCTTCATGTCCGTATCCTTGAAGTCGAACGACAGGCTGTCGCCAATGAGGTTGAAGCTTGGCGTGTCAGGAGGCAAAGGTGCTGGAATCGGGTTCATGGGCTATGAATAAGAAATCGCCAATTAGGAGGTTCGCGTTCTACAAGAACAGAGGGGCACTGCTGGGTTAACCACCGACCCTCCAGTAGCCACAAAAGCAGTGGGGACGGCACAGGCCCTGCCCCCCAGCACCACCCTGGCCTCCCATCACAACTGTCTTCTTTGAGCCCAAGTCCTATTGATGAGAATTTATTCTACTGATACAGCCGCACGTACGTGCAAAGATTTATGTTCTGGGATGTTCAGTGCAGTGTTTTTCATAATTGCAAAAGAAAACAGACTAAATACACAGCCATAGGGGACTGGTTAGATGAAATACAATCCATCCATACGATGAAATATGATTAAAAACCCGATATGGACAATCTCCTCCGGGGTTCGTTTATTTATGTATTGTTAGAGCAGTGTATAAAGTTAGTTTCAATGCGTGTTTTAAAAACACACACATCCCGGGTGTCTGGCCCAGGGTAGCCCTCAGAAGACTCCAGTCCCAGCTGCCGTCTGCCTGCAGCTGCCTCAGAGATCCCAAGGAAGGACCACTGGTGCAGTCGACCCACAGAGCCATGAGAGAGAAGGTTGTTGGAGCCACGTGGCTGGCTTCGGATGGCTTGCTGCACGGTGATAGATAACCAGAACAGATGACAATAGCAAACTGCTTACATTTCCCTCCACCTCCAACCCTGGGCAGCTCATGCCTCTGTGCCCTGTGCTGCCTGCCTCTGCTGCATGCATGTCTGTGCTGTGTGTGTGACTGCAGTGCACTTGCCCAGAACACCCTGTTGTCTCCTCCCCACCTGGCTGGTAACCACTCACCCTTCAAGAGTCAGCCCAGGCACCTCCTGCCCCTCTAGGCTGGGCTAAGCTCTCCTCTAGGCACCTGTGCACCCTGTCTGTATACAAACTCAATTCATGTTGCCTCCAAATTGAGTTTGGAAGCTGGCTCTTGCACAGCAGATCATGTGAGGTATACAGAGTATCCGACCAGAGCTACGATTATGGTATACAGTACATACTGGTAGTTGAAGATTATATTCAGCTTGGCACTAAGAGGTTAGAGATCAAGTTCTCTTGCCTGTTATCTAGGCAACCAGAGAGGTGACTGACTAGCCCAAGGCCAAGTGGCAGACCAGGTATTCTACCCCGGCCCTAACTGCAGACTCTCTGCTTCACTCATTCTGCCATGTGTTTGCTTGAACGGTCACCCTGAAGGCACTACCAGGTGAAGTGAAGGGCTGGGAGGGAAGGGAAAGTGACCAGGTCTTGGTGGCCCCCACCCAGGCTCACCGGGTATGTGGGCTTGGTGGTGATTTCCAGGAGCTTTTGCTTGGCTCTTCGCTCTGCCTCGCGAGCTTCCTGAAGGTCCTGCTTCAGCTGATCGGCCTCCTTGGCCCTGCACGGAAAGGAGCAGCCATCAGCTCCACAGAAGATGACAGGTGGAGGGAAGAGACCCCTCCTCCCTCTTATCCCCTTGGACAGGAAGGACCTGCGTGCATCCCAAGGATGGCAAACAAGGATGGTGAAGGGGTGGGGGGACATTTACATGAAATCAGAACTTCCAAAGCAAGGACAACATTCCCAGGTAGTATTCACTTCAACTGGAAAAGCAGGGAAGCTAGTGCGAAGAGTCAAGTAGGAACCTTTGAAATTAGGGGAGGGGGAGGGGAGTTGGGGGAGGGCACCGAAGCTTTCTCTGCTTCAACTCTGGGTGAGTGGGATGGGCAAAGGAACAGTCTGGTGGATCAAAGGTCTTATATTGGATCACAGAGGGCAGGAAGTGAAAGAACTGATTCTTCCCAAGCCCCAAGTAAAACAACTACAGGTGAGGGCCAACTTCCTCAGGCGCCATCATTGGGGCCTCGTGCTTTGGTGCAGGTCCTTGCCCTGCAGGACACAGAACCCAACCCAACATGCCTCACTCATGGGGGAAGTGACCTGAACACAGAAAGAAAGCAGCCCGGGAAAGGGCAGGAAATGAGGCACCATATTTGCATAATGACATGAAAAAGCGGGGAGGACAACTGTAGTGAATGCACCCTGGTGGCGAAAAGCCAGATTCAGGTATTCTAAACGAAGAATCAAATGCTGTGGAGAATGTGCCAGTGTTTATCTGAAGGCTGCTGGACCAGAACAGTCCAGAGCCTAGAATAGTCTTAGAAAAGTACAGGCGACAGTTCCATCCTTCAACTTGTTCGTGAGCCGCAGCATCCTGGCCAGAGAGGATCCTATCACTCCTCTCGCATCTACCTCAGGAGCCTTAGCACCAAGCAAGGGCTGCAGGGAAGTGGTGCCTAGTTGCTACGTTAAATAGCTGCTGTCTCCCCACGTGCCCCCTAAATTAAAAGGGAAAAGAACCACATTTTTTAAATATAAGAAGAGCCTCCTTACATCTCCTCAGCTAAAAGTTAAGTCTGGGGACATGCTCAATAGTTTTCCTGCAAACACAGCTATCAGAGGAACAGGGGCTTATCACAAAGGCAAAAGCATGTCCACTCAACAAAAGAACTGTGTTCCTGTGTCCCTTCCCCTAGCTGCAGCTGCAAAACTAGATTAAGCACCAGTCCCCACCACCCTGTCAAAAGAGGAACCATTCCCCTGCCCCAGAGATGGAGAAGCAGCTTGAGTACCGCTGCAGTCAGACTCCACCTCGGGGCAGGGTTAGGGGCGAGCAGCCCCTCGCCCGGGGCCCAGTGCCCAGGATCGCCTGCCCCCCAACCTCTGACCTCCTCTCTGACTCCTCAGCCATCTTCAGTGCCAGCACCTCGGCCTCTAGCACCTTTTGCTCCATCAGGCGTTTCTCTTCCTCGGTCCGAATGGCCGTGGCCTTGATGCGTTGCATTTCCTGTTCGGCCTCTGCGGCCTTCTGTGCTAGGAGTTTTGCCTCCTCCTCAGTGATTTGGGCCTTTTCTGCCAACAGGTCAGCCGTCTCCTCAGACCGCATCTGGAGAGAAGAGCACCGCCCGCTGGAGTGGGGATCACGTGCCTGTTGTCCCACCAGATCTGACCTCAGACCCTCAGATCAGCAAGCACCAGTCTCGGATTCCTGAGAGTGTCCTCTCAGATGACACTCTGCAACAGATGACAAGCCACCCCCCTCCACTTATCAGAAGGGCCCTTCAGGTTCCATCCATAGGGCACTATAAGAAAACACCTTTTTGGAGTACCCACTTGAACAGAGGCTTGTGCTTTATGAGAGAGAAAACCAACTTAACTCTGTTCTACTTTCCCTTTAAATCAGTGGTTCCAAACCAGTGGAGATTTTGCCACCTGGGGGGCATGTAACGATGTTTGGAGACATTTTTGCTTGTCACAAATGGGGGGTGAGGTTGTGCTACTGGCATCTAGTAGACAGAGGCCAGGGAAATTGCTAAACATGCTTCAATGACAGCTCCCACCACAAAGAACAATCTGGCCCCAATGTGAGTAGTGCTGAGGCTGGGAGGCCCAGCTTTAAAGGCAACCCACAGTGAAAGTGGAGTTTGGCTGCACAGAACTCAACCTAAATCTGCTTCTGCCAGCACAGGTGGAAAGAAAAGGCACTGATTTTTTTTTTTTTTTAATCTGAAATGTCAAAGCAAATGTCACTAATTTGTGATCCTGGGGAGGTCTAACTCCAGCAAACCAAGCAAGTCCCCGTGTAGCCTCCTGGGACCCAGACCCCTTGGAAATCACCAGTGCTTCGTTGGCCATTGTTGCTTCTTCTTTCATCTGCAACAGCCTCCTCTCCAACTCGTCCCTCGTGCGTTCAGCCTCCTCCCTCATCTGCTTCTCTCGAGCGAGGCGCTGCCGCTCCATCTGGGGAGTGGGGGATGAGAACAGTCACTGAGTCACGGGGCTCATGACCTATGATGCCACAGGGATCTGAGAACACCCAGTGTCCAGAGTCTCCCCTTTGGGGACATTTTTCTTCCAGTAACCAGTGTCATTCTTGTCGCCCACCACCCTCTGTCCTTCTAAGCCAGCTGCAGAGTTGAAACTGTGTTCATTAAAAAACATCTAGGGGTGAATGAACAAATGAACCAAGCACAAAAAACCAAGCCCGGTCTCTACCTGGATGGAAGGAGGCATTCTTACATACACGCTGTGTGCGGACACAGCCACCTTGCCAAAATCCCTTTTGTTGGGAGACCTCACATGGCTCTGCCCTATGGCTGACAGGACACAATGCAGGTTCCGTCTCCCTGAGATGGAGCCCCAGAAATGGTTTTCTCATCCGGTTGGATGAGCCACCTCGCCATTTGTAATCTACATGCACCCCTCCCACACCGCTTCTAATTTCATCAACAATAGCTCCACTCTTGCCTCTGACCCGCGGAGAAGATGGAATCATTCTGTGTGATGCATCAATAGTTCACACATTGTATTTCACAGGAGGAAGCTGCAGCAGCCATACCACAGACTCTCACAGCCTCACACAGAGGCAACTCCTGGGCCAGGCCTGCGACAGGAGGGAGCCAGGCAGGGAGCAGAGCCCCCATGCTTAAGGCACCAGTACAAAGCCGCCACCACCACCCTTGCCTTCTGGATCACTGTAGTAATTGGGCCACATGCCGAGCTTAATAAGGCAAACAAGCACAGGACAAGTGCCCCTCTCCGTGATCCTACAGTACTCACTGAATTCAGAAAGGAGAAGCCAGAAGTGACCACTGCACTATTTTCCTCCTTAAATAATTAAAGCACATTTAATTACTTCTTGCTTCGATCTTCTTGCAAACACAAGATTTCTAAGACTGCTGCTTTTTCTAAATACGAAGCCAAAAAAAAGGAACATTGGACTTCGAAGGAATAATGCAAAGACAAGCAGTAAAATGCTGTAAACTCTTCTCCAATTTTCCTCTTGCAGGTCAATGAAAAGCTTGGCCAATTTGTTCTCTAATTTCCATCGTCTTACGATTTCCATTAGGTGGATAACTATATTTCCATTATTCTCCACTTGAAAAAAGCGCAGGCCATCCCCTCCATTGCCAGCACTGCACTCTCCCTGAGACCTCCACCTCCATAATAAGGGACCTCCTGTTTGCAAAGCAGTTTAAGCTACAAAGATTTTCAGGTTCAATACGTCCTTTGATCTGAGGCAGAGAAGAGGTATCAATAGCACCACGTGACAGATGAGAAAACAGGTCTAGAAGGTAAGTCATTTACTAGCATCAGATACTAAGTGTCACATCTGGCTCCAAGGTCAGTGTCTGTCCAGGGGACATGGCGCCCCTGACCTGCAGTTGCCAGGTGCCAGGGATGTTCCTCTGCTGTTCTACAGCCAGTGCAGGGCTGCTGGGGTGTGTTCATGCTCGTCTCTGCCACAGCCCAAAGGCCTACACTCAACTTGCCATTTTCAGATCTCTCACTTCTAAGCGTTGCTCTGCCGCAAAAGAGGTCAGAGGGGGGGCTCTTCTGAGAGTTGCCACTGTGACCCTGTGCTGGCTCAGGAGCATTTCTCTGTGCAACAACAAAGCCCATTCTACCATCCTCAAAGCTTCCCAAAGAGTGCATGTATGGCCTGCCGTCTCAGAAAGCAAAACGATGGAGAGCTGCAGGCACACTGCACCACACTGGGCATTTCACTCTGATTCTCAGGCCCGGCAGCCTGCCTGGCCGAAGTCCCCAGATCGGAGCGAGCTGCACACAAACTGACTATTAGACCTCCGAGCCTGCAAGGCCTGAGGGCAGCCGACTGCAGCTGCTGCTCCTCTATCTAATAGTTCGTCCAAAACCACAATTAATATTCTCAGCAGCAAGGCTCAGATTAGTTGAGTAGATTTCGGTGAGTCGAAATGATCTATGAGTAGAAAACAATGATGTAGATCATCCAGTCTGCTGATGGGCACTCCTGGCACCTCCCGTGGTGGGCGCCGTGCCGCCTGGGCTGATCTACAGTGAGGAAGTGCAGCCGGAGTCTAATTAGCATTCCAGCAGCAGGCACGAAATGCTGCCATGCATTCTATCACCATCTCATTAGAAAAGGAGACGTCCAGGAAAAGGAGACAGGCAGGCAAAAAGAAAGCTTAGCTACACTGGACGAGAGATGGATGGATGGATGGATGGATGGGATGGATGGATGGATGGATGGATGGATGGATGGATAGATGGATGGATGGATACATGCAGGCTATCTATTCCCACTTTACTTACTTCACTTCAGTGGAAAATAACTAAAGACATTTCTTTTAGATATGCTATTAGAGTTTATTCCTCATTTCCAGAGCTGATACCCCACCAGCTGGGCATCAGCCAAGAAAGACCCAAAAGGGATAAAATAAGAGTAGGCACAACCGTGACCAAATGACTCCAGTCCGCCCACCACCACTCCTTACCTCCCAGGCCAAGACCACCACGCAGTGACAACAGCCGTCCAAACCTGGTCTTGCTCACCTGCTTTCTAGCTTTCTCCTCCCTGGCCTGGGCTTTCATCTGCTGAACTTCCAAAGAATCAGCCTTCCTTCTCCTCATGAAAAGATCATGGTTCCCGATACAGAGCTGAAGAATCTGTGGCCATGGAAGCAGGAGAAATGTCAAACCCACAAATTAACTTGGCTGCCTACAGCTCACCGGGGCTACTGCATCTCGGTCTGAGGGCTCTGTGGGCAGCAGAAAGCCTGAGAGGAACGTGTGGAGTGAAACACCAGAGTCCTACTTACTGATGGCCTCTAGTGCTCTCAGCTCTGCACACAGCAAAATAAAGGTGCCTCAGCTACTGCAGGGGACAAAAATTACCAAAAAATCGAAGAGAGGAATAGAAGACACTAGCATATCTTCTGGATGTGCCTCACTCTGCTAAGTCAAGATGTGGTTCTGTAGATCACGGAGGATAGGAAAGGTCACTCAATAGGCTGGTCTGAGACAACAGGTTATTTGTTTATATGGAAAAAAATAAGTTAGATCCCTCCCTTACACCGCATGCAAAAATCAACTTCAGAATTATTCAAAACTTAAAGGCGAAGATCAAGCCCTTGAAACTTTATTTGAAAAAAGGAAAAATGAGTCACAAACTGAGAGAAGACATAACCAACAAAGAAAACAATCCAAGAGAAAAATGGCCAAAAGACACGAAACAAGTATTTGATAGAAGAGACAAAAAGATTGGCCAATAAATACACAAAACGATGTTCAACCTCATGAGTAAATATAAAGATGCAAATTAATATGACACCGAGATACCACTGTATATGCACAAGATTGGCAAAAATTTTAAAAGACTGATAATACGATTGTTGAGGACATAAAGCAAAAAGAAGTGTCACCCACTACTGTTGGATTTGTAAAATAATTCACCTTCTTTGGAAAAGAATCTGGCATGATCTTGAACGTGGACATACACTACAGCCCTGCAGGTTTAGGGCTACATGTACATATTCTCTGGACCCTAGAGACAACATGATCACCCTTGGAGAAGAGAGAGGGGGAACTAGCTAATATGAGTGGTTTCAACAGTGTGTGGGGGGGGTGCTATTTCTTAAAGCTAGGCAGTATTTCTGCCATTCTTTATACCTCATATATATACTTATCCTTTTATATTTATGAAGTACTTCAATAAAAGTAATTTTTAAAAATCCTTCATCATAAAATTTAGGTTTAACTCTTTAGATGAATCTAAAGAGAAGAGTCTTTCCGGCATATCAGAAAAGAAGAAGTCAGAAAAAGAAGTAAAGATACTATTGTGATCCCAGAGAACAGATTGGTTCACTAAATACAACTGAACTATATTCTATACCTCACAAGATACCACTCTGATACTCTTTCAAAAAAGGCATTTGATTTCTCACAAAAACTACAGTTATCAGTAATAAAAACTGGGATTCCAACTTACCAGCTTATTAACACGAAGCTTTGAGGAGTTAAACTTGAAGACATCGATTTTCTTATCCAATGGTTTAATAGTAAACTGAAAGGTGGAAGGAGAAAACAGTTTCAGTCTGACAGCCTAGCACCAATTGGGACATTCCACAAAAGCAGCCACCTTACTGGCAAAGATGCAGCACGAGGCTGTGCCTTCTCCTGGCTTCCTGGTGCCTGGGCACTAAACCGCGGTGAACGACAAGCATTTGAGGGCACCGAGTCTAGTGCTGGGGAAGCTCAGGATCCTGGGAGGTGTGCTCTCGGCACCAACTTAGGCATCATCTAAACCTGAAATAGGAACCCTTGACGGGCCCAACCTTCAGGCCAACACTGAGAGGGCCACCCCAGAGTCTAAGGCACAGCCCTGACTTCAGGAGGCTCGCAATCTGGCTTGAACTAGACCAGCAATAGTCAATTACTCAAGAAATTACATCATATATTAGTGCCTCATTGGGTAGCATAAAGCACAAATGTCCTGGGGGGTTCAGAGTAGATCTAGCTTAAGTAGGAGGGGACGTAAGCTGGTTGTAGATGAAAAATATGAGAAGCTAAAAGGTAGGATGGAAGGGCATTCTGGACAGGGCAAGCGATAGAAATAAGGAGATGGAGAAATGAGCAGTGTGGGTGTGAGTGTGAGTGTGAGTGTGAGTGTGTGTGTGTTTGTGTATGTGTACGCCATTATTTGCTCTTTGATGACAAGGTGATATGAGCTTAGATCGAGAGGAAGGCAGGGGTGATGAGGTGGGCTGAGAGTAGCCAGTCAGAGGGGATTAGATTTGATGTGACAGCTACAGGGAGTCACTCCAGGTTTCTGAACATGGGGATTATTAGATGAACGCTGAAGGAATACAGTAAAGTGTGAATGAAGATGAATGGACTGTAGTGGAAGCGGAAAACATAGTTCCTGAAATCAAAGGGGAGAGAAAGATGAATGATAAGGATATGGTGGTAGCTTAGTGTGAGAACCCAGGGCCAGAACACTAGGCATGGCAGCGCATATAAAGAACAAATGGCAACTGCTGTTCCCAACCATTCCTGATGAGACCAGACAGATCCTCGATTTCAACGATGCACTTAAGAAACGGATATTCATTCCCAGGAAAGACTTGCTAAGCAGATAAATACATTTGGAAGATACATTCTTGGGTGTTTCTTTCTCATGTTATATTGTCCGACAGGGGGTTAGCATAATGAGGAGAGAAAATGGTCCTTTGTTTAGCTTTCGGTCAAGTTAACTTAGCAGCGGCGTTGCTTGTGTAGGCTGCAATTTGTGAATTTCGTGAGCTTATTTTTGGCCCTGCTGTCAAATCCCAGAGCTGTCAGCGGGAAACCACAAGTAATGGGGAAACCGCAGGCTCTGCGCCATGCCAGGGTGCACTCAAAGAATCAATGGATCACTTAAAATAAACCAACATTTCTGTTTTGACAGCATGGCTGTCATACTTAGCTACTAAGATTACTTCCTATTATGTCAAACCAGCTTGGAGTCTTCTCACTGTGCGAGTTATTGACATGATAGAACATGAGGGCGCCTTGCCCCTGGAGAGCGTATATTAGACTTTCTTGTGTCAGGCCATTCTAGGGGAGACTTTAATCCTTAGGTTCTGCGAAGAATGAGTGTTTCGGGAGCCTTTAGCACAAATGTGTGGCTGAGCCGTAAACAGACTTTATAAAATTAGAGATGAAAAGCGACTATACCACGGCACACCTACTACTACTTTAAATCATGTGGAGCTTTCAATTTAAGGACTTTCAAAAATAAACACCTAAATGCTCGTCTCCTGGGCTATTTACAAAACTTTGAAAGCCAGAATATTTTAAGAAGCTCAATCTGTCTCATGGAGCATGGTTGAGTAGATCTCAACCATGTATTAGAAACAAGGGGCTGGTGTTCCTTTCCCCGAGTTGTTCCGAGGAAAGAGAAAACAGGAAATCTGCTCGGGGTGGGGGCTGTGCAGGCAGTAACATGAGCCGCCACTGTTACTCACACATCCTCAGCGTCCTGACTGCAGGCTCCATACGCCTGCCTGGGCCTGCTCTTCTCTGCCTGGTGCCCTGTGCCCTCAGGGCTTGTCCTCTGTGCCCCACAGCAAAGCAGGGATGTGGCTTCAGGGAACCTGGAGCTCAGCCCCTATAATTCCACTCACCAGACGCAGGTCACTTGATCCCTCTATATCTCTGCTTCCTGATGTGACCCAGATAACCAAAACTCGGCCCCTACTCTCCGAGCAGCAGCATTCTTGTGAGGACTGAAGCAGAAGAGTAGGGGTGAGTGCTTCTAAGCAGAAGGGCGCTACAGCACCATCACCTTCGTGGCCAGTCCCTCACTCTGCACTTACAGCCGCCCAATCGGTGCTTGACTATAACTTCCTTGAGGGCTGAGACAGGATTTTCTACATGTGTGTTTCCCCTGCAAAACCCAACACAAAGCAGATGCTCAATAATCCCTTTAAAATGAACAAAGAAGGACTGAGTGAACAAACAAATGAATGTAGGATTACAGTGTTTGGGGAAAGGTTACCATCCTATTTAGAAATATTTGAATTCTAACTTAGAGTGTTCATCTAGGTTATTTAAACTTATTCTTAAATTTTTATAAGCAGGTTAACCTGATACCATTATTTATATCATTGCTGATATCATACACACACACACACACACACACACACACACCCCACATGTATCAAGCACTGGACACAGAGAGAGGGTTTAATATACACCACACTTAAAATACAAAGAGAATTTCTCACCAGCAATAGAAAGCCAAGTAATAAGAAAAGTTACTTTTTGTTTTATTTACTGTTCTTTGGGGTTTAGTCCTGACAGGTTGAGCTTCCCAGCCTCTTGTTAGTCAGCAGGGAAGGGTTAGTGATGCTATTTGAAAATAGGGTGCCAATACTGTGCTGTAAATACTATAAAAACCAACAACTAAAACCCCGAAGCCTGGAAATGAAAGGATTTTCCTGAGACAGGAGAAGTCTGGCTGGGGATGCTACAGCAAGGAGGAGAGGTGGGGAAAGCCCTTCTGCTGGGCCACTGGTGCACTTGCAGTACAGACATGTCCTACCTCTTTGTCACTGTACGAGATGTTTCGGATTTCATTCCACGGGAAGGAGATCTTGGGGGTCAGCCTGTTGTCGGGGTCATAGATGTGAAGCCCCAGAGCATCCACTCCAAGCAGCAGCTCTGTGCCCTTTTTATTCTGTAGAGTCGACAAAGAACAGCCACTGTCAGCTCCTGCGAGGCTCGAGATTTTATTCAATTTCTCAAAAGACCTGGCACACACTGTTATATATGACAAGTTTCAACAGGGCCCAACAGAAGTCACAGCTGTCTTGTAACCCAGGGGGCCTCCAGCTTCCTGAATTCGGGCAGGCAGAGGCAAAACTATGCCATTCTTGTGACTCATGTGTTCCACAGAGGGCCCACTAAGGCTCCTGTCACTGGCTATCTGAGCATTGTTAACCTCTAACTAAATAATCAGGTTATAATAGACGTAAAATAGAAATCTGTAGGAGTAATCATTTCTTATATTAAAAGAAAAGGTTGTTGGACTACCTGAAAGAAAATTCTAAGTGTTGGGATCAGAAGGTCTTATTACATGTTAAAACGTAGTCTTAATGGGATAAAGCAAGTATAGTATAATAAAATGTTAACTGTAGAATCTAGGCAGAGGGTATATATGGGTGTTTGCTATAAAATTCTTTCAAAAATTCTTTGAAATTTTTTAATAATAAAATGTTGGAAAACTATATCAAAATGAGTTATATATAAATTATACCTCAAGAAAGCTGTTTAAAAATGTGATTGTACACATGCTATATCGCTGATGGCGGTCCTGGTCAGTCGTCAGAGCAGCCAGAAGGCAAGCACACTGGGGCCCCAGGTCCCTGACCAGCTGTGGCCCTGGAGGCCACATCCTTGTGCTATAGGTCCGTCCACTTGCCATCAGGCTGTTAGACGGAGGAAAACAATGTCTCTTGGAGCACTCACCTGCACTGTGGTCTGGCTTTGTCTATTTGTACGACCGTAGAAGAAAGCCCCCTGCACCTGACCCTCTTACTGACAGCAGAGATTGAACCCAGACTCAAGGGCAGGAAAGCAGATTTGCAAACAAGGCCCTTGGACTGTGAGGAGAAGTACCAACCTAACAGCAGGTGTCAGATGGAGAAGCCAGTGCTCCAAGATAAATTGGTTTCCTCCTTCTAACACCCTGATGGCAGGTGTTAGGACCAAACCACGAGAGAGATTCCTCGGCTCATCTGCAAAGCTCTTAAAACTACGACCGTGTTAACACAAGTGAGGCTTTGTACTTTTAAAATCTATGCTACATTTTGGAAAATGAGATGTTTCATTATGTTTCTGACTAACTTTTTTCATTTTTTTTAAAAAAAGGATTCCACCTTCTGCCTCCTGTCATTATCACTCCAACATTTCAAACAGAGAGACGAGGACTCAAGCAGCTGCTTTTAAATTGTTTTAAGCACGTATCTTCCCTAGTTGATGGTGAAATTTCAGGAACTTTAACACAAAAGACACTAAAATATCCATTAGCTTTGTCTATTTGTCTAGTGTAACACAAGAAACACATACAAAACACTATCTGACTGCTACAGAAATATTCCCTAATAAGGAACTGTTTTTTAAGGATTGTAAAACACTAAATTTCTAGCATCTAGGGGTTGGGCATATGAGGCAAGAGGACTTGTGTTGACAAAGCCACAAACATGTGTTAAAGTAGCCTAACCTTAAAGAAACCAAACAATCGGCAAACACAAATTAATAAAAATTTAAAAAATAACCTTCTGCATTATTATAGAAAATCTTTTAGGCACTTTTTTACTATATGAAATAACATAACTTTTCAGTGTGTCACATTTTAAGCAAAATAATCCATTTTTTAAAAATCTGTATTTAGAAAACAAATAAATCATGTAGACAGCTATCCTAGAATATTTAAAATGTGTTTCAATTTACCCAAATTTAATATCGAATTTATAGGGACCCAAAAAGGAAAGCCAACTATACTGCGATGATAAAGGTGGACCACTGTGGACAGCTGTTTTCACGTCTACTCATCTATAGTTTGGAGCCAGCAATGAAACACTTTAGCAAATTCACAAGAATTCCTTTGGAAGGAGCTGCCTACACTCTGCATCTAGGAGGGGACCCTCGGGAGAAAGACGGGTCAGGCCAGACCTCCGCTGAAAACAAATGCCTATTTGATGCCAAAGCAATGGGTTCCCAGAGGACGGTGGACTAATGATGGTCTGAATAGAAAACCAATTAGCCTGCTAGTGAGGAACAAGAGTCGCCACCCAAACAAATCAGTAATCTATAAAAGCAGCTTTACTCTCCTTGTGCCCTGTGGGGGAAGAAAATACTTACTGGTGCCCCCTGGAGATCTTACAGAGCCAGAAATAATCAAATGTTAACACTGGGAGCATTCAAACAGGTTTCTGCTGAGAGCAGTACCAGTGCCAAGTCCCCCCAAGGCTCAAGTGACACTTAATTACCTAGGATCTAATTGAAGTCTAAAAATAGAAAACGAGGCTATAAGACCCTCTTCCCTTCCTCACTACTGAACCATTAAAGAGTCTACCACCCTAGAATGAGGAAGTAACCCATTTGACCAGTCTGTCCCAGGTTCAACCTCTGTTTATATATAGGGAATTCAGAAAGGCTTCCACACCCGGATTGCAAAGTAGTTCACGCCATACATCTCCAGGTCCTGAGCTATCTTCAAATATTCCATTTCAGCTTCGTCCCTGTGAGGAAAACGAAAGCTACTGTTACTGGAGCTAAGCAAGAAAACTGGAGGGCGGCGCATGACAACCTGAGCGTTCTAAGCTGCTGGAAGGTGCAAGCCAGAGCAGGTACCAGTGCAGCTCTTCCCAACGCTGAGTCTATTACACACAATGAGGTCAAGTAGAATTTCCCATCCCCACAAAGACAAGAGAACAAATTCATTACAGCATTTCTTGGCTTCAATTTCACGCTTTGCCCTTGATAAATAGTGGCAACCGTTTCAAGTAATTCAAGAAAAGCACGTGGTACGTTATCTTCTCCCCTCAAATGGATTTGAATGTTCAAATTTTATTTAAGGTGTTGCTTGATCTAGTTGTGTATCTTCTTCACCTAGAAGGTTTTTAATAATGAAACAACTCTTTCTGCAGAGCCACCTTCTACTCTAGCTCTCAAATGAATTTTAAAAATTCAATCGGAAGAATGTCAAGTGTTAGAAAGCAGGCAGACAGCTAGAAATCACACACACTGCTGATGCAAATTGGTATAATTACTTTGGAAAATTTTTTGACATTATTTGTAATAGCAAAAGACGGGAGGCAACCCGACAAGCTAAATGTTCTTCGATAGTAGAATGGATAAATAATTTGTGGTTTTTTAATACAGTGGAATTCTACATAGCTATGAAAATGAAAAAAACTACTGTCACATGTCAAAAACCCAAATCTCATAATATGATGCTGAACAAAAGAAGTGAGACACAAAAAACAGAAACTGTCTGACTGCATTTATATAAAGTTTAAAACAGGCAATACTAATCTAGGGAGTTAGAAAGAGAGGTTCCCTTTGGGAAGGAAGGAGGGGCAGTGAAGGGGAGGTTGTGTGCTCACCTGTCACCTGGTGTTACAGGGTGTTTTCACTTTGTGATAATTCATCACACGGTATGTTTAGAACTTGTCTACTTTTTGGTATGCATGTTACACTTTTTGAAAAGTTAAAAAGTGTGATAGGAAGTTGATTTGAAGAAGAGTAAAGAATTTTGAAAGACTAATGAAAAGACGATCAAGAGAAATACTAATGAATATTTAAGATTCATTTTTTTACCTTTTAGGTTATAAAAATTACATCGATAAAAACAGGTGTTGGGGAGAGAATGGAGGGCGGAGACACCCATACACTGTCGATGGGCACGTAAACAGGTACAGCCTTTGGTGGCACCTGTCAAAAGGCAAAATGCTCACATCCTTTGACTCAGCAATTCTTCTAAACAATCTATGGGCAGAACTACTCATGCAATTATATTATAACAATATAAGATTGTATATACCGCAGAACATTTTGTAAAAGTGAAAAACCTATAGCTATTCCAATGCCATCAGTAGAGGAACGGATGCAAAAGCTATGGGATATCCATACAATAGAATTCTTCAAATGAACCAAAATGACTAATGAATGCAATAGGGTCTGTACACCCTGACAGGCCGTAGGTACCCACTTCATACCACCAGAAAAAGGACACACAAAGTAAGACAACCAGCATTACTCCCAGTTCTCTTTTCTTTTATACACTCACTTTGTTCAACAATCATGTCCCAGTTTTACGGTCGCAAAACAAACAAACAAACAAACAAACAAACAGCCCATAAAGAAATAAAAACCGAAAATGAAGTAGCCTCACCTGGCTCGGCCTCGGTGCTCTGCATACCAGGCTGTAATCCTCTCCTCCCACATTTCTGGAGTCATTTGATACAGATTTATCACCTATCAAAAAACAGAGCAAAATAAAAAGCCCACACACACAGAAAGCTTTGGCATTATTTGCCATTTTACAATTGTGCATCAGGTTTACAAAACAGCACAGCTATTTTCAAAAAGCCCCACACAGGGAGCCAGTCACAGGCAAGGGTGGGCGTGTAAACAAGCACCATTCAGTGTGAGTCACAACTGGGAAAGCTGCACCATTACGCAGGCCTAGGGGCACCCCTCGCTGGGCAGTGGCCCCTCTTTCCTGGGCTGTACATCCCAGAGGGAGGACCGCGGTGAGAGCAGTGCTCACTCATCTTGGGCCAGCCAGGCCAGGCTGTGTGTGCTGCTGCCTTCGCCTGCACAGAAGCCATCAAAGGGGCAGATAAAGCCAGAAAGGTAAGGCGCAGGCCTTTATTACACATGATGGATGAGTGGAGCTATAAAATCAGAAGCAGCAAAAGGGAGGGAGGGCCTGCTTCTGTGGCTAATGAACAAGATGAACAACACCAAGGATTAAAAACTACAATGCCCACCCCCAACTCATCTCCTCTATTCACCCCAAGCGGCTGCTAGCAGCTCAACTCCCCGGGCTGAACACATGCTGCTCCACACTCCTTCCTGGAAATCAATGACGCAAACCCACCTTTAAAGAAAGGACCCGTGCAGGCCATGATGGTCCTGGCCACCCCAAGCTGATTCCATGAACCTTTGCTTTGTAATATTTTTAACAGAGATTCCACACTCTTTACTCAACACTGATTACAAAATATTTATAGCAAAGTTCTTGCTACAAACTTCTTTATTCCTTCAAGTCCTTCAAGTTAGGTTTCTTGTAAACCACATATCTGCTATGTTCTCCCAAACAGGGAATTTGATTTCTTACCCTTTTGGGAAGCAATTCCTCTTGGGCCAAAAATCCCCGCTTGTGAACAGAGGGGTCGTAGTCACCGTACTGGAAGGAGAAGAAAGGGACAGCAAGCGATTGAGATTTGAAAGACAACTGTCATTTCTGAACAGCTGGACTCAGTTGCATTCCCTCCCAACTCCAGGGAGCAATTCAATCCTGATGACAAGTCAAGATTTCAACCTTGCTAGTTTGTTATCCTTGAATGAAAATACAAAGCTGATTATATCTATGAACAGAGTTGCATAATCCCTACGGGTGATGTGCTAATAAGAACGTGACATTTGTATGGAAACGGAGCTGGAGACGTGTTGTGTTTTCTAACCCACAAAGAAAGCAGTCACTGCCAAAACATTAGCTTTTGAAATGACACAACAAAACACAACTGTGAAAGTTGTGATTAACAAAGTGTGGTAAGAGCCTTACCTACAAATGCTTCTAAGTGGCTGGTAATTAGAGCCGATTGTTAGGTGGGAGCTGGGAATAATGCTGGCAATATTTTTAATATCTTTCATTGAAGGCTCTGAAAAAACGCTTTGGAAAAATGTGCTGCCAACATTGTCATTTGTATTGTACAGACAAAGAAATGAGTAAAAGGTTAACTGGCTTTCCTAAAGCTGCAGAGCAAGTCACTAGTGGGACCAGAAATGGGCCCTGCATTTTAATGTTTCCATCCAGGATAATAACTTGATTTATTTTTCTGGTTTAAGAAAAAAAAAAAAAAGAAAAAAGATCCCTTTCTTTCCTAGGAAACTTTAGTCTGACCAGGAAATAATCAAAAAGGAAGGAATTTGTCAAAAGAAACTCACCGTAAAACATACAGAATATAAAATCAAAGCCCGTCTCTTGTCAGTCAGCCTTTGGTAATTTTTCTTTTGACTACAACCAACAAAGCTCAGTATTTTCGTAGAATCTTCTATAAACATTTAGCCTTTTAGCCACCAATATGGTGAAAACAAAAGAAAGGTCAGGCACGAGGCTGCTGACTCTATATCTCACTAAACTGGGTCAGGATGTGCCCACCCTGTCATTCCCAAAGAGCCTCAAATTGTACTCCTGATGTGTTTTCCAAATGAAGTCATACACCGAACAGACACTTGTGGGATTGAAAGGAGATGTTCGCCAGCGACTTTAAATCATGCTTCATTCCCACACCACCCTACAAAAGCCCCACAAATTAAGATTTCTTATGAATCTCATAATTGTCTTGTAAATCGCAGAATGGTATTTCATTGCTTTTTGAGTGTTAGAGGAATCTGTCAAATTCGAACATTTAAAATATGTCACAGATCGGGTAACCCTCTCTAGGCATTACTCCATTTAAAAAACTTGAAGGAACCTGGTTTGTTTTGATCTCTGAAAGGCCTGGGGAAATAGTAAGTCAGTAACTGTATGAGATTTCACGGTACTCTCTTGTGAGGCAGCTGCAGAGCGCAGGTATGATCCCGGCTCTGGAGGCAGGCTGCTCCAAGTTCAATCCTAACTCTTTCACTTATTAGTTGTGACCTTGAAAACTTGTGTCTCAGTTTCTTCATCTGTAAAATGGGGATAATAACAGTATTTATCTTAGAGGACTTTTGTAGGAATTAAATAATACCCATAAAATTTTTAAAAGTATGCTTGACAACATAGCACTCAATACAACCTGGTGTCAAACAATAACTCAGGTTGTATCACTTCTCTGAGTCTGTTTTCTAATTTATCAAATGCAAATGAGAGAGTTGGTCTTAGAGGATTTCGAAGTGAGGACTCCGGAGTAGGCCCCTGAGGTCTTGAGTACAGCACCCTCTCGCTAAACCTCAGCTTTCTCATCTGGAAAGCAAGAGTCATAATACTGCTTACCTCGCAGGAGGTGATGAGGATGAAGTAAGACAATCCAGGGAAGCATTTTGCACAGTGCTTAGGTCTTAGTGAATGTCTCTGCATTGTTTATAATGACACTAATCACTGGTTGCCTCTCTAATTTTTAAAGGGGTAGGAGGCTAAAGAAAGCCCTATTCGCTGCATTTCCAAGCCTCTTAAAGAGTGCTGACCAAACTCTAATGCAAAAGTAAGCAGATATGCAAAGTTCAAGTTGTAAATTCAGGTTCCAAAGGCTCATAAGATTAACGATCCACATTATTATACTGAGTTTCCAGCTACTCCACGGATCAAATAGGTTACATCTGAGCAATGCAGAGGCAGCAAAGATTCTTCTGAAAGAACTTCTCCACTGGACTAACTCCACTTACATTAAAGCCACCTGGATGTATGTGTCTGCTCTTAAATAACTCTTTAAAAAACAAAAGAAGAAAAAATTCTCAAGTTGTGGCAGTTGGTAAATATAAAAGGAAGTCATACCACTGCATAGATGGAGATGGCGGTGCCTCATCCTTTTATGTATGGAAGCATTCTGATAATACAACCAGGACTGAATTTACTGTAAAGCTAATGAAGCTGGGGTTTCTGCACCTGAATTTTATATTCATAATTTGTATTCTTGCATTGAAAAGAACCCCTTAAGTCATATAAACTCCAGGCCCCAAAAAACCTTGATTCATCCCTGATATAAATCAATTGAATTTAAATTCAAGAGAGGAGTTCATCATTTACAGGATTCTCAGAGTCAATTCTTAGGTTAAACAGAGGCCCCTTCTGGATATTAAATACTTTCCTTTGCCTGTATGTATGGAAAATTAGACCAAGTGCTCTGACCAGGATTTCACAAAACATATAGATTTGATCAATACATATACAGAATAAATAATAAAATCCCTACCACATACCAGTTATTAAAATCCAGATGGATTAAAGACTTAAACCATAAATGAAAATCCATCAAAAGACTAGAACAAAATATAGAAGAACAGGTGTTTAATAATGGTGGGTGAAGTCATTCTAAAAGTCACTCAAAACATAAAAAGATTGACAAGTCTGACATGTGAAAAAAAGATAAAGGGCAGCCTGGTGGCTCAGGTGGTTGGAGCACAGAGCTCCTAACCCTGAGGTCGCCGGTTCGATTCCCACATGGGCCAGTGAGCTGCACCTTCTATAGCTAAGATTGTGAACAACGGCTCTCCCTGAAGCTGGGCTGCGGTGAGCAGCTAGAGGTCAGCGTGGGCTGCCGTGGGCTTCCATGTGCTGCCAGGAGCGGCTGGCGAGAGCTGCCGTGAGCCGCTGTGAGTGGCCGACCAATGACCGGCGACTGACTGACTGCCTCAGCTGGGGGGGAGCACAAGGCTCATAATACCAGCATGGGCCAGGGAGCTGTGTCCTACACAACTAGACTGAGAAACAACGGCTTGAACCAGAGTGGGGGGAAGGCAAAAGGAGGGGGAAAAAAAACGATAAAAGGGTTACCAGAGGGTAAGTGGGGAGAGGGATGGTAGAAGAGGGTAAAGGGGATTAAATATATGGTAATAAAAGGAGAACTGAGACTGGGTGGTAAATGGATTACAGAAATGTACACTTGAAACTTACATAATTTTACTAATCAATGCCACTCCAATAAATAAAGATAAAAAAATAAAAGGTTAATACCCATCACATATGGAGCTCCTATAACTCAATTAGAAAAAGATAAACAATACAGTGGATAAATGGGCAAGTCATAAACACCTGACTGACAGAGGAAAGAAATACAATGGCCAGTAAATCTATGAAAAGATACTCAGCCCCAATGGTAATCAAGGAAATGAAAACTTAAAAAAAAACACGTTTTTTCTGTTGGATTAGCAAAAATGTAAAAGACTTATAGCATCCACTGTCGATGAGGATGTGGAAAAACAGGTATTGTCACACACTGTTCTTAGAAGTTAAATTAGGACAACAGTTTTAGAGGGCAATTTGGCCATATCTATTTAATTTTTTTTATTGAGATAACATTTACATACATAACATTCATCATTTTGAGCTTGTAATTTAGTGGTTTCCAGCATATTCACAATGTTGTGCAACCATCACCACTTTAATTCCAGAATATTCCCATCACCCCAAAAAGAAATCCTATATCCATTAGCAGTAACTCCTAATATCGTCCTTCCATCCCCTACTTTCTGTCTCTATGGATTTGCCTATTGTGGACATTTCATATAAATGGAATCACACAATATGCGGCCTTTTATGTCCAGCCTCTTTCACTTAGCATTATTTAAGGTTTCAATGTTCTTATGCTTCAACCCAGTTATGCCATCTCTTGGTATTTATCATAGAGACTCCTGTTCATATGTTTATATTCGAGGATGTTGATTGCATCTGTCTAACATAAAAGTAATAAAGCAAAACAAACCTAAATACCCACCAACAGAGATGTTTAAATAATCCATAGTCCCTCCTTTTTATGAAATACCGTTCAGTGTTTAAAAAAAAGAGATGAGTCTATCCATTCTGACAGTTTTAAGTGAAAAGGGCACATGGTGCAGGAGTTTCTCTGGAGTAACCACCTAAAAGTGGACTTTCAGGGACTTGGGGGGGTGTCTTCTCACCTGACCAGCCCCCACCTCCTCCATCACAGAGGTTATGCCAACTCACAGTCCCTTCCAGCTCCTATTGATTTATTAATCCTTGTCAATCTTATAGGTTTGAAATGTTACCTCATTGTTGCTCTAATTTTTCTTTTTCTTGATTACTAGTGAGACTGAGCATTTTTTTGTTTTCTATCAAGTGCCTGTTGTTCATACCCTTTGTGACCACTGTTCTGCTGTCATATATATATATATATATATATATATATATATATATATATATATATATATATATATATATTTAGGAGTTCTTCATATATCTTTGGATATTTCTGCAATTCTACTTCTAGAAATCTACCTTAAGGGGAAAAAGCTTTTGTACATGTACATAAGGAATCATATAAAAGGATTTTCAGTAAAGCACTGTTTACAACAGGGGAAAAGCAGAAACTAAACCTACCTTTCCCTCATAACGGGAATGAATAAATAAACTGGGTTTATTCATCAATGGCTACTATACAGCAGTTAGAATCAATGAGCTATAACTACACATAGAACACAGATACATCTCAAAATCAATGTTGATTGAGCGGGGAAAAAATACGATTTTGTAAAGGGATATGCAAAAAAAGAAAAATATGCAGAGTATAGCACCATTTATATTAACTTTTACCTTCTGGATATTTGTAAGTCAGCCTCCTCCCATCCAACTGACTTCTGCCCAAGGTGTGAACCTCACAGTCACCAGGATGACCACCAGAGCCTGCTAAAAAAAGGTCCTCCTGTTTCCAAACTTGTCTCTCACTCCAATCTGTCCTTCATACAGCTACCAAAGGATCTGTCTAAAATACAAACCCTTCACTGGCTCTGTATCACCCACAGGATAAAGTTAAGACCCTTTATGATCTGGCCTCTGCAGACCTCTCCAGCCCCAATTCTTGCCACTCTCTACCTACCTACACTTAAATTATACCCAACTTCTCAATTGCCTTTTGGTACTCTATCCCTAATTTGTATCAAAGAGCACTTAACTAAGAAACACAAAGCCCTCTTTCCCACCACTCTTTTCTCTCTGAACACTAGGAGTTTGCAGGCCATTACTGCAAGACTGATAAATTATGTACCATTCTCTCTCAAAGTCATTTTTAATAAGAACACGTTTCAAACAGCAAAATGTCAACATAAATCCAACAGGTGGCTTAAAACATTGCAAGATGGTTTGCTATGTCATGTGACTGGACCAAAAAAATACCCAGCCCATACTTTTGATTCAAATGTAACTCCAACTCGAACCAAGAAATGTGGTTCTTGTTAACTGAACCATGTGATTTATATTTGTATTTATACTTTGAGGGTAATTGTTTCTTTATGCTTCAGAATTAACTGTGTCTATATCAAACAGCTAAAACACTTTAATGAATACATTTGTGCATAATTACATTTCATGTGTTAATGAGCTCCATTCGCTTTTCCCTCCACACTTCTAAAAGTTCCTTTCTGTTTCAGAAAGGTTGTGGAAGAAAACAAACTGAACATAATGGAAGGAACCAATACGATTTATTGAAAAGTCTGGACTAATGTGACCACATAAATGAATCTGGGATTTAGCAAAAGGCGGCATATGCTACGCAGTGAGAGGCAAGAGTAAAGGGCCGAGTTAGGCAACCAGACACCAGGGTTCTCATCCCGGCTCCACTCTATAGTTCCGTTCTGCTTCAAATCCTGTCCATCAACAAATGGGCTATAAATTCCATCAAAAAAAAAAAAAAAGAATTAACATAAAGTATTGTGACTTTAGACAAAGTATTATCCTTTTCTGAGCCTTAAATTCCTCATCTATAAAACAAGCATAAGACTCTCAAGCCTTGGCTTACAGAAAAGACTACACTGAGTTATCACACAAAATATTCATGTTATAACACTTTGTAAAACTGTAAAACACTACAGGCATGTAAAATCTTATTAATATCGTAATCAGAGATATCCTTTTAATATTAACCAGCAGTCCTGGAAACTGGAAGCATGTTATAATAATCCTTAGTTTCCCAAATGCAGACGAGAAGCCACAGATTAGCTTTATTTGTGAGATCCTGAAATTTTACGCCGGAAATAACAGAACATCCTCCTCC
This sequence comes from Rhinolophus sinicus, assembly GCF_057876585.1. Classification (NCBI taxonomy): domain Eukaryota; kingdom Metazoa; phylum Chordata; class Mammalia; order Chiroptera; family Rhinolophidae; genus Rhinolophus; species Rhinolophus sinicus. The sequence continues at coordinate 22,153,475 of NC_142509.1, forward strand.
ATATGAACCGCATATGCTGTCTGTGAATCACTTTCATCTCTAAATTAGTCAGATTCAAATTAGTAGGGCTTTCCTACAGTGAAATCTGTTGAAGCAAACATCTGCTGGAGCCCAGAAAAGTTATTTTTTTCCACAGGTGGCCTTTGAATTTGTGACCCAAAATCCATGCAAAGAAACTGTAGCCTTTGAGACGGAAGCCCTTCAAAGAGAGGTAGTGTCCTTGAGAGCTTGGGTCTCCTCTCAGCAGGAGGGAAAGCGTGCTAAAAAGGAACTCCGTTCCGGGCCAGGAAGTGCTCGGATTTAATGAGAGTGACAATGACTGTTTCATCACTGTCAGGGTGATACTGATTGAAAGGACACATTTTTCCTGTTATTAATATTCTTAATCAAAGCATAAAAGGGAGCATATGTTTTAGTTGAATCAAGGCCCATTTTCTGTTTTTTTCAATTACTCATTTTTCTGGGCAGTCGAATAGGGGAGGCACAAAATATAATCCCAAAGCCATGAATGCTGCCCTTAGCTTTACCCCAAGATTGCCCGAATGACCTTGGGCAAATCGCTGAGGGCAGACACTTGCTTTAGCGTCTGTATTGTGACAGAGTCAATAACTCCTTCCCCTCAGGCCAGTGAATACTCAGCAAATATTAGACCAGTCAGCAAATGATTGAGTCATCTGGTGCTTCTGTTAGTCTGACTAGCATGTACAAATTTTTTTTTTTCCCTCCAAATGACAGGCCAGTTACTTCCTGGCTTTGATCTGAAACTGTATTAAGCTATCCAAAACAAAAAAGTAGGCTAGGAAGTAAAGAGAGTCTAACTAATTTTTGTACACTACAGGGAAATGGCGTTATGGCCATCTTCAACTAAAAAAGGAAAATAACAAAAAATTATGCAAAATCACAGAAGTAATCAGGTGTCCTAATTCTAGGGACATCTTCTAATGCTGCGGTAAAAGGTGGTGTGCACAGGGACCAAGAAAAAGTGGCATGTGGGGTGGCTGGTTAGCTCAGTTGGTTAGAGTGTGGCGCTAATAACACCAACGTTGCCGGTTCGATCCCCGCATGGGCCGCTGTGAGCTGCACCCTCAGGAAAAAAAATAAAGAAAAAGTGGCCTGTGATTGAAGTGGAAATCTGAGGGACACAAAACCTCCTGGCCCGACCATGCATGGGTCTTATAAAAACAGAGTGGACAAAAACACAAGACCACTGGTTTCCCTTTCCCACTACTTTCAATCCATAGCGATGTCTCTGGGAATGCCTTTTCAGCTAACCAGAAAGCTCAACTTCGCTCAGTGGGCCAAAGAGCCCGCAGTGAACAGCCATAAGCAAGCCAGCGTGCCCATCAGGGGTGGATAAAGCAGGGCACACTCTAGGGTTTGGTGAGGTCCCCACACATAGGGCCACAGGGCCTCAGAAGATGAGTTTGGAATGAGGACCTGGGCCTTTCTGACCTAAATGAACTTATGGTCTCCAGTTTGGGTCAAACAACTGGCGACCCTAAGTTCATTTTTCCTGGTTAATAAAGAGCGAGGTTGGTCCAGTGCATGTAAGTAACCACATGTGCCCAATGAGATTACAAAGGATATTCATCAAGCTGTACATTTACCGGTATACACATACAGACTCTCACAAGATTATACAAAAGTGAGATGATGACAGTTGGTTCCCCTAGTCCACAAGTTCCATAACCTCTTGCTTTCTGAGGGAAGTCTTTCTGAAGTCTAGAAAACCCCAAGAAACAGACAACCTGGAGTGGCCCCGTGACACACGTAAATGTCCAGAAGAATTCATTTTTCTTCTTTGAGCCTACCTTAGCCTGGACGGCGTAAGAAGCCAGGAGCACAGAGGCCTCGGGAGGGCAGTAGATCTTTTCATCTAAAATCTGCTTCTTTACCTGAAAGGGGCAACAAGGGAGAAATGATACCGTGTGTGTGGAAGTGAGCTGTGCAGGCCGGTTGCACAGAAAATGACTGCAGAGTGTTCGAATGAGGGCTGCCAAACCAGCCTGCTAATGATTTTCTGAAAAGGGGTACAATATTTTTACTGCCGCAGACAGGTTGGGAGTTCAGTCACTGAGAAGCTATTGGTAAGATGGCCATGCATAAAAGCCCCTTATCTCTTCTGTTCACCATCAAACGCTGAAGAGGAAAAACCAGTCTTCATGGTTAAAAGAGACTAACATCTGGGCTGTGACAGAGGAGAGCCGTGAACTTGAGAAGTGTCAGGAACAGCTCTGGTGGTGATTGCAGCCTCAGCCCCTGCTGAGCACACGCAGCACCAGAGGAAATGGAGTCTACTTTTAAGTCTTAACACAAGTCAGCAAGGCCACTGAGTTATGACTGCAGAAAAAAACCATCACTTTCAATATGCCTGCTCTAAGGAAAAAGGAAGCAATAAAGTGTGATCGATTAAACTTTTAAGTACATGTGAGGTCCAGGAAATATAATTCTTAAGCCATAATGTTGAATTAACATATCTCATTGCATTTAATTTCGTAGAATGGTGCAGCGTATGATGTTCCAGACCTAGAGGCAAGAGAGCCACATAACGTGGGGGCTGGGGGGAGGCAGACCGAAATAAACACAACAGGAAAAACCAACTCTTTTCTCACCGATTCATAAAAGCGGTCAATTTTGTCTTGCTCAGACATGAAAACACTCCAACATTGCAGTATGAGGGGAAATTAAGCCAAAGTCACATGAGGGGCGAGCACTGCTTCTGAGAGCTTCCAAGAAAGCCATCTCTATGACACTAGGACATTCTGGGGCCTACGAGATCATTATGCGGTTTCATTCAAAGCAGTGCAACTTTCCAATCCCTTGGTTTCTTTTCAAAGGGAAAAAGAGCCACACTACAGAAAAACTGAAAGGGCTTCCCTTTGATCGGAAAATGTTAGGGATGGGGGAATGTGTGTATATGTGTATATGTATGTACACACACACACACACACACACACACGCAGAGTTTTTTTGCAAATTTTTTTGGTAACACAAATTATTTGAGGATTTTTATTACATTTAACTTACTATTTACTAAACATAATAATCTGAGGCTCAAACTAATTATCAGAAGACTATGTGATAGACAATACATGGCCTTCTGGGAAATCATGTAATTAACACCCCTGCTGCAATCTTTTCTGTTACTGACAATGGGTACCTTTGGGCATACAGGCAGCTGCAGTGCCAACCACTGTAACTAACCATGAAACTAGTGAAGTGCTCTGATCAACCGGGAAGAACACCAACCCCTCGCCCACTGTGCCCCCAGAGAGTCAACGAGCTGTCTTTGAACCTATCATCATGGCTCACCAAATTTCTTCAATTCGGTTGAGTCATCACTTGTGGAATGCCTACTGTGCACTCAGCAAGCCTTACATGTAAGGGGCTTACAATCTATGATGGAATAAGGCAGAAATAAGGCAAGTATAGACAGAGTAGCACGAAGTATGATGTTTGAAGTTCTGCGTGAATGGGAGTAACCCAGTGTCATTGGAGTTCTGAAGTCCTGCCTTAATGACAACAGATTTTAAACTTTTGGAAGAACTACTCTTTATGACTCTCTTTAGACTTCCTTTGCAACTGCTGAGTACTTCCAAGTTAGTGAGAAGAAAACAGGATCTATCTTCAAAGAGGTTGCGAATTAGGTAGCTACTTATACCCCTTCTTTCACCATGAACCTTTTGCAATTTCATCTGACACCAATTCTTATCACTCAAGTGTAGTTCTATTCTGAAGATTTTTTCCATTACAGAACCAAAAGGACTGACTTTCCAAAGATGGAAAGTTTTTGCAATATGAAGCATTTGTGGTCAGCTCCGAGGGGTTTGTCCAGGCTGCCTCTGTAACCCTGCCTGGGTGAGTTTCCCCATAATTAGGGAGGTAGCATGGGCTGGTGTACCTGCAAGAAGAATAAATGTTGCGTGATCTCCTGAACCAGCTCTTCCTCAGCATTCTCAGGATAAAATTTGGCCAGGAAGTGAAAGGTGACTGGCTCTTCCTTAGAAACATCATGATCCAGCACCTGAAGAATTGAAGAGCAAAAGACAAACAAGCTATATTGGCACCTCTTCCTCCCACACAACCATCAAAGAACCTTTTGAAAGGAGTGTATACATATTATTTCCCCTCTAAATTCATCACATTCCCCAAAGATTGTGATTCTTCAATTTGAGGCATTCACAAAGTCATCTACAAGAAAAGGTAATATTCACTTCACATGGCATTTTTGAACCAAGTTAACTAACATCCCCAAGGGGTGAGTGGAACTAAGATTAAGGCACAAATGTTCTCAAGGCCACAGAGATAGTTAAAAATTAGAAATTTATAACTCAAAGGTCTTGGGCACAATCCCTTATGGTAGGCTGAAGGTTTTAAACTTTCTGAAAGCTTTAAATCTTCCTTTATTCTTTTTTCTTGTCCCCCCCTCCAACATTTAGGTCCATATTGGAATGGAGCTTAGAGATGATGAACTAGATCTCTGTGAAATCATCTAAACATTAACTGAGCAACAGAAGTGATACGTGTCCATTGTGCAACCCTTTGTTTCAAGGAACCTCTAGAGATGCCCCACAAAATACTTGAGCACAATCAGTAAACCACACTGCCTTTAATCTTCTAACAATTTCATCCACCCACTGAATAGCTCGAACCATCTGCTCTCCAGAATGAATTTCATTTCAGGCCGTAAACATGCCATGTGACAGGCTCCAAGCTTCCACTAACATGTGTCATAATTTATATCCTTTGAGCAGCAGGTATCATGGCTCCTAATGACCCCAATCTAACATCCATTTGGCCAACACTCAGGTATGATTTAAAATTTATTTTGCTGAGAGTCACAAAAAGATACATAAGTTCTGCTTGTCTTTGATAAGTAACTCTCCAGGCCCCGGCCTAAATTCCAGTTGGCGGTGCCGCGGAGATTCAAAATACACCCCATCCAGGATAGTCTCGCTGACACAGACACACCGCGGCACTGTGATGTCCACGATCATGCGGATTTACCATAGATAGATATCTATCTCTCTATCTCTCTATCTCTCTATCTCTCTATCTCTCTATCTCTCTATCTATCTATCTATCTATCTATCTATTTTTTTAATTGGGTAACTGTGTTTTTCCAGGGCCCATCAGCTCCAAGTCAAATTGTTGTCCTTCAATCTACTTGCGGAGAGCGCAGCTCAGCTCCAAGTACAGTCGCTGGTTTCAATCCAGTTGCAGGGGGCAGAGCCCACCATCCCATGTGGGAATCGAACCAGCAACCTTGTTGTTAAGAGCACACGCTCTAACCAACTGAGCTAACTGGCCGCCCCGGGAATTACCATATTAAATTTACACCCAGCAGGGATTCTAATGTGAAGATTCAGATTAGTGTGTACATATGTAAACACAATTTGAACATTTGGGTTTAGAGTCAAACTGCTGAAGCACAGGAGGCTTTCATTGTTTATCATGCCATGTAGTAGATAATAAAATCAGGTGGGCAATTAATTATAGGGGTTTTCATTGAGGGTAAGAATTAGACATTGACTTACTCTGCGATTCAGGCATCTTTTAGGAGTTACTGACAAAAGTATATGGCCCTACCCTCATCCATTTTCACGGTTAGGTAGGCAGGTAAGTAGGTAAGCATGTCTGTGTGTGCACATATGAACCCACACAGAGGGCAGTTTCCTTCAGCAACATCCATTTCTAAGCCACGTGAAAACTGCTGGGAGCCCAGACTTGTCCACCTCTGGGCCTCAGAAGCCCCAGAAAATCATGAGGACAAAACAGATAATCATCCTTTACCACAGGGACCAGGACACTCTATTCCTTAGATCACGTCACGTTCATGATTAAATTGAATCGGGCCATGGTGTTCTTCAAACAGACTTTAAAAATTCCATAAAGTACATGAGCCCAAGAAAAGCTTTCAAAGACATAAATCGTAAAATGTGTGTGTGTGTCTAATTTTTATTCACAAAGCCTGACCAGTAGTTCAATAAATTGAACGGCATAAAGCCAGAAGTAATCAGCCGGGTGACAATGAGTAAAGAAGCCAGGGACCGCAACAGTTCAATCCTGGTTGGTTCTGCTTGCCTAGGAGAGCCTGTGAGGAGTAGAAAGCCTGTGGCATCTCCAGGACCTGCTTATTGCATGACTGACTTCAGGACTTGCCCCATTCTCTAGTAGGTATCCGTCATGCCCCGTGATGAGCAAACAAACGGGGCACAGGCTCAGGGCAGAACAGCAGAGCTCACTCCAGCCATACCGCTTTCATTCAGTTCCAGCCCCACCTTCTTGTCCATTTTGAGCCAGGCCACGGTGTCCTTGATCGTGTACTGCAGTCCAAAGAACCAGGTTTCCCGAAGCCCCAGGGTCCGGCACACCAAATCAAATAGGTCCTTCCCTTTCCACTTCATCTGCAATATAACAAACGAAGACGGAAAAACATTATAAGCGAAAGTCATCATCTGCTCTCACAAAAACCTGTTCTCCACACGCTCTACTCTCAGATTCCAAAATGTGGGGATGACACTAAGATGGCTGATGGGCATAGAATTCCTAAATAACTTTAGAGCTTCCTCCACAAAACCATGAGTTGGAAAATACCAATTAGAGCTTAATGGCTTAATCATTGCAAAGCATACACAATCCCTCCCTTGGTCAGTTCCTTATAGACCTTAATATCCCCAAAGCTAATTTAGGAAAGCTGGTAAATAAGCATCCTCATTTGGTAGAGTCTAGCCCTCCTGAGTTAACCGAGGGAGATGGCTAGCCTCTAGGGACATTAATTCCCTTGAGATTTTGTTGTTGATTTTTTTTAAAAAAATCATGACCCTGCCCTCTGATAAAAGGCTAGTGTTTCTTTTTAATTTAAAGGCTAGTTTTACTATCAGTTTTCCTAAAAAGCAATATAGGGGAGGAAGCTGTAACCCAAATCATAAATCATGCAGAAAAAGAACCATTAGAAACTTGTCAGTACGATCCCAGTTCTCTCCTCTCACGACGCGTAACTGAGGCCACGGGGAGGCGACTGGCCCACAGCCACACGGAGTAATCTCAAACTCTCAGTATCTAAACAAGGGCATGAACAGATACTAATAGACTATAGGGTGCTTAGCCTAGCGCCTCACTTCCAAAAGGACCTGATGCAATGGCTGCTAAACCCTTTTCTCAGCTATTCAATCTTGTAGCTGGAAAAGCAAGTGCAACGTCTATTTGATATAGGGGAAGAAAATGCCCAGCAGCTTAGTAAATGTTGCCACCTTGTGGCTTTCAAGTTAAATAACCCAGGAAGTTCCCATATGACCCCTTAGCTGCAGACAGCCCCCTTCCCCTAAGGACCCCCCAAGTATCAGGTGGACATTCAAATGGACACCCAGTACAGTTATGAGCACATGAGATACATCCCAGTGTCAGTGGTCATAATAAGAACAATCTTAGGGTTCAAATACAAGGTCGCCAGACACCGAAAGAACATGACCATTCAACTGCAGCAGCAGCTGTCCTGCCCTCATTAGAAATCTCCGCCCAGTTCCTGGCACAGTGAAGATGCGTAATGAAAAGGAATGGGGGAAAAAAAAAAAAAGAGTTTAGAGACTTGTTATAAAAGCAAGAAGGAAAACATAAGTTCGACCTCTAATATCTCATTGGCTTTTGCTAAAACCCGATTCTACAGAAGATTTTTCAAGCAGGCCTTCCATTTTTAATACATGTGAATGAACAGTGCGTTCTCTGCGAGCTACTTAACGGGAGAGCCCATCCCTCAACCTAGACGGAAGGAAGCCAAAACGACAGCAGACAAGTGGTTATGTATTGGCTTTTGTCCTTCGCCAGGGCCATTTCTCCTGTCTGTCCTTCTAGCTCTGTCCCTGTCCCCTTTAAGGCTTAACAATGCTTGTTGGTACACCCATTTCCCAGTCTGACAAGAGGACAAAAGGTTTTTTAATTCACCCCAGGTTTTAATGCCTACAGGCAGACTTCACTGAAGAAATGTCATTTGGGAAAACTAGAAGCTTCGGGGAGCTGATTATCCTCTCATCTCTATTTTGAGACAGTACACAGAATATAAATTATAAATGACTGCCTTGCTACAAGATAACGTAAAGCTAAAGAACAGACATTAACTTAGACAAGTTAAACAAACACCCAAAGGCCAAGATCCAGGTAACCACCCCCAATCCAGCTTAACTCACGGCCACGGCCAGGCGGGGCTTTGGCACCACAGGGCCGGCTGTAAATGGCATGCACAGGGCATCAAAACTAAAGCTGCCCAGAGAATGATGAGTGAATTTCCTGACTTGGGAGTTTAAATTCTCAAACATAATATTGTATTAATGCAATTTTCCTGTATTCCTTCATACTTCTTTGTTTATAAAATGCAAAACTATCTCTGTTGAATGCAAAGAGATAAGTCTTTGTTCCCCTGGAGCTGGCAATAAAGTGAGGGGGGGGGGATTCTCATACCAATTCGTAATGCCCTACTTACATTTTTCACTTTGACTCTAAGAATCATAGAATGTCAGACCCCTACCTGCTGGGTCTACCTACTGTAGATCCAAGCCCTTTTTGTATAAATAAGGAAACTGAGTCACAGATTCTTCAGCATTCTGCTAAAGCAGACACGAGCCTTTTTCATGGTGGTCTAAGGTAGGCAACCCCTAGTTCCTCAATTCTGGAATGTGCTGACAACAGAGGGTAGAATGAGTTGGAGGAAAAGAGCCTAGACTCAAGAAAGGCAGAACGGAGGCCAGCTCCTGTCTTACCGAAGGCAGTGGGAGAGAGAGAGGACAGCCTGAGAAGCAGAAAGGAGGCAGTCACCGCACTGCCTGGATGCCAGTGGGGACTGAAGAAGAAAAAATCCAGAGGGACACCCTCGTTTCTGACTTGAGCACCAGGTGGATCCCTCTAAAGGCGAGAGGGAATACAGGAGAAGCAGCAATTTCTGGGGGAAGAGACGAGCAATTAAGTTTTAGACAAGATAAGTTAAGGTACCTGAGGAAACCAGGTAGAGATGTCCTAAAAAAACATTTGTTTTAAAGTCTTAGCTCTATTTATAAAATAAAATGTTCTGTCTTTAAGTAATCAAGTTTTTCTTTTGGGTTAAATCTAACCACCACCATGTCGTTCACCTACCTGAGGTTGTACTTTTGCAACGTGCCCCACCCCAAATGTATGAGGCTTCCTTAGTCCTAATTTGGGTTTCTACCTCTTTACAAACAAGAACCATTGAGCACAGTCGCTCCGGGTGGTTCTCAGGACACCCAGGGACGGGAGGTCTTGGGTTATGAACGGGCTTCCTATTCCCCACGCTGCCCAACCCAGTACATACATCCAAGACACAGCAAACGATGCCTGTCTGACGGAAGACTTGACTACTCCAAAAACCCAAGGCTCGAAAACTTAAAGCAAAACGAACCCTTATCCATCCACTCCTTCAACAAATATTTGTTGAACACACATTTTGTCCAAGCACCAGCTGAGGTACAGGGGAACAAAAGAGACAGTCTCTGCTCTCACAGAACAGGTCTAGAGCGTGAACCAGTCAGGGACAGATAATCACCTCCCTCATCCCACATACAAAAATCAACTCCCGGTGTAGTTTTCAGCACTACAACACTTGTGAGTACTACAACAGGGACACCCAGGGGCCGTAGGGACCCTCGGGAAGGGACCCGCTATCTTGGATGGGTGGGAAATGGCATCTAAACTGACTCTCATGGTGGGAAAGAGGAGCCAAGTAAAGACTTGGGGAAGGAGGAGTGAGCAGGGAAGTATGTTCCCGGCAGAGGGAATAGCATATGCAAAGGTCTTGAGGCAAAGACGCTTAGATGGTCCTTATTGGAAATGAAAGTATTGTAGTTCAGTTTGACTGGAGAATAGGCTGTGCTTTCAAAAGGACCAAAACTACCGTCTAAAACCCATTCTTTGTCAACCATCTAACTCTGCCTCTCTCATGTGAACTACAGAACACAGAAAGTTATCCAAGTGACTTCTCCTTTTTCCCAAAGATAAATCATAACCAGTACCACTCTAGATATACAGGAGACAAGTTAAACCATTACATAAGATGGATACCTCATGACATTAGCGTTTAATTCTTTCCAGGAACCAGTCTAAAAGGCATAGATAGGGCATGGTTATTAAACTCTCTTATGCTACACAATGGGGATAATAAACAGAACCTCGCTTAGCAGATGGATCTAAGGATTAAGCACATTAAAACAATTAAAAAGCCTAAGACAGTGCCCTGCCCATAGTAAATACTCAGTAAAGGGTAGTGTTTATTCATTCTAACCCTGCCTCCTCTCCTTAAATTCTCAAGTGACACTGTTTAAAGCCTCCCAGTCCTGTTTCACTCCATGGATGATGGATGACAGCTCAGAAAGGGCACCATCAATTCTCATCGAGCCAACCACGCTATCACTCATGTGACAAACATTTACTGAGCATCCACTACGTCCTCGTCACTGGGCTTGGCACAAGAGAGAAATGATGAATTCAGGACAGGACACTGTCCCTATTCATGTATAACACGGAAGACAAGTAAATGGATAATGAAGACATAACCCGGAAAACGTTAACAGAAGAGAGTGTTGTGTGAGCACGACGGGGGTCTGGGGGTGCGGGGCTTCGCTGGCACTGCTGGAGCTGGGTCTTGACAGCCCAGCGGTAGTTGGGCCTCTGGTGAAGGGGCTGAAGAAAGGGAGGTCACGCCAGCTGGAGGGAACAGCCAGCATGTCTGCCGCTTGGGTCCAAGCTGTTGCAAAGTAAAGGAATGTTCTTTGCACTTTCCTAGTCTCTGACAAGCAGCATAATTATCCTGTCTGCAGTACTGACTGTTCAATGCAGTCCTGAATATGCAGCTTCAGCCCGATGCGTGTGACAGCTCAGACTCTCCACAGCTGATTAGGAACCAGGTTGTTCAGCCACTGGTTCGGAGCAGTCATGTAACCCATAACAGGACCTGCTGGGTCTGTAAGAAGCCACGACCTACAGGATGAGTCGCATGTTTATTTTTTTTTTGGTTAAAATATTTTCTTTTCTGACACCTGATCGCATGTAAGCCTTTCGGGCTTTGACTTATACTACCTAAAGGCCATTTTGTTTGTCCTAGGGTTTGTCATTTTTCCTGAATAGATTGTCAAAAATAGAATTACTCCTGGTTTGATCAAACGTTCATTTAAACCGATGTCTTTCCACCTGGCCAAAGTGTTCAAACTGTTCCACATACACCACTGCGACTCCTTGCCTCATCTCAACCAAGTGAAGAAGAGGGAGGCTAAGAGGCAGATGCTCACTTTGCAAAAAGAGGGGGAGGGAGTGAGAAAGGTGATTTGCAAGAAGAAAGGCAGGAAGGAACACAAATCTGGGCTCCATGGCATGTAAGCTCCCAGTCCGCAGGCCTCATCCTCAAGATGCCCTTCAGGAGTCCAGGGGCTAATGGTGGTGAGTCTAGAAGCACGATGCTTCATGCTTTCTGGCTGTGCTCTCTATTACTTTAACAGTCTGCAGTGCTATTTCATAGATATATACTTGTGCCTGTATCAAAGACAGATGTGTATGAACTTTATAAACAGGACTAAGTGCTGTCGGCTTGTTATTTTTTGTAGGAGCTGAATTTATGAGCTTTACCCAGAGTGAAGTGCTTGTCATTTATCAACCTAGAATGTTTTAAGTAAATAGCACTAAGCACTTACCCTCCGCAGCAGAAATGCAGCTGGAATGCAGCACTTGCCTGTTATAGGAAGCAACTGGCACCTGTAACCTACAGGGCTGATTGGGGTCTATTAACCAGGGAAGAATTATATATAACGTCATCACAACCATCTTACCATGGGCCAGGTTTAGACTCACAACCCTAAAACTACCATTTGTTTTTTGCTTTCGCAGCCTTCACATTGTATTTCCCGCTGCTTTCTTTGAGCCGTGTAGCCATTGAATCCCTTGCATTTGCTGATACAACTATGTAGGATGAGTAGGAAACCAGCCACCTGATAGTAAAAGGCCATAGCTAGAAAAGGACAACTTTCTTGAAGAAAGAAAACCGAATTTGGCTGCCATATGTGTGCGGCCTAAGAATTAGGACTCACAGAGAAACCAGCTTTACAGAGAAGACTCAAATCTGGAAAAAGCTACCAAAGAAGCAAACTTCCATTTCATAGAGGTCAGGGGGAACCAGATTATCAGCCACACAGGGGATGCTATTTGACTGGCTATCTACATCACAGCAGGTGAAAGAGAACTGACACACCCAGCAGTCGGTTATCAGGATTTCTCCTAATTAGTTCACAAGCTGCCCTAACATTAGCCATAAAAATTGACAAAAGGTTAGCTCCCTTATCCATAGGGCAACAGAAGGAACTGCACCTCCCCAGGCATAGGACATGCGCCAAGTATTTACAATTATTTCAGAAATGGAAAATCAAGGATGATCCCCTCTCAATGTTTATCCCTAACTGACATTTGCAGTCACGGCTGGCCCACAAGAACTGATCTACTACTGTGTTTCCCCCAAAATAACACGTATCTGGACAATCAACTCTAATGTGTCTTGACGCATTAGAGTTGATTGTCCGGCTAGGTCTTATTTTTGGGGAAACACAGTATAGAAGACTTGAGAATTTAAGATGCTCATGTACCAGATCCAAACCTAAATACAACTTTTCTTTGTCCATTTTGAAAAAATAGATGCCAAATACCTCAATTTACAAGATCAACACAATGGAAAGAGTTATAAAAAATGATTTTGCTGGATAGCAAGTGAATAACGAGTTCCATTAAAATATTTAATCAAAGAGGATAAAAAAGTGCAGTAATGCGGGTGTGAAACCAGCGCTTCCCGACTCGGTGTGGTGTCACCATGCCACAGAAGCAGGTTCTTGTATCTCAGGAGCTTAAACTACAAAATGATCGTGCCATTTCCTGTCACAATGAAAGAATACACCACTCCTTCTCAACATGAGGGAAAAGCGGATCCTTGAAATATAAACAGATTAATTTCTCTGCCCAGCAATCATGACCTCTATGTCATTCATCTAAATCTGAGCAAAATCTCACAAACCTGAAACCTTCTCTTTGCAAAAATAATCCCAACTCCAATCGTGTCCTGTCAATTTCTGCCATAATCAACCACAGCAAGTAATTCTCCTCTCCCAGTCCTGTTAATATCATCTGTTAGTATGTGAAATCTAGTTAAATTATTGATTTCAAGGTCCTCCACCTTGAAATGACTTCTTCCCTCCTTCAACCAATTGCCCTACCACAACCCAGTTTGTGCCCTCCCAAGTCAGCAAAATTATGTGCTTCCATTTATCCATAACCAGACCTTTCTGAGATCCATTCCTTTATCTCACCGCTGTCCTCCCCACAAACGATACTGGGTACACGAGTCAGTATGGACTTTACAAATACAAAAAAAATGACGGGCCTGCTTTTCCCCTAGATTCCTGTCTTTCCTCCAATTCTGCAGATCACAAACTCCTTGAAGGCAAGGGCCACCACCACACACACACACACACACACACACACACACACACACACTTCACTTTAAGTCTCCCAGAACCCAAGCAAATGCTGCACAATCTGTGGCCACTCCATAAATGCTTGTGGTTGGCTGACAATATTGATAATGAAGATGAAAACTAGATGAGACTTCTGAGTAGAACAGTTTAAGTAATGATTGCAACGAAGCAAGAATTTATGACACTCCTTATTAAAATTCTAATCGCATAATTGGGCCCTAAGGTATATATTTTCCCCCTTTGGTGACATGTACTGATTTCTTCTCTCTAAAAATACCTTGGCAAGGAAATCTAAATCTCAAAGAACCAACCAAGAAAAATTTCCACAGAACAAAAGAGACTAGAAAGAAACAAATCACAGCACCTTGGGAAGTCATAAAATGGAGGTTTTAAACTCTGATAAGTCTTTCAAAACAAAATGAATTATGCTTTTTCAGGGGGAAAATTCCTTATGTTTGCAGCTTCTGGCATGTTTCCTGCTGAAGTGGAGAGAGGTTATGGCAGCAGCAGTGCATCCAGAGAGGAACTCTGAATCCTAACTCCCTCTGTCTACCACACACAAGCCTGTAACCTTGGGTGAACTAAGCAGCTCCACTGGGCCTCAGTTTCTTCATCTGTCAATCTCTTATGGCCTGTGCAATGCCCAGATTTTATGATACTATGAAAAAAAGATGAGGCGCTTCAAAGTTGGTTGACAGATGACAAAGCAAAAAGAAACAATATGGTTATGGTACTATAAAAGCATTACAATCCCCCCAAAGCAAAGAAGACAATTTCTGTCTTTGGAATTTAGCTCACAACATGAAAGCAATCACAGCCTTGTCAAATAGCTATAAAACACCCAAACCCGCTGTGTTGGGAAAGTCACTTAACCTCTTTGAGTCTCAGCTTTCACAATCATCAAGTGGTCTTTCAGGATTAACACCCTCTGAGTCTATGAGCTTGAGCTGGTTTTATATAAACCATGTAGTACTTTTTTCATTGCTATAATAATTTTCTTTTAATCCTTTAACATCCCATTCTATATCTTAAAATCAATTTCAGGGATGTAAATGAAACTTAACATTTAACGTATGTGTGCTTTCTACAGTCTTTTCCCTTACTCAGGTTCTTCGATTGTTATCATGTTCCTTTCTCTTAATAATCAAGAGTTGACTTATAATAATGAACGCTCTGATGTAACAAAAATGATCACTATAATGCTGCTGGAAAACAGAAGTTTATTAGCACAAAGCAGGCTGCTGATATTCAGCAATTGTCAATGATTACAATATTTGAAATACTGAGAATAAAAATTCTGCAGAGAGTTGCAAATAGGAAACAACAGTAAATTCAGTGCAAATAGACAAAGCTAAATTTCAAATACCTAGTCATGAGGTAAAATTAACACACTATTAAATACAACCCACAATTAAGTATTATGCAACTGATTAATTCCTCCTGCCCTTCACAAAAACTGTACTTTGTATTTAAAAGTGCATTCCTTCAAAAAAAGCTCCCAACACAACAGAGCTGGAGCTTAACCCGTTTGCGTAAATCAGCTCATGTAGAACCTAGACTCTAGCCTGGAAAGACATTTTAAGCATTCTGTTTCGGTTTCTAGCTTGACCTTTTGATTTTTAAGTTTCAAGGTCATTAATGATAATAACACTGCCTTTAACAACATTGGAAGGTATAGGTATGCGTGGGTAGGCCTGGAAAAATGCCTGCAGATAGATGAGAACGACTGTAGGCTAAAGACCTTCTAAACATATTTATGAGTCTGATTTAATCTCAAACCAATATGAGTAGGACACTAGATAAAAACACCGTTGGTGAATTTAGAACGACAGACCAATTAAGTTTAGTAATTAGTCCGGGCTTCAGTTTTAAGTTTTATCTGAATATCAAATTACCAAAATTACTAAAACTAGGAAACTAAAATTGGCAAGGTAGATAGGAAAACCATAAGTAACCTAATTCACTAACAGAAAGGTTCTGTAAATTTTCCAAAGCTAGGTCCAAATTTGGCAAAGAAGCAAAAAGAACAGTAGTGGGAGCTGGAAGAGGAAAAGATACCTTTAGAAATGATGTGCTCTGACCCCATCTAGTGGTGCCAGAGTGATTCCTAAACTGGGACAAGCATCTTGAATGACTGAAGATTTGATTAAAGATCTTTTTTTTCCCCTGAAGTCAGCCTTTGTTTGGTAATAAATTTTTTACTTGCTAAAAATGTACTAAAGCATGGATTTAGAATTTAAATTGGACAAAGCACAGATAGGAGAATGGAACACATCATCCTGTAACAAACCAGAGAAGCCTCATCACACCAGCTGGCTAAAAAGATTAGCAGCTCTGAGAAAACTCAATTCCAGGTTTTTAAGACCTCAAATGCTTTAACTTCTGAAATTAAACAAGCAGCAAAAATGTTCTTGGACAAGAATGCAAAACTAGCAGGAATAATTGGAGAAGCCGTCAAAAACAAAGAAAAAAGGAAATTTTCAAAATGACACACTGTAGACAAAAGAATGAAGAATAATTAACTACGGCAGAAATCAGAAAAGAATCCTGCTATCACAGTGGACATCAAGCTAAATAGAGATCAATTATATAGCATATTATTAAAAAAAAAAAAAAAGATCCTTAAACAGGGATAAGGAATAAGGTAAAGCTCATCATATTTAGACTGATTATAGAGTCTAAAGGGTCTACAATTACAAAGGCATGGATAACCTGAAGAAGGTTCAAAGAAAATGAAGGAGATTATTAAAGGAAAAAATTCACAGTGCCTCTAGCATGAGACCCTTTCTCTTTGTTCCCACACTCCCAACTCATGATAACACAGGAAACTAATGGTTACCAAGTGCTTATGAAGGTCAGGCTCTGAGCTTAGTGCTTATAAAGGTCCTCTTCGGGGCGGCTGGATATCTTAGTTGGTCAGAGAGCGAGCTCTGAACAACAGGGTTGCCGGTTCGATTCCCACATGGGCCAGTGAGCTGCGCCCTCCACAACTAGATTGCAGGACAATGACTTGGAGCTGATGGGCCCTGGAGAAACACACTGTTCCCCAATATTCCCCAATAAAATTTATTAGGGGAAAAAACAACGGTCTTCTTCATTCATGCCGTAAAACAATCCTATAAGAAAAATACTACAATTCTCCTCATTACAGATGTGGCAACTGAGGTGCAGAGAGCTAAGTCCAAGTTCACTTGGGGAGCAGGTGGCAGTGATAGGACTTTCCCCGGGCCAATTTACCCCTTCTATCAGGACACCAGCTCTTGTTCCCTAAGCCATATTTTTCCTGTCCTCTAGAAGGTTTCTCTCATAGTTACATGCTGAAATCCTGAGTTGACTTCCTACCTAAGAAGGAAATCTAAAAGAGGGAATTGTGCAATGAGCTTCTTCTGCCCAGATCACCTAAAATAGGATGTTGAAGCCAAGGGCTTTTGAAATCAAGTTCTCCCTCATTTTTCAGATGAATAACTGAAGCCTGGGGGAAGCAGAGATGTGCCAAAAGTCACACAGAGGAGCTCTGCCTAGAAGCCAGGGGTTCAGTGCTATTGATGGTTTTACACAAGTAGCACCCTGACTGTGCAGGGGGACCAGACAGGAAAGTGTGCTGACCTCCTGGGCCCAACTCAGGCCAGGCTAGACTCAACCACAAATTTAAGCCCACTGGCAAGCTCACAAAACGGTTTTAAAATGGTATCGTACACCACATGCAATAAGTAATGTCATAGACAAATAGTTGTTGAGTTAGGAAGTTCTTTGAAAGATCTCTTATTTCTACTTTCTTTTTCCAATTTATCAAATACAGCAGTACCTCGGTTTTTGAACATCTCTGTTGATGAACATTTTGGTTTATGAATGCTGTAAACCGGAAGTAAATGCTTCGGTTTTCGAACACGACTCAGAAGTCGAATATGTCACACAGCTTCCCCTGAGTGCAAGATCCTGAGGCCTAGCTGTTGGCTGTTTTCGAATGTTTCAGGGCTCGTGGATTATGTTCGAAAACCGAGGTACCACTGTACTTAACTTCTCCCCAGGTTTCTAAACTTTTCTCTCCTTTTTCTACTTGGAGCTTCCTATTTGGGTAGCACAGTTAAGTAGAAAGAAGGCTGGCTGGAAGACAGATGGCCTGGGCTCAAACCTTGACCCCACCACTCAGAACTGTGTGGTGGTCTTGGACACAAAGAGTGGGGAACACTTGAGCAGAGCCGAGGAGAATAAGAACATCTAAGCCAGGAGCCAAGAAAGCAGGGCATTCTGGGCAAAGGGAAGAGCCAATACAAAAGGGTGGCAGTGTGAAGAAAGCTTTCAGGAAAGAGCAAACAGGACAATGGGCCCAGAGCAGAGAGAGTATGTGAGGAAGTGCAGGAGAGGCTGGGAAAGGGAGCCAAATGATGAGAGGCCCTGCACATACTTCCCTTCATATGACAGCCCTGATATGGATCTTACCTGTGCCGGGTGCTAGTCTAAGTACCTTTCCAATAATAACTCAATTTTAAATCCCTGTAACAACCCTCTGCAGGAAGAATGGCTACAACCCGCATTTTACAGAGAAGGAAACGAAGGCATGTGAGAAGATTAAGGGACTTGTCTAAGGTCACTCAGCTGGTGAGGGGCCGAGCCAGGGATGGGGCTCCCGAGACCCTGGTTGTAACCTCTAGCCTGTGCTGCTTCACGGCCCCAACGAGGAAACTAGAGCTTGAGCTAAGACCTCTGCAACTTACTGGAAAGCCTCGTACTGAGGTTCCAATACACAGCTGCTGGCCTCATTGGTCGTTACTGAGCTACCCGGTGTGCCCATCTATTTTCCCATTACTTACCTGCCCCTGTCCTCTTCTTTCTTGTTCAGAATAGACAATGGCTCCCCTGGGGCTTTAAGCAGCCTGTTTACCCCGTCTGAGCCTCCATTTCCGCCTCTGAAAATGAAGCCCATGACAGCATCCACATCCTAAGTGGGTCTTGATCACCGTTAGGTCATGTTCACTGCCTAGCCCATGAGGGTACTCAGTAAATATCTGTCTAATTCATAAATAAACGAGTCTCCATTATATCAAATGAGATAGTGTGTTTAAAGCACTGAGCATGGTACCTGACACATGTAACTGCTATATCTTAGCCCTTTCTCCCACAAAAGGGCAGACGTGGGGTCCAGCAGACAGCAGCACTAGCCAGTATATGCCCTGCTTCCTTATCTACTCTTCACCAGCAGGACTGCATTCAGCAATCACCCTTGACTGTCCATGTCCTACATCTGGGGCACCCATGCCATCCACAGGCACTGCTTAAACCCCATGGGAGAGCCCAACGATGAGGTAGAGACAATCTTTCTTCTGAAACAAGAAGACAAGTTTCTCAGTGCCCTCGTGTAGAATACGATTACTATATACTACAACTGAGCAATGAAATAACCACCACTGCCCCCCGGAGTTTACCATCCCAGAAGGGAATTGTTGGCCTAAATCTTGTGGTGTCTAAAATTTAACATCTTACTAAAAACACCAGCATTGTTCTTTTCGTTCTCCCCTTTCACAAGTTCCTTCTGTCATGGACAACTTTGTTGGAATAACCTGTGATGTTGGTGTTTAATCCAATCATAATCCCCCTTGGGTATGTGAAAACATTTGGAGTACCAACCAACATGAGAAGGCGGCTTCGTTTTCAATATAAGATAGTATCAGAATCTCTCATAACTCAATTTTGAGAAATTTTTCATACTTGGCTCTTCTTACTGATAGACTGAATTATTAGAGTAAAATTCCAGCCTAGATAAGAAATAACATAACCATTTAGCCTCCTGGCAAATTACATTCAGCACCTACTTTCTCAAAATGACAAATATCGAGTCTTTCAAGTGGAAAAAATCCTCCAAAGCATCGAGCCAATGCAGCATGCAGTGCAAGGAAGAGATTTTCTTTTCCCCTCTCTCTGCAGCAAAAAAAGTCTGAAGTTACTAACACAAGGTAACATGATTCCTTTTAACGACCACTGGTTCTGAAATTGAGTCCTTAGAAAACCACGTACATTTGACCTCAGCAAAGCCGAGAATTCCTCCAAAACCATCTCTCTTTTTTTCCAAATGCACTGGCCATCTCCTCGCATTAGTACCTTGCCCAGTTAACGTACAACATAAAAATAGGACAGGAGCATAAGGCTGATCGCTTCTCAGAAGCAGAGTTCTCTCTTATCGTCCTAAATGAAATTACTGTTACTTTCAAAAGAATATTTGGACATTGCTTAAAAACAGGTGTTTTCACTGGAAACTTGAGGTTCAATGAGATGCAACAGTTTGACAAATGACAACATGGCAGCACCTGTGGTGACCTAAGCCTTCTACTTTAGGCCAATTATAGTACCTTCCTTTCTGCCCAGCACTACGCATTCTATGAATCCTTATAAGAACCTTGAGAGGTCAGTGGTTATTAGTTCCATTTTACAGATGTGGAAACTGAAATCCAGAAAGTTTAAGTATCTTACCTAAATTTTAAGCACTTTAGCTGGAATTCAAGCCCCGGTTCACCTTATTTTAAAGCCTATGCACTTTCTTCTACTGCTTTGTTGCTCAGTGTGGTCCCTGGGTCAGTGGCATAGACATCACTTAAGAGTTTGCTAGAAATGCAGAATTTTCAGTCCCAACGAAAAACGACAGAATCAGAACCCACATTTTACCAACATCCTCAGGTCATTTATTCGAATCCTTTAAGATTTAAAGTTTGACAAATTCTACACTATATGAGGTGTGGTCAAACAATACAGTGAATGTTTAAATTTAAAAAATTATTACAGTAGTAAAAGATATATTGCCATTAATCCGCCTCAAGATACTTCCCTTCACTTCAAACACACATATCCCATTGTTCTTGCCACTTTCTGAAGCACTTCTGGAAGTCCTCTTTCGTGACTGTCTTTAGTCGCGCTGTCATGGCTGCCTCGGTGTCCTGAATCAATTCAAACTGTTTTCCTTTCATGGTCATTTTGACTTTGGGGAAGAGCCAGAAGTTGCACGGTGCCAGATCCGGTGAATAAGGTAGGTGAGGACACACCGTAATGTTTTTATTTGACAGAAATTGCCATATACCAAAAGCGATGTGTGACACGGAGCATGGAAGATGATTTACAGCACACTTTAAAACACACCTTCTCTCAACCACAGCTCACACCCGACTGACTGCACGAAACAAGCTGAAACTTGTCACACACTGTTACTAAAGTTTGACACACCACTTCCCGTTGGATGGCACTCAGCAGCAGCATTCACCATATTGTTTGATCACAACGGAAAGGATCCGAGTCACACATCACTTCTGGTACGGCCATTTCTGTCAAAAAAAAAACAAAAAACATTCCAGTGTGTCCTCATCTACCTTATTCACTGGATCTGGCACCATGCAACTTCTCGCTCTTCCCCAAAGTCAAAATGACCATGAAAGGTGAATGTTTTAAATCAATTTAGGTCATAGAGGCAGCCATAACAGCGCAACTAAAGACACTCATGAAAGAGGACTTCCAGAACTGCTTCAGAAAGTGGCAGGAAAAAATAAAAATAAAAAAATAAAAAAATAAAATAAAAAAAGAAAGAAAGTGGCAGGAACGATGGGATAAGTGTGTTCAAAGTGAGGGGGAGTATTTTGAGGGGGACTAACGGCAATGTGGGAATGTGTCTTTTATTGTAATAATTTTTTTTATTTAAACATTCACCGTATTTTTTTATCATACCTCATAACATTCTGCCTCTCTGAATGTCACTACTATTATCCTTTTCTATAGATCGTGGTTTCCAATGTGGGGGAGGGGGGACAGGAAAAGGGGAGGGTGTTTATCCCCTAGGGACACTGGACAAAGTCTGAAGACTTCTGAGATTGTCATAACTGGGGTTGGACGGAGGGTGGTACTGATATCTTGTGGGTAGAGGCCAGAGATGCTGCTGAACATACTCCAGCACAGGACAATCCCCCTCAAAAAGCAAGAGTGCCGAGGTTGAGAAACCCTGCCATTGCTGATAATATTGTCCATCCTCTTTGGGTCTGGGGTCTGTTTACAGAAAAAATAAGAGATTTTCATGGCAAAACTGTGGCTAAAGAAAGGTCACACAAAATCCCTTTCCTTATGGGTGTCCCTCACCATCTCTCACAACATATCAAATAGTGACTTAGATCAGTGGTTGGTAAACTATGGCCCACAAGACAAAGCCACTGTCTCCCTGTTTTTGTGCAGTTTGAGAGCTAAGAATTAATTTTACATTTTTAAATGGTTGGAAAAAGTTTTTAATAACATTTCATCACTTGTGAAAATTATAAAAAAATCAAATTTCAGTGTCTATAATTAAAGTGTTATTGGAACAAAGTCATGCCTCTTATTTTTAATTGTATCAAAGGCTGTTTTTATAAACAACCTTATGGAGATATAATTCACCTATTCATATATTCACCTATTCAAGTATACAATTCAATGGTTTTTAGCATATTCAGTGTTGTGCAACTGTAACTATATTCAATTTCACAACATTTTCATCACCTCAAAAAAAAATCTTAAACACGTTATCATTCCCCTATCCCCACACCTCTTTTTCCCCCCGCCCTAAGTAACCACAAATCTATATAGATATCCCTATTCTAGATTTGCATATGAAAGGAATCATATATGTGGTCTTTGTGATCAGCTTCTTTCACTTATCATGTTTGTAAGGTTCATCTATGTTGTACCATGTATTGGTACTCCATTCATTTTTATTGCCAAATAACATCCCATTGTATTGATACACCACATTTTGTTTCTATAGTCATCTGCTGATTGACATTTGGGTTGTTTCCACCTTTGGTTCTGTGAATCAAAATATCTAAAACAAATATGGAGCGGGGAGCCCTAAAATGGAGTCAGAGGCCATTAGTGAAGTCAGACTTATTCATGTCCGCACGCTGATGAGGTTTGAACTTTTGGACTTTCCTGCTTACTGTAGAAGTATATCCTGGAACTTAACCCCCCTTATTTCCACGCCAATGCTTACCTTAGAATCTCACCACCTGGACCTGACCAATCCTTTTTGAATTAGCCATCCACACCGTATTAAGTAGCCACTGGGAGAAGTTTCTTTTGTTCTAGATTGTGGTTTTTGCCTTTAAAAGCTTCAGCTTTCTTTGTCTTCCCCAGAGCACATTTCAGGTCTTTCCCTGAATCTGTCTCTCCTGAATTAGAATCCTTTAAGACCTCAAACCTTTAATTTGTTTTGCAGCCTCAGATCTTTATTGGGCAATAGCTCTTAAGAATAATGCTGCTATAAATATTTGTGTACAAGTTTCTCTGTAGACATGTTTTCACTTCTCCTGAGTGGATGCCTATGAATGGAATTGCTAGGTCATATGGTAGCTCCATGTTTAACAGAGGAACTGCCAGACTGCTTTACAAAGTGGCTGCACCATTTTATATTACCACCAGTAGTGTATGAGGATTCCAATTTCTCCACATTCTTGCCAACACTGTTGTCATATGCCTTTTTAATTCCAGTCACTAGTGGTCAGCTCTCATTGTGGTAAAGTCGTATCTCATTGTGTTTTTGATTTGCATTTCTCTGATGATTAATGATGTTGACCATCTTTTCATGTACTTATTAACATGTCTATATCTTCCTTGGAAAATGTCTATTCAGATCCTTTGCCCATTTTTAAATTGGGTTATTTGCCTGTTTATTATTGAACTGTAAGAGTTCTTTATATATTTTAGATATAAGACCCTTATGAGACACGTGATTTGCTAACATTTTTTCTTTTCACTTTCTTGGTGTCTTTTGGAACACAGATGAAGTCCAGTTTATCTGTTTTCTTTTGTTCTTCATGTTTTTGGTGTCAAATCTAAGAATCCTATGTCAAATCCAAAGTCATAAAGTTTTACCCCTGTTTTCTTCTATTACAGTTTTAGTTCTTACATTTAGGTCTTGATCCATTTTGAGTTAACATGTTGCGTACGGATCACGAGAATCTTCGTTTTTTTTCTGAGCCATGCGTTAAGGACGGATAACGAGAATTCTCGTTTTTACTGTTGACTCTTTTTACTTTGCACATTTTATTGAATTATTTGTGTTTCGTTAATAACAATGGAAGCTGCTTTCTGCAGTATCACACCAGGAGGGATTACTAACATCATAGGTGAGTAATCCTAAAAAATTCCATAGAAAAATAATAAATGATATAGAAGCTTTTACGCTTTAAAGAGAAGAGTGCATTTTAAAGTAGCTTCTTTTAAAAACCTGCCGGAACAGAGGGGTATGAGGGATTTAAACCCCGCCGTACGCAACGTGTTAACTTTTGTATGCGATGTGAAGGGTTCAACTTGATTCTTTTGCATGTGGCTATATTGTTGTCTCAGCACCATTTGTTGAAAAGCCTATTCATTCCAATGAGGGGTCTTGGCACCTTTGTCAAAATCAGTTAACCAAAGATAATATGGGTTTATTTCTGGACTGTCAATTCTAGTCCATTGATCTATATGACTATCTTTATGCCAGTACCTCACTATCTTAATTATGGCAGTTTTGTAGTAAGTTTTGAAATGAGGAAGTGTCTGTACTTTTTTCTTTTTCAGAATTGTTTTAGCTATTCTAGGATCCTTGCAATTCAATATGAATTTTAGAATCAGTTTGCCAATTTCTACAAAGAAGTAAACTGAGGGATTGCACTGAATGTGTACATCAACTTGGGAAATATTACCATCTTAACAAGATTAAGTCTTATGATCCATGAACAAGAAATGTTTTTCCACTTTGGATCATCTTTAATTTCTTTCAACAGTTTTATAATTTTCAGAATATAAGTTTTGCACTTATTTTGTTAATTTTATTCCTAAGTATTTTACACTTTTTGATGCTATTGTAAATAGAATTTCTTAATTTCATGTTTAGATTGTTCATTGCAGGTATATACAGAGGGTGCCAAAAACATGTATACACATTTTAAGAAATGAAAAACCTGTATTAAAATTGTAATACTCAATATACAGGGGGTGCCAAAAAATGTATACAAGTGGACACTTTGGTCAATGTTGCTCAAGCAGTAGTTCACCACAATCAGAGGTGTCTGGACGCTGATGGTAACCACTTTGAGAACCTCTTGTAATTGTAGAAGTCAAACGTGATTTGTATTCATCTTTTGTTATTGGCATATATTGAATATTACAATTTTAGTACAGTTTTCCTTTCTTAAAATGTGTATACAGTTTTTTGGCATCCTCTGTATACCAATAACAAAAGATAAATACAACTCATGTATATACATTTTTTTTGGCATCCCTGGTATAATTACAATTAATTTTTGTATATTGATCTTGTATCCTGCAACCTTGCTCAACTTGTTTATTAATTCTAATAGGTTTTTTTAGAGGATTCTTTAGAATCTGTATACAAGATCATGTAGTCAGTGAATACAGAAAGCTTAACTTCTTCCTTTCCAATACGGATGCCTAGTATTTCATTTTCTTGCCTACTTGTCCTGGCTAGAACCTCCAGTACAATGTTGAACAGAAGTGGTAAAAGTGGACATTCTTGCTTGTTCCTAATCTTAGGGGGTCAGCATCCAGTGTTTCACTATAAAGTATGATATTAGCTGTGGGTTTTTCACAGATGTTCTTTATCAGGTTGAGGAAGTTCCCTTGTATTCTTATTTTGTTGAGTGTTTTTATCATGAAATGCTGTTGGATTTTGTCAAGTGCTTCTTCTCCATCTATTGAGATCATGCGGTTTTTGTTTTTTATTCTGTTGGTGAGGTATAATACCCATTAATTGATTTTGGAATGTTAAATCAACCTTGTATTCCTGGAATAAATGCCACTTGGTTATGGCATATAATTATTTTCAAATGTTGCTGGATTCAGTTTGCTAGCATTTTTGTTACAGATTTTTGCTTCCATATTTATGAGATTGGTGTCTAGTTTTCTTGTGTTATCTGTGTCTGGTTTTGGTATCAGGGTAATGCCAGCCTCATAAACTGAGCTGGAAAATGGTCCCTCGACTTCTATTTTTCTTAGAATAGCTTGTTAAAAGTTGGCATTAATTGTTCTTGAAATGTTTGGTAGAATTCAGTGGTGAAGCCATCTGGGCCTCTAGTAGGTAGAGCTTGAGCTTTTCATCATGGGTAGTATTTTTATAGCTAATTTACTCTCTTCCGTTTGTAGAGATCTATACAGATTGTCTCTTCTTGAATAAATTTTGGTAGTGGTATCTTTCTAGGAATTTGTCCATTTCATTTAAGTTACCTAATAATTTAGTGTATAACTGCCATTTTTCTTTTTGTTTCCTATGTTGTTTTTGTTTCTCTATTCCTCCTTTATAAATTAATGCAATTAACTTGCATTAATTGAATATTTGCTAATGAAGTATTTAAATTTCTTTAATGATTTTTTCCATTATATTTTTACTTTTTTCCACTACATTTTTAAAGATTTCTTTTTTAGTGGTTACTCTAGGATTCACCATATAATCCTGATTTATCAGAATCAGCTTCAGACTTATATTAGCTTAATTCCAGTGCTATTACAGAAATGTTACTCCTATATAGTTCCATTCCCTTCTCCCTTTTTATAGTATTAGAGTTAATACATATTACACTTATTAGAGTTACAAACCTGACAATACATTGTTATAGTTATTACTTTGCAACTTTACCATCTGTAGTCATTTCCTTAGCTCATTACAGCTACCGGTATGCTCCCACCCATCTCCTTTGTGCTGTTATTGGCTAGTACATTACACATATATTACATTTCTATGTTATACTCCCAACAGTATTATATATGCGTGTGTGTGTGTATGTGTGTATGGACACAATTGCTGTTTAAATCTGTTAAGAGAAAGGAGAAAAATATTCATTTATATTCTCTTTTATGATTATATAATTACCTTTATTGGTGCTTTTTTTTTATGCAGATTTAAATTACTAACTGAAGTCACTTGCTTCTAGTGTGAAGCACTTCCTTTAGTATTTCTTATAAGGTGGGTCTTTGAGCAACAAATTTTCTGTTTTTGTTTATCTGAGAAAATCTTTATTTCACCTTCATTTTTGAAATGTCCTTTTCATTTATATCCAGCTGTGCTAGATTCTTAGTTGACAAGTTTTTTCTTTCAGTGCTTTGAAGAAATCAGCTGTTAATCTTATTGGGGTTCCCTTGTAAGTGTGGAGTCATTTTTCTCTTGCTGCTTTCAAGATTTTCTCATCTTTGACTTTCAGCATTTTTAATATATCTGTTTGTGAATCTCTTTGTATTTATCCTCCTTGGAGTTCACTAAGCTTCCTGAATGTTTAGGCTATTGTTTTTCAATAAATTTAGAGAGTTTCAGTCATTATTTTTAAAATATTTTTTTCCCTCTCCTCTCCTTCTGGTATTACCACTGTGCATGTTGCTGCACTTAGTAATCTATCACATTTCTCTGCAGCTCTGTACATTTTTCTTCATTTTTTTTCCTCTCTACTTTTCAGCTTGCATAATCTCTATCAATCCATCTTCAAGTATGCGAACGCTTTCTTCTGCCAGTTCGAATCTACTTTGAGCCCCTCTGGTGAATTTTTTATTTCAGTCATAGTACTTTCCAACTCCAGAATTTTAATTTGGTTCTTTTTAATAATTCCTATCTATTTATATTCTCTATCTGATGCAAAAATATCATTATACCTTCCTTAACTTCTTTAATCATGCTTTCCTTTAGTTCTGTGAACATATTTATAATGGCTACTTTGAAACCTTTTCATTAAATCTGACATCTGGTCGCTCTCACAAGCAATTTCTGTTGCTAGCTTTTATCAATTGTATGGGTCATATTTCCCTGTTTCTTTGCATACCTCATAATTTTTTGTTGGAAACTAGACAGTTTAGATAATATAGCAATCCTGGGAACTGGTGCCCCCTTTTCTGGGCTTGTTATTGTTATGTGCTTATTTGTTTAAAGACTGGCTGAAATCTATTTCCCTCACAGGGTTAAGGCCTATGACGTTTGTCCTCAGGAAGGCCATCTTTGCTTATGACCATAGGAAAGAGAGACCATAGGGCTCTCTTTCCCTAATCGTACCCAGCTGTTAAACTCCACTAATTGTGGTATATTGTGGGGACAGAGCCCCAGAGAGTGTTTTACAGGCCCTCGGCCTCACGTGGAAAGGTGCTGGCTCGGCTGTGGCTGATTGGCTGTCGGCTTTGGCCGGTTAGCCGATTGGCCGCTGGTATAACTGCTGCGGCTACGAAGGAGAGCCGAGGACTGCCGAGGACTGCCGAGGATTGCCGAAGAGCCGAGCAGAGCCGAGGAGAGTGGAAGAGGAGAGCCGAAGAGAGCGGAAGAGAGGAGAGGAACAGAGTCGAGAGAGTGGAGGAGAGTCGTCGGTCGGTCGGTTGGCGGAAAGGCGGACGGCAGGTCGCGCGTCCGGTGGGCCCAGCCTCCAGTGAGAACATAGTGGTATGACTCCCCTACCTATGGCTCCGTGGGTGTTCCTTTTTGGCCTCATCATATCCTGCGTTCTTGTGTGGGGAGCGGGAGCAGAGACCCCGCAGGCCGCCCCGCCTGAAAAATGGCGCTGCGAGCAGGCCTCCGCGCACGACAAATGGCGCAGCGAGCAGGGTCTCCCGCACGACATATATTGTTCTATTATTTTCAACAGTGCTCAGGGGGCATAACTTGCTCTACAGAGTAATCCAATCAAAAGGTGTCTCTTTTGAGGGAACAGTTCCTGAGATCCATGTTTGATATTTGTTCTGACCCCAGCAGGGCTTTTCCCTAGCTATCTTATTGCCCCATTCTCTCCTGCAAACAAGGTGGCCTACAATCTAGGTCGCATCGTCGTTCAATCCACAAATCCCCTACCAATTGCCTTTCACCAAGACCCCCACCGTTCTTGAGTACCCTTAGGCATAAACTTCTCCATAATCTGTAGCAAATGATGTCACAACCTTTGGAAAGAGATTAGTAGCTAAGGTTTTTAAGGCCTGCTTCTCCCTCCTGGCAAAATCTCTGAGCCCTTGGTGGAAGTGGGGAGGGAGGACATACACCCTGAGGTCTTCTCAGTTTGCCTCTCTGGGCTGGAACCACCTTCTCCCAGGCTGAGGGTGGGCCAAGAGTAAATGGGGCCTAGTATTTTCAGTGTGCCACACCCAGGGCACAGCCTCCATTTCATACATAGGAACTGGGTGGAAGAAAGAAGCTCCCATCTTTCATCTTCACTCAGTTTCTGCAACAAATAACCTTGGGCAGCTGAGAAACACTGAAGTTCTGCTCCTCTTGGGAAGACAGCCTTCTGACTAGGAGAGGGAGACCTGTGTTCTGAGTTGCAGCAGTCCGAAGCAGAATCTCTCTCTGCCTTGCTGAGCTGGGAGCAGGGAGGGTGGTAGTGGTCTTGGTTCAAATGCCACAAACTCTTGCCTTCCTTACCAAATTTTTATGTATTTTCTTGAATAGATGTTTCTTCACTTAATGTTTACCTTTAGGACCATTCCTAGAGGATTTGAATTTTTTAAAAAAACAACAATTTTTAGCAGTTTTATAGAGAACCATGTCAGTGGAGCTCTTCACATTGGAAGTCATGCTAGAAGTTAATCCTGTCTATAGTAGCTTTTGGGCTACAATGGTGCTACAAATATAGTACATCTGAAGAGTTAAGTAGTTGCAACTGAGACCTTATAGCCTTCGAAGCTGAAAATATTTACCATGTGGCCCTTGACAGAAAAAGTTTGCCAATCCCTGACTTAGGTCACTGCTGCATATACTGCTGGTCCACAGACCACACTTTGAATAGCAAGAGCTTAAATTACTTAAGGCAGTACTGTATTGGCTAAGAGCTTGATTCAACACCCTACTTCACCATTTACTATATATATGATTTGGGGTACCTATCTCATTGGGTTGTTGTGAGAATTAAATGTATGACTGTCCGGCACTTAGAAAGTATTCAACGAATAGTAACTGTTATCATCATGACAGAAACTATGGAAAATTTAAGATACCACCTCTTTCCTCAAAGTTTTTTTCCAGAAAATTTAAGTTTTGGAAAAAGGAAACAAGTATAGACTTCCCAATAACACAAGATGCTTTTTAATACCCGGTGTACATAATATTGTCTAATGAAGTAAAAACTCTGTAGAGCTGGAGCCTAAGCCTGACACTGAAAACTAGAATTTGCTAACACAGATGCTTCCAGCCGTTAGCAGTAACAATGAATGAAAACACGAAGGAAGTGCTTCCAAACCCAAAGCCCTACTGTAAAGGGCAGCAATTTATCTTTAATATGAGGATTTGGGCCTAGATGGTTCCTTCCGGTTCTGGCCATCCCTATCTATGCCCAGAGATGATATACGTAGAATCCCTCAAGTCTCCACCTCGACTGTCACCGCGACAGGGGCGCCCCGGTAAGTGCCAGACCCGCACGAGGGCCAGGTGAGCAGAGATTCCGCCAGGCTCCGCTCACCGCAGCCCATTCGGGCTGCCAGTTGGTTACCTCGCAATTGAACTCCATCTCGGCGTCCATGGTGACGATCCGCACGGTGAACGTCTTGGGCTGCTTCCTCTTGAGCGAGCTGAAGCTCATGCGGGAAGCGATGGCCCCGGCCATGGTGCGGGGCTCAGGCCCGGGACCTTCGCGTCCCGAGGCCTGCGCTTTGGGACTGTTAGCCCCCCTGGAGGAGCTGCACAGGCCTCAGGGCCACCATGGTGGCCGGGTGGCCAGCCTGGGAGCTGTCTGAGCCGCGCGGGCCCCAAGCGGCCAGCATGGGCCGCGAGGACCCTGCCCCGGGAGCGGAAAGGTGGAGTTGCAGGGCGAGCCCTTACGGCCGTAGGAAGGGAACGCGAGCGAGGACCGACGGGGCGGACTCGGCCCGGAGCTCCGGGACTCGAGCCGAGGACGCTGGGGTCACCCGGGGACGGGGCCCCTAGACGGCAGCGGCCCAGATCCCGCGCGCCTCTCAGCGGCTGATGGAGGTCTCGGGGCCGCGCCGCAGCCAGGCGCGCACGTGCGCGCGTGGCTGTCACCGTCCTCGCTCCGCGCGCCCGCGGGAAGTGTCCCCTCCCTGCAGCCCCCGGCCTGCTCCCTGCCCCGCCCTCAGGCCCCCGAGATCACAACTCACAGCGCAACCTAACAGCGGCCACCACTTAGACGCAGCAATTGGCTTAAAATTCCGAAGGAGGCGGGACTTTCACTCTCCGTCCCGCCTTCCTCACAAGGAATCCACCAATTAGGAGTTCTGCTCCAGCTGGAGGCGTGGGCCTCGGTTCGGAGTTGACTGGCTATAGAGGCAGTCGCTCCGATCGCTTTGTTAGTAAGGGGTACGCCTACTCTAACAAGACTGGTTGAGGCGGCGGATCCCGGCGCGCCTTTCCTGGGAAACCACGTTGAGGCTGGCCCCAGGGTAGGGGAGTCGGGTTTCTCCCAAGTCCAGTAAAGGACTGCCCTTCAGATCAAGTACGCGCCGAGTATGACGCCCCAAGGCATCGTGTTTCGGACACCCGGCGGATAATTCTGTTTGGCACTTAATAATTACATATACTGACCTATGTTTCTCAAAACATTTAAATTACTTGTGGAGGCCCCCTAGGTTCCCGGCACTCTCCCACAGATCCTTCTGCTTCTCTTTAGAAGTATTCATTATTACCGAGGAGGGGATAATTGTACCTACTTCATGGAGGTTTTGAGGAATTTAAGCGAGTTAACAAAGTTTTAGAACGGTGGCTGGCACATACTAGGTTGAATCCTAGGGAATTGCTGTTTTTGTAGATACAAAACAGTCGAAACGAAAGCATTTCTCACTTTGTACTGATTTCTGTTTCGAACCATATACGTGTATTATTTATTTTTTAAATGTCATCAAAGCTTATAACGAGTGTATATGAGGTGAGAAAGTAAAACTTTCTGTATTTAAAAACTAATTCCTAGTTTTAAATACCTCCTAAATGTTGAATAGAGACAGTTCCCTGTGTTTTAACTGAACGGTAAGCACTCCATAAATGTTAACCATCACCTCTTCTCTACAGAGGAGGAAACAGGCTCAACATGACAGCACCACTAGCTGGCTATCAACCAGATAGTGAAAGGTGAAGCTGGGACTGGAACCCAGGACTATTCTTATTCCATCCAAAGCCTGCCAGTATTAGCACTGCCCTGCCTGCTTCTCTGGTTGTGTTTGCCAAATTGCTCCCTGGTGTAGCCCCACGAACTACAGTTCTGGAGCACTCAGCAGACACTGTTGCTAAAATGATGTGGGGACAGAGCCCCAGAAAGTAGTTTACAGGCTCTCGGCCTCACGTGGAAGGGTGCTGGCTCGGGTGGTGAATGGCCGTCGGCTGTGGCCGGTTAGCCGATTGGCCGCTGGTATAACTGCTGCGGCTACGAAGGAGCCGAGCAGAGCCGAGCAGAGCCGAAGAGAGCGGAAGAGGAGAGCCGAGAGAGAGGAACAGAGTCGAGAGAGTGGAGGAGAGTCGTCGGTCGGTCGGTTGGCGGAAAAGCGGACGGCAGGTCGGCGTCCGGTGGGCCCAGCCTCCAGTGAGACCGTGGTGGTATGACTCCCCTACCTATGGCTCCGTGGGTGTTCCTTTTCGGCCTCACCATATCCTGCGTTCTTGCGTGGGGAGCGGGAGCAGAGACCCCGCAGGCCGCCCCGCCTGAAAGATGGCGCGGCGAGAAGGCCTCCGCGCACGACAAATGATAACTAGTAACATAAATCGAGCTCTTCCTCATGGGCCCCTGCGGTGCCTTGAAGCACCAGCCAGGCCCCAGACGTCATTTGTTGGCACACCCAGAGAGGCTGCTGTGGGGGAACATTATGTCCTGTCTACTGCTAGCAAATTCTCCCCACCAAACTGATGGGGGAGGGAGGAGAATTGTCTTCATTTTCATTGCTTCAGTTCTTCCCTGGGGGTGAGAGAACCAGGCTGGATTCTCCTGGGTCCCCACCAGGACATAAATCAGGGCTTTCTTTAACCCAGGGCCAAGACTGCTGACAGAAAATACCTAAGTGATCTTGGAACCCACTGAGGAGTAGCAAGTGGAGGTGGATCAGAAATCAGGGGCTAAAAAGACACTGATGGCCAATAACAGCTTGCTTTTATGGAAGGCTTACTAGGTGTTAGGCTCTGGGCTAATTGGCCAAACATGCCAAATTTAAATGTTCCTAGGGAAACATCCAGGTAGATACATAGGTCTGGATGTCTGAAGGGAGGCCAACGTCAAGAATAAAAATAGACATGATGGAATAGTATCCTGCCTTTATTCCTCACTTTGTAATACCTTTCCCCCCACTCACTCACTTATTATTTGTTGCACTAGCTGTATTCCTTTTTATATACTTATGGATCCCTTACTTAATGGCTTTTTTGTTTATTTGTTTTACTTAGATCAATACTTTATATAACAAAGTATTTCTTACATATGTAGAATTTTTAAACTTTTATTTTGAACTAATATCAGACTTAAAGTTTGCAGAAATAGTAGTTTCTCTATATGTTTCACTCAGCTTCCCCAAATGTCAACGTCTTACTTAATCATAACAGAATTATCAGAATCAAAAAATTAACATTTATATGCTACTATTAGCTAAAGTAAAGCCCTTATTGAAATTTCACCAGAGTTTCCACTACTGTCCTTTTCTGTTCCAAGATCCTATCAGGGTTCCCACATAACATTGGGTTATTTCTCTTTAGTCTTCTGTAGTCTGTAATAAATCTTCAGTCTTTCCTTATTTTTCACCTTGACACTTCTAATGAATATCGGCCAAATATTTGTTCAGTTCAGGTTTGTCTTATAAGTTTTCCCATGATGGGAATGATGTTCTAGAAGTATTTTCCTAAGCTGCATTACATTCTTTTGAGAGTAGGATGGAGATAGAAACCAGGCAAACTAAGCAGTTCTAGCCTGTCTGCAGCCTCAGGCTCAGGAAGGTGACTTGACTCATTCAACATTACCTGTCCCAGGTGACCTGGGACCTAAGACTTCTGAGGCCTTGGCCAGGATGCGTTCCAAGGTGCTATCCTGAGGCCCAGAGCCTGAATGAAAGTAGGCTGCAGGCAACAACTCTTATCTGAAATAACAATGGGAAAGAACCCAGAACATCTTAGGAAATCACTAGTACTCATCCTGTTCCATTCAGCCCTGAAATTGAAGATCTTTCAATTTGTCCAGGATGTCAGTTGCAGTGCTAGGGGCAGGCAGACCTGAGTTGGAATTTCTACTTTTCTGTGACCTTGGGCAACTTAGCTTCTCTGAGCCTCAGTTACCTCATCTGTAAAAATGGGCATAATAATAAATGATATGACATGTTTAAGAGCCCCTCTTCAAAAGGAATTACTGTTTATTGAGCACCCTCTATGTCCAAGGTGCTGTGTGACTTGCAAAAGGTTTTTACCATCTCTGGGCCTCCATTTCATCATCACTTAAAATGGAGAGAATAGGAAATGGAACTGCAAATAGCAAAGCCTAAAAGCATGCATTTATTCCACTTTTACTGAGTGCTCATTTTCATATGTATGCATTCTCATTTAATTCTCATGATTAAGTAGGTTATCGTGTTCATTTGACAGTTAAGAAAACAGAGGGGCCCAAAATCAGTTATGGGCCAAAGACCGCACAGCCTAATAGAGATACAGTCTGGATCTTAAACCTACATCTCTGGCTCTGGGCCCATGGTTTCCAAGGACAGTGTGAAGGTAACAAAGGGCCTTGTCTACAGTAGGCACTGAAAAATGACTGTTTTCTGGCCTAAAATTCATGCTCATGCCTAATTTGCAATTTGATGCTGTTTCTGTATTCCTTATTGTGGTAGATACTTTAGGTCTTGAGCTGAGATTCTGTATTAGTTTCCAAGGCTGACGTAACAAAACACCATCAACTAGGTGGCTTAAAACAACAGAAATGTAGTGTCTCACAGCTCTGGAGACTAGAAATCTGAGATAAAGGTGTCCGCAGGGCCATGCTCCCTCTGAAACCTGTAGGGGAGGATATTTCTTTGCGTCTTCCTGCTTCTGGTATCCCTAGATGTTCATTGGCTTGTGGCAGCATCACTCCAACCTTCACATGGCTTTCTCCCTCCTCCCTGTGTGTCTTTACATCATCCTCCCTCTGTACATATTTCTCTTTGTGTCCAGATTTCCCTTTTTCATAAGGACATCAGTCATGTTGGAGATTAGGGCCCATACTAATGACCTCATTTTAACTTGGTTACCTCTATAAAGACCCTATTTCCAAACAAGGTCCCACATTCAGAGGTACTGGGGTTAGGACTTCAACATCTTTCTTTTAGGGGACATGTATGGAAAAATCACTCCTGTGTTTCTCCTTTACTCTTGCACTCACAAAACTCCTGACACCAAATGCATGGGTTTTCCACACCAAGCAATTCTCTGAGACACCAGCTAGGTGTCCTAAAATACAGTTCAATTCTGACACTAACTCAAGTTAGTGTGGACCCCACAGGTTAAGGGCTCAGTTCCACGAGACTGCCCCACCCCCTTCAGATGCCAATTGCAGGGCCAGGTTGTCATCTGTACTTCTGACCAACTGGCTATAAATTAGGGTTCCCGTGACCTCCTCCTGGAATTTGATAATTTACTCAAGTGGCTGGTAGAACTCAGGGAAACACTTGGGTTTAGGGGTTTATTATATAATAAAGGATACAGATGAACAGCCAGATGAAGAGACACGTAGAACAAGATCTGGAACGATCTGGAGAGCAGAAGCTTCGCCCTGTGGAGTGGCAGTGCACCACTTTCCAAGCACGTGGATGTGTTTACCAACCCGGAAGCTCTCTGAACCCCATACTTCTGGGATTTTTAGGGAGACTTCATCATGTAGGCATAATCAATTATTAACTCAATTTCCAGTCAACCTCCCCTTCCAGGAGGATGGGGGATGGGGCTAAAAGTTCCAAGCTTCTAATGATGGCTTGAAAGCCCACCAAGCATTGCCTCATTTGAACAAAAGATGTTTCTATCACTCGGGAAATTCCAAGTGATTTAGGAGTTCTGTGTCAGGAACCAGGGTCAAAGACCAAATATTTAAACAAAAAGTGCTCCTAGTGCTCTTATCACTTGGGAAATTACAAGGGTTTTAGGAACTCTGTGCCAGAACCAGAGGCAGACACTAAATATATGTTTTCTATTATTTCATAGGACACAATTCAACCCACAACACTCCCCTTCCAGGAGCAGGTTCCAGGAGCTATATTTATGCGCGGATACTGGAAAGGTCCAGGAAAGTCCTATTTTTCAGGAGGGATGCCTTCTGTAAACTTTATATGATTCAAAAGTTTGTATTCCAAAACCCTACTTTCCCCACAGGAATGAATGTAAAGTAGGTGATGAAATGCATTCGCACAGCTCATAAATCCACAACCATTTTGCCATAGTTTTGCTTTTGATGTTGCTTTGTATCTTTGCGGTATTATCTCTACCCGCCGGCACTCTTCTAAATTAACAGCACCACCTGTCGCGGAGGGGGTTCAGTCTTCGTGGTATTTTATTACATCCACTATCCACTCAAAAGAGGGCGTATTTTTTCAGCACTAGCATCTCTACTTCGTGAATGCGTGAATGATTATGTTGTTATAGCTTTTTAAAGTCGTTTATAACGATAGCGAATGACAAAATAACAGCTCAATAGCCACAAGAAGCGGTTGCAAGAGACCATAGCTACAGCGTGATTTGCTCCATAATGACGCACTGTGGTCATTCGTTTCCCTGCTACAGTGGCGCCGCCTTGTGGCAGTAGCGTAAACACAGTTCGTAATTCATCCCGACGGCTTTGAAATTGCTCCATACCTGACGAGTTAAAATGTTTTCCATTTGTATGATTTCCAATTTATACGTGGAATGGCACTTTGTTAATGTTTTTATGTGGCACTGCGTCAAAGTTCCATAATTCATATCTGCATATGAATGCATACGACAAAAAGGCTGGGACTTGGCAGTGTGGCTCATGTCCCAGCTGAGACAAAAAGCTTTCTTGTCCCTGTCACTCCTATTTGGGCCCCATTGGAGCTGGGGATGCAATTCTGAGAGCAGTTTGGCCCTAGCATAAAAGCCCATCAATAAGGAACGGGTGACACTGCCACAGCTGGGTAATTTGTCTCTTTGCTCTTCTGCAGCCCATTCGGTGATGATCTATTTGTCCCAGAGAATAGATGATGGCAGGTTTGTCCATATTTTACACTTATGAACCTGCCTGCTCCTCTCCGCCTGGTGCTGCCCATCTGTCTTTGTCCCTGGCTCCTCTCATTTCATTTCACAAATTGGGCAACAGGCCTTGGAAATGATTTATGAAGGCAGATTCCGTAAGGGCAGCTTCCGGGAGGAGGGGAGGGAGGAGAAGAGATGGGTCAGCTCTCTGCAGAGAGGGGAGGGATGGACAGGTTCAGGAGAAAGAGATGTCACAGACTCAGTGGTGGATGGGAAGGGACCCCAGAGAGGAAGGGGAGAGAGAAATCGTAGGGCAGAAGACAGTGTGCTGGGGAGGGCTACTCATTAAAGATTCCTTGAAGAGCTGAGCCCAAACCTTATTAAGTTGGGCCTAGTGCAAAGCCTAATTATGGTAGCCGGCCTTCAGGACCGCCCCTATGACTCTTGCATGTTGGTATTCACACCCTTGTAAAGCCCCCTTCTATATGGAGCAGGGCTAACAATGTGTAACCAAGGAGATAATGCAGAAATGACAAGCAGGACTTCCAAGGCCAGGTTATAAAATTTCTTGAAGTTTCTACCTTACTCTCTCTTGGATCACTCATTCTGGGGGAAGCCAGCTGCTATGCGGTGAAGCCACCCAAGCAGTGCCTGGTGGCAAGGAACTGAGGCCCCTGGGCAACATCCAGCACTCTTTTACCAGGTGTGCGAGCACCCCACCTCGGAAGCAAATCCCACAGCTCCTGTCAAGCCTTCATAGACCAAACCAGCGTCTTGACTGCGACGTTGTGAGAGACCCTAAGCCACAAGCAGCCCAGCTAACCTGAAGTCCTGACCCATTTGAAACTGTGCGAAACAATAAGTGCTTATTGTTTCAAGCTGCTAAATTTGGGGGTAATTTGTTCCACAGTAATTGGAAATGGTCTAATTCCTTATTTTTGAAATTGTTGTCCAACATCTATCGGATTTGCTACTCAGAATGCATAGTCCATGGGGCAGGAATCCATTCATACCAGCTGCTCAGTTAACTGGCATTACATGTCACTGAGTGCCACAAAGAGAGGCCCCTGCCCTACTCTTTCAAGCAGGGTATATGAGTTAGTCAAGCAAGGAAAAGATTCTGGGATAGAGTGGCTCTGTCCTAGGGAGAGGGATAGGGCCAAACCTGATTTCCCTGGGACAGAGGGATTTCCTTGGATGAGCGACTTTCAGTGCTAAAACTGAAACAATCTGGGGTAAACTGGAATGCATTGGTCACCCTAGCTGGGGTGGGGTTGGGGTTCTGAAAGCCGTACTTCCAGGGAGCTGCCACACTATGATTCATATGGCATGGGGAGGGAGACCTAGCTCCCATCTCTCCAGGTCACAGGTGGGAGTGTACTTCTGGAACCACCTATTTGATCCTTCTGCCTCACTTAAGTGGGAGGAAATGGGAGAACCCTCTTTGGAAATGCATAGACAAGCATGAAAGGCCGCAGTTCAACCTTCCCGTATTCTCCCTGACAGAGACAGCCAGAAACACCAAGAATTTGGTGATGACTCTCAACTTAGATCTGGAGGGCTGGCCCCTCCTTGTCCATGGGCCCTGGGTTTTTCCTGTGGTTTCAATGCCAAATGCCCTCTATCACGTGGCCAATGAATTGCCGATGAGTTGCTATGCAGTCTCTGTTGGCATACCCAGTGACAGGTCATCAAGGCTGCCCATGCCATTGTTAGAAAAGTATTCCTTGTTCTGATTATGCCTCCACATCATCTCTGCCCTTTAATTATATTCGATGGTGCTGAACAATTTGAACCCATTTCTTCCTGGCAGCCCGTTTACATACTGTGCACACATTGCTTCCCTCTGCCTACGG
This sequence comes from Rhinolophus sinicus, assembly GCF_057876585.1. NCBI lineage: Eukaryota > Metazoa > Chordata > Mammalia > Chiroptera > Rhinolophidae > Rhinolophus > Rhinolophus sinicus. The sequence goes on from NC_142509.1 coordinate 22,191,949, forward strand.
TTCTCCTTGCCCTGCTCCCGTCTCCTGGCAAAATCTCCCTACTTATCCTTTTTTTTTTTTTTTTAAGGAATGGAATTTGTTACTTCATTGATTTATTTACTTTTTAAAGATTTTATTGGGGAAGGGGAACAGGACTTTATCGGGGAACAGTGTGTACTTCCAGGACTTTTTCCAAGTCAAGTTGTTGTCCTTTCAATCTTAGTTGTGGAGGGCGTAGCTCAGCTCCAGGTCCAGTCTCTGTTGTTAGTTTCAGGGGGCGCAGCCCACCATCCCTGGGAGTCAAACCAGCAATCTTGTGGTTGAAAGCCCATTCTCCAACCAACTAAGCCATCCGGGAGCTCAGCGGCAGCTCAGCTCAAGGTGCTGTGTTCAGTCTTAGTGGCAGAGGGTGCAGCCCACCATCCCTTGCGGGAGTCGAGGAGTCGAACCAGCAACCTTGTTGTTGAGGGCCCACTGGCCCACGTGGGAATCGAACAGGCAGCCTTCGGAGTTAGGAGCACGGAGCTCCAACTGCCTGGTCCACCAGGCTGGCCCCCCTACTTATCCTTTAATGCTTAGGTTCAAGGTCTCAGGCCTCCGGTAAGACCCAGTGGAGGCGGTCACTTCCACCTCTCCACACCTGCCACACTCAGATCCTAAGAGAAGGGCAGCTCCACTGCATGACTCAGTGCGCCTCCATCTACCTATCTGGGTTTTTCCTGAGTAGCTGTGCCTGGGAACCCTCCGATCACACTGACTTCCAGAATGAGGAGCTCACTCCGTTTTGGTCCCTCTGATAACCCCAAGGAGCCACTGGGCCCAGCTGTGTCTCTAACCCCTCTCTGTGCTTTTGTTAACACAGAGAACAGGCCTCAGGCTCACAGCCTTCTGCCTGAGCTTCAAGGCAACAGCCACACTGTTGTTTTCATTGCATTTATTTTGACGAGTCTACTTGTTTACGCAAGTGATTCATGTTTCCCATTTATCATAATGACATACAGTTGCCTTTTAAAATAAATCACACATATAATACATGTTCATTGTGTCAACTTTAGAAAACACAGGAAAAAAATCATAGTTCGAGCCTCATTTTCTTATAGAAGTCATTACTGACCCTCAAATTCTATATACGACCTCCCTTTTTCTCTTCCTCCCCATTATAAGTCCTCATAGCTCCCCATACTTCTTCATAGCCTCTATTGCAATTGGCAAAAATATCTTTGTGTATATTGTTCACTTACTCAGCAAATATTTTATATGTCAGGCAGGAGAGGTGAGGGGAGAGAGACCTAAGGTGTCTGCCCCGGAGGGACTCAAAGTCAGTGCTGATGTGATTTTGGTCTCCCCTATCAGGACTCACATTCCCAAAGTGATGGGGCTTGTTCTGCCCACCTTGGTGTCTCACAGCCTGGCACAGGTGCTAGCCAGGGAGACTCGATATTTGCTGAAGGAATCACAAAATTAAAGCCTGCCCTCCACTCCCCCACCCTAAGCATACCAGGAGGGAGCCACGGGTTAGAGTTAGAGAGCGGACATTCTTTTGGGAGGGTGTGCCTCCATCCATGTCCCTTGGGAAGGACTAGGCCTCTGGTCCACCCAGTGGTGCTTACAGGGTCTAGGACCCTGCTGAGGTCTGTGATCTGGGGTGGGGAATTATGGGCTGAGAAGGAATTCGTTTGGAGGGCAGACAGAAAAGCTAGGCAGGGCAGGACAGCGTGATGCCCCAGGAGGCCCAGGCAGAGATGGTAAAGGGGATGGAAAGAGAAAAGGAGATGATGGAGAGAAAGCATCCCTCATAGTCCTGTCTTAAATTGTTGGGGAGGCAGTCGTTTCTTTGCTAATGTGATAAACACTGGACTGTGGATCGCTCCTCAGAAAAATGCACAATTTCAGGGGGTTACTGACTCCTTGCCCCCTTATTCTTGAATGCCCAGTTAAGAATCCCTGGTATTGGGCCAGCCCGGTGGCTCAGGTGATTGGAGCGCCATGCTCCTAACTCCGAAGGCTGCCAGTTCGATTCCCACATGGGCCAGTGGGCTCTCAACCACAAGGTTGCCAGTTCAATTCCTCGAGTCCCACAAGGGATGGAGGGGGCAGCACCCCCTGCAACTAAGATTGAACAGGGCACCTTAAGCTGAGCTGCCACTGAGCTCCGGGATGGCTCAGTTGGTTGCAGTACGTCCTCTCAACCACAAGGTTGCCGGTTAGATTTCTCCACTCCGGCAAGGGATGGTGGGCTGTGCCCCCTGCAACTAGCAGCGGCAACTGGACCTGGAGCTGAGCTGCACCCTCCACAACTAAGACTGAAGGACAACAACTTGACTTGGAAAAAAAATCCTGGAAGTACACTGTGCCCCAATAAAGTCCTGTTCCCCTTCCCCAATAAAATCTTTAAAAAATAAAAATAAAAAAATCCCTGGTATCATAGTTCAACGCTCCCATTTTACGGAGGTGAATACCGAAGCCCAAAGTGGGCAAAGGGCTTGCTCAAGGTCACAGAGCATGTCAGTAGCTGAATGGCAGGTACTCGGAAGACAAGCACCCCAACTTCCGCCCATGGTCTACCCAGCTGGGGGCGAAACACCTCCGCAACGCCCACCCGGAGGAGGGCAGAGAAAGGCAGGCAAGCCGGAGGGGGCGGTGCTTATGCACGCCCCTCCTCCTCCGCTGAGTTCGGGGGCGAGGCCTTCCTCCAACCAGCTCCGCTCCAACATGGCTACACTGCTGTGCAGCATCTCTGCGGCGGCGCGGCGGCTGCTCGGGGGCCCCTGGCCCCGCGCCGGGGACGTTGCGGCTGCGGCTGCAGCTGCGGCTGCGGCGCGGTGAGAGCCGGGCCGGGTTGGGGGGCTGTGCGCGGGGCGTGCAGGGGGATGGGCAGAGACTCCGGCTTGGAATCTATGGGGTAGAGGCACGGCCAAGAAGATCTAGACCTGGCCAGTAGAGCTCTGGGTAAGAACGGGGGAGATGGGAAAGGTATGCTCAGGATCTTTGTCCTAGTGGATACCTGGCTCTAGGCAGAGTGAAAGATGGGTGAATGGGGAGGGGAGGTCCTGGGCCCTGAAGAGTAGGAGTGGGCACAGGGCAGGAGAAGTGGCCCCATCTGGCCTTTGCGGTTAATGTGAGCACCCACTGAGCTAGGAGAGGCACCTTCCCCCTCGGAAAGTTCTGGGGGGAAGACATGGGAAGAGCAGTGGAGGATCTTCAAGGGCCATGGCTGGCTGCACAGACCCTTTGCTCCTCAACCCTGCACAATGTGGGTGGGGCAAAGGAGGACTCAGGATGGATGGGAAATGCCCAAGGTCACTCCCCGTGCTTTCCAGTGGCAGCACTGGGTCTGGACCCTGGTCTCCTGACCCAGTGCTCTTTGCACCACAACTGGTGGCCTCCTGGCTGAGGGAGGCTGGCTGGGCCATGCGTTTAGCCTAGGCTTTTGTTTGGGCTCTGCTCTGGGCGCAGGCAGGGGTTGGCCTCCCTGATTGGTCCAGGGCGGCCCCTCCCTCCTCAGTCTCCCGCACCCTGTACTTTCCCCATCTCTGCACTTACCGCCGCTGTACACACTTATCTGTCTCCCCCAGTAACCCATCACTTCATTTTTCTGTTTCTCCAACCCTTGGCACAGGGCTCAGGACAGTGTATGCTCAAGAATATTTGCCAATAAAACTAAGGGGGAAAAAAAGAACATTTGTTAAGAAGTGAGTACACCTGTCCCTCCACCTGTGGAAAGGAAGCAGGGGTCTCCTCTGCCTGGCAGCGCAATCGTGAAGCTACAGAGTTCCGGTTAGACCTTGTGATGACATGTTAGAGTGCTGTGCAGTGGGGTTTTGGGGCAGCTGGGAAGGAGGAGCTGGCATGTGCCCCCACCCAACTACCCAATATTTGGGGAGAAAACATATCATGGAAAGGGCCTGAAGTTTGCCTGGCACCAGCAGCAAATCTAACTCAACCTTTCTTAGTGGGATGACGTTGGGCGAGTTTTTTGGCCTTTTGAAGTCTCAGATTCCTCATCTATAAAACGGGAGTGATAAAATCGTACATGTCTCATAGGGCTGTGGAGGATTAAAAAGGCAATGTGTGGGAGACTGCTAGCCCCCAGTGAACACACAACAGATGTTGCCCCCTGCTCAAGCCCATGTCTCAAGCAGTTTCTGTGTGAGCCCTTCATAATATGAGGGCTGAAAGAGACTTGAGGAGATCATCTTCTATAAGATCATCTTCATCTTATTTTCCAGATGAAGAAATCAAGACAGGAAAGGACCTCACTTTCCCAAGGTTACAGAACCAGTTAGTGGTAGAAGCCATTTGTGTGGCAGCTATCCAGAGGCCACAACAGGGGCATGGGACATAGAAGCTACCTGCTGCTCCTTACTTGACCAGTGACCTTGGAGGAGGCACAGAACCTCTGTTAGCCTCAGTTTTCTTCTCTGTAAACGGGATGCTAATCGCTGCTAGGTGTTTTTGTCGGATTACTGTGAAGGCACTTACCAAGTGGATGAATACTTATCAAGTCCCTCCAGGACTGCTTTGCAGTTACTTATGCTCTGGTCCCACCTTCGATACTAGGGAACGTGCACCCCACCTCCTGCTTCCACCCTCTCCAACCACCCCCTCCCACCACCACCATCATTCTGCTCATTATCTCTCTGGAGTCATTAGAGGAGCACAGCAGCGTCCCTTTTGGCCACTCAGGTTTGTGGGCTTTGAAATCAGATGGACCTGGATTGGAATCCTGTTGGCAGTTGATTAACGGTCCTTGAGTTATGGATGGGACATCTCTGAGCCTCATTTTTCTCAAAAACATTGTGGGGATTAGCTCTTAGCACATAGTAAGTGCTCAATAAACAGCAGTTATTGTTACTGTTGCACCAGTAATCCTATTGCTAACAGAATTTTAGTTCTAGTTCTTGTAGCAGGTCTTCTAAAGACACACTTCTGGAACAGTAAGCAGGAATGTGGCCCTTTCTAAAGTTGGCCAATTCAGAACAGAAGAGTGTTTCAGAATGTGCACAGAGCCGAGCTTCCGAGCAAATAAATCTGGTACATTGTGAAGCAGTTTCATGTGAGGAGGCATCAGACTGTTGAGCCCTATTGAGAGTGCAAATGTGTCATCTACTGATAAGTTCTCATCTAGGATAAATATTGAGCAACTTTCATGCCAAAAGCACTGCACTAGGTATACTGGGGGAGGGAAGGATAGCAGCTAGTGGCTTCCTGTGTGTTTAGGGAGACAAGACATAATCATATGATGAAAGGGCTAAGGGAATATGAGAGGTGTTTTGGGAGAAGGGGCTAAACTGGTCCAACTAGGGCAGATCCTTCCCACAAATTGAACAAAGCTGTATTGTATTTTTCTAGGCCTAAGGGGCATTCTTAATAGAGTTTAGATAACAGAATCTTTGGCATTTCTGGGATGATTTACTGAGATTACATTTAAAAAAAAAAATACATTGGAACTACTCTACAGCAGTGATTCTCAAACTTGAGTGAGCATCAGAATCCCCTGGTGGGTTTGTTAAAACCCAGATTGCTAAGCCCATCCCCAGAATTTCTGTTGCAGTAGGTCTGGGATGGGGCCTGAGAATTTCTCAGATGAAACTAACACTGTGGACTGAGAACCACTGGACTGGGGAATGCCGGCTCTGTGGTTAGCAAATTTAAAAGGCAATTGACTCTGGAAAGCTTGGCAAAGTAGATGAGAGCTAGAATCCCAAGTGCAGACATCTAGCTTTTGTTTTGTAGGTATCAGGGGGCCACAGAAGACTTTTGGGCAGAAGGAATAGCAGCATCAAAATGGTTTTTACAAAGATTGAAGGCAGGTCAGGAAAAATGGTGAAAGAGTGGGAGCCTGGAGATCAGTTAGGAAGTTTAGTAGGAGCAGTGATATTAGCTGCCACTGCCACGTCAGGCCCTTGCTCCAGAGGCCCATCCCCTTGCCCCTATTTTACAGGTGAGGAATATGAGGCTCAGAGAGATGAGCCGGGATTAGAACCCAAGTCTGTCCAGAACCTGCTCTTAAACACTTATTCTGCTGGTGATGGTGGGGCTAGAAAGGGCCCGAGCCCCAAGTCCACGCTCTGAGCAAAGATCCACCCTTTCTTTCCTGTCTTACCAGCTTCCAACGTTTTCCTGCAGCTGTGTCTGAGCGCCCCTGCCCCCCAACTCCTTTCATTTCCCAAATGTGGACTGAGCATGTGCCATGTGCCAAGCACTGTTCCACGCACTGGGGAGACGCAGGAATACACAGGACAGACAACAGCCCAGTCCTTGTGGGGGAGCTTCTAGTGGGGAGAAAATAAAGCACGTAATAAGCAAACACAAGAAAAAGAAAAGAAAAGGTATAATGTGTTAGGAGCTACCAAAAAAGAGAGAGCAGGGTGAGAGGGCTTGGGGAGTTCAAAGGTAAGTGAGAATCTTTTGTTTTCACTGAGAAAATATTTGAACCTTGAAAATGAGAGCCTGAAGATGTTGGCTTCTAGTTCAGACCCTGCCCTGGGATCTTAGACAGGTCCCTTCTTGGGTTTTATCTACAGAAAAGATCTTTAGCGATAAGCTGTTCCACCTTGCTTGTTTGACACACGGGGAAACTGAAGCTCAGAGGCAGGAAAGAGGGATAGGGGCACCCATTGGAGTTCTGGACCACGCTCCAGCACTCCAGCCCCCAGGCTCTCTTCTCCAGGATGGGCCACTTAGCTGTTTATCTTGGTGAGTACTGATGTTAATAAATTACCTGAAGTCCAGTTCTGGCGCAAAGGTCTTGGTTGACAAATCATAGGAACTGTTCTTCTCCCTGCCACCACCCCTTCCAGGGGAAGCATCCACTCTACGCTCAAACCACAGGTCAGCTCCCTCTGCTTGTGGCTTTGTTGAAAACACCTGTTTTCTTCACTGTATCTGCTTTGTGCTCCCAAGTTGATGCCTGACCCAATGGTGGCGGCTGGCTTTAAAGGGAAGAGCTCTGGGTTGGTTCCTACCTGAGCTCTGCCGCCCCTGACTTGCTGTGTGACCTCGGGCAAGTTCCTTAAACTCCCTGACCTTCTATTTTCTCATCTCGAAAACGGGGACACTAATGGTATCAACATTGGAACGTCATCATGTAGATTCAGCGGGATCGTGCTACGGAAAAGTTGATCACAGATCCCTGACAGAGGAATGTTATCTATAGCAAGGCTCCCTTATTCTGGTCTAGAATTTTCACAGACCACGCCGCCCGTCTGATAATTGTCTTTTTGTTAATGAAGCACATACGTGCAAGATGACATGTACTATGTATTCAGGAACACTTAAAACATTTCTATTTTACCTTTTTTGGCTTTACAAAAACTTACAGTGAATAAAGAAAAATGTAACCATCTCCTGCACCCCTCTCCCAGGGAAACAGGGTTAAAAGTTGGGGACACTCGTCCTTCTCTGTGCTCATACAAAGGCATCACTACTTTAAGATGTTTTCTTTCTAATTTCATCAGTCCTAGTGGCTGCTCCATATTTAGGGGGGGAAATGTAACACTGAATTTGCAAGACATTTATTCTAGCCACAGAAAAGGCTCATAAAAAGGACAGGACTTGCTAATGGGGCCTCCATTACCAGGCTCCCAGTCTAGAAATCATTCAGTAGGAGACTTGCTTTTCAGGCCTGGTTAGAAGCTGCTGGGACCTTATGTGCGGAGTGCAGTTGTGGTCTGGCAGGACCTGGTGGCAGGTCCCTCTGCTCTGAACAAGGCACATCATTCATTCATTGATTCTTTCTCACAGGGAGCAGCACCCTGGCGAGGTGCACAGAGCAGATATTTGTCAATTAAGTGTTGGCTGGCTGGCTGGCTGGCTGGATGAATGAATGAATGAAAGAATGAATCTTGCCTTGCAATGCCTTTTACCCGCTCTATCTGCCAAATCAGCACTGGAGATTTGAAGACTAGTAAGATCACCTCCTCTGGAGAGCCTGCCCAGATTTGCAGAGGCTGAGTTCAGGTTGGCTCCCCTGGGCTCTCCCAGAGACCCCAGCAGTAATTGTGTTCCAAGGCTCCTTTCTTCTAGCAGATGGTGACATCCTCAGGCACTAAGTTTATTTGTCTTTGGCTCTCCATTTGTTGGGGCTGGGAAGGGGCACAGGCTGTGTAGTGTGAGCACTGGGAAGGACAGAGAGTGTGTCATTCTCATCAGATGGGACAGAACTAGCACACACAAAACAGCACAGGAAAAGAAGCTGTTGTGTTTGAGGAGGAGCATAACTGGAGAGGGGGGTACACACTCGGAGGGCACACAGAAGAGGAGGCTGACAATATAGGTTGGGCTGTCAAGGGCGTTGGACATCTGGCAAGGAGGGTTTGGGTTTGGTTTGCCTCTTGACGGGGCTGCAGTTGTGTGGCCTCTTGGAAAGGGGTGAAGTGGAGGAAGGGAGACTGCCTCTGCAAAGCTTCAAGAAACAAATTGGGCAGCCAGGATCTCTGCAGAAAGGATCGCGTCTGCTCAGCTGGCTCCAATGACATGTTACATTCTGGAGCTGTCATGGGATTCCATGGCCCCCTTCCCAGAAATGTGGGTTGCCAGCCTTGGGGAGCAGGATGTCTGAACAAATGGAAGGGCTGAGGCTCCCCCAGCCCCTCATGTCCCCCTAAATTCCTTTATCCTGCAGGTTCTATTCCAAGGACAATGAAGGCAGCTGGTTCCGCTCTCTCTTTGTGCACAAGGTGGATCCCCGGAAGGACGCCCACTCCACCCTGCTGTCTAAGAAGGAAACCAGCAACCTCTACAAGATCCAGTGTGAGTGGCTGCTGAGCCGGCCATCTCACCCTCCTCGGGCCTCTGGGGGGTCCCAGATGATAGGGGCTGTCCTGGGAGCTGCCCTGCGAGCCCTGGCTCTGTATGGCTCCCCCCCAGCCGCCACCAGCTCCCCGCAGACACAAACACCCCCCACTCTCTGTCTTCTATTGCAGTTCACAACGTGAAGCCGGAGTATCTGGATGCCTACAACAGCCTGACGTGAGCATCTTCTTCTATCCACGCCTTGCAGTTTGGGTGGGGACTATATCCCAGCCTTGTTCTCCTTGCAGAAATCCAGGGATGTAGATTTCAGAGCCAGAAGTCCTAAGGATGTCTTGTCCAGGCTCTGCATCTTAGAGATGGGGAGACTGACACCCTGAGGGCCTGAGTTGGAACCCTTATCTCAGGGGCCCTGGTGGCTGGTGTGAGCCCTCCCCGCTCTCTGTGCCCCTCCTGCAGGGAGGCAGTGCTACCCAAGCTGCACCTGGATGCGGACTACCCCTGCTCGCTTGTGGGCAACTGGAACACGTGGTACGGGGAACAGGACCAGGCAGGTGAGGTGCCCACCTCTCCAGCACCATTGGCACCCCGCCCAGGCCCCCACACGTGGCTGCCCTCCACTCCCACGTCACAGCAGCACCCAGAAGGGTCTTTCTAAATGCAGGCCTCGTCGGCTCACTCCCCTGCTCAGACAACTGCGGTGGCTCCCCTCTGCCCTGGGATGGCCCGTGAGGCTGTGCGAGTCCTTCCCTGCCCAGCCTCTGGCCTTTTCTAACCACATCCTCCTTGCTCACTGTGCTTCCCACCCACAACTTCTTTCAGTTCTTCAGATCGTTTTCACCTTCTAGTTCCACACTGTTCGTGCTGTTTCCTCTGCCTGAAGCAGCCTTTCTGTCTTGCCCACTGAACCTGGCTCAGTCCTCTACTCATCTCTTATTTTGGCGTAGACATCAACTCCTCCTGGAAGCCTTCCCTGAGCGCTCCTACCCAGCTGGGTGAGGCACCTCCCTGGCTCCCCAGCCCCCAGGATTTGCCTCTTCACAGCCCTGATTGGGCTTCCTGTAGTGTACTTGTGTGTCTCCCCATATAGATGGTGAGTTCTGGGAAGGCAGGGCCCCTGCCTGTCTTTTTTCACCACTGAATCCCCAGTATGCAGCATGTATTTGTGGAATAAATAGGGCTCTTGTCTGAGCTGGTTCCTTACCCCCCAGTAGGCCCCATCCCACCCCAACTTACCCACTTCGGTTGGCACCAGCTGCTAGGACCCACATATGAATTTGGTTGACTCACAGCATCTCAGCCACTCAAAGGGGCCTTGGCATTTATATCTGCGCTGTCCAGCAAGGTAGCCACTAACCACATGTAGCTATTTACATTTAAATTAGGTAAAAAGAAATGAAATGAAAAATTCAGTTCCTCAGTCACACTAGCCACAGTTCAAGTGCCCGCTGATAGACATGTGGCCCATGGCTACCATGTTGGACACCACAGCTATAAAATATTTCCATCATAGTCAAAAGTCCTTTTGTGCTGATTTAGACTCTGTACAGCACAGGGAGTTCCTCTGGAGCAGTCCTGATAGAAGGTCCTCTAAGCTTCCCTTGAATACTCCCCCTAACGGGGAACTCACTACCTCAAACCACCTATCTCATCCTTTGACAGCCCTGATAATTATGTTGTTTGGTTGTTGTTGTGTTTTTCTATGATCTGCAGATAGAGTCTCTTAATCATTTATTCTGTTTCAGTAATAGTCATTGACACACTGAAAGGCAGATCAAAGCAAACTGTCTTCAGTTCCAACCCCTATAGTTTTCCCATTTTAGGCACAACTAAATCAGCTCCAGCAGCACTCCTTGGATTCTCCTAAGTGTTTGCTCATTGGGAAATGAATTTTGAGGAATGGGATACCGAAGTTTTAAAGCATGTCTTCCATGTTGTGTATCTTGACGTGTTGTCTGCCGTGTAGAAACAGCTGAGGAGCAGCCCTCTGAGCCATCCCCTAGGAGCAGGGCTCAGGAATCTACATTTGAATGAATTTGTAAGAACTGCTGATCCATCTTCTAGAGGGACCGCTATCATTGTTAGAAACCTCTTTCTTGTGGGCTAGGATGCCCTCCCTTCCTGTAACTTTTCCCTATTGGTCCCTGTATCAGCTTATCCCTCTTCCATAGGTCAGCATTCCTGGACGTGGTAGACTTCCATCCATCCATATGTACGCTTGCTATTTCCCTTGGGAAAGAGGCCTTTAAACTATAGGGTCAGACCATTTTTCAGATGGGAAAATAAGGCACAGATGGAGTCAAAAGGCAGGTGAGGTACAGGCTGGGGATGGGAAGTAACAAGGTTTGAGCTTCCAAAGTGCCGGTCAGCCAACTGCCCTAAGCGCTAGCATGCCCTGTTGACCCTTTGGAGACTTTCCTCCCTGTCCTAGTGGTACTCCTAAGGATGGCAATTTTCTACAGGAACTAGGTTTCTTTATTATTGCAAGGTGTATTAGTTCCCAGAGCTGCCATAACAAAGTACCAACCACTGAGTGGCTTAAAACAACAGAAATCTATTCTGTCAAGTTCTGGAGCCCGGAAGTCTGAAATCAAGGTGTGAGGCAGGGCCATGCGCCCTCTAAAGTCTCTAAGGGAGAATCTTTTCTTGTCTTTTCCAGCTTCTGGTGATTGCTGGACATCCTTGGCATTCTTTGGCTTGTAAATATATCACTCCAATCTCTGCCTACTTAGGCACATAGCATTCTCCCTCAGTGTCTCTGTCTTCATATTGTGTCCTCTCTGTGCCTGTGTCCAAATCTCCCTCTTCTTATGAGGACACCAGTCATTGAATTTATAGCCCACCCAGTATGACTTCATCTTAGCTTGAGTACATCTACAAAGACCCTATTTCCAAATTAAATCACATTCTGAGTGTCTGGTTGGCATGGATTTGGTGGTATTGGGGTTTTGGGCACTATTTAACCCTGTACAGAGGCTATGATATTTTCAAACAGTACAAGATTTTCAGTGAAAAGTAAGCCTCCTTCCTGCCTGCCCTAGTTCTCTGCCCCAGGGGGGCATCTCCTGTCACAATCTCTTGAGTCTCCATCACGAGATCGTGCATCGACCAGCAGCTCTGGAGATATCCCTCTACCCCTAAACACATGTGGTAGAATTCTGTTTCTTGGTTTCTTTTTTAAATTACCTGTCTTGGAATATTCCATCTCAGCCCATCAGACCTACTCCGTCCATTTGTCCAGCCTATCTCACAGGCCTGGCTTTATGTGTGCCACTGCTCCTTGGGTACAAGTTCACCTCTGATTCTCTTGTTTCTATTTGAGGAAGTGTGGGTGGGAGCATTGTCATTTTCAGGATGAGGACATCGAAGCCCAGAGGGGTCAAAGCTCAGCTGTCAGAGCTGGAGTTCAAACCTGGGTCTTCTGGGCTTGTGTCTGGAGTCATCCCCTGCCCAGCAATGCCACCTACCAAGGCAAAGGGAACTCAGAGAAAGTGCTGGTGCTACAGAGAACCAGGCTGGAGACCAGCTCCTTACATGCACACTTAGCCAATCTTGGGGTAAGTGGGTCAGGGTGTCTAAGTGGCCCCCTGACCTGTACCTCTCACCCATTAGTGCACCTGTGGCGATTCTCAGGTGGCTACCCAGCCCTCATGGACTGCATGAACAAGCTCAAAAATAACAAGGTATGCTCGGCAAACCTCTGTGTGTTGGTTCAGGCCCAGCCCTGTGTTGGGGCTGCCTCAGCCACCCCATGGGACACACGGCTGGGGTGGGGGGGCCTCTTCCTGACTGCCATGCCCAGACTGCCATGCTCGCAGGAGTACCTGGAGTTCCGAAAGGAACGGAGCCAAATGCTGCTGTCCAGGAGAAACCAGATGCTCCTTGAGTTCAGCTTCTGGAACGAGCCACAGCCCAGAGCAGGCCCCAACATCTATGAGCTGAGGACATACAAGCTCAAGGTGCCTCCCTCCCACCAGATCCCTGCCTGCACCCACCTTCCCTGCTGCGGCGCTGCTTTACAGGTGCCCCTGCACCTTCACTGCGCCTTCTGGCCTCTCCCTCTGGGCCCAGAACAGAGGTGTGTACGCACCTGTGCACACATGCACACCCACGTGCGAGTCAGAGCCCCTGAATGAGACCAAGTGGCCCCTGGAGCTGGGGAGACATGACAGCTTCCCATCTCCACCCAGCTGTAACACTGGGAATCCGAGGTGGGGCTCATTCTCATCCTCTCCCGGTTCTCTTTCAGCCAGGAACCATGATCGAGTGGGGGAACAACTGGTGAGTGGCAATGCCATAGGCTGGGGGTGGCTTGGGGAGACCCTGCGCGCCTCCCCCACCAAGACCCTGGGGGGGCCACCTTTCCCAGGGTCATATGGCAAGGAGCCTGGCAACCTGTGCCCTGCACAGATCCAGGAGAAGGATCCAATCAGCAGGTGAGGATTGTGAGGCCTCCCCTGGAAGAACACCCAGCCAGCAGCTGCACCTCCGTCACCCCATTCCCTGACCATCTCTGAGAGCTGGGGCAGCCCAGGGAGCCCTTTGTTCTGGCCATGGCCTCTGCTCCACTCTCTTCTGCCATCCCCAGGGCTCGGGCCATCAAGTACCGGCAGGAGAACCAGGAGGCAGTGGGCGGCTTCTTCTCGCAGATAGGGGAGCTCTACGTTGTGCACCATCTCTGGGGTAGGCTGGGGACCCTCCAGGAGCCCTCTGCTGGTCCCCTTGCTCCATTGGCACTCTGCATAGACAATGCGAATACATTAGTGCCCTGGTGGAGCTTACATTCTAGCAGAGAGACACAGCACCTCAGACGTAACCTGACAAAAAGATAATTTTAGATTATTACAAATAAGAGAGAGAGAGAGAGAGAGAGATGATGATGATGATGATGATGATGAAAAAAGCATGGGAACCTACACTGGCTAGAATAGACAAAGAAGGCCTCTCTGAGGAGGTAAAAATGTAAGCCCAGCTAAAGAATGAGAAAGAACCAGCTGTGAATTGCAAGGGAAGGGCATTCCAAGGGCCTTTGCATGCAGGGAACCACACATGCAAAGGCCCTGCAATGGGGAAAGGCCTTCAGTGCTTTGAGGAGTGCAAACGAGCCCTGTGGGGAAAGAGTGGGGAAGAGTGTGAGGAGGTCAGGCTGGGCCTCGCAGGCCATGGGGACGAGGTGGGATTTATTCTAAATGCAATGGGAGGCTGCTGCAGCATTTTAAGCAGCATGACACGACCTATAGTGTGTTCTAATATGACACCTCTGGCTGCCATGTGCTTTGCTGAGAGCATTTTGCAGGGAAGTATTTTGCAGAGAGGCACTGGGTCATCAAGAGACGGTTACACTACTTCAGGCAGGAGAGGTAATGGCCTAGCCTAAGATGGTGGCAATGAAAATGCTGAAAAGTCCACAGATTAATTAGTTCGGAGATGGACTCAATGGGACTTCTGCATGAACTGTCTGTGTGGGGCAAAAAGAGGGCTCCAGGACTCCCAGACTCCTGTTTGAGCAGCTGTGTGTCGCTTACTGAGACCCTAAGAGGAGTAGGTTGGAGGGTTTAAGAGTGTAATTTTGACCCTCAAAAGTGTTATATTTGTGATGCTGACATATCCAAGTGGAGATGTTAAGTTGGCACCAGATACATGAGTATGGAGCCTGAGGGAGATTTCTGGCTGGAAATATAAATTTGGGAGTTGTCAACAAATGTACTGATCGGATGAGATTGTCAAGGCAGACAGTGTTTGCTAACAGTCCAAGGCATTGTGGAGGAAGAGCCAGCAGGACAGGGCTTAGGGCCGTGGGAGGGGGGCCCTGTGCTGGGTCCAGGGTCAGACCCTCTGCCCAAAGAATGAAACAATGCCTTTCCCACAGCCTATAAAGACCTGCAGTCTCGGGAGGAAACTAGAAATGCTGCCTGGAGGAAGAGGGGCTGGGATGAAAATGTCTACTACACAGGTGAGCAAGGACCTCTGGGGGCTTCATGGGGCCCTTGGAGGTCATCTGCAGGAGCCCTAACTGAGGTTGGAATCTCCTCTGCAAGGAGAGCTAGCCTCACTTGATTACCTTTAGTGATGAGGAACTTTCTTTTAATAAAATGAGTTAAGGGGTTTCTATCAGGGTGGCACACGCCACATGATCCAGAGTCCCTGAGTGAGTGCTCTGGGGGATGACAACACCACCGGGAGGTCCCTGCCTCAGAGAAACGGGGTAGTGAGCGAGCACTGTGACCTCAGGCTTGGTGCACCTCACAGAGGCTGTTTCCTTACCTGTAAGATGGCGGTAGTGCCTGCCTCGGATGGCTGGGGGAAGGATTCCAGGAGCTAATTTGTGAAAAGCGCTAAACTTCGCCCAGACTCACACAAAGGAAGCATACAGCAAATTTTTTCGAGCCAGTTCTTTTGCTCACAGTGTTTGCCGCTTTGCTGGGCCCCCTGAGAACCACCTGGAGTCAGCAGGTGTTGACTGAGCCCTCACTGTGCCAGGGACTATGGTGGACAGGTGGCTGGGGGGCCCAGCATGAACAGGAGCCTGTGCCTGCCCTTAAGGAGCTTACAGCTGGCTGCCACACTTAACTGGTGTAACTGGTGTAGGGGAGAGTTCGTCTCCTGAAGTTTACTGGAGGCTCTTCAAAATGTGGTCCCAAATGACAGTAGTGTCAGCATCCCTGGAACCTTTAGAAATGCTGAGTCTCAAGCCCCTCCTCCGCCCACTGAATTAGAATCTGTGCTTTAACAAGAACTATAAGTATTAATCACTTGCATGCACAGTAAAGTTTGAATAGCTCTGAGCAGGAGGGTCTGACCTCCCGGGTGACCTTGGGTTGCCCGGCTCTGGGCTGCAGCCTCCCCATCTGTAAAATGAGGCAGTTGGACTAAGTCTGTTTGTTTCATACCTCAGCCACTTGAGGACCCGCTGACAGTGTTTGTCCTACCCATATACGACTGCCACAGTTATTTTCTTTAAATCCCCCCCTACTTGTCATGAGCAGTAGTATCTGAAATCACTTTTTACTATGCTAGGTTTTTTTTCTTCACATATACAGGAAAATCGATAATTATGAAAATATTTTAAGTGTTGCGTTTTATCACCACCTAAGTCCCCTCTCCTTCCAGTTTGGAAGACCTGGTACTCTCCACGGGCCATTTTAGGAGGGCATTGGGGCTTCTCCTGTCTCAGCATCTCAGGCCTCCTCCCCCTTCAAAAGCCAGTTTCCGGACTTGGCTCGCCTCAGCCTCATCCGTGACCTCTGCCTCTCTCCACAGTCCCGTTGGTGCGACACATGGAGTCTCGGATCATGATTCCTTTGAAGATCTCACCTCTCCAGTGATGCTGCTGTTGGCTCCACCTCTTTCCCCTTCTCCCTCAGGGCAGCCATGGACAGAGGAGCTCCCGGTCCAGCTGCCTTGGTTTTCTCTCGGATTTGGGAGGACTCGGGGGGCTAGTGCTCAGCTCAGAAAAGGGGGAGCTGAAGGATGACAGGGTTCTGAGGATTTGCAGCTCTGCCCATACAGTTCCCACATTCCCCACCACTCCTTCCCCTGGGTGGGAAGCAGTTTTTAATTTCTTTGAATGAAGAACAACAACCTTTTATGTCTTCTCACATTTTCCTTAAGATTCCTCATCTCAAGGCCACCAGTCCCCAGTTAGCACCACAGAATCCCTCAGTTTATCTTTAGTTGCACAAAAGGTAGTGTGTCCAGGGATTAGAGCTTGGGTGGGAAGGGAAGAGGTCAAAGCAGGCCAGGTGCTCAGGCATTCCCTGGTCTCCACTGGGCCACCTACTTGCTGGATAGTCTAAACCATGTCCCTCTTGCTGCGGAAAAGCCTAGAATTGCTTCAAGATGTAAAGGGGGAAACCCTCAAGTTAGCAAAGTCAGCAGGAGTTCCATATATTCCACCCAGAAAGGCTGGGAAAAGGAAGCTGGAAGGAATCTGGGGGCAGGAAACAGAATGGAACAGGAACAAGAACCCAGAACTAGGAACCCAGAAAGTAGAACTTAGGATTCAGAACTAGGGTTTGAACTGCAGAACTTGGAATACAGAATGGGGAAGATAGAACAGAGGTGACAAAAGACCACTGAGGAGGGGCTCCTAATACAAGACAGTCGGAGAGAGGTTCACCTGTTTCTACATAACAAGGCTGGAAACTTGAATATGTAGTTCCAGCCCTGTACAGAGCGTCTCCTGTCCTCCCTTTTCCTTCTTGCGGGCAAAGGTATGGGCCAGGGCCTGTATTTCCCTCCCCCTGCATCCCCTTGCTCCCTCTTCACATTCTATCCATCCAACCCTCATTCTACCAGGCTACTGGGTGTGTGAAGTGGGGTCAGTGACTTTGGAAGCCTCCTCCGTGACCCTCACACCTCATGAAACTCTGGGTCGCTTGATTCTGCCTCCCTTTCAGGAAAACTTGTGCTGGAGTTCCTGATGGAAACAATTAAATGTTTACTATAAACCATCGTTGTTTTTTCTTCATCTGCAAGTAACTTTGGCAGGTGCCCAAGGCAGGGCCAGCTTCCCAGTTTCAACTGGCTAGTTTACCCCCCACTGCCCAGCGTACTATGCTCCCTGAGCTCCTCTCAGGGATGGCCTCCCATCATGGCAGAAGGAACTGTCCTGTATAACCAGGGATTCAGTACCAAGTGTTTCCACCTCCAGTTAAGTAGGATTTACACCATAAGTCCCGAACCCTCCCTGTATGCACAATTCTACCAGGGATAGAAAACACTGAAGCTGTCAAATGCTGCATTCAAGTTGTGACTCTGCCCTGGGCAAATCGGACGTAAAATGGGAAACTAGTGATGCACCTTGGGGGGAAAAAGTGTTACGGAGTTAATGTCCTCCCTGACGTGCTACCTTTACCAGTGGGAAATGTTGGGATGAATGTGTATGGTTTAAGAATCCAGGTTATATTGTCTAGTAGCAAACGAGTTAAACTAGCAAAATAAGCATCAAAATTAGAAACCTCCCCCCACCCAAAAAAGAAAATTCCAGGTATGGAAGCAAATCCACAAAGGTCCAAATCTTGGCACTGCCACATTCTTGTGTTACGTTGGGCCTTAGTCAAACAACAAATGACAAAACATGTACTAATTGCTGGCCATTACTTTAGGCGCTGGGGAAAGAGTGAACGAGGCATATAAGAATCTTTGTCCTTGCCGTCTCAGTTTCTCGGCTTTAGAGGGCAGTATGAGGCTGTTGGCACTTGGGACCCTCCCCTAAAGCCCAGGTGCCGCGGCCTCCTTGCTCCCACGTCACCAAGCCGCCGCCTGCACTGCACGCTGACTGCCCTCCCCGGCCTTTGCGCTACGCTTCCGGCCTTTGCGCTTCACTTCCGGCCTCCGCGCCTCGCTTCCGGCCGGCCGCTCTTTCCTTCGGTTTCTCTATGGTGCGCGGGTCACAGTCTTTCCGCCGTGGGAAGTGGCTCGTTATCCTGGGCTGGTTTCGGGCGCCGTGGGGTGAGGAAAGGCTCGGAACCGTGGCGGGGCGGGCAGGGGGGCTCTGGGATTGAGGTGGGGACCGCGCGGAAGGCGTCTTTGTGCTGGAGTCCAACCAGGGTTCTCCGTCCTCACTCCCCGGGGTTCCAGGGTCGCTCAGCGCCGCGCGCTCCGTTTCCTTATGTGGAAAATGTCGCGGTAGCTGCAACATCGTCAGGCCCACGTTGTAGCCTCTAGATGATGACGACGCGACGATGGTGGTAATGGTGATAACAGTTCACAGTCATTGTGCGCTTAGGTATGCCGGGCACTCTTTACTGTGTTGCCCAAGTCGGGATTTCCCACGTTTAAGCCTTTCGGGTTTCACCTTTGTGGGTTCGGGCCAAATCAACCAACCATGTAAGACTGTTTACTAAAGGTTTTTAATCGAGTCACTTTTAAAATTTGAATTTACTTCAAAAGAAAAATTTAAGTCTCTGCCATAAATATAAAATTTCTGTCACTTGCCATATGCAGAAGGTAGTGACAAAAATCAATGTTTAATAAAACAGATCATTGTTAATGATTCTGGCCCGATTTCCGTCTACAGCTCTGAGACAGTCCTTTTGTTGACAAAGGAATATTGGTGTTCATAGATGTTAAAGGTAAACTAGGGAGATGAGACAGTCTCCTTGAAGCAATCAGAAGTTTCTAAAAGTAATTGAAAAGGGATTAACTTTCTCCTCAGGTGTTCAGCATTATGTAAGATCATCCATGTACCATCTACAGCCCCGCTCCCAAATCGTCTTCATCACCTTTCCCAGTGGAGGACATTCCTGTATTAATGTCCGTAACAACCCCTGAGGTAGGTAGGAATTGTTCTTTATTATTTTATTTTTTTAAGGAGGGCGCAGCTCACAGGGGTCCATGCGGGGATCTAACCGGCAACCTTGGTGTTATTAGCACCACGCTCTAACCAACTGAACTAAGGGGCCACCCCAGGAACTGTTATTCTTAATTGATCTGTGAGGAAACAGACCCAGAGAAAAGGGAAGTGACTTGACTTGTCCCAGGACTGATGGCCATAAACTAATAGAGTGGAGGTTCCAACTCAGGGCTTCTCTGGCTCCACTATGATGAGCTATCGGCCTCCTCAATAAGTGTTGGTGACAAGATTCATTGGGGTAAGGGGAATAGTGCTGTTCACCTTGGGGCTATGGTGACAACCAGGAGAGGTAATGGAAGCAAGATGCTTTATGACCCAAAGCTTCATGAAATGTTCTTTTAAATTTTAGGGTCAACCAGGGAGTTGTGCCAGATGAGATAGTGGCAAGACTAGGAAGCACACTAATGTAGTTCTCAAGAGCGCTGATGTGGCCTTAGATGGACCCAAGCTGTAGCATACTAGCTGTTTGACCTTGGGCAAGTCATTCACCTTTCTGATCTCAGTGTTCTCATCTGTAAAATGGTACTTGTTCTTATCTAAAAGGTTTGTTAAAAGGATCAAATGCAAACATACCCATAAAGTGCTTAGATCAAGGTCCAGCACACAGTGATCTATCAATAGTATTGGTAATGGGCTTACATGGCAGTCTGAATAGTTTGGTCCGTGGGGTGGTTCTTCTAAAGGAGGTGGAGGTTAAGAAGATGAGGTCATTTTGGATAGCCTGAGGGATTGAACTGAGCCTTTGGAGCGTTGAGTTCCTTTTCTTGAGTTACCAGGGTGTAAATGGCTAGAACTGAAGTTAGACGCAAGTATTCTGACTTCAGGAAAATTTCCAGTTCCAACTCTGGAAAATATCGAAAGCTTTCTCCTCTTAACAGGTTTCTGCTGTTTCTGCCTGACCTCACCAAACCAGCATGTCATCAGAATCGAGCAAAAAACGGAAGCCCAAAGTGATCCGAAGTGATGGAGCTCCATCGGAAGGGAAGCGTAATCGTTCTGACACTGAGCAGGTGAGATCAGCCAGGGCTGCCATGCTGCTGAGAAATTGCAGCTTGTGGCCAGGCACCTGGCTGTGGGTTTACAGCAGCTGAGGCTCACAGGGACAGCCTCCAGGGTGGCCTCTGCTTAACCGG
Organism: Rhinolophus sinicus; assembly: GCF_057876585.1. NCBI lineage: Eukaryota > Metazoa > Chordata > Mammalia > Chiroptera > Rhinolophidae > Rhinolophus > Rhinolophus sinicus. The sequence continues at coordinate 22,212,172 of NC_142509.1, forward strand.
GTGCCCAGAATTCACTTGGCTCTACAAAGTAGCCACATCGAGTTTAGCTGCAGCATCTCGAGAACCAACAAGCCTATATTAGACATGATTAGTGCCTGAACAGAGAATTCATGCTAGTATGGTGTGTGTTTCCAATGTTCCTGGTGGTCAGAAGAAGGCAGTCCATCTGCAGCATGCCACTGGAGCTTTGGCATTGCTGTCTGCTACGGAGACAGTGCCAGGACCACATGCCCGCAGAACCTCTTCTGCGGCCTGAGGGCTCCTGTACTCAGTAGGTTCTTCTTCTTTGCTATTTCTCTATCCTTGAATCTGTCGAGCTCATTTATGACTTAACTGTTTAATTATTTGATGGGTTATGTTTTTTGTTTGTTTTTAATAGTAGAATAGAGAAATATATGCGCTAAAATTTAAGTAGGAAATGATACTTTCCTCAGATTTACGAAATCAAGATTAATGAAGGGCCTCATCCTTTTGGGGGCAATGATTCTGACTTTTAATTGAGGTGTAATTGACATGTCAGTTTCAGGTGCACAACAAAATGATTCACTATTTGATATATTGCAAAATGATCGCAGTAAGTCTGGTTAGCACCCATCACCACACATAGTTACAAAAAAATTTCTTGTAATGAGAACTTTTAAGATCTAGTCTCAGTAGGTTTCAAATATGCAGTACAGTATTATTAACTAGTTGACTGTATTAAAGAGATGTTCTGTTTACTCCAAAGGCTAGGAGAGTAATAATATTTTAGTCTCTGCTGAAGCTTGATTTGACCATCTAAACACCCAAGTTTGGTTAAATTAATTCTGGTTTATTTAACAGACTATCTGTCATGCAGCCATTTTGATAGAGAGCTATATTTATTGTGATGGGAAAGTATACTAAATAGCATGGACAATATGACCCCATTTTGTTTGAAAATAAAATTTGTATTTATCCACACTATTAACAGTGGAGTTATTTCAGCCTGGGAGATGAGGTTACAGGCAATTTTTCATTTTGTTTTTGATACTCCTCACAATGTGCTGAATCTCTGTCACCAAGCATGCATTACTTTATAATCAGAAAGGAGAAAAGAGGAATTCTTTTCCATTTTAAAAAGAGGACCAACATTTGATTCGAGGACCAGATCCTTTAGAGACCTGATGTGGGGCTTCACTGTTACTGATCCCAGCCCATGTTCCTCGTCCCAACATGGAGACTGTACTCCCCACCCAAAGCCTGTATTCTTGCCTCCACAGGAAGGTAAATACTACAGCGAGGAGGCTGAGGTGGATCTGCGGGACCCTGGCAGAGACTACGAGCTGTACAAGTACACGTGCCAGGAGTTACAGAGGCTCATGGCCGAGATCCAGGACCTGAAGAGCAAGGGAGGCAAGGATGTGGTAAGGAGACGAGCACGAACCTGGTGGGTCTGCATGGATGGATCTGTTTTGCCCCTACCCAAGCCCTTCCTGATCTTGGTCTTCTGTCCTAGCTGTGAATACGTAGTTGGAGCCTGGGGGCTCCAGGGACCTGCCTGTTAATTTATTGGAATGTCTCATCACCACCCAATCACCACTTACAGTAATGAAAGTACAGGGTAATTAATTTTTCCGTAACTATAATTTGATAATTTATCCAACCAATATTTATTAAGTGATAGGCGTTTTGCTAGTTGTTGAGAAATGGTGGTACATGTAAATGTCCTTGCTTATAAGGGTGGATATGTACAAGTAAATCAGAGACCAAAATGGATTATTAATATTAAATGAATAAACCAGGCTTTGGGCAGAGAAACTAAAGTGTGACTAAAAACTAGATGGATAAGTTCAAAACAAAACAAAAAACAATCCATGTTTTTCCAGGAATCTCACTGATTTGTGCTTATACTTACTGGCCAATATTGTTAAGGTTATTACATCTTACCTATTCTACTGTATCTAAGCTTTACAGCTATAATTCTATTTTTATTTAAATTATTCTATAATGTTATTTATAGAGGTCAAATTGTATTGCAAGATGTTGCTATTGCTAGGATTTCTGTGTCTAATATGCAGGGACAGATAGTAACTGTGCATTGGCTACACTTGCTCCATCTTCATTTCTTACTGCTTCAGTCCAAGCAGAAATTGCTTTTTTGCCTGCAAACCTTAAGCATTTCCCTTGTACAGTCATTCTTTCATCTCCCTCGGACACTTCTCATGGTTCTGAGCTCCTCCCAGTGTCTGGTTTGGGGCTGAAGGAAGCAGAGCCAGCACCTGTTGGTGAGGTGTTGACCCGCTTTTCTTTGCCCGCAGGCAGGCGAGATTGAAGATCGGAGGATCCAGAGCTGTGTGCATTTCATGACCCTAAAGAAGCTAAACCGATTAGCCCACATCAGGTTGAAGAAAGGAAGAGATCAGACACATGAGGTAGGAGTTGAGAGGTTTGACTCTCTTTCTCCTCTCTCCTCCCCATTCCCTTCATAAGCCCCTTCTGTCAGTTTGCTGCTGCTCTGCCCTGCCCCACGCTGACTTGCCCTACTCACCTCTGACTTTGTCTGTCTTTCAGGCCAAGCAGAAGGTAGATGCCTATCACCTGCAGCTCCAGAACCTGTTGTATGAGGTGATGCACCTGCAGAAGGAGATCACCAAATGTCTGGAGTTTAAGTGAGTTTTGCAGGACAGGGCTTTGGCAAGATGGTCTGTTGGTAACTGCTTTTCCCTACATAGCTCTGTGTTGAGCTAGTCTCTTTAAAAGAAATCAGATGAGCGTAGAGACTGCAGGACCTGGGAGAAGGGTGACTAGATCACTTCGAGTGGGAAAATTGGAAGCAATGTTTTCAGGCTGCACAAAGAAACTCAGAAGCCTGTCTGACCCTTTTGAATTTTGAGCTCTGCACCTGGTCAAAAGCAGTTCTCTCTCCCAGCAGGGCCCTTTACACTCATTACCAGTTTGATTCCTGGGCACCTTGTGTGGGAGCAACTCACTTCTAGTGAACGTCCTTTAACCTCTTGGCCCAGTTTTCATCTCTAAAGTTCCAATAGTTCATTTTTGTAAATGGGTTTTATTCTTTGGAACCTGAATTTCTTGCTGCTTAGCTGCCTTCAGTTGAACAAACTAGAGTTTGGCAGTGTTCTTAAAATGCAGTGCCTTTTGGTAAATCCAAGCTGAGAGATGAGAAGGAGGAAGGAGTAGAAAGAGGAAGAGAAGGGAAGGTGTTCTTGCTTGGTCAGAACTATTTGTGCAAACTCAAAGGAGGCATATTTTATTTAAATGAACTTGGGGTGAGGGGGCAAGTTAGACATTGTGTATTTTAATAATAATGGTGCTGGTTTTTGAGAGGCATCTTTATCTGCTCCATAAATTCATCACATAATATTAAATACTAAGAGGTGAAATCTGCATCAGGTCTGTACCTGAGTTAATACCGTGTTTCCCTGAAAATAAGACCTAGCTGGACAATAAGCTCTAATGCATCTTTTGGGAGCAAAAATTAATGTAAGTATAAGACCCGGTCTTATATTACATTATATTATATTACATTATATTTTATATATTATGTTATATATTATACTATAATATTACATAAGGTTAGGTCTCATAGTAAAATAAGACCAGGTCTTATATTAATTTTTGCTCCAAAAGACACATTAGAGCTGATTATCTGGCTAGGTCTTATTTTCAGGGAAACACAATAGTATTTTGCCATTGTCAGTTTCCTAGTTTTGATAATGTACTGTGTTTAGATAAGATATTATCATTGTGGGAACCCAGGGAAATGTAGACAGAGGAAATAAACTCTCAGTACTATTTTTGAAACTTCTTGTGAGTCTTTAGGTATTCAAAAGTGAAAAAGGTATAAAAACAAAATAAAAGAATGTGATACCCCAACCTGTAACCGTCACTCAGATAAAAGCTGACAAACCCAGAATACAGCAGAACTCAGGCTTATGGAGAGGCAGGTGGCCATGGTAGACCCTGGAGTCAGACAGCCTGGGTTCAAATCCCAGATCTGCCACTCACTAGCTGTGTGACCTTGGGCAAGCTGCTTAACTGTGGAAGACTCCATATCATTTGAAAAATGGAGATAAAAGTCCCCATTTCATAGAGTTGTTTTGAGAATGAAGTGAGGTAAGGTTGACATACAGTGAGTGCTTAATACATGGTAGCTGCTATTACGGTCATCATCTGTCTGTGACCTGTGCACTGTGTTACTTCAGGAAAGAGTATTGGATTTCTTTTATACATGTGTGTCACTGTACATGCAACAATTAAAACCTCTGGATCTTTTCACATCTGGTTATGCCATGTTGGATCGTCCCCATTCCATGCTTATACTGTTAATGTTTTGAACTTAAATGCAGACCCTTATTCCTGTTAAATAACATTTCCTATTTCAACCTAGCAATCTAGGCCTAGACCATAGTATTTTTATCACTTGAAGCTCTTAGCTCTCTTGTTCAGCTTGGAGATACTTGTAAATTTGATAAGCATCCCTTCCAGGTCTTTAGCTAATTCATGGATAAAAAGGTTGGACAGCATGGATAAGGATCCTGTGGCATGTCACCAACTACCTCTCTCAAACTGAAACATTTGCTAATGAGCATTTGCTGACAAGAATGGACTCCAGGTTGCTGGGTAGCTGAGGACCTAGGCTAAGTGGGCGTACATCATGGGAAACTGGGGGCCTGCTTAAGGCACAGTTTGGGTTCCTAAGACCAGCAACTTGACATTTGTTTTTGTCTGCAGGTCAAAGCATGAAGAAATTGATCTGGTCAGTTTAGAGGAGTTTTATAAGGACGCGCCTCCAGATATCAGCAAGGCTGAAGTCACCATGGGTGACCCTCACCAGCAAACCCTTGCACGTCTGGATTGGGAGCTGGAGCAGCGGAAAAGGTGGCGTTTCCTCTTTCCTAACTTTGTTCACCTGTGCAGACACAGACCTTTACCCACGGGGATTAGTCCTTTGTCATGACCCACAATCAGACAGCAAAACACTGTGGCCAACAGAATAGTCTCTAAGACCAAATCCTATTTTGTGATTAATTGACATCTGATAGTTCAGACTTGGCCAACTGCATCATGGGTAGGGTTGGAATTGCTTAAGGCTGTAACAGAAAGTTGAAATAACTTTTCTTTAAAATTTTCAAACCTGAGACCTAAATACCTTTGTACTATGAATCTAATTTTATTTTTTGGCTTTCCCCCTGCCTCTAAGAATATCCCTGTGGTATTTTAAAGCTTTGCAAATATTATTTTAGAAGGTTGTACAACATTTTCATGTATACACAAGTTATAATTCATATAATTATTCCCTTATTGGATTGCTTTTAGGTGGTTTCCATTTTTTGCTATCATAATTAATTCAAGGTACAGCTTTATATAAAAAACTTTCCTATACTAATAAAGAGCTTTTAGTTATTAACTGTAAATAGAATGTCTATGCTGCGTAATTTAATCTAGGTCTTTGTAAGAATATAGTGGGTGTTTTTTTTTTTTTCACATTGGAGTTTTAATGGCTGCATCTCTTCCATTATGGAGACTTTTTCCCTTTCATATTTGTACAAGAATTCTAGGGCTTTTGGTTGGCACACCTGTTGTATTTTTTGTTGGAGAAGCAGCTGTTTTTACCCAATGCTTTTTCTGTTGTAGAATGTATTCTGTGCCATTGGTCCATGTGGTGAATTTAATAAGCACTAAGTCTGGTTCAGAGAGAATTGGTGTCAGTTTTTTAGCAGATGAGGCTGGTCCGTCACTCCCCTGTCCAGTACACCACTTGCCCTGGGCACAGGCTGACCCCTGAGTGTTGCAATCCTGTGTCACTGGTCCGAATCCATCGCCACCCTGCCCTACTCAGGCCAGTCGATAGTCTCTTTTGGGTCCTGTAACTGCTAGGACCACATTTGTGAAAATTTGGCTCTTGCTTCTAAAAGCAAGAAATGGAGCAGGAGATGACACAGGTGCCGTGTTTCCCTGAAAATAAGACCGAACCGGAAAATAAGCCCTAGCATGATTTTTCAGGATGACATCCCCTGAACATAAGCCCTAATACGTCTTTTGGAGCAAAAATTAATATGAGACCTGGTCTTATTTTCGGGAAAACACAGTATTTCCTAGTGGTTATAGATAGAGCCAGACAGGCATAGATTTATTTTTATTTATTTTTATTTTATTTTATTAAATTTATTGGGGTGACAATTGTTAGTAAAATTACATAGATTTCAGGTGTACAATTCAGACAGGCATAGATTTAAATCCTAGCTCTGTGCCTGCTCTTAGCTGGATGACCCTGGGCAAGTTACTTACCTCCCTGAGCCTTACTTTCCTCTTTTGGGGATAAGAAAAGTCCTGATCTTCCAATGTTTTTATAGCAATGAATGCAATAATGCTTATAAAGAGTTCTCAAAGTGCTGGGCACATAGTAAGTGTTTGGTAAACATTAGTTCATCCCGACTGCTGTTCCTCGGTGGATTCTGACAGTAAACAGGCACGTCAGGATATCCCTGGAGAGCATCTAGTACCAGTGCTCTGTCCTTCCTCAACAGGCTGGCAGAGAAGTACCGAGAGTGCCTGTCCAACAAGGAGAAGATTCTTAAGGAGATTGAGGTGAAGAAGGAGTACCTGAGCAGCCTCCAGCCCCGCCTCAACAGCATCATGCAGGTGAGGGCCTCCCTCCTATCCCGAGCCTTTTGCTTTGCTGTCCCTGAAGAACCAGTGAAATCTTGCCGACTTGAGGCCACTAGCAGCCATGTCTCCCTTTGGGTTTTGTCAGGTCTGTTATCTGTTACCCTAATCTGTGTTAGGGCACAGCGCACGGATGGTCTTGGCTAATGTCCATCCAGCTGGTGTCCTGGGTGGAAGAAATGCTGCCCAGGTGGGCTCAGGAATATATACACACATTTACCTGGACATTTGCTTTTCACCCAGAGCCTCATCCAGGTAAAACACTTTAGCAAACTCTTAAGTTTAGTTTACCCTCTGTGTGGTCTCCACCAGCCCACAGTCTCCAGGCATCTAAGTATGTTTCTGTGGATATCTGTTAGATCGCCCTGACTGTACCTCAGGGCCAGATGCTCAGCCAGATCTCGCTCTGAAAAGAACTTTACCAAAAAAAAAAAAAAAAAAAGGGCAGACGGGTGGCTCAGTTGGTTAGAGCGTGGGCTCTGGGCAACGGGGCTGCCGGTTTGATTCCCACATAGGCCAGTGAGCTGCACCCTCTGCAACTAAAATGAAGTCAATGAGCTGCCACTGAGCTCCCGGGTGGCCAGATGGCTCAGTTGGTTGGAGCACGGGCTCTCAACCACAAGGTTGCCGGTTCGACTCCCTCAAGGGATGGTGGGCTGCACCCCCTGCAACTAAGACTGAACACGCACCTTGAGCTGAGCTGCAGCTGAGCTCCCGGATGGCTCAGTTGGTTGGAGTGCGTCCTCTCAACCACAAGGTTGCCGGTTCGACTCCCTCAAGGGATGGTGGGCTGCGCCCCCCCGCAACTAACAACGGATCTGGAGCTGAGCTGCGTCTTCCACAACTAAGATCGAAAGGACAACAACTTGACTTGGATGGAGCTGATGAGAGGCGTGGGAAAAACACACCACTGTTCCCTAATAAAAAGTCCTGGAAATATACACTGTTCCCCAATAATGTCCTGTTCCCCTTCCCCAATAAAATCTTTAAAAATAAATAAAAAGAGCTTATATTTGAAAGCCATTAGAGACCTTAGGGTGAGAAATCCCCACTTCACCTATAAAATGTAATATTTTTCTATATAGGTGACCTGATTCTGTTTGCTTTGTGAAGCCAGATTTGGTCTAAATCCTTAGTTTTATGAAGCAGGGTAAGTGGTTAACACGGTGGAACTGCAGAAGGACCCTAGAGAAGTTATAAACTCCCTATTCTGAGATTTGGCAGGATCTACATTTCTTCCTTTCAACTCTAGGCATAGAATTAGAATTGTTAAGAGATATTCCCAAGAGCACTTCATAATTGGACAGAAAGAAAATAGAAACAAAAAGGTAGGGTTGTTAAAAAATATGCCATGCATATATTTAGGTTTGGAAGACCCCAAAAGTTTTCTAAAGTGATTGTACTGACTTTCGAAAATTTCCTCCAGCACCATGTGGAAGTTCTGATTGCTCCACATCCTGCTAACACTTAATGTTTGCAGTCTCCTTAATTGTAGCCATTCTGGAGGGCATTGCTTTTGGGTTTAGTTTCCTTTTCCCTGGGACTAGTGAGCACAGCACCTTTTATATACTGATTAGCTTTTGGGTTAACCCTTTAGAAAAAGGCCTATTCAAGTCTTTTGCCCATTTTTCTGTTGGATTGCTTGGAGTGTTTTCTATTTTCTGGAAATGAGTCTTCTGCAGGTATCTTTCCCATTCTGTGACTTTCCTCTTGTAATGGTATCCTTTTATGAGCAGATGTTCTTAATTTTAATACCTAATTACCAATGTTTTTCTTTATGGTATCTATCCATGCACCAATATTACATTGTTTTATTTACTGTAGCTTTATCAGAAGTCTTGGGGCCAGCCCGGTGACTCAGGTGGTTGGAGTGTGGTGCTCCTAACACTGAGGTCGCCAGTTCAATTCCACATGGGCCAGTGAGCTGCACCCTCTACAGCTAAGATTGTGAACAATGGCTCTCCCTGGAGCTGGGCTGCTGTTAGCAGCCGGAGGTCAACGTGAGCTGCCGTGGGCTACTGTGTGCTGCCAGGAGCAGCTGGTGGCCAGCGGCCAGCGTGAGTGGCCGGCAGCCAGCATGAGCAGATGGCAGCTGGTGAAAACTGCTGTGGAGTGGCCGACCAATGACTGGCCCGGCGACCGACGGCCTCAGCCGGGGGGAGCACAAGGCTCATAATACCAGCATGGGCCAGGGAGCTGTGCCCAACACAACTAGACTGAGAAACAACGGCTTGAACTGGAGTGGGGGGGGGAGTCTCGATGCTCAGTAGTAAAAGTCCTACAACTTAATTTTTCAGGGTTGTCTTGGTTATTCTTGGCCTTTTATACTTGCGTATAAATTTTAGAATCAGTCTATTTTTTTGTTTTAATTTTTATTGGGGAATATTGGGGAGCAGTGTGTTTTTCCAGGACCCATCAGCTCCAGGTCAAATCATTGTTCTCAATCTAGTTCTGGAAGGCACAGCTCACTGGCCCCTATGGGAATCAAACCGGCGACGTTGCTGTTACGAGCACCCACCTTGCTCTAACCACTGAACCAACCGGCTGCCCCATCAGCTAGTCTATTTTTGCCTTCTAGGTTCAGACTAGGATTGCACTGAATCTGTAGATCACTTTCGGGAGAATTGACATCTGGACAGTATTGAGTCTTCCAGGCCATTACCATGGCATATGTGTCCATTCATTTAGATCTTTCACTCCTCTTTGTATAGAGGCTGAGACACCTTTCATTTATTTATTCTTAGGTATTTGATGTTTTCCTGATGCTATTGGAAATGCTGTCTTTTTTTAAGTTTATTTTCTCACTGATATGAAGAAATGCAATTGATTTTTTTATATTGACCTTTTATCCACGTTAGTTCTGTTAGCTCGTACCATGTATCACTTTCATAATAAAAACAATATAGGATAACTAAGTGGCTACATGGTCATACCTGGACTACCTGAAGCGGGAAAACAAAAATCCTTCTTTTGTTGCACGCAGGCTTCCCTCCCGGTGCAAGAGTACCTGTTCATGCCGTTTGACCAGGCTCACAAGCAGTACGAGACGGCCAGACACCTGCCGCCTCCCCTCTATGTTCTCTTTGTCCAGGCCACTGCTTATGGGCAGGCCTGTGGTGAGTATCGGGCCGGGTGAGGAAGAGGGGCTGTGGGCACAGCAGCCACGGCTGACTGAGTCATTTGGAAGCACTGCCTGCTAAGGAAAGCTCCCAGGTCCTGCTGAGATGCCCTCAGGTGACAAATGCTGCCTCCCCTCTGCACCACTCAGCATGGCTGCTTTGACCAGCTGGCCTGAGGCTGGACTAACCTGCTGGGCATTTCAGAATGGTTGGCTTTGAATCTTGGATGAGCCTGGCTGGTTGGCCGTTGGGTGCAGTGCCCAGGCAACCCAAGGCACGCTTGGCAGATGGATTGGCACCTCTTGCTCTGCTTCAGAGAGAAGGCTTGGTAAACACAGGTCCCAGCAAGCTCTCCCAGGCTGTCCCAGGCCCCAAACAAGCTGCATGTCATTATGGTGAATGACCCAGTGAGAAGATGTGTCCTCATTAAGCGCAAGGGCAGCCCTTTACTCCACTAGGGTTTTGAGAAGTTTTTGAAGACGCTGCCTCTTGCCCTACTGCAGCTTTCACTCAGCCCCTCAACTTTTCTTTCTCAACCCCAGCCCACCCCACAGCCTCAGACAGATGTGGCACCAGTGCATGCCTCTCCTCCAGCCGTAGACACCGACACCTTACTGTCTCTCTTCTTGTGTCTTCCTGCTCCTCCGGGTCCTCTCCCTCCCCTTTGTTCTGTTCTCCCTCCTGTTTCCATCATCAGCTCATATGAAATCCTCCCAGCCCCCTAGACAGGGTGAGTAATATTCCTTTCTTTTGTGATTAAACCCCAACCTGTTTCCATTCCCATTTTATTGTAGAATTTCAGGATTAAACCACTCTAAAGTTTGCCAGTGGTGGATGGGGACCGTTAGCTCGTTTGGGTGAGGTGTGATGGCTCGTGCAGGGCTGTCAGAGAGAGACCCGTGGTTGGCCACCTGGGAATATTATCTCAGTGGCCTGCCACTTGGGGGAAGTTCACCCTTCCTCCTTAGTGCAGTTGGGCAAACCGTTTCAGGCTCTTGTGACTATGTGTAATCTGTATACTCTTTTGAATGGAGCAGGAGGGGTGGTGGCCTGTCTGACCTCCCAGCACGAGACCCACGGAGTTCCACCAAGGCAGGCCCAGGCATCACTCAGGAAGGTGTCAGACCTGGTGCATGGAGCAGGTCTCTTAGCTTCGTACTTGGGATGCCAGGTTCAAGTTGAATAGATCTAGCTTATCTGTTTCCTGGCTATTGTATCAAACTTCTCAGAGCCTTAATTTTCTCATCTATAAATGGCTATAATAATAGCATTGCTCCTATAGGGTTGTTGTAAAGATTAAAATTGTAAAAAATTATTTTATGATTAAAATCATAAGCATTATTATCTCACCATTCCGCCGGGCAGCTGTCATTTGTTACATTCCAATTTCATAGATGCAGAAACGGGGGCTCAGAGCTGTGACATACCTTTCCAGTCACCTGTTTGGGAATTGGTGGGGCAGGGCCTCGGGCCTCGGTCTGGACTGTAGGGTCCGAGTTCCCACCCACTGGCCTCCTGCCTCCCACTTAAATGTGACAATGCCAGCCAAGTGCTTGGTATAGAGTGGAATAGAGAATAACCACTTACTCAGATGAGAGCCGTCGTTTCTGTGGTGTCGACAGTTCGTGGGCTTCTGCATGAGAACCTTTAAGGCAGTTGGCAGGAGAGTGCCACGTCGCTTTAGGCCCCAGGTTGGGATTTCTTTAGGCCCCAGGTTGGGATTTCTGTGCCTTGGTGTAAACCTGAAAACAGAGATGTTCACCACTAGTCTCAGGTGATATTGTCCAGGAATCTGCACTTTGGGTTTTGTTCTCAGTTAATGATGCAAAAAAGACTTAAGTTTCCTACCGTGTTCCTCTTCATCTGGAGAAAGGGCTTTTGCCCTCCCACCGCCGGGCAGTCAGGAGCTGTGACAAAGGCAGAAGAAATGCAGTCCCAGAGCTGGCCTGCTCTTGTAGCGTAGCTCCTTCCCTCGGCGGCTGTCACACGAAGCTTTCTCTTGCTCCCAGATAAGACGTTGTCCGTGGCGATTGAAGGCAGTGTGGACGAAGCCAAGGCTCTGTTTAAGCCGCCTGAGGACTCCCAAGGTAACGTGCTGCTTGGCACCCTGCCCCAAGGCTCCCATGGCTACTTCCAGGGACACCGAATCCGCCTCCAAGGACAGCGCTGGTCCTAGCTGTACTGATTATGTCGCCGGAAGCTGGACTTGAATGTCTGACCGCGCAGGGGTAGACGGGCAAGCACTGCCTTTGGCTGTCAGCCCTGCCACTCACTAGCTCACTGATCCCCAGGAAGCGCTTTGACATTTCTGGGCCTGTTTTCTCACCTGTCAAAACGGGATAGTTGTGTCTCATGTAGAATTATTACGTGGATTAAACGAGATCATGCAGCAAAGCCCTTAGCATCATCCTTGGCACATAGCAACCCCTCCGATTATGTGAGCTGCTGCTGCTGTTTATATTACCGTTATTGCTATCACCACCACCGCCACCAGTGGAGGGGCTTGTGACCCATAGGATGACTTTAAAAAGCGCTTTAAAAGACAGGGGTGGTGGGGTTATAGGTCACTTCTCTTTTTTTCTTGCATCACCATGTTTTCTATACTGAATAAGAAGCAGCAGATTATTTTTCATCCTAAAGAAACCTGTTTACAAGCGACAGAGTCTGGGTCCCTTTATACCCCATGTGTTGAGGCGCTTTTAGGAGACTTGGGGACCCCCTCACCTATAGATGCCTTCTCTCTGTGGCTGCAGATGACGAGAGCGACTCGGACGCTGAGGAGGAGCAGACCACGGTGAGAGCCCCTTCCTCTTGTGGGGGTGCCAGGCAGCTGCACTGGGGCCTGCTGCTTGGCAGGTGCCACCCACCCTAGAAGCAGAAGAAAGCGGTTCGAGAGACAGGGCTGCTGGGAGGCTGGCAGCTAGAGAGCTGCAACAGCAGGTCTCAGGCAGCAGTGCTGAGGCCCTGCTGGTAGGAAAAGGAAGGGGGACGTCTGTACGATCAGTGCTCATCAGCTCCGTTCTTTCCGTTGTCCAGAAACGCCGGCGACCCACACTGGGCGTTCAGTTGGATGACAAGCGCAAGGAGATGCTGAAGAGGCACCCGCTGTCCGTCATGCTGGACCTGAAGTGCAAAGGTCTGTTCCCTCTTGTTCTGTAGATCTCATGGCACCTATGAGTTCAGCCAGCTGCACGGGCGCCAGCAAGCCAGAGGCCTCTTTGCCTAAGAAAAGATTCTGGTTTCATATTTCTGTTTATCCGCATCGTTTTCCATGGAGTTCATTTGATTTTTTTTTCCCCCCTAAGTCGACCACAACAACAGAGCAACAAAACTAGACACATAAGGGATGCTTGCTAAAACTATACCTCTTTTTGAATTTTCAAAGTCAGATACACAGAACAAGTTGCACGAGTATGCAGGTTTTGAGTAATATGACCAACGTGCCTAATTTAATCACCATGTAAGTAGGACTGTGTTCTACAGAGAATATATATTTTAAAATCGGTTTGGTATGGATAAAGGAGCACGTGATAAAGCATTAAGCAGTGTAAGGGTTCACAGTCAAGTGTAAGTTTCCCTCTCATCCCGACTCCCAGACTCTGGTCAACTGTTGAGACAAGTTTCTTACGTATTTTCTAGAAACATATTTTATGTATTTAGAAGCTTTTATACAAGCGTATATCTCCTCCTCCTCTTATCTTTTATACAAATGGAAACATACTCTACACACTGGTCCTTTCTTTGCCTTCAAATAAATTTTTATTTTGAGATAATTTTTGACTCAGAAGAGTTGCAGTGATAATGCAGGGATAGTACAGCGGTCCACATTGTCCTATGCTTTTCACCCAGCTTCCCCTAATGTCAACATCTTATTTAACCATAGTATAGTTATCAAAGCCAATGTTGATTTTATTGATACGACACTATTAACTAAACTGCAGGATTTATTCAGATTTCCCTGGTGTTTCCTCTAATGTCCTTTTTCTGTTCCAAGATCTCCCATTGCATTTAGTCCTCGTGCCCCTTAGTCTCCTCCAGGCAGTGACAGTTCCCCCTTCTTTGCTTGTCTTTCATGACCTTGACACTTCTGAAGACGAGGCTTATTTATTACGTAGGAGAACTCTCAGTTTGGCCTTGTCTGGTGTTTTCTCCTGATTAGACTGAGGTTGTGGATTTTGGGGACGAAGACCGTAGATGTGCTCTCCTCATCACGTGACATGGGGTACATGGTATCACTGTCTTATTACTGGTGCTGTGAACCTTATTACTGGTGATTACTGGGGTCTTCTTGGTGATCACTGGATCACTCCCTTTCCATATTGTATCTGTTAGAAGCAGAGTCTCTAAGTCCAGCCCACGCTCATCGGGAGGGAAATGAATCTCCACCTTTTGGAGGGAGGAGTAGCAAAGAATTTGTAGAAGCTCTGCTTTTTTTCCTGAACATTAAATTGCCACTGAGTTTTCGTTTTTGTAATAAAGGATCTTAAGAGCCTCATTGACTTTCCTTTCTATGTCACTATTGACTCTGCTCTCATGTTTAACTCGTAAATGATCTCTTCTTTCCTTCCTCCCCCTCCAGATGACAGTGTGCTTCACCTGACCTTCTACTATCTCATGAACCTCAACATCATGACAGTAAAAGCCAAAGTGACCACCGCCACGGAGCTGATCACCCCCATCAGTGCAGGGTACTGGGCAGGCGCCGCAGGGAGTGGGCCGAGGGAGGGGGGAGTGACGAGAACCTTGGTGCCGGGCCACTCGGTTTCGTCCTGGTCTGGCTCTGAGGAGGTGCATGGCTACGTTGACGTCCCTGGTTAGGGCCACATGGCCTAGAAGTCCTGGCACATCGCTGGTATTTTTCTTACAAAGCGCTCACGGACTTGAATTGGTGAAGTCCTCTTACTGCACAGCAGAGGATAAAAGTGACTGCAGCGTATTGGAATTTGAGTAGCTGGGGCTGAATACCAGCTCTTTATATCCAGTGTGGAAAGAGCGTGCATGTGAAAATGAGAGTTGGCAGACATTACCAGGTCGACAAACGTAGGCTGCTCCTTGTTTTCCTTTTCTCTTTCTATCCCAGGGTGCTGGGATTTTGGTTTCCAGCTCAATCCCAGGTTGTCCTTATCTGGGCAGTGGGAGGAGGCCTGTGGTGGATCCCTGCGGGGGTTTTGAGGAGGGTGCACAGAAGCACAGTGACAGCCATAGGTCGAGCATCCCCAGGAAGCCCCTGAGCACGGCAGTCTTGTTCCACATCCAGAAGCAGGAAGGAGGGAGGAGGACCAAAAGGGTCGTAAGGTGGAATAGGCCCACTTATAAGAGCACTGCCCTGGCCTGGCGCTGCTCTTACCTGGTCCCGCGGAGTCATCGTGTCAGCTGTAGAAGGACCACCGAAGGAGGCACAGATCTGGTGCTTGATGGCTTCCTGGGTTTTCTACCCTGCGTTATAGTCCATGCCCCCTTCGGGCCACCGCCTTGGTCCCTGTGCTTGAGTGTTGTTTGACCCCCTGGGGCCTTCTGGATAAAATTGACCCCATTCCCACCCACATGACCCCAGCAGAGGGAGCCCAAGGCTGGCTTCTGTAGCACGCACGGTTACACTGCTCAGCCAGAGCTCTCGGTGCAGTGAGCAGCTCGGGGGCTCTGTGAGGGCCCGGTCCGGATGGAGCTCCTTGTCGTGAGCATTCTGCTTGCTCATGTCTCAGGTGCTCTGCCTGCTAGTAACAGGTTTTCGGGCTGGCCTTAGTGCGTGCTTAACTCTTACCTCCTCTAAGCGGTGCATGTACAGCGATGGGGACAGTACTACTGCCTGCTGAGGAGCTCTGGCCAGTCTCAGGTCTGCCACGTACAGCTCTGCGTGCAGCTGTTGTTGAGTTTCCTGGCTGCTGAGTCTGTTTCCTCATTCTGTGGTTGTTCATTGTAATATCCCCGTCCAGGGAGCTTGTGAAGAGTCAGGTCAGATGCTTAGCGTAAGCGAAGCACTTGGTAAATGACAGCTGTGTTTATCATCAACTCGTTGAACTCTCACAGTAGCTCTACCAGGTGAGGAAATAGGCCTGCGTACCACTGTCCTGTCATTGCCAGGTGGGCACTGGCCCCCAAAGAGGGAAGAGACTCAAAAGGAAACACCACTTTAAAACCAGGATTGGATCTTTCTGGGCCTTCAGGTGTTGCCTAGCTCATCCCTCTGTTGTACAGATGGAGAAACCGAGGTACAGGGAGCCATATGACCATGGAAGCCCTGGGCCTAGAGCTCCAGACTCCCAGCCCAGAGGCCTTTGCTCAGGTACAGGCTGCTTTGGCCCCTGGAGACACCAGCCTGGTTTATGGTTTTATTTATCTCCTAAAACAGGGATGCTTTTATTCAATATAATCACATTATTACACTAATTCCTTAATGTTATCCAATAGCCAGTCCAAGTTCAAATTTCCCTGTTTTTCTCATAAGTGTTTTTTGTTAGTTCTGTTTTCTTTTAACAGTTTGGATTTTGACTTGGGATAACTCTATATTGCAATTGGGTGAAGCTTCTCTCAAGCATCTTTTCATCTGAATGTGCCTGCCTTTTTCTTTTATTTGCTAAGAAAGTATGTTGTTTGCTTGGTAGGTCCCCGAGAATGAGATTTTGATGATTGCATCCCTACCGTACAATTGAATGAGTCACTCCTTCCCCCTGTATTTTATGTTCATTGTTAGATTTCAAGGCTTGATCAGATTCCATTTTGATTTTTTGGAGGGTGACGGAAGGGCAGGGACTGCGTCACAGATGTTGAGTGCTTCCGTCGGGAGATGGGCTGTCTCTGTGTTTGTGATGTTTGCAATGTTGATGACTTGCCAGGATCTATTCATTAGGAAATTAATGTTTTTAATGCATGCATTTTAATCAGAACTATGCCAACCTTGTTGATTTTTCCTTAAGAAATTATTATCCAGAATGATATCCGTTAAGGCATTTTAATTCCTCATTAAGCCATTAATTTTTCATTAAGCCATTAAACTGTTTTTAAGTCATTTTCCATTTTTATTTTACCGAGGTGTTTTTTTGTTTTGTTTTGTTTTTTAAATCCTTTTTTTTCCATTAAAATTTTATAGTAAAGATTTGGCGAATAGAATAATTTTTGGTGGGGTGTTGTATTTCTTTTTTTGCGGGGGAAGGGAATGTTGGGGAACAGTGCATTTCTCCAGGGCCCATCAGCTCTAAGCTCCAAGTCGTTGTCCTTCAATCTCGTTGTGGAGGGCAGCTCACTGGCCCATGTGGTAATCGAACCAGCAACCCTGTCATTCAGAGCTCGCACTCCAACCAACTGAGCCATCCGGCCGCCCTTGGTGTTGTATTTTTATATATAGCTTCCCTTTTTATGTCTATTATTTTTACCAAATTCAGTTGTCCTGAGCCACATATTACAGATGTAAGTTTTGTCCAGAAGATTTGATTTTCCCATTAGGTTTTGTCGATTAGAAACCCTTATCATGTGCAGTTTTAGCTGTTCTGTTTTATTTCAGTTGATTCCTTCTATTACATAGTAATAGTCTGTAAACATTGGCCAAAAGATTAGGAATTCTTGTTTATTTTCTAGCCAGTTTTCCATGGGAAGCAGTGAAAGGGGTAGACCTTTCACTGTGCGGGGGCAGACAGACTCAGAGAAACAGAGAACAGTGAAGAGCCAGAAGCTACCAGAGCCCCAGTGTTAAGTCCTGAAGGCATGCCTGGGGCTCAGCACAGCAGGACCAGCCCTGCTGCCTGAGTTGCTCTGGATGCTGTCCCTGAAAAGATGAAGGAGAACCCTGTGCTGGTTGAGGGAAACAATGGGCCTGTTGTCCTTTGTGATCAGATTACTCCATTGTATTATACACACACACCCTCCCCCCAGTCTCTTCTCTGCTTCTCACGTTTAATTACAGGCTGTGCCCTAACCATTCTAGGTGGGTGGCAGTGGCGTTGCTGTCTATTTGCTTATAGTATTGGGTCACTTTGTCTCCAGTGCATGTGCTAATGTCTTTTTCTGGGACGATAAAGGGGACCTTTTTCTGTGAGTAGCGTGAAATTTGGTCAGAGTGAGATAAACACAGCACTAAAGCTGCACACTTGTTCCTTCTGGCATAGAAAGGAATCTATGAAATTATTGTTATATCTATTTTCAGTGTCACAGGGCTTTGTTCCCCTGAGATAAGGCCCTGGTCACCTATAATTCTCGAAGGGACAGGTGTTTTTTTTTAATTTGGTGGTTAAGGGCACTACTGTCTTTGATTAGACACTGCAAATCCCGAGCTCCCGCACTTCCTAGCATTTTGGACAAGCCATATCTTTCAAAGTTTCTCCTCCATAAAATGGAAATGATAGTACTCCCTACCTCACAGAGTTATGAAGATCTAATGACCTCAAGTGTATAAAGGGTCTGGCCCACAGGAAGCAGTAACTGGTGGCATTGGTCATCAGTGAGAGGTGGCATTCCCATCCCCGAGTGCCCTAGTCTGCCTCGAAGCAAGGTGCCGGCCTGCCTTCTCACTGCATCTTCTCCCTTTCAGTGACTTGCTGTCTCCTGACTCAGTCCTGAGCTGTTTGTATCCTGGGGATCATGGAAAGAAAACTCCAAATCCAGCCAATCAGTACCAGTTTGATAAAGTTGGGTGAGTCAGCGGTGTTTCTTCCTCTCTGCTTCTGAGTTTCTCTGGTGGCTCAAGCCCAAGGCCGGAGACCTTGTAAGGCCAGTGGCCTCTCAGAGGGCAGAGGGGACAGTGGGTGGGGTAGAGGGACTGCTGTGTTGCGAATAGGGGACACATGCCCTTTCCTGCTTATGAGGCAAGTGGAGGTCATGGATGTGTAGGTGGGAAAGGGTGAAAGTATCAAAACTTGGGGAACGTGGTAAGAACACGTGATATAATCAAAATGTTTTACATTTTACTTCTCTGAGGAGTAAAAAGTTTTTAAATATTTTATAAATTGGTAGACTGGTGAAGAAGTCAAGTGCACCGACTTTATTGAGATTTGCTTATGAGTTGAAGGATGTCGGGGGGAAAAAAAGTGAACATGGGAGAGGTGAAATTCACAGGGAACCAATGAAGTCCAGAGAGTTTGCTGGAAGCATGGCTGTGAGCATGGCTGAGCCTGCGGGACGGGCCTGTGTGGGGGATGGGAGGGAGGCTATCTCCTGGGACCACTGCAGAAAGGACTGATAAAATCACTTTATTCTGTGTTATTTTCTGCAGCATCCTGACTTTGAGAGACTACGTACTTGATTTGGGTCACCCCTATCTGTGGGTACAGAAGCTGGGTGGCCTCCACTTCCCAAAAGAGCAGCCCCAGGTGTGTACGCTGATCTAGTCTCCTTGGAGCTCTACTTCCTCTCCTCCCATACAGACCCTAGAAAGGTTTCTGATGGCCTTTGAGAGCTTTAAAATAGCAGAATGCCTTCCCTCAGGACTATATGCTCTGTCCTCCTTCCACTCAGGACCCTAAAATGTCCGAGGTCTAAAGTGTTTATATACCTTTTGCCTTCTCCCTCAGTCTAGTAACCCTCTAGATCAAAGTAATTTGGGTCCTTGCTGTGGGTGCAACACAACTCTAGGCTCTGCCACCCCTCAGTTTTGCGCACAAAGAGGCCAAAAGTGAAGTGTAAGCAGAACCCTAGGGGACCTGGCATCTTAACAGAAGCCTTCCTATTCTTGAACTGGCCACAGCCTCTGAAGAACCCAGCAGCTTGTATTGTTCCTGCTGGGACTCAGTGTCTGGCCTATCAAAGCAACTAAACCCTGCCATTCCCATAAGGTGCCCACCTTGGCATGGTGTTCTCGGCTGCCACAGGCAGGCAGGTCCTAGGAGAGAGGCAGTGCCTGGAGGCGGGGACGGGGAGCACTCAGGTGTGACACTTGCTGTCATCCACAGCACACGGTGACTGCTGACCACTCTCTGAGCTCCAGCCACATGGAGACCACCATGAAACTGCTGAAGACCAGGGTGCAGTCCCGCCTGGCCCTCCACAAACAGTTTGCATCCCTGGGTAAGCTGGTGTTCGGGCCGTGACTTGAGAGCCATTCGGACAACACAGGGACAAAAATGACTTAGCCCTTCACTCAGATGTCTTCAATCCTGACAACAAATCAAAGAGGGCTGGATTCGTGGCTCTCGCTGAGCAGAGGTGTTGGTAGGGCTGTTGGGGAGAGCTGCAGGCCCATCCATGCAGAGATCTGAGCTCCCATCAGGGCTGTCCCAGTTCACAGAGGAGGCCCAAAGCCTTCTGGGTGGCACAAGTGAGTGCATTGGTCAGGAGCAGTGCCTCCTAAGTTAGTGCATGTCAGACTTTGGTGTGCTTTCTACAGATACTTAGTAGAAGTCCAATTCCTGCTTTATGAAGTTTACCTTCAGCTTATTTGAACACAACTTTCCAGGGATCCACCCCCCTTTCCTCCCCTGAGACCTCAGCTGACACCCTCCAGGATGAGGCTGAGCCCCTCTGTGTTTCATAAGCTCCCAGGTGATTCTGATGAGCCGTTGACCAAGATGGTGGCCCTATGAGGGCTTATTTTCATTTATTCATTCAGTGAAGACTTGTAAATGGCTTACTATGTACGAGGCATTTTCAGAGTAGTAGCGGTTAAGTTATTTCTGGTCAAAGAGTCACTGTCAGGGAAGGCACTGGATTTCTAAGATCCATCTGGAGACCCTACGTCTCTGGTTCAGTTCTCGGGCTCCACCTGGACCCTGATCTCTCCAGGGCAGCATTGCTTGTCCATCGGGCCTTGCTCCCCATCAGCATTGCTGAATTAATTTTGTCTCAAGGTTGGATGATTGTCATCCTGGACAGCACTTACTGTGTCGGCATGTTTGCTTATTGAACGCCAGCAGGAATTCACCCTGGAGCAGTTCTCTAGCTCTTCTCACTTAGAGAAACTGACATAGAACACTTTAGGAACACCTCCATCAAGGTCAGCTGTGAAAACAGCCCTCTTGGCTATTGGATCTAATTAACAGTCACTGCTGCAGAGGCACTGTCCCAGGTTCTAGCTGCCAGGGGGTTTTGATTTGCTGACCATCATTTGCATTAAGGATAAAGCACCGTGAAGGCTGGTGCTGGGTCTGGCTACAAGCACATAGCACTGGGTGAAGGTCAGGTTTGTGTGCCTACATTCTTGGCACACGTCACCTGGGTACCTACTGAGTGCCAGGTATACCTGAACAGCTGACAGCCACTTGAGCCCTCCAGAGGATGCCAGTTACCTAGCTGTGGCACCTGATTTCTACCTGTGACACCACCCGTCTTGCTCTCTTTTAGAACATGGCATTGTACCAGTTACCAGTGATTGCCAATACCTCTTCCCTGCAAAGGTTGTCTCTCGCCTGGTGAAGTGGGTGGCGATTGCCCATGACGATTACATGGTAGGTAGACGGGTGACAGGTCATCATTGCTGTCCTGGGGACTACAGGCCCACCTCCCCTTTCAGCTTCTGCCCCTCCACCAGAAGGGCAAGAGATTTGACTGGAGGAGCTAGCAGGTTACTTCTTGTCTCTGGTGACTTCTAGGAGCTGCATTTCACCAAAGACATTGTGGAGGCGGGACTGGCTGGGGACACCAATCTCTACTACATGGCACTCGTGGAAAGGGGCACAGGTAATTGCTGATCCCAGTGGTTCTAGGCAAGGGGAGCTACTAAGAATAAAACATTCCTGGGAGTTGCCCAACGGAAACGAAAAATCCTGGAATCCTGCTGGGGGACTTAGCAAATAGTAATGATTGTGAGAGCCACTGTTCAGCAAGGATTCGTCCTGCAGTGAAGCCACATGTGTGCTTTATCTCATTTTATCCTCATAACAGCCCTGGGATGGTAATATTCCCATTTTATAGGCGAGGGAATGAAGACTCAGTCACAAACAGAGTCTGACCTCTGAGCCTGAGCTCTTAGCCCTTGGCTTTCCCACCCTCTAGACTCAGACACCTATTCTTCCACCAGTTCACAGGGTGGCACAACCCTGCCCCTTCTGCAGTTTCTGCACTCATTTTGGAGACATGGAAAGCTGTGATTCTGCACAGCTGTCCTAGCATCTGATTCACCAGGGTTTCTTGCTGGAGCCACCCAGATGTTCCCTGTGGTCCTGTTGTCTGGCCCCAACCTCAGCACACCTGGCACTGACCACAGGAGCTGAGCCCTGGGGCTTGGTGCTTTGGCCACAGAGCTGAGGGCATTGTCTGTAGTTTTAAGATAGTGCAGAAATGTAAGGAAAGGTGGTACTCTTCGTTAGAATTTCTCTACCCCCAATTTCTTCCCTTCTCTTTTTCTTTGTGTGTTTTTAAAAATATTCTGAGGAAATCAAATATTTCACAGATAGTTGAGGCCTGCAATCCCATTTCATTCTCTCCCTCATGGTAGGTGACTAGTGTTTGGAATTTTTGCATTTGCTACCCATCCTCTCCCCTTTTAAAAAATACTTTTACCTCATCCCTACACACCATAGAGTACTGTTTTGAAAGGGCACAAAATATGCAGTCCAAGAAATATATAAAGTCCCAAGGGAAGTCATTGGAAGACATCACTTCTGCTTCCTGATTGAGGAGATGAAAGCTTAGAAAGATAATAAGTATTCTAGATTCACACATGAATGATAGTTAAAATTTTCATTAGACACACTATTGTATTTGAAAAATTAAGAGTGAAATTTAAATATGTGGGCACCAATTCCAGATTTCATATATATATATATATATATATATATATATATATATATATATATAAAATTTAAATATATATAAGTTTCACTCTTTATATATATATATAAATTTTTAAGTCGTTTTACAATAGATCAGTTTGAAAACTACATAGCATAGATTAAAAGCGAACAATTGGTGAGCAGAGATAAATCCAGAAATATATGCAGACGGTTACGACAGAAGCAACACAATAATAGAGAAAGAAATCACTTTGTAATAAGTGTTGTCGTGACTGTCGGGAAACAATTGTCTTAACCTGTACTCTCTTGTCTGCTGTTATTTGAATTACTGGAGGATCCGAGAGTTCTTTTTCTCTCCCATAAATAGTGAAAAAAGAATGGCATACTTAGTCCATTGGTGGAGAAGATAAATGTCATCCTATTGAAAAAGGCAAAAATGGTCAGCAGAGAAAAAAATGAATATGTTAAAAAATACAAATATTTCATTTAATAATTACGTATGAACACAGCTTTGACATCAGGCAGTTCTGGTTAAACTCAGCACTGTTGCTTTGCAACTGTTTGATATTAGGGAATTTTCTGTCAGAGCCTCAGTTTCCACATATGTAAAATGGAGCTGATAATAATAGGACCCATCACTGTCAGGATGAAGTAAAATGTTCATAGAGGTCTCAGCACAGTGCTTGGAAATGCAGTAAGTACTCAATAAATGTTGGCTATTAAGTTTCACATAAGAAAATATTTTAAAATGGAAGGAACAAGATAGAGAAAATATATTTGATGTAACAGCTAATACACAATATTGTTGGAAAGAAAAAACAGATAGTAAGTCTTCACATGGGAAAAATCCTTAACTTGCCGGCAAATAAAGAAATGCCAGTTAAAACAAATGTCTGTCAAAGGAGCACATAGAACTCTTGGGCAAACCCAATGTGGACCAGACTCGGGGAGTCCACACACCTCTGCCTCCTTGGAGGGACCAGAGTCATAGGACCTCATGGTCTGCAACTTGGCAGTTTCACTTCGGAGATTCTAGAAGTCAGTTTAGTACCAGAATGGGCTTTGCAGCACTCGGATTAATATGAGACCTCCGAGCTAGGTAGGTTCAGGGGTGCGGTCGGGAGAGTCCATAGCTGTCAGCCTGGGTCTCAGAACTGATTTCTCCCTCTTTCCCCTCCCTTCCCAGCCAAACTCCAGGCTGCCGTGGTGCTAAACCCCGGCTACTCCTCCATCCCACCCATTTTCCAGCTCTGTCTAAACTGGAAAGGGGAGAAAACCAACAGCAATGACGACAATATTCGGGTAAGGCCCTGCTGGGAGTGACAAGAGGACCAGGGAGAGCCCCTTTGGGGAGGTGGACAGTGGCAGAACCTGTCGCAGCTGAGGGCTTGGGCACTGGTGTCATTCCCAGAGCAGAGAGTCCTGCCGGGATTTGTGGACTCCTGGAGGCTGCATGGTGTAGTAAGAGCCTCAACCTATCTCAACCACTTACTTAGCTCGGGGTCCATAAGTTTCATCCCATTTATAAAATAGAATATAAATACTTTCCTTGAAAGGCGTAGGCTTGGTCTTCTGTGGAAATGGGAATTAACTCAGACGCCTAGAAGTGCTGGAATGAGGTGATGTGTGAGATCTTTGCAGCTGTAATTTTTCTTACGCCTGTTGATGCCGTAGCAGCCCTATGGCCATGGAGCCATATTGAACCCTAATACCTTCTGATTTGGATCTTATCTTGAGATTCCTCCTCTACACATCTCCATCTTCTTGACTGTGGGTGTGCACGGCAGGGAGAGTTATGTGGTGTGGCCCAGCTGCAGAGGCCCAGTTCTTGTGGCGCCATCACACCCAGCAGGTGGAAGGTCGTGCTGAGTTTCTGCTTTCCCACCTGTAGGCCATGGAGAGCGAGGTCAACGTGTGCTACAAGGAGTTGTGCGGCCCCCGGCCCAGCCATCAGCTCTTGACCAACCAGCTGCAGCGCCTGTGTGTGCTGCTGGACGTCTACCTAGAGACCGAGAGCCATGACGACAGCGTGGAGGGGCCCAAGGAATTTCCCCAGGAGAAGATGTGTCTGCGGCTCTTCAGGTGAGGAGAGGGGTGGGAGCCTTTGGGACCTCCAGCCCTGCCTCTCCCTGGGACTTGGGGCAGAGATCAGAGCCTGGCACAGAGAGAGGGCATGCATGTTCCCAGGTGTACTTACCTCTGTTGACAGAGGAAATGAAAACCTGCGGATTTCTCCTTCCTCAAACTTGCCCTGCAGCCTACTTCCTATCAGCCTGGTCCAGCTGTTCTTCACAAACACCCCCCAAACATGGGCCACCCGCTGAGTCAGCAACACCGGACCATGAACCAAGGGGATTTGGCTGAATTTTACTTCCTGTACTTTCTGTGCAAAACCATAGGTTTTGCTTTTTACTATCCAAATAAGCTTTTTAAACTATATGTATCCCCACCAGTCCCCAGAATCTGCTATACTCTTCCTAGGGTGCTCACACATCTATGAGAACCGCAGCTTTAGGCAGTCAGGAGTTACAGAAGGGCGCAGCTCTGACGTAAGACACGTGCGGATCTCTACTTTGCTGTGTGACCTGGGAAGAGGCACTTCAGTTCAATTCTGAACCTATTTCCTAAAGGCTGAAGTGAAAGTTCATTACCTTCTAGCTTATGATGAATTAGAGATAATTTATGTAAAGCTTCCAGAATGGTTCCCAGCATAGTCAGGGACTCAAGAAATGCCAACAAGTCCTGGCGTTTTGGCATTTAGCGCGTCTGCATTCACAGCACTTCTAGCTCCTTTTCTTTTCACTTTGGTCCTCTTTTTCCCTTTCATCCCCTAACTCATGTTCTTAGAGGGCCAGTTCTAAAACTCCAGAGTGTACATTGCTCGGGCATCCCCTCCGATCTTGGCAAGGGTTTGGAGAGGAATGGTGTCTGAGAAGGGGGAGGGGCTATGATCTGTTTCTAATTGGTACACCCCCCTGTTCCTGGTCAGTCTAAGAGGTGCCTTACTTGCCCCTCACCTTCTCAGACAGCCAGTCCCAGCCCCTAGAAGCTGTCCCAGCATCCTCCCTCCTCCATCTGGCACCACACCTGGCCCGATGCTCTCTCATGCTCTCTGATGATACCAGCTTCCTCCCCTGAGTGGCTGCTGGGAGGCAGAGCTGGCTGCTAAGTGTTGGCGCCTTCTGGGACTTGTTCTCCTTAGTGGGTCTGTGTGAGATCTCAGTTCTTGAGCACATTTCCAGGCTGGGAGCTCCGACACAACCAGGGCTTATTTTCTGTTACCTAATGGTTCACGAAGGACCCATTTCCTGAAGCGTTTTGTATGTCGCCCAGGCTGAGCCCCTCTGTCAGGACATCCTGGGAAGGTGCTCCTTTGGCTACTTAGACCCAGTTAACTGCATGACTGGTGAGATGTGTGATGTGAAGTTCTTGGCTTGGAGTCCAGCTGACCCACTGGGATCAGGCCAAGGGGCTGGGCAGCAGAAGACCTGAGGTCTGCCTCTGCCAGTGGCTGGATACCTTCAGGCTGTCAGTTTTCCATCAGCCATGTCTTAGACTTGCCTGGATGACTGCCCTTCTGGGAGGTATATGACATCATGGTTATGAGCAAACCCAGAAAGACCTAGGTTCAAATTGCTGCTCCTACCTGTGTGATTGGAGTCTCTCCTTAGCCCCTCTGAGCTTCAGATTTCTCTTCAATAAGACAGCATCCACCTCAGGTGTTGGGAGGATGAAATTAAACCAGATGGAGCATGTGCAGTGCCAAGTACCATGCAGGCAGAATAAGCCCTCACTTAAGTAAGTGGTTGCCCTAGTGTCGGAATAAAAACCTTATCGCTCCCCTCATCTCATCTCTACAATCCTACATACACACACCTACCCAGCGGCCCTCCCTCCCACCATCCCTTCCTCAGACTAAGACCCAGGGCGTCACTTAGTGGTTACCACTGAATGTCAGTCACAGGCAGATGAACAAAAGAGGCCCTTTAGCTGGACCTCAGTTACTGTGGACCCCATGTGAAGTTCTGCTTGAGGTCCCAGGATGATGGCTGAAGCACCTAAGCTCCACGAGGTCCATCGAGACTTTGGCCATGCTTGTCAGCCTGCCTGTGGCCAACAGGCTTTGGCGTTAGGCCTGGTTTTGAATTTGTGCTCTGCTGCTTTCTGACTGTATAATGTTGGGCAGATAGTTTTACCTCCCTGAGCCTGTTTCTCCATCTGTAAAATCTATAAAATGATTGAAATAGCATCTAAGATGTAGGCACTTAGCACAGATTCTTTTCACTCCCTGATTCCAGACTCCTACCATATCTGCATAGGAATCTCCCTGCACAGATTTAATTTTTTTTTTTAATTACAGAGATAAAACATGTTTGTTGTTAAACATACAAACAACAACGAACAGTTGTGTAAAAACGTTAAAAAGTGAGGGTGCCCAAGCCCTGTCCCCAGAAGCGCCCTTCCAGTCTGTGTTCATGCATTTGCAAGCGTATAAAGACATTTTTACAAAAACGGTATCACACCTTACATGCTGTTCTGCAATCTGCTTTTCTCGCACCTTCCTTTTTTCCCCTAACAGGCATATAGTATGGTGTGGATACCATAATTTATTCTATCAGCCCAAAGGCCATGGTATTAACCGATCTCCCTTCTCCTGTTTCTCTAGGGGTCCCAGCAGGATAAAGCCGTTTAAATATAACCATCCTCAAGGATTCTTCAGCCATCGCTGACCTCCCGATTGGCCTAGTGTTTCTGCCTGGGTCCTAAGTGCTGCGCCTCTGCTTTCTCCTCTGGTCCACATGTGGCTCTCGGTCGTCTCCAAAGATAGGTGTTTTATTTCTAGCCTATTAAAGTGTCACCTGACCAGTGGCCTTTGTCTTGTGCCTCCTTTGGGAGAAGGGGTGGCGTTGCAGTCTGGAAGGGTAGGTGGAAGCCACAGCACAGAATGAAAGAGCATTTGTGAATAGGCTTTCTCTAGGTGGCCAAGAAAAGCAGAGTGCAAATGATTCTGATTCTACAGAGAATCAGTATCTTGTCCACACTCATCTCCCTTGTTTCTGCTTTGGGACGTCCTGTCATCTTGCTATTATCCTAAGTCCCAGCTGTTAGGAGGTGACAGGGGAAGTCAAAGTCAGCGTAGCACAAAAACAAACGCTCTTCTTCCCCCCCCCCCCCTTTCCACTAGATCTGTCAGTGTCTCTGATGGCCAACTTCTCTGATCACTGGGTGTCATGAACGTCTGACAGTGCAATGCAAACATAAGACAAGTACATCACAAAGAATAATTGTAAACCTTGCAGGATTTCGTGCAAGCACCGGGAGTGATTTTGGAGAATCACACGTAGAACTCCCACCCAGGGAGGCTCTGGCAGAGTCAGACCAGGTGACATCTGAAAATCTTCATGGTGATGACAGGATAAGTGCCTCCAAAAATAATGGTTTGACTCTCAAAGGATTCAGAGAAGTTGTGGGGAAATAGCTAACACCCTCTAAAATGTTTGCAGAATTCTCTCTTTTGGAGTCCTGCAAAGTCAGGCAACAGAAGGATGGCATAAAGTTTTTTCTGGACAGTTTTGTCAGAAAAATTATATCCCCCCCAAATCAGTACTTAATTCATTCTTTATTCATTTTAAGAAACAAGATATAAAGATGTAAAAATATTTAAGAATGATTACATAGTTGCAAGTGTAATCTAAATGTGCTGGCTACAAGATGAAATAAGTTGTTGCAGCTTCATTTAGATATAACTGACACATAACATTCTGTAAGTTCAAGGTGTACAACGTGATTATTTGATATACTATGTATAGCACAGCGGTTACTACCGAAAGGTTAGTCAACACATCATTATCTCACATTTGTGCATTTTTGTGGTAAGAACTTTTAAGATTTACTCTTAGTAACTTTCAATATATGTACATTTTATTTTTTGTGGTAGTCCCAATCAAATGGGTTGTTTTTTTTCCTGCCACAACATACTTTGAAGTTTGCCCCCCCAGTGTATGCGTATTCACTCTAAGTGGACTTTTACTGATTATCCTTGGATAACATGGGCCTCTGGTATAGAAGCTGTTTCCTCCTGTCTTCTCAGCTATCCCTGAGCACGCAGTGACAAGGATTTTCTGAGGAAGATCTAGGAGACTCCTGGCCCTACCAGCGCCCTTCATTTTACAGATGAAAGCCTGAGCCCAGTGAGAGAAGGGCACCTCCGGTGGCTCTTACATGACCGCCATTACCTGTGCCCCCCTTCCCCTGATCCAACATTGTTCCCTTGAATTCCAGAGGTAGATTCTCTCCAGCCGAGGTCCTCGAACTTCAGTGTGTGTGAGTCACCCATCCGGGGAGCCAACTAGCAATGCAGATCCCCACGCACCCCACTCTAATATTCAGACTCAGTTGACCTAAGATGGGCCAAGGAAGCCAAGGAAGTGTATTTTTAACGAGCT
The DNA here is from genome assembly GCF_057876585.1 of Rhinolophus sinicus. Classification (NCBI taxonomy): domain Eukaryota; kingdom Metazoa; phylum Chordata; class Mammalia; order Chiroptera; family Rhinolophidae; genus Rhinolophus; species Rhinolophus sinicus. The sequence continues at coordinate 22,241,041 of NC_142509.1, forward strand.
CCCCAGGTGCACATTGCCCTAGTCTCCTTTTGGAAGTCGCTGTACTTTCTTCCTTGCCTCATTTTTCTTGGTGATTCCTCAAATGATGCGGGAGGGCCTGATTCTCCACAAGCAGGTCCCCCTCTTCTCTCTTCTGCACCTTGGGCAGCATTGCGAACCTCCGGGCGCTTGTTTCTCACCACAGGGTGAGATCTCCGTGTCCCCTGACCTACTTGCCTGGGACTTTGTCCCTGCCACTCTCCCCTTGGTCTGGCCACCTTCAGGCCTTGCGTCTCACTGCCTGTGCTGAATAAGATTGAAAGGTGGCCTAAAAATAGTTCCTTTAATGCCCCTGCATTGCAGTCTCCACTCTGTTCTTGGCTGGAAGGCGGCCAGACTGACTCAGCACAAAAGCTTGTCTCCAGTAGTCAGGATAAGGTTGCAAACCGCTTGTTAGAGCTGGAAGGAGGCTCTGCTTCCTAGGTAGGATCTCAGAGCCTGTGACCCTCCAGAAGAGATTTTTCTTCTTCAAAGGAGAAGGATGAACAAAAGAATCCTTTGGCCTTAAGGAGAGGGTTTTAAAACTATTGAGAAGCCCAGGACGATCCAGCCATTTGTGCCTCGGTTAGGCAGACGGGGGAAGGGGCCTGGCTTGCTTCCTCCTCAGCCGGAATTGGCCTTGCCTTCCCTGGGACACAGCCCAGACTTCAGGCCCTTTGTGTCCTCCTGCGTCTGGGACTCAGCCCAGGTTCCTTACCTTTTTAAAGCTGCCATCTATGTTCTTGATTTCTTCTAGTTTCTATTTTCTTCTCAGCTTGCCCTTTCTTAACTGTTTCCTCTACAAATAAATCCAAAAGGCCCTTTTTATTTTGAAGGTGTACCTGCCGATCACTCTGCAGAAACAAAGCTAAAAACCTTTTTCCTAGGAAGGAGCAGAGCTGCCAGACTTCCAAAGGGATTTTCTCCCTGTCGGTGTCGCTAACCTCTGCCCTTTCCATGGTGCTCAGCAGCCTCCTGATAAGAACAGGTGCTAAGCATCTCTTTTGAGTCAGGCTCTGTGCTACTCCCGATTTTACATTCACTGTCATATTTAATTACAACAGGCCACCAAGGGTACACATGGCCTTTCTTTTCACAGATGGGGAAACTGAGGCTCAAAGGGTTAGATGACTTGTCCTTGCTCACATGGTTCTCGAGCTGAGAACCCAGGGTGCGAGCCCAGCGCTCGGTCTGCCTTCACAGCTTTCCTTTTCACAAGCATAGCTTCAGGTTTCACATAGCTTCAGGCTGGCACTCTGGCTGGGCCGTTTATTCATTTCAGCCACGCAGCCACGCGTGTCCACCAAGAGTGCTGTGGTGGTCAGGAGTTCCAGCTCAGTGTCAGGCTGACGTTCCTAGGTCCTTGTTCTATCTCTGAGCAGCTGTGTGACCCTGGGCACATTGCTTGACTCACCCTAAGCCTGGGGGGTCATCATCTACAACTGGAGGTAACACTAGAACCTTCCTCACACAGTGCTTGTGGGGATTTGGATCACATCTCTCAGCACCACGCCCTGTGTCTAGCCAGCACTGCTCAGCAAAGAGGAGAGATTCTCATCCCTGCCTTCTAGGCTTCAGCCTAGTGTTAAGCCATTGAGATGTAGTTTTTTATTATTACAGGCAGAACCTAACCTATCCACTCTGAAACAATCCCCTGGGGAAAAAAAGGAAGAATGCTTTTCATCAACCCCGCTGTATCTGCTGAGCCAACAGCTACCAATAGGAAGGGCACATCCCAAAGCAGTCAGCTCCTTTCCACGTATTGTCTGTGTCCCCCAGGTCGCTGACACCTGACAAGCAATTACTTAGCAAATTGATTCTATTGGTTTTCCTAAGGTTTGTTATCCTTCCAGAGGGAGGATGATTTTGTTTGTCAGATGGTTCAAGTCAGTCCTGGTTGGCATCTGGCCAACCGATGCCGACAGCACTGGCTGCACGTCCACTTTGGACACAAGCGGAAGGGCAGCCGGGTAAGATCCTTCTGCTCTGCCTGTGCCACTTGGGGCCACCGTAAGAATGCTAGCCTCAAGGAGGGCTGGGGCTTTTGGCATCCAAATACCATCAGTACCATGTTTCCCCGAAAATAAGACCAGGTCTTACATTAATTTTTGCTCCAAAAGACACATTAGGGAGTATTTTCAGGGAATGTCTTATTTTTTCATGTACAACAATCTACATTTATTCAAATACAGTCATGTCATCTTCTGGAACATCGTCATAACGTACTAAATGCATTTGTCTGGCTGATGATCTTAACTGGGGCTTATTTTTGGGGTAGGGCTTATTTTTGGGGAAACATGGTATCTGGTTTGGGGATAACCATGTATTATGTCCCGGGAGAGGACAGAGTAAGGAAGAGCCTGCGCTCTGTGGTCAGACAGGCCTGAATTTAAATCCAGGCTTCACCTCTTCCAGGCTCTGGGACTCTGGGCAAGGTCCATTTCTCTGAGCCTCAGTTTCCTCAACTGGAAAATGCAGGTTCAGTAGTACTCACTTCATTGGGCTGTTGTTAGACTGTGGATGTATAATGCGTAGCCCAGGGCCAGTCCTTGGGACGTGCTCAATAAGTGGTGACCATGGTGGTGCCAAAGCTGATGACCTGTTCTAGTCTAGACAAGTCCTCTCATTTTCCATAGACCTTGGCTGAGTCTGATTCATAAGAGGCCTTATAGTTCTAACGCCTATCGTGTCCTCCCTCTGGTTTCAAACCTGAGGAGATGTAGGTTTTCTAAGTAAGTGTCATTGAGGGCAATTGTTTAAAAATCAGATTCTTAAAAAAATTAATATCCATTTAATCCATATTTACTCTATGGAGCAAATTGGAAAGTATAACTCTGCTGCCATTTGGCTGTTTGGCCTTAGGTTCCTGCCTCTCTGGCCTCAGTTTCCTCATCTGTACACTGAAGAGATTGCACTCAGTGATGTTTTAGTCCCTGTTTGCTTTGAGTGGTTACCGTCTGTTTATAATAATGCATCGGGGCCTTTACCTCATCTCCCTGACCCCTATCTACTCTTCCCTTCAACTCTCGGTCCCAGGTTCTGGTATTTACCTCCATGTTTTTAATCATACGTAATCTCTTGATATGTCAATTTTTAAAAAACACTTTTTATTTTGAAATAATTTGTAACTTACTGAAAAGTTGCAAAGATAGTACTGTAGAGAGTTCTTGAATACCCTCACTCAGCTCCCTCTAATGTTAACATCTTACACAATCATGGTATGTTTGTCAAAACTAAGAGACTAATGTTAGTACATTACTATTCATTGAATTACAGACTTTATTTGGTGTTCACCAGTTTCTCCACTAGTGTTTTGGGATCCAGTCCAGGGTACCACATTGTACTGAGTCATCATGTCTCCTTAGTCTCCTCTAGGCTGGGATAGTTTGTTAGTCTTTCCTTTGATTTATCAATTTTAAGCATTTTCTCCAGACTTCTATCAGAGGTGAATGTTTTTGACCAATTATATACTCCCCGGCCCCTTTCCCCATCTTTCCCATATATATATTTATCTTACTTTTGAGTGTAATATACATTGATTGCTTTTGTTATTATTATGTAAATATGGTTACTTGTTAATCGCATATCATACTTACACTTCTTATACATAATACTGTGTTTGTCCTGGAGTTAATCATTGCTTCCCTTTTATTATTTGCTGTGTTTTCTTTGAAATTGACTAAATCTCCTCACACTCTCCCATAGTTCAGTACAAGCTTTTCAATTCAATTTTACACATGGTGGATCGTATCACATAGTTTATCAGTTTAATTTTTGGAACTTCCCCGCCCCTCCCAGACCCACTCTGATCTGGATAGAGGCTGCACCACTGCCCTTCAGCTCCTCTTTGTCATCTCACTGGAGATTCTCTTCTCTGTTGTAGTCCCTATTTTCTGTATTTCTAGATTTTTCTATTTCTTGGTTTATGTTGTTCTTTTGTTGGAGTGTGTCCTCTAGTAACTTTCAGAGAAAGAATTTATGGGAAGTAATTTTTTGAGACTCTGTATGCTTTCAATTGTCCTTTTTCTCCTTTCACATTTATTTTATTAGTATAGACTTCTAGGCAGTTTCTGTCATTGCTGCTGAGAACTTTGGGACCATTCTGGTTCTTGATCACCCTGTTTTGTTTTGTTTTGTTTTGTTTTGTTTTGTTTTGTTTTTCTTCCTTTGTAAGATTTTAGAATCCTCTATATCCCTGGGTTATGTGAGGTCCAGTTTATGTAATTCATAGATCCAGGGCTGATTCCACCCCTGGATCTAAAGTTTGGCATGTGACCTAGCAGGTCCAATTATTATGTTCCATTAATTTCAGGATGGGCACATGATCTAGTCATCTAATAAAGTTTAATCCTCAGACTTTGTTTGAACTCGTGAGGACAGAATCTCTTGCTGATTTGTACCTGGAAGAGGGCAAGCCCATAGCTACTTAGGAGTGCCATGAAAAGAAGGCATTCCTGAGAAAAGCTGTATTAGTTATCTGTTTCTGTGTAACAAATTACCCAAAATTTAGCAGCTTAAAACAACAAACATCGGGGCGGCCGGTTAGCTCAGTTGGTTACAGTGCAGTGCTCTTAACAACACAGTTGCCGGTTCAATCCCCACGTGGGCCACTGTGAGCTGCACCCTCCACAACTAGATTGAAACAACTACTTGACTTGGAGCTGATAGGTCCTGGAAAAATACACTTAAAATAAATTTAAAAGTTTAAAAAAACAATACATCTATTATCAAGGCACAGCTAGTTTGGTGCTTCTTCCTAAGGTCTCATAAGGCTGCAATTTGGGTGTTGTCTGGGGCTGCAGTCTCATCTGAAGGCTCAGCTGGGGAGGATCTGCATCCATGCTCACTCACGTGGTTGTTGGCAGGATTCAGTTCTTCGTTGAACTGAGGGCCACCATTCCTCACTGGCTCTTGGCCAGAGGCCTCCTTCATTTCCTTGCCGCGTGGGCCTCTCCTTAGAGCAGATAACAACATGGCGGCTGGCTTCCATCAGAGCAAGTGAAAGAGTAAGTGAAAACAAGCAAAACAGAATCCAGAATCTTCTTGTAACTTATTCTCAAAAATGATATCCCATCACTTTGCTGTATTCCAGTCACTAGAAGTAGGTCACTACATCAGGATTCACATTCAAGGAGAGAAGATTTAAAAATCATGAATATCAGGAGTTGGGGAACATTGGGAGGCATTTCACAGGCTGCCTATCACAGAAGCCAACACTAAGGAAAACAGCTGAAGGACAAGACTTGATCAAGTCCCAGCAACTTCATTTCAGCCTGTGAATCAAGCTGGGCCTAAACTTATGCCATCTTTGACTGTTTCAGGTAGGTTAGCCACTTAACTCCTTTATGTGTTTGTATTAGTGTGGGCACAGAGCCAGGAGTGCAGTTTCCAGGCTCTCGGCCTCATGTGGAAAGGTGCTGGCTCAGGTAGTAAATGGCCATCAACTGTGATTGGAAGGCCATCAGCTGTGGCTAGTTGGCCGTCAGCTGTAACCAGTGAGCCATTGGCTACTAATATAACTGCTGGGGCTACGCTAGCAGCAAATGGGGGCTAGCAAGAAGATGGTGGCTGAGCTAGCAAGCGCTGATTGCAGTTAGCAGGGCAGATTGCAGCTAGCAAGTGGGGTTGGTTGGTTGGCAGAGAAGCAGACGGCAGGTTGCAGATCATGTGGATCCTGCTTCCTGTGTCTCCAACCCAGCCGCCAGTGAGACCTTAGTGGTATGACTCCCCTATCTATGGCTCCGTGGGTGTTCCTTTTTGGCCTCACCATATCCTGTGTTCTTACGTGGGGAGCGGGACCAGAGACCACGCATGACACCCTGCATGACAATTAGTGTGCTAGAGCTTCCATAAAATACCACAGACTGGCTGGCTTAAGCAACAGTAATTAATTTTCTCACAATTCTGGAAGCCACAAGTCCGCCCAAGGTGCCACCAGGGTTGGTTTCTGATGAGAGCTCTCTTCTTGGCTTGTAGATGGCTGCCTTCTCACTGTGTCTTCACGTGGTGTCTTCTCTGTACATGCAGAGAGAGAGAGAGAGATCTCTGGTGTCTCTTCCTCTTCTTGTAAGGGTACCAGTCCTACTGGATTAGGGCTCTACCCTCATGACCTCATTTAACTACCTCATTTAATTACCTCCCTAAAGACTCTGTCTCCAAATACAGTCACATTGTGGGGTTAGGGCATCAACATATATATTTGGGGTAAGGGAGAAATACAATGCAGTTCATAATAGTGTTTAAGCCTATAGGTTATGTCATCTGCAATATCCTGAAATGTGAAGTGGCTGCCCAAACGCTAGGGGTGAGGAGCAATTCATTCTCATTTGCCCGGGACTTCCCTAGTTTTAGCACTGAAAGCCCAATGTCCTCCATCCCAGGCAAATTGGGACAATTGTCACCCTACATAGCAGTCCTTTGATGACCAAAACTAAACCAATGGAACACCAAAACAGCTTGCTCAGGATTCTGTGGCTTAGTATTACAGAAAACATATGGACTCTGGAGTTAAGTTCTAGGTTTAAATCCTGGCTCTACCACTGACTAGCTATGACTCTGAGCAACTCACCTCATCTGTTTTCTTGCCATTAAAATAGGCATCAGAATAGCTATTTGTAAAATTCCCATGTGAATTGGAGAGACTTTACGTAAAAACATGGTTAAAAATAGTAGTTGTTATCGTTATATGCAATTTGGGAGACTCAACCAACAGTGATTTTTTTTTCCAGACAAGACACACAGGGATTTCCTAAGTCCCAGATCCCTAGCTTGATATTTTGATATTGTAGCTACGTGCCAGGGCCTGTTGTGGGGGGGGAGGGAGGGCGTCTGTCTGGTTTCCCTAGGACAGAGCTGCTTAGAAAATTAAAGCTTAGGTTTCCGTAGAGTCTTTGGGTGTGTTTGATAACTTGAAGAGCCAATCAGAGCCATTTCTAAAATGGCATCTAAAGACCCCTTGTTTATTTTTTATTATGTTTTAAAGGAGGGCACAGCTCAAAGTGGCCCATGTGGGGATCGAACCGGAAACCTTGGTGTTAGCAGCACCATGCTCTAACCAACTGAGCTAACCGGCCACCCCTAAAGACCCCTTGTTTAAATGTGACCACACTACACTGTCTTAGCACTCTTTAAAAAAAAACAATATATGGTGATGGAAAGAGAACTGACTCTGGGTGGTGAACACACAATGTGATATATAGATGATGTATTACAGAATTGTACACCCGAAATCTATGTAACTTTACTAACAATTGTCACCCCAATAAACTTAAAAAGAAAAGAAATCAGTCCTGTGATAGGTGAAGATGGTTGCTGCAGATGAGCTGTGAACCCTAAGCTGAAGAGCTGACCTTGGACTGAACTTTGAAGAGGCACTTGCTCATTCTCTGAGAATCACCATTTGGTTTCTAGCGTGGGAACCACCCGTTCAGTCACTATGTTATTCTGAACTCTTCTGGTTGCAAATGACAAAGATATGCCAAATGAGATTTGGCAAAGGGGACTTTATTGGCTCAAAAAATGGCCATAAAGCCATGGAAAGGAACGCCAAAATCAGGGACTTGAAATCTACCCTGACTCTCTCTAGGTATCTTGTCTCTGTCCATCTGCCGTGTTTCCCCGAAAATAAGATGTAGCTGGACCATCAGCTCTATTGCGTCTTTTGGAGCAAAAATTAATATAAGACCTGGTCTGATATATCAAAATAAGGCCAGCTACTTCTTATTTTCGGGGAAACATGGTTATCTCACCCTCTCTCACAGACTAGCTTTCCCACAAGGCTGGAAAAATGGCAGCCCACAACTACTAATTCCCACATCCTCCCACATTCTACAAGAAGAGTACCAGCCACTCTATTGGTCTCAAGTTTAAAATGACAGGAAGGGGCTCTCATTGGCTCAGCTGGGGCCAGGTGACCATCCTTGAACCACCCACCAGTGACCAGTGGTAATGAGAAAATGTGGTGGCTCTGAGAACCATCTGGTTGGGGCAGGAAAAGAAGCAAGTCCCAGGAGGAGAGGTGCTAAGAAAACAGAACAAGGATTCATGACAGTCCTAAAGTTGGAAGCCACACAAGAATTTTACAGTAAAGACGCCACATAAATCCACACGAACACAGTTTTCAAAATTGTGTCTAGAGGAGCATGTCAGGAGTCCAGTTAAGTGACTATTGACATGTTCCCAATATGGTAACTGTCGTCTTCACTACAGGTGAGTCAGCTTCATATGGCCACTCATCCAGAAGGCTCATTCCTCACAAAAGAGGACATATGCAATTCTCTAGACTGTTCTGTTTCTTTAGAACCTCACCTGTTCCCAAACATTAGTATGCATTAGAATCAAGTGGGACGTGGCCTTTCCCAGGCCTGCCTCTCAGATTCCGATTCAATGGCCTAGGGTGAAATCAAGGAATCTGCATTTTTATAAGGCTCCCAGCCGATGCGGATGTAAGAGATCTCCGAACCACGCTAAGAAACCATGCACCAGGCCACCTGTCTACAAGATCCTAAAAATAAAGCATCTATCACACTGCCTGGCTTGTGCTCAGGAAATAGTACAAAAGAGGCCATGTACCTGGTCCCAGACCTGCAAGAGACTCGATGCTCAGTCTTGAGTGTGCCATCTAGACCTCCCCTGGCCCTGGCCCCCCACCTGCCCGGGGGAAGAGAAGAAATAGCAGCAGCATTTTCATTTCATAAGCACTTGGTTTTATTGCACAGAAGCAATTAAAAGTGGACTCCAGTGGAAAAGTGCGCCCTGGCATGATTCAGTGGCCACTGCCCAGCCCCACCCACTCCAGCTCTTCCAGAATAGAGAGCTCTGGGCAAGGACCTGACCACTCCTTTGGAAAACAGAAGGCATTCAGGAATAGGTTAAGACATCTCAAGCATAATGTGTTTCTAACTGCTCATTCATTATTGCGGTCGTCTGTCAGTTGCACATACAGGAAATAAATGCACTTATTTGGAAAGGAGGGGGCAGTTTTTACAGTCAAGTGTTTACGTGTGGCATTCGGCATAGATCACATTCCGCTACATAAGCTATCATAACATAATGGTCCATCGCCTGGGGAAGGTTTGGGGCGTGGGACGGCCCTCTCTTGCTAACATTGCTAACAGAAATTCCTGTTTGGTGAAGGAGGGCCCCATCATCTAAGCAGAGTTTTCTTCTTACATAAAAGGGAGAAAAAAATGAAAATTTGTGATGCTGACCCTTGAGCTCCCAGACCCTCCTGAGTTTCTTTGGCTGTTCTGATGTTTCTTTCTTCCTACCTTACTTCTCCCCCTTGGCGGCCTTATCTTCTGTGGCCTTCTCCGGTGGCCTGCTGTCTTTCTGGTCCGTGCTAGAGGACTTCTCAGCCTTTTCTGTCTTGGCTTTGCCAGGTGCGGGGGCCTCCTTGCTGGGCTCTTCCTTGGCCTGGGCCTCTGGTTTGGGTTTTTCCTCAGGCTTCTTGGCCTCGATGGCCTTCTCCTCCTTAGCCTCTTTTTTCTTGGGTGCTGCTGGCGTCTCTTCCTTCTTTGGCTTTTCCGGCTCCTTCTCTGCTGCTTTGCTGGATTCTTTGGCCTTGGTGTCAGCTGGTTCCTTCTTGTCCACCTCAGTCTTCTCTGCGGGTTTGGCCTCTTCCTTCACCTTGGCAGGAGCCTCCTTCTCTGGAGTCACTGCTTTTTTCTTTTCTTCAGGTTCTTCTTTCTTGGCTTCAACTTTGGATTCCTTGGGCTTCTCTACAGCAGGTTCCTTCTTCTCCTGGACCTCGGGCTTTGGAGCCTCCTTCTTAGGCACCTCATCTTTCTTGCTGTCCTTCTCCTCGGTTTTTGGTGTGGCTGGAGCTTTCTCTTCCTCTGCCTTCTTCGGGGGCTCTTGGACTTTCACCTCCTGGGGTTTCTCTTCTTCCTTCATGGGGGACTTGGCCTCTTCCTTCTTTGAGACCTCCTTCTCAGGAGCCGTGGCCTCCTCCTTTACGGGAGATTTGCTCTTCTCTGGGGACTTGGCCTCTTCCTTGATGGGGCTTTTGGCCTTTTCAGGGGATTTGATGTCTGCAGGGGACCTTACTTCCTCCTTCACTGAGGTCTTGGCTTCTGGGGACTTCACATCAGGAGTTTTGGCCTTCTCAGGGGACTTGGCTTCTTCCTTCACCGGGGACTTGGCTTTCTCTGGGGACTTGACCTTCTCTGGGGACTTGACCTCCACTGGGGACTTGACCTCCATTGGGGACTTGGCCTTCTCAGGGGACTTGACCTTCTCTGGGGACTTGACCTCCACGGGGGACTTGACCTTCTCTGGGGACTTGACCTCCACTGGGGACTTGGCCTTCTCAGGGGACTTCACCTCAGCTGGCGATTTTGCTGCTTCTTTCACAGGGGACTTGGCCTTGGCTGGGGACTTGGCTGCTTCCTTCTCTGGTGACTTGGGGACATCCTTCTCTGGGGATGCAGCCTCCTCTGCTGCTTCTTCTCCCTCTTCTGCTTCCCCCTCTTCTCCCCCTTCCTCCTCTTCCTCCTCCTCCTCTTTGGCTTCTTTCTCCTCTTCTTCAGTCACTTCTTCAGTCACTTGGATCTCCTCTGTCTGTTCCTCCACAATCACAGTTTCCTTCTCTGACTTTTCTACCACCTTGATCTTTTCTTCGCTTTTGACCTTTATGTGAGTGGACGTGGAAGGGATTTTGGGGAGTCCTTCCGGAAGGGAGAAGGGACTCGGGCCAAAGCCAATCCGACACTCTTCACCCTCGAGGAGTTTCCTGCGGAATGGACAATGGAACACGTTACTGTGAACTCAGAGCACAGTGATGAGTTTGGGATCCTCCTGGCTTCCTCTGAAGGTCCACTGCGTCCAGTGATACGGACTTTGGCAGAGGAAGGAATGTGACTGACGGGCACTTTGATTATGGAGAAAGCTACTTAGCAAATTACCCCAGGAACCACCTAGAATCCGCACCCCAATGGCATTGCTCTTGTTTAATGCAGTTAAGGCTGCAACTTACGCGATAACACATATTGTTTTGTCTTAAAAAGAGGCCCTCAAGAGAAAGTGCCTACATTAACAAAAGTTACATTTATTGTCCCTCAACTAAAGTGTTGTTCAAGAGAAAGTTAAGAGCCTGAGCAAACAATTTCCCACTTACCAATTTGAGTTTAAGAGGTCTAACAATGTTCTTATTTGAATTTCAAGGGTCTCCCGTCCCCTTGTATTCTTCATCCTTTGGGTTTTAGGAATTGGGTGATACAATAGTTTCTACTCTTTGCTACCTCACTAGATGTATAACTTTGGCCAAGCCACCCAAACTCTTTAAGCCTCAGTTTCCTCTTTGGTAAAAAGAGGGTCATAAGAGTCCCTACACCTCAGAGGGTTGTTTCAATAAGATGATGACTAAAAAGGACCTGGAAATGCCTGCCTCAGAGTCAGTGTGCTTTGCAAATTGGATGACATACAAATCACTCAGGGGTCTCACGACAGTGTAGATTCTGATTCAGTAGGTCCCGGGGGTGGGGAAGCTGAGAGTACATCTCTCTAACAAGTGCTCATGAACCAAGTATTGAGTAGCAGGACTATAGACTACAGTCAAGATATGGGAAGCGAAGGGTCACAGACAGCGACTGGGACAGGTCCTCATGGGATCAGCTCTGCGTCTTGGCAGGAAACTGCTAAGCTGGGAGGTCTCATGGTTACCAGTCACTGAGGAATTTCTCTGTGGCAACCCAGTGGCATCTGCGTTACCTGGATCTGCTCATGAACAGGATTAGCTTCTCCCCACAACCCCCTGATGTCAGTATTATAATCACTCCCGCCCCTTTTATTTCTCCAGAAAACAACTGCTCAGAGAGGTAAGAAATATTAAGAGAGAGAGTTGTAAAGGCCCCTGATAACTCAAGTACCTCCTTTCCCTCCAAAGCCGGCCTTTGGTTAGCTGGATTTGGGGAAGGGGGAAGGAGCTTTTAGCCCACTAAGTCCTTGTCAGAATGAAAATAAGCTACTCTCGAGATTTTTGTCTCAAAGAAAGTAGAATGGTGGCTGCCAGGGCTGGAAGAAGGGAGGAAAGGGGAATAGGGCGTTATTGTTTAACGAGCAGAGTTTCAGTCTGAGATGATGAAAATATTCTGGAGACAGATGGTGGTGATGGTTGCACAATAATGTAAATGAACTTCATGCTACTGAACTATATATTTAAAAATGTTTAAAATAGTTTATTTTATATTATATACATTTTACCACAGTTAAAAAAAAAAAGACAGGCAGGCTGCCTCGCTGGGGGCTTGAAACTCAAGGCTTAGCTCCTCCTAAGAATACAAGGGCTCCCCGCCACTCTGAAGGCACCCTGGCCCACCTCACCTGTAAGCGGCAATCTCAATATCCAGAGCCATCTTGACATTGAGCAAGTCTTGGTATTCTCGGAGCTGGGCTGCCATCTCCCACTTGGTGTTCCTCAGCTCGGCGTCCAGCTGCTGGATGGCGTCCTGGGGAGGAGGGGTCACATACCCGTCAATCACCAGCCAAAGGCTGGCCCTCAGCAGCTGGGGCAGGCTGTGCAAACCCAAAGCAGTCCTGTCTACCCACGCTGCTGGGGCTAACACACACCCTGTCAGAGCTGTGGGGGCCTCATTCATGGACATGGAAACCACCTGGAGCAAAAGTCCAGCTATGTATATAACCTCAGCCTGGAGAATGGTCTGGAATGAAAAACACTAGACACCAACAATAGTTATCACTGGTCAGTGGGATGATGGGTGAATTTATACAGATCTCTTAAGCTTAGAAAATGCTCAGTGGGAACAGAGCTTTGTCTGCTTTGGCTCCCTATTGGTTCCCCAATTCTCCAAAGTGCCTGCCACATAGTAAGGGTTCCAGAAGCATCAGTTATTGACAACTGAAACAATACACTGAAGCACAGAACGTAAATATGATTTGAAGCTTCTCCCCTGTTCTCAGGCCCATTTAACCACTGCTTAAAGTAAACTATTATGGCTGATTTTTACTGCCTCCCGTTTGCATTCTACAATGCTAATTTTTCTACCACCACCACATACTATTTGCATAGGTTCTTTAAAGGTGATGTTTTCTTTTGCCATTTGTCTTTAATGGGGAATCTGTCAAGGCCTTTCCCAGGCTACCCACACTCACAGACACTGGTTATTGTTTACTGAATGCTCACCGTGCCCAAACCCTGCTGGGAACATTTACACTCATCTCTTAAAAAGTTTGTCTATTTCTTTAACCTTCACAGCTCTGCAAAGCAGGCGTTTTTTTTCTTTTCTTTTTCTTTGAAGGAATTCAGATTCAGAGAGGCAGGTAAATTTCCTGGGGTCACACAGCTAGACAGGCATATTGGTACCCCTGGTATATCTGACTCAAAGGCCTATAGTCTTGACCACCACAACCCTGCTCAGAGAAGGGCAGTGATTTGTCCAGGGTCACCCAAACAGGTGAGGCAGTCTGGCGCTCTGCCCCACCCCTGCCCACCTGGTAGGATGCAATGTCAGCCTGATGACGTTCCTCCAGCTCAGAGCGCTGCCTCTCCAACGAGTCCTTGGTGCCTTTGAGTGCCTCCAGCTCTATGGTCCTGGACTGAAGCTGGCGCCGGTACTCAGTTATCTCCTCCTGCGCTGAGCGCATGGCGTCTGTGTTCACCTTGGCTGCCTCTGATAGTCGGTCCAGCCTCACTGGGGGAGAAAGGAACAGGGATTGAGGTTAGACACACCTGGGTATGGGTTTCAAGACCCAGATCCAGAAGGTAACTCACATGGGTTGAGGACGTACGGGGTGCTGGGTGTCATCCTGGATGCTTAACTCACCTTGTCCTGTATGGTAGGCAAAAGACTACTGCCCAAGGTCACCCAACTAGTGAATGGCTAAGCTGGAATTCAAATCTAGTGTCTAGCTAGCTCCCAAGATCAGACTCTGTCTCCGCCGACTCAGGCAGGATCCAGAAACCCTTCAGTGCAGAGGAAGACCCCATTTCTGGGCCTAATGCCTGGTTCAGTTCCCCAGCAAGAGCTGGGAGTTCAGATGTGAAACCTGGCTTAACTCTAAACTTCTGGTTCAGTTTAACTGTGAACTTGTGGCTGAACAAGTTCACGAGTCTTTGACCTTTGAAGGCATGAGGATGCTGTGAGCTCCCAAGCAGCCCCTTTCTTGCAAGTTTCTGCTGTGCAGAGACCAAAGTCACTGCAGAGCCTGGGGCCTGCATGCCAGCTCCTCTGTCCCTTCTCATTCTTTAGCACTGGAGCCCCTGAGCCAGTGGCAGCACACTTGGCCCATGCAAGCAAAGGGTTGCTGGTTCCCAGACCTTCTGGGGCCAGTAGAGGTCTAGAGCCTAGTCTACATCTGAAAGTGAACATCCTGAGTACTGAGATTGTGATACCCAGGACCTGAGTCAGGAGTGGGAGAGGGAAGGGAAGCCAGCTGGGTGGACCAGAAGTCCTTGGATGGTCTGCCTGTGTGAAGGGCAAAGCCCAAGAGAACAGAGGGATTTGCTCTGGGAGGAGCCTTGCTGCAGAAATGGGGGAGGAGACAGTTCTGCCGCTGCAGAGGAGTGGAAAAGGAACGGGGAAAGCCGGGGAAAGCCGTGCATCCAAATCCTAGCTTTCATGGCTTTCCCTGCTAGTGCTGGCAAAGATTTAGAAACCATCCTGGGGGGTGAGGATTGTTATCCTCTGGATCACAGACACATTTGAAAATCACTGAAACATCTGCACCCTCCCCCAAGAACAAGGACAAAGTTTTACAATTTCGGGGCGGGGGGGTCATGGAGCTCCCCAAAGTAAGAAGCTCAGCTGATCCACCTCCATCTTTCAACCCAAATAAAAATGAAAACCAGAGTGGGCAAGTGTTGGTCAAGGTCACCCTGCAGCTGCAGGAAACAGCTTCAGAGCTGCTGCAGCAGCAATCTAGCTGACTCAGGGCAGCATGTAGTGGGGGAGGGAGGCAGACTTGGGAAGCTCCCAGTTTCCTGGGAGAGGCTGGGGACACTAAGGGGCTCACCTGCCACCTCAGTCTCAGGCGCCAACTGGTTGTGGTGATGGTCCCCTCACACACACACCATCTCTCCCACCCCTGGAAAAATGATGTGAGAATGCCCCACCTCTCTCTGCATGTAGTGGGGAGGAGCCTGGTACCGGTCAGAAGAATGGAGTCCCCTGCAGTGTACAGGAAAGGGGGATGGGCAGCACTGGGCAGGGAAGGCAGGTTACTTTGAAGGACAGAGTCCCCAGCGCCTGTGACCACAAGCCAGGATTTCTTTGGCGCTGTAGAGGGAACCTGATGGAAAGAGGCCCAGGAGTGGGATGATCTCACATTGGTGGGGGAAAGCAGAGGGGACCCAGAGTTAAAGGACAGACATAAAGACCCTGGAGGAGCACAGCCAAAGGAGAAGCCAGAGTGTATGTGTGTGGGAGGGAAGAGGGGACAGCAGAGGTGTCCCAGAGTAAAACCCTTATTAAAGGGCCATGCACTTTGCCTAAGAAAGCTGAGTAGCGCACCCTCCAGTCCAGCCACCTCCACGCAGAGTCCACCAGCGTCCCCTGGCGTCACGCCACCCCGCTCCTCGCTGCTGGACCAACAGGGGGCACCCCCTCCCCCCCACCTCCGCGCGTTTGCGAACCTCGGAACCACTCCTCGGATTGCAACGTGCTCTGCACCGCGTGGCCTTCAAGCTGCGCGCGGATTTCGCGCAGCGCCGACGTCACATCGCATTTGAGAGCGTCGCGCGCGTCGGCTTGTGCCTGCGCCTGCGCGGCGCCGCAGCCCTGGATCTGGCCGAGCAGCTCGCCCACCTCCTCCTGGTGGAGGCGCCGCAAGTAGCCGCACTCCTCCTGAAGGGCTTGCGCTTTCTTCTGCAGCTCGACGCGCGCTGCCTCGGCCTCCTGCGCAAAACGCGCCAGTGCGCGCGCCGCCGCCTCAGCCTCCTCGCGCTGTCGGGCCTCGTCGTCCAGGCGCTGGCGCACGTGTGCGATGTCTTCCAGCAGGTGCTCTTGCTCCAGACGCAGCTGGCCGCGCGCCGCCCCCAGGCGCAGCACGACGCCGCGCATTTCCTGTACCTCGCGCTCGTACAACTCTCCCATGGCGGCGCGGCCCGCCTGCTGCTGCCTCAGCGCCGCAGCCTCGCCCTCCAAGTTGCGGTTGTGCGCCTCGAGCTGTCGCACCTTGTCGATGTAGCCGGCGAAGCGGTCATTCAGCACCTGCAACTGCTCCTTCTCGCTGCGCGCCGCTACTGCCGCCACCACGCAGCCCTCCGGCCCGTTGCTCAGCGTGTCTAGCGAGTCGGTGCTGGAAGCGACGACTGCGCCGCGGAAGCGGCTCGGCGAGGCAGACACGGAGCTCACGGACGTCCGTGCCCACGAGTGGAAGCCGCTCGACGAGCCGGCTGCCGAGCGCGTTCCGCCCTTGCGGGCCAGCGGGTAGTGCAGGCTGCCACCTCCGTGCAGCGAAGCGAACGGGGCGCCCAGCAGCGCGTCCGCGCCGCTGAAGCTCATCATGGCTGGAGCAGGTGCGGCCGCCGGCGGAGGGGGAGACCAGATCCGAGCCGGGACGGGGCGGGCGGCACTGCGGCAGCATTCGGACACTCGCCCTTTTATAGCAGCCCGACCGGGTCCAGCCCCTCGGCAGTGGGGGGGGTGGCGGAGGGGGGCCCCGCCCTCTCCGCCTCCTCCCCCGCGCCCCGGGGCCGGTCTGCTCCGCCGCAGTGAGAAGGGCGGGGCAGGAGGGGCCAAGGAGTGAAGGGGAATCCGCGCGGCGTCAGAAGAGCCGCGCGCCCCCCCAGGTCAGGTCAGGAGGTAGGGGACTCCCAGAGTGGACTGGTGGGGACCCCGGGGTGCGGCTTGTAAAAACCTGCTACTGTAGTCGGAAAAAGAGAAGGGACCTGAAATTGGGAGAAGACGAGAAGAGCTGATGGGAACAAGGGCACGGTGCTTTCGGGATGGAGCGATGGAAGACTGTAGTTAGTAGGATGAGGGGACCCCTGTATGAGATGGGGGTCACACGGTTTTCCTAATAATTAGAGGCGCTCAGGATAGGGGATGCAGAGTGTCTGCAGCCGCCAGAGAATAGGGGAGGGAGCAAGGCAATCCTGAATGGAGGCATGGTGGATGCTACAGAGGTTAGAATTGGAGGACTTCTGCACGGAGGTACACGGTTCCCCTAATAGCTAGAGGGGCCACCAGGAGAGGGCTCAAGAAACTCTGCTTGCAGCTCCGGAATAGGGGAACGGGACCAGGAATTGGGGAGGGCGGCAAGGCTACCCTGAATTGGGGGTATGGGAGACGCTGCAGAGGATGGAGAGAGGGAAGCGCAGATGGGGGGACACAGTGGTCTCTGCAGGATAGGAAGTGGGAGACCCTGCAGCCAGCCACAGCAGGAGGGACCCTTAGGGAAGGGGGCAGGGGGTCCTCTGCATACACAGGGTCAGAAAACCCAGAGGGGGGATGCTGCGAGGCACTGGGCATGAAGTTGGGAGAGCTGGCACGTGTGTGGGGTTGGGGGGGAGTGACAGTTGTGCTAGTAGTCGTTCAGGCCAGGGTCTGCACACGGAGGTCGTTTCCACAGTTTGCTGGCCAGTGACCTTGGACAAGTTATGCACCCATCTCAGTTTTCCCATCTATACAAAAAGGTGCCCTAGCCCTAGGACAGACTGCAACTTGAGACCCCTACCTAGCTCCCCAAGCAGCTTTAGCTTTGTGAGTGGGTGGGGGGGTGTCCTTTGGCTAAATTGGGGGAGGGGACCACGTGCTGCCTGTGAATATGGCAGCTGCTTTACTACAACTCGGAAATACATCTTTCTCCCTTTCTCCTCCCCATCTCCTCAACTTCAACTTGGCATCTCTCTCCACACCCCCACAATAGATAAGTGGGTGCCACGATAGGCATCCTTTTCTGCCCCCATAAGGCCTATTGGGGGATCATGTATTAAAAGGGGTCCTTGAAATCTGGGGGGGCTCTGCAACTGCTGGTGTTACTTGTCTTTTTCTTGGTTTTGGCTCATTTCAAATGCCTTGGGAGTGGGAGTGGTACTGCGGATGGTGCTTCAGCTCCGGGGCATGGCTTGCTCCTTTTCAGGGAGAAAGGGGTTAACCTCTGCTTTTTCCTTGAGGAGGAAGAAAAGGAGGTGTGCACCTCCCCCTTGCTTGACCTTAGGGCTAAACAGATGGGGGACTGAGGAGGGAGTGGGTAAATGATCTGGCAGGGTCATGCAGGGAGCCAAAGACCCAGCCCCTCAACTTTTTGCTAGGGGTCTGGTCCCTTGTTCTCTGTGAAGTTCTCCCACACACAAACCTGGACAGTCCCGCTCATCCGCTGGGAGCTGAAAGGACCCCTGGGGATGCCGGATGCTGGGTAGGAGAATAGTGTAGACTCCTCTCCCAGATCTGAGCCCCCCTCAGGCAGTTATCTCAACCCCTCCTATGTACGTTTCCAGTTTACACTGATTTTCCTTCTGTGGGATCCCCAAGATGGGGACAGACTATCTCCCAGGAAAGACCTGTGCCAGTTCTTTTCTGTTTGCCCTCCACCTCATTCCCAGCACCCGAGTTCTAAGCAGACCCTCAGCGCAGGGGAAGTGGCGGTGCTGCCCCTTTAACCACGTTTTGCTGGAAGGAGAGTGCGCAGGGGAAGAAGGAGGAGGGGGAGGGGGTTTCTGGTTTTGCATAGAGAAGCAGAACATGATGAAGCAGTTTTCTTCCCGTGTAAAGATCCAGGCATGCTCCAGCTTGCAGGGGGCAGAGAGGCTGGTTTGCAGTTGGTGCTGGGAGGATGGAGGTGAGTGTCTCGTCTGGGGCTTCTGAGAACGGCACTTTGTGGGAAAGGAGACTTGCGCAGGGCCCCCTTGCTTTCACATGGTTCCCCATTTACTTGTCGTTTTGCTTGGAATTTTGCCATTAGAGTCTTGTTCCTTTGGGCCTTTTCAGTTATCTGCATAAAGCAGAGCCATTCTCTGGGTGTGAGAAGGCTGACAGGCAGCTCAGCCAGAGGAATGTTGGGAGGTGCCAGGTAAAAGAGGAGAGGGCCAAGATGGATTCTGTCAAGCCCAGGGGGCCACAACCATGGGGTCACAGCTTCCTGTGAGTTCCAAGCAAGAAGTCCTAAGCATGATTCCTGTGGCTGGGAAAATGACATGAAGGTGGGAGCCCTGAGGTCAGTCCCTCAAAGGGCCCTTCAGGTCACCTCCAGGAAGCCATCCTGGCCTCCTTTACCCTCCTTATTTAGTTAATTTTCCCCTCCGTGGTCTCCAGTGCTAATCCACTGCATCACACTTACCACTCTGTGTTGTCACTGGGTGAATAAAGGAATGAATGGATGGATGAATAAATTCCATCAGTTCTCCCATCACACTTGTGGTCTAGAGAGAACTAAAAATGAGTCTGCTGTGAGTCCTTGGGTCTTGAATCACTTTTACCTTCCTCCCCTCAATTCTTACCATTAAAAAGTGAGTAGAACAGCATGTTCGTTCATCTGTCACATGTTTACTGAGCACCTGCTATGTAAGAAGCACACAGTACACACTAGGTTACAGAATTGCATAAACCTCTAAAATCGTCTCCCTGGGACAAGGATTCTCCGGTCCTTCCCAAATCCTAGTCTAGCGTTTTCCAAGGCACCTTTTTCAGGATGATGATGTGTTCATCCAAAAAGGAGAGGAAAAGAGGGGGTTTCATGGTGAAACAGGGCTCCCGGAGCAGCTCTTGGAGCCTGGACTCGGCCATGAGTGTGGGGGAATCTCCCA
The DNA here is from genome assembly GCF_057876585.1 of Rhinolophus sinicus. Lineage (NCBI taxonomy): Eukaryota > Metazoa > Chordata > Mammalia > Chiroptera > Rhinolophidae > Rhinolophus > Rhinolophus sinicus. The sequence goes on from NC_142509.1 coordinate 22,260,761, forward strand.
AAGGTGAGTTTAGTGTGCCGTGTTCCCCAAACTAGATTGACCACAGGCACTTTTTGCCCCCCAGTGCCATCCGGGGTGACCCACACTGAAGGACCACTCAAGAACTGGGCCTCATCCCTGCTGTCCCCCTGGGCTGCCATCTGGGCTCCTGTGGACCCCAGGGTGCGTGCTCTTCAGGAATAGGACTGCAGTGTGAAGGATGAAGCAGTACAGCTCCTGGGAAAACCAGCCAAACACTGTTGTCACTCACTTCATTCAGCATCTACAGGACGAGCCCCTGTGGTGAGCACTGAGAACACTGAGGAATGAGACCCTAGTGAGGGAGAATCCCTTCCGTGTGTACAGCAGAGAGAATTCAGCCACCACTGTCTGCTTTGTACCACCTCAAACGTGGTCCACTCGGCAAGGGTCATTGTCCCTATTTTATAAATGAGTAAACTGAGGCCAGAGTGAGGATGTGAATTACCCTCAGTTGAACTGGTGGCAGAGCAGAGGTGAACCCAGTGTTTCAAATCATCCAGGCCTAAGCTGGTACTGGACACACAGGGTAGAAACCCATCTCTCTGACACAATAGAAGTCTAGATCCCTTTAGCATAGAGGACTGAGAGACCCCCAGAGAGGGAACAGGCAGCTGGCTGAGGTTGAGGTTTGGCTTCTGACAGGTTGCTCAGCTCAGAGTCCCTGTGACCTGTGACCCAAGGTCGGCACATCCTTTACACAGGGGCTTACTTCCCTGCCTGGGAATTCTGCACCATTGTATCACCTCTCTGGGCAACAGCATGTGACTGCTGTTTGGGGTGCATGTGCTAAACTCATTCTTCTCTGGATTGATTTTTCTCCGTAGAACTTGACCTTTTCTAACATGGGAAATTATATCTTGTCTCCTCTCATAAGAGTGGGGATTTTTTGTCTGTTTTATTCACTGCCATTTTTCCCAGTGCTTGGAACAATGGCTGGCAGACAGTAGGTGCTTAACAACTAGTTGTCAAAGGACTGTGCCCCTTTGGAGAGGCAGAGGATCGCCCCAGACATTTCAGCACCAGGTACCTGGACAGTTCCCGGCCTGCTGAGCCCTTGAGGGAGGCCTGGCAGGATGACTGCGAAAGAGACCTTGAAAGTGTGGCGCCCGCCCTCAGGCTTGGAGCCTCCCAGCTGGAGCTGTGCAGCTCCTTTGCTGAGGCTCAAGCCCTACCCACTCCATTGCCTGCAAACTCACCCCACTCCTAGTATTTCCTTTTTGAGTTCAGCAGTTATTTTTATGTATACATAAAGTCCCGAGCATTTCTCTTTCTCCGTGTTTCTCCTCCCCTTTAGTGTTCATCGTGCCCGGTGTTCTCCGTGTCTCCCTCCTTTGCCCTCTTCTTTCCCCACTTCTTTCCCTTTCCCCTCTCTGTTCCTTCCTCCCCTATCACATCCCTCCTTCTTTCCCCTAATACCTCTGTTCTCCTTATCCCTTCTCACCCTCCTTCATCCTCCTCCCCCTCCTTAGAGGTGTCCTACTTTTGCAGGACTTGAATCTGATTTATAGTAAAGGGGAGGCAGCCTCCCTCCCCCTACTCTATTTATGAAGCAAACATTAAAAACTGAACTACATCAGTTTTGCGGAAATTCTTGATTCTGCCATATTTGCTCACACCCTGAGCTTCTTGCCTGAAATTCTTTTCCCCACCCCAGTATTCACTGGCCCACCCGTCACAGAACTTCTCTTTATCCTTCAGCTATGCCATGTTACCGTCTCCTTCAGGAAGCTTTCCCTGATCCCCAGCGTTTTGATAGCAGCTTCTTTTGGCCTCCACAGTCCCCTGCCTTTCCCTCATTGTGGCCCTAACACTGAGTTCTAAGGGGCTATCTGTCTCCTAACTGGACTTTGAGATCCGTAAAGTCAAGAGCTGTCTCTTATTCAATGTTGAATCTCTAGGGCCTGGTACCAGAGTATTAGCTCAGTGAAGTTTGTTAAATGAAAAAATGCCGATCGGTGGTGATTTCCTGTAGACTCTAGTCTACCTTATACATATAATTATAAATCATCTTGGGCTGCATTTTACAAGCAGTGTTGAAGGAAGCCAGACTAAAGGGCCTTAGAAACTATCAGTTGTACAGAGGAGGAAGTTGAGGCCCCAGTGGTCAGTGACAAGTCTGACTCCTTGCCAGTGCTTTCACTACAGCTCGCAGCTCTCTTGCTTCTGATTCTGTGGCTGGAGCTCCTTGAGGGCAGGAACCAAGACTTAGACATTATTTCCTGGCTTGGTGGGGCACTTTGCCTGTTACCACAATCATTGCCGTTTCCTGGGTGCTTACAAGGTGCCAGGCTCTTTATATGTATTTTCCCCATAGTTTGCAATTCTCACAATATACACAAAGAAGGAAGATACAATTATCCCTATTTACAGATGAACAAACTGAGGCAAGTTAAGAAACTTGCTTATTTACCACTATGTCTTCTAGTTCCTTTCACAGACTTATCTGGGTCCTCTTGCAGCCTCACAAGACTTGTCATCAAACCCATTTTCCAGAGGATGAAACAGAGGCCGAGACTACAGAACCTGTTTCTCTACTTCTGGGATAGTAGGCGGGTTCTCCGATTTGACAGATTCGCACCCTCTGCAGGCGGCGGCGGGCACGCCTGCGACACGGTCAGCCCCGCCCCCCCGGCGCTGGAAACGCCCGAACGCTCCGATCGCTCCTCCGAAGGCCGGGGCTGGGAGAAGCCCGCCTCGCCCGCAGCCGGGACCCAACCTCCCGGCGGTCTTGGTAGTCGTGGCGTTGGGTCAGAGGCATCCCGGGAACCGCTGAAAGGTGGCGGCGCTTTGACTGCCAACACTTCCCTCGTCGTGAGTAACGAACGCCCCGACGACGGTAGCGCTTAGAGGGGAAGGGGAACTTCCCAGGGCTTCCGTGCACAAGCGAGGACACCAGTGCATCAAGCCCTGGGCCTGTTTCCCTGTGTGCTTCTGAGTGTAACCTCCCCCTTCCCAGACCTCAGTTTCCGCATCTGTAAAATGCGGACTCTCCCAGGACACTTCCACGACTGCGGAAAATTAGGATTCCTTCCAGCACTTTCAGAAATTCCATCCCTAGGCAGGCACTGAGAAATCAGAGCTGGAACCGGCTAGTCCGTGGGGCTGCTCCTTCCCTTGCTGCAATAGCATTCCTGAGGCTGGAGAATCTTGGAGGGTGGGGACCAGCCCCTTCCTGGAGGACCAGGCGCCCCACAGCCTGGGGTGGTGACAGACAAGAGATATGGCCATGGAAGTAACAAGTGACAGTAGTAGCTCAGATTTATTGAGCACTTACCATGGGCCCGGCCTTGTGTGAAGCCCATCACGTGTGTTATTTCCACCTCAGTACAGCCCTGCCTGGTGGGTACTGTTCTTATCATCCCGTTTACTGATGGGGCATTGGAGGCCCAGAATCACAGAGCAGTTCACTCCAGCCAGTAAAAAACTGGAACTTTGTGGTCCATTGATGGTGCGCTCTGCCTGCCTGTGTATTATTCTTAGGAAGACCCAAGTCTTCCCTGAGTCTCAGTTTCCCCTTCTGTAAAATGAGATGCTTAGACTGGAAGGCTCTGAACATTGTTTCTTGAGCTGATGTTCTTCGATTTTGGGGACCATTGACATGATATCCCGAGTCTTAGGTTTGTTCATAATTACCTGTGACTTGGACCGAGTTTCCTGTATGTCTGGACGTCAGTCCCGCCCCCTAAGATATGGAGACTAGATAATCCCAATAGCGAGGGCACCTTCCAGCTTTAATATTTTATGATTGCAGATGAAGAGACAAGCTGAGGTTTGGCAAACTGTGCATCCCCTGAGACTCTGTCATGAATGTGTTTCTGCCAGTTCACTCAGAATATCCCAGTGGGAGGCTTCCAAGGACAGATGTCCTGCACAGGTGAAGGGGAGCAGCCACCTTCAAACAGTCAGCAGTAACTGCTGGGAGAGGCTACTCCCTAATGGTTCAGGGCTTACCTCTGAGGTCAGACCAATCCAAGACTGAATGTCAGCACTGCCACTTCCCAGCAGGGCACCTCACCCACCTTGTGTGGGTGAATATCCAAGAGGCATAAGACCCCAAAATGTCAAAAGAGTTCTGGATTTAGGAGTCAAAAGAACTGGTGTAAGACCCTGTGACGTTGGAGTGGCATCATGTGATTTGGGACAGGTGGTTGAACCACCCACCCCACCCCAGACCTCATTCCTCTCTTCCTTGCCTTCTTTCATCATCCATTCAACAAACGTTTCCTGAGACCTATACCAGACCTGGGCCTGCAGTGGAGATACAGCCACAAAGAAGACAGGGCCTCAGTTTCCCTCATCACCAACAAGTAAAGAGCCAATTTTCTAAGAACTGATAGAGGGGCAAGCCCAGGGGCTGTGGGGGCCACGGATGGGGCTGTTGACCCAGCGTGTGGTGAGGGGCAAGTTGGGGAGTCAGCGGTGAGTCTCGGTTCAGTGCCTGTGGCTTTCGCCAAATCACTAGCCTCTCTGAGCCTCAGTTTCACCCTCTTCCCCATGGCCTGATGGCACCACTTTCAGGATGGGGTGAGGGTAGAGGAGAGGAGGGCTTCCTGTTCGGAATAGGCCAAGAGGAAGAACATTGGTGTGGGAATTGGGGATCTGGCCCTAGTCCCCACCCTGCCTTGTTTCACTGGGTGACCCCAAATACCTCCCCAGAGGGAGCCAGGCTGCCTGGTCTTCTATGGACAAATGCACATGGGCAGTGGAAGTACCAGGAAGGGTGAGCAATCAGGGAGAGTTTCCCAAAGGAGATGGCATAGCTGAAGCCTGAAGGATTGAAAGCAGGGGTCAGGAGAGAGAATTGGAGATAGGGTCCCGGGGCCTGGGATTTCCCTACCGTGTTTTCTCAAAAATAAGACCTAGCTGGACAATCAGCTCTAATGTGTCTTTTGGAGCAAAAATTAACATAAGACCTAGTCTTATTTTAGTATAATATAAGATTCGGTGTGATATGATATGATATGATATGATATGATATATAAATAATATACCCGGTCTTATATTAATGTTTGCTTCAAAAGACGCATTAGAGCTGATTGTCCGACTAGGTCTTATTTTTGGGGAAACACGGTAGCAGAACCCCTGAGTGTGACAGAGGAACTTGGGGTGGGGCCCTGGGTTCAGGAAGAAGGGAGGGGAGGAGGGGGGTAGTTACTGAGCTCCAAGATTCACTGTCTGGAGGAGTTAGTGACAAAGAACAGAATCGCTGGGGTCATGCGAGCCTGGATTTCAATACTACCCATCATTGGTTCATTGAGGGCTCTCGGTAAGGTTTACACCTGTTTAAGCCTCAGTTACTGCCATGTGAGAAATGGGTGTAATAAATGGGTGATGGATATTATATGACTCCATTTATACGAAATATGCAGAATAGGTGAATCTATAGAGAAGAAGGTTGATTAGTAGTTATCTAGAGGTGGAGAGATGAAGGGATTGAGGGATGCTAGTTAAAGAGTACAGGGTTTCGTTTTGGGGGCATGAAAGTGTTCTAAAATTAATTGCAGTGATGGTTGCACAACTCTGAATATACTTAAAACCATTGAATCATACATGTTAAGTGATTGAATTGTTAAAAAAAAAACAAAAAACGTTGTTAGGAGGATTAGATGAGATGCTACATGCTGGGCATATCATAAGTGCTCCCTAAATGCTAGCTATCGCTGGCATTGTTTATTCCTGGCAGTAAGTCCAGCCTCTCCCAGAGGGCTCCATGAGGAGGCAAAGGGCCCTGGTCCCAGTGGCCCACCACTGGCTGGCTGAGGGGCCCCAAGCAAGGCACATAACCTCCCTGCATCTCAGTTTTCTCATCTGTGAAATGGGGATGATTTTCCAGGCCTTGGCCACCTCTTGGGATACTGTGAAGCTCAGATCAGACCAGGGGTTTTGCCATATACAGATGCAAGGATGTGTCTCTGCTTACGTGGAGAAGGGTGGGAGCATTGGGTGTCCCCTTTCTACCCCCAGTGGCGCTGGCTTCATGCATCCACTCATCTTATGTACTGAGTGCAGATTGCGTTTAAGGCACCTGGCAGAGGACGCAGGGACCAAGACAGACAAAGCCTCCTCCCACCCGGAGCTCAGAGCCAGGGAGGAGGGGCACACAAGTGTCTCCAGGACTAGGATGGAGCAAGTCAGCCGTGCAGGTCATGTCATTCTGGGCCTCAGTGACCTCATCTGTAAAATAGGGGGAAATAATGCCTCCTTCATCTGGTTGCGGGAACCATTATTGTCCTTACTGCTCTCATTAATATCACGATCATCATCCATCAAGTGCCTCTTCAGCTATCTTGTCACATCGTGAATTATGGCAGGGCTGCAGCTCCCCTGTCCCTGCCCCAGACCATCCCCTCCCCCATGGCAAGATCTGGATGCCCCTTCCTAGCAGGGCCTTTTCAGACTCAGCCCCAGGGCCTGAAGAAGCTTCTCCTCCATCCAGCCTCAGGCCCCCTTTCTGCAGCTTTCTCCAGGCCCAGCCACTAAAGGCATGACCCCTGGGCCTGTAGGCCTGACCAGGCAGGGAACTGAAGCCCCCTCCTGCCCTCTCCTTCTGCCCAGCTGCAGGGTAAGGTGACCAGGCCACCCCCGGCAGATTTTTCAGGGCATTCTGCTCTCACTGCGGCTGGAGCTGGACCGTGCTGAGCCCGATCAGCATCTCCTCCCACATCCCTCCCTCTACAGAACTGCAAGCCGTGCTGGGGACTCAGCCAGGGCTGCAGCCACCGCCACAGCATCCCCGTTGCCATGGAGAGCAGAGGGCATGGACTGCGGAGATGCTTCCCCTGTGAGGTGCTTGTCCCCCCTCCAGAGCCACAGCACCTTTTCATGGCGCACTCAGGTCTCTGTCCAGCAAAACTGCCTGCAGCCACTCCTTGTCCCTGTTTTCCTGGCTCCCACTTGCAGACAGTCATGTTTTCTCAGACCTGCTGGGCTTTCCTGGACACCTGGGATCACGGGGCAGGTTGTACATTGAGAAGAAGGACGATGTCCTATCCCAGCCCTGCCATACATGGGCTGGGCAGCCTGGAGTAGATTATGGCATCTCTATGGGCCTCAGTTTCCCCATTTGGGAATGATCTTGAAGGTGTCATCACTGATATCCATACTTCTGATTTTCCCACTTAAAATACGATCCTATAATGGTATCTTTCACGTTGGAACTGAGTCTCCTGTGTGTCTGAACAGGGACCTTGACAACCAGGCCAGGCAAATAAGAGAGAGGTAGGACACGGTGGGTGATGGCGGTGATGGAGAAGCCTAGCTTTGCAGCCCCATGGCCTTGGGCAGGACTCTCCACGGCCCCCAGGCGAGTCCTCACCCCCGCGCCTCAGTCTCTTTATCCATAACTCAGGAGAGTCAGACCTGAGTTATTGGAGGTAAATCCCTGTGTCACACTAGCAGGTGACAATAAACAAGAGCCTTCTTCCCCTTTCAGGCCCAGTCCAGCCCCCGCGCCTGGGGCTGTCCAGGGCCCTGCAAGACAGTGTCAGAAATGGGGGCTGGACTGGCGATGGGTATTTTGTGGCCAAGGTGGTTCTGAGGGTGGGTTAGGGGGCGTCCCTGTGTCTCCAGGTAAACTGTGTGATCCCAGCTCAGTGGTGAGCAGGAAGTAGGAGGCCATGAGGCCCCTGAGCCACATACACGGAGCAGGCAGGGCCAGGGGAGCTGGTGGGGCAGGACTGGCCTCTAGAAAGAGCACACTGTGTATCTGAGTCTGAGGGAACCTTTCTGATACAGCCCTTGGAGACTGTCTGGTCCTGTCTAAGGAGTTGTTTGTCTTGTTTTAATTTTCTTTCTGAGACCATCAGACCAAATCATCCAGGAAAGCCCCTCACATAAACTCATGGCAGAGCTGTCCTGGAGGAAAAGTTTCGATGGCCTGGAGTTTTCCTCTGAAAAATCCCTGAGGGGGATACTGAAGTACCCAGGAAGGGTCTCAGATCTGCCCATGGTGGCACATGGCATTTGAGGAGAGAGCTGTGCTTAGGCCACGGGCTTCTTGACTCCCTGGAAGCTGAGAGCACTGACTCTGGAGTTAGTCAGACTAGCAGCAAATCCTGACTGTAGCTCAGTGACCTCGGACAAGCCCCTGTATCTCGTTAGAAGCGGATGCCAGTACCTCCTCACAGGGTATGTGGAGGGGTGGAGGGGCTTATTCTAGTCAGCTACCCACACAGTCCCCAGGAGTGAAGTTGTCATGGTTCCCAAGGGGTCAGTCCCCAGGCTAGCATAATAACCTGGGTTGCCCCCGGGGTCCCAGAACTGGGAGAGCTCCCCACATTCCCCCCGCTCTTCCTGCTCCCTCCCAGGCCACATCGCCAGCAGGAATTTGTCCTCTGCAGGGATGTGCAGGGAGAAAGTCTCCTTTTTTGATGAAGCAGCAATGAGGTGATGTCTGGGTTTTTTATATCCCCATTGCTGAACTGGTGCCAGACGCAAGAATCCAGGCTAGATTCCATCAGTTACATTTGTCCTTTGGACTCTTGGCCCTACGGGGACCTTTCGGGGGTCCAGCCCGAGACCCAGCAGCTAGAAAGAAGTTGGCCAGGGCCAATGAGCGCAGTTCCGAGACTTAGCACCTCCACTGGAAACTCAGGCAGTCCTTGAGAGAATGCCTCATTCAAGAGTTGTTTTCTTTAAAAACAAACATTATTATTATTTTTTCCTTATCAAAGTAAGAACCCCTTTGAGGTGTAGGAATTAACATTAACCCCGTTTTGGAGCATAAACGGAGGCCTAGATAGGTCGCTTACCTCACACGTAGGAATACGGTTATGTCAAGTCACGGTCTTAGTACTGCTAACCCATTGTCGATTGCGTTTCAGAAGCCTGAGTCCTTATTCCCACTCTGATCAATGGTCTGGAGACAGTGGTTGGTGATAATATTATAGGATCATATTTTAAATGGGAAAAAAAAAAATCCCTAAAAGTGGCACACACTTGTTTAAAAAAAATTCAGTCATAAAAATGTCTGAGGTACACAGTGGAAGCCCCTGAACACCCCCTGACATTCCCTAAAGATAAGCTCTGGAACTATTTATTATGTAGAATCCTACAGATTTTTCTATACATTTACAATTAAATGTTAATATGTTTTAATAAGATTACAGTATATATTCTGTTTCGCACCTTGCTTTTTATAAGTAACAGTAGCTCCTGAAATGCAGACATTCTTAAGCAGGCAGATTCATGGCAAATCTATCAAGTGGGGGAAGCAAATCTATCAAGTGGTAAAGTTTTGTGCAAAATTATGTAGGGGTCGAGGGTGTGTGTGAGCGGTTGGGGGATAGTGACCATGACTGTCCTCAGAATCTTTAAAAAGATTCAGACCCCAGCACCTTGTTTTTCAGGTGGAGAAAGCGAGGCTGAGAAGGGAAGGGACAGGTGAGTGGGGAGCCCAGCCCCTAAGATGGCCTGAAGGATGAAGGCGAGAACGCTGCAGTCACCTGTCCCTGGGCATCCTGCCCTGGCCCTGGAGCCGAGCTGCGCCCTGCAGAGCCAGAAAGAGGGCGAGGGAGTCAGCCCTGCCCAAGCTACCAGGAGAGGCCTCTGCAGTCTCTGCAGGGAGAGTTACAGGCGCTTGGGGAGGTTACAGAGAAAAAGGCTGGTGCAGCCCTTGGGGAGGACGCTGCCCGCAGCACCGGCAATGAGCCAGCTTCTGGTTGGGCCTGGCTCCTCCAGGCTCAGGAAAGCTCTCCAAGGGGCAGGCCTGCAGCATGGGGGTGGACGAGGGCAGGGGTCAGAGGGCGCTGTTGCGATCAGGATATCCCCCGTCTCCTGGTTCTAGGACCCAGACGCTGAGGAAGAAGGGTGCTGAGCACAGAACCGCCCAGGCTCTTGTTACTGTGCTGTGAGTATTATCAGTGCATCCAGCAGCCTTAATGGAGCTCAAACTGCTCAGGACTTTTCTAGCTGCCCTGGAAGGGTCTGATATCACCAATCATGGCCACCCACCATCGAATGTGTCTTCTATGTGGGCCTGTGCCAAGCATGGTGCAGGCACACACTTCAGCTTTCAACCTGCCCAACAACCCCTGAGGGGGCAGTTCCTGCTATTCTCCCACTTTACAGTGACTCAGTGAGGACAAGGGCACTGCCCAAGGCCATTGGGGTCAGCAGTGGCGCCGTGCAGTTTTCAGCCTAGTTTTCCCAGTGCTGGAGCCCTGTGTTCAACCACAGCCACTCCTCTGCCCTCGGGGGAGGGACTGCACCCGTGGAGGAGTTTTTGTTCTGTGTGAACTTTTTTACCATAAGTGCATGTCACTTTTGTAGTTAAGGGGGAACTTTTTTTTTTAATCTGCATTTCTGAAATTATTAGCAAATAGTCGAGCTTAAGTGTCTTACAAGTCCCATTAGTCTGGGATGCTGCAGGCCTCCTGTTCCTGGGCAACCCTTCTAGCCACCACCTTCCTCAGACCCAGCCTTAGGGCCAGGAGAAACTCCTTCCATGGGGTTCTTGGCTTCAAAGCAGGGTAGGCTTCCTGGATGAGGAGGTTCGTGGACTGGTGGGAGTGGGGTGGAGGGCAGCAGGAAGGCCTTCCAGGCTGGGTGTACAGCCTCGACAAAGGCTCAGAGTGTGCAGGAGTGTAGGCTTATTCCTGGAATATGAGTATTGGCCCAGAAGGACTTGTAGAAGGCTCCTAAGAGCAGAAAGTTCTGTGTTTTAGCCTGGAGGGCAAAATGGCTTCCTTATACTTGGTGAAACAGCCAGGGTGACATAGGAGGCAGAGAGTCTGTCCAGACTACCTTAAGCTGCTGCTTATATCATTTCTTCCTTCAGCCCACCCGTCTTTATTTACTTAGCCCTACGGAGCACTAGACTTTGAGCTTCCAACTCCTAAGACAGAAGCATGCATGACATGGGAAGGAACAAGCACACAGGGTGGCAGTTAAAAAACAGGCTTTGAAAAGAGCCTGACAGACAAGAGTTTGATTCTCTGCTCCAACCCTTAATAACCCTGTCATCAAAATATTGACTGAGCACCTGTTATGTACCAGGCCCTATATTAGGAGACCAGAGTTAGGAGGACATAGACATGTTCTCTGCCTACACAGAGCTCAGAGCCCAAGGATCTCTGAGCCTCAGTTTCCTCATCTGTATAATAGAGATGATAATAGTACCCCTCACCCCAGGCTGTGTGTGTGTGTGTGTGTGTGTGTGTGTGTGTGTGTATAGACTGAGTTAATGGCAGGTACCTCGTATAGTTAGTGTTCAATATACAAGGCAATTATAATGGATGAATTTAGGAAGTGCAGGGCTATTGAAGCTTCCTGGGTGAATTCTGCCTCAGTGCTCTGCTTCAGCCAACCTTTATTGAGCACTTACTATATACCAGGAACTAGGCCAAGCAGTTTGGCATTCATTACCTCATTTCATCCTCTGGCAACTTTATGAGGTGGGTACAGCTCCCCATTTGACAGATGAGGAAACAGGCTCAGAGAGGTAAGTTAACCAGGCCAAGGTCACACAGTGATGGATTCACACCCAGAGCTCTTGCAGCCAAGTCTATTGCACTTGCCAGGACACAGCCTAGGGACCTACTGGAATTATTCTGTAAGCCAAGGAATGTGATGTCCTTTGTTAACACGTGGTCCCTTCCTTGTAAAGTGGGAATGACAACCCTTTTCAACTACTAGGTTACCTGCGCTTGGTAGTTATCCTTGTGGTCTCTGGAGTAAAAGCCTGGATTTGATTCCCAGCTCAATCACTTCCTTGCTATATGACTTGGGTTGGTTACTCAGCGTCTCTGAGCTACAATTTTCTCACCTGTGAAATGGGTTGCTAATATCAACCCTGCAAAGCAGTTGTGAGGTTAAACATGAGACAATTGATCACATACATTTACTACAGTGCCTGTGAGTTGGAAAAGCACAGTAAATGGGGTGGCACCATTGTCACTGTCATTGTTTTGGGTCACAGCTGCCCCTTCCTTGCCATGTTTCAGTCTCAGCTTCCCCACCACACACTATGAGCATGGTATGGGGCCCAGCCTCAGGCCTGTGGGGACCTGGAGGCCACTCCTGCTACCCACATGGCCGCTGGGCCCAGGCTGACCCAGACTGCCCTGGCCTTTGGTTTTCCCAGCATCACCCCTGAGGCCAGGGTCAGACCCCCCACATATGTTCCCGGTGAGCTGATGAGGCCTTCTCACATTCTCGCTCTTAGTATCTAAGTCTTCATTCTCTAGAAGGGTACAGGTCCTCTCTGCAAGGTGCTGGAGAGCATGGAGGACGAGACAGACATGGAGCCTGCACTCAGTTTCTGGCCTGAAGGTGAGACATCCACACAAACCGGACGGATGCTGAGAGTACAGTCCCATCAGCACATCTAATAATGGAGCCTAACCCGGAGGTGAAGGTCAGGGTGGATGCCCTGGGGGGAGGGGAGCAGCCTGAGCAGGGAAACAGCCCCATCTGAGCCAGCTGGAGTCAGTGGCTTCACTTCCCAAGGCCTTTTGTCCCACCTGCTCCGCTGCTTCCCTTCTTATCACAGCCAGCTTGGGTGTGTCTGGGCTGATCTCAGGGAGACAGGCTCTGCTGGGCCCACCCGCCCAGATGTTTACTCCCTGAGCTCTGAGGGCGGCCCCTCAGGACTCTGGGCCATGGCTGAGCCTGGGGCGGTTGGTGTCTACTATGACATTGACCCCTCCTGTCTGAATTTCTTCTCGGACCCTGCCTTCCCTACCTCCTCCCCTCTTCAGCGACCAAGGGTATAGGCTCAGCTCACTCATCTTCTCTTGTTCTCCTGCCTTCCCACCCCGCCACTCAACCTCAGCTCCACCACCAGCACCACCCACCTTGTATAACTCATCTTCTCTCCTGCACCCACCTGCCACCTTCCTGCTCCTTAGTCCTGGCCTCTGGGAAGTTTCAGGTTGGCCCTTCAGGGACAACCACCAGATGCTACTGGGGGACCCATCACAGACTCCAGCAATGTCCTCTTCAAGAACAGTGTCTTCTTGGTGCCCAGGCAGGTGAGCCAGGTGTGGGGCAAGGGGATCAGCCAGTTTGGGGGTTACTGAATGAAGGAGCAGGCAGGAGGCCAGGGCTGGGGGGACATCCACAGGAGGTTATGAGGGGTTCCATTATCTAGTGGGTTTGGGAAGCTGGAAACCAAAGTTCATCTTCTCGCCTGAGACACCCAACAAAGAAGTGGTGCCGTGGGTAGTCTCATCCTGGCCTGAGTTCAGGTCACTCTGTCACCCTGATGAGGCCTAGGAGGTGGGTCCTGCCTCACTCTCCAGGCCTCTGGAGCTTCGGTGCCCCATGCTATAGCCCCACATGCCATATTCCCACCTGGACCCCTGGGCTCCACTGGGCTGGAGCTCTGCCAGCAGAATCTGCTTGTGCGTGAAAGAAAGGGAGGCTGACGTTGGGCAACTGAAGGAGTAGGTGAGCGTATGGGAGAGGAGGTGGGCTCAGCAAACAGGGCCAGCCCCTCTCAGGGTTTACAGTCATGACCACAGCTATTTTCAGCAGAGGCATCTATGCATCACTTGGCATTTTCACACTTGGGTTTTTGTCCACTGCTTCCATTGTGGCAGGGGGGAGGGTACTGTTATCATCCCCATTGTGCAGATGAGCAAACAGAGGCTCAGGGAAGGCAACTGACTTGCCCCAAATCACGCAGCCAGGCCAAGCCTTCTGGCTTTCAACATCCTGCTGCACAGGGAGTGGCCGGAAAGTATTCTCTTTCTACACCCCCAGCTGTGGCCTGGCTAGTGCCAGGGTGCACGTCGTCCTGGTGCTGTACCACCACCACTATGGCCACGTCCATTACTAAGGACCCGCTGCCGAGGAGGCACTGTGCCAAGTGCTCCACATTCATTAACACAGTAAATTCTCCCAGTGACTTCCAAAGGGAGACACTGTTCCCATTTTACAGAAGATGGAAAAGGAGGCAGCGGCAGGTTAAGGAACTTGCCCACGGTCACACAGCTAGAGCCAGCACTGCAACCCAGGTCCTCTTTCTCTTTTTAAAAGTAGAGAGATAATTCACATACCGAACATACACCAGTTTAAAGTGTAAAATTCAGTGGTTTTCAGTATATTCCCCAAGTTTGGCAACCATCACCTGACTCCAGAACGTTCCCCCCCCCCAAAAAAAAAAAGACCCCATTCCCACTAGGTGTCACTTTCCATTCTATCGTCCCCAGCCCCTGAGCAACCGCTAATCTCCCTTCTATCTCTATGGATTTGCCTACTCTGGACATTTTATATAAGTGGGATAATACACTGTGGCCTTTTCTGTCTGGCTTCTTTCACAGAGCATAATGTTTTCAAGGTTCATCCATGTTGTAACATATGTCAGTACTTCATTGCTTTGTATAAATACAGACATTCCTCCATTGTATAGATAAAGACATTTTGTTTCTCCATTTATAACCTAGGTCCTTTTAACCAAAAAGCCGTGAGCTTTTCCTGGTGGTCTTGGGTGCCAGCCGCATGAGCTTGAGGTTGTGGGGGCTGTGGCCTCACTGTTCCACCTGGCACATTCCAACATGGTCCAGGTCGATGAATGTATGGCCAAGGAGCTGAGGTGCTACTGCATCAGCAATGGTTCAAGAGGAAGGTTGGCCAAATGGTATGGACATTCAAGGCCCCTGGAACTGCCCAGGGGCTTCCAGGGGCTCCTGTCCTGCCTCAGAGGGGTTGTAGGTAGACTCAGAGTGTGAGAATATGGAGATTCCCCAGAGATGAGCTCACTCACCCACTCCTTGCTGTTGTTAGAGATGGTAGCATTAATAGTGACAGGAGTGGTGCGGTCCGTTGTAAAAGCTCAATACAGAGCCAGCCTGGGGGGTAGGGGGTCCACACGGAGTTGGTTGGCTCACTTTCCTGAGCAGCTACTGTGCCCTTGACCTTCATTTGGCTCTCTGTGTCTGGAGGGCGTTGGTGGTTGGGAAACGACTCACATAATAAGAATCACCACCTGCTTCACATTCATTATCTCATAGCGACCTCACAATAGCACCTTCCAGATAGCTCTCATTTTTACAATTGAGTCAACTGACGCCCAGAGAGGTGAAGTGACTTGCCCAAGGTCACACAGCTACTGATTTAAACCTTGGTCTGTATGATGCTCAAAGCTGGGTCTGTATGCCCTGCTCAGACTTGCCTTCTTCAGGGAGCCCTCTCCAGGCCCTCACCACTGCCCTGTCTCCAGGCTCTCACCCCTGTCTGGTGCTTTGACCTCACAAATGGGAGCTGTCTGTTGAAAGGTCATCGTCCTGTCAACTGGCCAAAATAATTCTCCAGATAATCCACCAAAAGAAAATGATTTATTCGGGGGAAGAAAAAGAAAAGGAACCACCAAGGAGTGCAAACACACTTGGGGCCGGACTGCCCTCCGGCAGCCCATGTGGAAAAAGGAAAAGGAGCCCACCTCACCATGGCTCCCCGCTTTACTGGCATCCCTACCCATGGCGGTTACCACAGAGTTCAACAGGAAGTGAAGACTAGAGAGTCAACAAGGGGCCCAGCGCCACCCACAGTCCTCCCAGCGCTATGGTTAAGCATCTTAAGATGTCAGTTCACTTTCAACATTCCCACATCTTGATCAAGATCTTTTCTCTAAAAGCATCATTGATCAACAGTCAGGTCTTCTGATCTCAGGTTTTCCAGTGTCCAGCTTTTTGTCCCTCGATGTCTGTTCAGCCTCTAGTTCCTCGATGTCAGAAGTGCGTCTTCTGGGTGTCATCTCTAACCATCGTGGGGAAGAGTGCATGGATCAGGAAACAACTGGTGTCCAGTGTCGACCGGCATCAGAAGCAGAACTTAAATAGATCAAAGTTAAAGATAGAATTAGAACAGAACAACCCAGCTTATGTGGCGGGCAGAGACCAGGAAGTCAAGTTCCTTAGGGGTCACCTGCTTTAAATCTTGACAGTTTTAGTTTCAGGTCACTAGACTGTGTGCTTTTCCAGTCAGGGTTTGGTGCCCTTTTTAGGTGTGACGCATATATCCAAGAGTCTATTCCCTGTAGTTTAGCAGCACAGGGGTTAGTCAACAGCACTTGGTAAAGGCCCTTCCACTGTAGCTGGAGGGAATCCTTTTTGAGGTGTCTTTTCCAATAAACAAAATCTCCAGGTTGTAAAACATGAATTTTTAGTTTTTCACTTCCCTGGAGTATATGATAAAATGATTGCTTGACTAAACCATGATTATTGTCGACAGAATCAATGAAGCCTTTACAATACTCAAGTCTGTCTCCTTTCACCAGTAGTGGATCAAGAGAAGCATAGGGCGTCCTGTGATTATCTCAAAAGGCGAGAGCTTATGCGTCCCAAAAGGAGTAGATCTGAGATTTGAAAGAACTAATGGCAATGCTGTTGGCCAAGGCATTTGAAGAGTTTTTGTAAATTTTGCCAATTGCGTCTTAATAATACCATTAGTGCGTTCAACCAATCCTGAAGATTGGGGATGGTAAGCACAGTGAAAATGTTGCAGAACTGGCCAAACAGCACAGACTTGCTTTAGCACCTGACCACTGAAATGAGTTCCTCCATCACTGTGGAGTGCAAGGGGAGTTCCCCATGTAGGCGTAATCTTCTCTAATAGTACTTTAGCCACTGCAGATGCATTAGCTTGTCTGCAAGGGAAGGCTTCAGTCCAGTGAGAAAACACATATCATGACTAGAACATGCTTGTATCCATGAGATGGGGGAAGCTGTATGAAGTCTAGTTGCCAAACCTCAAGTGGTCCATGTAGCAATTTAAAATGTCCAGGGGCAGTGTGAGTAGGTTTCCCTGAGTTATACTTAGGACACATGGGACACCTGAGGTAGGCACATTTCACAGTCTTATTAATATTTCCCCACCAATACTGGTGCATGAAAGCTACCATTTTGTCAGTTGACCAATGGTTCAACGCATGTACAGTGGTTAAAAGTAGGTATTTCAAACTTTCCGGTAGGACTGGGTTGTTATATGGTCTAAACCAGGGTCTCTTTTCCTTATTAAACCAGGAATTGTTGGATTTCCAGTTATGTTTTTCTTCTTCAGAAGCTAATTGTTGGGCTTTTCTGGCCAGTTTTTCTGAGTTATCAGCTGGAGAAGCTTCCCTCTGGACCATGACAGAGACCTGACTATTTCTGATGTCTTTAAGGGCAGCGTTTTTAGCAGAACTGTCAGCCAGGTGATTCCCTTTGGCTTCCAGGGAGTCAAATTTAGAGTTTCCCGGAATCTTAATAATGGCTAAAGTATCAGGTAAAAGTAGAGCACCCAGTAATTTCTGCACATATAGACCATTCTTAATTTTATCTCCATTGGAGGTAAGGAAACCACGTTGTTTCCACAGCATTCCAAAGTCATGAGCCACCCCAAAGGCATATCTGCTCTCAGTATAAATGTTGACAGCTTTACCCTTTGCTAAAATGCAAGCTCCAGTGAGGGCGTATAATTCAGCCTGCCGTGTCGAAGTGGCCAGGGGCAAAGGTGCTGCCTCAGAAGGAGTTACAACAGCGTAACCAGCATAGTACTTACCATGGTCATTTCTTAAGTAAGAACCATCGGTAAACCATGAGAAATTAGCTTTACCAAGAAGAGTTTTCTGCAAATCATCTCTAGGAGTCAGGAGGTGATCTGTTAATGTCAGGCAGCCGCGAGGGGCTTCCTTGGTCTCGGAAGGAAGAAAAGTAGCTGGATTGAGATTATTACAATGTAAAAGGGTTATATGGGAAGCAGTTAATAAAAGCATTTCATAGGAAGCAAGACAGCTGACTGAAAGATGCTGGGTATGACAAGAATTCAAGGGAGTTTTTACTGCATGAGGCACAAGATAGAAGGGATCCTGCAACAATCTTCTCTGTGGCCTTAACCAGGAGGGCAGTGGCAGCAACAGCTCTGAGGCAAGGAGGGGATCCGCGAGCCACAGGGTCCAGTTATTGACTATAGTATCCTATAGTCAATATGTTGATCCCCTTGCTTTTGAGTGAGCACCCCAAGGACATTTCCTTCTTTTTCCATGTACAAAAAGGAAGAAGGAAAATCAGATAGTTAGGATACCCAAGAGAAGGGGGGTTTGTTAAACTCTCCTTCAAGGCCTTGAAATCCATGTCACCCTGTTCTTCCCATGAAATTGGGTCTGGACTGCCACTCCTTAACAGGACATACAGAGGTTTTGCCATAAGAGAAAGATTTGGGATCTAATTTCACCAATAGCTGACTCGTCCAAGAAAACCTCGTAACTGATGCTTCGTCTTGGGCCTCGGAAAAGTTAGGACGCCATGGAGCCTGTCTGGATCCAGGCACAGACCCTGTTTCGATATCAGACGTCCCAAGTAGTGAACCTGAATATGGGCAAATTGTAATTTCTCTTTAAGACCTTAGGTCCCTTTAAGGCCAATCGTGTCAACAAATGGATGCTATCATCCTGTGAGAAAACCTGAGAAGAACAAAGAAGTCATCCACATATTGTAACAAAGTAAAACCTTTAGGGGAAATTATATCATCCAAATTGGTCTTCAGAATCTGTGAAAAATAAGAAGAGCTGTCAGTAAATCCCTGAGGCATCACAGTCAGGTAAATTGCTTTCCTTCCCAAGTGAAAGCGAAAAGCTATTGGCTAGCTTCCTCAACCGGGATGCTAAAGAATGCACTACATAAATCAATTACTGTAAAGAATTTACTTCCAGTTGGAATGGATGCCAGCAGCGTATGAGGGTCAGGAACAACAGGGTGTCGAGAGATGACAATGTGGTTTATTGCTCGGAGGTCCTGGACAAACCTCCACCCTCGTCCCTTTGGCTTTCTCACAGGTAGAACAGAAGTGTTACAAGGGCTAGTGCAAGGGATAAGTAAGACCCTGAGTTATGTAATCTTCTACTATGGGCTTCACACCTTGGATGGCCTCTTTACTTATAGAATATTGATTAATTCTAGGCAGAAGCTTTGAAGGATCGATTTGAATCTTGATAGGAAGTGTACTGTAAATCCTGCCAATATCAGTTGGAGATTTTGCCTATAAAGATGGTAGTTGGTCCAATAGGGACCACTGATCAGTACTCTCAGATTCAGTTACTGCACCATCAGAGAGAGCACAAATGAAAGATGCTGAAAGGTCTTGCAATTCACCTGATTGATGATTCTGATGGTTACCGTCAAACTCTAATATTATTTCTCCTTTTCGAGAAAAAGATATTCCAACATGATACTTCTCTAAGAAGTCTCTGTCTAATAAATGGGTAGGGGCAGAAGAACTAAGGAGAAAACAATGTTCGTCTTTTAAGGGACCTAGACAAAAGGGAATAGGTTCAGACATGTGAACCTGTTGAGGTTTATTTGAAATCCCCTCTATGTGAAATGTCTCATTACTCCGAGATATTTGTTTACAACAGTGGGGTTGACCGCTGAGAGTGTAGCATTGGTGGCAATAAGAAGAAATCGTTTCCTCCCCAATCTGAAGAGAAGTCTCTCCAAGATGATTAAGGGGAAGGATGGGGAAAAACTCGTGTAGTTCCTCAGAGCCCCGTCACTGGGGTTTAGGGAGGCCTGAAAGAGGTTGGTCAGAAGGCAGAGCGTTTTGTGCGCTTAAACTTATGGCAATCTCTTTTCCAGTGTCTTTGCTCCTTGCAGTAATGGCAAAAAGTTGCAGTTCTCTGGTTTCCCACAGACCCTCCCATTTGTCTCTGTTCAAAATCAAATGTCTTGGCAATCTGACTTCTAGGCGGTCTGCCTAGGGTATGAGAGAACTCATCGGCCAAATTTAACCAGTCTAGGGTAGGCATTTTTCCATCCCATTCTAGATCTCTTAACCAGGAGGGCAAGGTCTTCATTCAGCCCATTGACAAACAAAGAATTAAAAGCCGTCCATGTGTGGCCAGCATCCAAAGGAAGACCTGACTTTTCCTTAAAAACGGCCTGGAATCTCTTATAATAGTCATTAACAGATTCGGCAGGCCTTTTTGAGCAATCCTGAATTTTTGCTCCAATCAAGAGCCTTTGGAAAAGCCTCGGGAATTGCTTGATGTAGTTTCCTAGCAAGTTCCCTGGTTTCCTCCCAATAATCCGAGGTTTGTTTTTCCAAATCCCTTTCAGGATGTTCCCATCCAGCAATTTTCATCTAATGTCTGGCTTGGACTTCACCAACCAACATATTAATCAGCTGATATAAATCAGAAAATCCAGTCTGATAATATCAAATTCTTTAGCAAACTTATTAGAATCTTTAGTTACTGTGGGAAATTCCTTCACTATATATAGCTCGTAACTCAGCTTTGGTCCAGGCGATGTAGGAGACGTGGGGTTTACTAGGATCCCCAGGGGGTTTAACCTTGAATGGAAAAGAACTGATAGGTTCTGAGGGAGAAGAGAGAAGATTCAGCAGGTGGCAAGGAGGAAAAGATGGTGTCCGAGGTGGAGTTTGAGACAAGGGAGGAGTGGGGGAAGGACAAGGTGATGCAGAGGAGAGAGGACATGAGGTTTTAGGCGCCATTTCCTTTCTTTTTACATTTTTTTTTTTTTTTAAGATTTTATTGGGGAAGGGGAACAGGACTTTATTGGGGGAACAGTGTGTACTTCCAGGACTTTTTTCCAAGTCAAGTTGTTGTCTTTTCGATCTTAGTTGTGGCGGGCGCAGCTCAGCTCCAGGTCCAGTTGCCGTTGCTAGTTGCAGGGGGCACAGCCCACCATCCCTTGCAGGACTCAAAGAATTGAACTGGCAGCCTTGTGGATGAGAGGACGCATTCCAACCAATCGGGAGCTCAGCGGCAGCTCAGCTCAAGGTGCCGTGTTCAATCTTAGTTGCAGGGGGCGCTGCCCACCATCCGTTGCGGGAGTCGAGGAATTGAAATGGCAACCTTGTGGTTAAGAGCCCACTGGCCCATGTGGGAATCGAACCGGCAGCCTTTGGAGTTAGGAGCATGGAGCTCTAACCACCTGAGCCACCGGGTCTCTTTTTACATTTTTAACAGTCTCAGTTAGCTTTGAAACTTTATTTCGTAAAAAGGTAACTTTAGAGTCACAATCTCGATCTGACGCCTCATATACCACTCCAAAAAGGCATTCCATTCCTCTTTCTTAGTTTCAGCGCTGTTGCTGTACAATGGTTTTCAGAAATTCAAATTTGGGAATATCGAAAGTTCCTCCAAGCGGCCACTGATATTTATAATTATCTATAGTCAGATCTGTCCATTTAGTTAAATACCTGCTCAAAAATACCCCACGGCTTTCAAGCATATACTTGGCCGGTGTCCCAGGAGGAAGGACAATTTTAGAAGGCTTAGGCATCAGAGATGCCATTTTTTAACACTGGGACCAAAACAACTCACAGTTCAAATAACCTGTAGGTCTTCAGCCCGCCTCACTCTGGAACAGTCTGATCACTGAGAATCAGGCCGGAGGCTGTAGCCAGTTCCGGGGGAAATAGCCAACCCTCAGGGAGTTAAACTACAGGCTAGGCTGGGTGGTACTTTTCCACTTTTATCCCCAAAGGGGTGTTAGGCAAAGGCCAGTCTTTGTCTCAAAGTGTAGCTTGTTTTCGAAGAGATCAAGCCAATGTGCCACGAGTCCACAAACAAAGAAATAAGCCTTAAAGCCTTCACACACACGCACAGGTTTTTCTGGGCCTGCCAGGAGGGAGTGGCAGAGGCTGCTGGCCACATGAGACAAGAATATTAGCCTGGCTGGGGAGCTGGGTGGGCAGTTTTCTGGGCACCTGGCAGGCCCAATGTGTGGCTATGGTGACCTGGATCCTCTAGGGGGTGACCTGAGCCCATCAAGAAATCCATTTTCAACCCAAACAGCATTTCACTTCCTGCTTCAGAGAGCGGAGAGCCAGGGCTATGGAATCAAATGGACTGTGTGATTCAAATTCCAGCCATAGATAATGATGCATTTAGTCTGGAACAAGAATTGATGTCTACGGTGTGTACCCTGCACTCCAGGCATTGGGCGTCCTTTGGTCCTTGTGGCAGCCCTGTGTAGTGGGCATGAGAGGAAACAGAGGCACACAAAAGGCAACTGACTTGCTCGGGGTCACACAGCTAGAAACGGCAGAACCTGGGTCCGAGCCCAGATCCGTGTGATTCTGGGCTGGGCTCTTCCCAGCTCAGCTCTATTCCTGCTGTATCAACCTCTATGACCTCACCTATGAAATGGGGATGGCTACTGAGCCTACCCCACAGGCATGTGCAGGTTAAGGGGGATAGGCCAATTAAATGATTTTTTGTGTGGAGTCTGGGACATGATGAGCTTTTGGCATATGGCACCACCATCATCACCATTATTACTAGCAGGCTGGGAGCCACCTGAATGATTATCCAATCCAGCCCCCTTATACGGATGGGGAAACTGAGGCCTGAACAGGATCACACAGTGGCTCACACAGTTGGTGAGCAGCAAAGGAGTAATAGAAATCCTCATGAGGCGAAGGCCTGCCACCTCCAGCCTCCCCACCCCGCATGATGATAGCCTCGGGCCTCTCCATGAGTGTAAGCCCCAAAGCGAGTCCCAGGTCGCACTAACCCAGCTTTGTACCCCCAGCTGCCCAAGGTGGAGCAGATGGAGCCACAGCACCAATAATTCCTACGAGTACAGCTGGCTGCCTTGCACATGTGAGTTGTCCTATACAACCTTGGAGACCTCCACTCCTCTACCCTGAATTCTTCCTACCTCCCAGACGCCCTAGCTCTGTAGGGACTGCCTTCCTAGACGTGGCCTCAGAGCCCCCTGGTGGCCACCCAGGGCCCAGCTGCAGATGCCCATCTGGGCATCATGGCAGTCCAGCTCAGCCCCACCTGGGAGCCCAGCTCACATGTGTCTCTTGACCCAGCTGAGTTCCAGAGCAGGATCCCAACCCGGATGTTGAGGCCCAAACCCTGCTCCTGGGAGAACATGATCCCCTCTGGTGGTGGTGGGGATTCACACCCACCCACAGATTCCCATCACCAGTTTTGTCCCCAGGGTGCCCCAGTTCCAGGATACCCCTTGACCAAAGTGCCTCTATGATACAGACGATTGGGTTTTTATGTAGGATTCTGGGTTTCCTTTTTGTTTTGTTTGGCCCTTGGGTCAGCAGGTCACTACACTTTTTGTGGTTGGCACCAGCTTGGGAGAAATCTGTCATCCTCCAGTCACTGAGACGAAGGCAGTTAGGAAAGCTGGACTCTGAGCAGGCCGTCAGGAGGGCCAGAGGGATGTAATGTGGGGTAGGACAAGAACATACTGGAATCCACAGGCAGAGGCTGGAGCCTATGTGGACCGTCTGAAACCAGGTGTTCTTGCTGCTGCCTAACCTGATACTGTACATAGGCGTCTTGGAGAAGCCGCGGCCCTTCCTCACCGAGCTACACACCTGGCCGAAGAGTGAACGGCTGATCCTAGGAAAGTGGGGCAGTTAGAGCAGTTGCAGACCTGCCCCTGCCTCATGCCAATCTGCTTCAACGTATGTAGGTTACAAAAACGGCTGCTGTTTTGCTTCTGCCCTCCAATCCTTGCACAAGAACCTCTCCTGTGGCCCACCCAGGGAAGAGAATTCTGTGACATGTCTTTTAGCCTCGCCATATTGACACATTACACATCCATCACGGCTCTGAGGCCTCCATCGTGATCCTTCCAGCTGCTGATGTGGATTTGTCAGTTTTCTCATGTCCCCCTGCCCTCCCTAACTCCCATTACCTATCAAGGAAAAGAGTCCAGGCTTTGGAGGCCCACAGGTCTGAGCTCAAGCTCTTATTCTACCATGTACGAACTGAGCTTTTAGCCTCAGTTTCTCCATCTGTAAGATAGGGATAATAATGGTGCACAGCCTGCAGAGGTAACATGGGGATTAACAATAATTCACATAACGTACCTAGGATGCTGTGTTCAGGTAACCTAATTAATATTAACCTGAAGGAAGGACAATCAATAAATTTCACCTGCACTTAATGAAATCATGGTCCAAGTGTAATTTATTTGGAAAAACAGTTGACTGCAGTGCTGGAGCAGAGAAAAGACAAGATGAGCCTGGAAACATCTTGAAATACCAGAAAGTAAGAAAATCCTGAAAAAACATGATGAGGGCTTGTCGAAAGGAGCCAGGCTAAAGAAATTCCCAAGGGCCACAGTTGGACAAAAAGATCAACAAAATAAATGATTTAATTGGGTGATAACTGAGAACAAAATGTCTGTGAGTTCATATGCATAATAAATCATTGAATTTAAATAACTCATTGAATATGGATAGAAATAAATCATTGAATAAAGCAATGGGGACATTGCTTCCTTACCGTAGAATTCCAATGAATAAATGTAGAATGAGAGAAATAGAAAAATCATGATTAGATCAGCACAACAGAGATGTCTCACAGTATTTCCCCATAAGATATTCGTTAATTACAAAGGAAAAATAGTAACTTTATAGTGGAGAAACATGGCGGACACTCTCAACCAGGAGACCACGGTTAACATCACCAGTAATAAGATACAGCGAAATCATGTATCACGTCGCCCCGATAATGATGCTCCAAGAAGAGCACATAACTTTTGTGCTGTTGCCAAAAGCGCATCATGCTGAAAGTGGATAAAACAAAGGAAACACTGTCACTGACCGGAGAAGACTAAAAAGATATGATGATGAAATGCAATGTGGGATCCTGGATTGGATCCTGAAACAGAAAAAAAAGACTTTAATGGAAAAATTGTGAGATTTGAATAAAGTCTCTGGTTTAGTTAGTTATGGTTTACTATAGTCACAGTGTACTATACTATGATTAGATAAGATGTTAACATTAGAGGAAGCTGGGTGAAAGGTTAATGAGAACTCTCTACTATTTTTTGTAACTTCTCTGTAATTCTAAAAGTATTTCAAGGGCCAGCCCGGTGGCTCAGTTGGTTGGAGCGCGTCCTCTCAACCACAAGGTTGTGGGTTCAACTCCCACGAGGGATGGTGGGCTGCGCCCCCTGCAACTAACAACGGCAACTGGACCTGGAGCTGAGCTGCGCCCTCCACAACTAAGACTGAAAGGACAATAACTTGACTTGGAAAAAGTCCTGGAAGTACACACTGTTCCCCAATAAAGTCCTGTTCCCCTTCCCCCAAAAACATAAAAAATAAAATAAATAAAATAAAATAAAACAAAAGTATTTCAAAATGAAAAGCTTAAAATAATTTTGCAGGTTCAAAAGGAAGTACAGTGGAAAGTCCCCTATCCTCCCAGGTCCTTCAGCCACCAGGTCCCTTCCCCACAGGGATTCATGTTATCAGTTTCTTATGTTTCTTCCCAAAATAATCTAGGAGTATGTGTATGCGGCAACTAATCTAGATTGTATCTACCATGTTGTTTAATCTGTTGTCATACTAGCCTCTGACTTCCACATTCCTCAAATGCTTGGTAATCCTTGGCTGCTTCCTCAGCTTTAAGCGATGCACTGAAAGCTAAGTGACAGCTCTGACATGAGTGGGCTTGTCCACTGCGATTCTCACTGCCTTGGGGCCCTGTTTTTACTGTATTACACTCCCTGCCTCCACTACCTGGTGTTCCGTGGTCCAGGGCCCTCTGTTTTGCTCTTTTCTGAGGTCTTCTGCTGGATGACGGGGACATAATCTCTTCTGGTCAGCGTTAGGGAAGGATCTGGCGATGTCTAACTCCTTTTCAGACTTTCAATCAATCCTCCACATTTTAGTGCATTTTTCACTCCTACTTCCAGACGTTTCTGGTGCCACCAGTTCCTGAATCTTTGGGGGCTCTGCAGTATCAATTGGGTTGCTTTTTGGCTTCTGTCTTCGTGGCTTAGGATTCAGCTAAGTCCTTAACCTTTTATCCATTTGCTTTCCCATTTCTAGTGTTGTTACCATTGTTTCCTTTCTTGTTCTCATGGCTTTTGTGGATTTCTACCTTTAAAAATCCCTTTAACCAAGTGAGATACCTGTTCACACCCATTAGGAAGGCTATTATTTAAAAAAAAATCCAAGAAACAGAAAAGAAGTGTTGGTGAGGATATGGAGAAATTGGAACTCTTGTACATTGCTGGTGGGAATGTAAAATGATGCCGCTGCTGTGGAAAATAGGATGGCAGTTCCTTCAAAACTTAAACATAGAATAACCACATGATCCAGCAATTCCACTTCTGAGTATATACCCTAAAGAACTGAAAGCAGGGACTCAAACAGGTATTTACACACCCATGTTTCTAACAGCATTGTTCACAGTAGCCAAAAGGGTGGAAGCAACCCGCAAGTGTCCATCAGATAAATGGATAAACAAAACGTGGTATATACGTATAATGGAATATTACTGACATAAAAGAATGGAGTTCTGACATACACTACAATATGGATGAACCTTGAAGACATTGTGCTGAATGAGTAAGCCAGACACGAAAGGACAAATGTTGTATGACTCCACTTATATGGGGTAGAGTAGTCAAATCCATAGAGACAGAAAAGAGAATGGTGGTTGCCAGGGGCTGGGATGAAGGGGGAATAGGGAGTTAGTACTTAATGGGTTTAGAGTTTCATTTTGGGGAAGATGAAAAGAGTTCTGGAGATGGTTGGTGGTGATGGCTGCACAACAGTGTGAATGTACTTAATGCCACTGAAGTGTACACCTAAAAATGGTTAAAATGAGGGGCGGCTGGATGGCTCAGTTGGTTAGAGCCCGAGCTCTCAACAACAGGGTTGCTGGTTCAATTCCCAGACAGGATGGTGGGCTGCGCCCCCTGCAGCTAAAGATTGAAAACAGCGACTGGACTTGGAGCTGAGCTGTGCCCTCCACAACCAGATTGAAGGACAACGACTTGGAGCTGATGGGCCCTGGAGAAACACACTGTCCCCCAGTATTCCCCAATAAAATTAAAAAAAAAAAAGTTAAAATGGTGGGGCAGCTGGTTGGTTAGAGCGTGGTGCTCTAACAAGATTGCCAGTTCGATTCCCACATGGGCCACTGTGAGCTTCCCCCTCCACAACTAGACTGAAACAACTACTTGACTTGGAATTGATGGGTCCTGGAAAAACACTTAAATAAATAAAAGTTTTTTTAAAACTGGTTACAATGGTAAGTTTTATGTTATATACACTTTATCAAAATTCTAAAATTCCCTTACTATTGTTTTGGTGGGATTTCAGAAGGGAGCAGAGTTATATGCATAGAAGTTTCAGGGGTTATTTAGAAGAGAGTGTTTTATTTGCAAGGTGTAGTTGGTTTTCTGGTTTTATTATTTTTAGTGTTTTAGAGTGTCATCAAAGAATGATGTGTGAATTCCAATTCTTCTATACTGGAGTCTACTGACATGTTCTTTGTGCCTTAACGCATGGCCTTTAATAATCACAATCACTACTGCTTATTTAGTGCTTGCTGGGCATGGCTCTAAGAACATTACCTACAATATCTGTTGTAATTTTCTTGACATCTGTGTAAGGGGACTAGTCCCATTTTCTAGTTGGGGAAGCTGAGGCTCAAAGAAGCTAAGTTATATGCTCCTAGGTACATAGCCAGGAAGTGGCTGAGTTGAACTAATACTAATACAAATAGAAGCTCCCATTGAGGAAGGAGCTGTTTATAGGTTGCCAGGCACTGTAAGTTCTACAATTTAATCTCTTTAACAACTTTGCATGGACACCCATTCAGCCCCATTTTCCAAATTGGAAAGTGAGGTCCCACGGCTGGGAATTTGAACCCAGGCGGGGTTCAGAGGCTGGGCTTTTTCAATAGCACCAGCAAAGGGTGGTTCAGTCCTCTCAGGGGCAATTGAGAGGGGAGAGCAGACCCTTTGAGAAATGGCCTATGGTGGCAATGGAGCCAGGAGTGGGTAAGCAGAATTTTGCTCCTGGGAAGAACAGGGATGGGGGAATGCGAGCATTTGCGGCAGGGAGAGATGGGGGCAGAGGAGGGGTCCCGGGCAGCCTCTAGGCCCTTCTGCCATGGGGGCTGTGCCAGGCCTGCCCTGGTTGGGAAGGATTTGGAGCTGTCCACCCTCAGCAGGTGGGGGGCTGGCCTTGTTAGTGAGGCTGTGGACAAAGCCACCTCCTGCCTCCTTCCAGAAAGGATCTGAGGCAACTTTTAGACATTTGTAGGATAAAAACAGCAAGCAAGCAGAAAATGAAGGAGAGGAATAGAAATCACATAAGAAGAAGAATCTAGAAAGGAGGTCAGTACATAGAAAGTCATTCTGTCAGCTGCCTGTGGGAAAATTTCACCCACAGGGAAGGGTGGCAATTAATGTCACCTGTGGGCCCTCTAGTGGGCATAGATGGAAAGAACACTTAATGCAACATAAAGTACTTAGTATTATGCACCAGTGTGGAGATAGAGTTAGAAGGATGGGCTCTGAGATTCTGTGTGTCAGAAAGAGGAAGGGACTTGCTGAAGCTCGCACTTGCTGAAGCCCAGCAGCAGGTCCTGGGTCATTTCATGACATCACAAGTACTTCCAACCTTCCTCTGATTGGATGACACGTCATGAGGCAGGTAAGCATGGGGCAAGGGGGAAAGCGTGGACCCACTGTTACCTCGTGAAGTTGGGAGAGTTCCTCAGCTTCTCAGGGTGTCAATGTAAAATGGGGGTTATCATAGTGCCCACCACTTGAGAAGGGTGATAGATGTCAAGAACATACAGTGGTACTTGTCCCATGAGGGGTTCAGAGTTCTCGGAAAGGAGAAACTAAGGTCCAAAGAGGTTGACAAACCTGTCCAACGTCAGCCAACTCAATAGGGAAGAGAAGAAATGAATAGGGTTTGGAGAAAAGTTTTAAAACTTCCTCCTCCAAATAGGAGGGGATGTTATTGTTAGTAATCATGTATTTGTTGGGAGAGGTCGTTTCTCTCTCCAAGTGGGCTTGACCATCACTGGCTCTGCTCCACCCATCCTGGAGCAAGGGGCTCCTCCTGGGCCCGGGGTCTCAGAGGGCCTGTGTGGACTACATGTGTCCTAGATGTGACTGTTCTAGACACAGCTCTGAGTGTTTGATAGTGAGTGTGACTCGGGCAGGTGGACAGCTGGATTTGGTGGTGGAGACGGAGAGGGAAGCCCCCAAGAAGCCTGTCTTCCACCTCTGCAGGCTGTAATTATCTAGGCTTTGGCATTGAGCTGTGTCTCTTATTAGTATTATATTTTTAGCTCTCCTGACAGACTGAGCTATGGGAGAGGAGGCCCAGGCCCACAGGGAAGTGGGGGAGAAATTGGCTTTGCCCACTGTCCTAAGTTTTCTCATCTTTACTTGGGGACAGATGTGGAATCAAATTGTTAGGAAAGTTCAGTGAGCTAATATGTAGAAGAGCCTAGTACAATGCCTGGTTCATGGTAACTATTAGTAGTAGTAATACCATCCTTCACAGTTCAGGCTGGATGTCACCTTCTCCAGGAAGCCATCCCTGAGTTTCCCAGATTGAGTTTGGTGCCCAAGTCTCCTACACATCCCTGGTCCTTCTGAGCTGTGTTATAATTGTCCTTTTATTTGCCTCTCTCCCACACTTAACAGTAGTCCCAAGGAGAGGTTATACCACTTCATGTTCACTCTTGTATCCCCAATATGGCTGGCTCAGAAAGGAGTGACAAATATATTTTAGGTGAGTGAGTAGGACTTATGAAGCACGTATTCTGGGGCTCTGGGACCAGTCCCTCAGCTCTGCCACTCAAACACTGACTTAAGCTCTTGGAGTTGCAGTTTGCCCCTACCCAGATAAAATGGGGCTGATGTGAGGAGCAAGAGACCCTCTGCCTACCAACGGGCACATAAACATTCATTGTTGTTTTGCAAATTCAGATTAAATGCCCTCCAATTGTCCAGACCTCCCCTGGTCCTTCCAACCCTGGGGGAACCTTAGTTACTGCTCTGGATTCCCATAGCCCCAGTGTATCCCCTATCCCATTTGTGTCTGCAGCTGTTACTCTCCCCAAACTGTAGGTTTAGCAAGGGTAGGGCCAATAATACCAGCATGGGCCAGGGAGCTGTGTCCTACACAATTAGACTGAGAAACAATGGCTTCAACCGGAGTGGGGCATTACAAAATAGTCACAGGGATGTTAAGTACAGCGGAGGGAATATAGTCAATAATATCGCAATAACTATGTAATAGTGCTAGATGGGTACCAGGCTAATTGGGGGTTCACTTTGTAAATTATATAAACGTCTTACCACTATGCTGTACACCTGAAACTAATACAAAATAATATTGAATGTCAACGCTAATTGAAAAATAAAAGTAAAAAGTATGTAAGAAAAAATAAAAATAATAAAATATTTTAGAAGACAAAGTTAGAGATGTGTACTTGTGTTTAATAAAGCCTTTTTGCTAATTATAGTCTTTTATGCCCATAATGGTGTAATTAAAATGTTAAAATGTGATGCTCTCATTCTATTAATAGCAGTTTATCTTCCTGGAACTAATAGGTAAATAACAAACCCAAAAGACATTTACTTAAAATATTTTCTGGGTTAATTGCTTTAGCCCTGACTATTAAATTCTTTGTTCCTAAAACGAAAGAAAGAAAGAAAAAGGAAAGAGAAAGAAAGAAAGAAAAGAAAAGAAAAACTATAAGGAGGAGAACGTTAAGAATCAAAGTCCTGGTAGACCCAGCAAAAGGGGAAATGGGACATTATGAAGTTCTCTTTGGATAAAAGTTCCTTGGAGGGTCTAATGTTTTCCCCGTACAATGCAGAATTTCCAAAGGGCTGCACTGAAGGGCAGCAAGCGCTAGACTAGACTTGTAGCTCGAGTTTTGACTCGTCCATTCGTAAGGTAAGTGATCTTGAGCAAAACCCTGCCCCTCTCAGAGCCTCAGTTTTCCCGTCTGCAACACAGAAGGAAGAGATGGACCTCAAAGTCTCTACCCTTTTTTCCATCCACGTTAAATTACTTAGCGGTTAGGGGGCTAATTTTTCTAAGCGCTCTGCGGGAGACATTGGCGAAGCCCTGCCGCGGCTAAGAAGGGGTTAATTCCGATCGGTTCCGCCCCCTCCTGGCCCCGCCCCGCGGACCCCACCTCCCGCTAGGGTGACACCTTTGACCCCGCCCCCAGGCTGTGCGTCCACCGGAAGTGCCCGCGCGCGAGCAGCTCACTTCCGCTGGGCAGGTGACAGCCGCGGGGCTCGGAGCAGCTGGCAGCTCGGACGCACCGGGAGAGCGGGAGGACGACGCCGCGGACATTTTGCTGCCCAGCCGAGCCGCGCGGTTTTGCCAAGAGACGTTCGGACCTGCGGGTGAGGAAGCGGGGAGTCCGGCGAGGTCGGAGAAGAAGTGGGCGGGGAGTCGGGGGTCTGAGGTGAGGGGTGTACGGGGTCATAGGTCACGGAGGTGACGGGGCGCGCGAGAGGGGCGTAGAGTGGCTTCCCAGGCTCGGACGAGGCTGAAGGACTGCGGGTTCATTCATTCGCGCCTACCTGGCCGCGGGCCTGCACTCCAGCCGCCCCAGGTCCGCAGCCCCTCCTGAGGTGTCCTCCCAGAGAGACTTCTAGACTTAGGCCCCGAGGAGCCGGCGCCTGGCCAGAAGGGAAACTCCCCTTCGGGTCCTAGTATCCTCCTTTGTACTCACCCCTCTGGCCATCCTGAGGCCTCCTCGTCGTTCAGGCCCTTATCTCTTTGCTAAGGTTCGAAAAGGCGGGGGGAAAAAATCAAGAAACAGCCGCCTGCTCCGTGGTAGCCTTGGGTTTGGTGTGTGTGTTGGCGTCTCCTAGACAGGTTAGCTGAGGGCGTGTGTAATAAGGCTAAGAATACGGATGCAAAAGCTCGCTGCTGGTGATTGAGCCCCTGTTGTGCGTCAGGCGTGTGCTAAGTACTCGACTTACAAGGCAGCATATAAACTTCACAGCAACTTGTGCTGTTATCCCCATTTTATCAGTGAGTAAACTGAGATGCAGAGAGGTTAAATCACACATGGTAAGGTCAGTCGGGTAGTACAGGCAGAGCCAGGGTTCCCACTCAGGTTTTCAGGGCCCCACAAAGTGCAGAGAAAAAAGAGGCTGGATCAAGGTTGGGGTGTAGGGGTTAGTTAATATCTTTAACTGTCATTATATTTATTTGCACCTATGTAAAAATGTAGCCTTATTGCTTCTCATCTAACAGTCATAAGGGGCATTTGATTCACGTTCTTTAGGACGAAACAGCCCTTCCGACTATTGCTGTGATAACCTTTCAGGGCCAGTGGAAGTTTTTCCTGACTGTTGGGAACTAGGAGACACCAAGCAGGACTATCCGTGACTCTAAGACTGTTCAGAAACTCTCCTTGAGCGTGGTTGAGCTGCACTCCTTTTGGGATAAAGAGAGGAGCTACATGACCCCGAGGGGATCTTTTGGCCCTCGTTCTTGAAGAACATTCTCAAAAGAAGGGTCTGTGTCACGCTGAGAAAAGTGCCGGCCCCATAACTGTTTGGCTGGGGAGAGCACGTCTTGCCTGGCATATCGTGAGGTGGCTCGGTGGTCTGAGAACGAGGCTCTGTGAGTCTGCGCCTTGTTCCTTTACAGACACGTACTTGCTCCGGTTCTGGCTCACTTTCCTTGACAGTAGCAGGAGAAAAACGTGCTGCCTTCCTACCCACTCCTGCGAGTTACAAGCCTTAATGAACCCGGGAAGGTTTCCACATGCTTCTGAAGAAAGCTGTGATGTAAATATTACTGTAATACCTTTTTTTTTTAACTCTATGATCCGTTCTCCTAGTTCCACTGAATTCACAGAAACTTAATAGTGTCACCTTATCCCTCTCCTTCCAAGAGAGGATTTGAGATGAAGCGACTTGTCACAGATGTAGGAACATGAGCAGAGCTCAGAGCATCTGACTCCCTGCCCTGGGTTGAGCCCACCAGGCTCCTCTGATCTCTTAGAAACTCATGACGAGCAGCTTCACTAGTTCTCAAAGAATCAGATCCCTCAGAGGTTGTGTAGAGATGATCTGCTGAGTGGGGGTTGAGCAGAGGGCTCGTGTATAATGGAAACAGCACCCCCGTCTCCCCATCAGGCAGCCCTGGGTCCCATCCCCAGCTCAGCAGCTTCCTGGTAGTTTGCCCTGGACAATTTATTGAGGCTGGGCCTCCCTTACCTCAGCTCTGAAATAATCCTGGCCGCCACTTTCCTTCCCCTGCCCCCAGCACTGGTGTGTATTGGGGTGAGATGAGGAAATTTGTACAGAGCCTGTTATTGTAGTGGGTGCCTTCACCCTAGGCAGTTGATGCCAGCTGGGGGCCTGTGTCTGAGGAAGGCTGTCACTCAGGTTTGTGGGGTGTTACTTACTTCTGCAAACAGAGATCTTTATATACACAGGACTTCTATCCTTCTGGTTTCACTTCCTAAAAGTTTTTCAGAACAAGTTCAGTTTGTTAGTCCTGCTGGCTTTAGGCTTGGATTTACGTCTTTTTCTAGTCACCCTCTGAAACTGTGGCAAGTCTAAATTGCTCACTTCCCAGAAAACCCCACTGCCCGGCACCAAAGCCTGAGGTGCTGACAGTGTGCAAACATGGCTTGGGTATGGGTTTTGCTCTTTGGTGTGATTCTGTAAGCTGAGGGGGCCTCTGTTACTTGAAGATGTTTCTTTTTCGCAACAGGTCTTTTTATCGAAGATAGGTCACTGGTAAATTATCACAACCCAGTTTTTGTATTCGTTTTCTCTTCACACACAGAGACACAAATAGCTCCAGAGAGAAAATATCACGAGAGCAGTTGGGGGATCCTTTTTAAAAAATCCTGCTTGCATATCCACCAGTGGTTCCTCTTTTCCCTCAGGCTAAACTCACATTCCTTAGCATGGCCTCCAAGGCCTTTTGGGCCCTGACCCCTGCCTGGCTCCTGCTGCACGCTCCCACCTCCCCCCAAGCTCCAACTCTTTATACCTCTGTGGCTTTGCTTTCTGCTGTTCCCACTGCCTGAACACCATTTCCTGTCACCATCCTCCCCTTTGCTGGACCACTTGTTGGTGCCTCCCATCTGGTCATTCCCACCTACCCTGCAGGCCTGAACTAGATGCCCTTCTTTGATGTGGCACTGATCACAATGGGTTATCATTGCTTACTTGGCTCTCTTCTACGTAAAAGGCTGTTAACTCTTGAAGAGGACTTGTCCTGTCTGTGTCCCCAGCACCTAATAAAATGTCTGGCACGTGGTAGGTGCTCAGTCATTGTTCAGTGAATGAACAAATGAATGGTCAGGATTCCTCAACTCCTGAGAAATTCAAAGCACTTTCCAGATGATCTGTCTATCCTCATGTCACCCCAGGGGACAGGGAGAAATCTGAGCAGTGGTGGTATTCACTATTATCAAACTACTGTTGCTACCACCCAGTGAGCCACCAACGTGCTTCAGGGCCTCCAGAGCCCTGGGGGTTGGGGAGGTGCTGGTGGTAACGTCTCTCCCTGTATAGTAGTAATAGTGAGTAACATTTCTCAAGTACTAGGTGGCTGGCCACTGTTGAGAGCTTTGTATGTATTGACATGTTTTAGGTCACAAACCCCTCAAGTATGTGACATTCTCATTTACAGTTCTGGCATGTTGTACCTGTTATCTTGTGCAGACCCCTGGAGAGCCCCTGTCCTACGTACTGTGGCCACCTTTCCTTTCCCAAACCTTTGTTCTTGGATTGTCTCCTGTTATTTAATGGAGCTGAGGGAGAGCTTGACTGTCGTTCTAGACTTCCAAGCCTCATGCTTTTTGGGTTTTTAGCCTTGGGTTTGACCTTGGGCTTGCCCTTCATTAGGAGGGTCTCCCTGAAATCGGTAGACCTCTTCTGTTAAGATAAAAGTATGGCTGGTCGACTCCAGAGTGCTCCGAGTTTATCATCCGCTCGGATGCCTTAGTCTGATCCCCCAGGTTACCATCTCCTCTGTGGACTTGAGCTGGAAGGTGGCAGATTTGAAAGTCACGTCTCAGAAGCTTTAAAAGCAACCCTGCAGTGTCCATTTGCAGCGCTGAAAACGTTATTTACAGCTAAGCTCTGTAGAGGCATAGACTTGGGTAGCACATACTTTTTACCACACCCTAATTGCTTTTGGGGTCTTAAGCATATTGAGAGTGGAATGACAAAACTTCGTTATAGCCCGCTGTTGAGTCTGCTTCTTTGGTCTTTATTCTCTGATCGCCAAGGGCTGGGTGGCTGGATGTTGAGACACTGAGGACAGAACCTTCATACATCCAACATTCATTCATTCAGTATTAATTTCAGACCCTGCTGTGTGCCTGGCACTGGGCTAAGTGTGAGGATAGGTAAACAAGCCAGACAGTTTCTGGCTTGGGCTGCTTACTACATTCTAATGGGGGAGAAAGACAAAGAAGAAATAGAAAACAAATATTAAAAATTAGAAAAGCTGATAAGCCATGAGGGAAACAGAAGCATTAGCAGCCAGCACCTGTTAAAATGTAAGTCAGATTTCGGGACTCCTGCTCAGAATCCTCAGTGGCTCCCAGCTCACTCAGAGTAAAAGCCAGAGTCCTTACCTGGATCTGGAAGGCCCCCTCCATTCTCGTCTGATCTCATACCCCCCTACACCCCTCATTGCTCACTCAGCTCGAGCCATGTCACCTTCCTCGTGTTCCTCAAGCAGGCCAGGTACACTCCAACCTTTGCCCGGACTATTTCTTATGCCTGGACAGTGTCACCTGTCACTTCAAGGAGGCCTTCCGTGGCCTCCCTAGTTAAATTTCAACCTCCCCTCCCCCACACTCCCTAGCCTTCTCTGCTCTCCTTTGCTCCGTAGCACTGGATCACTATCCGAGATGCTGTGCATTTCACTGGTCTGTCTTGCTTAGGGTCCCGTCTGCCATTAGGATGTGTACTCTATGAAGGGAAGGGTTTTTGTCTGTTTCATTCACTGCTGCAGCCCCGGCATGTAGACCTGTTTATGAACTGCGGGAGCTGGTCAGTAAACGTCTCAATAGGACTACTAGGGGGTGAGGACAGAAAAATTGCTACTTAGTGCGTGCAGGGATCGTATCTTTGATATGATGTCATCTAAGCTGAGATTTGAAGGGTAAGTTGGAGCAGCCACTCTCAAAGCCGGACGGGATAATCCAGGCAGAGGCTCAGCATGTGCAAAGGCAGTGAGAGGAACGCAGACGTTCCCGTGGGCCTGAGGGCTTGTAGGCAGAGGGAAGGGCCCAGCTGTGCTCACTTCATAGCCTGTGTCAGAGCCCCGTTAAGCCTCTCCCCCAGCATTTGTCCCCCACCTCCCACGGTTCTGGTTACTCTGTGAACTGATGCCTGTGGAGCAGGGGACGGTGGTCTGGCCTCCCTGAGGGAAGTGGCCTGAACATGTCTCCCAATAGAGACGTTGCTGCCTGATCGTCTACCCTCTGCCCTTTCTTTTCCCTCTTATAATTTATTTACTTACATTTATTGGCTGTAAAACTGGCGATGGGGTTTGGCATTTTCAATTTCGATTTTGTCAAAATAGCTTGACAACCACATCAGATGTATCCTCTGATCCTGGCAAACCCTGTGACTGGAACACTGGGCAGTTGCTGTCAGCTAGACAGCTAGGATGGTTTTACAGAACGTGAGATTTCCTCAAGAGGAGAGTTCAGCACTAGTCATTCAGATATTTATTGAGTCCCTACTATTTGCCAGGTAGCAGTCTAGGAGCTGGGACTACAGTAGTGAACAAAAGGGACAAAATCCTTCTCCTCGTGGAATTTATAGTATGGAAGGAGAAAACAATAGACAATATAAATACATTTTATAGAATGTTGGTATTACGTACTTTGAAGACAAAACAAGATGAGAAAGAAGACTAGAAAGTGAGGTGGGTTGGTTGGCGATGTATGCAATTTTAAATAAAGTGGTCAGAGAAGGCCTCAGTCAGAAGGTGACATTTGAGCCAAGATTTAAATGAGGTGAGAGACTAAGTCATGAGGCTATTTGGAGAAAGAGCCTCCCTGGAAAAGTAAACCATGTGTGCAAAGGTCCTGAGGTAGAAACATGCCTGTTTTGTTCAAGGGTCAGCAAAGAGGCCCATATGGCTGGAACTGAGGGAGTGATGGCGAGAACAGTGCGAGAAGAATTCGAAGAGGTGGTGGCAGGGAGGGTGTGTGTGAGAGAGACAGAAGGGGGTGTACATCACATACAGGGCCTCAGAGGCCATGAGGCCAGGATGGGGACTTTGGCTTTTACTCAGGGAGACGGGGAACCGTTGTAGGATTTTAAGCAAAGGTGTGCCGCTGGCTTAGACTGTAATAGGATTGTTCTGCCTGTTGCTGAGGTGGGTTGTGGGGGGCAGTGTGGACACAGCTTTGGTAGCAGCCCAATGGGAGGCGATAGTGGCCTGCGGCCTGCTGGGCGTGATGGAGCTGATGAAACGCTGCTTCCTGGATTCTGGATTCATTTCGAGTCAGACCCAGTAGGGTTTGCCGCTAGATTAGATGTGGGATATGAGCGAGAGAGAGAGTGTGTGTTGTCAAGGGTAACCAAGGTTTCTGGCCTGAGAACCTGTTAAAGATGATATTGGCAGTAACTACGTAATGAAGACTGCAGGCTGAGCCAGTTGGGGAACCGGAGGTCAGTTTTTGTCATGATAAGTTTGAGCCTCCTGTTAGCCATGTAGACAGTCAAGGTTAGATGTCAGTTAGGCCGTTTGGGTATATGGGGAGAGGCTGGGCCTGGGGCTGTCAAGTTGTCAGCACGTAGATGATACTTACAGCCCTGACACTGGACGACGTCACCAAAGAGGTGAGACAGCATAGATGGAGAAGGGAAGAGGTACCAGGCAGGAGCCCTGGGCACGCCAGTGTTGAAGGAGAGGGAAAGGAGGACGCATTAACAAAGGAGACGGGGAGCAGCAGACAGTGGGGTAGGAGGGAAAGCAGAGGACATGGCATCCTGGAATCCACGGGAAGAACGGGTTTCCAGGAGGAGGGCGCGGTGTGCAGTGGCCACGCTAGTCTGCGTGAGACTTCTCGTTGGCCAGGACCGCTGCATCTTCTGCCGCCAGGATCCAACGCTCTGGCGCCCAAGCCCATCTTTGAATCTCATCCTTCCTTGCCTGCCTCATCAGCTCCTTCCCTTCCAAGTCCTGGCCTTTAGCCAGGCAGAGGGTCTCCTTCCCTTCCAGACTCCTGAACACGCGTGCTTGTTTTCTCCTTAGGTAAGTCACTCCTCTCTCAGCGCCTCTAATTCCTCATTTTGAAACATGTTACCTTGAGAATTAAAGGACAGGGGGGCTATAAATCACCTAGTACAGAGCCTGCACCCCAGCTGGTGGTTTAGTTATTCTCAGTTCGCTTCCTGTTAGATTGGCGTCTTGTGGGGTCTTCTCCAAGTCACCTTCACCCCTCCCTTTCCAAATCTGCCCCATCTTTTCATGTTTAGGCAAACCTTCATCTAAGAGGGTTTCCCTTGACTCTCTACCGGTCTCAGAACCCTTCTTGAGCATTGATGGCAGTGAGCTGGAAGGCATCGTCCCTCTGCTGCTCACCTGCACTCCTTTACCTGGCCTCGGAATGTGTCAGAACCACTGGGAGAAGACTTTCCTTAGTCTGCTGTGTGCTGTGCTTCTGCGTGGGGTACAGTCTCAGTCAGAGCCAGCGGTACTCCACTCTGTGACATGCTGAATGGACGACTGTGAAACCTGACAGATCTTCAGAAAGTGTTCCCATTGTATAAGTGGGAAAACAGAGTTTAAGGAACCTTATTCTGTAGTCTTTGGCGTCTTTTTCCTCATCTTGATTAATTCAAGTATTGTTCAGAAGAAGCCCCAGTTTGTTTGTGTTTTCAAGTCCAGAGGAGCTTTCCTTTTTCTTCACAGCAGATCTTTCCACACATTACTGCTTGTAGGTAGTTGAGAACTAGCACCTGGTTCTAAAATTAGGTTCTAGAGACTCAGTGCTGCTGTAGGGACATTTGCATTGTGGCATTTGCCTCCTTTAGTTCCTTTTCATTTGAGGCTTTAATTGCTAATAGGTCTCAGGAGATTGATTTTGACCAATCAATTTTCATCCAGATCCCAGGAGGCCCATAACCCAGCAAGCTCATCTAGACAGGCTTTCACTAGGCACGGTAGGTACCAAACTTGGTGTTCTCACTGTCCAAACTGGATGGGCTGGCCCTAAAATAACCTGTCATTCAGCATTCAAGGGACTGGAGGGACGTGTGGCAACACATTTCCCGTACCCTTTGGCCTGGAGTGTGTGCGTTTCTGCCAGGGCTTCATTCAGGGAGGAGTTGCCTCGCTTGACAGCGGGGCAAGCAGGACCTCGTTATGGGGTAAGGGCGGAGAATGGCAGCACTGCCGTTTTCTGGCTGTGTGACTCCAGGAAGATGCCATGACCTTTCTGGGCTTCCATTTCCTCAGCTGTAAACTTCTGATTTTATCAATACCATCACTGATTATTGTGAGGATTAAATTTGAAGTTCTGTACCTAGTATTTGGCTCATAGCAGACCTCCGTTTGCCATCACTACACCACTGCCACCTTGGTTCCAAATTGCATGCCAAGCCTGAGGAGGAACACAGCTCATTTTTTCATAGTTATTGAGCTGACTTGAAAGAGCCTATCTGTCTGAGTTTGGTGACTCCATTGTCTCGGAGAGAAAGTCTGAAATCTTGTTTCTCTACTGCTGACTCACCTTTTACTCTTTGAATTGGCCTTACCTGTTTCCCCTGGCTGTAAAGTGAACTTTAGTACTTACCCATGAGGACCTTTCCTTTTTAAAAGACTATTGGACAGGTGAGGAGAGGTGTTACTGGGTAGTGAGTGGAGTTATCATCTCTATTAAACCCTAAGCTTCGTGGGGCAGAGACACAATCCAGAACATGGCATAGAGTCAGGGAATATTTGTGGAATAAATCAACCTCTGCTCTTGAGACAGAACTGAAACAGCAAAACACTGGGATGATCAACGTTTGGCTTTTCTGTTCCAAATGAAGACACGTGGCCCCTTTTATTCACTTCCTCGCTTAGTCTTGCCTGTCCTTGAGCTAACCTGTGCCTCGGAGCAAGTTTCTGAACAGCTCTTCATCAGGCAAGGATTTAACAGTAACAATTTCAATACTGACGTTGGAAGCCATCAACACAGACTTTCTGGAATCGGTTTTCCCTGCCTGAGTATCCTTGATTTCAGAGATGGGTCTTGGCAGCTGGATCAGACCTTGCCGAGTGTCTCTCTCCCTTTTGCCTTTCCTGTAGCTTCTGCTCTGGCTGATCTCACAGTGCCAGTCGTCCCCCTTGTTAAGTCCCCGAGCGTGCAGTGCGACGTGCCAGTGCTGCGACGTGCCTCATCCGGCCGCAGAGCATGGGCTGCTCTAACTTGAGTCACTGTCCTGAGCCTAGAACAGGCCTTCCCCGGGCCGTTGGCTGCCATCTGGGCAATTGCTTGGCTTGTTGCTCCTTTCCTTCCTACTGAAAACCTAATGTTCGCTGGCCCTGGCTGCATTCTGAATTTTTCTCTTTTGTCCTCTTGGAAACGTCTTTTGTGCTCTGAGAATGATCATGCTCCATTTCCTCTTGTTTGGTACCCACGAAGAGCACTCATTGGTGAGGAAATGGGTTTGTCCTAGATTGTGAGATGTAGGAGGGACTTTGTCTGTCATTTACTAGACTGATTTTCGAACGGTCCCATGGGACTATGGGTTGGTCTGGAGGGCCCCTGGTGAGGGGGTTGGGAGTTGGGCATAGTGGACTGAGCCAGGCTCTAGGACCCCCACTCTTACAGCAACCAGAGCAGTTACACTTTTGTTTTAAGCGGTTTAAAAGCAAGGAGGGGCTTGAAAAGCCATTAATCTGAATTCTCTCGTTTGACAATTGGTAAAAGTGAAGCTCAGAGATGGAGGGATTTGCCCAGCATCACACAGCTGTTGGTAGTAAAGCTAGATTTCTTGGCAGCCATCTTGGCACTGATGCCTTGCCATGTTTGTTGAACGTTAACTGCAAAACCTTATGTTCTTGGTCTGCCCAGTCGTCAGTGTCTGGCACTCATCGGAGAATCTTGTCTTGATCTGTTATGGGCCCTTGGTTTTGTAGCTTCTCTGGGAACCTGTGTTTTCCTTCATTTTGTCAGCAAACATTTGGTGAGCTCCTGGAATGTGCCAGGCATAGTGCCAGTCACTGGGTTGACAGCATTAAACAGGACAAATCCCAAAGTAAGAGGCGTGAGAAGGGCTGTGGAAAAGTCCACGATAGTTGAGTCAGATGTCAGGAGGCCTCTGCCCTCTGGAGCCAGAGAAGGCTCCTCTGGTGCGGTGGTGTTTGACC
Source organism: Rhinolophus sinicus (assembly GCF_057876585.1). Lineage (NCBI taxonomy): Eukaryota > Metazoa > Chordata > Mammalia > Chiroptera > Rhinolophidae > Rhinolophus > Rhinolophus sinicus. The sequence goes on from NC_142509.1 coordinate 22,301,861, forward strand.
TGAGAGAAAAGGATGAGCGTGGGAGTTTGGGGTAGATGCACCATTGTTTTCCAAACTGTATTATATTCATAAGAAAGGTGATGCAGGCACAGGATATACAATTCCCAAGACATAAAAAGGTGACTGATGAAAGTCAGTCTCTCGTCCATCCTTTGGTAATCCACCTTCCTTTCTGGAGGAAACCACTGTTAACTTTTCTAGTTTACCCTTTCAAGGACAGTTGATGTATTTGCAAACATGGGTATTTATGTTTTATTAATATTCATATTTTTATTTTTAATAGAAATGGTAGTAAACTACATATACTTGTACATCTTGCATTGTTCACTTCAGATCTTGGAGAGTGTTGCACCAGCACGTGTAGAACTGCCTCATTCTTTTACTTGGTTGTGTAGTATTCCATATGTCTGTAAGCTGTGCCCTAATTTTTTAAACAAGTCCTCTATGGAAGACAACTTAAGGTGTTTACAATATTTTGCTATTACAAAGGATGCTATATGAGTAACTATATGCATAGTTTTGTACGTTTATAATAAAATAAATTCTTAGAAGCAGAATTGCCGGGTCAAAGGCTAATTGCTATAGAAACTATAGCGATTTAGACTCATTAGCACCGTATGAAGGTATCTATTTTCCCACATCAGCACCAACATGCAGTGTTATTAGACTTTTATGTCTTTACCAAGCTGATGGATGGAATTTCATTGTAGTTTCAATTTCCATTTCTTTTATTATCAGCAAGCTTAAACCATGGCGCTTCATTTTCTATGAACAGGCCTTATCCTTTGTCATTGTCCTATTTGTAGTTTATGTGTTAAGGAAAATAGGCTTTTGTCTGTGATGTGATGCAAATTTCTTTGTGTGTGTTTATCATATGTCTTGTGTTTTTTTATGTTTTCATCCATGCAGAAAAACTTGACTTTTACATAATTGAATTCATAGATCTTTTAAGACTTAAATGATTTTATGTCAGCTCACAAAGGCTTTATTTCCTCTGGGTTATACAGTGTTCTATTTTTCTTCTCTAACGTTGGGGGGTTTTACATTGTTATTTTAAAAAATTAATGTTTGTACAATTTACATCAAGTAAAATGCTCAGCTCTTAAGTGTATAGTTTGGCCAGTGTCTGCATCAAGACACAGATCATATCTGTCACCCTTAGAGTTCTTTCGTGGCCCCTTCACGTCAGGCCTTCCCACCTAGAAGCATCCACTGATCTGATGTCCATCATTGTAGGTTGCTTTTGCCTATTTTATATAAATGGAACCACCCAATATTTACAGTGTTCACATTAACACTCGCTTTCATTCTCACATGATTCCATCAGAAGAAATACGTGCAATAAGTAGAGCAGCAGGTGGTGAAGTCCCCATTTTCAAGAGGGGAAGTTGAATTATAGAGACGAAGTGAACTGTAACCTTAGTTAGTTCAGCACTCTTTCCCTTACAGGTCATTAATTGTCATTAGCAACTTTGAGAACTAGAGAAAAGTTAAAATATAGTCAATACTTATTTTCTTAACATATTTTTATAGATTAAATTCATTTCATTAGCTTAAAACACAGAAAGGTATTCTTTATCTCTTGTTCATAAAATCACATTTAGATATGTGAAGAGTTTTGTTTTTCCTTAAACCTAACCCTAACTTCAGTGGCTGAAATCCCAAAGAAAACCATCCAGAGTCTTTCGCTGGGAACATATGAGTTCTTTCCCCTTCCCTTTTCTTCCTAGGACCTGTTTTCCACTCTTAGATTACGTTACATCTTTGTCCCTGGCCAGTATGCCAGTGATTCTCACCAGGGACGTCGTTATAATTCTAGAAAACCTAAGAGAAAACGACTTTATTTCAGGCTTTATTCCTAGTGGCAGGGGAAGCAGGTATGTTAATAGGATATAAAAAAAAAGTCAGATGAACAGGAACTGGACTGGGGTTGTGGCATCAGAGTCATCTTCCTCGGATGGGTGTGGGAAGGTAGACTTAAGGCAGGATCGCAGCAGGGCTCCTTGGAGACAAAAGCAGCCCTTCCTTCATTTGGACTATGCCATCCCCTTGAGCCATTCCTTGGCCTGTAAATGCTCAGTTGAGGGGTCTCCTTAGCAAAAGTGACTCATCACACTGGCCAGAACAGTTTCTGAACCAAAAATTCCCTCCAATTAAATTGCTTTTTAAATGTGCTCTGCGACTTCCAAAGATGGAATCCAGACCCTAAGCTTTTTCTTGCCTAAATTGGCTGCCTGCGTTCTGTTGTGGCTCATGTACACGATCGAATTCATCCAAGAACAAGGTCTTAGCCCCTTTGGCCTCCGTTAGTAGGATGGCGGTGTATGGGGACAGCTGAGCAAGGCCAGCACAGTCTTTCCTGCAGCTTCTACAAGTCTGAGCTCCTTTAGGACGGAACTGTACGTTTTTTTCCATTCCTGCAAAGAGAATGAAAAATCTCTCTTGCACTGACATCCAAGAGGCAGTGAAAGGACACAATAAAATAATCACCTTCAGTAGATCAACAGGGTGTAGGAGATTTTTCACAGTGAAGTGAGGTTTTTCTGATCTGTGCCCTGGGTGGGCTTTGCAAAAGCATTTTCACTTCTCCCCACCTCTCCTTCCTCCTCTAATTTCCTGTATGTGAAAGAATTTCAGAGGGATCTGATTTCTGCATCACCAGCCCCATCGGGCCCTCTGCAGAGGGATATGCAAAATAGATACTGCAGAGCAAAGAGGCAACCAGCGCCAGCCCACTGGTTGGCAGTTGAAGTTTGTGAGTACAGTTGCTTAGCACCTGTAAAAGGAAGCGTGTCATTGAAAGCCCAACGCTCTAGGGGTGTCAGCAGCTGTGATGTTTTGACCTGACTGACTCTACAGCTTTGTTGCTTGTTTTAATCCCCCAAATTTCCCACCTTTTTCTCCACCTGGTTGACTGCATACAACACAAATCTGTCAGCAGCAGGTTATGTTCTGGGAATTGAGGGCCCCCGGATAATTGTGTTGTGCCTGCAGATCAGGGGAAAGCCCCTGACACCCTCCTCTACTGGAGAAGGAAGAATTTCTGGGCAGTGCTGAAGTTAGTCATCTAAGGTAGTATTTGCTTTGTTCATTTTGATTTCCTTCTAGATTTAACATTGGCATTATTTGCATGTTACTTTCTGTGATTCTTTTGGCCTGTAATTTTTAACCCCTTTTGCCTTCATTGATCCCTCTTCTTAGACTAAACTTAACCTTGAGAAACAGTTTGGAATACCTCTGCTAGTTGTGCTCTCAAGCCTGTGACCTCTGAAGCCATGCAGCCCTTTACTGTGTGACAGACATCCTGTTATGTCTGTTTACCTGCTCGTTCTCAGAGCTCCAAAAAGAACCTCTAGGTTGGGGAGGTTTCTCTGGTAAAACGGCTTTATGTGCACTGAAAAGAAAACTGTGTTTAGTGTAAGTAAACTGCTGTAGGAAATAAATGCCAAATAGTTACATAACAGAGCTGTCAAAGAGCAGGCTGAGGCTCCCTGGGATTTTCAGTGGCCCCTTTTCATTTCTTTCAACAATATCAACTGAACACTGGCCAGCTGTGGCTCCCTGGGCCGGGCGTGAATGGGGAGGACAGATGGAGCTGTGGACCAGACCCATGTGGGTCCTCCCTTTGTGGATCTGTCCACAGCCCTGACTCCTGCTGCCTGGAGTGGCACTTAGCATCCCCATTGCAGGACTGGCATCGTCGTCTGTGCTTTCCTGTAGTTCCCATAGAAAAGTACCATCATCCCTTTTCAACCTTGCAAAGCAAAAGGAAAGTAGAATTCTGTCGTTTTCTTTATCCTATTTTATCAGCCAAGCCTTTGTTCCTTTATCCTAGGACCCACAAAGGACTTAAGGCAGCCCCAAGACGGTACATATTTGTTTTCCATTGATTACTGAAACAAAATCTATGGCTGTCTCAGTTGGAGAGCAGCCGCATTGCCATCCTGCCATAAATACAAGCTTAGTCTGGAAAAATACAGTTGGGCTGAAGAGAAGCTATGTTGGCTTTGTTTCCAGAGACTTTTGAAATGATTCTTAATCCCTCTTACCCCTCCCACCATCTCTCCCCCACATAGTAATGAATTGAAGGAAGATGTTCATGGGTTACATGTTTGCGTCTCTTCCATAGAGGCAACAGAAGGGACAAAGCGAGTGATTTTTCTCCAACTAAATGTCTGTTTTGGGGGTTGTGTAGTTTTCTTACCGTGTGAAACTACAGGTAAGACTGGAAGATGACAGTTGAAAGTCTCGAGGTGTTTTGGACTGAGTCCTTAGCCACTGCCAGGCTCTGTCCTCCCTCTCAGAAGGGGGAAGCAGAATTCCTTCATTAATAGAGTACAGATGCTGAGCTCAGACCTGAAATGGTCTCCCAGTCCAGCCACTTACAAGCCATGTGGTCTTGGGCAAGTTACTTATCCTACCTGGGCCTTAGTTTCCTCATCTGTAAAAATGGGGTTAAAAGCAGTTACCTTATTGGTAAGATTAAATGAGAATGTGTGTAAAACCCCTGACTTTGAGAGGGGCTCAGTCAATAATAGCTTCTTAATAAATGTTAGAACAATCCCAGAAGACTCTGCCATGTATCCAGGGCACTTGGCTCCGACAAAGCTTCTTTTATCTTTCATCTGTTGACCAAGAGGAACTATTGAGGTTACACAGTAGGTGCCGATAAATGCTTGTTAAATAAGTTCTCATTCAACAAGCCCGGGTACTTTCTTTGTCTTATTGCCTTTGAAGAGCATGTCACACTGTTTTACTCTAGGAGATGTCCTGAGAGGTGCTTTGAGAGCACTGTCCAGTTAGAATTGGGGAACACTGTAGGGTCTGCAGCGTATGGATGCCAGCCCTCTCTAGAGATGAATGATGCATATCCCTGTTAGAGAAGCTGGAAAAGCTGAGGGGAGAATGAATCTCCATAGCTTGACATTTAAACTTGACATTTTCCAAGCTCATTTGACTTTGTAGGGCAATGACAGTACCCTGGTGAGGCTGTGATGAGGCTCTAGTGAGTTCACCTGCGTGAGCCCTTAGACCAGTGCTGAGCAGAGTGGTCACGAAGGGGCTGCTGTCACCGTGATTGTGCGGTGCTTTCGAATCTGTGCACTCTTCCCGAGTATGGAGCCGTTCCCTTATCGATGGGCACTGAAGTTATCTCCAGTGGTGCATTGTTATGGACAGTGCTGCAGTAAAACCTTTACATCCTGTGCAGATATTTCTGTGGGCGAGATTCCTAGAAGTACAATTGTTAGGTCAAAGGGTATGCCCATTCAAAAATTTGATAGATCTTCAGAATTGCCTTCCAAAATTTGATCAGCCATTTATCTACTAGTCCATTTGCCCAGTGGAGAGATAAGAAGCTATCTTCCCGTGCCGCATGTGTGCTGGATCCCTCTCGCCTCCTCCTGTGCTCCACCACTGAAAATGGAATGGAACACAACGGAAAGTCACCCCTCTTTTCTGTCTTGCAGAGTCTGGCCACAGATAAAGGACCAAAATGACTGACTCAAAATATTTCACCACGACCAAGAAAGGTACTGTTTTGTTTCATTGTGGGGTCTTGGCCTACGTTTTCCCTGCCCACCCCTCGGCTTGCTCCTCACAGGGGGTGACCCGGGGCCTGGAAGGAGTCATGGGTATTACCCAGAGCATCTTTAACCCGGTGGCTCCAGAAAACTGAACTGTTGGTGGTGTAAGAAATTGACTGCTTCTTTTAGAACTCTAGAAGGGAAGAGCGTTAGCTCCTAGTGCAGAAAAAGAGCCCCTTTGTTCCCCATGGCTTCAAACTGTTAAATATGATGTGTTTTTCCCGTAGGACAGAGGGTACAGAGCGCTGTCTGCGGCCCCACAGCGATAATGTGTGTCTCGTCCTTATCCGAGGGCGCGTGTTTGATGTCGCTGAAGTCAGCGTTTATGTTCTGTTTTTCATTTGACATTATCATAAACGTTTCCCCACAGTTATGACCACTCAGTATTAGTTTACTGAGTCGCTGCACTGAAATTTGCTAAGCTCATCTTATATTGTTGCATATTGTGGTTGTTTCTGCTTTTCGGGAAACGGAGGCTGTTGTAGCAGCTGGCAGATATGCTTTGACCCTGTAAGCATCTTCTGACTGGCCCTTCCTTCCTCCCTGCTTCCTTCCAAGTGAGATTGGCACACGCCTGCTAACCAGATTAGAAGAGTCGTCGTTGGGTCAGCTGCCCCTTCTCAGGCATTTCATTTATTGGTCCAGCCAATTCTATAGAATACCTTCCATGTACAGTGGAGGAGACAGTCTCTAAACTGGCTTTGCTGGTGGTTAAGCAGAGAAGACAGTTTATTAAGTAGTAATCCCTCCCAGAGGCAGTGGGTGCCATGATAAGGGAAGTGTAGGAGGCTGTGGGAGAGGCCTGGGTGGACCTGGCTAGATAAAGGGGTGGGGCTGCAGAGGGGAACGGAGTGAGTGCCCTTGGTACATTCAGGGAAAGGAAAGCACTTCAGCACAAGTTACTCAAGAGTGTGATGGAAGGAAGGTTGGAGAGGTGCGGGGATCAGGGCCTGGAGAGCCAGGCCGGAGGGGATGAGCTTAGTGCTGAGTGTATTGGGGGGCAGTGCTGGGGTTTTGTGTGTTCTCTTTTGAGGGGAATGTCTGTAGAGAGATGCCTAGGTCCAAATCTGACATCAGTGACGGTTTTAAGCAAGTTCAGGTCCAAGGCAGATTCTAAAAAGAAGTGAAGGGGGTGAAGCTGAGGGAGGCCGGGAGGCTAGTACCACAGCTCTGATGAGAGATGCAGATGATGGTACCTGCCTCAGCTAGCGGGGAGGCAGTGGGGTAGGAGAATCAGATGCCTTGTGTGGGACTGAGAAGGGGAGACATTCAGATGCAGGCAGATCCCAGGTTCACCTTACCAGCCTTCTGGGGGCCAAGGGGACTCAGGCCTAGATTCTTCATTTGGCGGCCAGTTGTACTGTAACCAGCCAAAGGCTTCCAGCAAAGCAGGGGCAGCCCTGCAGTGGGGCCCAGGCTCAAAGCCATCATAGTCTGTTGGACTCTATAGCTGAGAGACATGACCCTCTCTGTCTCTTGGAGAAAAGCACGGGTTCCTTCAGCCCAACAGAGCCATGAATTTGAACTTCAAGGACTACAGATTCCTCTTGGCTCTGTTGAGCAATATCTTCACTGTGGCCTTGCCCCGGGCTGTGCTGTGTATTCTTAATTAACCTTGTTTGGAGTTCTTTGCTGAATACCACATTGTTCAGTCATGATAAAAACCTGCTAGTTTTCTTTTTCTCACTGTAAATTTGTCTAGAACTCCCTGTGCACTTACCCCCACGTGACAGTCTGCTTTACCCCCACCCCAAGTAACTTGGGAGGGAAGCCTAGGACTCTATTCTACAAAAGAGCTGGCCAAGGCAGCGGGTCTCATGGTAAATCAGTAATAGTGGCCACCCTTAGTGCAGGCGACTGAGTGCCAGACCTGAAATGAGAGGGTCACATCGGACTGTTAAATGGGAAAATCCAGTGCCCTGGTCAAGGTCGAGAGTACAGATGAGGAAATAGGTCCAGAGAAGCAAAGTGTGTGTCCTGGGTCAGCCTGAGCATACAGGCTTTGGAGCTGGCAGACCTGGTTTTGAGTCTTGGCCTACTTCCTACCAGCTGTGTTACTTGGGCAAGTTACTGAACTCTTTGCAGCCTCCATTTGCTCATCTATAAAATGGCAGGGAAATGGGGCAAAATGCAGAATTGTGAGGATGAAATGACAGAAAGCGGGGGAATAAGCTAGAGGGGTACTTGGCTTAGAGAAAGCTCAGGAAAGGCTGGCGGCTGCTGTTCTGAGGGTGGGAGGCCTGTCCCTCCAAAGTCTGCCCTCTTAACCTTTTTCTAGGTTCATCAGCGTCCTGACTATCTCTTCATGGCAGGGCCCCAGACAACCCTACTTCCTCATTTTCTTTTTCCAGATAAAGTTCCTAAAAACAGTTGATTACATGCTAGATCCCTCGTGGGGCAGCTGAATTCCCGTTTTCAGAGCTGAGCAACCTCTTGTGTCTCAGGAAGTGAAACCCTGAGTGAGCTGTTTTAACTAGAAGTTCTAGGAAAACAGGAAAAGCCAAGTGTGGGAATTGAGCAAATCCTACCCCCTCCCCTCAGACCTTAAGTCCCCAGATTCCATCACACACCGCCCTGAGGGCTTTGGGTAAGGGTGGCTGAGGAGGACTTTGCTTCCCTCTGTGTGTTTTCAGCCATCTGGCTGAGCAGGACCTGCCTTCTTGCTTTTTGTCTCTCTCAGAACATCTGTAGCTTCCACTGTTCTTCTCAATACAGTGTGATCTCCAGACTTTCATCTTGATAATTCCTCTCCTAGCAGGTGTTTCTCTCTGCTGCCTGTTCCACCTGAGACCGGGGGCCTAAAGCTGCCCTCAGCCAGCACCATGGAGTGTCTTACGTGCTTCCCTCCCACTCTGGGGGAAGTTGGGGACTGGGAATCTCCCTCTGGCAGGGTGGGGATAGACCACTCCTTTTTTGCCTGCCTCCTTTTTTTAGGGGAGATCTTCGAGCTGAAGGCAGAGCTCAACAGTGACAAGAAGGAGAAGAAGAAGGAGGCGGTGAAGAAAGTGATCGCATCGATGACCGTGGGCAAAGATGTCAGGTGTGCAGGAGGAGGCCGCGTGGCATCTCCTTTAGGGTCTCTCTAGGCACCCAGGTCTCCCTTCATCCAGCTCCCTCCCAAACTTCCTTTCCAACCAGAAGGCTTTATTTGCACCAGGGGCACGAGCTCAAGTGCGAATGGGGTCAGGCAGTAATGGAGTGAGTGAGTGAACTAGGTCAAAAAGGCCACATGCGGGGAAGTGGACATGGCATGAACCCTGTCAGAAACTCCAGAGGATCGCTGCCTGTTGGGGAAAATGAACCCAGTGTGGCCAGGTCTTCTGGTTTTTTAAAAAGAATGAGAAGTTGGATTTTTCATTTTCAATCTCCCTATTTTAGATTACCAGATGGTATTAAAGAAATGAACAGTGCGCACGGAAAACATACCTGCATGTTGGATTTGTCCAGCTTGACACTAACTGGCAGCCTCTGGTTTGCGTCTGATTGCTGGGGCAGATCACGTGTAGAATTGCTGCCCCACCTTTGCTCGTGCTTTTCTCCTTCCTGGAATGTCCCTTTCCCCTTTTTCATTTACGCAGCTTTTCCTTCCATTTTGAAAACCCACTCAAGGTCTCCTGCTGCATCCCTTCAGCATCCCAGCCCACTGCCTTGAACACACAGCGTTTGCTCTATGTTCCTATCACCTGGTACTAATTCTAGACTATTCTCCTCATGTGTGTATTTGTGTTTACTTGCCCACCACATTGTAAAGTCCCCAAGGGCAGGGAGTGGGTTTTACAACAACCTAGCACTTGCACAGTGTTTGAGAATCTGCAGAACAGTTGCAGATGTTTTCCCAGCAGTTCCTTACAATTCCTGTATGGTAGGTAATGATATTTTTACTTTCAAAGAAACCAAATAAAGAAGAAGTACAATGACTCCCCAATAGTCACATGGTTAATGGCAGAACTAGGACTCACGCCCAGCTCTTCTGAAATCCAAATCCGGGTGGCTTTTGCCCGTTCTCTCTCCTCTGTGCCCTCATGGTGCCCAGCACCTGCTTCCTAGGCCTGGGTGCTGACGTGGGGCAGCTCCTCATCCGGGTCCCACAGCAGGAGCCCACTGCTCCAGGCTTCTCCGTGGACTGCCCTGTCCCATTGCCGCCCTCGGGGAGCAAGGATCCTGATAGCACTGCAGGGGAGGGACCTGCTGAAGACAGAGTGGCAAAGGGATCAGGCGTCTGCCGGAAAACAGGGCCGCCTTCCAAGTCAGGTTCCTTCTGGGACAAAGCCAATCTCCTTCAAGTAGGACACCACTGTCACCTCCGCACAGAGAAAGCCTCTTTGTTCTTCATCTCACATGAGCTTGTTGTGCTGACGTGACGGCCCAAAAGAGCAAGCTGGGCTCATCAGCTGTGCCTCCTCTCCCCCGCACCCCTCGCCCCACCCCACCCCCGCTTTCTTCCTCGCGTGTCATCTTTCATCTTCCAAGGTGATCTGTCACTTTTAGCACTGACTGGTCTCCTACCTGTTGAGGCTCAGGAAGTTCCCTTTGACCTCTTAAGTCTCTGTTACCGTGTTCTTACCCATAAAATCACAAGACTGCAGAGGGGAGGGGAGGATTCCAGAGACAGAAAATTGATGTCTAACCATATTTCTCATCTCAAGGGGCCTGTGACTCCGGGACTGTGGGTACCACGTTGGGGACGGTTCTACCCAGAATAACAGCCATCCTGAGCGTGGGCTTTGGAGTCAGACCTGGCTCTTCAGGCAGCTTATTTGACATTTAGGAGCCTCATATTATCTTCTATAAAATGGGGATAATCCCCTGGCTTCTTGGGGCTTTTAAATGAGATCAGGTACATACCTGCAGCCCGTAGTGCCAAGCCTGGCGTATAGCACATGCTCTGTACACGCTGGGCTGAATTTTAGGGGCGTCTGAGCTGGCCTTTGTGGTGAAAGCAGCATAGCTCTTCCCTGCTTCCCTACAACCCTCCAGAACCAACAGCCCAATATAAGGGCCACGTTAAGTATTAGGGAAGCAAAAACAGTCATTTTCATTTATTTACCACCTCCCAGATGTCAAGTATATTGTCTTCTTTAATTACACAGGGCCCCTGTGAAATGGGGTTTTGTTGCACCTGTCTTGCAAATGAGGCACAGACTCGTGGGCTGGAGGGGGAGATGAAGGAATTTTCCCAACTTCATACAGTAACAAGAGACAGAGCTGGGTTTGAGCCAGGTCTCATGGGCTCCAGAGCTCATGTTTGAACCCTGGGAAAGAACAGAGGAGTCACTTTGCTTTTAAAATCACCCTTTGGAATTCCATTTCTACCATGGTAACAGAGTATAGCTGATGCCCTCCCTTTTACTGGCCAGTCCTGTTATCTTTCTCCTTCCCTCCTATCCACTGTCTCCCTACATCTCCCCGCCCCATTAGCTGCCTGAAAAATCTTCCTCTTTCTTTGGCCTTCCCCACACTGATGCCATGTTGACCTTCTAGTGCCCTCTTCCCCGACGTGGTAAACTGTATGCAGACAGACAACCTGGAACTGAAGAAGCTGGTGTACCTCTACTTGATGAACTATGCCAAGAGCCAGCCCGACATGGCCATCATGGCCGTCAACACTTTTGTGAAGGTGAGTGGGAGCTTGGTGGGAGGAGCGCACTGCCCCGTCTCCCCCTCGAGCTCCTGGGGTGAAGCACTGTGGCTCTGGGTAGAAACACTCAGGCTCCTTTCCAGGCCTTCTCACTCCCAGCCTAAGGGATTCATCTTCCAAGAAAGGCCTCCCGCTTTCCAAACAATCAGATGCTATAGACCCTGCTAACTCATTCCATGTGAAGTCACACAAGCCCTGTTGATCCCCGAGTTCCCCTGGGGTCAGCCATTGCCTGCATCCTTTGCCAGGGCAGGATCAGCAAGCGTCTAAGAGCTTCTGTGTTCCCCTTCTAGACTTTGCTTCTTTCTGCATTTTCTGTCCTCCAGATTGAGGAACAAATGGGGACTAGAATTGTCAGCTCTGTGCACCTTTAGAACCTTAGCTCCCGACCCCTGTTTGTGCTCAGATATGGGCAGATGAAGGGTTCTGTGGCCCAATGGAAAGATTCAGGATTGTGGTGCTGGATGGATGTGGGTTAACTCAGCTCCACTCTGTGACTGGGTGAGCTCCCAGCCTTCCTGAGAGCCTCAGCTTCCTCACCTGTAAAATAGGAAGGGTATTGTAGGTCTGCTGTGAGGATCAGAGGTGACCAAGCCCAAAGGCCCAGCACAGTGTCTGGCATATGCTAGGTGCCCATACATGGTACTTTTGATGCTGTTGGCCGCAGTTGGGAGATTCCCACAGCAGCCATCTGGTGTTGCTCAGCCCACCCCTGCCCCTGGCCAATGGCTGGTTCCCCTCAGGACTGTGAGGACCCCAACCCCCTGATCCGGGCCCTGGCTGTGCGGACCATGGGCTGCATCCGCGTTGACAAGATCACAGAGTACCTGTGTGAGCCACTCCGGAAGTGCCTGAAGGATGAGGACCCATATGTGCGCAAGACAGCAGCTGTGTGCGTGGCCAAGCTGCATGACATCAACGCCCAGCTGGTAGAGGACCAGGGCTTCTTGGACACCCTTAAAGATCTCATCTCCGATTCTAACCCCATGGTAAGCTGCTGCCACCCACCATGCCACCTCTACCACCTCATGGGTTACTTGGGAAGACCGTGGCTTGACCCTCCACCAGATAGTCCCCAGCTCCTGGAAGCCAGAGCCTGGCTGGGTGTGCTAATGGTTCTCGTGTCTGCAGTGGTTCAGGCACCACCTTTGGGGGGAGCTAGACCTGGATTCTGTTCTTTGCGCCCTCTCTAACAAGCTGTGTGACTTTGGGCAAGCTGCCTAACCTTCAGAGTCCTTTTTCCTTCATCCGTAAGATGGATCTAATCCTACATGGTTGGCAAAAGCACTGTGAGGTTTAAGCTGTGAAGGCAATGTGCCTGGTATGGCCTGGCACACAGTAGGGGTGCAACCAAAACTAAGGCCCTCCTTCCAGTCCCTGTCATTGTCACTGTCTTCTCACCAAGACCGTCGCTAAGCTCTGAATGTGAGGTGCTTTTCCCTTTCCCCACATCTTTGCAGGGTTTAGAGATCCCCCTGGAAGGAGCACAGGCTGGAGGATAGGGCACCAGGTTGTAGCTGGGAGGGGAACTCGTCTCCTCACACACAGCAGTTTGGAGGACAGATCGACCAGCCCTGTTCAAATGGAATGCACAAACCCCTGGGTCCAGCCATCCCTCTGTCCTACGAAAACACTGACCACACACAGGCGCAGAGTGGCCGGTATGGGGATGGCCATGGGAGCACCGGCATAGGGAGAAGTTGAAAACCACGCAGAGCACACGTAAAAACAGCCGCTCTGGTGGAAATGGGTTGAGAGCCTAGAGCTTCACCTGCAAGCCCCTCTGTACTCCAGCCCCCATCTGCTCCCAGCAACCCCAAAGGGCTCTACAGGAATCACAGATCTCAGAAGCACTGTTGACAGCCCCTGAAGTGAGCTGTTGTAACTGGTAGGTGGGGCTGTGTCTTAGGTAGCTGGTAATGCTTTCTGTTGCCAGGCACCTGGAGCTAGATCTTTCCCCTCTTTTTCTTTAATGGCAGGTGCGCTTATTTAGTTCCAGTTTACAGAGGAGTCAGTAGGGTGAGTGCTTAGAGTGGGTTTCTGTGCTCCAGACCCTGCCCATCGGGTCATATTTTTTTCAGGATATTCAACTTCTGACCAGCCAGCATCATTAGCCCCACTGCCCTCTGGCCTGTGAGCAGTGCCCCCAGCCTCTGCCCCTTCCACCCTCTCAACCAGGTGGTGGCAAACGCAGTAGCTGCACTCTCCGAGATCGCTGAGTCTCACCCCAGCAGCAACCTCCTCGACCTGAACCCTCAGTCCATTAACAAGCTACTGACAGCCCTGAATGAGTGTACCGAATGGGGCCAGATCTTCATCCTGGACTGCCTGGCCAACTACACGCCCAAGGATGACCGGGAGGCCCAGAGGTGAGCACGCTGCCCCTTGCTTGCAGCCCAGCCAGAGCTGGCCTCAGGGGGTCTCTAACCGTGAGCTGGGCCTCAGGCCTCCAGTGGGCTCCTTCCCAGGCCCTTGTCCCACAGACCGTCCTCAGACACACCTCAAGGGAGGCCAGAGCCAGGCTGTTAATGCTGTTGCTTCAGGCAGTCAGCTCACTGCTCACTGGGGACAGAGACAGAAGCCAGGGCCTGACCTGGGAGCTAGCGGAGATCCCGGTCACCTCAGGCTGAGGGAGGGAGGTGGATAGCATCGGCGCCTCCTGTCGTGGAAGTCTCACTGGGTGGGTGCCTGGCGCTCTGCCGGTCCTTCCTATGCACGTGCTAATCTTTAAAAGCAGCTCTGTGAAGATGCTTTCCTCGTTGTCCCCGTTTCACAGGAAAGGAAACTCCAGCTCAGAGAAGTGGAGGAAATCGTGCAGGTCACCCAGCTGGGACTTCCTGACTTAGTCCTAACCAACGTGGTAGCCTGCCCCTTTGAACACGGTCGCAGTGAAGGAAGGGAAGGGGCTGCCATTTATCACGTGTTGGCTACATGCCAGGCACTGCTGCTGCTTTCCACGCATTGTCCCATTTAAGCCCCGGCAACCCTGTGCGGTCGGCATCATTATCTCCATTTTCTAGACGTGGAAACTGAGCTTCAGAGGGATTTTCTCACCTCTTGGGGTCAGTTTGCAGGCTGTAGAACCAGAAAGAAGGTCTCCCACATACAGAAGACATGCTGTCTTGATAACTAAAAACAGCTGTTTCCCCTTATCTGTCTTCTCTTCGCCCCCTGGGAACGGCCTCCAGCATCTGTGAGCGGGTCACCCCCAGGCTCTCGCACGCCAACTCCGCGGTGGTGCTGTCTGCTGTGAAGGTGCTCATGAAGTTCATGGAGATGCTGTCCAAGGACCTGGACTACTACGGCACGCTGCTCAAGAAGCTGGCCCCGCCCCTCGTCACGCTGCTGTCGGCGGAGCCCGAGCTGCAGTACGTGGCGCTGCGCAACATCAACCTCATCGTGCAGAAAAGGTACCGGGCCGCCACACGCGTGCTGCTGGGCAACTTAGTGTCACATGCCGGAAGTCTCAGCTTAATCTAGGGCTGCTTAGCCAAGGGCAGCTTTGTCCCCCAGGGGACACTTAGCAATGTCTGCAGACAGTTTGGGTTGTAACATCTGGGGGTGCTGCTGGCATCTAGTGGGATGCTGCATAACATCGTACAGTCGCAGGACAGCCCCCCACAGAGAACCGTTGCATCCAAAATGTCAGCACTGCTGAGGTGGCGAAGTCCTGGTTTAGCCTAACCAGGTGGAGAATCAGGAAAAAGCTAGCATGGAGCTTCTTCACCACAGACAGTGGATGGCTCCACAATCCAGGGCTCTCCAGAAATGGCTTGTAAGATTTTGTCTGTGTGCATGCATTTTCCCTGGGAACAGAGTCTGTAGCTCTGGTCCAATTTCCTGAGGTCGGAGGACTGCAGGTGGTGAGACGCTGTGGACTCTGCATCAGCCTGGGGGCCAGGGGTGGGGTACGTCAGAGTGGCTCTGAATGCTGCCCGGCTTGGTTCCATCCTCCCCAGGAGAACAATTGTGGCCATGAGCCACTGCTCCTAAGGGAAGGTGCCTGCTGCCCTGGGTGGGTGGGCTGAAAAGCAGTTAGCAGTGCAGGTCCAAGGGACCCAAAGCAGGAGGCATTCTCTGGAACCATCCAGTGACAGAGCCCAGCATCTCTGCAGAACGGAGCTGGACTCGCGCGTGCTCCCGGCCTTTTTGGTCACCTAGCTTGGTTAGCAATGAACTCACCAGCATCTGTGAGTTCCAGCAGCCCCGTTGGTGGGACCGGGGCTACACAGAGAAAAGGGCCTCGTAGACATTCTCTCTTGGAAGATGCTCCTTGTCATCGTAACATCAGTCTGGTTCTTAGGACACTCTTGGGGGCCCAGAGATATCAGTGGAATGAGGACATTTGTGAAGGTTTGGAATTAAATGTGGGAAAGCTCTCTGAGTGCCTGGACAAAGGGGTGACAGGGATTCGCAGCTGCAGGGCGGGATTAGGAAGGTGTGGTGACGTGGATCACGACGGGCTCCCTGGCCTATATTTAACACGGCAAATCGCTTAAGAAGTCGACTGTGTTGCCAAGGTACCACCTGGCCCAGTCCTGACATGTGGTTGGGCAGCTTTTGCCACGTCCTGATTGCAGAAATCACTTCTTGCTGCTGCCCCCCAGCTCAGGATCCTGCCTCCCCCATAGGCACGACAGAGGCTCCTTGCTTTGTCAGGACCTCTCTGCAGCTTGCACAGCAGCACGGAGTACCCAGGCTCCCTCCTTCCTCTCTGCTGTGTCTTCTCCCTTCCTCACCGTCTGTCCTCATTCCTTTTCCTTCCTCCTCTGTTCTGGAAAGGGCATCAGAGTAGGAGTTGGCGTGTTGATTCTCATCTTGCCTCCCGTCCTTATTTGCACTAGATGTGTGACCTGGTACAAGCCTCTCCACCTTTTAGCCTTTCTCATCTAAGGAAAAATGATGTGGGTGGTGCCAGTTGAAGAAGGAGCAGTGCCACTGCTGATCGCTCCTGTGTGGCCAGCGCCTTCTCTGAGGCAGGCACCGATCATGCTAGATGCATCACGTGTAACTTATAACAGCCCCGTCATGTCCCCAGGACCACCCCACATTCATTTGCTCCCTAGGACTCATGGGAGTCAGCATGTATTGTCCTCACAGCTAAGATTTATTATCAAAAGTAGTGAGGATACACAGCTGAATCCTAAGGAAGGATGACACAGGTGGAGTCTGGAGGAATCCACGTGCCGGCTTCCTTATACGCCCTCCCATCCATGGGGGTGGGGGTCACACAGAGCACACTCCTCCCTCAGCAATAAAATGTGTAACTCTGCCTGGGAGTGCCTATTTGATACTCATGTGGGCACCCTCTGCCTGGCACCCACCAAAAAGCCAGTGTTTAGCATAGACCATATTGTTTCTGCAGTCTAGGCGCAGTTAACCGCCTTTATCATTTAGGGAATGGTGAGACGACTCCCGAAAGCTGAGTTCCCAGACTCCAGACCTTTCTAAGACTAGAGACTCAGGCTTGCAGTGGTAATGCTTTCTGGCTCAGTGGCATGCCCATTGCATAGGTGAGGAAGTAGAGGCCTCAGTCGCACGCTGGGATTGGAACCAAGGCCAAGCCTGTCGCCTAGTGCCTGCTGCCTCTCTAATGGGAAACCTCTTGCTCATGTTCCCTCTTCCCTTCCTGGGATGTGGTTAGACTCACAATGGCCAGTCAGTGGGCCTCCTGCCCAGGAGTGGGCAGCCATGGTGGTGACGGCCTTCACGGGTGTCAGCCTCCACCTCAGACCCCAGAAGTGCCCCAGCAAATGTGGAAGGGGTTTTCGCACAGGGCTGATGACTTGCTTTTTGCTCTTTGGGCAACCCTGCCCTACCACCAGGCCTGAGATCCTCAAGCACGAGATGAAGGTCTTCTTCGTGAAGTACAACGACCCCATCTATGTGAAGCTGGAGAAGCTGGACATCATGATTCGCCTGGCCTCCCAGGCCAACATTGCCCAGGTCGGCAGGAGGCAGTGGCCAGGGGCCCGGGCCTCGGGGTGGGCCTCCGGGCAGGCTGCTGACCCTCACTGTTAACACTTCATCTCATGGAGTGTACTTAGCCTGGGGCACAGGCTCTGTAAGCACGCACGTAACAAGCATTAAGTGATAAAGAATCTGTTCTCCCTGTTACTACTTACTCATCCATTGAAAAGTGGTGGTTAGGTGGATATGTTAGCAAGATCAACCTAAACAGGGTTGTCCAGTACTGCCCACTAGTCCTTCCCTGCTGTCCCCTTGGGGCACCTGACAGTTGTCTCCCTTAGGCCTTCCACCTCTAGCAAGAGGCAGAATCCTGTTCTTCTAGGAGTCTGTGCATCCCCACTGCTTGGGTGTTCCAGGAGGTTGCCCCACCAGATCCCTCCAACCCCATCTTCTCTGTTTGGGCCACAGGTCTTGGCAGAGCTTAAAGAGTACGCGACAGAGGTGGATGTGGACTTTGTACGGAAGGCTGTGCGAGCCATTGGCCGCTGTGCCATCAAGGTGGAGGTGAGGCTCTGGGATTCTGTCCTCACCTGGGGAGTGGGAGGGGAAGAAAGCAGAAACCAGGAAACCAGTCTGATGGGAGCAGAATCTGCCATCTGCTCATGGTCCGGGAATGCAGGAGGGTCATCACCAGAGCCCCCAAGGCACCCATTGTGCAGATTTGGTTGGGTTCCTTCTTACTCTGTAATCTCCGTTAAGCCTTTGAGTTGTTGCAGATGAAATGAACCTATTATAATCACAGGTTCTCCTGAAGCATTAGCTAAGAGAACAGGGCAGCCCCAGCTGGTGGTTGCCCTGGTAGACTTAGCTTTCAATTCATGGCGCTTTGGGGCAGGGGCTCTGCCTGTCAAACGTTCTGGCAAGTATGATTCAGCTGTCCATGCACGTCTTGCTCCAGCTCCCGAGGACTAGCCAGACGCCCGTGTCCTGGCATTTCTTCCCTCCCATTCTCTTCCTATGGAGATGTTCCTTGCCCACTGAGTTGAATTTCCTTAAATGGGTCCACTGGGGGCTAGAGAATCCTGGGACAGCTGGTCAGCACAGCGCCTTGGGACATTTTCCCCTGGCACCTGTGATGGCATCCTGAGAAATTTCTCCTACAAGGGCATTAGTGCAGCATGTTGGAATTGGGGGGTGGGGAGTGTCTAAGCAGAGCTTTTCTAAGTTTTTAGTCATGGGAGACCATTTGGGGAAATAAGTGGAAGTGAGGTAGCATCAGGCTGCCCTCAGGGCTTGGCCTGGAGGAGCTCCGAGGACTCCCCACTCGCAGGAGCTCCCCTGGCCTTCTCCTCAGTCTAATTCTATCTGCCTCTGTCCCTGCCATCCCAGGGCCGTCATTTTGTACCCATTCTACCCCGTTATCTGGGGACAGTGTTCTGTTCTCCTGCCGTGACAAGGAACAAGATGTGACTGAGCCCTTGGCCCAGGCACAGTCAGCAGGGCGCTGTCGGAGGTGGGTGCAGGGGCCGTATCCGCAATCTCCTCTCCCCACAGCAATCTGCAGAGCGCTGTGTGAGCACGCTGCTTGATCTCATCCAGACCAAGGTCAACTACGTGGTTCAGGAAGCCATCGTGGTCATCAAGGACATCTTCCGCAAGTACCCCAACAAGTAGGTGCCCGCCCCTCCCAGTGTGGGTGATGCGGCTCTGCTGGGCTCGGGGGCGTGGGGAGGAAAAGCGAGGAGGAGCCTTTCCTCTCTCCTTACTTCTCTGCCACAAACAGCATTCTCAAAAGAAACGCTTTGTTTTTTCTTACTGCTCCTGAGCTGCCCCTCCCCTCCTCTGCTCCCCAGAGCAAAAGAAGAACTAAAATGTAACAGATAAAACTCAAATCCCATTGCTCACCACCCTCTCCATTCCGGGCATCTGCCTGTCTTTCCTGGCCCCTGCTGGGCCTCCCGAGTTGCCCCGGCTCCTTCAGTGCTCACATGTCGGCTGTGTGCTGGTCTCCAGGTATGAGAGCGTGATTGCCACACTATGCGAGAACCTGGACTCCCTGGATGAGCCCGAGGCGCGGGCTGCCATGATCTGGATTGTGGGCGAGTACGCCGAGCGGATTGACAATGCCGATGAGCTGCTCGAGAGTTTCCTGGAGGGCTTCCATGATGAGAGCACCCAGGTGAGCTGTCGAGTGGGCCGGCTCAGGCCAGGGTGTGGGTCATCACCACTGTGGTCCATCCTGCTCTGAACCTCTCCCCTCAGCCAGCAGGCCGCAGGGCCTTGCCCCTCCTAACACGGCACTGATGGTGTGGACAGACAGATAAGTGATGTATGGGTGATAGGTGTGGCCCCTTTTCCCCCCACACTACCGTACCTGAGGGGAACATGTGAGGACGGCCTCCAGTGGTGTGCCTTGAAGGCAGACAGAGCTTTCTGGTTTTGATTTTGTATTTTTCTTGGGATAGATAATACATTGACTTGGTTCAAAATTGAAAAGATAGGAAAGGATACATATAGTGAAAATTCTCTTTCCCACCGCTTTCCCGGCTAGAGTTCTCCCAGAGGTCACCAGTGTTATTTATTGGTTTCTTGGGAATACTTCCAGATAGAGTTTAGAAATACACCATCAGGTATACACAAATTTCTGTATACACGTAAACATACACGTACACAGTCGATTCTTGTTATTTGCGGTTCTTATGTTCTGTAAAGTCACTGAATTAGCAAGGAAACCATTGCTCCCAGGAGAAATACAGAGTTGGGTTCCTACGAGCCTCTGGTCCCAACATTTTTAGTCTGCTGGTCAACCCATAGCCTTGTTTTACTTGGTGTTTCTGTTTAAACACACCTTGTTTAATATACGTTATTGATTCGTTAACATTGAACTCAGGGCGCCGACAGCACTACAGCTCATGCCTAAGCCAAGCTTCCCTAACACAGGCATTCTCTCCATGAGGCTCTTCACAGCTACTTGCACTTAGGAACACTAGACAGCACTTCAGCACTACACTTGGCCACTTTAAACAGAGAAATCACCCACAAAAAGCACCAAAGTGTGAAAGACATGAGTAGACTGAAAAGGACACTTGTTTATGATGTGAGAATGAAAAGGTAGTGTCGCCTCTTTTGACCTCAGCTGGGAATATATATGTCAGGTAACTCGGATTTTGCACTGCTCTGCATGTGTCTGTGAATGACCGTGAAAGTGCCACGAGCATTGATGTTGGGGTTACAAGTAAATTTTAGCAAGTAGGCACATTTATAAATATGGACGGTAGAAATAACGAGGATTGACTCCATACATATTTCCCTTTCATATATTTGTAAACACTACTGATAGCATACTATACAAATTCAAATTGTTCAGCACCTTGCATTTTTCCCTTGGAAATATATCTGAAGGCCCTGCCGTTATTAATTGCTCCCTGGGGTGGGGAAATAAATCCAGGCTTCTCCTCTGTTGGGTGGCCTGGAGCAAGTTCACCTCACCACGCCCCTTTCCTGGTCTCTGGTACAGGGCTCCTGCAAAGCTTATTGGGTGATGTGGGTAAACTGCCCACCCCAGGGATCAGCAAACAGGAGCCGTGTGGTGGTGTTCTAATTAACTGGCCTGCTCCCTTTGCCTCCTGGGTTCACAGCACAGTTCAGAGCTTTTATAAGAATTCTCGTCTGGTGCTTTGCAGTTGGGAAACCTATTTCAGATTCTCTGTGAGCCTCCTTGTTCTAGGTTCCTAGGCCTCTCCGAGGGACAGGAAACTCATGTTGGCCAGCGTGGTACGTTAGCCCAGCCTGCCTCTGTCCCCTGTGTGGATGGCAGAGGCAGCAGCATCATTGCAGGAGGGCTGTTGGGAGGTGGGAGGAGCTGGGCTCCTGGGCAGAGTCCCAGACCGAGTAGCAGACCAGACAGTGATGAATGACTCCAGGCAGCCAGCTGACCTGGGTTGGGAAGAACTTGGTAAAGAGTCCCTGTGTGGTGGCCGTGCTGATATTGATGATGGTGATGACAGCTGTTGTGTGTTGAGCAGAATACATAATAGATTCTTTGTTTGTTGTCTTACTGAGTTTTCCATGAACCCTGTGAGGTAGTATACCCATTTTATAGATGAGGAAACACTCAGAGAAGTGAAATGACTTGTCCAGGATCACCCAGCTGGGAAGTGATAGAACCAGAGTCCACATGAGGTGTGATCTAACTAGCTCCAAGTCAGCGGCCGTGAATTGCCGTTTGCAAAGCTCACAAGAACCCCCGAAGTAGGCCACACCTCTCCCTCACCAGCTGGCTTTCTCTAGGCTGGACAGCCAGGGGGCTAGAGCCAGGGCCAGAAGCCAGTCCCGGGGCTGCCTCCTGCCTTGGAAATAGCCCACTGCTCCTCTGCCACTGGCTCATGTGTAACCAAATCACAAGGACTCTGCATCACCCATTCCCAGAGAGAGACCACCTCCCCTCCATCCTGCCTCCTGCTGTCATTCCAACCTGTGTACCCGGTAGTTCAGCCCTTTGTTTCTGTAAGTGCCCTCTTGCTGGACAGGCCCAGCATGTGCTGCCAGGTCCACTCCCGCCCTCTTACTGCAGGCCTGTGCCTGGCACAGCCCTGGCTCAGGAGCCTCAGGCTGCCCTCTTTTCCCAGGACTGGCAAAAATGAGATGCAGCTAAGGAAGGACTGTGTGCAGAGGGTTATTCTTTCAGAGATGTCTCTTCAGTCAGCAAGTTTTCCTTAAGGGCCTGCTACACACTGAGTACTGACTGAGGAATAACCAGGGATTCAACTGTGACAGACACGCTCTGCCCTCAGGGGGCTCTCTCCACAGGACAGCCCAGTGGCTGGAAAGCATTTCCAATCCAGTGGGGGACGCGGTGTTGATGGGGGGTGGCGGTGCAGGAGGCTGCAGAAGCCTGTGGGGGCTGGGGTCAGCATGAGTTCAGAGGGGTAAGGAGGTTTTGGCCAAGCCGAGGGCAGCAGGAGGCATGCTCAGGTGAAGGCAGCAGCCAGTTAAGAGGTGGAGGCTGAGCAAGGCCTGGGCAGAGATGGTTCCCACCCTCGGGTAGAAGCGCAGCTCCTCAACGACAGGCTGGCTCTGTGGGCCCCGATGGCCCAGTCCCCTGGGCCGCACTAGCACCACCTCCACTTGTTGACGGTGGTCCCTTTAAGAAGCTTACCAGCTACACGTGTTGCCTTTTTTAAGCTGTGAGCTCCTTGAGGCCTGGGAGGCCGGGAGCCCTGACAGGTTTCTGGGACCCTAAGGCTGGGCAGCAGCTCCTGGCCTGTGTAGTGTTGCCAAGTGGTACAGCGGCCAGCTCCTTCCTGAGTGGTAATGCCAAGGTCCAGGCCACTCAGCACTACCAACACCCCCTGTGGCCTTAGTCCGTGTTCCATGGCCACTCGCAAACCTAGGAAAGCTGTTCTCCACTTGCGGGGCCTTAGAACGCTCTTTTCCCTCTTCAAGGCCCTCATTTGGTTTCCTGCTGTCCCCACCCGAAGCTCACACTCTTCCTTGTCCCCTTTGTCTTCCCGCAGGTGCAGCTGCAGCTGCTGACAGCTATTGTGAAACTCTTTCTGAAGAAGCCGACAGAGACCCAGGAGCTCGTGCAGCAGGTCCTCAGCTTGGCCACTCAGGTGGGTGCCCCAGCCTCCCCACTGTGCCCAGCACAACTCTTGCTCCACAAGGGGCGCTTCAGCCCAAGGAGCCAGACCTGGGTGGTCAGGCCCCTAACAATGCCACTGCTGTGGGTCTGGCCCCAGCATGATCCAGAAGGCCTGCTCCGGGAGCTCGGCCATAACAAATCAAGAGGGAATGGGGTCAGGTGGTGAAATGGAGACCGACTGTCAGTGAGAGAGGAGGGGGAAGTCTGAGAACCAGGGGTTTATATGAGGGCAGGGAGGGCAGACTGCCCATGGAGGGGAGTGGGGACTGGAGACGGGAGCTCGAGTGGAGGATCTGGGAGGCCACGTCCATTCAAGCTGCTCCTTCCCCTTCTTCCCTTTCCCCTCCCCCGGTTGCTCTGCTCTGAGCTTCATGGGCTTCTCATCACCCCCCACAAGGACTCCGACAACCCGGACCTGCGGGACCGCGGCTACATCTACTGGCGCCTGCTCTCCACTGACCCAGTGGCTGCCAAGGAGGTGGTGTTGGCCGAGAAGCCGCTCATCTCTGAAGAGACAGACCTCATCGAGCCCACACTGCTGGACGAGCTCATCTGCTACATCGGCACACTGGCCTCCGTCTACCACAAGCCGCCCAGCGCCTTTGTGGAGGGGGGCCGGGGTGTGGTGCACAAGAGCCTGCCGCCCCGCACCGCCTCGTGAGTGAAGCGGCCCGTCGCGGGCTGAGCCGCCCACCTCCTTCCTCAGTTCAGTAGCTCGGGTTCAGGCCAAAGTGATGTTCCCTGGTGAGGTCTGAGTCTGAGAAAATTAGGGTTCTAGAGACCCCTTTTTGAGTGGTTACTACACACCAGGTGTTGACTAGGTGAGCTCATTGGTGCCCTAGACCAGCACGTAGAGATGTCCCCATTTAACAGATTAGGACAGTAGGCATGGAGAGTGCCTGCTGCTGAATCCCACAGCCAACAAGCTGGGCTCAGGCCTGAGTTTGTCTGATTCCAGAGTCACGTTCTCGCTTTCCTCCTCTGCCACTCCCAGGTGGTGGGTTTGGCTTGGTTGCCCAGTCTTCTGGGGACTGGCATCCAGTCTGCTCTTTAGATTGGGCTAAGTGTTGGAAATACATATGTTCCCTCCTTTCACTCATTCCCGTGAATCTGGATCTCTTGGAAAGCCAAACACATGGATAAGTGGGGGAAGAAGGGGCACGTAGACCGCCCCTTCTGGGACAGTGAGGAGTCGCATGTCCTAGGGGCGGGTCCTGGAGACTGCGGACTCGGACCTCCCTCAGACAGCCCGACCCCCACCCTGCTGACCCTCTTCCGCCTGTGTCTGCAGGAGCGAGAGCACAGAGAGCCCTGAGACAGCCCCTCCTGGAGCGCCTTCTGGCGAGCAGCCGGATGTCATCCCTGCCCAGGGTGACCTGCTGGGTGACCTCCTCAACCTGGACCTCGGACCCCCGGTGAGCGGCCCACCCTTGGCTACCTCCTCGGTGCAGATGGGAGCTGTGGACCTTCTTGGTGGTGGCCTTGACAGCCTGGTACGTCCCGGGAACCCCTCTGGATGACATTGATAATGATCTTCAGAGGCGCAATCATTGAACACCTTTCCTGTGCCAGGCACCAGGTACCTCTGCCTGCGAAGGTGATCATGTAGCTCCCTATTTATAGGTGAGAAAACAGGCTTACAGAGGCTAGCATAGCTGCTAAGTAGCAGGCATAGGACTTAGCTCTTTACCGGGCCCTGAGGCCCAAGGGATTTGGGACAGTGTAGGGCCAGGCCTAGCCCCTTCCTCCAAGTCTGATGCTGCAGGCACCTTGGCCATAGGACAGGAGGAGCCAGACCTGTGTCCTCTTCCCGCCATACCCGGCACCAGCTGGGGGCAGTAGCCCAGCAGGCCTGAGCGAGGCCCATGAGCGGTCAGAGACAGCCCTCCTCCCCTGTAGAAGGGGTGGTGAGACCGGCCTGGGTATCTCCCTGGAACTTCTTCAGGCAGCTGGTAGAGCCAGGTAGAGGGGGCAGCTGGTAGAGCCAGAGCCTCTGTCACTTGGCCATGTCTGGCTCAAGTCCCCAAGGCTGTGACCCAGGAAAGGGTAGGAAGGGCCATGGTACAGGATGTGGGTGGTGGGGTAAAGCCAGAGGGTTAGTGCCCTTCATACAGACGGTCTGGGCCCCTCCTAGGCCTGGCATAGCCTTGCACCAGACTCATCTCAGATAGGGCAGCAGTAACTAATTTTCTCTCTCTCTCTCTCTCTCCCACCCCCCTCCCCCCTCCCCCCTTCCCCTCTCTCTCTTTCATTTCTCTTTGTGTCCTCCTTCCTGGCTTTTCTCTGTGCATGTGGCTGCCTGTTCTCTTCACCCTGCCTGCTTCTGCTTGGAGATGGGGGATGAGCCTGAAGGGGTACGGTTCAACCCTTGTGTCACCAAGCCTTTGTCCCAGCTCCTCCTGAGAGCACTGGCCCAGCATCCCAAGGGTCAGATGATGTCCAAGCAGTCTCTCCCTGCGGAGCCCTGGCCTTCTGTCCAGTGTGCTGGCAGCCTCTGCCTTGACTGTCTGGTGTCTAGCTGCCCCTGGGTCTCCATATCCATGAATTCCTCACCCATCCTCGCCACCCTGTGACAGAGTTGCCTTGTCATCCTGAGGGTTGCCAGCCACTCTGTCCCCACAGCCCCTCTCTGACGTTCTGGAGGGCACACTCCATCTGCTTAGCACAGTCCCAGCATAGCAGTGTGTCTCAGGCACCCCCTTTATCTGTGGGCTGAGTGTTAGCTTGTGAGTGTCCCCAGCCCTTTCCCAGAGGTCACCCCTGAGACTCAAGGCTTGCAGGGTATGGAAGGGCTCGGCCTCTCTTTTCCACCCACTTCACTTGTCTTGTCTCTGCAACTTAGACTTGATGTGATGGCAGCCCTGTGGGACCCCCTCCTGTCTTACCCCCCTATTTTCTGAAGAGCCAGGTGGCTCTGCTCATCCTGGGCCCCTGATGTCCCTGCCTTAGATGCCTGACTCTGACCCCTTGTCTTTCCTTTCCAGATCGGGGGCCCCAACTTCGTGACTCCCCCAGCAGCTGCAGTACCAGCCAACCTAGGAGCACCCATGGGCAGTGGCCTGAGTGACCTCTTTGACTTGACCAGTGGCGTGGGCACCCTGTCAGGATCATACGTGGCCCCCAAAACAGTAAGTACCACCCTTCTTCTTGTGGCAAGAGCAGAGAGAAATTAGAGATTGATGTGTGGGCTCCTTAAATTCTGCAGAATTGGCTCAGGCCAGCAGACATGAGCTCCAGGAGCAGCTGTTAGCCAACACGATGCTGAGGGCAGCAGAGGCTGTGGGAGCACAGGGAGAACATGCTGCATCAGGCATGGGCGGGGTGCTGGGGAAGGGGTCCCCGAGGGAAGCTGGATCTCAGGCCTGTAGACCAAGTCAGAATTAGCTAGGCAAAAGTGGGGAGAGGGCTCCAGCCCAAAATAACAGCCTGTGGAAAGGCCTGGAGGTGAAGGAGAGCCCAGCACCTTCTAGGGAACTGGCAAAAGTCCCATCTGTTTGGAGTAGTGCTATCTGACTCCATGGCCCTCATTGATAATAGACATCTTATAATGCCCCCTTTCTCTTCTATCCTTAAATGAGATTTGTGGACCGTGTACCCACTTACACATGTAATTTCAAAATTAATCAAAAGATGCTCCCACCGCATAGAGGAGACATAAAAGGAAAAGAATAAAATGATGTATTTCAGTGTTGTGAAGGCTTGGGCATGCCCACCCCAGACGATGCCCTCACCAGGCATTACAGGGCTGCCAAGAATATAAAGCCTGGAACTGGCCTTTGGGCAGGTGGCCCTCAGGGAGCTATGTGTTCATTTGAGGTCAGGAGAAGTCAGGGCAGGCTTCCTGGAAGAGGAATCATTCCATCATGGGAAGGACTTTCCCCACTACCTTAGTCATAGGATGTTCAGGATGAGGCTGCTCTCCTTTCAGAATCAGTACGTATGTTGCCTGCATTTTCCTAACAGCATTGTGACTACCTAGAATTATTTGTCCCATGTGTATTTCCCCACCCCACCTGTGGGGATAAATACATTCTCCAAACTTCCTGGTCAAGGGGGATGAGGTTCTCTGTGTACAAGAACTTGGAGTTCCTCAAGCATTTGGACCAGTAGGTAGTGACAGTTCATTGGTTCCTCCAGTAAACAAATGTTCAGGGTTAGTTCTGTTAGAACCTGTGCTAGATTCCATGAACCCACAGTGACCAAGAGAGATGAGGTCCCCATCTCAGCAGTCAGACATAGTGACAGAAAGATAGCCAGTTCTACAAGAACCTGGGGAAGGAGGCCTGATGGAGAGGCGGGGCCCAGGGAAGTCACCTGACAGGAGTTCCTGCTGAGTCATAGCTGAGAACTAAAGCCGTGTGCTTTGCCCTCACAGATTTGTGCAGGAGAAGCAAAGGATGATCAAGGTTAGGAAGTATGGGGGGTGGGTAGGGATGGGCATGGGGAAGCACTTTCCAAACAGAAGGAGTAGCGTGTGTGTGTGGGGACCAGAGAAGCAGGTGCCTGCAGACCCCGGGGAGGGCAGAGCACCAGGCTATAGAAGCCATGGGCAAGTGGGAGCCATTGCAGGGTTGGAAGGGTTTTATAAGGTGCCATGATCAAATTTGCATTTTAAAAGATGACTTTAGCTGCTGTGGAAATTGGGGAGAGGAATTGGGGCAGCCACATGGCAGCCGCCATCTTACCTGGTGAACTCTGATGGCAGCTCAGACACAGGTGGTGCCTGTAGAGAGGAAAGAAGCGGCGGACCTGGCAGCAGATTGGAGGAGGTAGCATTGGCAGGACTGGCTACATAATGGTGGAAGGGGTCACGGTGGGCTGAGGACTGTTGCCCAGATGGCTCCGAGTTTCCTGGTGGTAGCAACTTGAGAGACGGTGGGACATTTGCTGACACAGGGCACCTTGGAGAAGCTGTGCAGGGGGCCTGAGCCGTTTGCCCTGCTGTGGGCTGTCTGAGTAAGAATAGCAGCCTGAGAGGCATTTGCATGTCCACAGGGTGATGCCAGCAGGTGTCCTGCATGGGCAGGGCTTTCATTCCAGCCATTTGCTCAGCAGACACTCCCTGAATACCTCTAGGGAAGGAGTCTGGGGGTGGGCTTCCCTGAGGAGACAGCTCTTAAGCTGAGATTCAGGTGACAGGGGCCGCCAAACAGCAGTGGCAGGCCAGGCAACAGTCCTCTTAGGTCCTGTCCTTGGTCAGACTGGTTTCTACAATTAAAGGCCAGCCCGGCCTTCTTCCAGGGAGGACAGTCTGTGACGCCAGGGTGGCCTGAGGCTCTGGCCGAGGCCCAGGACGGCCTTGGGCTCTCTGCTCTCCTTGGCTGGGAGCCTGCTTGTTCTCGCTTTCAGCCCTGCTTCCTCACTGTTCCTTCTGTGACCTCTGAAGACTTGGGTCAGCCCTTGGGCACACCAGCACCTCCCTCCCCAGAGCTGCTGCATTCCTCTGCCACGCTGTGCTGGTGGCCCTGGGTGGGCCATGCAGGGTCCTTCTCATCTCAGGATACACATGGTCGGCCCCTGGTGATAAAAGCATGTGTGGTCAATCTGGAAGGCACCTTCAGGAGAGAGAGAGGAAGAGAGGCGGAGGGAGAGGGGGCTGTTGAGTTTTGGGGGAGTGGCACACACCGGCACCCCGCCCCCCACCCTCCTTTCTTCCCTGCAGGTCTGGCTCCCAGCCATGAAGGCCAAGGGGCTGGAGATCTCGGGCACCTTCACTCGCCAGGTGGGCTCCATTTCCATGGACCTGCAGCTGACCAACAAGGCCCTGCAGGTCATGACCGACTTTGCCATCCAGTTCAACCGCAACAGGTGAGCCCCCTGAGGCCAGCCTGCCTAGAACCCATGCTGGTGCCTGCAGGCGGGGCTCAGGGCTGCCGGGGGCCTGGTGCCTCTTTTCTGGTGAGGGCAGGTGTTCCTCACAACCACAAGTCAGGCTAAAGTTCTCTAAAGCGGTGATTTCCCTCTCCAGTAACCTCTTTATATGGACTCCAAAGGACCAGGCAGAGGGGGTAGGGCATCTCCTCTTTTTTTGCCTTCCTCCACTGCCCAAAGGGGTATATTACTGACACAGCTCCCAGTTTCAGCCTAGGAGCCTGCCTTTGGCAAGCACCCCACATAACAGGAGCTTGGAGCCCCCTTTCCAGGCCTGAGTTGCTTCCAGCTCTGAGGCGGATGGGGAGTGGGCCTGCCTGCCAGCAAAGGATTAAACTGTCAGACAGGGCCTCTAGGCGCAGTGGCTGCTCCGGGCTCCTCACCCTCTCCAGGTCCCCTGCACTGGGGGTCAGTGGGGAAGGTCTCCTGTCTGGCACCACCAGGGTCTCCATGGACCAGGCCAGCTAGGCCAGCAGGGCTCTCTGGGGAACCAAGCAGCCTCTCCTGATGATTCTTCTTCCTGAGCAGCTCTAGTGATGAGCAAACTGAGCCTCTAAGAAGTTGACTGAAGGGGCTGCTTTCTCAGGGAGAGCCTGCGGGCCAGTGGGTCCTGACCCTCTGTCAGACCAGGGAGGGTGACAGCTACTCATCTTGTGATCTGGCCAGTTCTGGCCCAGAAAGTAAAACCCTGCATGTCACTTGGCAAAGTCACATCCCTCCTGGGACATGGGAATTGGCAGCAGTGACTTGGGCATTCACAGAGTTTCCAAGTGAGAAGCAGCTTAGAGGCCCCTGGTGTTAGATGAAGTTCCTTGAGGGCAGGACGGGGTAAGGCCATGCTTATTGGATCTGCCCAGGGCCGAGCCCAGAGGAGAACGAGGAGCAGAGGTGGGCTTCAGGCCTGCAGCCAGCCTGAGATTCCCCCCGTCCTCATGGCCATTGAGGGCCAGAGGACGCAGGTCAGGAGGTTGTCCTTTTGCCTGGGCTTGGGCCTGAGGTGAGGCTGGCCTGCTGGAGAGGCTTCTTGCCAACCACTGTCCCAGCTCCAGAACCTGAGGAGCCCACCATGTCAGCACTGCTCCCCCTGCCATCCCTGTGGGGGCTTCTCTCTCCCCAGCTTTGGCCTGGCCCCCGCCGCCCCCCTCCAGGTCCACGCACCACTCAGCCCCAACCAGACTGTGGAGCTCTCTCTGCCTCTCAGCACGGTGGGCTCAGTCATGAAGATGGAGCCGCTGAACAACCTCCAGGTGTGTTCCCCGCAGGACCAAACACCCGGTCCTTACCCATCCACCCTCGGGGAGGAGTCTGATGGGAAGGGCTGGGCCTGGCCTGTGTCGGCAAAGGGCTGCATCTGTGAAGTCGGGCTCTAGGCCACAGATGTGACAAGGAGGCCCCATCAGAGGGGACGAAAGGGCATGGTTCCCAGGAAAGGCATGTGAGAGAATCTGCTCAGGTGGGGGGTGCAGGGAGCAGGGCCTTTCCTGAGGCCTCAGAGGTGAGTCAGGCATCGTGGGGACCCGTTCCTAGGTGGCTGTGAAGAACAACATCGACGTCTTCTACTTCAGCACCTTGTACCCGCTGCATATCCTCTTTGTGGAGGACGGGAAGATGGGTGAGTCATGAGGGCACCCGTAGGGTCCCTAGAATGGTAGATTGGCAGCCCCACAGCAGAGTCCATGAGTCAGAGCCTGGAGTGAGGGGCACACCTCCGTCACGGCCCCAGGGTCTCACCGTGCCATCTGTGCCCCCCCCCAAGGGAGCTGTGCCACGCAAGAGCTATCTCACTCCAGGGTTCTCTGCTCTGCCCCTCAGCCTTGCCTGAGCGCTCTAGAGAGTCACCCACCAGCTCCCCGAGGCCGGGAACCCAGGTCATGCCTCACCCCTGATGCCCATCTCCTGTGCCCTGACGAGAATCCCTGAAAAGACTCATCCCAGGGCCCAGAGGACTCACGCCCAGCCCGGCGCTGCGTGGAGCTCTTTGCCCCCCTCATCTCTCACTCAGAGGCCCCATAACGCAGGCTGACTAATGAGTAGGCTGCTTGGGGCCAGAGCAGGGGAAGGGCACCTGTGGGTGCTAAGGAGGAGAGAACTAAGGCCCAGAGGCAGGAAGCCCAGTCCTTTGGGAACTGCAAGTAGCCACCTTCCCAGAGCTGCGGGTTAGCTCCAGGCGGCAGGGCCCGTGCCAGCCCTCAGCATCAAGGTACCCGGCTTCCTGCTGGGTCTTACTGTGTGGGGCCACAAGTTCATCAGCGTGCCTTCTTCCCCGCAGACCGGCAGACGTTCCTGGCCACATGGAAGGACATTCCCAATGAGAACGAAACCCAATTCCAGATCAGAGATTGCCCCCTCAACGCAGGTAGGACTCCTGAGCACCCAGCCCCATCCATACTGCCTCTCGCCTGCACTCCAGGCCCTCCCCCGTTGCTGACCAGGGGGCCTTCTGACACCCAGAGGCCGCGAGCAGCCGGCTGCAGGGCAGCAACATCTTCACAGTCGCCAAGAGGAACGTGGAGGGCCAGGACATGCTCTACCAGTCCCTGAAGCTGACCAACGGCATCTGGGTGCTGGCGGAGCTGCGCATCCAGCCAGGCAACCCCAGCTTCACGGTGAGGGCTCCCGCCCTGCCAGCCCCTGGGCCCTCCCGCCCCATCCCAGGCGCCTCTCCTGCCCCGCCTTCCTCCCAGGCCGGAGGTTGGCTCTGATGGGGGACATTCTAGCCCAGCTAGGCTGGGGTCCCTTTCAGCCTGGTGTCGATAAGCATCAGAAGTGTGTCCCTGGAAAGGGCCTTAGAAAGTCTCCGATTCAATCCCATCAAGTCACTCAGGTAAGACACCAAACTGGGCCTCAGAATAAGGAGTTGAACTAGAAGAGTCTGTAAAAGTGGGCCTGTGAGGTGGCGCCGTTGGCCCGACACCTGCCTGACTGCAGAGTGGCCCTGCTAGGCCAGTCTCTGGCCCTCCTGCTCCGGCCTGCCTGGGGACGCAGCTGGGAGGTCAGTGATTCCCAGCAGCTTGTCCTTTCGACGCTTTGAGTCAGACCCCAGTCAGGACACGGCTTCCACGGAGTGCGTGGTTGTCCTGGAGGCCAAGCTGCTGCTCCAGGCCCAGCGAGCACCAGGCTTTGCTTCTCCCCCTGCACCATCTCTGGCAGGCATGCCTCCCCCTTCCCGAGACGTTGCTCCCGGGCCCCACTGGCAGTGATGGCTCTGTGGTTGGGCTGGGGCTGCTGCAGTGGCTTCGGTGGTGGTGATTTCCGTCTCCCTGTGTTTGGTTGCTGCATGTCCACCTGCCCTGCTGGTGCCCGTGGTGCAGGACTTGGAGGTTAGCGGATTGCTTTTCTCTTCCTCTTTTCCCTCATCCTCCCCAGCCACACCTCGAACACCCCATCTCCTGGTTTGGCTCCAGTGCACCCCTGGCTCTTGCGGCCCTGCCTCACCCTGTTGCTCCCGAAGCCAGGCAGACACGCATGCAAGCGCAGGCAGGAGGGCATCCTGCCCACTGCTGATACCCCAGCGCTTCCCAACCAGGTGGCCCCAACTGAGCTGGTACCCCCACTTCCCAACCTGTTATGCACAGAGCTCTTCAGGAGACCAGAGCCCCTTGGGGCCACTCCTGCTGATGTCCGGAGCTCCACTTCCTCTCCCCCTTCCTAATTGCACCCTTCAGAAGCAGTGATTTTGGCAGAAAGGGTGGTGGCACTTGTCTGTCCTCTGCCTGTGCTCTCCAGGCTCACACTGCATTTGGAACTGAGGCAAAGTTTCTGATGTACTTGGTTCCTGGGTAGGAAATCAGGAAGAACCCCCAGCGCCCCACCATCTCCCAGCCCCCTGCCTCCTCCGGGACCTCAGCCTCCATGGGCTGTGGGGGCCCAGGCAGCTCTGCAGGGTGGGGGCCAGGCCCTCCCTGCCAGCCTCCCGTTGCTGATTCACGCTGCTTGCCGTAGGGCCGTGGTGTCTGGGCTGACAGCAGGTGTGTGGGCAGCAAGTGATTCTGTCCACACCCGGCTGGCTGTGGCGGCCGCCCTCTCCTTCCCCACACATCTGCCCCAGCCGCTGCTGCCAGCAGGCCACGTGTGCACACCGCACTCTTCCATCTGGTTCCCATCCTCTCTGCCCTCCCCACGTGTTCCTTCCCAGGCTAGTAAATGACAACCCCAGAGAGGAGCCGTGGGAATGAGCGAGACCCCTCTCTTCCCCTGCAGCTGTCCCTGAAGTGCCGAGCGCCAGAGGTGTCCCAGCATGTGTACCAGGCCTACGAGACCATCCTCAAGAACTGAGGCCCCGTCCAGTGCCCGCCCCAGCCTTCTCCCAGCCCATTGAGGAGCCCCCCGGGGTTAACAGCACCACCTCCTCCCGGGAGGGGCCAGGGAAGGCTGCTGGCCACCCCTGGGGCTCCCTGGTCCTGACTGCAGGGCCCACTGGGTCCTCAGGGCGGGCGGCACCCCTCCTGGAGTGAAGGCTCAGTGTACTCCGGTGCACAGGGACTCCCCTCTTCCACGGCTGCTGACACTTAGGGTCAGGTGAGGACAGGACCAAAAGAGACAGAGCCAGAGCAGCTGCAGAAGCTGGACAGGAAGACCCAAAGTTCTCTTCCTTTTCTCGACACCTGAGGGCGCTCCCAGCCTGGGGAGCACCATGCCCCCACTTTCTTGGGTTGGTGTTCGTGTGCCTCCCCACCACGCGCTGTCATGAGATGGGCCCTGCCAGGCTGTCCTGGCATGCGTGAAGGGTCCCCTTGGTATCAGGAGAGCAGTTCTTTCAGGGTCTGGGACTCCCGGGGCCTGCACCCCCACACCCCCCCTGCCTGAATCCCCCTAGCCTGGGGCCCAGTGGTTGTCAGTCGGGCCACAGCCTCCTGAGAGCTGACCCACGTGGGGAAGACCAGGCAGAAGCTCCCATAGGCCCTGCCCAGGCTCCTGCTCTCCTGGCAGTTGCACACACACCTACCAGGCTCCCCCCTCTTGCCCCTGAGGACGGTCACTACCTATGATACGTTCCTCGGTGTCCCCTGGGCTCCTGGAGCACAGACAGGGCTAAGGGATGAGGAACTCGGCGAGCAGGCTGCCTCCTGTGCAGGGTTATTGGGGTTTCTCCTTAGTGTCTGCTCCCCTCCGCCTGGCCTCCCAAGTGTCAGTATGTGTGACAGAGCATTAGGTTTTCCTGTTACTGCTGTTTAATAATAAAGATTCTGCTTTTGGCAATCACGGACACTTTTTTCCCCCTCCACCAAATGTCAGAATTGAAATCTGCCTCCTAGTGGAAGGATAGTGTTCTGAGCCCTGCAGTAACTATATCTAATATATATATAAATAGACTATATATTGTATGTTTATTTTCGAAAAGAGAAAGTGAATAAAAATGATGACATCAAGCATATCCCTGGCCAGTGTGTCAGGTGCTGCCTGAGGCTCTTCTGGGTGGGTCCAGAGTCCCCTGGAGTCCAGGGTCCCTGGCCCCTCCCCTGGCACTGCGGACAGCGCCTTTCCCTCCTCCGTGTCTGTAAGTACTGACGTCTGAAGTCTGCTGGTCTCCCTGGAACCTCTCCCATCCTTGATCCCAACTCTGCCCGAGCAGACGCCATCCCTTTTGATGTGGGCCGAGGGCTGACATCCATTTGTTTTCCTCAGCTCCCTGCCATCGGGGAGTTTCCTGGGAGCGGTTGTGGCAGAGGGTGCGGGCGGGCGGGCCAAGCACCAGACCTGTCTGGGCAGGCTGTTCCCCACCCTGCCACTGGCTGCTGCGTGGGTACTAGGCTGGCAGCCGCCCCAGCTGCTACCAAGGGCTGACTCCCCATGTGGCCCCAGTCCTCGCATTGACTTGGCTCCCAGGGAAAGGCAGCCAGACCCTGGGTTGGGCTCCGACAGCAGAGCTGCCGGTTCTCAGTGCCTGTGGCCGGTGGGCCTTCACCCTGCTTCAAAGGGAAGAGTAGCCCCGGTGCCCTCACCTGTTTCAGCCCCAGCCACACTGCCCCGGGCCTACCTCTGACAAACGGCTGCCGTTGCCACTGCCTGGGCCCTGGCATCAGAAGGAGCACCTGGCCCTCTTCTGACTGGGGGTTGCCACGCTGTCTTAGGGACCACAGAGTCGCAGTCAGCCAAGACCCTTGACTATTAATACAACTCTGGTTCCCACCTCACCTGAGAGTCCTCAGGCTCAGAAGGCCGTGCTCAAATATGGCTGGGGTCCCCTCTGGCTGTGAGCCCTTAAGGAGACTGTCATGTGGCCTGCTGTCACCTGCTGCCTGACCCACCCACTGAGTGCACTGCTGGCTCA
This sequence comes from Rhinolophus sinicus, assembly GCF_057876585.1. NCBI lineage: Eukaryota > Metazoa > Chordata > Mammalia > Chiroptera > Rhinolophidae > Rhinolophus > Rhinolophus sinicus. The sequence goes on from NC_142509.1 coordinate 22,336,780, forward strand.
GCTATCCGGGACCTCACAGAGCTTTCTGTCCCCACCCCTCCACCGCTGAGGGCAGAAGAGTGGACGTGTAAGACAGCTGTCCCCGGTGGGGTGAGGAGGAAAGCTGACGAGAAAGGCTGGCCTGGTTGGACAGAGGGCCTGGGACTGGCAGACACCTTAGGTTCACCCTCCTAATTCAAGTTGTGCTTGGTTCTCAGGAGATTATGGGCAGGACCTTAACCAGAGGTTCCCCTCTTCACCCATACAGCACCCCTTATGAGGGGACCCAGCAGTCTTAATATATTCGGGAGAAACAGGCAGAGAGTATTTGCACTCCCAGTTCCCCCAGCCTGGGCTTTCCCTCGTCGTCGCATCAGGAAAACATGCATCGCCACTGGGGGCCCAGGCCTTTAGGAGAAGTGCTTTCGGGGATATCTAGTCTGCCCTTCTGCTTCTCCCTCCCTGGCCTCAGTGAGAAGCCATCCCGTGCTTCCTCCCCTTCTCGTGTAACTCGCTGGTCCTGATGTGCTCAAGCCTCCCCCGCTCAGGGCCTGACACCTCCAAGACCTTGGCATCCTGCAGGACATTCTCCAGCGCTCTGGGCCTTCCCAGCCAGTTGGGGAATTCAACAACAGCAGCCAGTCATTTCTGGAAGGTCCAACAAAAACCAAGGGCCTCATGGGTGCCCCTGTGTGCCAGCCACTGTGCTAAGGCCTGTGACATGAACTCGTTTTACACTTTTTAATCTTTAACTAGTGGATTGCTGTTTTTGTTTTTTTATGGAGCTTCCAGACCAGGGTCAGATCAGCCACACAAATGGTTGAGGTCTCCCTCCCACCCTTACCCAGTTCTTAGTTTTCCTCGCTAGAGGCAAACTTCATTGCTGGGTTTTGGATTTTCTTCCAGGAATATTCTGTGCATGTATGTAAGCAAATCCATGGAGGTATTTACTTAACAAATGGTAGCACACTCTACACATACACGACCAGCACTTTCCTTATCTTACCTATCTGTACAAATAAACCCACCTCAGTATTCTTTGTGCAAATGGGCGGCCATTAGCCAGTGCCGGCTGGTGGACATTCCGGCTGTTTCCATCTGCTGCCAGTCCAAGCAACTGCAGTCACATCTTCCTTTCCTACACAAGTCCTTGATCGTGGGTGGAAATGTACCTGTAGGATCTAGGCCCCAGATTTGTTAGACCAGAGGACATAAGCATTTTACATTTCATATTTTAGTTCTGTTTTGAAAAGGTAATGCATTCACATCGTTCAAAAGGCAAAAAAGTATATAAGTGAAAAATTCTCATTCCTCTCCCCAAAGAAACCAATGTTACCTTCCAAAGAGACTCAGTGATGGCTGTTTTCTTTTTCCCTTTTAATACACAAATGGTAACATGAAATACACCCTGTTCTGCACCTTATATCTTGGAGACTTTTCCCCTACCGGTCCATCATGGAGAGAGTCCTAATGCCTTTTTATAACAGCTGTGTGGTGTTCCAATGAATGAAGGTACCATCATGAACCAGCACCCCATGATGTCCATTGACTTACACCGTGTCTCCCCAAAAATAAGACCTAGCCGGACAGTTCTAATGCGTCTTTTGGAGCAAAAATTAATATAAGACCCAGTCTTATTTTACTATAACATAAGACCCAGTCTTTAATATAATATAATAATATAATACCAGGTCTTATATTAATTTTTGCTCCAAAAGACACATTAGAGCTGATTGTCTGGCTAGGTCTTATTTTCAGGGAAACACAGTATCTAAGGTGTTGCTAGTACAAGTGATACTGCAAAGAATATTCACTTTCATGCATGGATAACTTCCTGAGATGGAAATTGCAGGGTCAAAGGTAGGTTCATTCATAATTTTGATAGCTGTTGCTAAAAATTCTTCAATTTACTCTCCTAACAGCCAGGAATGAGACACCTATTTCCTCGCCCCCTCACAAACTCAGTGTATTGATGTGTGCCAAACTGATGGGTGAAAAATGATAGCTTACTGTGTTTTAACTCTTCATGTGTTTTTGAGCCATTTATGTGTCCTTTTCTGAGCTGTCTTCATATTTTTTGCCTGTTTTTCTATATGGTTATTGGTCCTTTTTGTCCTGATTTGTCATTATTTCCCTCATTCTATTACTGCTCTTAACTTTTCCTTGCTGAATTTGTTTTTTATGTAGTCTTTTTTTTTTAAGATTTTATTGGGGAATATTGGGGAACAGTGTGTTTCTCCAGGGTCCATCAGCCCCAAGTCGTTGTCCTTCAATCTAGTTGTGGAGGGCACAGCTCAGCTCCAAGCCCACCATCCCATGCGGGAATTGAACTGGCAACCTTGCTGCCAAGAGCTCGCTCTCTAACAACCTGAGCCCTCCAGCCGCCCCTTTATGTAGTCTTAATATCTTCATCTTTCTAATACTTGTCTGATCTTAGTTTTTGCATTTTGATCCTATTCCATCTGGGCTTTATGTTAGGAACAAGGTAGGGATCCAACTTCCTCTTTTCCCAGATGGTTACCCAGTTCTCTCCACACAATTTACTGAATAATTCATCTTTACCCACAGATTTGAAATGTCATTTTTTCATATACTAAAGTTCCACATATATAAGAGTGCTTTTGTGGATTCCGCTGTGTACCAGAGAATTTTCTATTCATTGGTCACTGTGTTTTTTAAAAACTATTGTATCTTTATATTTTCATAATTTATGGAGAATTCACATCCTTATAATGTGAATAATATTTACATCCAAATACAGGAGTACATGCTGTACATTGGTTCATGCTTTCTTTGATGTCTCCTTGTAATATTTTAAGTTTTCTTCATTAAAAGTTCTTGCATGCATATATTTTTTACTTTTTTTATTAAGGTATAGTTGAAAGACATGTACAATTAGTTTCAGGTGTACAATATAGTGACTCAACATTTATTTATATACCTTATGCTGTCTTTAGTAACTAAATCTTAGTAACCATGTCACCGTGCAGTTATCACAATATTATTGACTATATTGGTTTATTTTTGCATAGATTCATGAAGTGTTTCCTTTTTTTTTGCTTCTTTTTATAAATGGACTTCTTCATTCTTTTCCTTATATATTTATGATCTAAACATATATTTGTAAATATATAATATATAGGAATACTATATATTGATAATATAAAATAACAAATTATATAATTTTTCAACAAAACTACAGACTTTATTCAGATTTCACTAGTTTTCCCACTCATGTCCTTGTTCTGTTCCCAGAGCTCACATTCCATGGGGTTGTCATGTCTCCCGAGTTCCCTCTGGTCTGTGACGCTCTCAGGCTTTCATTGTTTTTCATGACCTTAACAATTTCGAGGAATACTAGTCCGGTATTTTGTTGACTATCCCTCATTTGGGTTTGTCTGATGTTTTTCTCATGGTGAGACTGAGGTTCTGGGTTTTTAGGAAGAAGACCAGAGAGGAGGTGCCCTTCTCATCACGTCATCTCGGGTACACACGCCATCAGCATGACTTATCACAGTCACATTAGTCTGGATCACTTGGCCAAGATAGAATTTGCAGCTTTCTTTACTGTGAAGTTACTTTCTCCCCCTTTCTGTACTCTGTTCTTTGGAACCAAGTCACTAAGTGCAGCCTACACTCGGGAAAGAACACGGGGGCAGGGAATAGCGGCATAAATTATTTGGAATTCTTCTGTTATGAAGATTTGTTTCTTCTCCCACACTTACTTATTAAATCATTTACATTAGTTTGGAGTCGTGGATATTTTATAATTCGGGTTTAATCCAAAACCACATTTACTTTTTGCTTAAATTGTTCCAGCTTTGGCCATTGGGAGGTCTTTCAGATAGGCTCTGTGTCCCTTTGACATGCCACCATCCTTTTGTTTCTTTCGCAACTTCCTAACTTTCTGGCATTACAAGATGTTCCAGGCTCATTTTGTATTTGTCCTGCCCCAACCCTAGAATCACCCATTTTTCCAAAAAGCCTGGTTCCTTTTACTGGAGCGTAGCATTAGAAACCAAGATCTGGATGTGCTTGTTTCTGGATGGCACTTTGAGGCCCTCTCAGCTGACAGAACTAGGAAATATCTGTGCATACCGTGTTTCCCCAAAAATAAGACCTAGCCGGACAATCAGCTCTAATGCGTCTTTTGGAGTAAAAATTAATATAAGACCAGATCTTATTTTACTATAAGACCGGGTTTTTATAATATAATCAATATAATATAATATAATATACCGGGTATATAATTAATATAATATAATATAATACTGGATCTTATGTAATATTGTATTATATAAGACCCGGTCTTATATATACATATATATATATATATATTAAGATTTTTTTATTGGGGAAGGGGAACAGGACTTTATTGGGGAACAGTGTGTACTTCCAGGATTTTTTCCAAGTCAAGTTGTTCCTTCAATCTTACTTGTGGAGGGTGCCATTCAGCTTCAAGTTGTTGTCCTTTCAGTATTAGTTGTACAGGGCGCAGCTCAGCTCCAGGTCCAGTTGCCGTTTTCTAGTTGCAGGGGGCACAGCCCACCATCCCTTCCGGGAGTTGAACCTACAACCTTGTGGTTAAAAGCCCGCTCTCCAACCAACTGAGCCATACGGGAGCTCAGCGGCAGCTCAGCTCAAGGTGCCGTGTTCAATCTTAGTTGCAGGGGGCAGAGCCCACCATCCCTGGTGGGATTCGAGGAGTCAAATCGGCAACCTTGTGGTTGAGAGCCCACTGGCCCATGTGGGAATCAAACCGGCAGCCTTCGGAGTTAGGAGCATGGAGCTCTAACCACCTGAGCCACCGGGCCGGCCTAACATAGTCTTACATTATAGTAAAATAAGACTGGGTCTTATATTAATTTTTGCTCCAAAAGATGCATTAGAGCTGATGGTCCAGCTACATCTTATTTTAGGGGAAACATGGTACTTACCCGTGTATACACAAATACTCCTCATTATGTTTTGTAATTGGTAATTCTTTGCATATAAAAACAAAAGTGTTCTGTATGTACAAACTTTGTCCCCTCCAGCCTTACTAAATTGTCGTTTTTCTCTGTGCCGTCTCATTTCATCCTTCAACAACTCTATGAAGTCAAGACTATTATTATCCCCTTTCCAGAGAGGAAACTGAGGCTCAGAGAGTTTAAGTAACTTGCACAGATGGCACAGGGAGGTTTCAAACGCAGGAGATCTCACTTCAGAGGCCTGGAAGCCCTGCCTGTGTTGCCTCCTTTGTCCTGATGGCTGTGAGAGCCCCACTGGCCTTCAGGAGGCTGGACAGCTACACTCAATGGGCAGCGACATTGACCCACTAAGTGCCCGGCATCCGCGCGGTAAAGATACCTGCCCACACAAAATTCAGGGCCCAGGGAGGTGAGTTACTGCTGGGACAAGTAGCGTGGAGCTGTGATTAATGGTCAGGACAGACCACTACTAACGGTCAGTGGAGTCGCCCAGATGGTTGGGCCACAGGAGTCCAGAGCAAATGTCCCTGGATGCTGGATGCACTCCAAGTGCTTGACCCAGGGAAGGGCTGGAATCAGGCCAGTTGGGAAGCAGCTGCGTGGCAAAAGTCAGGTGCTGGGGTGGTGGGGGACACCTAGCTGGCTGGCTTTGGGAGGCTGTGGGCAATGAACTGGGCGACACAGAATTTCCTACCCAGTGCCTGCCCCTGGCCAGGCCCTCTCAACTGTCACTGAGCCCACCCTACTTTCTGTGGCTAATCCTCCAGAGCTCAGCTTAGCTGTGTCATCAGGCCCTTCCTGAGCCCCCACCCTCGGTCAAGCTGGTGCATCCCCTGTGTCCCCTAGGCCTGAACCAGCCTAATGCTCCTGTTTCCATCTGTCTGTGCCTGGCTGTATGTTTGTCTCCCTCATAAGCCACAGAGGGCAGGGCAGGTCCCACGTGCAAAGGAGCACGTGTGGATGTTTGGTGGGTGTTCCCTGGAGCACTGCATGGGAGGACGTGAGGGGTATAGGAGTAGCGGCGCAGCAAACAGCAGCCTGGCTGCCTCTCCTTGGGGAAGGAGTGAGGGGATCGATGAGAGAAACTTCAAAATTTACACCCCAGGCAGACAAGCAGCCCAAGGTCTCTGGCTTGCCAGTCTTGGGGAAGCCTGGCACTGGCTGCCCACACCTGTCACAGCTCAGCTCAGTCCCCACAGTGCCAGGGGCTTCCTCAAAGTCCCTTCCCACAAGGCCACAGGCTCCAGCTGCCTTCCTTCTGGCCCCTGGGCCCGGATGAACTCGAACTTCTCAGAATATCAGGTTCATTGGCCCAAGGTCCTGGGTTCCAGTGCCTGTGCTGCCAGTTTCCTGCTGGAAAATTTGGGGCAAATCATTGCATCCCTCTGAGCCTTAATGAATATCTAGCCATGGGTCAGAGCTTTGCACATCACAGGTCCTTGATAAATGGGAAGCGCTGCTAGTGATGCTGATATAACAGTTTCCTAGGGAATTTGTCACCCCTGCAGAGTCTATAGGGCTTCATGGGAACTATAGGACATTCACTGTCCTCCATCATTCCAAAACCTCGCCCTGAGAAACCATACCGGATCCCAGGTATGCCATCCACCAGCCCTGTTGCCTGTTCCTGAAGAAGCCCCGCCCAAGAAGGCACTCTGTCGGAAAGTGAAGCAAGGAAGGTTTTCCAGAAGAAGGACACCCAGAGCTGGCTCCCAAGGGTGGATAGGAGCAAGAAGAGAGGGTGCTCCAGGCAGGGGAGTGGGCCACACGGAGAGCCTTATGGGAAAAAAGCCTGCTGAGTACCAAAAGGGAAGGGAGGCTTAGTTTATTTACTCCCTGCCTTGTTCCCCAAAGGAAATGAGGCGGTTCACAAACTCCAGAAGCCTGAAAAGTTACAAAGTAAGTGGGGAAACCAGGTGAAGGGAAAAATCATGGCAGGAAATGAAGATGAAGCCAGGAGTCCCCCCTCGCTGGGCTTGAAGACCTGGAACAACTGCCAGAGGTACCCACAAGTTTGGCTCTGAGCTCCCTAGTGGCTGAGAAGAGTGAAAACAGGTCCAGGTCCCTAATCCAATGTGGGAGGATGAAAACACACCCAATGCTCTGGAGAAACACTCTCTGGTTGCCATCACCTTCTCCCTGGAGGATGCACGCCCTCCCCACTCAGGGTTTAGCTCCTCTTCACACCTCTATTTCCCCCAGGACGGGGAGTGGATGTTTGTGCTCTTACAGTTCCTGGATCCCATGTGTTCTAGAACCTTCCTTCCTAAGGTAGGACTTTTTGTTTTATTTTTAGTTTTTAAATCCATTTCAGCATCCTGGCAAACAGTAAGTGAAAACTTTGGTCAATGCAGAAACAGAGCAGTGTGTCCATTTCACCAAATACCTGGGCATCTGATCAGAGATGTGGGAGCCCCCTCTATGTGGAGGGGGCAGGCAGAGGCAGAAGGGAGGGAAGCTGGGCAAATCAAGGCTTTCCAAGCCTGATGGGGAAGAATCTTCTCCCCAGCTCCAGGGAGAGTGGCTTGGTGCTTTGAGAGAGTTACAGGTGGAGTCTCAGGCAGAAAACCTGGCCTTAGCAGTGACAGGGGTGGTGTCCACCAATTTCTGGATCTTTCAGCCTTGTTGGGACAGGGATTTGGGGCTGAGCTGCTGTGAACCGGTGTGTACTAGGCTCAGCACCCCCTGTCCTGCCCTCCCTCGATGACTGTCATTTGACATATTGTTTAGTGCTGCCCATGTTCCCCTGTGGGCAGAGGAAGGTGGGAGGGCTCCTCAGAAGAGACCATAAAGCTGTGGGTCAGGGGCTACCCACTGCCCCCAAATTTGGAGAATCCCCTCTCCGGCCTCAGTTTTCTCCTTTCAAATGGAGATACCAGGTTGAGGCTATAGATTCAAGGATCACGTATGGAATTGCTTAGTAAAGGACCCCGCATGTAGTAGGCTCTCAAGAAATGGTGTCTGGTTTTGATGGATGCGGAGCAGACAGCCAACGCAGTGCGGCGACTCGCCCAAGGTCACATCGCTGGGGAAGTATCCGACCCCGGGCGGCCTGAGTCTAGCGGGTAGGGGTTTGTCTGGAGTGAGCCTCGCAGAGCGCTGTTTGGAGGAGCGGACGTGGGCGGGAAGGGCTTCTATTTTGGAGCGGGTTGAGAGAACCGCGATCCGCGGAAGGAGCTAGGTCCCTCCACGGGCTCCCTGCACCCCAATCACCTTCCTGCGACCCTTCCCGGGAGGGGCGTCCCGGGCGAGTAGGGGGAGGTGGGAGGGGCGGCGGGCGGTTACCTCATCGCCACCTCCGGGAGGCTCTGCTCGTTCGCTCGCGCCGCCGGCTGGTGCAGCGACTCCGGGCGCCGGAGCGAGAGAAGGAGGGAGGGACTGAGGCGCCGAGGGCAGCGCCGTCCCCCGGGCCCGGCTCTGCTGCGGGACCCTCGCGGCGAGGAGGTCGGACCTTGGTGCTCCGCGCGGCCGGCGGCGCCTCCAGTAGCGTTGCGGAGCGGAGGCGGTGTCTGCGCGCGGCGCGCCGGGTCTGTTCTCTCTGTGCTTCTTCTGCACCCGCCGGAGCTACTCTTTCGTCCGCCGTCGGCCTTCTCGGCTGTCTGTGTGCCCGCCTACTGCCTGCTCTGTCCTCGCCTGGCTTCTCCGGGCCTCAGTGTTACGGGTAGCGATGCGGAGCGCGGCGGGGCCGGGACGCACCGGGCAGGGCGCGCGGGGCGCACGGCCCGGCGCCGGCGCCTGAGATTTTCCAGCACGGGGCGCGGCAGTGCGCGCCGGCCATGGGGGGCAACCTGCGGGTGGCCGTACTGGGCGCCCCGGGCGTGGGCAAGACGGCTATCATCCGCCAGTTTCTGTTCGGTGACTACCCCGAGCGCCACCAGCCCACTAACGGACCGCGCCTCTACCGTCCCGCAGTACTGCTCGACGGCTCCGTCTACGACCTGAGCATCCGCGACGGCGACGCCGCTGGCCCGGGTCACAACCCCGAGAGTCTAGAGGTAGCGGTTCCAAGGGCGAAGGAGCATGTGACAGCGTGGGGAGGGGTGGTGGGGATACTCGGTGCACACGTGCTTGTCCGCACGGACAGCCCCAGGGTGCCCACATGTGTTCGTGGATTGAAGGATGGATGTGTGTGTCCTGGTGTTTGTGTGTCTCAGCCCTTCTCGCCGGCCTGGAGCCTCACAGGACCAGGCCTGAGGCCGGGCGATTTTGCAAACTGGCTTTTTCTCACTGGCGTAAATGCTTCTGTATTTACCAGCCTCCGCTGGTGGGTCTGGATCAGTGGGTGGCAGAGCGTGGTCGTGTCTCCCTAAGGGTGAGCGTTGAGTGTTTGGGGCCTTGAGCAGAGCTTTAGTGAAAGAAGTTGGGGCCAGATACAGGGGTGTACTTTGGGGGGGGGGGCATTCTCTGCTCCTTTATTCCTGTGACCTGGAGCAAAGTCTCCTTTAGTAATTTATGCTAAGTCAAGAACAGACTGAATCCTTGGAGCTGGATGCCTCCGAGAGGTGAAGAAGCAAGAGCAGACTGGATTAAGTAGGGTTTCCAAGAGTGGGTGGCATTTAGACTGAACCTGTAAGGATGAGTAAAGTTTTGATTAAAAGAAGTGGCAAAAGCATTCCAGGTGGAAATAAGAACGTGTGCTTAGGCCCAGAGGCCTGAGAGTTTACAGGCTCCGACAATCAGTGGTCTCTGAGGGCCCAGTGCTTTGGAATTAGTATTAGGAGAAGTAGTAATCTGCCAGGGTTTAGAGGGAAGCAATTGACTCCTGTTGAGCTGTGGGAAGCGGGGAAGAAGGAGGGGGAAACTAGAGGGTGGGTGGAGAGGAGACCTAGAGTGAAAGAGGGCTGGTGGTGACTGACCGGTTTCAGGCAGTTTGGAAATGTTTACCCTGATGGCCATGAGGACAGTCTGGCCCAGGAACTTGGGGGCCGGGGCCCACAGATGAGGATGGGTATGGCAGAGGCCTGAGGATGCACTATGGGGTTAGGCCCCTGCGAAGGTCAGGACTTGGAAGAGTGGGAATGGGGCTCTGACAAAACCCAGCCTCCCGCCCCCAGGAGTGGCTGGACCCTAAGGACTGGAGCTTGCAAGACACGGACGCCTTCGTGCTAGTTTATGACATCTGCAGCCCAGACAGCTTCGACTATGTGAAGTCACTGCGGCAGCGCATAGCGGAGACCAGGTGGGCATGCAGCTGGAGGTGGTGGGGGAGTTTGCCAGTCTGACTGGGCCTTTGCCTGAGGGGAGTGGGTGGGCTCTTCCTGTGTCTTGGGCCTGGTCTCAGGCCTGCCGGGCTAGGCCTTTTGCCATGGGAAGGTCTTTGGGCCACACGCGTCTGGTGTTTGCTGGGGGCCTCTGGCTGCAAAAGGGGAATCTCCTGAGTGTATATGCCTACTGGGGGGAATTCTCTGGCCGTGGGGTCCCTGGCACCACGGCCCTCATTCCCATCTGGCCCCCAGGCCAGCGGGCGCACCCGAGGCGCCCATCCTCGTGGTAGGCAACAAGCGGGACCGGCAGCGGCTGCGCTTCGGGCCTCGGCGCGCACTGGCCACCCTTGTACGCAGGGGCTGGCGCTGCGGCTACCTCGAGTGCTCTGCTAAGTACAATTGGCACGTGCTGCGTCTCTTCCGGGAGCTGCTGCGCTGCGCTCTGGTGCGTGCCCGCCCTGCGCACCCAGCCCTGCGCCTGCAAGGGGCATTGCATCCGGCGCGCTGCAGCCTCATGTGACCTAATTCCATCACGAAGACCATGGGGGAGATGGACAGTTTGACTGCAACCACCAAGGACCTGGATTGGATGAGCTTGCCCAACTTCTCTTGGATTGGACAGAAGTGTCCTCCCTGATTGGATAAGGAAAGCTCCTACCCAGTCTCCTGGGCGACAGGCCTCTCTTTGAATCTCATTGGACCCAACCAGGCCCAAGACTTTTTGTATAAGATCAGTCTTTTCTGGGACCTCATTGGGTCACGGTCCCATTGGATGGAATGGACTTGACTATGAATCTGATTGGAAGCTCTCTAACTGCTACTGGAGCCATTGGACAAATTGTTAAGTCACACCTCTCCCGAGCTAATAAAGGGGGAAACAATTCAAGTGCATCTGGCATTGCTGGGACAGGCAGGGTAGTCTTAATTGTGGAGATGAGAGCTGCCAGGCAGTTAACTCCAGAATCCCAACATTTAATGAGGGCCCTCAAAGGGGTATGATGGCCCCCAGAGTGAATTCCCAAGAAGCAGACACAAGTGGCTGGAACAAAACTTTACTGTCAGGCTCTTCAGGGCCACAGGACCTCAGGAGGGGTCCTCACTGGACTGGCCCAGCCTCCTCTAAGGCATTCAATAATATTAGTAATTAAATAGCAACACTCATCCCCCAATCGGAATGTACAGCAGAGGTCCCATTGTGCCATGTGGTCCCAAGGAGTCTGGTCCCATGAGGTCTGGTACCCGAGAGACATGGGGTTGGGGGATATTCCCTGATGCAGAGGGGTTAAGGCCACAAAGGAAAAAGAGAAGGAATGAAGGCCTGGGGGGTAGTAGCTAGGCTGGTCCATCACATCCAGGAATCTGGCTCAGCCCTTGGGCTGACCGAGTGCAGGGCGTGCCAGGCCCCGGGCTCTGTGGGTCCAGATGGGCGGCGGGGGCCCCTAAGTGTGGGGATTCGTGAGGGTTTTCGGTCTGGCTGTGTGTCCATCCGGCCCCGTGCCCAGGTCCTTGGGGACTCAGAGCCAGCCAGGGGGCTCCCAGATGCATCTGGCAGCACCCCAACACCAGGGCAGGGGCTGCCTTCATCGGAAGAGCTGGACAGGGCTGGACCTCGGTGCCCAGGTAGCCCATTGGTCATCCGGCCCGAGTCCCCCGGTTGGCCACACTTGACAACCAGGATGCTGAGGGACGAGGAGGAAGAGCTGGAGGAACAGTAGGCTGAGTCAGGAGCTGGAGGGTCTGGGGCCCGAGCTGGGGGAGGGGCTGGTTCTGTGGGGGCTCCACCAGCAGCAGCCTCAAGGGCTCGGGCGTTGGCTAGGAACTCCTCTTCCAGGCGCCTGAACAGTTGCTGTTCGTGCTGCGGGTCAAGCTGCAGTGGGGTGCGGAAGACACTGGCCGGTGTGCTGCCCAACTCTGGACTGGGGCTGGAGACCCGGGCCGGCCGGGGGGCTGCAGGGCTGCGGGCACGGGGAGTCTGGGGGCTGCTCCTGCCGGAGCCCCCACTGCCTCTGCCCCACGGCACCCACGAGTGCTGCCCATCTCGGTCCCTCCGCACAAGCAGCATAGCCTGCTCCTCGCGGCTCTGGCTCCGGGCCCGTCGGGCTGGGCTGGGGGCTGACATCTGGGCTCCTCTGCCTCCTGGGGCCCCCCGGGGCCGCCCCCGATCTAGCCGGTCTCGGGACTGGCTGCGAGGGGCAGGGGGCCGCCTCAGGGAGGCCGGGGCACCTGTTGTCAGCCTCCGGCTGGGCCGCTCCCTCTGGGGACCAGTGCCTGAGTCGTCACTGCGGGCACCAAGGGGGCCACTCTGGGCTGAGGAGGCTGAGGAGTCGCTGTCCCCGGAATAGCGTCGAGAGCGGGGATGGGGGGGAAGCTGGTCTCGGGCTCTGAGGCAGGGGAACAAGAGAGAGAGATGGGCCATCACGGAAAGAGGACTGGCATGCGGAAAGGGCAGGGAGAGGAATGAAGAAGCAGATTTGTGGTTGGTAGGGGGTGGGGAAGACACCTGTGGTGCTTTGGCGGGTGTTGGTGGGGGCTGTCAAAGTTTTCTGTGTGTCCTGGGGACTTCCAGGGAGAAGTGAGAGATTCTGCAGTAGCTTCCTGCAGCCAGGGCCCCCACCCCCACCCCAAGGCAGAGGAAGAAGCAAGGCCTCTAGGGCCCTAAGCTCCGGGTCCCCAGCCTGCCTGTTTCCTGGGCAGGCCAGAGGGAAGCGGGGTTGGACTGGCCACCACCCAGGCCCAGGGCCCGCCTCAGCTGTGTTGTTCATTTGGTTGAGTTGCCATGGAGAGTGGAAGCCAAGCCAGTCCCCACCCACGGGAACTTTTCCCAGGGTGTGAGTCACTCTGGAACACAGCTCCTTCGTCATCCAGTCTAGGGAGGACGCCCCCACCCTCTACACCCTTCACCCTCATGTCCTCCTGCCTCTTACCTGAGTGGGGTCTCAGATCCCTCCTTTGAGCTGCGTAAGCTAATGGGTGTCACCTCAGGCCGGGAGCCCCGGCGCTCACCCCCTGGGGCTGGGCTGCCAGCTCGGGGGCTGGGAGTGGGTGACACCCTCTGGGGGGAGAAGGTGCGGGTCCTTGGCTGGGGTGGGCGGTGGGCTGGAGGGAGAGAAGAGAGGTGGTACGTGAGGGGTGGAGCCACAGAGATGCGCCTGCGGCCTGCCTGCCCCTGCCGTGGGCACTGACCTGTGGAGGAGCAGCGGCAAGGGTCATGCTTGTCCAGGTAGTGCTCCAACGTGTCCCAGCCGCCACCCACGCGTACCATCACGTGGCTTCTCAGCACCTGTGGGAGCCCAGCAAGGGCAACTCACAGCCTGTCCCGTGGGCCTGGCAGCCCACCCCCTGGGCTGCCACCTGCCAGGCAGCCCCTCTCTCTTACCCGCACGAAGATGAGCACGCTGGAGTCTCCCACGCGGTACTTCCCCTCTGAGACCTTGATCATGGGAAATTGGTCTGGGCAGGTGCAGTGGCCCAGGATCTCTCTCACCTAAGGCCAGCGAGGAAAGGCTGGAGGTCAGGGGTCAAGTCCCTCCTCCTGGAGCCTGACGTCAGTGACCCCAAGGTCAGGAGGAAGTCCAGCGAATGGGGGCATGGACTGTGTTGCCCCATACTTGGGTGCAGCCTCTATACTTGACCTTCCATGAGCAAGCCTTCCCCTCTGGCTATCAGGGGTCAGGGAACCAACCAGATGGTGGTCAGACCAGGGCCTGGGACCCCAACGAGGCACCTCCCCACAGCCCCTGAACCTGGGGGAGCCCTGGAGCTGTCCTCACTCTCCCTTCACCCACTTCACAGACACGAAGGCTGTGAGGCCCACAGGGAGGCCAGGTCCTGGGAGGAGGCAAGTTACAGGACATGAGTGCAGGGGGCCCACATCATACTGAGACGGGGTGCCACAAATGTGGGGTACAGCACACACCAACATGCACACACAAGCCACCCGCCTGGCATGCGTACATCTGCCCACATGTGCCTCCAGGCCCAGAGCTGCCAGGCTGGCTATGTGGGCAACCCCGCCTGCCTCCACACCCACAGCGGAGCTGGAGGAAATGAGCAGGTGGAGCCTCTGGTGACCCTGGCCCAGGACAGGGGTGGGGTGGCAGTCTCTGCCCACGCCATCCGGCTACCCCCCTCCAGGATGGACACATCATAGTCCTAATCCCTTGATAAGAAGCTGCGGGGGTGTCAGGGACACCTAAGTCTTCGGAGGAGGAGGAGGAAGCTGGGGGCATGCTTTGGCACCTCCTATGCGCAGAGTAGAATAGAACTAAGTCTGCAGCTCCAGCAGCAGCAGCAGCTGTGGGCTTGGCTTCCTAGATAAGTGATATGCCCAGGGCCCTGGGGAATGTGAGGGGCCTGCAGATCCCCTGAGAACTTCCCTAGGAACTCACTGAGTACCTACTGTGTGCCAGGCACCTTGCCGAGGGCCAAGCACCACCAGCACCCACTCAACCTCAAGCTCCGTGCTGTGGTGGATACAACTATCTAGCACTCGGTTGAAGGAACATAGGAGGGGCTCAAATCATGTGGCCCCTGGATGAAGGAATACACAGCACTTATCTGGTACCTAGTTAGCACATAAAGAAGGGGTGTAGTCATGCATGGAGCCCAGATTTTATCCCAGGCCAGCTGGGCCATGTGACTGCACCGTGTACCTCTTCCTCTATGGGCCTGCTCATCTTCTCGGGGCCAGGTGTACACCTGGTGCTCCACACATGCACCCTTTCCATGGGGCAGGCTTTCCTGTGGATAGGTTCAGGGACTAGTGGTGGGCACTGGCTCTGCTGTCTGGTCCCTGGCACAAAGCGCAGGGTAAGATCATAGCAGGGGCCAAGGGACTCACCAGCTCATCGAGGTTGCGCAGGTCGCTGGGCGTCATGCGGGGCCCACGGGTGGGAACCCCCGGAGCAGCGGCAGTTTCTTCAGTGTCCTCAGCAGTGGGGGCATTGGGGGCATTGGGGGCCGAGGGTGCTGCACGTAGCTCCTGCTCAATCTCCTGTTCGAACTGCACGAGGCGAGGGGCGAGCAGGCCGAGGCGGGCCCCGCGCCGTGCCACCTCCAGCAGGCAGAGCACCACGCTTTTCTCATTCTTCCGTAGCACCAAGTCCTCGGTCTCAAACATGAGCACTTCGGGCACACCGAGCTCTGCGCGGCACCAGCCGATGAAGGTGGCCACGTTGTCACGGGCCATGAAGGAACCGGGTGCCACACTGTGTGCCTGGAAGGCCACACCGCGGGCCGGGCGGGCAGCAGCCAAAGCACGGGCGGCCTCAGTGACAGCGTTGGCATGTTGGCACAGGGTGGTGCCTGTAGCCAGCCCCGTCAGGAAGCCATCGCCACCACCGGGCAGCCCCAGGCCATATAGGGCGTTGAGCCACTCGGCTAGATCCTCCTTCATGGCCTCCACGTAGGCCTCGCTGGAGCGGAATGGCCGCACACTCTTGGCTGCGGAGCCTGCGATGCCCGCCACTGGGTCCGCCATGCCCGGGCCAGCCGAGTCACTGTGGGCAGGGACACAAGTCAGGATTGCTGGAGGACCCAGAAAGCACTCAGTACAGACTAAGTCATTGAACACCAGCACCTGCCTGTCATTTCAAGCCAAATGCCTGGGTTTGAGCCCCAGCTGTGAGAAACTTCTCTGCACCTTTGTTTCTTGGTTGACAAAATGGGCACAATAATATTACTTCCTCTTGCACCTAATGGAATAATTTTTATAAATAACTTAGTGTCCATAAGTGTTTGTTGTTTCACTCTTGGGGGGGGCAACTGGGGGACCCGGCTGAGTGCTCCCTCCCAGGCAGGGAGGAAGCTCATGCTTTCTGCCCTTTGTGATAGGGTTGGGGGGGGGGGGAGAGAGAGAGAGAGATGAAACCCACAGCTTCGGACTCACAGTGGACAGGAAAGGAGCCCAGGTCAAAACTCAGAAAGGGGTTAGCTCCATTGCTCAGGGATGCTGCCGTCCCCACCTCCTCCAGGAAGGTCCAGGGTCCTCCCTTAGCCCCCTTCCCTAAGTGTCATTATAACAAACGACATAGCAGTAATAGTAACAGCAACCGCACTGACCCTGGCCAGGGCTGAGCGCGCTGTGATATTATCTCCATTTTACAGATAAGGAAACTGAGGCGCAGAGAAGGTATAAACTCCGTCAAGGTCGCGGAGACCAATGGATGGCGGAGCCAGGCGAAGCCGCCGCGTTGACTATCCCAAACATGATCGGCAGCCGGCTGGCCGGAGCCAGGCCCCGCCTCCGAGGAACCTCCCTAGAGCCCAAGCCGGAGTGTGCGGCGACGACTCGGAATGGCCTCCGCCAGCCCGGCCTGTCCTTCCGGACTTTGGCCCAGAGAGGGTACAGGGCCGCCCAAGGTCACACAGCCCCAGGGAACAGAGGCCGCGCCGCAGCCCGGTTCCCGGTCAGTGCGCATCGTCAAGGCGGGGCGGTGCTGGGGTCCCGCGCTCACCTGGCTCATCCCGCGGCCTCGGGGAGCATCGCCCCGGCTGGGGCCGGAGCCGGGCCAGGCCGCCGCAGAGAGCCGCCTCCGGAGCCACAGCGGATCCCAGTCCCGCCGCCGCTTCACTGCGCTCACCGTCTCCGCCCCGCCTCCCTGGAATTCGGATCAGGCCCGGAGGGGCGGGTGGGGCCGCGAGCTCTTAAAGGGACCGCTCAGTTCCCCGGGCCGGCCGGGCGGACTGGGGGAGGAGCTGGAGTCTCCTGACTGGGGGACGGGCCCGGAACCCGGTCTGTGACGAGAGTGCCTGGCCCTCCCGGCCCAGGCCAAGGTCCGAGGCCAGGGCCCCCAGGCAACTCTACCAGCCCAGAAGTCCCATCCCCACCCAGGCTAGTCCCACAGTCCCTCCACCCTCGTTGGTCTTCTGGAGAGGGATTTGGCGCTTCTAATTGCAGCCTCTCCCCCCTATAGTGGTCTCCCTGGAGAAGGCCCCACGGCCTGTTCCCAAGATAACTCAGGAAGCGGTTGAGGCCAGGGGCTGCAAAGTCACCTCCGGCTGGGGTGGACCTCCCTAGGTCAGATAAATGAGGAGTGGCGAGCTTTCTTCAGGCAGTGCCGACCTCAGGGGGTGGGAGGACGGCCCCCATTATGCCCACTCAGGATGTCCTGCTCCACACTGAATGTTCATTTTAAACCCTGAGTTTAGGGGTACACGTTTCTCAGATGAGGACACTGAGGCTCAGAAGGTAGGTGGGTGACTAAGGCCTAGGGTCCCCTGACCCCGTGATCCCAGCCCTGGCAGGAGAGAGCCAGACTCAACCACTTCTGGCCGCCTAGGTCAGGCAGTGATTTAAGAGGAGAGGAGGGTAAGGGGCTGCCTGGGTTAATCCCCTGCTGGCTTCTTTTCAAACTGCAGAGGAGGGCCCTGGCTGGGATCAGCGGGAAATCCTGCCCCCTGCTGCTGCCGGCTGGGCGGAGACATCAGGACTGCCTGAGCCGCAGCCTTGCTGGCCTGGTGGGGCCAGCTTGGCAGGGGAAGCACTGCCAATAATAGCCAAGGCTTAGAGCTTTAATAAAGCTCCTACTGTGTGCCAGGCCTGCTCTGTGCCCTAGACCTGAAGGAACTGGTGAGTCACCTCTATGAGAGATACTTTTATGCCCAAACAAGGGCTTAGTCAGGAGAGCAGCTGGAGCCAGGGTTTGAACATGAGTGTTAGGGGTATACCCTCATTTTAGGATCAGGGGCATTTGTTGAGTACCTACTGTGTGCCAGATCTCCTGGTGCCAGGCTGCTCACATGCATCATCTCGTTGGGTCCTCATGACCTTTCAAAAAGTGGGCACTCACCCCAATGCCTTGGCTACCCAGGTGGTGCAGGTTCTGCTCTACCCTCTCCTCCAGGCTCTCCCCCCACCACGAGTGAGGAAGGCCCATAACTAGTAATAGTAATGGCTGACAGTATGTTGAGTCTCTTGGCACTGAGAGCCAAGAGCAGACAGCACAGAACAAACTGAACTAGTTCTTAGGGCTTGGGTGAGGTGCTGGGGAGGAGACAGAGGTGGAGCTAGGTGAAAGGCAGCAGTATTCTGGAGTGCAGGGGTGGAATGGGCCTGTAATTTTGAATCAGTGATCAGTACAGGAGGTGAGGCAGAGAGCTGTGTGGATATCTGAAAGGAGAGGTTTTCAGGTAGAGGGGACAGTCCGTGCAAAGGCCCTGAGGTGGGCTTGTGCCTGGTGTGTTCAAGAAAGAGTGACGAGGCCCCATGAGGTTGGAGTGGAGGGAGATGGAGGAGGCGATGAGGATAGAGAGATGGAGGCAGATCGAGTGGGCTTTGTAGTCCATACCTCTTTCCAGGCACATGAGAGCCATGGAGGGATTTAGAGCAGGGGAGGAGTGTGACCTGACTTTGGTCTAAGGATCCCTGTGGCTGCTGTGGTGGGCAGGGCAGGAGCTCTGGGGGAAACCAGGAGGTGCCGGAGGGGTTGGTGGTAAGATTTGGATTCTGGCTGTATTTTGAGGGGAGAACTGATGGGATGTGCTGGTGAATTAGGTGTGAATATGAGGACGGAGTTACGAATGCCTCCCAAGTTGGGACTGCTGATACCCAAGGAGGAGAAGACTGCTAAAGATGGGTTTTGGGAGGAATTACTTAGTGTGTGGATACTAAGTAATTTAATCCTCAAAATAATCCTATGAAGTATGATGCTTTTATGTGTGCTCATTTTACAATTTGGGGACACTGAGGCTCAGAGTGGGCAAAGGATGTGTGTGGTCAGCAGCTGTGCAGGAGTTTGACTCCCGCTTATATTAATCTTGCTGCACTGCAGGGCTCTGGACACAGGAGAGATCCCACTGAACCCAGGCCCTGCTAGTGGTCACTGGGTGAGATGGTTAAGTTCCACCTGTAAAATGGGACAGCAGTAGTCGTCATGTCATAGACAAGTGAAGAATGATACCCTTACTCGTCTTAGTGCAGCCAGGGCATACAGATGTGCACTACTCTTCTGAGGACATGGGAACCAAGTGGGGACTTTCTCCTCCCTATCTCCAGTCCCCTGAGCTGTGGTCTGAGGCCACAGAGGCCCACTCCAGACCATAGACTCCAACATTCTGATTCTAGGACATCTGGCAGGTGTGATGCTGACTGGTGTGGCCAGACCCCTGGCCCAGGCCATGGAGGTCCTTGGCTTTCACCCCTTTTGTTGTGTGGCAACCTCTCCTGTTCCTTGCAGGACCAAGGGAAGCCATAGAAACTGCTGGAGGGATAAGAGATTTGGGCGATGGTTATCCTGAGCCCGTCCCAACAGATCCCAGAGGCCACGGTGGTGTACCAAGTGTTGTGGCTCCAATGCAGGCTCGGTCTGGCTTGGCTAGTGGGCATGTGGCCAGATTTCTGCTGAGGGCCAGGGAGCAGCCCGCTCAGCCTTGGTTGCAGCTGGATGTCGGAGGATGGCCATGCAATGTTCAAGCAAAGTCCTCACTTGGCAGGCCGCAGTGCTGGTGCTGGGCAGCTCGGGTGCTGGGCAGCTCGGGTGCTGGTTGGGTCCACTTGAAGCTCTCCAGTCTGGACTGATCCTGTGAGCAGAGCCCAGGATGTGTGAGTGACCCGCAGGGGGTTTCAGGCTGCTCTGTCCAGATGTAGGTCCAATCATGACAACTGCTTCTGCCCTGGCTGTGGGACAAGTGCCCCCAAACTTCTCTGAGCTGCCTCTTGTGCCCTCCATGAGAGAGAAGCAACACCAGAAAGCTCAAGAGGGCCTGCTTTCCAACTTGCCTCCATCACTCTCTGCTCACTGCTCACCTGCGCCTGGCAGCTGTCAGGAGTCGGGCAGGATTGGGGCAACTTGAGAGCCAGCTGTCAGCCTGTGACTGGTATCTGGGTGCTTGTTTCCCAGTTACACTGGCCCCACTCACTGCGTTGTCCTTGACCCCACAGCGGCTGCAGCCCTGGGGCCCCCTGTTCCTTCCCCTGGAGCAGGTGAGCCGCTCCCTTCAGGCCTTTGCCCACATGTGGGGCATAGATTAGTCGCCCCACTGACCTCACAACCTTTGCCCAGGCCTGTGGGGTGTGGCCTAGTGGGATCACTGAGCAGTGCTGGAAATTTTTCTTCTGACCAGGAGCTGAGAATTTGGAGCAGGGTGTGGAAACGAGGCAAGACTTTTTCTCTGACTTCTCCCTCCACCTCTCCTCTTCTCTCCTGCCCCTGCCCATTGCCCACCCCCAGCACAAACCAGCTTTGTACAGCCCTTTGAGACATAGCTCACATGCTGCCTGAATGCATCTGAGTGTGGTCCAGATGTTTCTTTTGCTGAGACAAACAGCTCCACTCTAGGCCTAGGCACCTAGGACATAAACACCTCTCACAGGGCTGTTTAGTGCTAATGAGATACCCCTCTCTGGGCAGGGACAGGAGGCTACTCCCGGGACAGCCTCAAGTTCTAGATAAGAGACCAGCAATGCCTTTCACACACGCGATGGTTGTCTGTGCAGCAGCTTTCAGTGAAGACTGCTTGTCATCTCGTAGCGTGGGCTGCAGGCCAGGAAGTGGCTGATCCATGCCCATTGCTGCCAGAGCACCCAGCCTTTCAGAAACAGGAAATCTGTGTGGGGGGAGGCAAGAGGGTGAGAGCACAGGCTCTGGAGGGAGACTGCCCTCAACTCTCACTTTGGCCCTGTGGGGACAGAGTCCCAGAGAGCAGTTTCCAGGCTCTTGGCCTCATGTGGCAAGGTGCTGGCTCGGTTATTAGATGGCCATCAGCTGTAATCAGATAGCCATCCGCTGTGGCTGGTTAGCCATTAGCCACTAATATAACTGCCGTGGCTACGCTAGGGGGTTGGTTGATTGGTTGGCTGGTTGGCAGGCAGAGAAGCAGACAGCGGATTGCGGCTAACAAGTTTGGTTAGTAAGTGTGGATGGCGGATTGCAGATCGTGTGGATCCTACTTCCTGTGTCTTGCCCGTCCGCCAGTGAGACTGGGGTGCAGGAAGACCCCTTGTTGGGATACTGGCGGATGTTTGCTTTTGTGTCTCGACCAGCCGCCATGGAGAATATAGTGGTATGACTCCCCTATCTATGGCTCTGTTGTTCCTTTTTGTCCTCACCATGTCCTGCGTTCTTGGGTGGGGAGCAGCAGCTGAGACCCCACATGGCAGGCCCCATTCCTCATCGGAGAAATGGGAACAGCATACTTCCTACCTCAAAGGGTTATTAGGAATTAAACCTGTTGAGGCAGTGCTTGCATGCTGCAGGAGCCCAGACATATGGTGAAGTTTGAGCCGCAGGTGTGCACCTGGCTTTGCAACTTCCAACACCTGCCACGGCTGAGGTGGGAGTGTCCTTGGTCTCTTGGAGAAACATCACTGGCCCATGTGGCTGGACTGCAGTGGACAAGACAGAGTGGGACAGCCGAGGCCATAGCGGCCTGAGAGGGCCACGTCTTATAGGGCCTGTGGGTCATAGCAAGCATAGTTAGAGCACCCAGTGTTTCAACAATTGCAATGACTTACGGTGTCCGGAAGTCACTCTGGTCTCTGGCGGGGAAGGGCTAGAGGGGTGAGGGTGAGGGAGAGGTCTCAGCCTGCCGGCCCAGGCAGAGGCTTGTGGCCTGGACTGCATGGCGGGAGGTGTAGGAGATTGGGATGTACTGTATTTTGAAGATGGCCTTATGGGTTAGGTGGGGGCTGGGGCAGGTATAAAGCCAAGGACTCCTAGGTTCGGAACAGGGTGCTTCCGTTTGCTGGGATGAGGTGTAGGGAGGAGCAAGGCAGGATTGCAGCCCTGCTTTAAGCCCAGCAGACACCCAGGAGGAGCTAGCACTTGAAAGGTGCAAGGTCAGCAGTATGCATGGTGGGAGGTCAGCCAGGCAGCGAGGGGGTCAGAGAAGCCCTAACACCAGCCTGGGGACCCCCCTATGTTTAGAATTCAGGAAGAGGGGAGGCAGCAAAGTGATGGGAGGACTGAGAGGGAACATTTTGGCAACGTGGTGGTCGGTGGTGAATCTGAGAGCTGTTTCAGTAGAGGCCAGAATGATTAGAAGGTTCTGGAAACGGAGGGGGACACAAAGGGAACCAAAAAATGGTTTGGTGGCTGGAGGATGAAGGGTTATCAAAGGTGGGAGAGCAATGTGTGTTCACCAGGGTAATGACCTGGTAATAAGGTCCTGGGAGGGCTGTACAGAGGGCAGAGGATCCACCCCTGTCCACCTGAGCACAGGCCAGCAGAGTGGCGCCCCTGCTCCCATTGGGGGCAGGAGATGGGAGGGAAGTTACGTTCCAAATTCTGGTTTCCTCCCCTGGCTAAAGGTGACAATCTCTCCTTGAACCTTTGGACACTTGGTCTTTTTTGACTGATAGTGTGTTAAGGCGAGTTTGGTTCTTAAAACATCTCGTCTGGTGATAAAACTGACTTTGTTACAATTGCTTGCTTGGAAAACCTTTTCCCAGGTAGGCATGTCAGTGCCTCAATCTTTCAATGACGAGTCACCCCCACAGGTGGGCAAAACTTCAATCTACTGCCCCGGACCTAAGTACTTTTCTTTATCCAAGTCCAGAGACAAGGCTGAGCAAAGAGGCCAACAGGTGAAGGGTCTGGGGCTCATCTTGTCCCCAATTTCAGAAACATACGCACTGGAAAAAGCCTTGACCGATGACCCTGCACAAGGCAACCAGGGAGATTTTAAGTGACCTATTTCAGTATTGGGCTGTTTACCAGATTTTTAAACTCTCACCCTGTAGCTTCAGTGTGTAAGCGGGAAGAATACAGATGGCTCCCTTCTGAGCTCTCGCCCAGGCAGACCTCGCTGATGCGTGCAGCCTGACTCAGAACTCCCACTAAGCCACACCGCCATCTGTGAGTGGCACTTAGAGGTCTCCGAGAAGCAAAGGTTTGGAAGGTTCTAAACTATGACAGGTCCTCGAACACAGCAGTCCTCGCTGCAAACCAGAGACTGCGAGGCAATGTCCCCTGGAAATACGCTTTAGGGTCAGAGTGACACCCCAACCCTTTTCCTTGAGGCAACCCCATGACCAACACTGTGCTGTCTTGCTTGGTTTTCGTGTTACGACCATTTCAGAGTTTCCCTCACATGACAGGTGAATGAGCTGTTTATCTGGATGGCACCCCACCCCCTGGTGGCTCAGGGACCTGCTCCAAGTAGACAGGCAGTGACTGCGGAACAGAGGCCGAGAAGGATGACTGTTTATAAACATTTGGAATTTTATTTAAAAAAAAAAAAAAAAAACATCACAACCATGAACATTGTTACAGTTAGAGGCCCTCTTGGTTCTCCACAATTATACTGAGCATGCTCACAAGGGGTTCCCATTGTTTAGTCTTAGTTAAACAACCATCTTTAAAAGAAGGAAAAAAAAACTCAGCACACTACCATTTAACTTGTTTTAATGTTTCTTCACAAATGGTGAAAAATACTAAAGTACAGACAAGGAATAATCATAATGCTGTGGCCAACATTATAAATATGGAATTATAAATTTAAAACATTTTCTGGTTTAAAAAATAAATCTGGTAGTCAATGCAGCTCCGCGGGGTCTCTGCGTCTAGTAGGGCCGGTCTCTGCGCTCCTGCCGGTGCTCGCCTCTGCCAAGGCGAAAGGAAAAAGGGGCGATGAGTAAATGGGGAAAGGCCGGCAGGAAGCCCTCCCACAGGCCTGAGCCCGATCACAGGCGGGAAGGGGCTGAGCCTCGGCGCGCCCAGCAGCCCACAGCCGCTTTTCACCACCACATACTTATCCATTTTTCCAGGGCCTCCACGCCCGCCTCTTCTTCCTCCCATCTGTTCCATCAAAGGTCCAGGGGGACCTCCAGGGCCACCTCGTCTTCCTCCACCAAAGCCACCTCGGTCCATGCCCCGGCCGCCACGGAAGCCACCTCTGTCTCCACCACGGCCACCTCTGAACATTCCACCGGGACCACCCCGGTCCATGAGGCCACCTCTTCCTCCCCGCATGCCGCCAGGGCCACCTCTGCCTCGGTCACCACCTAAGGGGAAGGACAGGAGAGGCCAGGTCAGTGGCCAGACAGAATGGGCGGAGGCAAGGCCCTGTGGCCAGGCCTCAGAGCCTGCCCTCCCAGAGCAGAAACACAGTAGGTCCTTCACTTGGTCCGAACAGCTGGGTCACCACTTACAAGTGGTGATGGGGCTTAAAGAGCCCCAGTGCGGGGCCGCACTTACTGAAACCACTGACCTGCTTCTCAGCGGTTGGCAGCTGTAGTTACCAAGCCCGCCGATTTAGTAAGAGGTTTAGTGCCAAGAAGCTGAAGGGGTGCTCACAAAACCTGTACGTACCCGGGGGTGGGAAGGGCGGCGGGAGGAAGCCTTCAGGCTTCGGGGCCTTACACTGGTTGCATTCTGTCCTCCAGGCGAAGTTCTGGTTCCCACACCCCCTGCACAAAATTACATCACAACAAATCACCAAGGAAGGAAGCTGAACAAGCCAAGGCGACACAGGAGCAGGCACACACTCACTCCATCGCCACAAACACTGGATCCTGGTTCAACATTAAGAGGATCTGTCCACGCAAAATGGCTTCAGAGCCACAGCCTAAGGCAGCAAACGCACTCACTGGACCAGTGTTTAATCCAGCAAAACGTCTGTACAACCACGTGTATGTGGACCCTAGAGTCCAGGGGACCTTCTTTAGAAGGTTCTGAGGACGCTGGTGAATGAGTGATTAACCACTCCCCGCCCCCCCCGCCCCCCCCAACAGAGCTCATCTAAACAGAGAGAATCCAGCACTTCTCTCCAGAATGGGATGTAGGGTGACTTCATTAGAAGGCTATCAATTTGCCAAAAGTACATACGGATTGGGGCACTGCCAGTCTCCAGCTCGGTGCTGGACATTTCCTCCTCCGGAGGGGTTCCCTCGGGAACCCCGGGGTCCTCTGGGGGGGAAGCCTCCTCTGTCTCCTCCACGGCCTCCCATGCGACCCATGGGTCCCCCAGGACCTCCTGGGCCCCCTGGACCTGCAATAAGAAAGAGCAATCACCTTTTTATAGCACCTAATTTGCTACTGGGAAATACTGGGGGTGCAAAAAAAATGTATACACATGACCTGTACTCCTCTTTTGTTACTAGTAGATAGTGAGTCTTGCAGTAGTTTTTTCCTTTCTTAAAATAGGTGTACATTTTTTTGGCACCCTCTGTATATACCACTAAGGGAATTCATATAGAGCTCATAGCTGTCATTGTCCCATCACCTGCCCTACATTTCCACAGGCCCAGGACCTAGCTCTGTGCTTCTCACGTACAGCTGCCCCTTGAACAACATGGGTTTGAACTACGTGGTTGGGAATCCATGTATGTGGAGGGCCACCTTAAGTTATATGCAGATTTTCGACTGCAAGGGGCGCTGGCACCCCTAACCCCTGTATTGTTTATGGGTCAAGTATATTATCAGTTAGTTCCCACAGTACAAGGGCAGGTGTTCCCATGTAGATGAAGGGACCAAAGCAGAAAAAACAGCAGCAGCCCCACGGCTGACACCAGGCAGAGTGTTCCACAGGGATTCCAGCCTCCCTGACCAATCAAGCTGTTCTTCGCTTCCTTTTACTTCCACAAACTTTTACCGCCAAGCATTCAGTACTTTCGTATTGACTCTACATCCCTCTTTAGTGTTTCTAATGGGCTTGCTTCACCCTAGAATCAAGTTTCTCAAAGACAAGTGTAGTAAAAAATGTTCGAAACAGCACGGAAGTACGTCAGGGCAGGTGTGCATGGCCTACCTCCACGGAGCGGCGGCGGCATCCCCCTGCCTTCGCGCCCGGGCGGCATCCCGCCCCGCATGCTGTTCATCGGGGGCTTCTTCCGAGCAAGAGAAACTTTAAGTTTGCTCCCTTGAAAATCTTTCCCTGGAAAAAGACAACAGAATACCAGTTACTTCCAGCCTCCTTGCCCGAGGGACTAGGCAAGGCTAGAGCACGCCCTCCTCACCAATCCCACGGCTCCGGCTGCGTTAGTGTGCCCGCCCCGTCTTCTCTTAGAGCTTTACTGGCAAGGCCAGAAAAAGCCTTCAGAAGACACTAAAAACCTCTCCATCCTAAAGAGGAAGTAAGCTGGGGGGAGGCGCAGTGTGCACTGCACCCTTGTCCAGCGTAGGGTGAGAAGCAGGGACAGGAAGAAGATCAAGTGGCCGAGAGACAAGAGCCCAGACTTGTCCTCTGACACTTTCGAGTTGGTTTTGTCAAGGCCGTATCCACATAAACTCAAATGTATGCTGGAGAAGCTGTTGGTGGTTTTTGGGTACCTTCTGGTATTTGTGCTTAGAGAAGCATTTACAACTTTAAGCAAGGTCATCTGTAGTAACGATGACTGAAACTAAGGGACCTCTGAATCTAGACTGTGACTGGGCCTCACGTGGCTGATGGGAGCCAGGCCAGCAGCATCCGAACAGCCATCAGTGCTGCCCCAGGAACAGACCAACAGTCTTCCGGCTCCTATAGCTTTCTTTCTTTTTTAATATATTTTTTTAAATTTATTGGGGTGACAATTGTTAGTAAAATCACATAGGTTTCAGGTGTACAATTCTGTATTACATCATCTATAAATCCCACTGTGTGTTCACCACCCAACCTATAGCTTTCAAGGAGCTCCTTCCTGCCATGCCCGCTAGTCACGCACAGGAGAAAGTGTATCTGTCCCTTGTCCCTAGAACCACTACAGAGTATGAGGTTCTAACAGTTAAATACACCAGCAAGATCCTCTTTAGCCCAAGCTGACACGTGCACACTCCTGACCAAGCCCCCCGTGCCCCCGAGGAGCCAGGTAAGAACGCCCGTGCGCACACACTGTTACTCCGGGCGCCTACCGTCAAACCACTCCACCGCGGCCTTGGCAGTCGGCGGGTCTTCATAGGACACTGTCGCATCGCCTTTGGGCTTTCCTGTCTCCTTGTCCAAGTAGATATGGATCATGGGTTGTCCGGTTCTCTTGTTCATCTAGGTGTAAAATTGCACGGTTAGGCATTAAGCAGAATATACTCGTTTTGGGGAACAAGAAGTCCACGTGAAATTCAGAGAAGTCCCTCAAACTGTCAAAAGCAGTAATTTTTCAGACACACATTTGGTAAGATATTAATTTATCTGAGTACTGGCATTATGGGTGAATCATTTCCTAAACTGCTACAAAAATATGTACTTAGATGATTTTTTCCCTCTTAGATGCATCATACGAACCAAAATAGGCCCAAAGTTCCAAAACATGTAAGTGAACAGCACGGGCCCCCCTCCTTCCCTAGCCATTTCCTCCTGGTGTCCTTGTACCTGTTCCAGCAGTTTCCATGCCACACTACAGGCGCCCAGTGGGAGCACCCACCTCTTAGGAGGCAGTCAGGCTTTGATGTTATCACGTAAGACACTTCCATCAAGTAAAAATTACCCTTAAGTCCTTAAGTCCAGTCCACAGGGCTGTGAGCGCGCTACAAAGGACTGCTGATGGAGTCTACCACAGCCAGCTCTTCCTCCAGAACTAGAACAGATCACTAGTTTTTCAGCTGAACACCAGATGCAGCTGGCTTGAATTCAGGAGCCACATCGCTCAAGAATATGGGGGGTGGGGGTGGTGTGTGTGTGTGTGTGTGTTTCCAGGACCCATCAGCTCCAAGTCAAGTAGTTGTTTCAATCTAATTGTGGAGGGCACAGCTCACAGTGGCCCATGTGGGGTTCGAACCAGCAATTTTGTTGTTAAGAGCACTGCGCTCTAACAACTGAGCTAACTGGCTGCCTCCCATGTGTGTGTTTTGCATTAAATGTACATATAGATTAGATCAAAGTCTAATCTATCCATATTTGTTTATACATCCAGTGATATTTGAGAGCATGTGATTATAGGGCTTTAAAAAAAGAGCAATGGTTATAATATTTATGTATTCATACCTATGTTTTTATATAAGGGACATATAAAGACTGAAAGGAAATATGGCAAAATAGTGGTATGAAGGATGGGATATGTATTTTAAAAATCTCTTTTATAAGAATTAAATAAATTGAGACATACAATGTTCATAGAAAAAAGACCAATGTTATAAAAATGTCAATTCCCAAATTGTCTTACAGAGTCAGTCAACACCCAATTAGGGTTTTTAAGCAACCTCATAAACTCGTTCTAAAATGTGTACAGAAGAGCAGGAATAAACAGCAACACATTCTTAATGAGTGAAACAGAAGAATCTGCCTTACTAGGTATCAAGACTTAGCATAAAGACACAGTAATTAACTGTGCTGTTAATACAGGATCATACAAATTAACCAAAGATCAGCATTCAAGGAACATAAAAGAATTACATGCAAATGAACAAATGACAACTAACCCAATGAAAAATGAGTACAAGACACAAACAGGCATTTCACAGAAGACAATGGGCAATTATAACATAATTAGCAACCAGGGAAAAGCAAATGTAAAAGTCACATTTCCAGTTTCTTCTATCAGATTAGCAAGTTAAAAGCCACGATTCCCAGGAGTGGTAAGGATGTGGTGAATGTGGTGCTATCAGAAGACTGATGGGTGGCTAAGTGGTCAGCCACACCATTACCTTGTGAAGTTAAACACACACACATCTCAAGAACCAGCAATTTTACGCCTGGGTAGAACTGATTCATTATTCGTGGATTCAACATTTGCAAATTTACCTACTTGATAAAATTTATTTGTAATTCCAAAATCAACACTAGTGGTACTTTTGTGGTTATTTGCAGACACACAGAGCAGCAAAAAACTTTTAAGTTGCCTAATGCACACATGTTTACCCAGCTGAGGTCACACAAGATGACACTCTGCCCTCTCGTTCCTGCTCTCTGGAGATGACCAGAGGCGGCTAGTTGGGTAAATCTGAATACCAGCCCAGGCATTGAACACTCCTGAGCTCCCTTTCCTTCTTGTAAAATAAAAAGAATCTACCTGATGAGTTGTTTTTAGCATTTCGGATTAGAATCTACGTGAGATATGTGCGTATATATGCACACACACTTCCCCTACGAGCAGTGGTTCAGTGTTCACTAATTCAGTGTTTGTAGTGACTTGACAGAACTTAACTACCGGAAAAACAAGAATCAACTACACATACTAGA
The DNA here is from genome assembly GCF_057876585.1 of Rhinolophus sinicus. NCBI lineage: Eukaryota > Metazoa > Chordata > Mammalia > Chiroptera > Rhinolophidae > Rhinolophus > Rhinolophus sinicus. The sequence continues at coordinate 22,365,962 of NC_142509.1, forward strand.
GAAACGCATGCAAAAGAACGCTCAGTGCAGCCTGGCTTATTACTAACAACAACCCATCTGTCTATAAGAGAATGTATGAGTAATGAGCGATGTATTTATAAATGAAATACAGAATTCCCAAACTTTTGAGCATCTGACCTATGGACACCCCCCAACTCCCCATCTAACTAACAACCCTACCATCATTCCAGTAGCTCAGACCACAACTTTCTAGTCACACCAGCTTCCTTGAGCTTGCCAGGCAAACTCCTGCTCAAGGACCTCTGCCTTGCTAGTCTCTCCATTATTCTGAAATATCCTCCCCACTCCGATGTGTATGGGCCCATTCCTCATTTTATCCCTGCCCTTATGCTGCATTTGTTTTCCTCCATAACACTTACCACCACTGAACACACGATAGTCCGTTTTAGCTATATGCTCCCTGCTATATGTAGATTCCACGGGTTCTTACCTGTTTCTTTCTGGTATATTCCCAGAATAGTACTGCCTTATAGTAGTGTTTAATAAACATTCTTCAAAGTTATGTGAAAACAAAAATTGTTGGGGATATTATAAAAAGAAGAAGGGGAATAAAATTCAGGATGGGAGTGGGGAGAAGGGATAAAATTAGGAAGAGAACTACACCAGGTATTTCAGAGGTACTCATAAAATGACTGAGTTATCAAGTACACTTAAACCACATTTAGCACTTTTACTAAAAGTGGCTTTTTTTTGGTTTTGTTTTGTTTTTTGGTATTTTAAGGAGCAAACCGTAATACATCCAGAATGAAAAGTCAGGCAACTTCAGAAACTACTTTCAACATCAATTTAGTCTCTTGAAAATGCCCTGTGGTCAGATGATCTGCCAGATTGCATGGTTATGCTTGTACGTACCTTAACTACTCCACACTGCTTAAAGAAGTCTGCCAGATCATCCAGAGTCACACTGTCATTTAATCCTTGCACATAAATCGCACAGTTGTCAGAGTCTTCATCTGGATCAACAGGTGGGCCTTCCAGAGAAAAGACGACAGAAGCGAGTTACTGTCATGAATCTCTAGGGACTTATTAACCAACTGGTCCCTGCTGCCCACTGGTACTCATCACAACGCTAAGAGAATCGCCGACCAGAAGAAGAAAGCCAGAAGACTTCTGGTTTACTTTAAGGCTATTGTAAGTAGATGCTCTTCAAGGGAGCCCCAGACTGCCCTTGATAGCAAGCGTATCCCACTCATCTGTCAGGCTGCTGAACTCTAGCACACACTCGTTTCTGTGCTACTTGTTTATAAAACACGTGGTAAAATACAAGAATTCAAAATTACCTAGATCAAGATCTGGTCCTTCGTCCATGGGTCCTGCCAACCAGGAAAAGAGCATATAAAATATTATTAGTGCACGTCTTGCAAGCTACAAACCTTACAAACACACATAACTATCTACTACACCACCATTTGATGGGGCTTCATTAAATTCAAAATGACCTGCACTGCTAAAATGGAGCAGTGCCCCTTTAACATTTGTGAAAAGTTTGCTAGGGTTTGCTTTTTCTTTGCTGGTTTACTTTTAAACCATTAACCAAATTCACTCTCAATGCTTATGTGCCAGATTAGTGTTAAATTTAAGTCAAAATTTTTCCTCCACATAAACCAAATTTAAAAAATGTACGCTCCCCCATATTACAGAAGCAGTTGCTCAATACTTCAAGTTACCCTTTGTTTCGTAACCATAGGTTAACCTTATTACCCCTAAGACAATGCCGGCAGTACCCATTAGTCTCTTTTGTATAGATCATTTTTAAACCGCTTATGAAACTAATAACAAATTATAGTTTTCTAAAAACTGACTGTATTTTTTTAAACACTATCCATGGTAATACTCAAAAACTTACCACCAGGCTTATTGAAGCCACCTCGCTCTCCAGCGCTGCTGGGGGGATAAACGAAGAAATGAAGGCCTTTCCCTTTAAAAGCCAGTACCGCTCTGAGCCTTGGGGGGGCTCGTGGGGAAGAAGGGCACTGGCTAAACACATCTCCAAACAATGCATCTCTCTCATCTTGTCACTATGCCTTTCTTCAGGGCAGCTTGCTCAAATTTCCTTTATATACAACCTTGCTTGTCTGATCGTACACACCAGTATGGTTGGTTCCTTTCATTTCGGGGGCTGGTATTAATAGTGCAATACTTGGCAAATGAGGGGGAAAAATAGATCCCAAACACCCATCCCATCAGCTGAAAAACAAAGAGAGCTTGGTGTAGAGGAGTAACAAGCTGGGCAACTGCTGTGACGAGCCTGTCCATGTTCATAAAGGTGCACCCTCAACTTCTCCCAGGGGAGAGCCCAGTGAGGCCCTGGGCTTCCTAACAAGGCACAGTATAATAAAGCAGGAGACAACCACATTAAATGCCTACAACACACATCAGAGGACGCATCCAGCCAATCTTCAGCATAAAGCCATACATTTCAAGGCACTAATGAATGTAACAATCACTGTGAAAGGAGAATTTACAACCAATACCAAGGCTCAATGGACTGGGGGTGCAACTTTATAGACATATCAGTTGAGAATGACAATGGAGTATAAAATTACTGCCTTATATTATTTTAAAGGGGGAGGGAATATGAATTGGGCCTTTTTGTTTTCTTCTTCGTTAAAATTAAACAAAGGCAGCTCCTCAGTGGGAGGCCCTGAACTTCTTCTAACCAGTATTGCACTTTAATACCTGAATATACAATTTCAAGCTGTTGCATGCAGCTTTGTTTCCTTTTTAAAAGTACACACCATAAAATGTTCTCTTTCTTTAAACACAAAAGTTTACACTTTAATGTTACACAATTCTAGAGTATTATTATACCTCCTCTGATTTATTACCAAACAACAAGTATGCAGTTACCAAAGTTACAGAAGGATTCCATTTATACAATGAATACATTTTGTTAAAAATATTCTATGTATATTTTTCCTCTCCATATGGACACGTGTCTAGTCCCACTTTTCATTATGCTGCCGGCTGAGTACTGGGCTGAGTACTGAGTACGGGTACTTTTTAAGTATTGAAGTGTATACAAGGCTCTCACTTTGTAACCTGTAGCATATAAATGCGACAAAGCATGTTAAAAAGTTTCCACGTTTAACAGCCAATGAAAATATCAAAATACTGAGGCAATGAAAAAGGGCATGTTAACAACATTGAGTGCCTTACCTGCAGAAGACACTGAAAACCATCACCACACCACAATAAAAAAGAGGAGGGGGGAACGCCCCGTCCTATCCCCAAAGGATCCAACTGACTGCTTCACAGTCTGTTGAAAAACCTATGGGGAAAGCCATGATTTTTTTCCTATGGCTCCAGGAGAGACTTCTCATCCAGAAAGAGGGGACCCCCTCTACTAGCAACGTCTAGCAAAATCATAAGATTTATTACTTCTGGAGTATCAAATGAATAAATTTGAAATTGGTTCTGTGATTGAAAAATACTAAGACTTCTAGGTGATTGGAGACGTGATGATAGTAATTTCAAGTGTCTATGTCTATTTTAAAACATCCATAAAGAAGTGAAACCTTTATAATGGAATGACGTTCTCCAAATTAGAAGATTGATTTTACTCTATACCAAATTATTTATAAATTTTTGCACGTTGTAAAATGAGTTTCTTCCAATAAAGATTTCACTGAACACTTCTAAGTTATGCAGAATATGCAAAACAGTATTTTCAATCAGTATCTTTCAACAGTAAATAGATTTGCTAACATAAAAGATTAAATTTTTTAAATCTAATTTTGAAGTCCACCTCTATAAAAAAGAAATCTAAATTCAATTTTTCCTTGAATCAACAGTGGCACCAAATACAATTCACATTTAATCTAACATTCTGCATAACTTTTTACTAGTTTGTATCGGGACAGAACACACACAGAACTAAGCCTTCTGATCATGTTAACCACCAACATTATCCCTCACCTTCATCAAAGTACAAATACCAGAAAGGAAAGAGGGGATGGGAGAAGGGAGGGGAAGGGCAGGTACAGATAGCAAGGTTATGTTATTAATCTAAACAAAATTTTCTAAACCAGATTGTGCCATCAATCAAAATGGTCAAACCGATTTAGACTTCTCAAAATCTCCAATAAGGAGTAATCCTATAATTATATACATTTCTCTGCAAAAAGCTATTGGATTTTTCTTGTACGAGGTATACCTCAGGTCATAGTTCAAAGGTTATGGGACCAAGATCTTCAACATAATGTTCAACAGTTCGAAGTACAAACAGAAGTTGGGGACAAACATTGTGGAAAACAGCTGCATTCCTTTTCTGCAGTATATACACCAGGTATTTCAAGACAACCATTTAGAGGCAATTAGTTAAAAACCTAGGATTGTTAGATGGGTTGTGTGTGTTCCATCCCAAACCTATTACCCCACAGAGGCTTTTGACCTCTGGAAACCATGAAGGGAACTGAAAGCTCTAGTTTCAAAACGATTCTTTGTTCTCCCCAACCCAACCACGTAGATTGGCAGGGAAAAAAGCAAACTGCCACTTAATATGTGCCATAAAGATGACATTTCCATGTTTTAGAAGTGGCTTGGGCTCAACAGATTGTCCATGGAAATGCAGAAATAAATTTCTTATGTCTTTCAGTCCCTTTTTTCCAATGAAAATCCTACGGATGAAACAAAATTAGGTAAAAGGAGAAAAGGTTTGCTCTTACCCCATTCCACCGCGTCCTCCTCCCCGCCCACCTCTGCTCATGCCTCCACGATCAAATCCCCCTCTTCCCCTGCCCCGGTTATCAGGGCCACTCATGCTCCGGTTCTCTCCTGGTCCGGAAAATCCTCCAGACTCCTGCCCATAAACACCCATGCTACTGGGGTGGTCCTGTCGGAATGAACCTGAGGAAAGAGTCACATCTGTAAGCCATGGACGAGCATTTACACCACTGCCTGTTGTACTTGCTCCTGGAATCACAATTCTCAACTGCAAGGCACTAACCAAGGCACCATCTTCTTTACACTTGATAAAGCACCCCTCATCAGCAGGCTCTTTTAAGTTCAACAAAAACTGCTGGTTCGTCAAGGCTGAAGTAACCTTATCTAGTTAGTTTAGAATAAACCACTCCCAAACAAACATCCCTATGGCTCAGAGTTTACAGGATTCTGTAGTCTAAGAGGTCTCCAAAAGCTGCTGCTTTAAACTACCCTGAACAAACAAAAACAGAGCCAGGGTTCTTAGGGCTTTAGCAAGTTGCTAAGGGTTGGGCTCCATCAAGTAGCACTACTCACTTCAGTCGTAACGAAATATGCCCATGAATGGAATTTAATTAAAAAACAACAATCCGTGTAGAGATTAAACTGTGAAGACAGTTTTTGATTACTTCTCCACGTAAATAAAACTAACTATTCTGTAGAAATATATATTTTTTTGTTTTATGGATATAAACAAACAAAATCAAAACATAGCTTTCATTTGACTATCAAAATCGCAGGAGTCTTTAATAACTACTTGCTCTCTCTCAGCGAGTTGGTGTGGGCAGGCCATAAGGAATGCCGGCCTCACTCAGTGCATAAAACCTTCCCAAATAGAGTGGGGATGGCAGTGCAAAACATTTTCTCTAGTCAGTTACAAACTTTCTTTTTGCAAGGTGCACTAATAACAATTAAATTGGAGAAAAACACTGAAGGCTTTATTGGGACATCCAAGCTATTAGCTAGGATGCTATGCCCTAAAGTCCTAAGGTAAACAATGGTAACGAGCATCTCCCCCTGTTCAAAAACTCCAAACATAACCATTCTTATTTGGTTTTCTCTCTTAGCAACTCACTCTGCTGCCCGTAGCTGCTGCTCTGTTGGCTATATTGACTTGGAGCCTGGCTGTAGGATCCAGTTTGGGGGGGGTAACTAGTGGGCGGCTGCTGCCCATAGCTGCTTTGTTGCCCATAGCTACTCTGCTGTCCATAGCTGCTCGGCTGCCCATAGGTGTTCTGCTGAGAGTAACTGCTCTGATCATAACTAGTCGGCTGTGTAGAGGAATAGCTGAAAGAAAAAGAAAAAAAGCTTTTTAGGAAAGAGAGGCTTATTTCTTGAAGCCCCCCTAGATACAAGAGACATTCATAGCATGTGATATAGAAACCCTTAAAAATTCAGTTACTTTCTACATATTAACAGTTTGAACTTAAAACAAGCAGGTATTTTTATATTCAGAACAATAAAGCTTTAAATGGGAGGGAAGAGGTAATTATTAAAAACAACCAATCTGTACAATGTGCAACCCTTAGAGAACCTCCGCTTTTACCTCCTACCCCATTAAAACAAGTTATTTTCAACTAAATTCAAGGCAAATTTGGGCGTTCCTGTATTAAGAATACGCATATGTGCATTCAGGGAAGGCTATCCCAATGAAACAAGCATTGAGAAAAAGGAGGAAGAATTAAGTGTGCCATTCAGTTCTCTGTCGACCTCCAATAATTCCCTAGAATAATGACAAAGATTTTTCTGAAGGTACCAGGCCATTTGTACCAATGGCAATTTTCTCCTGAAGATTTGCCTACGTTTCAAATTACTTCACTATATATATTATAGTTTCAAACTTTCAGACATGCCAATCAATCAGCTATGACATCTGGGCATTAATAAAGAAAAGATGTATAAGAAAACTTCACAATCAAGGCACTGTAGGAAAATGAATATTAGTTTGGTAGTCATCTTTCAATATGTCAACTACATGGCAGGGAAACTAAACAAAGACATTCTTACATAGAAATAAAGCTTTAAAGAACTGGTATTAAACTCCAGATGAACCACAATTGAAAAACATAGTTTAAAGTACAATTACACTAAGATTCTAGCACCATATTCCTCACCACAGCTGTTATGGATTCAACGGCCTCTCTTCCCCAAGTGCACTTACTGTTCAACCGCCCCCCCCATTAATTGCTCTGAGCGTAGTAACAGGTATGGCCCTACAGGTAGGCCCGGCTCTGTGGAAGAACTGCTGACGTCCTACCCACTGCTGCTCCAGGCTGCAGAGAGACACCCACCCAAGTCAGCTAGCTGTATTTGCTCTGAAACTTGTTTATGTGTTGCACTTTAATGTGTAAGCCAATGAAATGAGTGCAAAAAAGGGAGCTGTTAACATTTTAGGACAATTAATTTGAAATAATTCAGACAATTCATTTGAAAACTAGCTTCAAATTAAATGTGAATGAGACAACTTGTAGTTCTTCCCATAACTGGACAATGCAGCCGCTGGGGTGGTTAACGTTAAGAAAGACTGCAGAACAAAAAAACCCATCCTCAAAAGAAAAGGCCCTGGCTCAACTGTTAAAAGACTAGTGTATGAATGGACCTCTGAATTAAGTTAAATACAAAATGCTTAAGATGAAGTTTTTTAAAAATAATACCCAGCACTTTCACATACTTTTGTTTCTCATTCATCTGAATTAACTGAGAGCGCAAAATTAAAGAACCCAGAGTGGAAAAAATTGTTTTTGTTTGTATTTAGAGAGGAATTACTGACTGCTAGGTACTGCTACGGGAACCTAGGACTGAGGTTTTAATGTAACAATATGTGGTCAGGCTTATACTGGGAGTCAGATGACATATTTTACCAGAGGAAACAGAAGCAAGCTGGTCAATGGCCTGAAAAAAAGTGTTTTGTTATTCTTCTAGCTCAGCCACCCAGAACGAAGAGACTGACCTGGTGGGAGGGTAGGATGGTGGTGCCGTGACTGGCTGCATGGGGTAGCTCCCAGGGACTTGAGGATAGCTGTAGTTACTCTGTCCATAGCCCAGGCTGGGCTGGTTGTAACCCCCTGTGCTAGATTGAGGTTGACTAGTTTCAGCGGGTTTGTTACCATCCTGTGGTCTAAAAGGAGAAATAAAAAAGTGAGACTTTATTCTCAAACACAGACTCTTGGGTAAGAACTTTATAATCTATGAGCAATATGCAATGGTAGGACTGAGCTAGGAAATAAATACAACTGAGAAATGAACTACATCATACCCAGTGTTGGGCCACTGTATTTACTGGAAGAAAACACTAAGGAAGGAGGTGAACTAATCACATCCACAGAAGAGACATCAACATGCTCCTTTTGTTTCGTACTAACAGCTATAAAAGGCAGTTACAATATTTTGTGTTACCAATTTAAATGATCTGAGAGGGGAGGTGGTTTGTTAGAGAAGAAAATGCTATTTCTTAGAAAGGACTGAAGACAAACTTGAATAATAATACAAGTTTTAGTTTAGAGTAACATTTATGTTAAATCCATGGCATTTATAAATTTGGACTATCTGTGGGTTTATTTTTCTCACTTATTAATATTAGAGCAGATCTAAGAAAATGTTCCCGAACTTGGACTGCTATAGCTTAATCTAACTTTGCCTCCAAGTCTCCACGATGGAGATTACCATTGCGGAGCAGAGACTGCTCAGATGAACTGGGAAATATCCTTAAGTGATGAAAATCAATCCCAAGGCAAAAACCAGTGGTATTATTACCTCTTTGTCCTAACAGTTTGCAACAGGGCTGTAGCAAAGTGAGCCTGAGCTGTTTTAAGCAAAGCCCCAAGAATCAGCAGGCGGACCAGAAAAGATGGGGAAGTACTGGTTTCTATAAAGAGCTGAAATGGGTCACAAACTGCCCCCCTTCCAGGGGAAAAGGGCGTGGTTGTCACTAATCACAAGACAGCATTTTAAAGTGGTAAACACTGAAAATTAAAAAAAAGGGAACCAAAAAGGATGACTTATTAAAAAACCAATTAATATATAAAACCCTCCAGCTATGGCTTGGATATCTTGTTGCAATGGAGCACCAAATGGGACTTCAAACATGTGCCAACACTCGGAAATGCCCAGGTCAATGGAAATGGGGTCCTACAGTAATTAGTTTACCTAACTATCACACAGGCTGTCTAGCAAATTTAAACTATCAAGTAGCTCTGATTACTCACTGTGCATTTTAGAAGTAATTTCATGAGTGTTTTCCAGAGCTAATTTCTTACCTCTACAGCAGACAAAAAGTCTAGGTTACAAGTTGATCTCTTGTTTATTCCCTAAAAAGTCTTCTTTCAAATCAGAATTTCAATGTTCCTTCAAGACTGTATGCAGAAGCCACCTAAGTGCATTGCCTAAAGCAAAGACCTGAAATCTTCTGTTAAGTAATAATTAATACTGTTTACCTGCTAACAAGTATCGTGGAGTATAAACTTTGCCCAAATAGTCACCCCATAGCAGGGTACTCAGTTAAGAATTTATACTTGCTGTCACATTGAGATTACCAAGCCACTACATAATACAGAGAAAAAAATCACGTCAATGCCTTAAGCTGAGACACCAATGTTTGACTTCCAGATATGGACATATCCTTTACTGACAAATGGATTACATGACAATTTCTTGAATCACGTGATGCTATACCCCACCTCACCCCACCCCCCACATTGCGAACTACTGTTTTTCCCAACCAGAAGGCTGTCACCCATTTATAGGGCAAATAAAACCAAAGAAAAAAGCATCAAAAGTACAGTTCTATCAGTTATTCTGTTGTGAGGGAAACCACACAAAGTTCTCGTGGGTTTAGAAAAGTAAATGTAATAGCCTCCTCCTAGCCCCCAAAGTCACTCTTCTGAAACCAGACAACCCATTTAATGACACTCCTTCTTTTGATCCCTGGACGGCACCACTCCTCTACTAAATAGACAGTTACGTGTGGTGTGTTCTACTGTATTACTGTAACGAGTATAAGAACACCTGAGAGTGTTTGATGGTGCGAGCAACCAGTGAAAAGAAACTCAATCATGGATTCCCTAAGTGTGCAAAGTTGTTCTCCCTCCTGAGGCTGATGCACTGTCGAGTTAGGAGTGGGTGAGTGTGGCCTTACCTTGCAGGTGCAGTGGCTGCCGGCTGTTGACCATAAGCTGGGTAAGCAGGCTGAGTGCCATACGCAGACTGAGCTGCATAGGAGGCCTGGGTGGTGGTGACCGTGGCAGTGGTGGTGTCGTAAGCACCAGTGCCGTACCCCTGGACAGGCTGACTGTATGCCTGGGGGGCAGCTGGAGTAGTATAACCTGGAACAAAGGAGGGCAACGTCAGATTTCTGGCTCCTCCGAGATCTGCCTCGACACTCGTTATCAGAACAATTGTAAACCACCTACTTGCAACCACCATATTTAATCCCATGAAATAGTTCCCCTTCGGTAAGAGTAACAATAAACCAGTATTTAAAACCTAAGTTCTCTGAATGTACCGAGTCTTCAGTAAAGCACTGTCTCTTCTGCTTTAAAACCACACCAAACAGAAAGGAGGGGACATAGTACAGAAAAGTGTTGGTATACAAAACAGGGTTCCTCTGCACCCCTTCTTCTGGGCAAGGATTCAATAAGAGAAAAGTCTGCTTTTTGCTAGTTCTACACTGGTTTTGCTAGCATACCTCTTCACAGGTTACTCAACTATCTACTTAAGTACCCCAAAAACCTCTCAAGCAGGAATAAAATGTCCTAGAAAGTAAAAGGCAAATGACATAGCATCCTAAGATAGCTATAAAATAAAGATCCAGGTACCAGTTTTAGCATTAAAATCTGTAATCTGGAATTACTTGCTTTCAGTCCCAAGCACTGTATCACAGGCAATTCACATTTAAGGAAAACTGGAAATTCCAGAGAACATGTGTTTAATTTTTAGTGGGAGATGTTAACGAATGAACACTTCTAAGAACTGCTAATTTTGTTTCAGGTAAAACAACTAAAAAAACGCTTGTTACCACACTAAGATTTGAAATAGCATATGAGTTATAAAGATACACTATAAATTATATTTGCTTAAGTATAGCCAACAAAGGAAATCCTGTATTTACTTTGTTTTTGGTAAATAATTCAAAATTAAACTCAATACTCCAAAAATAGACCTTTAAAAGGTAAATGTTTTTCACGTAATAAAACTGAGAGTCTAGGCTGGTCATCCAGTGAACCCCCTCCCTTCCTCTCTTATTTACCCACCACAAGCAAAAAGGTCATTTTCCTGCTTACCATTATTGGAGGTAGACGCTAGGGCCTCCCTATTTCCCTAACCAAGTGTCACAGAGACCTGCTCTCACAGACTGAGATAGGTTCTCTCACTAGTTCCTGCCTCTGCCAGATCTCATGCACTTTCATCTGGATCTTGGGCTTGAAGTGTGACACCCCCACCCCCCCCAATCTGCAGCTGCTTACTTGAGTCCCTTCCTCTGGGAGATGTTATAACCTTTTCTGGTGCTAGGCTCTCCTTCCTCCAACTTCTCATGGGCAACAAGCACAAGTAAGCCATGTTTTAAAAAGCTGGGTTTGGCTGTCAGCATTTATACCCATCAAAGAAATATCCAAATCTCCCTAATGTAAAAAAGTTTGAGCACTAAAAACAAATCTTGAATTAAGACTGCTCAGTTTAGTTATGGTTTAGGACCTTAAACTTCAGTTAGAATAAAGTGTCCTCACTATACAAACAACTTACTAGCTAAAAATAAATACCAACTTCCCTTTGTACAATTTAAAGTGACACCTTTTGTAGCAGAGTACAATAACTTTATTCTCCATCCCATTTTGGGAAAATTCTGAAATTAATTATACACAAAGACAGTTAATTTCCTTCTCAAAACGGCTGGGTTGAAATGTATTTGTGAAAGTATTATTTCACAAAACAGGGAGCCTCAAGCCATGAAGTTTTTTGAGTTGGTATTGTTTATCTGAATTTATTTAAAAGTTCTTTGCACAGTCCTAATGTCAATCATATAAAGAGCTCATTTGTTTAAATTTAACTGGAATCTAATTCCACCTACCCTATTACTCCCACACACATCCCCCCCTACATGACAGGCCATCTTTAAGATTTACAAGAGCAATTAAAACAAAAAAACCAAAACAACAACAAAAACAAAGCTGATCAGGGAAATAATTCATGTCACAAAACTAGGTAGCAACAGTTAGAACCTTGTAGTGCTACAGATGACATCTATAGACACTGGGTTAATTAATAATCTTTTAATTAACCTGTAGTACCAACACAAGCAGCCAAGCAAAATGAGCAAAAATTAACAGAGCAAAATGATTTAATGACAATAAAAAAAAAGGCCAACAGCAAAAAGACAACACGTCTATGTGCTGACAACTTTAAGAAAAAGGTACTAAAAAACATTACATACATCAACCAAAATATTTGTTCAGCTTGAACAGTAAACTTTAAGATTTCTATTCCAATTAATGAATTGAGGTTTATATAGTCCATTTCGCGTGAAACTTAATTTTTAAAAATTCTACAAGAGAAAAATGTGTTTTAATACATTCCTTCCAATAATTATCCAATGATTTTTACATGTAAAGGCAACACGAGGCAAGGATAAAAGTAGTATCTGTGCTCAAACCTATTTACTACCTATTAAGGCCCTACTTAGTTTGGTCCATCCCCAGTTTGCTCACCAGGTTTAAATTTGGTTCCTACACTCTAAAGGTTCATGGGAGAATTAAGGGATGTGAAGCGTCCTCCATAAAGTCTATACAATAATCATTCCTTATTATTATTAAGCACAATCTCTAGCTCATCAAAGCGACTAATTTCTGTTATTAGAATGTCCTATACTTTTGGTGCCCAGTCATAACAGGACTTTTTCAATCAATGACAATGTGAATACATGGCTCTAGAGAGCCTGGAAGACCACTGCATTTCCTCTAACTGACTTTATCATGTCCCTATAAAATGATCTAGGGTCTCCAAAACCTAGATCTAAGTGGCATTATTTATTTTCAAATGATGCTTGTTTTTAAAAAATGGCTGAAGGTGGTCAAAAGATACAAAATTCCAGTTATAAAATAAATAAGCCATGGGGATGTAACATACAGCATAGTAATCACAGTCGATAACATTGTATTATATATAGTCGTCCCTCAGTTATCTGTGGGGGACTGGTTCCAGGACCCCGAGGATACCAAAATCCAAGGACGCTCCAGTCCTTTATATAAAATGAAGAACCGCATATGTATTTGAAAGATGCTAAGATCAGAGATCTTAAAAGTTCTCATCACACAAAAAAATTTGTAACGGGGTAATGATAGATTAACTAGCCTTACTGTGGCGGTCATTTCACAATACCGTACATACAAATATCAAGTCATTATGTTGTACACTTGAAACTGTTATATGTCAATTGTATCTCAATAAATAACGTAATAGCTTGACTACATAAAGTTCAACCCACAATTTCAATACCCCATACTAAAAATCCAAACTGCATAGTCTTAGTTCCAGCTTTTCCTAAAGTTGTAACTGTCACCAACAGAAAGTTTAAACGTTTCTCAACCTATTCAAGACATGTATTAGATAGATTAGGAAGTACTTCCCATCAAAAATCCAGGACATTGTCACTCAATACGTGAAATTACAAATAGGTTTCCCCCTACTAAAGACTGATAAGACTGTATGTAACTTGGGGAAACGGAAAATAGTTTGAAAATAAAGAGTTTTTACATCTGAGACTTTTGTATTAAATATTCTTTAGTGATAATAAAGATGAGAGTGGGGAGAAGGAAGGGATCCTAAAATGTTACACAGTACTAAACATAAAATTATTGTAAATGTTTCACATGTTCCACTCTCAACTCCATTATACAGGATACGACTGTACCCCAGGATACAATTTATTCTAATCTTAGAATAGCTTACTATTTATTTTTTAGCTCCTGGGAATGCTGTCATACATATAAGACATACTATGGACTAAAATAATTCATTAACACTTAAACAGAAAATAAAATGTCTGGACTGGAAACCAACAAACAGACAAACATAATTAACATGCAGGGTGGCAGTCTGCTCCTCTAAATAAATCTAATCATGCAATCTGTCCTTCAGGGAATATGGGGAAATCAGCTGGGGTGTAGTCATCCGAAATACCTTTGGGAAGGTTAACAACTATTATTAAGGTTTGACACAAGATAATGTAAAATAAAAGAAAAACCTTTCCCAAAATCACATAAAGAAAAAGACATGGATCTGCAAATGGCACCTGAAGCAGTTTTCCATTAGCACCTTGTGTGTGATGTTGGAAAATTCGAGGGTTAAACGAATGAAAACACCTAAAGGGTTAACATTACAGGGTTAAACAAGATGGAAAGCATTTCCCATGCAAGAATGAGCAGTATAGTCAAACCTGTACTGGTCCCTTCTACTGTGGAAAGCACAAAACAAAAAGTAGAGGGTACACTATCAGATGAAGCAAACATGTGAAAATCAGTTTGATTTTTAAGCAGCTCGGTTTAAGAAGGCTCATTCTTACCCAGCATTAGCATTAGCATAATCTTTTATATATTCTCTATTTTGTCGTGAGATTATTCAATACACTGTATAAAATAGTTAAAAAGGAAAACTTCTTTTCTCCCTTGGAATTTATTCCACCCACATTCTATTAGCAATCCCTCAAGGAGAATATAAAGAAAAGGGAAAGGAAGAAAAGGAAAACAAAGCTCCTTCTAAGAATAAAGGATGCCCAGATGCCAAGATAACGGACCAGAATATACACCACAGAGCACAAGTCACAAGCTTCTTAGCAAACAGCCTAGTTGATGTGACCCAAAAGTACGTCCCAGGCAGGCCTTACCTGTGGGAGGCTGTCCGTAAGAAGTTGCATAGGCCGTCTGCCCATAGGTCGCAGTGGTCTGAGCCTGGGAATAGCTGACGTCAGTGGGCTGTCCATAGGTTCCATAACTTTGTTGCCCATATGCCTGCTCAAAGAAAATGGATGCAAGAACTTCACATATGAACCTTGTATTAAGCAAAAAAAGACTGACTTACTTCTACGTTTCTAAATTGGAGAATCAAAAACACTGCTTTCAATTTTTTTCCAATTAGTTGATATTCAACATTTTATTAGTTTCAGGTGTACAGAATAGTGGTTAGATAGTCATGTAATTTACAAAGTAAGCCCCCGGACTGGTCTAGTACCCACCTGGCACTATACACAGTAATTACAATATTACTGACTATATTCCCTATGCTGTACTTTACATTCCTGTGACTGTTTTGTAACTACCAATTTGTACTTCTTAATCCCTTGGTCCTTTTCACCCCGACCCCCAAACCTCCTCCCCACCTGGCAACCATCAGTTTGTTCTCTATATCAATGAGTCTGCTTCTCTTGTTTGTTCATTTATGTTGTTGTTTAGATTCCACTCATAAATGAGATCAGTCTTTCTGTCTCACTTATTTCACTTAGCATAATACCCTCTAGGTCCATCCCTGCCGTCGCATCATGTAAAAAGATTTAAAAAAACTGACAAGTAATCATAGTATTATGAATATTTGTTTTCCCATACCTATTCACTCATATTTTTGTAAACTTAACTACAAAAAAGTTCCTGAGATAACTGGGCAAAATCGCACTTAATTATACAGATTAACAAGACAGTCTCAAGGGATGAACAATAAAGGAACAGGTGTATTAATTGCCAGCACTAAGCATAGGTAGCAGTTTTACTAGAAACAAATGTTAGGAAGACAAGAATAAAAAAAGGAAAAGAAAAATGTGGCTGAAACCTGTCAGACAATTTTGAAAACCAAATTTTCAGCACGTCAAAGATTTAAAAAAACTTATCAAAAAAAAACTAGAACACCGCATGTCTCAAGGTTAGCACATCAACAGCACTGTCTTTTGAACCTGGCAAGGAATGAGGTATTCTTTCAGATATTAGCATAATCATATCCTAGATCTGACCAGTTACGGAAGATCTGCCAAAGACATCATATTCTGAATTTCAGGTGATCTTGAGAACACGAGGAGGCTGATTTCTAGAATCTGTTGGCCTAGGCTTTTAAACAGACTCGTGGACTGGAGCCCTCAGAAGCTCCTTAGCTGGGCAGCCATTAGAACTTACTGTTTGACCACTGGCAAATGCCTCAAAATCTATGCATTGCATTTTTTTCTCCCATTTGCAAAATGTCATAATATCACCTTCCTCTGAAGAACTGCTGTATGATTAAGTTAAATAAATTTAAACAATAAAATACACAGAAGGACCAAGCATAGAGCAGGGCACCTAAGTTGAGAAATGATACTAAAAGGTACAGAGAGCTAGCAACTCCCAATGTGGGGATGGTATCATTTATAATGGCATTCCCACTGTGAAAATTTTAAATGACTGGTTATTTTATGATTACAAGCACATTACACTTTTCTATTACCTAATTTCTGAAAAGTATTCATTGTTTTAATGGCTGATAGAAGCACTTTACTTGGGGAGGAAGCTGCATATTATTATCAAGATTACCTGGGTGGTCTGTGCATATCCTTGAGTGGGCTGGGCGGTGTACGCACTGTAGCTGTAAGAGAAATTAAATGCAAGAACTGAATATGGAACATTCAGATTCCACTACTAAATCCTCTACAACTACAGCAGGCTCTGTCCTGACATTAACCAGTTACACACAAAACACTTGTAAAAGACTGACTTACCCCTGCTGGGCTGCAGCTTGGCTGTAGGTACTGTAATCTAAAGACAAGGAGAAAAAATAGTGTGAAGTCAGCAAAGACAAGGGAAAAAAGGGGGGAGGAATTCAGATGGCAAGAAGGTAAATTTTTACTATTCAGAGAGGACCTACAGGCCACACAGGTCCAAATGAGTACCTCTTATTTCTCCACACCAAACCAAAAAATCAGTCTAAGCCAGTTAAACTCAGAAAAGTGCCAGCTAATGAGTTCAAGACCAGCCGATTTGGCAGAGATACTTTGCATGTTCCCATGACCATGAACCCCCCCCCCCCCCCCCGCCCTAACCACAGGCTGTCATTTCAAATACATGATCATTCTAAGACCAACAGAAAACAAGACAAACCAACAGGATCAGAAGTTTTATCTTCATATAAAAAGGAGGCAAGCAACATGACAAAATGTAGGTTGAAACATCAATTCAACAATGTTGAAGGTCAGGCTGGTTACATTAGTAGCTATATCTCTTCCAAAGCTAGTTTTCCTATTGCTCCCTCACTTTAGTAAGCTAGACCAACCTTAATGCACTAGGACTATGAAATGGAATGGCAGAAAACCAGAGAACAGTCATCTCAATCCAGTGTTTTAAAGGGTTTGCTCACAGCTATCAGTGCTACATCTGTACAATAACTCAAAAGTTAGAAAGCTGTAACTCCCAGTGAAGCAGAGTTAAGGCAGAATCCTTAATTAATTGGCAGAGAAAGCAATCTTTTTGGGAATAATTTGTTTTCTGGCAACACCATCTTTTTAAAACTTAAAATGATTTCAACTTTTAAAAAAATGCTACAATTTTTCTTCCCCTTCTTTTTCTAAGTAAAACTTTCTATAATTTTCCTAAGAGATTTGCAACATGTAGCAAAAGGGACTAAAAATTCTGGTCCAGTGAGGTGTCTACAAGTAGTGAAAACAGAAAACAAAATGGTTAAGAAGTTCTCACAGCACTCGAATTAAATGTAAGAGTATACACATATAAAGTTAATTATTTAAAAAAATTTTGTCCAATTCTTTGCTCTCCACAAGAATACATATCTGTCAGAAGACAATACCTCCATTAGGGCCAAACAAAAGTGTCCTTTCTGTTCCATTTAGAAAGTAGAACTTCATCTGAAAGCAAGTTTGACATCTCAGCTCTTCATGGAGGGGTTTCCACCCACCCCCATCAAAGGCCTGCCTGAACTCATCTCTTGCAGTTGACTCAACTTTCTTTCCTCTGTACACCCTTAATTCAGAACCCTGAATCAACATTATTAAATCAACTGCCCAAAGGCTATGAATTGATTTGTTCAAAGACAACCTTATAGCATTTGAAAGTTAAACGTTAAGGCATTTTCAATGGCACTACAAACCATGGTCTCTTTATGTGGCAAATAAAAAGTAAATGCAAATCACTTATTCCATGTGGTATTCACAAAATACAACAAGGAAGCATTGAAAATTGATAGTTTAACCTACATTTTGAGGTTTCTGCTTGAGAAATGATTCTAAATCATGACATCTAAGTTCAATGTTTGCAAGAGGACTTTTATACAAGAACGGTTATGTAAAACATAAAACTGGCAAAGCTGATATGGAACAACCAATGTCCTCAATCAACATGAAACCAGATGCTTTAGCCCCACATCGGTGGGCTATGGAAGGTAGCCAATTTGTTTTAGGAGAACTTATGTTATCTACTTACAGCACACAATTATATGGCCTCAAAAATGCTCTTGTCACACTGGTCAGATTATTTAGCGATCACTGTTTTGCTTTTAACCCCCAAATGTGCAGTTGAAGACTTTACTGAAAATGGGCAGATTGGGGGCGAGGGCTGTGATCCAGGTGGGCCTTTAGAGTGCTGGCAATGTCTGAATGCAGTTACTCGGGGGCTGCATTTTAATTTGTTAAAGTGGACATATCCTGTACTTTAGGTACTTTTCTATATAGATGCACATGAGGAGGAAAGACATTTAACACTACCCAAGGTAATGGGGCTTTTAGATACTTTAGGGCAGTCACTATACAAACTGGAGATTTAGAACTTCACACTACATAAAAAGTGAAAGTCAGTATGAGGCAATTTTGTGGGAGCCAAAAATGCTTTGCTGTTAAGGTCAAAAGGGCTTTAAAAGCTCTTAAAAGGTGTAGCCTAGCTCCTTTATTTTGAAGGAAAGGAAACCAAAGTTCAGATAACTTATATAGCCCCGCTGGGTCACTTCTACATAAACTGCAGCTGTAATACTAATATAGCATATAGTACCCAGAGGTTAGCAGTAAACAGAGTCTAAGCAAGGTAGACAAAAAATTGGGATATCCAGCCACAAAAATTTTAACACACACATTTTGACTGCCCAAACTTTAACAGGGGAGAAGAGGAAGGTGGAATGGGCTGAGGAAATCACTTTCCACCAGGATGTCTTGAACTGTGATATTTCAGAGTCCTTTCTTCTAGGGACACTCTGTACCCTGGCACCAACAACCAGCATTTACCTGCTTACTGACCACACAGTTGGAGAAGAGCTCCGTCTAACCTCTCCTCCTACTGCTTCTAAGGCCTAGACTTAGGCCGCCTAAGAATAAGCCCCGAGGGAAAATGCCCCACCCTACCAATAACCAGGTTAGTGCGGGAACAGGCGGCAAAGTGCAGGTGATGTTTAGGCTACACTCCTAAATACTCCTCGCAGGCAGGCCCACCCTAGACAGCACATTAACAGCTCCCACTCCGAGCTTTCTTTCCAAGTCCACTCCGCGCCTCCTTCCCTCTCTACCGGCTTAACCTAGGCAAGTGCAAGTGTGAGACGACTGCTTAAGCATAAGTACAAGTGCCCACCCGGGCCTTTTGTTTCTCTTAGGCCAGAAACTAGAGATTTCTTTCGGTAGGGATTTCTGGCCTCGCGATCCGGGCTGGTCTCATTATACAATGAGATCTCTCGGCGTTTGATGAAAAATAGCCCTGGGAAGCCACTTAATTGCTTTTTGGGGCGGGATGGAGGTGGGATTAATAATGGTGAAAACGAAGAAGCCCGAGGGAACAGCCGATTGGGGAGATTTTAAGGGGGGGGAGTACATCCCTTGTAAGCCCAGTCGGGCAGAAATTTGGCTTGGGGCTGGAACCCGCCGAAAGGGGCAGCCTAGGCGGCACCGGACGCCCCAGCAGACCAGGCCTTAAGGATGACGGGGCTCCTGCTCATAGGTCGGCGCCCCTCGGCTCACAAATCCGCGATGGCTTTTTTTATTTGCTTTCTCCCCAAGCTTTCCGGTGAAATAGAGTCTCCTTCGGGTTTGGGCCGTCTCTCTGTAAGTGGGGGTGGGGAAGTCGGAAGGGCAGCAGGCTCACGACTTCTGGAACCATCGTCCGGCCCCCCCACCTCCGGTTTTGGGGTGCCCGGCTCGAGGCCGGACCGAGCGCCATCACCGGCGGAGCCCTGAAGGCCGCAGGCCCCGCCCACGTGGCGGGAGGCCGGGCGCGCGGGGCCTGACGGCCGCCACACAATGGAGGCCACCGCAGGCCCCGCGCGCCCCTGCCGCCGCGAGCCCCCCGTACGGCGGGGGCGCTGGAAGGTTCCAGAGCCGGCCTACCCCGTGGGGGAGGGGAGGGGAACGCGGGCCCTCGAGCTCGTCGGGCCCCGGCGGGTATCTCACACACTTCTCAGTAACTCCACTCCGTTGTCCCGGCCACCCCCAGAGACGAGCTGTCCCGATTTAGGAGTCCCGGCCATCGCCGGCGCGGTCGCATTTCTACCACACTCACCCGTGGACGCCATTTTCTCTCCTTCCTTCTCGTTCTCTCAACGTCCGTCTCCCTCTCGCTTTCCCTCTAGGCGCCGCACTGCGCAGGCGCGAAATCCGCAACCTCGGGCGCTACCATGGGGCCAGGCCACGGGGGTGTGGGAAAGAGGGATGAGCCACCGTTTTTCTCGTCCTCCTGACTTCTACTCTTTTCCTAATCCCCTCTAAAGAGCGCCGGACTTGACGCGCGGGTCCAAATAGCACCGAGGGGGCTGAAGCGGCCGGTGAGCGGATCTTGATACGAAGGCGGAGTGATTCTTCGCACGAGGCTAAATTGGTTGGATGGTTACGTCCGCAGGCTCTAGGGACTGTCTCTGAAGAGTCTGCCTTGAAGGAAAACGGAGGCCGGAGGGAGAATTGGGGGAAGGGATCTGGGCCTAGAACAACTGCTGACTAATCGGCGGGCCGCGGGGGAGGGGGTGGCGCGCCGGCTAGTCCGCCAGGGTCACGCGCCCGACCGCGAGCAGAATGGGTTTGGGGCGCTCGGGCCTTGGCGGGAAGGTTGAGTACCGACTCCCAGCCTGGGATCATGCCCGGCCTTCCGCGGGCCGGGGAGCGCTCTGCAGTGAGTACCCCGGACACGTGGCCCAGGCCGGCGAGGGCGGGGGCTGAGGCAGTATGGGAGGCCCCGAACGTTGCGACCGGCCCCGAGAGCCCCCCAGTAACGGTCGAGGTTGAAAAGGCCCTTTAATCATTCTTCATCCAATACTCTTGTTTTTACAGAAGGGGAAACTGAGGTCCAAGGAATTTGGGTACTTTTCCTAAAGTCACAAAGCTGAGTCCGACCCGCACCCTGGGACCCCCACTCTCTCCATCACCCGGAAGAATCTTCCCCGTCCTTGCCTTCCCATTCTGTCCGCCGGTTTCCCAGTAAGGTAGGTAGGGTCTGATGGTGTATAGCCCCGTTTTATAGATAAAGAGACTGAGGCCAGGGAGGTTCAAACCCCAATTCTGTTTGTCCATGGGCGAGTTCACCCTTGCTAAGGTACCTGGGGGCGGGGGACGGGAGAGGTGGAGGAGGGACTTGGTTGTGAGGGTGCAGGAGAAAGCCTAAAGTGGGTTCCTTGTCTCCGGGCAAGGGTGGCACTTGTCTCCCTTTCTACACTCAACCCAATCTCACTCAAATCCCTCAGTGGGTCGTGGTGCCAGCTAGTGTCTTTCTTTCAGTGAACACATATACAGCACCAGCAATATGTGGGGAGCAGCACCCTGAGGAACTTGGGGATGAGTAAGAGGAGCGAACCCCCCCACCCCCACTCCAGCTCAGACCACCTGCCAGGGAGAAAGGCTAAGCCGTGCTCATTAGATATGATAAGATGCATGATGTGGGGGCCCAGAGATGGAGATGGGGACATTTGAACTGGGCTTCAAAGGGTGCGAAAGAGTTTGCCTGTTGAAGAGATGGAGGAAAGGACATTGCAGACAGAGGAGCTTGCTACATTTTTCCTGCAGGAAACTGGCAGGTGGGTTTTGATGCTGAGGGTGCCCTTAGCAAGGGAGCAGATGAGGCAGCCTTGTCTCTCAGGGATTTTGCTTCCTGCCCTTTGAAATCAGTTCAGTAGGACTCCTGAGACAGATAGACCTGGCCAAGGCTAAGGGGATTCCAGCAGGGCCTGCAGGACAGGCGGGGTGTGAAGGGAGAGCACAGGGGAGAAAAAGCCTTGTCATGTGGCAGGGAATGGGCACGATTGAAGGCCAGAGCTTGAACCACTGAGGCTAAAGCAGCTGCCTCCGTGTTGAGGCCTCCCCTTGTTGAGCCAGCTAGTGGTTACATCTGCCTCCCACAGTTTGCTGTGGGCTGGGCCCTGCCTTAGCCCATTCGGTTTTCTCATCCTACATGGAAAGGCTTTTATTAATCCCCATTTTACAGAAGAGGAAGGAGACGCTTAGAGGATGGAGAGCTTGCCCAGGGATACACAACAGAAAGAAGTGGATACTGGAACATTCCTGTGAGAAGGGGAGGGGCTGTGCTCAGGGTTCTAAGCAAGGGGATGTCTCGGTCCAGTGTCACTTTGTACGCTCTCAGGGTGTGGGACTCCTGCTGTCCCTCCTCAAGCTCTTCTGCCCCACTCCCTCCCTAATCTGCGTGCCCATTGGCTGGTCTCTCCCCCTTGGTCAAGGGCATCTGAGGCCATCCAGAGCTCTAAACCTGGACACTGTAGAGGGTGGTAGGGAGGAAGGTGGCTGGTCTGCAGCCTGAGGAAAGCTGGAGATGGCCCTGAACTTGCCCCAGGGGTACCTCTTTGGGAGTCCAGGGCCCCAATTAACTTCCCTGGCCCTGTGCCTCCCACCCCTGGCTCCTCTTCAGGGCCCATGAGGGCTCTTTTGGCCTCGCCCCTCCCCATCCGCACACACAGGCAGGTGGACTGGCAAGATGGCTAAGCACATGGTTACGGTCCGAGCTCCTCTGGCTAAGTCGCTGAGACGGCCTCTCCAGCCTCAGTTCCTACTTCTGTAAAATGGAGCTCTTGGTAGGGTAGTTGAAAGAAAGTCAGATAAAAGCTGCAATAATAACTGTTGTTACTGTTTTCCTTTACCCCTAGCACGCAGCCTCAGGACCACCCTTGACCACCTTCAGCCAAGCTATGCGTGGCAGAGGCCCCCCTGCCCTACTCTCCCCGGCGCTGCCTCTTGCTTCCTCAGTCCTGATGCTGCTAATGAGCAGCCTGTGGCTGGTGGGGGCCGGCCCCAGCCTCACCCTGGCCCCGGAGCTGCTGCTGGATCCCTGGCAGGGTGAGGGCTGGTCACATGGGCCTTGGAGGAAGCAAGAGACTTGCTTTAGGGCCTGAGACCAGTTGGCAGGAGCTGTGTGCCTCCTGCAGTGGTCAGGCAGGGATAGAACCAGTACCCTTGGGAAGGTCAGCCTCGGATGGGAGTATTCCTAGTTCGTCCACAGCCAAGGAGGGCGGAGGAGCCAGCAGTGGGGTGAGAGCCTGTGAATAGGAATTCTTTTCAGACAGCTTCCCTTTCTGATGGCTTTCCCTTGAAAACAGAACTAAGGCTTTCAGCTAAGCATGAGAATGGGGAGGAGATGCTGAGGGTTCAGGAGTGACCCCAGCTGAGTATCTGTTTCCCAATAATAATAGCAGCTTCCATTTACATCTGAGGAACCCAAATGATGCTCACAGAGGTTAAGTGACTCATCCATAGTTGGTTACTCTTGAGAAGACCGAGTGGTAGGTGCACCTTGTTCTGTTTAATACGGCCTGGGAGCAGCCACAGTGTTTGGAAACCCTTGGTTCCCTTTACGAGTGATTGCTGGCAGTGGGCAGACTTTGGCACCTGAGGAGGGGAGGCTGGCTTAGCGGGTGGCCCTGGCAGAGGGTAATTCCCAACCTGGCACACCTGGGACAGCCTTTGGGGTTGGGGCTACTAACCTGGCACATAAGCCCTTCTTCTCTCCCAGCACACCGACTGCTGACCCATGCTCTAGGCCACACGGCCCTACCCAGCCTGCTCCTGAGTCTGCTGCTCCTGCCTGCACTGGGCTGGCAGCAAGAGTGCCACCTGGGCACCCTGCAGTTCCTGCATGCCTCCATGCTGCTCGCCCTGGCCGCCGGGCTAATGGCTGTGCTACTGGCAGGCCTCGGGGTGTCCAGTGCAGCTGGTGGCTGCGGATATATGCCTGTCCACCTGGCCATGCTGGCAGGGCAGGGTTACCGCCCACAACGGCCCCATGGGGCACTGCCACCATGGCTGTTGCCATGGCTGTTGCTCGCCCTGACTCCCCTGCTCAGCTCCGAGCCACCCTTCCTGCAACTCTTTTGTGGCCTCCTTGCTGGCCTGGCCTGTATCCTTTGGCTGGGCTTTGGGCCTGTGTGGACATGTGGGTTCTGAGGCTGGGCCCCCAGGGTGCCTGGAAAGGAAGTGGCATAAGGGGGTCAGACCCAACGATGCCAGGAAGCTGTGCACACGTACACGTTCCAGGAGCATCTCCATGTTCTCCTCCAGCCAGGCTTCTGGGCTGTGGCCTGGGGGCTCGTGGCCAGGTGGAGGTGCCAATAACAATTTAAAGGGGAGCCTGGAGTGCTGAGGTGGCCCAAGGAGGCACCTAACCTGGACCTCCCCAATAGAGGTGGCATCTAAGCTGATGCGTGCAGGATGAGGGGTTAAAATGAAGTGAAAAGGGAGAGGGCCAAGCAGAGGGCACAGAAAACACAAAGGCCAGGGGTGAGAATGAGCTGGGGTTCGCTGGGCGCCGAAAGGGAGACCCACCTATGGCTGGTGGTGCATGTGCATTAAACACAGGCTTTTGCTCCAGATGCTTAATGCCTGTTAGGGAAAACAGTGCAATCTGAGAGAACAGCGGGCACAGGCAGACCCCCTGTAGTTATTTAGGTTTGGGGACACCAGCTGCTGAGGCCTGGCTGATTCCCGGTACGGGGAGCAAGTTTCCCTGGCTGAGGGCAATAGGGGATTGTCATTGAGCCCAAAGCTGCGCCTTGAGTCACAGACCTGAGCAGGTAGATAGGGCTCTGGAAACAGTGGGTACGGGGTGGCTGAAACTGGATGATATAGCTTTTTGGGGTGAGGCACTTTGGCTGCTCCTCTCACTGGCTGAGGAGCTTCAGGCAGGTTCCTTTTCCTCTCTGAACTTCCACAGCTGACTGGGGTAACGACACGTCCCTTGCAGGGCCATAGTGAGAAGATGAGGAAATGCCCATCACACGCTTGGCACAGGGCCTGGCATGTAGTGTGGGCTCACCACTGGCTGGTTTTGGTTTTCCTTGACCAACCGCCCTGCCCTGGGCAGACAGACGCAGCCGGGGCCTTCCGGTGGCTGGAGATCTCTGAGCGGCGGCTGCAGGCACTGCAGGAGGGCGTCTTGTGCAGGGCCCTGGCGGGGTGCTGGCCACTCAGACTCCTTCCCACCCCAGGCAGCGTGGCTGAGCTGCCTGTCACTCATCCTGGAGTGAGGTGAGGGTGAAGCTGAGGACACCAGCCCTGGTGGTAGAAGCTGTGGCAGTACCTGGCAGTCAGGCCCTCTTCTGCTTCTGCCCCTCCAGGTCTTCCACCCCTGGACCTCCTTACATGGCCTCCCCTAGTCTTTGGTCCCACAGTGAAGACTCTGCCCTGCTCCTGCCAGGCCTGGGGCCTGTGCAGCCGACCTGGAAGGGCTCCTCAGAGGTGGGCCTGGCATGGACCAAGCCCAGCTTCCCCCCAGGGACCCCACGGTGGGCATCCCTGGATGAACAAATGCTACAGGAGGGGATCCAGGCCTCGCTCCTGGAGGGGTCAGCCCAGGGTCCCGAGAGCCCTCTATGGCTGCCTAAGTCCTCTGTCTCCTCTCTGCGGTAAGGCAGGGTGGGTAAGGGTGGGGTACCCTGGTGTGGGGGCTGGAGGTGGCCCTGACACTCTCCCTGTCCCGTCCATCTGACAGGTTGCAGCAGCTGGAGCGCATGGGCTTCCCCACGGAGCAGGCAGTGGTGGCACTGGCAGCCACAGGCCATGTTGAGGGCGCCGTGTCCCTGCTGGTCGGTGGGGAGGTAGGCACTGAGGCCCTGGTGACTCAGGGGAGGGGTGGGCCCGCACATCCTGAGGGTCCTGGGCCCCCCTAGCACAGGCAGGCCCTCAGGTGATAAGAGGCCTGGCCTATGGGTGGTTAGCCTGAGTCCCAGCCGTGTGCTGAGTCTCCTGTGTGCCGGAGAGGACGTTCCAGCATCCTGCCCTGGTACTGTTTAGAATAAAAACCAGTCTACTTTTCGATTGGATTCCTCGGGGGGCAACTGTGTCTGACTCTTCTTTGTTGGCATCAGGGTGGTGAATGAATGAACAGTGAACGAACAGCCAATTGCAGAACAGCTTCCTGATGTCCCTGCTCCCTGCAGCCTCTTCCTGGAGGAAGCTGTGTCCTCCACTTTGGGCCTCTGCTGGGCTGGAGCCACTGGCAAGGAGCATTCTTTGCTTGTTTCCCAGCTAATTACTCCTCAGATCTCAGCCTACACAGAGGCCAGACCATCCTCCAGGAAGACTGTCCACAGCCCCTAGTGTCCCTGCTGGTCAGGCCACTTCAGTAGGTTTCCTAGGTCTGGCTCAGAGCAGGCTTGGTAGCTAGTGGCTGTGTACTGCTGTGCCCTGTGGGCAGGAAGCAACGGGTGGGGGTGCTGTGGGGGAACTTCCTCAGCTTTGAAGCAGCAGCTGCTCCCTCCCCCCTCTGTCCTTGCTCCTTCCCAGGGAGCGGAGGTTTACACAGCCAAGAGGGCTGAGGGTGGGGCATGGGTGTGAGTTGTGGATGGGCTGGGCATAGGGGTAAGGCAGAGGCACCTGGGAAACGACTTTGAGGGGTGGTGTGGGGGCCACATATCCTGGAGCAGCCTACACTGGTCATTTGGAGACTGGGCCTGCTGTTGGTCACCAGCTGGGGGCCGGAAATAGACTGGGAAACCTGCAGTCCACACCTTCAGTCTCATTTCCTCACGTGAGGAAACAGGCGCGGGAAGCTGTGTCACCCGATCTAGAAGCTGCCCTGAGGTCTCGCAGCTCCTTGCTTTCCTGGTTTCTCAGAAGCTACAGCCATTGCTAGACACCTGGCCAGGGGGTGGGGGTGACCTGAGACTGCTCTGCCCACTTAGCCCTATGTCCCAGCTGCCAGGGCAGCTCTGGCCCCCTCAGCCCTGCACAGGCCAGCTCACACTTGCTTTGCAAGTGGGCAGTGAAAGCCACTGAGAAGAGGTAAGAGGCCCTGGCCCTGCCCCACTGCCCCCCATCTGAGCACACACTGAGACCAGGCTGGTGGGGAATCAGGCTGGGGCCTTTATTGGCCAGTAGACACCTACCTCCTGGTGTCTGTCAAGCTTTGTAGGAGCAGGTGGCCCATCCCTCTCCATGTCCCACACCCCACCTGGGACATGGGAGGGGCTGGGGGCTCTCAACATCCTGTAAGATCAGGCAGCTAGATCACAGGGTTGGGAACCCAGCACCAGAAAAGAAGATGAGGGGCACGGGTGGGCTCTGAGGTTTGGTGGGGAGGAAGGGAGGTGAGACTGTCCTCCCTCGTCATCCCCGCAAGTGCTGAGGGCTGAGCAGCTCCCTCAGTGCCTATGGGCCTGCATGCCTGGGCAGCTGATGGGAAGACAGAAACCTTGAACCTGCCAACTCCTCCCTGCAGGCCTCACTCCATTTCATAAAGGGAAACAGGCCTACGGCCCCAAGCAAGGCCTCACCTCCTGCCAGGGCCACCTCTCCGTCTCAGGACCTAGACCCTGCTCAGCCTCATAGGCAGACATGCACTGGGTGCCAGGACCTAGACCTGCCTACCCTTAAGGTCTAGGGAGCAGAAGGGACCCTGAGGACATTAATAAATATGGATGGGCGGTCCCTGAAGGCAGCTGGCTGAGTCCAGGCTGGGAGGCGAAGCCTGGCCTTGCCCACCCCGAGGGGCCGCCACTGCCCTCAGCCTCTCTCGTTGCGGCTCCTGGGGGCCACGATCCGGTAGTTGGTTGCGTGTCCTCCCCTCTTGCCCCGCAGGAGGCTGGGGGTGCCCGTGCCGGCAGGGTCTGCCCCTGACCCCTCTGGTTCTGCCGGAGGGAAGGAGAGAACCTGTGTTAGTGAGGTCTGTGTGAAGTACCCACCTCCTCTTGGCCCTCTCGGGGGCTGGGGGGACTGGGCACTCTGCCCTGGCACCAGGAAGGCAGAGCTGTGGAAAAGAAGGGGGTCTGCAAGCTGGTTAGTGTTACCCCACCCCAAGGATGGTTTTTAGCCCCAACCCAATGAGAGCATTCAGGGTGTCTATTAATATTTGATTTTCTGTCAAGTGGGGATAAATGAACCCACGATGTTTCTGAAATGCGTAATGTAGTGAATGTTCTAAATTTTGGGGTGGAGGTGTGCCCTGAATCATCCCCATTTCGCAGCTAGGTAAACTAAGACCAGAGAACAGACTCTTCCTTTCTCAGATTAGGCAACCTGTGGTGGGGAAGGGTTTAGGAAGGTCAGGTTCTACTACTGACTGTGGCTTTGGGCAAATTTGACATCTGTCAGGGCCTCAGTTGTTTCATCTCTAAAACCAGAGGGACAGTTCCAGATATACTCTGAGGTCCCAGCCAACTCCTATAATTATTGAAGCCAGTTCCAATTTGGCTATGGTGATATGCCCCAGCCGGGAAATGACCTGACCCCCAAGAGTGAAAGTGAGTAACTGGCATTCTTGCCACCTGAAAAACTCCTACTCATTCTTCAAAACCCAGAGCAGGACCTACCTCCTCCAGGAAGCCTTCTGTGACTATCACCTCATTCCCTCTCCAAGTTAAATAAGCTGGTCAGGCAGATTAGAAGGATGGGCTGTTTTCTCCAAGGGGGGCAAGAGAGCCCCAGGATGGAGGGCTTGGCTAAGCCTCCAAAGCCCTGTTCAAAGGCTGGCCTTTGGTGAGCACCAGCCTCTCACTGGGGGCACTGCCAGGTGAGTGCCTATATCCTCGTAACTGTCCAGTGTCTGACCCTATGTGCCCCAGCCTCCCATATACTTCTAGGCTGAGATTTGGGGCCCCTGGGGCAAATAAGCATGTGTGGTCACAGTCATGGGACATTTCTTGCCCTAAATCAGGGAGCATAGGAGGGTGGCACAGAACTCAGGTTCCACATGAGCTAGGGCCAAGTCCTGGCCCCACCATGTCCCATGTGGCCTTGGGCAAGTCACAGACCTTTGAGCCTCATCTGGAATACGGGTATAACACTCCTGTTGTCACATGTGGTAAGTGTTTAAACACAAGAAGGAGTGGAAAGTGGTTTTCACAGTACATGCTGGATTATTATGGTCACTAGGTTGGTATGCTTTCGACCCAGGTGTCCTGCAGGTCTGGTCACTGTGGGTTGGTCATGAGGTGCTGTTCTGACATGACCAAATTCAGGGACTTGGTTTCCCCTGGGTTTCACCCAGTGCCACGTGGAGAAGAGGTGTCCGCAAACCTTTGCTGATGGAGCCAGAGGAGCCAGTGCTTTAGAGGACAGACTTAGGGGAGACCCCTGGCCTTACCACTGCTGTCCCTGTGACCCTAAGGGAGTTACATGAGCCCTCTGAACCTGTTACTTCCTCTGTGAGATGGGCATGGTATCACCCACCTAGCCAGTTTATTGTAAGGACTGGAGGTGATTATTGTAAATCCCCCAGCCCGGGTGGGCCGGATATGTGACAGCTGTTAACTATTATTATCATTACTGTTTATAACCTAACTGTGAGCCCCATTGGGGTCATTAGTTAGTACCTGCTGTGTATGATGGCCAATGGGGAAGGTTCCATCTCTTTCTCTGACACCCTCCTACCACACCACCCCTTCTAGGCCCACAACCAGAGCTGGCTCGTGGGGCCCCTCTCCCAGGCTCATGGCCATCGAGTGGGCGTGGGCCTCTCCAGGTGACCGGTACGTCCTCCCTGGGCTGCTGGAGACAGCTGGCTGAGGGAGGGCAAGGTATAGATCGAAGACCACAATTTGTCCCTTCCTGGCTTCTGCCCCAATCCTCCTGAGAGAGGAGATGGGGGACACCTGAGAAGGTGCTGAGAGCCTGGGATTAGGTCCTTGGTCCCTCCTCTGTGAGAGGAAAGAAGTCAGTGATGTTTTTAGACGTTAGAGAAGCCATGTGGAATGGTAAGAGGAGTTTTGGAAGCAGACCACATACACACCTTCTGACCTCCAGGCCGTTGCCCATGTAGCACTCTCTGTGCGGGTTGGCCTTCCTACCTTCTCCTCCTGGCGCACTCGTAGGGATCTTCCATGACCTAACACAAGTGTCCTGTCTTCCTGGAAGCCTTCTCCACCCCCACCCCCTGCCCAACCCCCCTAGTGAGAAGTGACTGCTCCTCACTCACATCCTTTGGTGCTCCTGTACCTCATGACCCTCATCTCCAGATACTGGGGATCCCTGCCACTCGACAGGCAGCTCCCCAAGGCAGGTACCCTTGGGATCTGCCTCAGTGCCTGCCCAGACTTGGCATTCAGTCGGTGCATCCTATAGTTTTGCTGAATGAAGGAGGCTTGCTTCTGACTTTGGTCCTTCCTGCTTGGGGGCTTCAGTTCCCCCAGATGCGAGGTTGGAAATGACGTCCAAGACCTGTGTGCACTTGTGCACTACGATTGGATTGTGAGATGGGGCGGGGTGGCTGGAGGTGGGAGAAGGGTGGCTGTTGGGGCCTCTTAGCAGGTAGGTGAGGAATGGGGCTCAGCCCCGAGGGCAGCCAATCCCTACTTCTCTCCAGGGCCAGCCACAAGCTCCTATAATGGGGAGAGACCTCTTAGCCCCATCTTGACAGATAGGAACAGGGAAAGGTACTGCCCCCTCACTGTCTAACCTCCTTCCATGCCTCCCCGACCTGCCTTTGAGGACCTTCTCAAATTGGGCCCTGCCAGATCCTCTAGCCTCAGCATTCACTCCTCAGCAATCTCACAGAACAATCCCTCTAGGCTCTATGTGGCTTCCTGGCTTTTGCCCAGGCTGTTCCTCTACCTGTTCACTCAATCCTGATCCTTGCCCTTTAGGGCTCCACTTAGCCGACACCTCCTCCAGGAAGCCCTCCCTGAGATGCCCTCCCACATCCCCCAGCCTGGGTCAGGGACACTTCTGTGTTTTCATGGATGCCTGATCTCACTCCACCATGGTATTCTTTACCTTGGATTTAACAGGCAGTTGTGGGGCTCCCTCCTGCACCCCCACACCCTAAGTCCCATGACAGCAGGACTATGTCTGTCTTATATGTTGGAATCTGTGCCAGCAAGGTGCCAACACAGAGCAGATGCTTATTCACTCAAGAACTGTTTAGGTTGGTGCAAAAGTAACTGCAGTTTTTGCAATTATTTTTAACCTTTTAAATCGCAATTACTTTTGCACCAACCTAATAGTTACCGGCGCCTTCTCTGTGCCAGGCACCATTTGCTAGCTGGATGGAAGGACTAAAGAATGAGTGTCTGCTGGCCTGGGTCCAGCATTAGGAGTCGCCTTCTGTGACCCCAGGCCCTTCCCAGGCCCTTCCTGCCCACCCTGCCGTTACCTGGCCAGATGATGGCTTCCAGCAGGGTGACCCGTCTGGCCAGGAGCTCCAGCTGAGCCTGCTGCTGCAGGAAACTCTGTAAGCTAGGAGCCTGATGGGAGATTGAGAAGAGCAGACGGTGCGAGTCCGGCCTCCGAGGGCTGGGCCGGGGAGCCAAGGGTGAGGTGTACGGGCCAGACACCAGCAGGTTTCAGGGCAGAAGCCTGGGTGTGAGTCTCTGTGGAGACCTCGGTCTCCCCTTTTAAGAGGGGACAGGGCTTGCCTGGCTCCTCAAGTGACCAGGTGGGTGGAGAACTGGTGGGTGAATGCCTGGGGTGAGGGTCTGACTCTCTCAGGTCCCTAAAGGGACCCATAGGGCAGGGCAGGAGTACCAGAGGGAGAACTGAAACTGTCAGGAAGATACCTTTGGCCAGGAAGGCCCACCCTATAAGAGCCGCTGGGGGCTTATGGGTGGGTGGGGGGATCAGAACTGGTGCGTAATATATTACCCAGAGTCCCCTGGGGCCTGGCTCTGTCACCCACAGTCCCCTGCACTTCTGGAGTCTAGTTCCATGACCTATTGTCCTGTGGGCCTGGAGACTGGCTCTTGTCTAGAGCTGAAGCCTGACTGAAGTCTAGACCCATTACCCATAATCCTCCTGTGGGCCTGGGCTCTGATTTTTATTATGCACAATCCCTTGCACTGTTGTAGTCTGGCTCTGTTACCCATAATTCCCTGCTGGCCTGGAGTTTGGATTCATTGCCCACAATTTCTTCCAAACTCAAAATCTGTCACCTCTGGCTCCCCTGCAGACCTGGAAACCACATTACCCACAATGCCTGGAGGCGCAGGCCTGACCACAGAGGTGGGGCCCAGGTTTCTGGGCTCCCCTTTACCTGTGGAAAAGGAACCAGCCATTGAGGGATGGGTGGTCTTGGCCTCTCAGGTCCCCACCTGCCTGGGGCAGGCAACTTCTCCGGCCTCATGACTGGGCCCAGGCAGCTCCACCCTGGAGGGCCTGGGGAAGGTTGGTAGGCAGGGGCTGGGCTGTCTGTCCGTCTGTCTGTCTCTACTCACCATAGAGCCCAATCATTGTTTCCAAGATTAAAACCCTCTCAGCTAAAATCTTCAAAGCCTCGCGTAGTTGGTGCAACCCCTCCCCCTGCGGAGGAAA
Organism: Rhinolophus sinicus; assembly: GCF_057876585.1. NCBI lineage: Eukaryota > Metazoa > Chordata > Mammalia > Chiroptera > Rhinolophidae > Rhinolophus > Rhinolophus sinicus. The sequence goes on from NC_142509.1 coordinate 22,398,342, forward strand.
GAGACAGATGCAGCCGTGAAGGGGGCAGGGGAGGGGGCCCTGCAAAGCCTGTTGGTGGCCCATGCCCCACCCTGGACATGCACCTGCAGCCCGCACCACCTGCCACAGCCCAGGGCCCATGGACAGCTGGGACAAGACCAGGAGAGGACAGGAGGGGGACAAGGCAGGCGGAAGCAGCCCCTTTAGTAAGTCCTGATGGATCCCAGCTGGCTGCAACTCCTGCTGCACTGGGGGTAGGGGGATGCCACTCAGCAGGGGCAGTGCTGCTGTCCCAGAGCCTGCCATCGAACCTGCCACAGAAAGTTCCCTGGAGGTTGCCACAGAGTACTGTCCCCCCCAACTCTGTTGCCAGACACCAGTTGTTTTCACATCACCTGTGTGATTCTGCCACATCCCTGGGCCACTTGTACTCTTGTTTACTTAATATTCTTTAAACTGAAACACTTTTTGCCTTAAATACTACATTAGTCTCACCCCAATTAACTCTACCAGTGGGATCAAGGCTATTGCTGTACCCTTTTCATGCATGTCAAAATGAACATATAAAAGTAAAATTAGGATATGTTTGAGTGGCATCGCTGATGGGAAGCAGTGTTTAAAATGCTGGCAAAGCTGAGGCTCAGGCCCTGATACCGTCTCCAGCCCTTCTCAGTTTGGGCTCATCCCTCCCAGGCTCTGACTATTTCAGGTCCATCTTCTGCATGTCCTGGAGCCCAGCCCTCAGCCCCACCCTCTAAGCAGCATCTCCATTGCCCAGGCCCAGGGATGTAGCAGCAGGCCCACAAAGCCACCTACCCCAGACCTCCCTGCTCTGGGGCTCCCCACTCCCAAACAGTGCCAGCTGCTGGCCGGGGCTCATGCCACAGACCACCAGCTGGCACTCACCTGCACTTGTTCCCAATCTGTCTGTCCTTTCCTTCCCCAGCACAGGGTCCATGGTCTTGCCCAAACTCCACTCCCTTATTCCTTTTTCTTTTCTAGTCCAGCTTTAAGCTATTTCTGGGATGTAGATATCTTAATTCCAACAGAGCACCAGGACAGCAAATAGAACGATTCCAGCCCTAACACAACTGGGAGTCTCTCTCAGCGTCCTTTACTCAGTGTGGAGTAAGTGAAGGAATGATGTGTACTATGCATATTGCTACAATTACGATTCAGCCCTTTAAAGTAGCTGTTTACCCCTCAAAGTATCTAACAACCAAGAGGCCTCCCAACACGTCTGTAAGCCCACTGTGGCCCTTCTGTGACTGTGTTATGATCCAGGTGTCCTATCCACATCACATGGGTGGAGCTACCCTTAGGCCACTGACTGGCCATTGCAGCCTAGGGGTCACAGGGTCACCACAGGCTGTACAGCAAAGTAATCCCTCTTCAAGTATCACAGGAGGAGGATCTAAAAATGGATGACCTTCAAAAATTATGTTAAGCCACTGCTGGCATAGACAGTGGGACAAGCTGACATCAGGAACCTCCTGATGAGATGCAGTAAGAGGGTACCACATCCCCCGTAAGTGCTCCCACCAAGAGTATTTAACCTGCATCTCAACACCAGGAAACAGACAAATCTAGACGGTGAGACATTCACAAAAAGATAGTCAAGAGAAAGAAAAGGGCAGGGGGCCTGTTCTACATTAAAAAAGACTAGAGATGTGACAACCAAATGTAATGCATGAATCTTGATGAGAAGTTTAAAAAAAGGGGCCAGCCTGGTGGCTCAGGTGGTTGCACCATGCTAATGCGGAGGTTCCTGGTTCGATTCCCACATGGACCAGTGAGCTGCGCCCTCTACAGCTAAGATTGTGAACAACAGCTCTCCCTGGAGCTGGTTGGCTGTGGGCTGCTGAGTGCTGCTTTGGGCTACCGTGTGCTGCCAGGTGTGGCTGGTGGCCGGTGGCCAGCGTGAGTGGCTGGCAACTGGCAAGGGCCGCTGTGAGCGGCCAACTGCCTCAGCCAGAAGGGAGGGGGCAGCGCAAGGCTCATAATACCAGCATAGGTCAGAGAACTGTGTCCTACACAACTAGACTGAGAAATAATGGCTTGAACTGGAGTGGGGGGAGGGGGAAGCAGAAGGGGGGAAAACAGCTATAAAAGGCATTTTGGGGATGACTGGTAAATTGTATATGTTATGTATTAAATGGCATCATTTCACTGAATTAATGTCATCTTTCTTAGGTGTGACAGTGGTATTGTGGCTCTTTGGCAAAATGTCTATGGTCTTTCGAGATATACACGGATGTGTTAGGAAACCCATGGAGGGATGGGACTGCCCAGCCTAATTCAGACTTCACCTTATTCTCCCACCTTTCCTGATCTGGGTGGAAAATGTGCTGGGAGAGACCAGTGAAGGGGTGGAGGTGAGGCAGGGAGCTGGGCTCATAGGGGTCTAGCTGTCCCCCAGCCTAGCTCCTGCCCATACTAGCAGGTTTGCAACTTATTTTCAAATGGATTAGGAAAAAAAAGGTCTGTAAATATATAAAGAGAACAAATGTGGCAAAGTACTAACTGGTCCATGCAGAGGAAGGATAGAAGGATATTCATTACACCAACTTTTCTATGTATTTGAACATTTTCAAAATAAAAATCTTGAGGAAAAAATGTAAAAAAAGATTCTGCTATTTGGATCCTTCCCAGATGCGTGGCCTGCTGTTTGCACTGATGATGCCCCGGTCCCCTCCCAGCCTGAACTGAGTGTTCAGGGCCTGTTGGACAACCCCACTTGGCCATCTTACAGACATCTCCCATTTTCCATGGACGGAGCTCAGTGGGCCTGCTTCTCCTGGATCTCCTTTACGAGTGTGTCTCCTTTAACTTCTTGCGTCCCCTCATAGCTAAACTAGCACTCAAGGGTCTCTTAGCTCCAGACACCTGTCCATCCTCACTTTCCCCCTCCCACTTCTAGCTCCACCGTCTCTTGCCAGGATGGCCCTGACAGCCTCCTGCCTCGTCTCTTTCCGCTTCTCCCATCCATTCTCCACATGGCAATAGAAGGGTCATCTGCAAACAAAAATCTGACGGCATCACTTCCCTGCTCATTACTATTTCAATGACGCCCCACTGCCCATAGACCAAAGTTCAAATTCCTCAAAATTCCAGGCGTCCTAAGTCCTGAAAGCCTCTTTGATCTCTATCTCACTCCTTGCCTATCACACTGCCATTCCAGGTATTTGCACATGACGTTCCGCTCCTCTGCTTGAACACCTTTTGCCTGGTTAATGCATGTTTCAGGCCTCAGCAAGGGTCTCCTCCCCTAGGAGGATGCTAAATCCTCCTTCATCACAGCTGAGCTTCCCCGTCCTGTCACTGGTGGTTACTAATCTGCTCTCCTCCCACCCCAGCCCACTGTGACCACCCTAAGGGCGTGTCTAAATCTCATCTATGTCCACAGTGCCTAGCCTGGGGCCTGGCACCCACCACGGAGGTGCTTAGGGGAATGTTAACTGGTTGCCCTGGTCCTGGGAGCTGAAAAGCCTGGGCTTCAGTTCCTCCTCTACCAACAATTTGCTGTGGAGTTGGGCCACAGTTTTTCCTGTCTGAATAAGGTCTACGTAGATAGGCTGCTTCAGCCCAATACTCCTGGGCAATACGTACAGTGCATGCCCATGACCACTGGGTGTCACTGCTGAGCCGCAGCCAGGCCAGTGGATCTGAAAGCTTGGCTAAGTGCAGTTGGGAGGTAGAGTGTGTATAGGAGCCCTCAGGGCTCTTCCCCACACGGGACCTCATTCCCACCTGCCCCAGACAGAACTGCTCCCCCAGCCCCCAAAGCCTCATGCACCCCCCCCAGCCCAGCAGGCCCCCTCCCAGGCAGGCAGCAAGCAGGGGCCGAAGTGCAGGTGGGTAAGGGGAGGCAAGTGGATGGGCAGGGGCCCTGCTACCTCTTGGGGGCCCCTCCTACAGGCAGTCTTGAGTTTGAGGCCTGGTCTGGGACAGTTCAGGCATCTGTTCTCCTGCCAGGATCCCCATGGAGGGATGGGGCTGCCCAGCCTAATTCAGACTTCATCTCATTCTCCCACCTTTCCTGATCTGGGTGGAAATGTGCTGGGAGAGACCAGTGAAGGGGTGGAGGCGAGGCAGAGAGCTGGGCTCATAGGGGTCTACCTGTCCCCCAGCCTAGCTCCTGCCCATACTAGCAGAATATTTAAGTCTCTGGAGCCACTGGGGGTGGGGATGGGATAGGGAGTAGAGTGGCAACGTGAAGCTGGGAGAGGCTTGCCAGAAAGGTAGCAGGGCCCCAGAAGTCACGGAAAGACATGGGGGAGGGCTCGTGCAGGGTGGGGGGCTCCCACGGCTGTATCCATCACTGACCCCACAATCAGGAGCAGAGAGGGCAAGGCAGGCGCTGGGTGCTTCCCACATCCTCATTAACCAGTGTCTGCCAGGAAGTAGGATGTCCCAGCCAGACTGCACCAGGGAGAGGGCAGGGGGGTGGAGGAGGAAGGCACAATAACAGCCTCTAAAAGAGCTTCTCCTGTAGGGGTGTTTGCCCCCATCCTGTCCATTTTCCAAATGTCTCCTATGTCGGTGATGGTTTCTAGGTCCCTGCATCATGGGGCTTTTGGTCCTCCTCCAATGTGTCTTTGGGTGGATAGCTTTCTAGGCCCTGAAATTCATTCACTGCCACTATCTTCAATATGTGTGAAGGTTTCTAGGACCCCACATGTGATTTCTAGGCCCCCTTTCTCATTTATGTCTCCTGTGTATGTGACGGTTTCTAGGCCCCCCTTCCCATTCTTCATGGGCTCCCTTTATGTATGGTGGTTTCTAGATCCCCTTATCTTCCATAGTTCTCCTGTGCCTATAACAACTTCTAGACCTCTCCTTCCACTTCTCATTTATGTGACGGTGTCTAGGACCTCACGTTAATTATAGGTCTTTTAACCTCATTTACCATGTATACTACGTACATGACAGGTTCTAGGCCTCTCTTCCCATGCTTCATGGATTTCCTATGTGTATGGTGGTGTCTAGGTCCCGTCCCTTTACTACGGACTCCTGTGTACCTCAGCATTTCTATGCCTCCGTTCCTGTACTTCGTGGCTTTCCTAAGGGCCTGTGTCCCATTCTTCTGTGTGGATATTGTTTTCATGTTTCCCTTTCTTCCGTAGACAGGGGAGCAGAAGCCAAAGCCCTGGCTGGAGGCAGGAGATGCAGTCTGGACTGGGTCAGCCCAAACTGCCCAGGAGAAACAGGCAGGGTCGCCCTGGCCTGGAAAGGCCACAGAGGGAAGGCGGAGACAGGGACAAAGACAGAGACAGAGAGCATGGGGTCTACTGATATGGCTGGTCCTGCCCGGTTTAGAGGGACAGGACTGGGGAGCGGGCTATGGCTGAGAACTATCAAGGTTCCTCCCTGGGAGACCAGGTTGCAATGGGGATTTGGCTGGGGTGCCCCCACTCCAAAATAATCTCCTGAGTGCCCAGGGCAGGAGGGAACAGTGGGAGGTCGGTGCTGGGCTGGAGCTTACCCAGTGGCTCTTCTCACCACGGTCTCCTTTGGGGCCAGGTTCTCCCTGCAAGGAGAGATAGGTAGAAGCAATGAGAGAGGGAAGGAGAGATGGAGGGAGGGAGGGCAGGAGGGAGAGACAGAGAAATATTGAGAGAGGCTGAGAGACTGAGAGAAGAAGAGACAGAGAGTAGTTTGTAATAGACTAACACTAGATAAAATGCAAAAAACAACTGTTTGAAGGCAATGGAAAGTGATAAAGAGCAGCCAGAAACGGGAGGATATTGGACCTTTGAAAGAAGGTAACTACATTGGGTAAAATCCATATACTTATAGCTTTTCCTCTGAGGGTACACCCTAGACCCCTCAGCCCAGCAAACAGCTCAAAGAGAAAGCTTTAGTTTTATTGGGGCCTGAGGAGTCAGAGGATGGAGTCAAGACTTCCAAAGAAGGAGGAAATTGAGGGGAACTACTAAAAAGTAGAGAGGCACGGTAGGGGAGTGAATCTGAATAACTATTCTCCATTAATCCTTGGATTGTCCGTGAACTGTCCATCCTAAAGTCACAAAGCTGAGTTCAACCCACATCCTAGACCAAAAATCAATACTCTTCAGAGGAAGATAACAGAATCCTTCAGTATATAACAGATTCTCTTCACTATCTTATCTACATTGTCCAGTACGCAATAAAAATTTTTTAGACATATGAAAAAACAGGAAAATGTGACCCATATTCAAGAGAAAAATCAGTCAGTAGAAACAGATCCATAGCCAACCCAGATGTTGAAATTAGCAGACATGGATTTTAAAACATCTATGATAAATATGTTAAAGAATCTAGTGGAATTCATATAATGGGTAACGAGATGGGCAATTTGAGGAGATGTGAAAATTGTAAGAAAAAGAATCCTGATGTGAAAATTGTTAAATATGGAAATCCTGGAAATGAAAATGATAATATTTAAAATAAAAAAATCATTAGCTGGGATTAACAGAAGATTGGCCATACCAGAAGAAATCAATTAACATGAAGACAGGTCAATGCACTAATTCAAACTGAAGCACAGAGAAAAGATTTTCAAAAAAAATTTACAGAGCCTCAAGGACTCATGGGAGAGTATTGAGTGTAAGTGAAATCCCAGAAGGAGAGAAGAGAGCTCAGGAACAGAAAAAGAAATTTCTGAAGAAATGTTAACCAAAACTTTTTCCCTCAAATTTGATTTAAAAACAAAACAAAACAAAACAAAACAAAACAAAACAAAACAAAACAAAACAAAACAAGATTTCTGGCCAGCATATAAAGAGCTTAGAAGTCACCATGGTGTCCTAACAACAAGTAAAAAGCTGAACAAACTGAAAAATCAACAGCTCTTAGATCCATCAAAGAAGTGAGGTTACGTACAGGGCGAGCCACTGACCCCCAAATGGCAGAGACAGACAGGCAGAATTTACTGGAGCAGAAATCTCCCTGGGAATCAGTGCCATGTAAGAAATCCTAAACTTAACTGACAAATTGCTGGGGCTCAGTGTGGACAACTCTGAGAGTTAAAAATTCCAGGAGGACCCAGTTGTGGGCAGGGGTGGATGAGCCCCCCACACTTTTGTGAGCTTTACATCTAGGAGCTCTACCAGGTCCTTACAATGAATTTCAGAGAAAAATCCCCTTGCACTTTCTGTAGGGGGAAGGGGAAAGAAGCCATCTTGAGATATGCCAGAGCTTTCTCTTCTTCTTAACAAGGCCTGCCCTCAGGAGAAATTATCAGGTTGGTGCAAAAGTAATTGTGGTTTGACAGGTTAAAAATAATTGCAAAAACAGCAATTACTTTTGCACCAACTTGATATTTTATCACATCCTATCCTGTTCGGGTCTTATCAGAGCCTAATTGACTTGGGGATAGGGAAATACCCAACTCTAATCTGCTCTAGCCTTCCACATGGGGGAAGGGGAATATCCCAACTCCAGCCCCTTCTAGCCATTTTGTCCCACTAAAGGGGGGAAACAAAACTAAGAAGCACTGGCAAAGTTCACAGTCCAGGGGCACAGACCCACCAAAAGACTGAGACTTAATCATAGGACGATAGACTGCTCCCTCTGACCCCAACACCTTACCACTACATCACAAAACGCCTCTTTACTGCTGTTCCTCTCTCCCAGTACATCATGTTTTTCAACAAAAAATTACAAAGCATACTCAGAGGCAAAAAATCCAGTTTAAACAGACTGAACAAATATAAGAACCAGAGTCAGATATGGCATGAATGTTTGAATTATCAGAAAATAAATTAAAAAAAAAACCCCAAACCATGATTAATATGCTAAGGGCTTTAATAGAAAAAATAGACAACATACTAGAACGGATAGATAATGTAAGCAGAGAGATGTAAATCTGAAGACAGAATAAAAAAGAAATACTAGAGGGACCAGCCCAGTGGCTCAGGTGGTTGGAGCTCTGTGCTCCTAATGCCAAAGCCTGCCAGTTCGATTCCCACATGGGCTAGTGGGCTCTCCACCACAAGGTTGCCAGTTCAATTCCTCAACTTCCGCAAGGGATGGTGGGCTGCGCCCCCTGCAACTAACAACAGCAACTGGACCTGGAGCTGAGCTGCACCCTCCACAACTAGGATTGAAAGAACAACAACTTGACTTTGAAAAAATCCTGGAAGTACACACTGTTCCCCAATAAAGTCCTGTTCCCCTCCCCCCCTTTCCCCCCCAAAAAAAAATCTTAAAAAAAACACAAGACTAGAATTCGGTTGAAGGTCCTCTTCATATGGTCAGGTATCTCAGGGCAATCATTCTTCCCAAGCCTCGTAAGAAATACTCCAAACCTAGAAAAGGCCCTTCTTTCTGGTATCAGAAGCTATGGTCCAGAAACACAAATCCAAAAGAATTTCAGCCATTTATCTCCCAGATCATCCCCTCCCTGAATCTTCCCAGAGCAGCAAAAAATAATGAAAACACTACCTGCAGTCACATGCCCTTCAGTTTCCTGGCCAAGATTTCATATTCCCTTAAAGATAACTCTCAAGCAGGAAGTGACAGGGGAGGGGCACATGGAGACTTGAAAGGTACTGATAGGGGGCAGCCAGATGGCTCAGTTGGTTACAGCGAAAGCTCTTAACAATGGGGTTGCTGGTTCAATTCCCACATGGGCCAGTGAGCTGCGCCCTCCACAGCTAGATTGAAGGACAACTACTTGGAGCTGATGGGCCCTGGAGAAAAACAGTGTTTCCCAATATTCCCCAATACAATTTATTTAAAAAAAAAAAAAGAAAGAAAGGTACTGATAGGTTCTATGCCTTAATCTTGGTGTTGGGCACATGGGCATTTGAGGCATATGATTCAATATTATTATTTAAAATTTTCAGGTTAAAAATATTTTGCATGTATATTTTAAAAAATACTAGGAATCAAAAAAATTGTAACAGAACAAAAAATGCCTTTGAAGGGCTTATTAGTAGACTGGTCATGGCTGAAGAAAGAATCTCTGAGCTTGAGAATATGACAATAGATACTTCCAAAATTGAAAAGCAAGGAGAAAAAAAAGACTGAAAAAGAAGAACAGAATATTCAAGAACTGTGGGATGACTGCAAAAGGCATAACATACTACATGTAATGGGAAGACCAGAGAAGAAAGAAAGGAATAGCAGTGATATGTAAAGCAATAACGACTGAGAATTTTCCCCAAATTAGCGTCAGACACCAAACCACAAGTCCAGGAAGCTCAGAGAACACCAAGCAGCATAAATCCCTAAAACCAACTAAACAAACAACACCCCCCCACCACACACCAACATGTAGGCATATCCTATTCAAACTTCAGAAAATCAAAGATAAAGAAGAATCTTAGAAGAATCTAGAGGAGGGGAAAGAATGCCTTACCTAGAGGAGCAAAGATAAGAATTACATCCAACTTTTCCTCAGGAACCATTCAAGCAAGAAAAGAGTGGAGTGAAACATTTTAAGTGTTGAAAGAATAAAACCACCAACCTAGAATTGTGTGCCCAGTAAAAGTTTACTTTTACTTTTAAAAGTAAAGGAGAAAAATAAGTACATAAATAAAAGTAAAGGAGAAAAGAAAGATTTTCTCAGACAAACAACAATTGAGGAAATTTTTTGTCAGTAGACCTGCCTTGCAAGAAATGTTAAAAGAAGTTCTTCAGAGAGAAGGGAATGATATAGGTCAGAAACTTGGATCTATATAAAGAAAGGAAGAGGATCAGAGAAGGAATAAGTGAGAGTAAAATAAAAACTTTCATTTTTCTTATTCTGAATTGATCTAACAGATAACAGTTTGCTCAAAAAAACAATACCAACAATGTATTCGATTATGTATGCTTATATATATGCATATATATATATATATTTTGTACCGGGGGTGCCAAAAAAATGTACACACGTGACTTGTTTTCATCTTTTGTTATTGGTATATATTGAGTATTACAATTTTAATACAGTTTTTTCTTTTTTAAAACGTGTATACATTTTTTTGACATCCTCTATATATACATATATTTACATATGCTTTTATATGAGTAAAATGAATGACAGCAATGATACAAAGAACGGAAGGGAAGAATTGGGAACACTTTGTTATTGTAATGTACTTGTACTACCCATGAAGCAGTATTGTGTTATTTGAAAGTAGACTTGGATTAGTTATACATTTATATTGCAAACTCTAGGGAAACCACACAAAAAGTGGGGAAAAAAATATAATTGATATGCTATGAAAGGAGAGAAAATGGAATCATATGAAATGATCAATTAAAACAACAAAAGGCAAAATAAAGTAAGGAAGGCAAAAAGAGGAAAAAAACACAAGAGTAACAAATAGAAAACAGCAGTAACAAATATGGTAGATATTAATCCAACTATATCAATAATCACTTTAAACACCAATGGTCTACACACATCAATTAAAAGACAGGATTGTCAGAGTGGATAAAAAAACAACAACACCTAACTATATCTGGTCTACAAGAAACCACTTTAAATATAAAGACACACATATTAAAAGCAAACAGATAAACCATTCTAACACTAATCAAAAGAAAGTGGGAGTAGCTATATTAATTTCAGACAGAGCAGACTTCAGAGCAAGGAAAGTTTCCAAGGAGAAAGAGGGACAATATGTAATGATAAAGGAAGGGATCAATACTCCACGAAGGCATAATCATCCTTAACATGAATGTGCCTTACAACAGAGAATCAAAATACATGAGATCAAAACTGATAGAACTGCAAGGAGAAATCGATATATCCACTATTAGTTAGAGACTTGAACACCATCTGTCAGAAATGGAACAGATTCAGCAGGCAGAAAATCAGTAAGGACATAGTTGAACTCAATAATACCATCAATCAACTCGATAGAATTGACATCTATAGACTATTTCACCCAATATCAGCAAATACCATTCTTTTCAAGCTCACATGGAACATTCACCAAGATAGACCACATTTTGGGCCATAAAATATACTTCAACAAATTTAAAATAATAGAAATCATACAGTGCTTGTTCTCAGACCACAATGGAATTAAACTAGACATCAATAACAGAATGATAACTGGAAAATCCCCAAACACTGGAGATTAAAACAACACACTTCTAAATAACACATGGGTCAAAGAAGAAATCTCAAGTGAAATTTTAAAATATTTTAAACTAAACGAAGATAAAATTACAACATCAAAATTTGTGGGATGCAGTGAAAGCAGTGCTTACAGATAAATATGTAGCATTGGATGCATAATTAGAAAGGAAGAAAGATCTAAAACCAATAATCTAAGGTTCACCTTAGGCAAGTAAAAAAAGAACAAATTAAGCCCAAAGGAAGCAAAAGAAAAGAAATAATACAAATTAGAGCAGAAATCAATGACATTGTAAACAGGAAATCAATAGAGAAAAATCAACAAAACCAAAAGGTAATTCTTTGAAAATATTAATAAAATTTATAAGCCCCTCGCTCGGACAATTAAGAAAAAAAGAGAAAAGACACAAATTACTATATCAGAAATGAAAGAGGGCACATCATTAGATTTCCCTGGACCTTAAAAAATTAATAAAGGAATATTACGAAAAACTCTGGTCACAAATGTGATAACCCAGATGAAATAGACCAATTCCTTGAAAGACACAATCTGCCAAAACTCACACAAGAAGAAGTAGACAATCTGAATAGGCCTATACCTATTAAAGAAATTGGATCAATAATTAATAACCTTTCAAAACAGAGAACATCAGGCCAAGGTGGGTTCACTGTTGAATTCTACCAAACGTTTAAGAAAAAATTATACCAATTCTCTAAAATCTCTTTCAGAGGATAGAAGCAGAGGGAATACTTTCTGACTCATTCTGAGGCCAACATTACCCTAAGACCAAAACTAGACAAAGGCATTCAAAAAAAGAAAACTATAGACCAACATCTCTCATGAACACATATGTAAAAATCTTTAACAAAATATTAGCGAATCAAATCCAGCAATGTATAAAAAGAGTTATACATCATGCCCAAGTGGGATTTACTGCAGGTATGCAAGCCTGGTTCAACACTTGAAAATCAATTAATGTAACCAGTCACTTCAACAGGCTAAAGAAAAAAGATCACATGATCATAATAATAGATGCAGAAAAAGCATTTGACAAAATCCAATAACACCCATTCATGATAAAAAGTCAGTAAACTAGGAATAGAGGGGGAACTTCCTTAACTTGATAAAGAACATCCACAAAATATATACTCCTAACATCATACTTAATGATAAGAAACTAAAAGCTTTACTGCTAAAATTAGGGACAAGGTAAGCATGTCCCCTCTCACCAATGTTTTCCACTGTCATACTGGAAGTCCTAGCTAATGCAATAAGACAAGAAAGGGAAACAAAAAGTATACAGAAAGAAATAAAATTGTCTTTGTTTGCTGGTAACATGGTCATCTATACAGAAAATCTGTAAGCATCGACAAAGAAATTCTTGGAACTAATAAACAATGGTAACAAGGTTGTAGGATACAAAGTCAATCACTTTCCTATATATCATCAATGAACAAGTTTGAAGTTTGAATTTGAAATTAAAACCACATTACCATTTATATTAGCAATCCCCAAAATGAAATACTTAGGTATAAATCTGACAAAATAGGTACAAGATCTATACAAAACTCGGATGAAAGAGATAAAAGAACCAAACAAATGGAGAGATACTCCATGTTCATGGATAGGAAGGCTCAGCATTGTTAAGATGTCAGTTTTCCCAACTTGATCTACAGGTTCAATACAATCCCAATCAAAATCCCAACAAGTTATTTTGTGGATATTCACAAACTAATTGTAAAGTTTATATGGAGAGGCAAAAGACCAAGAATAGTAAACTCAATATTGAAGAAAAACAATGTCAGATGACTGACATTACTCAACTTTAAGACTTACTAGAAAGCTACAGTAATCAAGACAGTGTGGTATTGGCAAAAGAACAAACAGATCAATGGAACAGAACAGACAGTCCAGAAATAGACCCACATAAATACAGTCAACTTATCAAATGAGCAAAGGCAATACTATGGAGCAAAGACAGTCTTTTACACAAATGATGCCGGAACAATTGGACACCTACATGCAAAAATGAATCTAGACACAGACCTTACATCCTTTACAAAATTTAACTCAAAATAGATCGCAGACCTAAATGTAAAACACAAAACTATAAAACTCCTAGAACAAAATATAGGAGGAAACCTAGAAGATTTTATGTATGGCACTGGTGCTTTTAGATATAACACCAAAGGCATGATCCATGAAAGAAATCATTGATAAGCTGGAGTTTGTTAAAATTATAAACTTCTGCTTTGCAAAAGACAATACTGAGAGAATGAGAAGATAAGCCACAGACTAGGAGAAAATATTTGCAAAACACACATCTGATAGAGAACTATTATCCAAAATATACAAATACCTCTTAAGATGCAACAATAAGAAAACAACCTAATTAAAAAAAGTTTTTGCACAGCAATGAAAACCATCAACAAACTGAACAGGCAACCTATGGAATGGGAGAAAATATTTGCAAACCACATATCCAATAATGGGATAATATCTAAACTATGTAAGGAAGTCATACAACTCAATAGCAAAAAAATCCCCAAATACCCAATTTAAAAATGAGCAAAGGACCTGAATAGACATTTTTCCAAAGAAGACATACAAATGGACTATAGGTATATGAAAAGATGTTCAACATCTCTAATCATCAGGGAATACAAATCAAAACCATAATGAGAAACTGCCTTACCACACCTGTTAGGATATCTACTATCAAAAAGACAAGGGATAGATAGCAAATGCTGGTGAGGATGTGGAGCAAAGGGAACTCTTTACACTTAGTGGGAATATAAACTGGTACAGTCATTATGGAAAACGGTAGGGAGGTTCCTCAAGAAATGAAAAATAAGAACCACCATATGATCCAGCAATCCCACTTCTGGGTATATATCTAAAGAAAATAAAACCACTATCTGTAAGAGATAGCTGTATTCCCATTTTTATTGCAGCATTATTTACAACAATCAAGGATGGAAACAACCTAAGCATCCACTGATGAATAAGGAAAATGCACCATATATATATTTTATATATATATATAAATGCATTAGAAATTTCAAGAAAGGAAAAAACTGTATTAAAATTATGCTGATGGTAACCACTTTGAGCACCTCCTGTAATTGCAGAAGTCAAATGTGACTTGTATTCATCTTTTGTTATCAGTATATATTGAGTATTACAATTTTAATACAGTTTTCCTTTCTTAAAATGTGTGTACATTTTTTTTGGCACCGTGTGTGTGTGTGTGTGTGTGTGTGTGTGTGCTGGTCAGGATGTGGAATAACAGGAACTCTCATTTGTAACTGGCGGAAATGCAAAACACTATGTTACTGTGGAAAATAGTTTGGCTATTTCTTTTTTTTCTTTAATTTTCTTTTTATTTTTATTGTCTTACAAAACTAAACATACTCTTACTATATGATCTAGCAATCGCACTCATCGGTATTTACCTAAATAAACTGAAAATGTATGTCCACACAAAAACCTGCACCTGGATCTTTATAGCAGCTTTATTCATAATTGCCAAACCTTGGAAGCAACCAAGATGTCCTTCAGTAGGTGATGGGTAAATAAGCTGTACTACATACAATGAAATATTATTCTGAACTAAAAAGAAATGAGCTATCACGCCATGAAAAGACACGGAGGAAACTGAAATGCATATTACTAAGTGAAAGAAGCCAATCTAAAAAGCCTACATACTGTATGATTCCAAGTATATGACATTCTGGAATAAGCAAAACTATGGAGACAGTAAAAAGATTAGTGGTTGTCAGGGGTTAGAGGGGAGGAAGGGATGATTGGGCAGAGCACGGATTATTTTTAGGGCAGTGAAACTATTCTGCATGATGGTGGACACATGCTGTTATACATCTGTCAACAGCCATAGAAAGTACAATACCGAGAGTGAACCCTAATGTAAACTATGGATGGTGGGTGATAATGACACGTCAATGTGGGTTCATCAGCTGTACCGCAGGTACCACCCTGGTAGGGGATGTTGATAGTTGCGGGGGCAGGGGGGAATGATGTGCATGTGTGGGGACAGGGAATTATCTGAACTTTCCACTCAATTTTGCTATGAACCCAGCAAATTAATTACCTTTAATTTATTATTTTTAAATGAATTTTTAATTTTATATTTATATTTACATTTTTAATTTTATTTTTAAATTTAATCTTTTCATTAATGAAACAAAACAACCAATAAAAACAAAAAACCCCAGCAACCTTACAGATCCAGAAATCTCAGAGAACCCAAAACAGGATAAATACAAAGAAAATCACATCCAACCACATCATCTGTTGAAAACCAAGAGTAAAGAGAAAAATCTTAAAAGCCAAAGAAAAAAGATATATTATATACAGGGGAACAACAATAAGAATGACTGCCAACTTCTCGTGAGAAATTATAATGGTTTATGTAAGCCAGAAGACCATGGAACAACATCATGTAAGTGCTAAAAGGGAAACTGCCAACCTATCATTTTATATCCAGTGAAAATATCTTCCAAAAATTAAGGTAAGGGCAGCCGGTTGGCTCAGTTGGTTAGAGCGCAGTGCTCATAACACCAAGGTCATCAGTTCGATTCCCATATGGGCCAGTGAGCTGCCCCCTCCACAACTACTGTGTTTCCCCGAAAATAAGACCTAGCCGGACCATCAGCTCTAATGCATCTTTTGGAACAAAAATTAATAGGAGACCTGGTCTTACATTATGTAAGATCTGGTATTATTATATTATATTATATTATATTATATTATATTATATTATATTATATTATATTATATTATATTATATTTATTATATATATTATATATATTATATTATATTATATTATATTATATTATATTATATTATATTATATTATATTTATATTGACCCAGTCTTATATTATAGTATATTATATAAAACCCAGTCTTATATTATAGTAAAATAAGACTGGGTCTTATATTAATTTTTGCCAAAAGACGCAGTAGAGCTGATGGTCCAACTAGGTCTTATTTTTGGGAAAAAAACAGTAGGTTGAAAACAACAGCTTAACTTGGAGCTGAGCTGCTGGTGGGTGTCTGGCTGGCTCAGTTGGTTACAGTGCAGCGCTCATAACACCAAGGTTATTGGTTCAATTCCCACATCATGGGCCAGTGAGCTGCTCCCTTCACAACTAGATTGAAAACAACGACTTGACTTGGAGCTGATGGGTCCTGGAAAAACACATTGTTACCCAATAAAATTTAAAAAAAAATTAAGGTAAAGTGAGACAGTTTTAGATAAACAAAAGCAGTGAGGATTTGTTGTCCGCAGACCCACACTACAAGAAAGACTAAAGGATATCCTTTAGGCTGAAGAGAAATGATACCAGAGGAAAGTATAAAGAAATGAAAAATATATCAACAGACGTAAGACTATTTTTCTTTCTTTTCTTAATTTTTTAAAAAGTCAACTGACTGTTTAAAGCAATAACACCAATATGCTGTGGGGTTTGTAACAAATGCAGTAGTAAAATACATGACAGCTATAGCACAAGGACAGAGGGAGATGAATTATACAGTTGTAATGTTCCTACTTATATATGAAATGGTATAATATTAATTCAAGTAAATTGTGATCAGCCGTGGAAACATGTTGCTATTCTTAGAGCAACCATAAAAAAGTAACACTAAGAAGTATAGCTGAAAAGTCATTAGCAGAGATAAAGCAGAATTGTAAACAGTACTCCACCTAAAAGAAGGAAGGAACAAAAGGGGGGGGAGAAATAAAGAAGAGATTGGTGTAAATAGATCACAAATAGCAAGATGGCTGACTTAAATGGAATCATATCAATAATCACACATATCATTAAATGTAAACTCAACATCAGACTGTTTAAAAAAAAGCAAGACTCAAATATGTGTTGTTTACAAGAGATGCATTTTAAACAGAACAACGCAGACAGGCTGAAAGGAAAAGGACTGGAAAAGATGCACCATGCAAACAGCATAAGAAAGCTGGCATGGCTCTTTTAATATAAAACAAAGTATCTGTATAATTTAAGACAAGGAGGATTACCATAGAGGAAGATACTCATTTTACAAAGATAAAAGGACCAAGAAGACAATAAAATCTTGAATGAAACAAAAACTGACCCAACTAAAAGGAGAAATAGACAAATCTACAATCACAGTTGGGGAGATGGGGAAAGAGAGAAATACAGAGTCAGAGTTAGAGACATAGAGAAAAAGAGAGGGAAAGAGCGGGTGCAGAGACACAGCGCGAGGGAGACGGAGCATGCCCTGGACCACACAGAGAGGGGCTCTGGCCACAGGGCGTGGAGTCAGAGCAGCGGTTTCTGCCAGTGGGATCCTGGAGGGGGTGCTGCAGGGTGGGTGGCATCACTCACCCGCTGCCCCATGGAGCCTTGGGGGCCGGGCTCCCCACGAAGTCCCTGTGTGGGAGGGAGGAAAGGAATGGAGTTAGATCTGGGGGAGGCTCCCAAGACTTGCCAGAATCCCCCACCTGGGGGCCGCTTCAGTACTCACTCTCTCGCCCTTCTCTCCTGGGTAGCCGGAGATTCCTTTGGGTCCAGTGGGGCCTGGGGGTCCCTGAGCAACAAGACAGGGCCTCAACCTCGTGCTTGGGCAGGGTAGACTGGGCAGGGACTTGGGGGGCAGAAGGGTCGGGGTGGGGAGCGCAAGCTTGGCCGGGCCTTCCAGGCCCTTCACCACATACCCAATGCCTGGCACACAGCGAGAATGCCTGGCATATAGCTCGGTGTTCAGAGCTGTGGCCCTGGACTCAGACAGTGCCCACCTTGTTCTGGAAGTTACTATGTGCTAGCCATAGCCCTAGGGCAAGAATCTCTGCCTTTCTTGGTTCTTGTTACACGGATTGAATGAGATTTATAGAAAGTAGCTTGCATATTAAGTGCTCCATACATGCTCGAACGAATGAAAGAAAGGGTGAATGGATAATGGGTGGATGGGTGGGTGGATGGATGGACAGATGAGTGGGAGTACTTGCAGAGATACTCACCACATGTCCAGGATTCCCAGGGATGCCCATTGGACCAGGAGGTCCCGGGGGACCTGGAAAAAGACGGGATGTCCTCAGGACCGAAGCAGAGTACAATGCCAGGAAGTCCACGATCAGCTCCCTTCTGATAGTCACAGCCCTAACCCCTCTGCCATCCCTCAACCCCACCCCTTACCCCAGACCTGGACTCAACTTACCCATGGGCCCTGGGGGACCTGGGGGCCCAGCTGGTCCCTGGGGCCATTGGCTGTTGGTCTCAGTGAAGGTGTTAAACAGAAATGGGTCCCCTGGGGGAAAAAAGATGGAGAATGGGCAGGGAAAGGCTGGGCAGGGTTGAGTGAAGTGGGGGTGGTCAGTTTTCACCTGCCACCTCTGCCAAGCCAGCTTTGACTGACCTGTGGGACAGCCTGCAGCATGGCTGGGGCCACTGGGCACCTGCTCCAAGGGTGGGGAATGAGGAAAATGTTGGCCATACAGGACCAGGTGGCAGGAGACCAGGGTTCTAAGCCTGCTGTAGTCTAGCTGGGGACATCCAGTAAGATTCTCCACCTCACTGAGCCTGTAATGCCACATGTCAAATGGGAATAATAACAAAAACTACTATGTATTGACTACGCACTTTGGGCCATGCTTCTGGGCATGAATGTCACAGAGCTCTGGGAGGCTAGCACAGTCACTATCCCCACTGTACAGATGAGAAAACTGAGGCTCTGAGAGGGAGAATGAATGGTGAGATGGAATGAACAGGGGAATGAATGAATGTTGCCTGGTCATGCACCAAAGATATGAGCCAGATGGGGTTGAACACAGCAGTCCAAGCTCTGCCCTCTGGCAGTACACATGTATGTCAGGCTGGGGAAGAGGCGAAGGGCACACAAGGGCCCAGCTAGGCAGAGCGCGCCAGAGCCTCTCTGAGCACAGGGGCATGGCTGTGGCCTTGGGAGCTCTGGGCTCGCTCCCTGCTGCTGGGCCTTGAGCTTCCCTGTGCTCTGAGGGATGGATCCTGGCCAGCTTCAAGCCTTGGAGGGAGGACCTGATGATGGGTGGTTCCGAGCACAGGCTCTGGAGGCCACCTGGGTTTGAAGCCGGCCCCCAGTGCCCTGGCTGTGTGATTTCCTCTCTCTGGCCCTTAGTTTACCTCATCAGTGAACAGAGGAGGACAACAGCACCCACTGGAGGATTGGGGGACACTGGCTGACCAAGGGCAAGCCTGCTATACAGAAGGTGCCTGGTAGACAGCAGCAGCCCCGTGGTGATGGTTATACCAGCTTCATCCCACCTCTACCTCGATCTGCTGTGACCCCAAGGGACTCACCATGCTGGGAGATCCGGGCATGGGGTGGTCCAACAGGGGCTGGGGGTCCAGGGGGGCCAGGAGGCCCTGGTGAGCCCGGAGGGCCCCTCTCTCCAGGGTTACCCACAGCTCCATCCTGGCCAGGGCTCCCTGGGGGGCCCTGTGGACCTGCAACAGAACCAGGGGGGTTTGTGGGTGTGCAGGAGGCAGAGAGGACCAGGGTGGCCGCCAGGGGGCAGGACAAGACAGCCTGGGGCAGCAGGTACGAGAGGGCAGATCCTGGCACTTACTTCCCTAACAGTCTATTGGCAGGAAGAACATAGTCCTCCTCTGGAGGCTTTGGACAATGGACACTTGGTCCAAAGTCGGCGCTTAGCAAATGTTGATTTCTAGAACGTTCTCTCCCTTTCAGGCTTTTGCACAAGCTGTTGCTTCTATCAGTTCTCCCTTTGCTATGCCCGGTGTATACTTCAGGTCATTCTTTAGGCCTCACCTAAGATGTCACCCCCACTGGGAAGCCCTCCCCACCCCCCACCACAACCAGGCTGGGTCTGGACTTCCTTCCTTGGGGTTCCCATACCTGCAACATCTCCAGTAAGAACCCTGGTCACATGGGGCAGGTACTGCTGTCTCTCTTCTGCCTAAGCCCACCCTCCCACCAGTCTGGGAACTCCAGGAGGGCAGGGACTGGTCTGACACCACCCCAAGGCCCAATTCACAGCCTGTTGGGAGTAAGTGCCTAGGGAATATGGGTTGAGTGAATGTAAAAGAGGATTTGGGGGAGCCCTGGTGTGAGTGTGGCACTCTTGGAAGGGTGGTGAGCTGAGACAAGCGAGTAGAAAGGGCCCCCTCTGGCTATGTCAGGGTCGGGGAAGGAAGGCCCCGGTGTGGGTCCACCTGGAGGGCTGGCCAGGGAAGCTGGGGAGGGCAGTGCTGTGGGCACTCACCTGGTGGGCCTCTCATCCCTGTCGGGCCCTGGCTACCAGTATCTCCCTTGGGGCCAATGGGCCCAGGAGGCCCCCGGGTACCAACTCGATCTGGGGGAGAAATGTCATTAGCTCTGGCCTTGCTCTTACCCCAACCCTGGCCCTGACACCCTCAGCCAGTACCTACCATCTCGAGGGAGCAGGGGGGCCCTCATATTTTCTCTGGATCCCGGTAGCCCTGGAGTTGGTGGGGAGGCAGAGATGTGTGTCATCCAGAGTCCTGCCCCAAGTTCCACCAGGGGGACGTGGGCAGTGTCTGCTGAGGCTGCTGCCTCCCAGGACTCCAGTGCTCAGGGACCCCTGGAGACCATTCCCTGAGGCCCACTGGTGAGCTGGGAAGACCCCAGCCCACAAGCGGGTCAAGTGGGAATCAGCAGCGGGGCGGGGAGTGGCATCTCACTTTCCCAGTTCATTCCCACAAGGGTGTGTGCTCCCTAATGACCCACTCACCTTGGAGGCCTCCATCCCCGGGGCTGCCCTGGGCAGCTGGGGAGCCCCAGAGTGGAGCGAGGTCCTCGGGGACCGCTGGGGTCGGGGGCACTGCCCGCTCGGTGACTGTCAACACCGCCATCTGTGGAGGAAAAGAAAGAGAGAGGGGATGGGTACCAGGGTCTCACCAGGGACAGGCTGGCCGAAGGGCCCCAGGGTTAGGGGCAGGAGGCCCAGGAGCCAGTGAAGCCCAGCTTGGCCCAGAACTTCATCAGAAGCCACTGTGGTTTTCAAACTGCACAATTCATCACATTCATCATAGAAAAATCATTACACACCACCACCACTGCCACTCAGGTTGAGTTCTGTGACCGGGCCGTGTGGTTTTTCCCTATCATACCTGCATAAATAATGTGAAACTTCTCTTGGACTGTTAAAGCACGATGGCTGGAAGGATTTTTGGAGGGAAGTTTGGGAGGGTCTGACATGAAATAGCCTGAGGTGTATACAAAAACACTTTGGATGCAGTGTCGGGGAGACTCTGAAAGGTCGGTGGCGCCCCGAGCCGCTGACTGAGGATGAAAGAGAGGCCAGAATGCCCACTGGGGGTGGGAAGTTCGTGTGGGTCTGTCCAGAGAAAAGCTGAAACTCTCGGAAAGATCTGAGAACCATACCCTGGATCTAGGACTGAGCTGCCCTCATGCTGGCTTCTTCTCGGAGGGAGTTTGGGGAACAGTGTGGAGTTCCTGGGGCTCCCACGCCTCATAACTGGGGTTCTAGCACATTCTGTCCAGAAGCTTGGTTTTGCCAGTTGATACGTCAGGGGCAGCTTTTCAGGTTAGAAAATGGAGGTGTTGTTCACAGCTGTCTAGTATTCCACTGAGCCATGCTCCCTAATTATGCAATCACCCTTTCTGTTGTCTGGTTTTCAAATTTCCCTATTAATACGTAACACTGGTAAACATCTTTGCATCTAATCTTAAGACAAATTTCCAGAGGAGAGAATGATGGAGGAAAGGATATGCAGACAAAGTGTATATGCCTCTACGTGTGTTTAGAAAATCTGGCAGAAAAGATGCTTAAATGTTGACAGTCGCTCTCTCTGGGGGAACAGGTGACTGCTGGGAATGGTTTTCTGGTAGGTTTTCCACAGTTCTGAGATTCTTGTGTCTCTGAATTTAGAATGTCGTAGTTTTTAATTGTTAAAAACTTTTTGTCTTGAAATAATTTGAGACGTGCAATAGATAGTTTGCTTTTGAAAGTAGGAAGATAGTATTATGGGAGAGGAAGGATAAAAGATGAAGGTGACAGAGCAAGGAGGGACCCAGCCGGGAGCTCTGGGGGGTCTCTATGAATATTTGGCTGCGATGGGGATGGGGGGCAAGGGGGAGCTTCACGGGCCTCCTGGAAGAGCAGTCCAGCTATCTGACCGTGAGCAGGCTTCCTGGGGAGGGGCACTGTGCGGAGGCCGAAACAGCTGGATGGAAACAGAAGGGAGGGTGGTGAGTGCCTGGCAGGGAAGTTAGCTGCCTGACCATGGGTGTTGTGGGAACGCTGAGCAGGTTGGGCAGGGGGTGCAGGGAGGGGGTGAAGAGGTTAGGGGCAAAGAGGCAGCTGCTCACCCACCTTGGCCTCCAGCACCTTCAGGCGCTCCGTCAGCTCCGACACTTTGCTGCAATTGAGACAACCTGTGGGAGGGAGGAGGCTGGGGCTGGGGCCAGGGATCCCAGGTTCCCCTGGAGTCCCTGGGCAGGAAGGAGGGAGCGGACAAACATCTGATTATCCCAACCCACGAGATAGCCCAGTGCAGGGAAGGGGCTGCAGAGAACAACTTATCCCGGGTGGACCACGCCCTGTGGGTATCTCCCACCGCAGGACCAGGGATCCAACTCCTGTAGCCTCTGCGAACAAAATAACTCATTTCCGGGAAGCCAGGGCAGGAAATCCTGTTGCTTCCCACCTGGATGAGTCTGGCCTGGGCTTGCTGGCTTTGGGGACCAACACATTGTTTTCTGGAGTGAACTGGCCTCAGATTTGCCACCCTCTGACCGTCCCTCCAGACCACTGTGCAGCCCTGTGCCTCCAGCCTCCGTGGCGATACTTCTTAGTTATGCATAACACTTCCGGCAGGCTTTGGAGCCTCCTGGCTGCCCAGTACCGCTGAGCACTTTACAAGCCCGACTCTCTAGTCCTTACCAATATCCTGTGTTTTAGGACAAGCGTCACCCTCATTCACACCTGAGGACACTGAGCTCAGAGCAATGGTGGATGAGTGTGTAACAGGCACAAAACCTGGGGTTGAGTCCCAGCGCTGCCCCTTCCTGGCTGTGGGGCCTCAGGCGGGGCAGGTCCTCTCTCTGACCCTCAGCTTCCTCCTCTTTAAAATGGGGACAGTGATGCCTTCCAGGGGGGTAGGGACACAACTTTGAGGATTAAACAAGACAATGGAGAGCACCTGGCATGGTGCTTGCACATTGAAGATGCTCAGAAAAGTGTAGTTTAAATAAAAAGAGGAAACTGGGGGCTTGGACCTGAGTCTGCAAGAGTCTGGGGGTCAGGGGTCTCCGGGTGCTGGGGCCCAGACCAGACTCTCTTCTGGGGCCCTTCCTCTCCCCGCCAAAGTTTTCTTTCCAGTGTGGGCAAGGGCAGGGTGCTCTTCCTGACCCTCTACTGCTGGATCCAGATGGCTTTTAGGGCACTCCCCAGTTTGCCCATGCCCCCTGCAGACCTTCCTTAGCCCAGAGGGACCCAAGCAGCTGCCCTAGGACCCACCTGAGAAGGCTGTGGGCCGAAGCGCCATCCGCCGCATGGCACTGCCCGACCAGCCAGGCTCCACGACGCCAGAGGAGCCTGCAACTAAGGGAGAGTGGGGATGAGAGCCTGCTGGCCTGCATGTTTGGTCAGACCACCCCCACCCCCGCCCTCCGCCCCTCCTGCCTCAGCAGGGATCCTACCATGTTTCCCCGAAATAAGACCTAGCCAGACCATCAGCTCTAATGCGTCTTTTGGAGCAAAAATTAACATAAGACCCAGTCTTATACGACTAGGTAATATAATATAATACTGGGTCTTATATTAATTTTTGCTCCAAAAGACGCATTAGAGCTGATGGTCCAGCTAGGTCTTATTTTCGGGGAAACACAGTATTCCAATTAATGCAGAAGGAGACAGAGGACCAGAGAGGTGGGACAGTTTACCTGGGCCACACAGCATAAACTGGGCTGAGCTGGAACAAGGCTGCAAACCTGATGGGCTGGGGAGAGGGGCTGACAATGGGTAGGGGCCATGGGTGAGGCTGGGGGCTTCCCCAACAACCCCAGCAAGCTGCATGTGTTAAGAGCTTAGAGATAACAGATGCAAGGTTGGGTCCCAGCCCTGCCATTTGCTGAGTTGTGTGATTTGTCCTCTCTGGTCCTATTTTCCCATCTATAAAATGAGGTCATAAGGCCACTATATCTCCCAGGCTGGTATGAGGCCTGAGGACGGCAATGTGTGCAAAAGGCCCACGGAGAACACACAGGGCCTTGCACACAGTAGGCACTCAGTAATGGCAGCTGCGACATTGCTGTCCACACTCTCCCTGCCCCACTTGGTAAGAAGATACTGAAGTGTATCCAGCCCTGGTTTTAAATGAAAACCAGAGGGAGTCTGGCTGCCTGTGAGGACAAGGGGGGCCCGTTCCAGGAGCCCACCCCCATCACCACCCCTATGAGGAGCAGGCTGCCTGGCTGGTCTGGTTTCGGGGGGCTGGAGGGATGGGCTGGATAAACCAGGGGTAGGGGGCACAGCTGGAGGTGCTCTGGAGCTAGCAGTGGCAACTGCCCCACTCTGCCCCCTGGGCCTGCCTTTTAAGGCCACAAAGTGTTGTCTGGGGGTAGAAAAGACCCAAATAAGGTGTGGGTCTGGCAGCTTGAGCCAGGCTGTGGGTTGGTGCAGGGAGTGAGAGACACCGGGAACTCAAACCAGACTGGTCCCTCTGGCCAGCCCCCAGCAGGGACGCTGTCAGACCATGGGCCTGTGCAGGCGGGGCCTGCATCCCCAGCATACCCTCCTCAGGCACCTGTGACTCAGCCCAGCTCAGGGGGTAAATCTCTCCCAGGACAGAGGAAGGTGGGTTGGCAGCACAGGACTGGGCAGAGGTTGGGGGCTCTGTGGATGGGAGGGGGTGATGCCACTGTGAGCCACGCCCAGTGCTAAGTGCTTTGCAAAGCCCAGCTCGGTCCTACTGGGCCCAGAAATTCTAAGCACTTCACATGTACAGTCTGAACTCGTTACCCTCAAAACCCTATGAGGGGGTGCCAGTATCACCTCCACTTTACATGGGGGAACAGGCACAGAGCAGCTTGGTATTACCACTCCTCGGTCCCCCATGCTCAGGTAAATGGATGAGTGGATATGAATATTTCACCTTGGGGGAAAACGAGGCAGAGAGGTCAAGTGATGGGCCCTCGGTCGTCCACCTGAAGGCTGGAGCCTAGATTTGAACCCAGGTTAGTCTAACTCCAGAGCCCATCTTCCTCTCTCCTGGGTCACCTGGCACCTTGAGTCAGCCTCCAAGGCCCACCGGGAGGCCTGGTGCCAGCGAGAATGCTAGTTTCTGAGAATAATGGCCCCGCCAAGCCCTCTTCATCCTCTTTGCTTCCAGGTAAAGAAGTAAAAGGCCATACTCTTATTCTTTTCAGGACGTTAACCAAAAGCAGCAGCCAATCCTCCAAGCCTGTAGGGGTGGATTTTTCTCTGGAAGAAGCTTTGGCAGAGCACCGGCCCTGCCTGCCCTCCCTACTACTCTGCCATCGTTTCCCTTTTTTCTCCATGGCACTTTCTGCCCTCTAACATGTCATTTACTGTGCCAGATCTCCGGCCTCCTGCCGATCACCTGCCCCCCTGGCTAGAACATGCACCCACCAAAGCAGGGACCTCCTCCCTCCTGTGCCTGGCCTGGAAAAGGGCCCGGCGTGCAGTAGGGCCTCAGTGGTCTGGATAAACCTTTTGTTGATGAATGAATGAATCACTGGCTGAAAATGAATTTAAAGCAAGTATACAAAATAATGGGACGGCAGATATAACTCTCTTGTAAATGAATTTAAATGTTCTCATGTCACCTAGGGTGTCCTCGAGTTACTAATTCATGAACTTGTGGTTGAATATTCTTTTCCAACTAATTTGCTTCTGGACATTTCACTGGAAGCCAGAGAGGACCAGAAAAACTAATGAAAACATGGTCTGACCAGCAGCACAGATGTAACTGGCTCAAAGGAACTGTGAGTTAAAATTTTTAAAAAAAAGAAGGAAAGAAAGAAGAAAGTTTAAAGAAATAAAACTGTCAAGAAAACTAGAAAATATTGGCTCTGGATTCAGGACTCACAAAAATTAGCCCCAAAACTCTCCCAAATTCTGATAGACAGAAATACTTTAAGGGATGAACCAGGTCATAAAATAGCCCTATAGCACACAGTAGGGGAAAAGCCATTGGTTGAGGGGGAGGTCTCCTGTAGGACAAAACTGTCACATCCCTCCTACTGGTGTTGGGCCAGGGTCCCTGGAGCAGGTCGCAGTGGGTTGAGAGTCCCCCTCACCCTGGCCTGGTGGTCCATCCTGAAGGGCCTCTTCCCAGCCCCAACCACACCCTCCCAGGAACTTCAAGTTGATTCCAGAACCACAAACCCCAGATCCACTCTGGGAGCCTGACTTCAGGCCACTTCCCACCACCTGGGAGGTCCCCACCAGCAGCTCCCCACACACACACATACACCCAGTCTCCCCACGACCCTCCCCACAGCTGCTGCTCCCATGTCACCTCTTCCCATGTCACCTCTTCCAGGAAGCCTTCCTGGACAGACCAGGGCACAAAGCCCCCACTTGAGGCTCTTATCACTCCCTGTCTTGACCTCCACAAGGCCAGTGCCGTCTGCAGTTTCTAGCCCTGTGCCCCCATAAACAGCTGCCTTCTCTGCCCAGTGCCAGGACTGAGATAAGAAGCCTCTATGCTCCTTTTCATTGGATCCTCATGAGATCACTGAGGCCCACAGAGAAGAAACTGTTCACACAGTAGGACTAGGGAAGCTGGGATTCAAACCCTGCCCTAAGCTAGGAAGAGGGATGTGAGAAATTGGGGGGGAGGTGCGCCTGTGGGCTCCATCTCTGACTTTCTCTCCCAGAAAAGGGGCTTCCTTGTTCACAAGCCACCCCCAGGTCAGCTGGGTCCAGTAACCACAGGCCACAGGGGTATAGCCTCTCCAGCTCCAGTCCAGGTCTCTCTTTCAGGGAATTTACTTTGCAAATGTAAATATTTGCTGCTGTTGGCCTGAGCCAGGGATTGGGGTCAGGGCTGGGGCTGGGAGCTCCAAGAACCCTCCAGCAGGCCTCTGGGAAACTTCAGTCTGCGACTGGCCTGGCCTCTTCTTTGGTAAAAAGAGGTTCCCATTCATTTCCTGTGCACCCACTTTATGCCAGGTCCATGCCAGGCACTGGAGACACAAGGGTAGTGATGGCCAGTGGGGGTGGGGGGGTCACCATAGTCAGGTCGGAGCTCCAAGGTCACAGGCAGAGGGAGAAACCACTACCCAGGCGATGGGGTGGGAGAAAGGGCCAATGTGGGCCGGGGGTAACATGGAGAGGGCAAGGCTGGGGCACATCGCTGGGGCATGCGGGAGGGCGAAGAGGGGAGCTGCCTGGCTGGGGGTGGAGGATGCACTGAACAGGAGGTGGGAGGTGGGGCCTCTGGGTCCGCCCAGACAGGAGTGGAGTGGATGGTAGCAGATGCGGGCCGATTCCTAGTGTTTAGCCCTCGGGACTCTGAATCCACAGAGTAAAGCACAGGTATGGCACGTGGTTAGGGTTTGAAAGACATGTGTGGGAAGGGCCTGGCCCTGGATGGGGGGAGACCAAGGACCCAAGAAGGGCCCAGGCTGGATCCTCTAGTCTGTTCTTAAGCTTTTCTGCTGTGTGACCTTGGGCAAACTTTTTTGCTCTCTGGTTCCCCATCATGGAAGACAAGGCTGTGGGGATCCACAGATGGGGAAGGGACATGTGTGCTGAGGACAGTGGGACAGTGAGAGAGACACAGAAGCAGCCTGGCTCCCAGGGGCCCCATGGAGGAGGAGGGCAAGGGAGACCCTATTCCTCTTTCTGTTTGGGGGAGGCTGGAGCTGAGATTGGCTTCTGCCAGCCTCCTGGTGCCCCAAATGTTGGAACATATCCCCCTGGAAGTCCTCAGTCAGCGCTGCTGCAGAGCAAAGACCCTGGCTCCAGATCATACTGGGCTTTTTATTCAGATGTGACCCTAAGAAAGGCATTCCCCTCTCCCAGCCTCAGTTTCCACATCTGGACCTTCTGTACCGTGACGTGATGACATGATGCAGGTGAGTACAAGTCACAGTGCCTGGCATGGAGGATGGTGGGAATGTTTCTTCTCCTTGTCATTATTCCTGCAGTCTGAGGCAGGGGGATGCCGCAGACCTCAGGTTAGAGCCCTGGGAGAATCCTGGCCATAATGCTTCTTGCTGTGTGACCTTGCGTGAGACCCACACCCTCTCTGAGCCTCACTGTCAGTGTCTGAACAATGGGGCTGATGGGCGAGAGACCTGTCTGCAGAGAGCCCCTGCAGGCAAGGGGACATGGTGGCCACAGCAGCCCTGTTCTCAGCAAAGCTCACCAGCCCAGGCCATTCAGCGGGTCAGGACCAGCCCACATGATACTTTGGTTTTGGCTCTTCCTTGCTCATTGTTTTGGGGGTGGAGGAGCAGGCAGCCAGTTGAGAGCCTCAGCCAGGCTCCCTCCCTGCCATCTAGCCCCACTTGCCAAAGCCTGGAGCCCCTGATTGACCCATGGTTAGGCAGGTCCCAATCCTGGTTTTCATGTGCTGAGTGGCCCCAGGCCAGCCCCTTCACCTCTCTGAGCCACAGTTTCCCCATCTGTAAAATTAAGGCCACGGGTTGTCATAAACATCAGAGACCATCCTCACTCATCACAGAGTGAACGTTCTTATTATGCAGATGGGAAAACCAGGGCTAAGAGCCTTGAAGTCCATGGCCTCACCAAGGTCAGGTCTGGAGACTCAAGGCCTGTTTGCTGAGCAGCTGACTGAGAAGTGGGGTCTCAGAGGTGGGAGGCAGGGCAGTTCTTGAGAGCCACCACAGAACCCCCAGCACAGGGGCTGAAGAGGAGAGAAGAAGACATTTACAGAGCATCTACTATAAGCAAGCTGTAAGTCTGGTCCTCATAATAAGGTATGAGGTAGGCACTTTTCAATCTTGGGTGACTTCCAGATAGAGATAAGGTTCAGAGAGGTAAAGTGACTTGCCCCAGGTCACACAGCAGAGAGCAACTGATCCAGGGCTGGATTTTGGAATGGTGGGTGTTCCCTCTCCTCCTTCAGCTCACCACAGGCTGCTTCTGTTGCCCCTGGTGACGCAGCTCTATGGCCCCAGGGTCATGTCACAGCACTGGGCAGACCATGAGGGCGGTCACCAGCAGGGGAAACAGCTGGGGGAGGCTGGCCTGAACCTGGCTGTGAGAGGAAGGGCAGGGCCCAGGATGGGCTAGCAATGTCCCCATGCTTCCCCACCCCATTCCCAGGGCTCTAGCAGAACAGTTTTCCAGAATATCCAGGCCAGGGCATCCCTTTACTCAGCTCTGACCCTGTGGGTGGTGAGAGGCCCTTCCTGTCCCATCAGTCATCATGCAGTGCCCACTATGGGCTACCGTACCACCTGCAGGTCTTTACTGCTTCATTTCATTTTCACAACATCCCTGGGAGGCAGGCTCTATTATCCTGCCCATTTCACAGGTGAGGACACTGAGGCTCAGGACGGGGTGCCCCAGGCTGCCGCAAGAGTACACAGCAGCGTGGTGCTCTCTAGAGAAGGCTCCGCTCCCTCTGAGTGGGCATGAGACGAGTGCTGCTTGAATTGCAGCTTCCCCGCCCCCTAGCCCTGCACCCTTGCACAATGACTTACACAATGCACAGGAAGTCCCCCGGCCCAAGGCCACACAGCTGGTGTATGGTAGAGCTGGCCTGGCCCATGAAGCCCTGAAGGCCCTGAGGAGGGAGCTGGCTGACATTGGCATTGGCCTGGCCCTTCTTGCACCCCTGCCTCTCCATTGGCAGAGCTCCCAGCCCTTACTCTGGCTCCCAGATGCAAGGCCTCGAGCTGTTGGACTCCAGGGCATAGGTATTGCTCCCACCTGTCTGCCCTCACCTGCGCTATGATGGCCCTGCAGACCTGGGAAGGTCTGTCCTTGGGAGAGGAGCCAGGGACAGAGTAGCCTTTGTCTGAGCAGGTCCTGCCTGGGCTCAGGCCCTCTAGGCCAGGTGACCCCCACACCCTGAGATTTGCCCCCTCCCCACCACCAGCTCCTCTGTGGCCTCCTTGGCAGCAGTTCCTCCTGGTTGGCTCTCCTCCTGGCCCCCAGGGCCCTGCCTTCCCCTCTTCCTCCCAGCAGGGACAGGGGGTGCTGTACCTGGCTCCCCTTCATGCCTGCCTCTCCCAGCCTCCCACACTGGCCTTGGTGGCTGCCTCTCTGTACAGGACCCCTGCTGGGCGTTGGGCTGCTTCCTTCTCCCTGGCCGCCCCACTCCTCCCCAGCTCCACTCGGGACTCCCCCACCCCTCATCGGAACCTGTCAGGCCTTCTCCCTGCTCTACTTTCTGGTAAGCCCTGCCCCCCACCCCATGTGACTCTGGGCATGTGACTCCACCTCTCTGGGCCTCTGTTGCCCCCTCTGTGAACCGCGGCTGTTGTGGGGTCCCAGGGAGGTGAAGCACGTAAATCTTTCAAGAAGCACCTAGGAATGGCGACTTCTGTTAGCATCACGTTTCCTTGATTTCAGAGGCCATGTTTCACACGTTCCTTGATTCAGATGCTCGTGGTTCTGGCATCAGAGTATGTCTTGCGGCGATGACATTAACATGCTGCTTTGGGGCCCTGACTGCCTCCTTCTGTTGAGGTTCTCACACACCTCGTTCTCGGGCTGGTTCTAGCCGAGCCCAATCTCTTTGGGCCATTCCTGGGAACACAGTCCGTGGTGTTTAAAAACCTTTCTCTCACTGGGTTCCGCCCGGCCGCCAAGGTGGGTGCAGCCTGGACCACTTAGCAGAGAGACAGGGAGGCCCGGGCTGCTTCCTCTGTGCCCCTGCTGGGTGCTCACCTCTGAGCCACCCCATGGCACACAGAAAAGGGGGTGGGGGAAGCGGGTCCCTCTGCCTGGGATGCACACCATACATTGGACACCCAGTTGAGTCCTCCCATCCCTGAGGACCTGGGGGAAGCCAGGCAGACTGGGGTTCCAATCCTGACTGCCACTTAGGAGCTGTGTGTCCACTGCCTTCCTGAGCCTGTTTCGTCACCTGCAGGAAGAGTACAACCATCCCCACCTTGCTGACCCACTGACCTAAGTGGAGCTCTGCTTCCATGCGCTGTCTGTTACTATATCCCATATAAATGTCTGCATCGGCTTTCCCCAGGTGTGGAGGAAAGGCTTGCGATGGTGTGACTCAAGGTGTGAGCTACACAGCACGTAGGAATTTTCTCCAGGGGTCCGAGCGTCTCTCATGAGGCAGGGGGTCAACACCCAGGAGACAACAGGTGCCAACTGTGTCCGAGCTGCGCCTCGCTGGCAGCTCTACGCGGGGTACCCCAGTGTGCATGGCATTGTACACTGCGGTACCTAGCGACTAAGCAACAGTTTACAGCTCCCTCCCACACACCCTTGGGGAAGCCCCTGGCCCACACCGGGGGGCAGTCCTACCTTCCTCGCAGCTAGCCCCCGAGTGCCCGGGGCAGCACCTCCACTCTCGGGCGGTCACTGTCTTGTACATCACTTTGTATGTGGGTCTCACCACGGTTCTGTAGCTGAAAGAGTGCCCAGGTGGCCTGGCTCAGACAGGGTCCTCTGCTGTTTCTCCCACTGTCCGTGGGGACAAACCCAGAGCCCGCAGGGTCCTCTGCCACCTCTGGGCCCCTTTGGAGCCTCTCTCCTCCTACATTCTAGGATTCAGCCCTTTCACTCCTTCCCAACGTTCCAGCTGTGGGGATCTGGACACCAACTAGACAGGAAGCCCCGCAAGCTGGGCCAGCCTATCCCTAGCAGGGAATGCTTGCTGAGAGAAGGCATGTGGGTGAATGGTGGGACCCCTCCCCCAGGAAGCCCTCCAGGGTACCCCAAGAGTACAAGGAGAGGTGCTGAGAATGGGCATAGGGCCAACGCTCCCTTTGCTCCACCCACCCCGGGGTCCTAGCCTTCCTGGGCACTCCCAATGCCCTCCCACTACCACCAGGCCTTTGCCCATGTTGTGCCTACCCCTGGAATGCCATCAGCTCCTTCACAGGCTCACTCACCTGTTCCCGGGGCAGCTCATGGGCCAGGGGCAATTCTGCAGCACTCGCTGAAGGTAGGTGCCATTTTGCACGTGGCACGAGATGGTGCGGGTCACCACGTATGAGCACCAGTTCCTGAAAGAGACCCCCAGAGAAGAAGCTGAGGTGCCATGTGGAGTCCCCTGCCCAAGACGCTGGGAGGACAAGTGAGAAGGTCTGTGTTCTCTCCAGGAGCCCTGAGTCTCCAGGCAGAGACCCCTGAGCTCTCAGAGTCCTTTGGGACCCAGTGGGAGTTTCTGTGCTTCGGTGGCTAAGGAGTTAATTCCACAGCCCTAGAGAAGGTGGGTGTGCTGGCGGCTCAGCTCCGGTCCAGCTCTGGCTCTCGGGAGATCTTGGGGAATGAGCTTCAGGGGGCAAGATGGGAACAGGGCATCTTTGAAGGGCCTCTCCCTTCTCAACCCAACCTGTC
Source organism: Rhinolophus sinicus (assembly GCF_057876585.1). Taxonomy (NCBI): domain Eukaryota; kingdom Metazoa; phylum Chordata; class Mammalia; order Chiroptera; family Rhinolophidae; genus Rhinolophus; species Rhinolophus sinicus. The sequence goes on from NC_142509.1 coordinate 22,430,895, forward strand.
CAGGCTTCCACTGCATCCTGCCTCCCACCTGGACAGCAGCAGTGGTTCCTCTATTTTGCCCGTGTCTCTCCCCAGAGGGAGTACCATAAACTGGAAACCTGGCTGTGTCGCTCCCTTGCTTACCCCATTCACCCTGAGTCCTTGAGATCTCCTGTGCCCACGTCTGCTGTAGATTTCATACCTCCAGGCTCTTGCTCTCATGCTGGGCCCACTGCCCGGGGTAGCCTTCCCTCACTTCTCCACGCGGCACCGCCTACCTCCAAAGCTCCGCTGTGCTGTCACCTCTCCCCTTGACACTCCCTACTCCCATCTCCATCTGTCACAGAACTGATGGTTCCCTGCCCTGGATCCTGTAGCACTTTGTCTACCTGTCACGTGGAATTCAGCTAGTGATTCATTTCGGCCCCGCCCCTCTCCTGGCATTCGAGAGAAAAGGCCCTGTCTCACCTATTCTTGGGTCCCGGCTGTTACACAGCGTCCCCAGCATGGAGGACTGACTTCAACAAATGCCAACTAAAAAGCATATTGCAATGTACATATTAAGCACATATTGTATGCTAAGGGTATTTACATCTTCCTATGGTGAGCCAGGAAGGCACCCCCCATTTTATAGAGGGGTAAATGAGGCTCAGGAAGAGGAAAGAAACTGCTCATGTCACAGAGCTGGTGCGTGGTGGAGCCGGATTTGAACCGAGGAATGTGGATGGCCTAGCCTGGCCCCTGACTCCATCCCAGAGGCCTCAGCTCCCGTCTCCTCCCCGTCTCCGAAGCCACGGTCCGTGGCTCTGTGAAGGCCCCAGCCTGGGAACCTGCTGACCCTGGGCTCGAGGCCACAAAGGAAAGTCTGGTGGGGCGGGGGGCTCAGGCTGAGAAGGGTCACCTGAAACGGTCCCTCCTTTCCCAGCCCTGGCAAAAAACACAAGGCCCGTGACCCCGTGCAGGGCTGAGGGCTGCTGAGCACCTGGAATGTCCCAGCCATCACAGAGGTGCCTGCCACCACTGAAATCCAGTCCCCCAGCTGCTGCCCTGCCCCCACCCAGGCCCACCTGAAGGAGACAGACCTTAGCTGGGACCCGTTGACTAACTTGCTGTGGGACCCTGGGAAAGTCCCCTCACCAGTCTGTGCCACGCTGGAATCAGTCCAGGAGGAGGAGACAGCGTAGCCACAGGCAAGGAGGTGGGAAACCAGGGAGACGGAATGGCTCTATTTGGCCCAATGATGTGGCAGAAACTCAACAGAGCCCTGGGTCTGCCATCCCATGGAAGAGGAACCAGGTTCTTGCTGCAGTGCCATCAGGAATGGTGCAAAATGGGGAACAGCCTAAACGGGACCGCGAGACACGGAGAGCCAGATGCTGTGACAGAGCCTAAGGTCTCCATATGTAAGCCACTGCGCCTACTTAAGGGGGGAAAGCCTGTGCAGACCAATAGAAAAGGAGTGCATTTCAATTACACTAAGGAAGGAGGAGAAAGCCAAAAGAATATTTATACATATATGCACATATATATGTAGCTATGTGTGTATAAAGTTAGGAAAAATCACATGCTCACATCATATTGCCACCTGTGGAAGCAGGGAGGGGCTTTCAATCGCTTCCATCTCCTGTGCTCACGGCAGCATCCAGTTATGCTTGCTACAGCCAGGATAGGAGCTGGGCCCAGGGCCATCCGCATGCCTGATTATGAGCGCCACTTTACAGATGGGAAGACTGAGGCTCTGGGGTCTGGGAATGCCCTAGGCACCCGTGATGAGTGACACAGTCACGGCTGGAACTCAGGTCTATCTGAACCCAGAGCTTGTGCTCTTAACCACATGCTGGCAAGGTTTTTCCTAACAAGCAGGTGGGGATAATTTGGGGTAAAGTTCAAGGGGAGCTGGGAGCTCCCTGCAGCCTGTGTGACACCCCCCAGGCTGGGCCAGGAGCTCTGTGAGTGGAGAAAGGAGGGAGGAAGGAAGGGAGCAACCCGGGCAGAAGATAGTCGGACGCTCTGGGCACAGAGTGGGCCCTGGGGACAGAATGAAGACTCCATGCCCCTATACAGATGCACACATAAGACATACACACACGCAAACACATACACACACATCATATGCACACACAGTGAGCATAAGGCACCTGCAAACACACATGCCCACGGACAAACTCACACATGCTTATGTGCATACAACTCCCAGACACACATGTGCCCATGTGCACACACAGAGACCCGCATAAGCACACATGTACACACACACTCAAGCAATCAGACCAAGGCGAATCCGGCAGGACAGGGCTACAGAAATGACCGTCCTCTCTGCACTGGGTCCACACCTGCAGACACAGCACTGTGCACACGTACACCTGGACGGCACCAGCGGAGATGGCCTCTGACTGCCCCTCCTTTTCCTAGGGGGGAGCTAGAGAAAACAAATTTTTCTTCTTCTTCCTTAATTAAAATCTCCCCCATGTGGGTTGCTCCCTGGCTCCCTGGTTTATTTCCCACGAGTCGGGGTTTACTTGAATCCTCTGCTTAGGAGACATGGAGCTGGTGGCCAGCTAACTAGACAGTTTAGATAGGAGGGGACCCTGAGGCCATGTGGGGGCCAAGGTCAGGCCTTTGACCCCTCCCCTTGGGGGGTGACCAATAACTTGAAGATCCCAGCCCCGCTGGTCCCTGTGGGATGAGCCCGAGCTCCCCGACAGGGTCCCAGCCTGGCCTGTTGCCCTCCCGCCCCTCAGTCCACCTTCCAGAGGCAGAAGGAATTCTGTAAACCACAGACCTCACGGTGCCACTGCCCGCCATGGAATCCGTGGCCCGTCACGGCTCGCCATCACCCTGTGAGCCCTGACTGCCCGCCCCACAGGCTGCTCTCCTCTCCCGAACACTCTTGTTGCCCCTCTTTGACTTTCCTGCCTTTCCTCCTAGGTGTTGAATTCTCCCCATCTCAGATCTTTGCATGTTAGATTCCCTCTTCCTGGAAAGGCCTCTTCTACTCCAGCAAACTCCTACTCATCGTTGGGGTCTCAGGCCTGAGACCCCCCTACCCCCACAGAATTGGGCACCTCCAGGGCCCCCCCCCTTAGCCACTTGCAGCAGCCCTGAGCGTTTCCCTCCCAGGCAGGTGCTGGGGGAAGGGCACAGTATCAAGCCAGGATGAGGCTCAGTCTGGGGGCCCTCAGGAAGGTTTGCTGAATGACTGAGTGACAGTGGCCCTGGGTGAGGAGCCAGTAGATGGTTCCAAGAGATGGTTGCAGTTCCTGGAAACACTGCCTCAATCGTGCTGCCCCTGGGGGCTTCCTTTCCTGGGGTGTGGTCAGAGGTAAGTTGCCCAAGAACCTGGCGAGGCTGGGCCACCTACAATGGGATGGGGCAAGGACAGGGCCTGGGAGGAGGCAGCCTTCTCTCCTGGGCCTGCCACTTCTGCCCACTCAGCACCTCCTGCGCCCCCAGAGGCTGCCGGAGGAGAGAAAACAGGCCAGACCAGCTCAGCCTGGCACCAGCTGCCCCCACTAGTCCCCCCCACCTGCCCTCCGCCCCCTGCCACAAGGGGCCCAGGGGACTTTCTCTCTGCGGGGCCCAGGGCTGCGATCCGGAACAGTGATAGGGGCTAATTGGAGGAGGCAGCCAAGCGGGCTGGGGGCCAAGGGCCGTTATGAAAAGGAGAGGAAAGAGAGGAGACGTACCGGGTGGGGGTGGGGTGACTAGAGCCAGAACCCCACATTGGAGGTGAAGTCCCAGTCCTAGCTCTGCTGCTTCCTAACTTGGTGACTTTGGATAAGGCCCTGACTCTCTTTGGGCCTCACTTTGTCCATCTGCAAACGGGGACATTTTTTCTCTGGCAGGGGAGGTTTCAAGCAAAGCTCTTAGCACAGTGCTAACAGTTATTGAGAATTCTTGTTCCTGGACTATGATACGGGTCCCACAGCCTTCCCTTGGGCTTGGGGACACCAGCACAGCACCTTCCGCGTGAAGTCATCCCCTCAACTGCCGGATAGGGATTGTCAGGCAGGCTCTGCATTTTACAGAGAGGGAAACTGAGGCTCCAAGAGAAGTCACCCAGGTCACCCATTTGGGCATCCAGTTGGGATTTGAGCTCCCTGGAGAGTGGCTGGGGTAGAGAATGCTCCACTCTCTTTGATCCTAGGATCTGTGCACAGAAAGCCAGTACTGCAGGGGGAAGAAGCCTGGGCCAGGACACTAGCAATGCCTTTAACTCCAGAGCCACAGTGCTGAGCTGGGTGGTTAAAGGAAACAGGGGTTCAGGCTGGAAGGGACCTCAGAGGGGCCGGAAGCAGCCCCGGCAGGGACTGAGGGGTGGACAGGGGCAGGGGTGAGCCAAGGCAGCTCTGCATGGCCCCCGGGCACCCTGGTTCCTGGGGTCTCAAAGTCTCACCACATTCCTGGGGCTGGGGGCGGCCCCTTGGATGCCTTCCCGGGCCTCCCCCTCCCCAGGCACAAAGCCTCTTTTCTGCCTCTTGTCCCTTGGCTGCCAAGGGGCGCCTGGGGCGCCGGGCTGGGGGTGGAGGGAGGGCTGATGCAGCGAGACATCCCCTTGCTGTCTCCAACGATGCTGGGATGGGGCCACAAGGGGAAGTCCTGGCAGCTGAGGACCAGATTCCTCCAGCTAGAGGTCCCTTCCCCCATCTAATGTTGGTGATAGCAGGAACCACTGTATAAATCAGGCTCTGACCTGGTCCTTCCCATGGGGGACTGCCCACCCTCAGAACAGGCCCATGAGCAGGGGATGAGGGGAAGGAAGAAACAGTGAGGAAACTGAGAAGGAAACTGAGACCCAGGGCTATGAAGTGACTTACTTGAGATCACATGTTGAGTGGGTGACAGAGCCAGGCCGAGCCCCTAACTCCTAACCAAGACCTGCAAACCCCTACCAGACGTGCAAGCTGATGACCTCCGCTGGGGTGAAAAGGAAACTGGACTTGGAAACTGGCTGACCTGGGCTGACGTGCTTTTATTCCTTTCTATGCCTCAGTCTTATCTGTAACATGGGAGCAAGAGCCTTGCCCACGGGGCCTTTGGATGCTCAGGCCACTGTGAACAGACACCTGCCCACAGCCACCATCCCACTCCCAACCAGGAAGCTCGGGGGGCAGGGGGTCAGCAAAGAACCCAGGCTGGGAGGATCTGCCCTGAACTGGATGGAGGGCAGTCAGGACCTTAAGTATTTTCAACCATCATCCTGAGCCTGACACTGGGAATTTCCAGTTCAGAGTCTCAGTTATCTTAGCACCTGGGATCCTGGGGGTTCACATCCATGCCACATCCTGGGCAGGTCATATCCCCTCTCTGAGCCTCAGTTTCCTCCGCTATGAAATGGGGACCATAAAAATGCATGCCTCCCAAGGCAGTTAGGAAGATTCTGGAGGCAATAGATACAGGTAAAATACCCAGCCCAGGCCAGCAGTGGTCAGAATGCAGTAGGTGGGGGCTGTGACATCTGCCACCTGTCCGTCCCTGTCTCAGACAACTACTCTTCTGGCCTCTGATGCCTCAGCCATCTCTGCCCTGCAGCCCTCTCCAAGTCACCTGCTCTTGCTAGCCCATCATGCCCCCTGACCACTGGGAAAGGAGAATTTCTGAAAAGAATTAAAGAAGTGAGGCCACAGGGGGTGAGGGCTGGGCAGACATTTGAATGTGATGAAAAGGCCTGGAGAGGCCTGGCTACTCTTTATTGTCTGCCTGAGACAAGGGAGGCGGAGGCAGCTGGCCCTCAAGAGGGGACCCCAGCAGGAGTGGGGAGCTGCAGCCAGGATAGGGCTTGGCAGGTCCAAACAGTGTCATCAAGGCCAGAAAGACACAGTATTGAATCCTAGCTCTTCTATTAATGGCCCATGAGCCTAGAAGATTATATTAGTTCTCTGGTGCCTCAGTTTGCTCATCTGCTAAATGGAAACAAGTGCTCCTGAAACTCATTCAGTCCTTTAAGGATTAATGAGGACACTGCATATAAAGGGCCCCCTCACTGGTACTGGGAGATGCTCCACAGGAACCAGCAGAGAGAATGCTCCTGGCTTCTGAGAAAGCCTCCGGAAGACAGAGTACTCCCTCCCATCTCTGTCCAAAATGCCAGGTCCCCGGGGGCTGATACTGACCCATGGGCAGTGAAACTCCACCCCAAACTCTTCCTCCTCCAAGGGAAATAAATAGCCGGTACTATAAAAAGCCAGGAGCAAGGAAAGGGAGGAGGGTCCCCGAAGTGTGCGCTGGGGGTGTCCTGGGCTTTCCTATGTGCTGGGCGGGGGCATGAGGGGGGATGTTGGGTTAGGGGGATGGACGTCCTGGGGGAGCTTCTCCCTCGTTGTTCCCCTTTTCCCTCTTCCGGGGCTCTGGGGGTGAAATGGTGAGGGTAGAGGAGGCTGTCGGGGGCTGCCGGTTCCAGACACATGGAGTAGAGGACTCCCCGCGTTGCTGGGGGTCTCTGCCAGATAGCGGGACGGCCCAGGGTCCCTGCCCCCACCCAGGTTGGCACTGCGGTGGGGGACCTGGTTCCTCTTCCAATCCCGGGTTGCACAGACATTGCGGGGAGGGGGAGGGAGTGCCTAAAGTCCCGGCCCCCAACCCAGGGCTGGCAGGGCACAGAAGTGGTGGGGCCAGCCCTTACCTGCGGCTGGAGAACTGGGCTCCTGCGACGCTCCACGCGGCGCTTCCTCCCGGGAGCAGGAGCCCAAGGCAGAGCAGTGCCCAGGCCTGCGGGCCGCCCATGCTGCGCCCGGCGCCCTCCGCGCGCGGCCCCTCGCCGTCGCCGCCCCCAGCCTGTCGTCCACGCCCGCCGGCGCCGCCAGCCGCCCCGGACGCGCAGATCCCGGTTCCCAGCGCAGCAGCGGGAGGGCGGGCGGGGGGCGGGAGGCGGACGCGGGGCGGGGGCGCGCGTTCACTGCCTCGCCCGGCCCCTCTGCGCGGCCCCCCTCCCCCTGCGCTGCTGCTGCCAACCCGGAAGGAGCCCCGGGGGGGCCGGGCGCCCCCGCCAGGAGGCCGGCCAGGTGCCCACCTGAGCCTGGCGCTCTGCGCCGCGTGGTCCTTTTGGGGGCGGGGTGCCAGTTCGGAGATGCCCTCCCACGTGTTGCAGACTGGGGAACTGAGTCCCAGGGCCACGGTCTCAGACGCAGCCAGGACCTGAAGCCGCCAAGCCTGAGCTAATGATGGGGCGGGGGCTCTCCCCCTCATATTTGGGAGATCCAGTTCCTGAGGCACGCGGGATCCGTCCATCCATGCAACAAAGGCTTCCTGAGCAGGGAGCAGTGTGCAGGACACCTCTCCTCCGCTTCACATCCTGTCTGTTTAATCTTCAAACCACTCTGAAAGAGGTGGGCACAGTTATCCCCATTTTACAGAGAAGAAAACTGAGGCCCAGGCACTCATAGTCCCCCTGGGAGAAGACCTGGGTTGATCCTATAAGGTCAAGTGTCCACTCGTTGCCATATTACAGATGGAGAAACTGAGGCACAGAGAGGCGATGTTATTTGCCAGTGGTTGGAAGAGCTAGGATTTGAACCCAGATCTCCTGACTTCAGAGGGAGTCAATTAGGGAAGAGTATAGAGAGCACATTAGCCTGGGCCTAGGTATCCCCATCTGTAACAAGGTAAGGATTTACTTAGAGTGGAGTTTCTTCATCTGGGGTACATGAATGAGCTTCTGAGAAGAGGGCTGTGAATACCACCAAGGTGTGTGCAAGTGTGTGTGTGTGTGTGTGTGTGTGTGTGTGTGCAGGTGTGTGAGATGCCTGTGGGCGTGTGTGTGTGATAGGAGTATGTGTTTATGGGAAGGAACCACAGCTTTCATTAGAGGGGACCCCAAAACCCTGCAGAAAGGAGTCTCTAACCCCCTTCTGCCTGAATTTGACTTGCGGCAGGCAGTCCTGGGCTGGGGAGCCCCCTGCTAAGCGAGGTGGTGCACTGGGGGCCTGTCCCTCAGAATCTTGCTGTGGCTTGTCCAGATCCAGGATCCAGCACTCCAGTGGGAAGGATCCGCCAGCCCCTCCCTCAGATTCCGGGAGACTGTCCTGGACTCAGCAGGGTCGGCAGCAGCAGGTCCTGCAGCCGAATCAGGATGGGGGAGGGTGTGCTGATATAGAAGCAGCTGACCCCTGTCTCCTGCAGGGGCAGGTAGGTAGTGAGAACTGGGTTCAAACCTTGCCTCTGCCGCCTCTGCCTGAGTTAGCTTGGGCAAGTCCTGCCTTTCTCTGCGCCTCAATTTCTCTTGTAAGGAGGACAGTTACACGTTCCTTATGGGCGTCTAGACAGGAATGAGATATGGTAATGCCCTGGCATCCTCTTTCCCTTGCTTCACATGGTCCCTCAAAGGCTCCCTACTTCTTCTAATGACATCATCATGGCACCAACTTTGCCCCCTTGGGGAGCTGCCTGCCTCCCTCTCTTCCATATGTGATTTTTGGGCACCGACTATGTGCCACCTGTCTTACCCCAAGACATGCAGCTTTGTGCTTCTCCGGTTAGCCCTCGTTTTGACACAACTGGATCAATGACTTAATCCCCTCGATGACTCATCACTCTCAAGGGGCCTTATCCTGAGAGGCTCCCAGGCCCATCTTCAGGCTGGTCAAGTGGCTGGGAACAGAAACCTCACCCCAAAGGGCACTTTGAGGGGCATGCAGCTCTTTAAGAAGGAGAAGAGCTGGCATCTGTCCTGGGGAGGGTCTTGGAGGACCTGTGAGGTGCTTGGGACCCCCGCTGGGCGCCACAGAATGAGGAGACACCACCAGGTCTTGTTTGCAACATGTCCAAGATGCTCCTGTGATTTAATGGCACACATACAGCTTTCCCGTTCGACTCATGAGAACTTCAGGCCCCTGAAGAATTTCTCCAGCAAGGGACCCTCTCCGTTAGGCCTGTTATCAACATTTTGACATCAAGGGATTCTGCCCTTGCTGAGGCTGGGATCCCTTGGTCCAGGGTATTTATTTATGACTACAGTCACTCCCTGTGGCGGTGTAGCCTGGTGGTTACTGAATAGGCGCAGCACCTCATAGGTCTAGATGTCAATTCTATGAGCAACCACGGGTGGCTGTGTGACCTGGGATAAGATACCTCTCCTCTCTGAGCCTTATTTCTTTGTCTGGGGGAAAAAAAAGTCAGGGGACCCTTTCAAGATCCCTTTGGCTTAAGAATTCATGCTTCTGGGAAAGTGTGAAGGCTTTAGGGTCTCTGAGTGGGCACAGCCTGAAGCTGCCTTTTAAGGGCGCACTTTTCTGATGGATGTCAGCATGTTTTCTGGTCCTCTTTCCTCCCTGAGCACGAAGGGCAAGAAATGCTGCAGGGAACTGGGTCTTGGTCACTTGAGGTTTCAGTGTTTGCGGAGATGTGGAAGAGAGGGGCCCCTGGCTTGAGGTCTTGGGGCCTGTCCCTGTGGGCGGGGCCTCCTCCCTGGAGGCCTGGTCCTCTCTGCTGCCAAGACCAGACCACAACCGCCAGTAACGACAGCAGCTTCCGTTCCAGAGCAGACTGTGTGCCAGGCGCTGTGCTAAGCATTTTGCTTGCATTGTCTCCTGCCCTCCTCTCCAGCATCCAGGGGACTGCCTTATTATCCCCAGGTGTGGGGCTTGCCCCACGTCCATAGCTGGCGAGTGATGGTTACCCACCGGGTCACATTGCTGTCCTCTGCTCGAGCCCCTCAGGGGGGCTTCTTTGGGGGGAAAAAATGAGAACTCAGCTCAGATTTAGACTCCCGTCTGGGAGCTGATGAGGTGAGAGAGAACACATGGACCACACAGGGGCATGGACTAGGAGACACACACACACACACACACACACACACACACACACACACCAAACACACCCTTCTGGAGCAGGCCATGGGGTCTGGGAAATGGCCCTTCTGCTGCAGATTCACTGACGCATATACCCTGGCCTAGTCCAAACAGGAAATGCTATTCTCCTCATAGCAAACAAACCTGGGTCACAGCCTCTCTTCCCTGTGACCTCCCACTGGGCCCTGACTAAGTACCTCTTTCCTCTGCCTGTATCTCACAGAACAGCCTCCCCAGCTCGGGTGCCCATATCAGCCCTGTTCACACCAGTTTATATGAGCTCCACCTGATCTGTGCCCATTCTACAGGTGAGAATACAGTCCAAGGGGACCAAGGATGCCCAGAGTCCATGGTGGCAGTCCCCAAGGACCCAGAGACTGTGGCAGCAGCCTTGGATGTCATATAAGGGAAGGGTCCATGTAAATGTCAGGGACTTTCAAAGCCTCTGCCCAGACAAAAGATCTGGCTGGAGGGCTTGGCCTTCCCCATGCTTCCAGGTTAGGGAACAATGCCCGCTTTCTGAGCCTTTGATCTGGAGGCCTGGCCCTACTGCCCCTCAGTCCCAGAGCCGGGGGCACCCCACTGGGCCAGGGCGAGAGTGCTGGGGGACCCAGAGAGCCTGCAGCTGCCAGCCAAGTTATTTATGCTCCATGGAGTTGCCCTTCTCACCCAGCTCATTCCTTCCTCATAGAACTCAGACTGGGGCTGGAAGGGAGTGATGGGAGGAAGGAAGCTGCCGGAAGATCATAAATTAGGGCTCTGAGAGGGCCTTTCCGCCCTCCTCAGGAATTCTCAGGAGGAGAGGTACCTTTGTGGGTTGCCATAAAATGACAAGGCAGGGTACAAGCAAGCATGGCAGGACAGGGTGCCTGCATTTGGAGTTAGGAAATGTGGATGTTCAGTGTGCGTGAGTCCCTTCTCTCTGGGCCTCAGTCCGCCTCCCCCCGCCCCAATCTGGAAAATGGGTCGATACAAGAGTCGGGGACTTTTCTGTGACTGTGCTTTGTTGACTGTGAAGGAATTGACAAAGGAGAGCTCTGCTCCTTAACGTTTGACCCACTTGCCTTACTCTGGTACCTTCCCCCAAATCCCCTCTTTTCTGCCCCACCTACCTTTCTTGGGATGCCTTGCTCTGCTTCTCTTTCCACACCTCCCCTCCTGCAAAAATGAACTAATGACGTTTCCTTAGGCAGCATCCACCTCGCTGTGGGACAGAGGGAGGAGGTGTTGGCTCTCATGCTAGAGTGCTCATGACTGATATGTTTAATGTTGTTAAATGTTGGGGACACTAACAGGGATTCTTCTTCATTTAAGCCCTAAATCACTGGTAGTGGAACTTCTAGGCTGGTAAGGGGATGCTTGGTGACCAAAGGTCTAGGAACAATGTCGGCCAAGAGTGAGGAGAGGACCTTCTGTGTATGAAGGTGTCCATCTCTCAGCCCCAATGCGGTGAAACCCACCCCCTGCTGGATGCATCTGGAGTGACGGCCAAAAGTCCTTGCAGGGGGCTGGCCCGGTTGGTCATGTGGTTGGAGCTTCGAGCTCCTAACTCCGAAGGCTGCCGGTTTGATTCCCACATGGGCCAGTGGGCTCTCAACCGCAAGGTTGCCAGTTCAATTCCTCGAGTCCCGCAAGGGATGGTGGGCTTCGCCCCCTGCAACTAAGATTGAACACGGCACCTTGAGCTGAGCTGCCACTGAGCTCTGGGATGGTCCGTTAGTTGGAGTGCGTCCTCTCAACCACAAGGTTGCCGGTTCGACTCCCTCAAGGGATGGTGGGCTGCGCCCCCTGCAACTAGCAACTGGCAACAGCAACTGGACCTGGAGCTGAGCTGTACCCTCCACAACTAAGACTGAAAGGACAACAACTTGACTTGGAAAAAAGTCCTGGAAGTACACACTGTTCCCCAATAAAGTCCTATTCTTCCCCTTCCCCAATAAAATCTTTAAAAAAAACAAAAAGTCCCTGCAGGTTAGATGGATCTGGCAGATGGGAAGGGCAGGCAAGAGGAGCCACTCAGAGCAGAGACCTTGGAGCTGCCCACCAGCCCCCCAGTGTCAGGAGGTGCCTGCTGGATCATGAGCACATGGGCCTGCCCGACCTGACATCCCCAAGATGAATGGTTTCCACCTCTGAGGAAGTGGCTCTGAGAGGAAAGAGGAAAATGGGAGGAGGAAATAGAGAGAGGGAGAGACACAGAGAGAGATTCTCAGAAAGAGAGAGAAAGAGAGCCAGCAAGCCAGAGATAGAGTGAGACAAGCGGGTCCGAGAGATGTAGAAAGAGACAGATGGAAAGACTGAGAGACAGGAAAAGAGACAGGAAGACAGAGACAGAGGGTACTTGGGGAAGGACCCAGGTTGTTGGTCTCAGGTCCTGTGGGAACCAGGCAGAGGGGCAGGACCAGGGCGCCAGCCCAGCACCACACCAAGGACTTCATGCATCCCACAGGCTCTGGCCCGCCTCAGAACTGCACCCCCACATGCCCAAGGATGGGGAGCCAGTCCTTCCTCCATCTCCTGCCCATGCCTGGTACTTACTGGCTGACCCTAGGGCTCTGAGCTGCCTACTAGGGGTATAAATTATGAACGGGCAGCCCTGTTAGACAAATGGAGCCACTGGGCCCAGGAGAAATGGATTCCTAGCTTGGAGCTTGGCCTGGGGACTCTTAAGTGGATAAACAGCTTAATGGGGGATGTGCATTCCTCAAGCACCTGGACTCCAGGCTCTCCCTACCCTGCCCTCCCATCCAGCCCTGCGGGGCTGACTCTAGGTCCTCTCCATCTGCCTATTCCTTGGCTCTGTCCCGTTCAGCCTCCGCCCCCTCAAGGGATGTGGCCTGGGTCTCCTCGGTGGCCTCTCACCTCCTTTCTGACCCTTCAGTTTTTCAGGATCTTCCCAAAGGCAAATGGAGCCAAGTAACCCTGTGAGGGGAAACCTTCAGTCTCCCGGCTGCTCTCAGGCTGAGAGCTGAACATGGCCTGGCCTGCTCATCCTCTCCCTCTGTCTCAGACCCTGGACACCAAACGTTTCTCAGGACCTCAGCCCACCCTGTGCTCTCCAACTGGCCACAGGGCTTTCGCACCCTGTCTGCTCTGCCTGTGGAAGCCCACTCACCCTTCAGTCTCAGCTCAGATATCACCCCCTCCCTACCTCTAGGAAGGTGCCCCACCCCCCAAGACTGGGTCACATGTCTACTGAGCTTCCCCATTCACAGTGTTCTGTGCTGAAGCCATCTATTGATTTGTCTGGTTCCCCTGATGGATCATAAATAGGCATAGATGCTGGGCCCTTTTTGTAGTTTTTCTAAGAGTTTTAGGAAAGATACATGTACCAGAAGCTATAAAAGATACATTTGGATACACAAAAATTTCTTCCCAGAGAAGAAGTAATATGATTAACTAGGGGAAAAATCTGCAACATATCAATAAAAATAAAAAGGCTAATTTCCCTCACATATAAAGAGTTCTTACAAATCAATAACATCAATGGCCTAATAGAGAAATAGACAAAAGTTATGAACAAACAACTTGGAATGAAAAAGCATCCAACTTCACTCAAAAGAAAAGCAATGCAAGTGAAAACCACAATTAGATTGCACCTTCCAAAACTGATGGGAAGAACTTAAAATATTTGATACAATGGCTTGGCAAGCGTGTGAGGGAAAATGTCACTTCACATATGCCCTTTTTGGAACACAATTGGTAATATGTAATAAAAATAAAATGTATGCTCCTTTGACCTAAGAATTCCACATTGAGGCAGTTTCTTACCCATATATTTGCAAAGAATAAAAGGAAATTAACTGCAACACTATTTGTGGTAGCAAAAGACTGGAAAAAAAATGAAATGCCCATTGCAGGAGACTGGTAAATTAAGGTACATCCACCAATGGAATGCTATATTGCCATTAAAAAGAACAAGGGGATAAACAAAAGGTGGCATGCCCATGAAGTGGAGTATTAGTCAGCCCTGAAAAAGAACAAAGTACTGATATATGCTACAGCATTGATGAACCTTGAAAACATTATGCTGAGTGAAAGAAGCCAGACATAAAAGGCCACATACTATATTTATATGAAATGTCCAGAATAGGCAAATCCATAGGGACAGAGTGTAGATTAGTGGTGGCCAGGGGCTGAGGGAAAGGAATAGGGAGTGACTGGGTATGGGATTTCTTTTTAGGGTGATAAAAATGTTCGAAAACTACTGGTGATGGTTGCACAACTCTGAATATACTAAAAACCACTGAACTGTATGTATTAAAGGATGAATTTTGTGATATGTGGAATATATATGAAGATGAGATAGATCTAACTGTTTTGTTATGGCACAATTTCCAACATCAGTTGTTAAGTGAAAAAAATAAGTGCTGCTGTGTGTAAAGGGTGCTGCTCTTTGTGGGGAAATTGCAGGAATATACACCCATAAATACTTGAATCAGGCACTGTCTCTAGAAGATTTCTCAAGAAACTGGTAATGGTTGCCTTTGGGAAGGTGAACTGTGGGGCTGAGGGTGTTAGTTTTCGTTGTGAATCATTTTGCGTGGTTTGTAAAAAATTTATACCGAGAAGAATACATACCATTGCCATCCTTTGCCCTAAGAATGAAATAAGTGTATGTGCATGTATAAAACGGCAACTCTTACTATTCCAGCTCTGGTAGCTATTGCCTGCAGCCTGGGAGGGTGCTGCGGTGAGGTTTCCCTACAGATTTCCACCTCTGGCCAGGCAGAGAATCCACGTGTCAGGGTTGGGTCAGGAGCTGTACCTCTGAACCAGCTTGTGGCCTAGGAGGCAGCCCCCTCCTTGCTCTCCCAGACAGGAACCTGTGCCCCTGTCCTCAGTAGGCCTAGCCCAGGGTACCAGGTTGCTCACAGCACACCTGAGTGGAGGCTGTTCAGGGAGGTAATGAGAAGGTGGGGGCTCTGGCCAGAGGGAAGGGCCTGCCCCAGGAGTTGGGCTGGCAGACAGCTAGGGCTGCCCCCCATGCCTGCAGGCGGGAGCCACAAGAAGCTGAGGTTGGCTTTGCCCTCTCTTATCCCAGGGAGAGAGGAAGAGGAAGAGAGAGGAAGGGAAGAGAGAGAGAGAAGAGGCGGGGGCAGAGAGAGAGAGATGAGAGAGAGAGAGAGAGATGGAGGTTGGGGACTGAATGTCAAAGACAGAGATAACAACAGAGGCAGAAAGAGAGAGACTGAGCCCTAAAATCAGCATAGAGGAGCTTGGGCCTGAGACAGAGAAAGCTGCTCAGAGTAGAGTCACACAGGCAGAGACAGAAATGCTGAGAGAAGAGACAGGTGGAGGACGGGAACATGGAGAGGGATGGGGTGGGGGCAGGGGGCAGGGGCCAGCAGGGACCTGCTTCCTATTGGGTCAGCCCTGAGCCTTCATCTATGTGACTGCAGAGTGCATGCATTATCACAGCCACCCATGCAGAGGTATTCTATCCAGGAAAGAGAGGCCAGGGAAATTGATAAACCGCACAGCTAGCAATAGCAGAATGGGACTCAAAGTCTGGTTGCAGAACCCTGGAGCAGGTGGCCAGGATAGTCCAGATCCAGATCGGACCTGGGATGCTGTACTGTGTTCATCTCCCTCCTGAGAGGGGCCCAGTGGCCCATCTGGGCTGCTTGTGCCCCTGCCCAGTGGGACGTTCCCAGGAGCACAACTGACCTGCCTTGGACTCCTCCGGCAAGAAGAAAGGGACCCAGCATGGGGCTAATATTGTGGGGTCTATAACCCCCGCTTAGCTAGGAGAGGTTTCAATCTTGCCTATGTCTTCCTCACTGTGTGCCCTTGGCCAAATTGCTTCCCCTGTCTGAGCCTCAGTGTTCTCACCTGGAAAATGGGGATAACAGCACTTGTCTCAGGGCAGGTTGCTATGAGGATCATTTAAATGAGCTCCTTGCCCAGTGCCTGGCACATACCGCTCAGGAAAAAACCCCACGGTGAATCCAAAGCATGTTACATGTAGTTGGCAGAATGAGAAATCTGGGCAGCCTGGGGATCTGAGGCTTGGAACAGACCAAAGGCTTGGTCTTTGGTAAATAGAATATTGGGGAAGGCTCTGAGGGTTCCTAAAGGCCCTTTGTTACTAATTTTTCCCTGAAATGCTTCTGTTGGCCAATCTCTTGCGATAAAGCAAGAAAAACCCACGTTATAATTCAAAACTCTTCCCTAACAGTGCTATTGTACTTATGCAAGACTAGGCAGAATCGTTCACATACTGTCATTTTGTCTGGCTTTGCTGGCTCAGGGAACCTGTCCTCTAAGTACTCTGCCTGCAATTAGGAAGCTTTGCCACTAGGTGGCGTCTTGGGTTTGCTCCGGCAAAGAAATGAGTTTTTTAGTTTTTTGGTTTTTTTGGTACGCTCTGATCCACACCTAGAACCTGTCTTTTGAGAAGAATAGACAGGGTTACAGAGACAGTCCTTAGATTGGTGGAAACGAGTGCTGTGATCAGTTAGCAATGTCTGCCCAGGGTGAATGAGTAGAAAGTAGCAGCTTCTGAGCCAAGCATCCAGCCGTCTTGAGACTGCGCTTCTGAGTAGACAAGTATGGGTTTCTATTCAATAGTACTTTTTAGAATAAGTGGGACTGTTTTAAAAGCACTTGAGCATAAAGATTAGAATTACTAATTACTGTGTAAGAAGGGATGCTTATAAGAATTATTATTACTATTATTATTGGGGAATATTGGGGAACAGTGTGTTTCTCCAGGGCCCATCAGCTCCAAGTCGTTGTCCTTCAATCTAGTTGTGGAGGGCGCAGCTCAGCTCCAAGTCCACTCTCTGTTATCAATCTTTAGTTGCAGGGAGAACAGCCCTCCATCCCATGTGGGAATTGAACCTGCAACCTTGTTGTTGAGAAGCTGCGCTCTAACCAACTGAGCCATCCGGCCACTCCTCCGGAAGCTCAGTGGCAGCTCAGTTGCCTTCACTCTAGTTGTGGAGGGCGCAGCTCACTGGCCCATGTGGGAATCGAACCGGCAACCCTGCTACTCAGAGCTCACGCTCTAACCAACTGAGCCATCAGCCACCCAAGAATTATTTTTGTAATAAAGAACATGTACTTTGGGAATGGAGAGGCCCAAGATACTTAAGAAAGCAAACACAAAGGTCAGCCTTTCTTACTACGAGTCATGACTCGTTAAGAATTTTTATTTTTTTCCACAATAATTTTAAAAAGAGAAACCGTTAATACCTTTTCTTACCTGCTTTTTCCTGTGTGCTCATAAACAACTCTTGTTCTCGGAGTTGAGATGTTTGCAGCTTTGCTCAGGTCTGTAGCTGTCTTCTTGCTTGGCCTCTGTCTCAGTGAGCCAGTTCTTGGAAGAAACTATAAAGGAGCAAGAAAGCCTTTTTGGCAGTAGTCTTCTTAAGAAATTGCTGAGTTTTATAAAATCATTCTTTTTCATCAGTAATCCCTCAAAGGCCTCTTAGAATCTTTTTAGTGGCAAAACATTATAATAATATTATAATATCATTAATTTTTAAAAAAATTTTAATCTTATAGCTACATTTTTAAAAAAAAAATAAATTTTATTGGGGAATATTGGGGAACAGTGTGTTTCTCCAGGGCCCATCAGCTCCAAGTCGTTGTCCTTCAATCTAGTTGTGGAGGGCGCAGCTCAGCTCCAAGTC
This sequence comes from Rhinolophus sinicus, assembly GCF_057876585.1. Lineage (NCBI taxonomy): Eukaryota > Metazoa > Chordata > Mammalia > Chiroptera > Rhinolophidae > Rhinolophus > Rhinolophus sinicus. Next base: position 22,448,299 of record NC_142509.1, read on the forward strand.
CAGTCTCTGTTTTCAATCTTTAGTTGCAGAGTGCGCAGCCCACCATCCCATGTGGGAATTGAACCGGCAACCTTGTTATTGAGAGCTCACACTCTAGCCACCTGAGCCATCTGGCTGCCCGTACATTTTTTTTTTTAAGGAAAGAAATCACTTGTAATCCATTAACCTTGATATGATTCCCCAGGTTTTTGCCTCCTTTCTTTTTAGTGATTGTTTGTTTTGTTTTGTTTTCCAAAAAAGAGGCTCCAGCCCCTTGAACATCTTTCCCCACCTCCAGGCAGCTGAAAATCCTCCTTTTTTCTCTTACTCTTAGCTGTTTGTCCTTTGAAGTCAAAGACGGTTTCATTTCTAATCTTCACTGAATGGTTCTTTATGGATAGTCACACAAGGGATCAGAGGGAGGCAGACACAGGCTGTCTTCTGCAAGGGTAGGCAGTTGTCACAGTTTCCACACACACTGCTGCCCGTTCACACTCCATATAAGTAAACATGAGCAAAGGGGCGTCTGCAGGGCCAGATACTAGATAGCTGTTTGTGGGGATTATGGGTGAGTCTATATTTTTTTGTTTTTAATTTGTCACTTTGGTGATCTCTAATGTGTCACGTTTGTAACTTAAAATCTAACTTATCTTTAATTAAAACAACACATTCACCACTCCAAGATATATACCCAGGAGAAGTGAAAACATATATTGACACAAAACCTTGCACGTAAATGTTCACCGCAATACTATTCGTTGTAACCAAAAAGTAGAAACACCCAAATGATCATTAACAGATGAATGGATAAATAAAATGAGCTCTAGCCATACAATGGAATGTTATTTATCCATAAAAAGGAATGAAATACTCACAGATATTACAATGTGGATGAACTTTAAAAACGTTATGCTACCGTGTTTTCCTGAAAATAAGACCTAACCGGTAAATAAGCCCTAGCATGATTTTTCAGGATGACATCCCCTGAACATAAGCCCTCATGAGTCTTTTGGAGCAAAAATTAATAGAAGATCGGTATTATTTTTTGGGAAACACGGTAAGTGAAAGAAGCCAATCACAAAAGTCCACATATTATATGAATCCATTGATATGAAATGTCCAGAATAGGGAGCGCTATAAAGACACAAACAAATGATTGGTTGCCGAGGGCTGGGAGAAGACACAGTTGGAGGGAAATTGGAAATGCCTACTATTATGTATAGGATTTCTTTTGCGATGATGCAAATGTTCTAAAGTTGATTGCAGTGATGGTTGCACAACTCTAAATATCCTAGAAACCATTGACTTGTACAATTTAAATGGGTGAATTGTACGGTATGCAAATTATATCTCAGTAAAGGTCCTATATATAAAATGCACACACATTCAAACAGAAATTAAGATTTTATATATGAGAAAAGTGTTCTCTAAGACTCTGAGGAAGGAAGATGGGTAGGAGTGGAAGATGGAAGGAAAGATTCAGCCACATCTGTCTGACTGTCATGCCTCCCTGCCCTCCCATCCCAGACACACTGCAAGACACCAGCTGTGCCCTGCAGTGGGTGGTGGCTGTTTTGTGGTGAACAAGATGGACGTGGGCGATGTGGGCCCTATCTTGGCGGAGCTCCCAGTCCACAGAGCAAGGACAGGTGAGCCTACATTATAATCCACTGTGGGGGCCCAGGTCCCTACTTCAGCCCGGGTTGTCAAGAGAAGGGGAGGGAACAGGCCTCTAACTGTGACTTGGCAGATGAGCAAAGGTCATCCAGGTGAAGCCCAGGGGAAGAGTCCCAGGTAGAGGGAACAGCAGGAACAGCGTGGGGGAGGCCTGAAGGTAAGAGCAGGCTTGGACCCCGCAGCAATCAGGGGATAGGTCGGTGTGTGGGACCAGGGTGAGGGGAGGGGAGTGCCTGACCCAGTGCCTGAGAGGTCAGCAGAGCCTCTGGGGGCCAAGTCTGAGGTGCTTCCTGAGACCACTGTGAGATTTTAAGTAAGGGGGGACATGGGTCTGGTCTCTGCTTTTGAAAGGTCCCTCTGGCTGCAACGGCTGGAGGCCGGGTGACGCAGGTCATTGCAGTGGCCCAGCTTGGACAATGGTGACCGGGACTGTAAGGAGGAGTCTAACGGTGACCCCCCCAAAAGATGTGCCCATGTCCTAGAATCTATAAACGTGTCCTTATTTGGAAAAAGAGTCTTTGTAGATGTAATTAAATTAAGGATCTTGAAATGAGATTATCCCTGGGTGGGCCTAAATCCAACAATAGATGTCCCTATAAAAGACACCTGTTGGAGAGACAGAGAAGAGAAGGTCATGTGAAGACAGAGGCAGAGATTGGAGTGATGCAGCCACAAAGCAGGGAACACCTGAAGCCACCAGCAGCTACAAGAGGTAAGGAAGGGGCCGGCCTGGTGACTCAGGCGGTTAGAGCTCCGTGCTCCTAACCCTGAAGGTTGCCGGTTCGATTCCCACATGGGCCAATGGGCTCTCAACCACAAGGTTGCCAGTTCGATTCCTCGACTCCCACAGGGATGGTGGGCTATGCCCCCTGCAACTAAGATTGAACACAGCACCTTGAGCTGAGCTGCCGCTGAGCTCCCGAATGGCTCGCTTGGAGTGCGTCCTCTCAACCACAAGGTTGTCGGTTCGACTCCCGCAAGAGATGGTGGGCTGCGCCCCCTGCAACTTGCAATAGCAACTGGACCTGGAGCTGAGCTGCACCCTTTAGAACTGAGCTTGAAAGGACAACAACTTGAAGCTGAATGGCACCCTCCACAACTAAGATTGAAAGGACAATTTGACTTGGAAAAAAGTCCTGGAAGTACACACTATTCCCCAATAAAGTCCTGTTCCCCTTCCCCAATTAAAAAAAAAAAAAAAATCTTAAAAAAAAAAAAAAAAGAGGTAAGGAAGGCTTGATCCTCCTCTAAAGCCTTCAGAGGCAGCAGCGTCCTGACTTCAGGTTTCTGGCCTCCAGAAGGGTGGGAGAATCGATTTCTGTTGTTTTAAGCCACCAGCTTGTGGCAAGTTGTTACGGCAGCCCCAGGACACTAATACAGGGGGTCACCGTGGGGATGGAGATAAGTCACTAGATTCTAGAAATTTTTAGGAGGTAGAAATAAACCCCTCCCACATACCTCCTATCTTGCCTGAATTCCCAGGCATTGGTTTTTACTCCAACTACAGTAATTTGAACCTCACTCCTCCAACTGAGAGCTGTGTCAGTCACCTACAAAGTGGGATGATAACAGCTACCCTGCACTAAGGATTGGGGAGTATGCATGCCCAGTGCCTGGCACACAGCAAGCATTCAGTACATGACAACAATGGCTATAAATTCATAAACCTTAGATCGTATGTGAAATCCATTTCACTTTGCAAATGCTTCCCTGACCCTCAGCACCTTCCTCCCTGGCCTCCTGGGAGACTGAAAGGAATAACAGCACCATGGGATGGGGTTACGGGTGGAATTATGTCCCCCCCAAAAGATGTTGAAGTCTTAATCCTGGGGACCTGTGACTATGACCTTACTTGAAATAGTCTTTGCAGCTGATCAAGTTAAAATGAGGTCGTGAGGGTGGGCTCTAATCCAATACGACTGTGTTCTTACAAAAGGGGAAATTTGGACACAGAGAGGTGCATAGTGGGAAGACGATGTGAAGACACAGGGAGAAGGGACACTTGGGGCCCGAGGAGAGAGCAATGAAACCGATTCTCCCTCACCACCTTCAGAAGCAACCAACTCAGCCGACACCATGATTTCAGACCTCCAGCCTCCAGAACTGTGAGACAGTAAATTTCTGTTGTGTAAGCTGCCCGGTTTCTGGTACTTTGTTATGGCACTCATATGGGCAGGAATAAGATGAGTCTCGATGTGTGAGGAAACTGAGCACTGCAGGGCCTGAGGGAATACCGGGGGGCTGGTACCAACCCCCTGCCCCCCAACAGTCACTGCCCAGGCCTGTGGCCTGGCTTGGCCTCCTCTCTGCCTGTATCCCCCACCCCTACCCCACCCCCCACTGCCCCAGCAGGAGGGCACCAGACACTTCAGGACAGAAGTCTGGGATGCATTTGGAAATCCTGGCAGAGGGGTTTCAAGTTGGGTCCCATCCTGGTCAGTGGGGGAGCCATCTGGATCCTGTTTGCTGTCCCCTGGCAGGGAAATCTGAGCAGAATTGTGGAAAGTGGTCAAGGAGGGGCTGGCTCCCTTTGTGACCAGGGCCCAGTGTAGGGAGATAGCAGGTCCTGAAGTCAGTTCCTGGCCCTGCCACTTCACTAAGTGACCTCAGGCTGCTCATGTCACCTCCCTTGTCTTGGTTTTCTCACTTATAAAGTGAGGACAACAGTATAGTTGACTCCAAACGTTGCTACCAGGAGTCAATGGGATAGTGCAAATAGCAGGATGCTTGAAGAAGGGAAACTTTGCATATTTTTTTTACTCTTTTAAAAAAATTGTGGTAAAATATACATAACATTAAATTTACTATTTTAACCATTTTTAAGTGTGCAGTTCAGTGGCAATTAATCATATTCATATTGTTGTGGACCATCACGGCCATCTGTCTCCAGAACTCTTTTCTTCTTGCAAAACTGAAACTTTGTCCCCATTTAACACTAACTCCCCTCCCCCCTCCTCCCACCACCTGGCAACCACCATTCCACTTTCTGTCATGAATATTCTGTCATGAATATGACCACTCTAGTTACCTCATATGAGTGGAATCATGCAATATTTGTCCTTTTGTGACTGGCTTGTTTCACTTAGCATAATGTCCTCAAGGTTCATCCATGTTGAAGCATGTACCAGAGAATTTCCCTTATATATATATATATTTTTAAATGAAAAATATATTAGCTGCTTGTGCTGTGGAGAGCTCCCAGCCACCTTGGGTGGAGGTACTGAGCAGCCCTTCTGCTTATGAGGCTGAGGGACAGGTGGCTGCGGTGACCCTGGGGGAAGGAAGCCCTGCACCGTGTCTGCTCTCAGGGCCACCTGCCTCCCTGTCTGGGGAGTTGGAGGGGACATTTTCTTAGAGGTGCTGGAGCTCCTGACCGATTTCCTTATGAGTTTCTAAAATTTTGAGGAGATCCCAGCATTCTAGGGACCTGAGCTGGGGGGCTCTGGTTCCAGCCTGCCCGGAGCTGGGAGGGGTGAGGAAATGGCTGTGTGCACAAATGTTATGTATATAAACCTGTGTGGACTAAAAAGGGGGAGTGACTAAAATGCTGGGGGGACTCAGGCTAATGTGGGGTGGCTCAGCCAACGTCTGACAGGAGTCCTGGAAATCTCTCCTCCAGGATTACATTTGAGTTCAGGTTCTGCCATAAGTGCAGCCTCTCAGGCTGGAACCTGCCTGGGAGAATCCTGAGGTTCCAAGATGTAGGATGGAGTCCTGGCCCGTGTATCACATGTGGCTGGGCTTCCACTGCTCCTTCTGGTCTCCTGGCTTCTCAGGGACCAGCAGAACCGCTGTCCCAGCATGCACATGGCCTAGACACAACCCCGAGGTGGAATGATTCTTAGACGGATGGTGGACTCGGAAGGCCTTGGGATCATCGTTCTCACGGGGATATTCTTTGTCCAGGGAGAAGGTGGGGCGAAACATGGGGCCTGGAGTTCAGGTAGGTGTGGGCCACCCACTGGCCTGAGCAGTCTTCTTCTCCCTTCACCAGCCATAGTTTTCTCACCTGTAAACTAGAGATAATAGCAACTGTGGCTGCCTATGGGGCGGGCGAGGATTCAGTGATCTACAACGTTTAGCCTGTGCCTGGTGGATTATGAGTAAATGGCCCTGTTACCCTTAGCAGGAAGGACAGCTGCCTGGACTGAAAGTACATCAGGACACCCCCTGGAATGTTTTTTGTTTTGTTTTTTTGTTTTTTGGATGTGTCAGCTCACTTTCTAGCCGCTGGCCTCTTCTAGAAGTTGCACACAGATAAAAGGTCCCAGTTAATGAGGATCCTGGTTAAAGTTTTAAAATTCACAGCAAGCCCACTTCGCATAATAATGTATCAGAAACACAACAATCCTTTAATCTAGAAGGAATTAATTGCTAGGCCAAGAAATTCAGGGCACGCTGACAGAATCCTTAATTTCTTGAGTTGATGGTTTCAAAAAGCAACTGATTTTAGACTGGCTTCTCTCTACGCGTAAGTAAGACTCCCACAGTTCTGACAAAGGGCGAGATTGTCTTATGCCTTATTCAGAAAGAATCATGTATGTGGGGTCTGAATTAATGTCAGCTCTGAATTTTGCCTGCTGGGTGGAACGTGGTGAACTTGAATCCCCAGGAGATTCAATGCCGGCTCTGTGGCCCGAGCATACCAGACACTGTACAGAGCATGTCCTCACTGGTCCCACACAAGTTTGCTGAGCGTCCATTGAGCTCAGGTTTAGTGTTGGAAATGCATGAGCAGGCACGGCCAGCTGTGAAGACAGACCATAGATAAATCCACAGTCAGATATAACCGTAATTGCATATCGTAATAAGGAAATGATGGGACGGAATAGGCAGGGTATATGAGAGAGAGTAACAAGACCTAATTTAGATGGCAGGGCTTGGCGGGATCGGGGGTGCTGCAGGGCAAAGAAAATCTTTGTAAGCTGAAAGCTGAAAGATGAGGGGAATTAACTGGTGAAGAGTGAAGAGACTGGTGGCTCTGGGTGAGAAGAGCACCCTGTGCAAAGGCCCTGAGGTAAGAATATACTGTTATAGGAGCTACTGTGTTTCCCCGAAAATAAGACCTAGCCGGATAATCAGCTCTAATGTGTCTTTTGGAGCAAAAACTAATATAAGACCCGGTCTTGTATTATATTATATTATATTATATTATATTATATTATATTATATTATATTATATTATATTATATTATATTATATTATATTATATTATATTATATTCCCGGTCTTATAGTAAAATAAGACCGGGTCTTATATTAATTTTTGCTCCAAAAGACGCATTAGAGCCGATTGTCCGGCTAGGTCTTATTTTCGGGAAAACATGGTAGGAGTTGTTTTTAAGGAGCATACAGTGACTGAGGCACATGGGACAAGAAAAGAAAAATGATCATTATCATAATAGTCAGATGAAAGTGAAGCATCGTAAATGCTTCATATGGGCTTATGTACTCTGGATGCTGTGTTATGCCCAGGGGAATCTGAGCTTAATTAAGACCCCAAAGAGGACCATCCTTGGTTTAAACTGGGAGGTGGGAGACAGTTACAGGCATAGGCTCTGGGTCAGATGACCTGGTTTTACCCCCTGATTTCCCTTTAAAGACAGGAGAGAAGGCCTCCAATTCCCAGCATAGCAGCTTTTTTATTTTAAAATTTATATTATGTTATGCAATATATCATATGACATTATTTTAATAGTTTTTAATGAGGTATAATTGACATACAGTAAACTGTACACACTTGAAGTGTCCAATTTGATCAGATCTGACATATGTCTACACCTGGGAAATCATCTCCATAATTAAGATAATAAACCTCTCCACCTCCCCCTGCCCCAAAGTTTCCGTGTGCCCTTCGTAATACCTTCTTCCTGTCCCTGCCCCCCCAGGCAACAACTGATCTGTTTCCTGTAACTGTAGATTATTTGCAGTTTCTGAATTTTATGTAAGTGGAATCAAACCATCTGTGCTCTTTTTTGGCCTGGCTTCTTTTACTGTACATAATTATTTTAAGATTCATCCATTGTTGTGTATACCAATAGTTTATTTTATTTTTTATATATTTATGAGAGCCCAGATCTTTCTTTCTTTTCAAAAAATAATGAATGAATGAATGAATTAATTAATTAATTAAAAAATTTTACTCATCCCCTCATTCTCCTCCCCGTTGGCAACTATCAGCTTGTTCTTTGTATCTGTGGGTCTGTTTCTGTTTTGTTTTGTTTATTCATTTGTTTTGTTTTTTTTAGATTCCACATATAAGTGAAATCATATGGTATTTGTCTTTCACTGACTTCACTTAGCATAATACCCTGTAAGTCTATCCATGTTGTCGCAAGATGGCAAGATTTCATTCATTTTTATTGCTGATTAATATTCCATTTTATATATATATATTTATATATTGGAAAAAAATGTATACAAGTGGACACTTTGGTCAACGTTGCTCAAGCAGTAGTTCACCGTAATCAGAAGTGTCTGGACGCTGATCGTAACCACTTTGAGCACCTCTTGTAATTGCAGAAGTCAAACGTGACTTGTATTCATCTTTTGTTATCGGTATATATTGAGTATTACAGTTTTAATACAGTTTTCCTTTCTTGAAATGTGTATACATTTTTTTGGCACCCTTGTCTACGTGTCTGTGTTTGTGTGTATCTCACATCTTCTGTATCCATTCATCTCTCATTGGACACCTAGGTGGCTTCCATATCTTGGCTATTGTAAATAATGCTGCAGTGAACATATTTTTTTTGCATTAGTGTTTTTGTTTTCTTTGAACAAATACCAAGAAGTGGAATTGCTGGGTTGTATGGCAGCTCTATTTTTAAATTTTTGAGAAATCTCCAAACTGTTTTCCATAGTGTCTGCACCAATTTGCAGTCCTAACAACAGTGCATGAGGGTTCCCTTTTCGCCACATCCTTGCCAGAACTTATTTGTTGATTTTTTGGTGAAAGTCATTCTGACAGGTGTGAGGTGATATCTCATTGTGGTTTTGATTTGCATTTCCCTGATGATTGGTGATGTTGAGCATCTTTTTATATGTCTGTTGGCCATTTGTATATACTCTTGGAGAAATATCTATTCAGGTCATCTGCGTGTTTTTTCAATTGGATTGCTTGTATTTTTGGTGTTAAAGTTCATCCCCTTTTATTGATAAGTATATTCTACCACTCGTTTATCCGTTCACCTGTTGATGATACAGGTGGTGGTTTCCAGTTTGGAGCTATATGAATAAAGCTGCTATGAACATTTGGATACAAGTTTTTACGTGGATATACATTTTCATTTCTCCTGGGTAGAGACCAAGGAGTGGAATTTCTGAGTCATAGGGTAGGTACATGTGAACTTTTAAAGAAACTGCTAGGGCGGCCGGATGGCTCAGTTGGTTAGAGCACGAGCTCTGAACAGCAGGGTTGCCGGTTCGATTCCCACATGGGCCAGTGAGCTGCGCCCTCCACAACTAGACTGAAGGACAACGACTTGGAGCTGATGGGCCCTGGAGAAACACACTGTTCCCTCCAAAAAAAATCAAAAAAAAGAAAGAAACTGCTAAACTGTTTTCCAAAGTGGTTGTAAAACAATTTATGAGGGCTCCAATTGGTCCTCATCCTCACCAACACTTGGTATTACCAGTCATTAGTTTTAGCCATTCTAATATGTGTGCAGTGGTCACACTGTGGTTTTAATTTGCATTTCCCTAATGACTGATGATACTGAGCTTCTTTTCAAGTACTTACTTGCCATCCACACATGTTTTTTGGTAAAGTGTCTGTTCCCCTTTTTTAAAAATTGAGTTGTTTTTGTATTGTTGAGTTTTGAGTGTTCTTTATACTTGTATATTGTGGATACAAGTCTTTCATTACATATGTGATTTATAAATATTTTCTTTTAACCTGTGACTTGTCTTTTCATGCTCTTAACATTGTTTTGCAAAGAGCAGATGTTCTTAATTTTGGTGAAGTCCAGTTTACTGATATTTGATTTGTGGATCATGCTTTTGGTGTCATATCTAAAAAATCTTTGCCTAACCCAAGACTATAAAGATTTTTTTCTCTATGTTTTTGTCTGGAAGTTTTATAGTTTTATGTTTTGCATTTAGGTCTATAATCTATTTTTAAGTTAATTTTTGTATATAGTATAAGGTGTGGGTCAAAAATCTTTAAAAAAAAATATTTCATGTAGATATTTGTATTAGTTTCCTGAGGATGGCATAACAAATTACCACATACTTTGTGGCTTAAAACAACAGAAATTAATTCTGTCACAGTTCTGGAGGTAGGGAATCTGAAGTCAAGGTGTTGGCAGGGCCTTGCTCCCTCTGGGGGCTCTATGGCAAAATCTATTCCTCATGTCTTCTAGCTCCTAGCAGCTTACATAGCATTTCTTGGTTTGTGATCACATCACTCTCATCTCTGCCTCTGACTTCATAACACCTTCTCCTTGTGTGTCTCTCCTCTGTGTGTGTGTCTCTTTTACTTGTCACTGAACTTAGGGGCCACCCAGGTAATCCAGGATGACCTTCTTTCAAGATCATTAAGTTAATAACACCTGAAAAGACCATTCTTCCAAATAAGGTAACAACCCCAGGTTCCAGGAATTAGGATGTGGATATATCTTTTTTTGGGGTGGGGGTGGGCACCATTCAGCACATTCGTTGAAAATATTATTCTCTCTCTATGAAATTGCCCTTGCACTTTTGTTGAAAACCAATTGACCATATACATATGTGGGTCTGTTTCTGGACTCTTTGTTCTGTTCCATTGAACTATTTGTCTATTTTTACACCAGTGCCACACTGTCTTAATTGCTGCAGCTTTATAATAAGTCTTGAAGTCAAGTATTTAAGTCCTTCATTCTTGAATACCTGACTACGCTAAGTTCTTTGCATTTACATACAAATTTTAGAATCAGCTTGTCAATTTCTATAAAACAATGCCTGCTGGAATTTTGAGTAGGATTATATTGAATCTATTGCTTGATTAAGGGAGAATTGACATCTTGACAACATTGAGTCTTTCAATCCATGATCATGGTATACCTCTCCACTTAATTAGACTTTCAAAATTTCTCACAGCAATGTTGTATACAATGTTTCATACTTTCTATTGTATCTATCCCTAAGTATTTCATATTTTATGCTATTGTAAATAGTATTTAAAAATTTTTTATTTTTGATTTTTGTTGCTAGTAGTACTATTGATTTTTTATAGTGATCTTGTATTTTACATTCTTATTATACTTATTTATTAGTTCTAGTAGCTTTTTGTAAATTTGTTCAGATTTTCAACATAGATAAAATGTTAGTTGTAAATAAAGGTGGTTTTTTCCCCTCTCAAATATGAATGCTTTTTATTTCTTGTCTGATTATATTAGCTAGAACTGCAAGTACAATGCTGAGTAGAAGTGGTGGGAGTAGACAGGCCTGTCTTGCTCATGATCTTAGGGGAAAAGAATTCAGTCTTTTCCCATTAAAGATGATGTTAGCTGTATAGCCTTAAAAGTTTTTTGGGGTAGATGTCCTTTATTAGATAAGGTAATTCCCTTCTATTCCTAGTTTGCTTAAAGATTTTTTTTTTTTGGAATGAATGTTTTTCTGCATTTATTGAGATAATCTTATGGTTTTTATTTTTAAGTCTGTTAATATGGTGAATCACACTGATTGATTTTCCAATGTTATAGCAACTTTGTATTCTTCAGAGAAATCCCACTTGATTGTGATGTATTATTCTTTTTATATATTATATATTCATAGATGGCTTCTGGAAAGTGGTGTGAGGAACTCTGTGGCCCTTCTCCCCAGAGAAAAAACTATAATTGGTAAAAATTATTTGGAAAAAAAAGCACTGAAAGTCTGGAAATTTCCCTAAGGGCATATCACAAAGAAACATTCAAGAAAATCTACTATATCTCAGAACATCAAGAGTCAATGGCACATTATGCTAAGTGAAATAATCGGAGAAAGACAAATACCGTATGATCTCACTTATATGTGGAATCTAAAGAACTGCATATATGAGCAAAGTAATCAGAAATAGTCTCATAGATATAGAGGAAAAATTGATGGTTGCTAGATGGGAGTGGGGTGTGGATGAGGGAGAAAAGGAGGGTATTAGAAAGCACAAATTGGTAACAATTTTGCCACAGGATATGAAAGACAGTTTGGGGAATACAATCCAAAATGTTGTAAAGATTTTGTATGGTGTCAGATGGGCACATATCTTATTTGGGAGACCACTTCATGGATGGTGTAGATGCCTGACCACTGCACTGTACACCTGAAGCTGAATAATATTGTATGTCAACTATAATTTAATATATATACACACACACACATATATATATATATGTGTGTATATATATATATGTATATATAGTCACAGGATATGGAGTACAGCATAGGGAATAGAGTCAATGGAAGTGTAATAGATGTATACAATGTCAGAGAGGCAATATATTGGGGAAGGGAGGTTTTCACTTTGTGAGGGGTGAAATGTCTATTACATTGTTTTGTACATCTGAAACTAAAATAAAAAAAAAAAGAGTGAATGGCATTAGAGCCATGCCTATCCTCTCCCTCTCCCACTCACCTCAGCTCAAAAAGAATCAGCAAACGCGAGGAGAGACTGATAGAGATTATGCAATATGAAGAACAGAGAGAAAAGAATGCAGAAAAATGAAGCCTTAGAGAGATGTGAGACACCATTAATCACACCAGCACATGCATAAAGGAGCACCAGAGGAGAGGAGAGAAAGGAGAAAAACCATTTGATGAAATAATGGTGGAAAACTCCCCAAATTTGATGAAAATGTTAATCTACATATCTAAGAAACTTAAGGGACTCCAAGTATGAAAATTGTGAACAGATCTACACCCAAACACATCATAGTAAAAATATTCAAAGACAAAGAGATATTATTGAAAGCAGCAAGAGAAAAGTGAGCCATCACATATAAGAGAACCTCAGTAAGACTATCATCAGAAACAATGGAGGCTAGAAGGCAAAGTACTGAAAAGGAAATAAGTCAACCAAGAATCTTATATTACGCAAAATCTCTTTCAAAACAGAAGGTGCGAGTTCCAGTCAAGATGGTGCAGTAGGTAAACGCTGTGCTGACCTGCTCTCGTGACCACATCAAAATTACAACTAAACTATAAAACAACCATCATTGAGAATCACCTGAAATCTTGCTGAACTGAAGCCCTACAACTAAGGACGTGCAGAAGAAGCCACACTGACTGTCAGGAGGGACAGAGACGTGGAAAGTGCTGGTCCCACACCCGTGTGTGACCATTAAAAATTAGGAGAGATAGCTCAGCTGCAGAGGTCCTCCCTGGAGGAGTGAGGGGTGCCAGTTTCTCCCCGTAATTTCTGGTTGTGAAAACCAGTGGAGATTGTGGTTGAGTGAGAGGGAGGGTGGCTGGAGTTCCAGGTGCTCCTCTTAAAGGGCCCATGTGTGGACTTACTTGGCAACGGAATTACTGGCTCTGAGCTCCAGTGCTAGGGTAGCAGCTGGAGAAGTGACAGGGACATCCAGGGGAGGACTGAGTGGCTTCAGGACTAGAGCTGGAGGGGCAGCTTTCTCCCAGATGTAGGACCTGGCAGAAGCCATTGTTTCTCTGTTGAGACCTTCCTTTCCCTGTGTACTGACGCAGGCAGCCGCCATATCTGAGATCCATCAAGCTGGCTGACACCATTTGTTCACATGCCCTGGTGATTCTGAGACCCTACCTTGCCCAACTTTCGGGTACACCCAAGTCACTTCCGGTGGCTTTTTCATACACATTTCCTGCCTTTGTTCATGCTGCAGATTTTCCTAGGGTCTCTTAAAGGTTCACAGAACTCAGAGGAGCAGCATGTAGCTTGAGTGTATCCCATACCTCTGGCTGAACAGCCCTAAACTGGGCTCTAGCAGCAGCCAGCCTTGGTTCATGGCTTGGCCTCTCAAGGCACTTCCAATCATGGCATGGGTGGCAGCCATCTGTGGGTTGCTTTGTGGCTCCTGCCCGGTGACTCTGGGTGGGGGCATGGGCTGAAGCTGAACTTGACCTGCAGCAGGTTCCCTCCCAGGTGGTCTTGGGGCTTGTGCCCTCAGTGGCCAGCTTCAAAATGACCTGGAGGATCACCTAGCTGCCTCTAAGGATGACACATCAAAGGGGCAGATTGGGAAGGCACTGCTGAGGCAGGCCCTTCCTGGTAGGGTCAGCCCCTGTACCACAACTCCTCCACTGTCATAGCCAGTCCTCAAACCCATGAGCCTGAGGGTGAATCTCTTCTACTGATGTGCAAATAGCAACCAAGGCTCAACTAAAATGGGGGCACACACAATTCACACAAGGGGGTGCACCTAGAGTGCACGGCTCAGGTAACCAGGAAGACTGAGCCACTGAGCCCCACAGCACACCTACTACATAGGGCCACTCTACTAACACTGGGACACATAGCAACCCTACCTAATACATAGAAACAAACACAGGGAGGCAGCCAAAATAGGGAGACAAATAAACATCTCCCAAACAAAAATACACAACAAAGCTCCAGAAAAAATCTTAACAAAATGGAGACAATTAATGTATCATATGCAGAGTTCCAAACACTGGTTATAAGGATGCTCAGTGATCTCAGGGGGAACTTCAACAAAGAGATGGGAAAGATAAAAATGGAGATAGAAACCATGAAAAAGAACCAGTCAGAAAGAATACAATAATGGAAATGAAGAATACATTACAGGGGATCAATAGTAGATTAAATGAAGTAGAGAATCAAACCAGTGATGTAGAAGATAAGGTAGCAGAAAACAACCAATCAGAATAGCAAAAAGAAAAAAGAATCCCCCTCCCCCCCCAATGAGCAGAGTTTCAGGAGTCTCTGGAACAACATCAAGTGTACCAACATTTACATTATGGGGTACCAGAAGGAGAAGAGCGAGAGCAAGGAATTGAAAACCTATTTGAAGAAATAATGATGGAAAACCTCCCTAACCTGGTGAAGGAAATAAATATACAAGCCCAGGAAGTGCACAGAGTCCCAAACAAGATGAACCCAAAGAAGCCCACACCAAGACACATCATAATTAAAATGTCAAAGGTTAAACACAAAGAGAGAATCTTAAAAGCAGCAAGAGAAAAGCAGTTACCTACAAGGGAGCTCCCATAAGACTATCAGCTGATTTCTCAACAGAAACTTTGCAGGCCAGAAGGGATTGGCAGGAAATATTCAAAGTTATGAAAAGCAAGGACCTACAACAAAGATTATTCTACCCAGCAAAGCTATAATTTAGAATTGAAGAACAGATAAATAGCTTTCCAGACAAGAAAAAGTTATAGGAGTTCATCACCACTAAACCAGTATTACAAGGAATCTTAGAGGTACTTCTTTAAGACCAAAAAATAAATAAATAAACAAATAAATAAAATAGCAATAACTTCATACCTATCAACAATTACTTTCAATGTGAATGGATTAAATGCTCTTATCAAAAGATAGGGGGGCTGAATGGATAAAAAAACAAGACCCTTACAAATGCCACCTACAAGAGACTCACTTGAGAGCAAAAGACACACACAGACTGAAAGGGATGGAAAAAGACATTTCATGAAAAGGAAAACAAACAAACAAACAACTGGGGTAGAAATACTTAGATCAGACAAAATAGACTTTAAAACAAAGACTATAACAAGAAACAAAGAAGGACCTAGTAGTCCCACTTCAGGGTATTTGAAGAAACCTAAAATGCTACTTCAAGGGGACATGCTCAACCATGTGTTCATTGCAGCATTGTTTACAATGGCCAAGATGTGGAGGCCACCTGGGTGTCCATCGGTGGAAGAATGGATAAAGAGGAGGTGGTACATATACACAATGGAATATTACGCAGCCATGAAAAAGAATGAAATCTTGCCATCTGCGACAACATGGATGGACTTAGAGGATACTGTGCTGAGTGTAGTAAGCCAGACAGCAAAAGACAAATGTCATATGATTTCACTTATAAATGGAATCTGAAAAACAAAATTAACAAATAAATGGAATAGAAACAAACTCATAGATACAGAGAACATTTTGATGGTTACCAGATGGGAGAGAGTTTGGGGTGGGTGAAAAAGGGGAAAGGATTAAGAAGTACAAATTGGTTGTTACACAGTAGTCATGGGGATGTAAGGTATCGCATAAGGATAATAGTCAATAATATGGTAATAACGATGTATGGTGCCAGGTGGGTACTAGTCAGGGGGATCACTTCTTAAATTATACAAATGTCTAACCACTATGCTGTACACCTGAAATTAATATAAAGTAATATTGAATGTCAACTGTCATTGAAAAATTAAAAAGGGGGGGAAAGGTGAAGGGGAATAAGAGATTCAAAGTTCCAGGTATAAAACAAATAAGTCTTGGGGATGTAATGTACAGTACAGGAAATATAGTCAATAATATTGTGATAGTGTGGTACGGTGTCAGATGGTTGCTGGACTTACCATGGTGATCAGTTCTTTAGTATAAGGAATACAATCAGTAATATGGTAATAACTATGTATAGTGCCAGGTGGGTACTGTTGAATAACTATGGGGTACACCTGAAACTAATAAAATATTTTGCGTTAGGTATATTTTAATAAAAATCTTTTTTAAAAAAACCTGAAGGTGAAATAAAGACATTCCCAGATAAACAAAAATTGAGACAGTTTTTTTATATGTTATTGGATTCAATTTGCCAAAATTCTGTTAAGAGTTTTTGTTTCTATGTTCATAAATGATATTGGATTGTAGCTTTTTAATTCTTATAATATTGTTGTCTAGTTTTGGTATCAGTGAAATAATGGCTTCATAGAATGAATTGGGATATATTTCTTCTTGTTCAATTTTCTGGAAGTTTGCATAGAATTGGTATATCATTTCTTCTTTAAATGTTTGCAAGAATTCCCAGGTCTAGTGAAGCCATTTAGGCCTGAAATTTTGTTTGTAGGAAGGTATTTAACTGCGAGTTCGAAGTCTTTAATAGCATCCTTTGGCTCCTCAAATCCGTCTCCATCTCTGGCCCGTGCACTTCGGCACGTTCTGTGCCTGGCTCTCTTTTCCCCTCTCCTGCGTTTGGGACAATTCCTGAACCTCCTCTGACACAAGCGCCTTTGGGGAGCCTACCCTGTACTAGTTGGAGGTCTCCTCTCTGCCTTGCAGTCACACTTCCTCGGCTTTTACCTGCTGGGGCCCCAACCCCATCCCAGGTTTGGCCCACAGGCAGTATCAGGAAATGTGTGTGAACAAGTAAATGAGAGCTCCAGGTACATGGGGACAAGGCTTATCTGTAGGGAGCCCCCCCCTCCACAACCAGCTTAGAAAGGACCTCAGCAGGGACCTTGGGGAGGCAGGATTTGCGCTCAGACCAGGAGCGGGGAGACCGTGGTAGTGTAGATAGGACACATGTTTATCATTCAGGACCAGACTCTCCAAAGAGGTTAACTGCACCGGATTAAACGCAGGGCCATTAACAAAGCATAGCAGGGCGAAGGGGCCCACAGGGTGGGTGTCACAGGCATGCAACCTGCAGCCACAGAGCCCTGTGCTCAGAAGGGCTGTGCTCTTGGCTTAATGCTCTGCTCTCGCTGTCTTGAAATGCTTCATAATTTTTTATTTAAGGGCCCCTTATTTTCATCAGATTATGTAGCCAGTCCTGGGGACCCAATAGGGATGGAGAAGCATCCAGGGACTTGGAGTCCCCAGACCTGGAAGGGAGAAGTGTCACAGGGGCCTAGGCAGTTGGAGCCGTGGAGCAGGCTCGCCCCACAGGACCTATCACCACCATGGCAGGCTCAGCCGCTGCCCCCGTGGTGGTGTCTCTGATCACTCAGTCAGCCTCCTGTTGGGTTTAGCTCTATGTGGCACAGAAGGAAGCAGAGCTAGGTGGGGGCAAGTGGACCGGAGCCAGCACAGCACCTGCCCCAGACTTGGGAGGCGGGTTCCTCAAAAGTTGCTCAGAAGATGGGATGTCCATACTGGGAACCGAGGGAGGCATGGCCTTAGCCTGGCAGAGAGGAGGTGGAGGTGTGTTCTGGGCCAAGGGAAGAGTGTGTGTGAGCGTCCAGAGGAGAGAGAGGGTGGGCTGTACAAAGATTGAAGCTGGGTGTAAGGTGGGGGATGCTGGAAGACCCCTGTCCTTGTAGCTGTTGAGGATGAAGTAAGTCAATGCATTTGGGGCATTTAAGCAGTGTCTGGAGTTTAGTAGTCGTCCTGTTGTTCAGCTGGGAGCTCTGGGAATGCCCACATCCTGCTTCCTGTGAGGTCCCCAGGTGAGATATGTGCACAAGGAAATCAACAGGCAGCTTGGTTCTGAGACACAGAAAAGCCTGCACTGGATTTGGGGCCCTTTAACATCACCAGGTAACAAGTCTCCCTATGGGATTAAATGACTGACTATTGATCCTGAGCAAGCCACACAAAGCTTTGTGTGCTCTTCCAGAGGAGAAAACATATTGCAACCAGGGCTGAATTCCTGTGGCAAGTCCCCGTTGCTGCCCTGGTGTTTGTAGCTTGCTGTGTGCTGTTTTGATGAGAGAACAAAGTGGGACTCACCCCTGGGGGTCCTAGAGGAGGGATGAAAGTTGTGACCTGCTTTGAGTGAGTCAGACAGTGGTGACGGGCTGTGCCGAGCCCACCATTTCTGCCTGAGGAAGGGTGAGGACGATGTCCCCTCTTTGACTTGAAGATGATCCCCACCACCACGTCCACAGCCATTTCCCTTTTGGGCTAGTTAACCTATGTCCTGTTTGTGTGATGTCTCCATCAGGACTGTTCTACAGAATGTACAGGCCTCCTTGAACGTCTCTGTATATGGAAGTAGAGACTTTTAACGTTAGGAGGGGCCTAGTCTAATCCCACTCCCTCTCACTTTAATCTGATGTCCTCATTTTCCAATCTAGGCTACTGGACTTCACCTACTCATCTGTCATCCTCCACATGACACTTCTTTCACAGCTCATCCTTCTCTATTTTTGAAAAATATCCCACCGGTTAAGTACCTGTTTCCTCCCAATCTGGTTCCCTGAGCAAGTGGAATCTGAAACCAGTCCCTCCTAAATATTTATACCTGAGAACACAAAGGAGCAAGACACTCCTGAGATGACCACCCCCATTCACCCCTCTAGATCCATTTCCTGTTGCCTTGCTGTCCCATCAGGCAGGAAAGTAGCTTCTGTCTGCAGCACCCCATGTCCTGGAGGCAGGGTCATCTGGAACCATTGCTGCTATCTCGGGACATAGAGCTGGCTACACGATTTGGGGGGCCCAAAGCAAAATGAAAATGTGGGCCCCTTTCTTTAAAAATCATTAAGAATTTCAAGATGGTGACAGCAGAGCCGAGCATGGGGCCTTTCTGAGCATGGAGCCATGTGTGACTGCAGAGGTGGCACACGTGTGAAGTGAGCCCTGCTGGCACCAGTCCTTGTGTTTAGAAACAAACACTGGGGTGGTCTAAGACCACTCTCCTGTGGTCTTTATGTTCATTTCCCGGCTACCTTTTGCATCCTCTTTTCTGGATAGCCAGCTAGAAATCCTGGCTGGCGTGGCCTGCCCTTGGCATCTGCAGGGCTGTTGGGTATCCTTTGACATTCATCTGGAAGATTCTGCCCCTTGGTCTGACACCATCCTGTCTCTCTCCTGCCGTGGCTGGGTTGATATCAGGGACTTGGGCCACGTGAGGGTTGATTGCAAATCAGTACCCTCTTCCCCTACCTTTTCACTGGTGTTTCTCACACTGGACCAGCCCACTTCTCCAGCCTCACCCTCTGTTGCTCCTCCCACATGCTGAGAAACACACACACACCAGACTTCCCTTTGATCTTGAGGCATTTCAGGCCCTGGCATGACTTGACTATGAGCTTTTGAATAGTGTGGCAGAGAGAATGCTGTAGATTCACCAATTTCACTTCCCACACTGCCTTGCCTACAAGAAGACTGCATTTCCCAGAGGTCCTTGCAGCCAGGTGAGCCCATGTGACTGGTTATGGCCAATGGGATGTAGGAGGAAGTGAAGTATGGTGCAGGACTACACTCTTAGGCCTTACCCTTAAAATCTCTTGGAGAACCACTGCCAACACTCCATAAGCCCCCTGCCTGTTTTTGACACTAATCGTGCATTGAATCCACAAGATGGTGGAGCTAAAAATGGAAGCAGTCCATCTTTACATAAGCAACAAAACACCCTTAGAAACTACAAGATGCCCTCCTCCTAGACAAAGGGCCCAGGGAACACTCCAGGAAGATCAGCTTTCTCCCCATTTTCCCAGTCTGGTGCTTGCCAGCTGCTTCAAAAAAAATTTTTTTGAAAGTATACTGACTATGGAGGAAAAATCATGGTAGGACCTTGGGCATAAATTCTGCTCTCTGGGCCTCAGTTTCCCCATCAGAAAGATGGAGGAGGCTGATCCTTTCAGATCCCCCAGCCTCTCATGATGGGATTCTGAACCCAGCAGCAGCTGACACTTGCCCCTCTCGCTCCCTCTGGCTACACCTACGGGGAGACTGATCATAATCTTTGCACTGAGTTCCCGCAGGTCAGCTTCCATGGGCTCTGGAAGTCTGAAAGGTGATAACTGTCATCTGTGTTTGTGAACACAAATGGACAGGGATGGGAGGATGTGACTTTGAAGGTGTAAAGCCTTGGGTTTCAGTGCTAGCTTTGCCACCACGCACCAGCTTGATGTCCTCGGGCGAGGGACACATTCTCTATGAAGAACAGAATCTACTGAGCTGGGATTAAAAGATGTCAGCAGCAGACGTTATTTCTCTGAGACTCGATTTCCTCATCTGTAAAATGTGACTATAACCACATCCACCCCATGGGGTCGTTGGAGGATTGAATGAAACAATACACAGTGTGTAGGGTTTAGCAGGGAGCCTGGTCCTGAGGCATTTAACATATGTGCATCACGGATGTGGCCCAGTACCTGCTCTTCAGCAAACGTTAGTCCACGGCGGAGTTTGCTCCTCCTGCTCTGTACGCACACCCATCACCAGGGGTCTCACCCAGAGTGGTTTGAATGCTGTGGCTGCTCACAACCCTTTCCCTGTTGTGGGTGTTACGGAGTGAGAGGCTTTCTGGGCGTGGGCCCCTAGTGCCTGTCAGAGTTTTAAAGATGTAGCAGGCATCTTTTCTAGAGAGTACTCCAAGGCCTCCAAGTCCCAACAAACTCATAGTTAGAGCATAAGCCCACACCAGCCACCCCACTAACCTACTGCAGACCTGTTGGCGGAAGATCAGACACCCTGATTGCTGAGGGTTAATTACTGACGTGGTGCCCAACTACTGGGGGAGAACTTGCAAGAGTCTTTCTTTTTTCTCTTTCCAAAGGCACAAACATTTGTACTGCAAGTAGCCCAGGGGGCCCGGAGATGTTTATTTTGTAGTTAACAAAGAGAAGAACCTTTTGGTTGGGAACTAAGTGTCCTGCTGGCCCAAGGGAGAAGCTTCTGGGGGACTCCGTGCACCAACAGGTGTCTCTGGGGGTGACTGAGGGTGGGGTGGGAGCAGCTTCATTCCTCCCTGATGGATTAAATTCCTTTTATGAGCAGAAAACAGGATGCTCTGAAATAAAGATCTTCCTATTGTTGGGTCCTGTAGGGTTAGAACCCAGAGGACTCACCTTCTGGCAGAGAGTTAGCAAATCAGAGGGCTTCTAGGTGTCATGGTGAGAGTGAGAGTTATGACCAGGCTTAGGGCTTGGAGGGTGGTGTGGGATCAGTGTTTCCTGGCCAACCTTCTTCCACCGCTCTCTGTTCTTACCACTGGGCGGCGCTGGTGAGCAAGGCAGCACCCGGAGGGCTCCTGCAGGGAAAGCCAGGGTGCAGGAAGCTGGGTGTGGGGTTGTGCTGAGGGGAAGCCTGGCTGGCAGGCAGCCCCTTGGAGCCTTCCCTTTGCACCCTGGGGGCTTAGCCTGCCTATTTGCCCACTTGGGGCTAGGAGGGAAATATGAGGACATCCAAATTCTCTATTTGTTCCTGACCTGAAGCAACAGATAAAGAAATCTGCTGCAGGCCGGAGGACAGCAGAGAACGCTATTTTCACCCAATCGATACGTCCCTGAGAAGGTGAAGGTCAGTAGATACTTTTATGAAATAGGGCCACGTATTGACTATTTAAGCTACTTAAAGGAACCAAGTCATGAATTATTTTCTAAGGAGGGAACTGCCCTTATTTTGTTCACTGTGTGCTTGGGATTTGATAAATGGGGTTCTCAATCCCAAAGGGCATATCCGGGGTCCCCCAGGCTCTTGGTGGTTCCTGTGAGGTCTGGTTTGAGAACCGTGTCATTCAATTCCCATTTGCAGAGTCAGGACTATGGGCAAAGCCCTTGATACGTTGAATTCTTTCCAGACCTTTGGAGTTAGGAGTATTACCACCCTCTGTTTACTGATAAAAAGCATTAAAATGCTGATGACAGAGCTAAACTCTTTACCTTTATTATATTATTTAATCTCCACAACAACCCTATGAGAAACTGTTATACCTATTTTATAGATGAGTAAACTGAGGTTAGAAAGGTAAAATAACTTCCTTGAAGTCTGGGGACTAGTGATGGCAGAGCCCACATTGAACCCAGGTCCTTATGAGTCCAGAGC
The DNA here is from genome assembly GCF_057876585.1 of Rhinolophus sinicus. Taxonomy (NCBI): domain Eukaryota; kingdom Metazoa; phylum Chordata; class Mammalia; order Chiroptera; family Rhinolophidae; genus Rhinolophus; species Rhinolophus sinicus. The sequence continues at coordinate 22,470,571 of NC_142509.1, forward strand.
TTGTAGTCTCAATGCTCTTCTGACGAGGAATCAAGGCTTGTGAGGTGAAGCCAGATGGCTTGGCCAAGGTTACCTCCACAGGGTGTGACATCAAGACCTCCTCCTTCTCCACCCTATAGTTCTGACTGCAAATGGGAGCTGAATTGCACGGTTCTCAAACCAGACCTCACAGGAACCACCAAGAGCTTGGGGGACCTCGGATATGCCCTATCTTTGGGATTGAGAACCCCATTTATCAAATTCCAAGGTTCTGCCACCTTCCTCAGCTCCAGCGTCCAGGCCCTGTCTCCCCAAACAAGACACAGGTACAGCCTGGAGTGTGTTTCCTGCATACAGAGTTCGTTCCAAAGCCTTGGGCCCAAGTTGCAAATAACTAAGGAGGGAATGGAGAAATGGCAGAGTGCACCAAGAAGAAAGATCATTCTTGGCCGTCTCTCTGAGCCTGAGAAGTCAGCCAGGAAGGCAAGGACTTGGAGAAAGTTAAGCAGATTCTGTCTCCCCCTTTGCTAAGAGATGGATAGCAAATCTCAGCCAAGCAAGGCAGCATGCGAAAGGGCTGGCCTAACCTCCCGCACAGGACTGAGAAGAAAGGTAAGTTTCTAAGAGACTGGGACTCCCTACACAGGAAAGGGAAGTGATTTTAGCTGAACGTTTGGCTGGGAGTCTGGCTCATGGTTCCAACTCATGGGTATTAGCAAAGGAGAACAAGGAATTGCTGAGGGTGGCAAATTGGTTATAATTAAGAGAACCTGGGAGATGCAAAACAATGTCAGGGCCACCAGCTGTCCTGGATCTCGGCCTTGGTCTGAAGGAACAGCTCAGAAAACCAGCCGCCCTCCCCTGCAGTGCAGGCCATTCAAACAAAGAGCCTCTCCCCGGCCTTCCCTTATGCTCCCAGGGCCCAGTGTGCTGCCATGTGTTAGGGTCCCCCTTTCTGCTCTACCAGCACCTTTTCCTTCCTTTTCTCCACAATTTAATCTGACAGGTCTTGTCACTCAGGAAAGCAAACAGGCGTGGGGATGGGTTCAAGTCCTGATCCTGTGCTTCTTGCATCAGTTATGTAAGCTCTTTAAGTCTCCGCATCCTCATCTGACAAATGGGGATAATAACAATGCTTAATCCATACAGTTGTTGTGAGAATTAAGTAAGACGGTGTGAAAGTGGGGGGCACAGGGCAAGGCTGGCCAACTGTGGCCTGCCACCTCTTTTTGTATGGCCCACGAGCTAAGAATGGTTTGTACAGATCTTAATTGTTGGGGGGTAAAAATCAAAAGAAGACTATTTGGAGACATGTGGAAGTGATATCAAATTCAAGTTTCAATGTCCACAAATTGTTATTAGAACACAGCCTGCCAGTTGTTTACATATTCTCTGTGGTTGCTTACTTATGGGCCCTAGTGTCCCCCTCCCATGGCCAAACCCCTTGTAATGTGGGGTCTCTGGTCCCACTCCCCGCATAAGAACACAGGATATGGTGAGGCCAAAAAGGAACACCCACGGAGCCATGGATAAGGGGTTCATACCACTATTTTATCGCTGGAGGCTGGGTTGGAGACACACAACGTGCAATCTGCCATCCACGCTTGCTAACCCCACACGCTAGCCGCAATCCACTTGCTAACCGCACTTCCTACACGCAATTCACCGTACACTTCTCTGCCAACCAACAACCCTACTTGCTAGCTGCAATCCGCACTTGCTAGCTCAGCCATGGCAGTTATATCAGTGGCCAATGGCTCACTGATTACAGCTCACGGCCAACTAGCCACAGCTGATGGCCATCCAATCACAGTTGAGGGCCATTTACTACCTGAGCCAGCACCTTTCCACGTGAAGCCGAGAGCCTGGAAACTGCTCTCAGGGACTCTGTCCCCACACCCCTCCCCTCATGGAGTCACCCAGATAGCTCCAGAACTTGCAGGGATGGGATCCCTGAGGGTCCCAGTGGATGGGCAGTGGTGCCAGTGGCTGGCATCGCCAACCACTGTGGACAGAGTTGAGTCGTTATGACAGAGATCAGAGACTGTATGACCCACAAAGGGTAAAACGGTTACTATTTAGCCCTTTGAAGAAAAGGTTTGCCAACCTCTGGAATAAATGCCTGACACTTAATAAGTGATCAGGAAAATGTATCCACAGTTACTATTATTATTAATACACTTGTCATTGTCCATGTTTGGTCTATTTTTAACTTTCAGACACCGATGCTTGGCTTAATGGAGAGATTTCAAACCTGGAAGTTCATGGAAGGGTTTTCGGGGCTCTCTAAAGCTCCAGAATTTCTATGCAGATTTTTGTAGGTGGGGTCCTTTGGGGGGAGGGGCTTGATAAGTTTCTTCTGATTCTCAAAGGGGTTTGTGTTCTCAAATACATAAAGAAGTGTAGGTTTGATGCCTTCCTTACCCCAGGCAAATTGATCTGTACTTTCCTGGGCTCTCTGGAGGCAACATCTGTGATGGTGAGATATTTGGGGGCCTTGAGGCCTCCCTCAGAGCCCACCCACCTGCCCAGGTGTGAGGGGCCTGCAGTGCAACTGGAATGAGGAGCCCTAGCTTCTGGAGCCAGCTGACGACAAGGGCTGAACCCAGGCCTTGCCCCCCACTGGCTGGGCCCCTTCTCTGAGCCTCCCAAGCTGGGTCCCAAGGATGAATTCAGTCATGTCTGTTGAGTGCTTAGCACAGTGTCCGGCACATGTAGGGTCCTTGTGTCCCCCTCCCACGGCCAAACCCCTTGGAATGAGGCAGAAATGGTAGCTGCTGTTATTATTGTTACTATTATTACTGTCATTACCATCCTTGCACATTCGGAAGCTCTTTCCTCACTCACCCCAGGCCCATGAAAAGCTGCCCCATCTTCGACTAAACATGAGGTTTGAATACCCCTTGAGTGCTCTGGATCCGGTTTATCTTTGGTGCCGGCAACGAAGGCAAGTTCATTAAATATATTCATTCACATGATCAATGTGCAAAATGGCAGGCCCCCAATTAAGTTTTGAAAAGTTCAGCTGCCTCATTTGAACAGGGACCATGGTAAACGTTCCTAAGAGTGAAAGAAGTGAAATCTGAAACTTCTCCGTTGCAAAAGCCTTGGCTGTTTCAGACCTTTCTGTTTTTCCCCTGAGGAGTGAGCCTGGACCTCAAACTTGGATCTATTTTCCCTCTAAAGTCCTTCTCTGCGGAGCCTGGTTCCCCAGCCCAGTTATCCGCAGCGAGCAGGTTCATTCCGGAGCGCAGTGACCACCATCAGGGGGTTGGGGGGCGTCTTTGCTGCCAGGCTGTCCTGGAGACAGGCCTCATGCACACAAACTGGTGCACGGCCAGCCCTGCTGGTGCGGCCTGTCCCCAGTTGCCGGGTGTAGTCCCATTCAGCAGGGGCCTAGTGGCTCCAGACAACAGCTGGAGACCAGAAACGAAGACTTCCAGCTACAAGCAAATGTTGCTGCTTCTTGAGGCTGAAATATTCTATCCCCAAAGTGTCCCTTTCAGCCAAGCAAAAACAATCCCCCACAGGGACCTGACCCCGCCACAAAGGAACAAAAGCTCTCCAGTTCTCAGAGTCCCAGAGACTGTCTGCAGTTTCAGGCACGCACAGCCCAGGGGGGAGAGGAGATGGTCATGTGACTTCCAAGCTTGGAGACAAGGTCACCCTTGTCCAGCTCTTTTCGTTTCCACAGGAAGAAGCGCCTTTGATTGCCTGACAAAGGACGAAGCTGATGCTGGCTCCCCGGGTGGGTGGGTTTTACACTGTCCGAATATCTCACGTTTGGGAGAACAAGGAGATGAGGTCAAGGTCAGTGGTTCCCAAAGTCCACTCAGATGGGTTTGGGAGAGCTCTTCCTGGGCCTGCTTCAGGCAAGACAGTTGCACATTCTGGCTGCATTTATTTTTCTGCTGTAGGCGAGTCTGTCTCTAACCAATGAGGCCACCCCATTTGTTTTCTACCAGCTATTAAAAATATTCTCCTTCAGAATATATTTGCAAATGATATATCTAGTGATGAGTTATTTAACCTCATCACTATCTGATTCGGGGTTGATATCCAAAATATATAAGGAACTCAATAAAAAAATAAATAAACAATCCAATCAAAAACATGGGCAGAGGACAGGAAGAGATATTTTTCCAAAGAAGACATACAGATGGCCAACAGACATGAAAAGATGCTCAATATCACCAATCATCTGGGAAACGCAAATTAAAACCATCATGAGATACCACCTCACAACAGTCAGAATGGCTATTATCAAAAAGTCAACAAATAACATGTGTTGGCAAAAATGTGGAGAAAAGAGACCCCTTGTGTACTGTTAGTAGGACTACAAATTGATGCAGCCACTATAGAAAACAATTCGGTGATTCCTCAAAACACTAAAAATAGATCTACCATACAATCTAGCAATTCCACTTCTTGGTATTCATCCGAGAGAGAGAGAGAGAGAGAGAGAGAGAGAGAGAGAGAGAGAGAGAGAGAGAAATAAAACACTAATTTGAAAAAATATTTGCACCCCTATGTTCATTGCAGCATTATTTACAATAGCCAAGATATGGAAGCAATCTAGGTGTCCATCAACAGATGAATGGATAAAGAAGATGTGGTATATACATATACACAATGGAATATTACTCAACAATAAAAGAGAACAAAATTTTGCCATTTGTGACAACATGGATGGAACTAGAGGGTATTATGCTAAGTGAAATAAGTCAGACAGAGAAAGACAAATAACATATGGTTTCACTTATATGTGGAATCTGAAAAAAACAACAAATGAACAAATAAAACTAAAACTGACTCATAGAAACAGAGATCAAACTGATGGTTGCCAGAAGGGATGGGGGTGGAAGGATAGGTGGAAAAGGTGAAGGGGAATAGAGTCAATAATACTGTGATAACTTTACATGGTGACAGATGATTAACAGACTTAGTGTGGTAATCACATTGTAAAGTATATAAATGTTGAATCAGTACACTACACTATACACCTGAAATGAATGTAATAGTGTACAGCAACTAAAATAAAATAAAATAAAAATTCCCTTCAGGGAAGGAAAGAGCTTCTGGGAAAGAGAAGGAAAGCTCAGAGAAGAGAAATACTCAAGTGAAGCTGGCCTTTCAGGTGCCATCATATAGGAACAGCCACAGCAGTGTGAGGGCTGGCTGCTGCTGCTGGGTACAGGCCAAGGTCAGCTACGGAGAGGAGAGCAGGAAAGAGGGGCACACCTGCCATGTCAAGGTAATGTGCCTTCCAGAGAACTACAATGAGTCCTCACTTAACATCATCGATAGGCTCTTGAAAACTGCCACTTTAAGCGAAATGAAGTATATAACACAACCAATTTTACCATAGGTGAATTGATATAAACAAGAGTTAAGTTCCTACGGCATATACGTATCTGGTCACAAAAACAGCACCAAACTGGAGATCCAAGATGGCGGAGTAGATAAACACTACCTGCTTCCTTCCATGAACAGATTAAAATTACAACTAAATTATAGAACAATCCACCTGGAGAACCATCTGAAGTCTGGCTGAAGTTTTATGACTAAGGACATAAAGAAGTCACGTTGAGACCGACAGGGGCGGAGACACAGAACTGGCTAACCTCAAACCTCCATGTGGCGGTTGAGAACTGGGAGGCATATCATGGCCATGGAGGTTCCCCCCAGAGGAGCAAGGGACCCCAGCCCCACACTGGCCTCCCCAGCCCAGAGGACTGGTACTAGAAAGAGGAGCCCCCATAACATCTGGCTGTGAAAAACAGCGGGGATTCTGACCATCCGGAGAGGATGGAAGGCAGCGGGAAACACAGGCATCCTCTTAAAGGGCCCAAGCACAGACTCTCTCTCTCCCAGACACTCACCTTGGGCTCCAGCAGAGGGACAGTAACTCATGAGGTGTTGGAGACATATGGGGGTCAGACTGAGGTGTGTAGCTTTGGGACGAGGACTGGAGGACGGTCGGTATTTTCCTTGGGGGGTTCCTCCTCCCGTGCAGTTGGCAGGCGGGCGCCATCTTTCCTGTGTTGAGCCCGCCCCCTATGCCAAATCTGAATCTGATTGGCCTGGTGAGCTCTGCAGCTCCGTCCTGCTGACTCACTGAGACCCTACCCCACCCAACGACGGAGGCACTTTCTCCAAGAGCAGTCTAGGAAACACAGAGAGTCCCAAACAAGATAAACCCAAACAGGCCCACACCAACACACATTATAATTAGAATGGCAAAGTTTAAAGACCAGGAGAGTGTCCTAAAAGCAGCAAGAGAAAGGTAACTAGTAACTTATAAGGGAGTACACGTAAGATTGTCAGCTGATTTCTCAACAGAAACTTTACAGGCCAGAAGGGATTGGCACAAAATATTCAACGTGATGAAAAGCAAGGACCTACAACTAAGATTACCCAGCAAAGCTATCATTTAGAATTGAAGGACAGAGAAAGAGCTTCCCAGACAAGAAAAAGCTAAAGAATTCATCATCACCAAACCAATGTTACAAGGAATATTAGAGGGACTTTTTTAAGATGGAAAAAAAAATCAAAATTATGAATAAAATGCCAATAGCTACATTATCTATCAACAATTACATTCAATGTAAATGTTTTAAATGCTCCACTCAAAAGACATAGGAGGGCTGAATGGATAAGAAAACAAGACCCTTACATGTTCCGCTTACAAGAGACTCACTTCAGATAGAAAGACACACACACACAGATGGAGTGTAAAGGGATGGAAAAAGATTTTTCATGAAAACGGAAATAAAAAAAACACCAAAAAAAAGTTGTGCTTTTTTTTTTGTAGCAATACTTAATACTAAACAAAACAGACTGTAAAACAAGAGACAGTAATTCAAGGACCCAGTAATTCCACTTCAGGGTATTTAACTGAAGAAACCCGAATGCTACTTCAAGGGGACGTGTGCACCCATGTGTCCATTGCAGCGTTGTTTACAATGGCCAAGATGTGGAGGCAGCCTGGGTGTCCATAGATGGATGAATGGATAAAGAGGAGGTGGTACATACGAGTGTATACAATGGAATATTGCTCGGCCGTGGAAGGGAACGGTCTTTTGCCATCTGAGACGGCATGGATGGACCTGGAGGGTATTGTGCTGAGTGGAATGACAGACAGAGAAAGACAGATGCAGTGTGATTTCACTTATATGAGGAATCTAAAGAACAAAACAAAACAGAAAAAAACTCATAGATACAGAGAATATTTTGATGATTGCCAGATGGGAAGGGGTTTGGGGATGAGTGAAAAGGGGGAAGGGATTAAGAAATACAAATTGGTTGTTACAAAGTAATCATGGGGATGTAGGTACAGCATAAGAATATAGTCAATAACATTGTAATAACATGTGTGATGTCAGATGGGTACTAGATTTGTTGGGGTGCTATAGATGGGAGGGGGTTGGGAGGCAAGGTGTAAAAGATGAAGGGAGAAAGAAGTACAAATTGGTAGTTACAAAACAGTCATGGGGATGTAAAGTAAAGCATAGGGAATATAGTCAGTAATATCGGTGGTGCCAAAAAAAATGTATACACGACTTGTATTCATCGTTTGTCATTGATATATATTGAGTATTACAATTTTAAAATAGTTTTTTTCTTTTTTAAAATGTATATACATTTTTTTGGCACCCCTGGTATAGTAATAACTATGTATAGTGCCAGGTGAGTACTAGACTAGTTTGGGGGATAATTTCTTAAATTATGCAAATGTCTAACCACTATGCTGTACACCTGAAATTAATATAAAATAATATTGAATGTCAATTATAATTGAAAAATTAAAAAGGGGGAAAAAGTGAAGGGGAATAAGAGGTTCAAATCTCCAGGTATAAAACAAGTCATGGGGATGTAATGTACAGCGTAAGGAATATAGTCAATAACATTGTGACAGCGGGTACAGTGTTAGATGGTTCCTGGACTTATCATGGTGATCACTTTTTTTTTTTAACCGTCACAACAGAAAAACAAAAATTTTAATGCTTAGAACCTCACCCAATCATGCTCCAAATGACAATTTTATCATTATGGAAAAAATAATAATGACACATTGCTTCAAAAAGCAAAAAGCATGTTGCAAAACAATGTAGTCCAAAGTTTATAAGAAATCGTATTTTTATACAAAATCTAGACAATGCTCATCAAGGCGTGAGCAGTGGTCACTTCTGGGGGTGAGATTATGGGCCTATTTGTTTTGCTGGTCTGTATTTTCTAGTCTTACCCCACACATTTCTCAATTTTTATTTACTCTTCAGATAGTTGAGAAATTTATATCTTCCAACTATAAACAATGAATACATACAAAAGGTAAAAAATGCCAAGTCTCTGTGCCTCCTGTGGGCGATCACTTCTTTAGGTCTATAAATGTTAACTAACTATGGTGTACACCTGAAACGGATATAATGGATGTTAGCTATATTTTAATAAAAATCTTAAAAAAACAACAACCCAGCACCAAACTTCTAAATAAAGAGCCAAAACACTTCTAATATTAAACACTGAAATAAGCGTGAGATTTACACATATTTAAGAAAGATGAATACAAACAAGTAAGATCATTATTTTCCACCCCACTGATTCTGGGTCAGGATGGAAGGCGGCAGGAGTCTCTCCCATTAACTCAGGGGGCAAGGCGGGAACCCACCCAGGACAGGACGATGCCCTTCCCTCACAGGGCACACTCACTCACTCACTCACTCACTCAGACTGCGACACTGTAGACATGCCAATTCATCTCACGTGTACACCTTTGGGAAGTGGAAGGAAACCGGAGTTCCTGGAGAGAAAAGCACGCAGACGTGGGAGAACATGCAAACTCCACACAGAAAGTGGCCCTGGCCAGGAATTGTTTTTTTTCTCCTCGGCAGTGTTACAAGGAACGACATTGAACAAAACAGTATTCGAGGACCCGCAGTATCTGGAATAACTGCTGTGCTGCACGCCTTTCTTCCCCCACCCCTTGCTGTCCTGTCATGACTCTCTGGAGTGATACAGCTTTTGCAGTCAAATACCAACTACACTGCCAACGGTGAAGGAAGCAGCCATCGGAACTTACACAACTGTCTGTCTATGGACAATTTGTTTCAGAAGAAGTGACTACCAACCAAACTTCTCAAGTTAAAATGGTTGTCAAACTTCCGTGAGCAGTGGCATCACTCAGGAAGCTTCCCAGGGATTCTGATCTGGCAGGTGTAGGGTGGGGCCCAGGAACCTGCATTTGAATAAGCACATCAGGGACTGATTCTGAGGCAAGTGATCCAGGTACAACCCTGAGAGACACGTCTGCATCTGAGGTGCCGGTAATGGTCTTTCATTGGACTGGCCTGTGTCCCCTTCCCCTCACTAACCACAACCAGTTGGAGCAGAGACCTCACCCAATCATCTCCTGAGAATCTGAAATTGGGGCTCACAGAACCAGCAGTGTGCGTGTGCCTGAACCAGTCAGGTTAGAAACTCGGCTCGTAGGTTCTTTGGCTTCTGGGGCTGCCCCCGTCTCCTGCCCCCACCCAGGTCCTGCCCGGGTTCTTCATCTGCCTGAATGTGCCCTAAGATACTGTCTTCAGCAGCCTTTTGAGATGCCCTAGACACACCCCGGGATGGCATCTGGGCCCATTTTCCTGTGGATCGTGCTCCCGAGGCCTGACCTACATGGGTCTTAGGACGCCTGTCCAGGGCCTACCGGACACCTCTGCCACAATGTCCCAGCAGGGCCTGTCTTGACTTAGTCTGGACCCCCAGACAGATCTCAGCATGTTTTCCCTCGCACCTGGCACCTTTTATGTTCTTTATTTCAAAGAACAGTGCCCTCTCTCCACGGCACCCAAGTCAGAATAGAATACTTGGGCATATCCTAGACACTTCTTGTTCGTACCCCACAGCTCTACTCTAGAATAACAAGGAGCAGCTACCATTTATTGAAACCACACGACATGGTAATAACTCATCACAGCTCTGTGAGGCAGGTACTGTGACTGCCCCCATCTGACAGATGGTTAAGTAGGCACACAGGGCTGAGTCACTCACCCAAGGTCACGTGTTAAGTGGTGGGGTTGGGGTGTGAGCCCAGGCAGTCAGCCCCAAGCACCTGCCCCACCCTATGGGTGTGGCCAGTTTGCTCTCACCTACGTCTTCCCCTCCCTCCACAGTGCTGGTTGGGGAGCCTGGGCAGGGTCCCTGAATCTCTTGTTTGGACCGTGTATGCATAAGCCTCCTGACTGGCTCCTCACCCTTGGACTTGCCTACTCCGATCTGGAAATCCTTCTAAAGTGGGAATCTGATGTCACTCCGTGGCCAAAACCCTCAGTCTCCCTGCTTTACTCCCTGGCCTCGTGGTGAATAAATGGTGGGAGCCGAATCCTGTAGGCCGACTCCAGGACTGTGTTCTCACCTGCTGTCCAATGCTCCCCTGAGCCTCAGTTCCCTCACTGGGAAAGGAGGGGCGACAGTACCTGCTGAAAGGCCTGTTAGGGTATGCACAGCACCTAACAGCAGTGCCAGGCGCAGAGCGGGCAACTCACACCTGGAGCCTCCGTTAGTAACATCACGAAGGAAAGGGTGGGGCGAGAAGTGGTTGCTCTGAACCGCACGATGAATGGCACACGGGATAATAAGCACGTTAGCGTTTTAGACACAGTTTGTCACTTCATCTTCATCACCTTCTGAGGCACAGACACGACTGCATTTTACGGGTGAGGAAACTGAGGCTGAGAAGTAGACTGACCAACTTAGGTCAAGTCAGACGTAGGTCTTTCTGAGCGCAGAGCCCCCATGCCTTTCCCCGAGAACGGCCCTGTCTCCACCGTCCAGTGTGCTCATTTGGAATTCCGGCTCTTTCAGATCTTACCGGCTGAAGACCAACTGTGGGTCAAAGCTGTGACGAGACCTGAGGAAACTGGGAGACACTAACGGGAAAAACGGAACAAATGGTGAGGCCGGCATTGGCGCAGAGTTGAGAGCACACGGTCTCCTTGTCCTGGGCTCTGAGAGCTCGCCCATAAAAATGACAAGCCAGGGCCCATCGCTGTTTCTACAACAATGAGAATATTTATTTTCTCCAGGCAGTAAAAATAACATTCTTCTCTCTTTTGTAAAAGTTAAGTACCATTACATTCCATTTCCTTAAATAACAAAATCCTAAAAATATATATTAAATTGTATACAGTGCGTCACACTTCATCTTATATTTTAAAATACATGATGTTTCTATTTTATTCTCAAAGTTGCATATTAAGAGCATATGTACAAATAAAGCCTTGTCATCCAAAGTCAGGATCCCCTGCGGAAGGTGAGTCTGGATGTGGGCAGGTCTGGATGCTGCGTGAACCCCGCCAGGCAGCCCCCACTTGGTGCTCCTTGAAGACACATCCTTTCTGAAGCAGGAGATTCGCCTCGGACTTTCCGCCACACCCACTTCTGTCTTTGAGTATGTTTGACCCCGCAAGACAGAAACCTGTGAGATGGGCACCCCCGTGGGGTCTGCAGGCAGAGGGTGAGGCCCCGTCACCCGAGCCGGCCAGCCTGAGGGGAGGCAGCTGCGGCTGGAAGGTTTGAGAAGCACCCCATGCCAGGGCAGCTAAGCTGAGAGACCTGGCCAGGAGGTAGAAGAGTGAGGCGAGTAAACAAAGACACCAGAGGAAACAATCCAAAGGTTAAAAACTCCCAAGGTAGTAACAGAAGCAGACATCAAACACCAAATAGGAGACTTGAAACCCAAGAGGGTGCCAGGTGGCTGGGCTATGGAGTGGGGAGCTGGCCTGGCTCTGTGGGAGACCTGGGGTGGCCTCACCGGGCAGGGAGACGGGTCTCTGAGGCCATCCACTAAGTGCTTGTGAGGATTAAGTGCCCAGGACGCACAGAGGCTTGGCGACGGCCTGTGTGGCCTGCTGGTGTCGGGACGGCCTGGCCAGACCCTCAGCCAGGTCAGGCTGACTCCTGCCTGGGGCTGACAATGGGGCGTGTGGGTGGGGCTGTGCCCCATAGGTTTGGCCTGAGGTCCAGGACAGCTGTACTCACTAGTGCTTTGATCTTTGTGGGTTTCTGGCTGACTGGAGTCTTGAGACAGAGCCCACACTTCAGAAGTTACTGCAACCAGGTTACCTCGCTTACACCCAGAGAGAGGCCTCAGCCCTGTTCTGACATGGAAGGGTAGGTGGGGGAAGGTACCCTGGGTTCATTCCTTCTCCTTCTTTGCTCTCTAAGCAATGACACGTGGGGAAGAACACAGGGCACCGAGTGCCTTCTAGAGGGGCCAAGGACACTGTGAAGCACATCTAAGAGAAGGTGCACTCACCATGGGAAGCGACAGGGCCCTCCCTCCTGTGGGGACATACGCTGACACAGCAGGACCTGGGGACCAGTGGTGAGCGGGATGAGATGGGCACACAAGTCCTGAGCACCCACTTGCAGCCTTCTCCACTCTGCCACCTCAGGGCAGAGGCCCTGGACAGGATGCTTTCAGAGCGGCCGTCCATGGCGGCCCCCAGAGCCCCTCCCCATTCCTCTTGCACAATCTTCTGCTGTCTGACCTGTAATGTACTTTTCTTGGGGTGACCCTTTCCAATCACCTCCAACCCTCACTTTCTTCTAAAGTAGTTTCTTAAAAGATCAAGTGCTTCCGCCTCCAATGCCCCTGGAAGCACACCTCACGTCTTCTGGGACAACTGATTTCTCAGGTGTTTACTTAGCCACAGGGGACCCTCTGTGGGGTGTTGCTGACAGGTTCCAGCCAAAGCCATGGCCAGACTGTGGCCATGGAGCTTACGGAGGTTTGGCCCAGGACAATTTATGACCATCTCTGCCCGCGCTCTCCTGAGGCTGGTCTGGGTTTCCTGCGGTCCCTCCCTGGGCAGGAAGTCGATCCTGGCAGCACTAGGCTGTTCCAGGACCAGTAAGGAGAGCACTGAGGCGTCACCAGCCCTTCCAGGCTCTGCGAAGACAAAGGGCGGATCCAGCTGCAGGCTTGGCACGGGCTCGGGGCTTGGCCCCTATGACCACAGGTGTGAGCTGAGCAGGGCAGGCAGGTGGGCCCACAGGATGCCCCAAAGGCCAGCGATCAGGGTAAGTCCTAGGCAGCTGAACCACTGCCCCTCGGCTGGGCGAACCCTTTGCCAAGTCCCACATTCCCTTTGTGCTGTGACTGGATCTATTCACAGCACAAGGCCCGTTGTGACTATGCACAGCTGACACTTGGGTTTGAAAGGAGATTCCACAAAAGCCAGGAACAGCTTGGAGGGGAGACCGCACATGTCAGTATATTCCCAGTGGCCCTTGTAGGGGACAGACCTGTCTCCAGACCCAGGGGCCTGTGGACAGCTGCTTTAGGGTGATCACCCTTTCCAGATCAAAGAGTGAAGACGACCCCAAGCAGCTCCATGGCTGCGGCAGGCCTCCCATGGTGCCTGGGCCAGCGCTGCCTGGACACCCTGCCCCACTCCCCTCCTCCGGATGCCCCTCTGCCTGCCAGCTCCTAGCACCTCTCCTGGTTGCTGAGTGTCACCTCTCCCTACAGACACCTCCTAGCTGGCCCCACATGGCCCTGTCCTTTTGGGAGTGGCCAGTTGCAGACGGGCTACCAGAACCCCAGGAAGGGACATGGAAGGCAGTGGCTTAGGGACTTGGGGGAGGGAGGCAAAGTGTTTCAAAGATGGAACCTGTGAGGCCAGAGGCACATCAAGGCCAGGCCTGAGTGACTTTGGGGGAGTCATGTTCTGACAAAGGCCGAGGCCTGGCCTTCGGAGGCTCAGGCTGCTCTTCTCAGCTGCTGCTGGCAAAGCCTGCTTTTGGATGGGGGCGGATTCCAGTGCAGGCGGCACTGACTCGCACAGTGGTGAACGCTGCACTTGCAGCTCTCACTCTTTGGAGGCCTGTCCTCTGAAGTTCTCCACTTCCCAACCCCCCCCAAGCCCCCACTTCTCACGCCATCTCTGCGATTCACCTCTCCCCCCTGAGGAGCAGGGTAGTGTAGGATCAGGGACGAGAGCCCTCCCCTTCTCTCCCAAGCCATTCCAAACCCCGCTTTGTCCCCGTAAGACGGGGCAGAGAGGGCTGCAGAGAACACGGGCTATGGGGTTCTTCTCTGAAAATGAGGGACACCTAAAGGAAGGACTGCTGGCACCCCGTCTCACATCATGCTGCCTAAATGCTAAACCACGTTCTGAACTGAGTGAGCTTAGAGAATCATGGAGAGATGAGGGTCTGGCTCACAGGACCACAAGCTGCGCGGGGGCAAGACCCGACAAATCCAATCCAGCACCTATGAAAGCTGTCAGTAAAGTCTGTTGTGGGAAGAAATGAATGGACGTTTTATACGACCACTCCTCGAGCTCGCTCTGCTGGTTACCAAGCTATGGAAAGAAGCCACAGAAAGAAGCCTGTACGTGGAAGGTGTGACATGAATGGGGATCCCCAGACCCAATTCTCAGGATCCCTCCCAGGTTGAAGGAGGCCCATCCTCATCCAGTGCCGAGGGCAAAGCCCCAGAGTCAGCACAGATCATGGGCCCTCTTTAGGGCTTTGGGGTGCTATGCCCAGGAGTACAGGACCTAGCCAACCCTCAAGAAAACCTCAATTATCCCTGTTTGGCCTTGCTACAAACCATAAAGGCCAGGAGAACGTGATCTGTGTGTAGACAAATTGGAGAAGAAGGAAGTAAGACTCGATGTACACTACACCTACCCGCCACCCGGCAGTCTAGAATGTCCCTGAACCCAGTGCTGGGACACAACCATTTCTATCGTCTCAGCCTCACTGTCCTGACACCCCCGTTCCTAGATCACAGAGAGAGACAGACGCAGGACGGCCTGGACCCGGGGACCGCAGTCTCTCCTAAGTGCAGATGGTGGAGCAGGACGAATCCAGGCGACACCTGCCCCTGCAGCAGGGCACCCCTTCCCAGTCCACAGGCAAGTGCCCCGAAGAGGTCAAGGGAGAGGCAGGGAAGAGCTGGTCAGAGGAAACCACGGGAGAGGTGGTCCCCTGTTGGCCTGGAGCTCAGAGGGACCTCGTGTCCTGGGCACAGGGGGTACTTTTAGTCACTCACAAGAGGATTACGGTCATCTTGTTGACTCTGACCCTTGAGCTTCTTCTTAAAGATGGAAATTGAAGTAGAAGGCTCATAAAAAATGCTCCAGATTTCCCCTGAAGGCCCTGGTTGACGACAATCCCTAAGGTCCCTTGAAGCAGGAACACGATGGGATCTGTCAAGCAAAAACAACTTAGTTTTTCAAGTACAGTAGAACAAAGCATCCAAAACAACCTACCATGTCATGAGATACCTGTGCCTGTGAGATGTGATGCGCAGTGAGGTGCGGTCTCGGGAAAGACCTAGCAGCTGCCTTTAGAGATCTGAAGGACTATTGTCCTGTGGGACGGGGGTGCAGCCGGGCAGATTCCAGCTCAGTAGAACAAAGAACTTTCTAACTGGCAGAAGTATTCAAACCTAGACAGGGTTGTTCCGAGGGATCATGAGTTTCCAATTTTTTTTTTAAATAAAAGAACTCTTTCTTCAAATGACATTTACCTGGAAGGCCAGCCACCTAGTTAAAAACGGGATAAAGGCAAAACCACTCCAATTGAAGTGGGTCCTGCCTTACCACTGATGCTGCTTGGCAGGGAAGTTCCAGAGGGACTCTGCAATGTCACTTGGGAGTCAGACATGTACTTGAGGGCCTCAGCGTGCTGTGAGCTGCTGGCCCTATAGGAAGTCTCCTGTTCTCCTACTGCTGTAGGGGACACATGGACAGGACTGTGCCCAAGAGGCTTCCAGAACATGTGAATTGTGACTTAAAAAAAAATAAAAAAAATAAAAAAAAAAAATATATATGTATATATGGCACTTGAGTAGGCTCAGCAAATAATAATGACATTGTTTCCACTGAAAAATGTAAAGTGCAGGGTGCAAAGACCTATGGGTGATCCCAGTATGGCCAAGGGCAGCCTTCACAGGGCAATGGAGGAGCTGGCAGCATTTTGTGTATAAAAACGTCTGTGGCAGAGGACTGGTAAGGTCAGGAAAGAAGTGGCTTTCACGGGACACAAATGTTCGGGAAGGCCTTGAAATGGAGAAAGCCTGTATACCAATTGTATCTCAATAAAACTGGGTGAGGGGGTGAGGAAAATGGAGGGCGCCTGGACTGGGACCCACAGGAAAGACAGAGCAGGAGTCTAGAAAACATTAGAAAGGAGTCCCCTCCATAAGTACACAAACTTCAGTAGCATAATTGTCCCTTTCATGGAAGGCGGAACGGTTCATTGAGTAGCAAAATAAAGGAAGGAAATGTTGTCTTTTTCCCCCCCGAACTGATCAGAATTAAAGAAGGTTCCATAAACTTCTTAAATCACTGCCTGAAAAATCACTATTAAGCAATAGTTAATAAAATGTTAGAATTCTCTCTCTAAGAATGTTTCCCAATTTCTAGAAGGCATCGGGAAAAATGCATGGTATTGTTCTAGGAATCTTTACTCCTGCATCAAGAGCTCTTTAAGGGGCCAGCATAAGGCAAAAAATAGAAATTGTTGCTTTTTATGGCCAGACTGTTTCAATCCTCCTTGAAATTGTATCCTTTGGACACAGGTGGGGGGCAACACAATCCCTCAAACCTTGGTGAGCTTTGTCCAGTTGTACATTTCACTCTACAGAGCAAGAGGAATGTCTACTGTCTTACGTTCCCGAGGACTGAGGGCTTTAGAATCATGTTCCGACATTACAATTGTATCCAGACTAATGACGCATAGTGGTAGCAAAGGAGTTCTGAGCCCTCCCCTCCTGGAATGGGGTAGCGCTCTTGTACTCACTTGAATGTAACGTGCAAAAGGATCTTTGCTACAATGGCAGTGACGGTGAGGATGAGGAGAGTTGCGAGGCCATACACTGTCCATCCTGCAAGTGCAAAAGACAGGGTTTATCAGACTTGTTGGAGCTCAGTTTTCAAAAGAAGGTCTGTTGGTGGCCCCAAGTGAACACTGGCAGCTTAGAGATGTGGGTCTGGCTGAGGAGTTCCTGGCAGATGGCAGCAGCCACCAAATACAGCTGAGAGACAAGCTGGCATGGAGCCTGGGCCTTCTGAGTGCCTCACCTGGCTCACCTCTTGGAGAGAGGCAGGTGGTGTGGTCCAAAGTGCACTGGACTCAGAGTTGAAAGGGGGGTGCACATTCTGTCTCTACCACCGGATCCACTGTACAATCACAGGTGAGTTACATACTCTTTGGGCCTCAGTTTCCTCATCTGGTGAATGCGATATGTGACCTATAAAATCCTATTGGGACACACAAACAAATGACGCAGAGCAAGCACTGGAGGGGCTCTCGCCCCGAAAGGGACCTGGTGAGCAGTCTGAAAATCTCTAGGCTAGGTAATTGCGATTGGCGCTCTGCAGCTCTGTTAGCTCATAACTTCCTTGGCAGAAAAGAGAGAAGGGAAGTCTGTACCCAACCAAGTTAGCCAGCTCCAGCCCTAAGACCATCAGCCACTCTCTATTCCTCTCCTGCATGACTTTTCTTTTTAGCTCTTATCACCATCTGACTTTATTTTGCTTTTTGTCTCTTTCCTCCCACTTAGGAGCCAAAGGTGGGCAGATTTTGTTTGGTTCACTGTATAGTCCAGTGCCTACAACAGCTCCTGGCACCATTAAAGCACTTACATGTCTTTCAAATGAATGAATGAATGAATGAAAGAATGGAGCTCTTGCAATTGCCAATGAATTTAGGGAGCTATAGCTTTGGGGCTCTACAAAGATATTCTCAATGTGAGAAAACCCTGGGTTAGCTGATTAATCCATCACAATGGACAAAAGGCACACATGTTAGATCTATGGAGGTGAGCACTTTTTCTTAAGGACTAAGGAATCAAGCTAATGAGAACATGTTTTTCAAAGGCCAAGACAAACAGAATCAGAGTCAGATCCCCAACCTGCCTTGGAATGAGAAACTCCCAAGGGTGCTGGTGTATGTAGCAGCCAAGAACATTGCCTTCAAGCTCTGTGGCTCCCACCCCCTTTGATGGTGTCTGGGAACCACTACCTGGGACGGTCTGGGGTGGATGACTGGGGCTGGTGGTGATGACGTAGAGGACTTTGGAGGACCGGGCAGCGCTGACGCTGAGGTTGGCCTGCTCCGTGATCACCTCAGCCAATGTCTGGTTGGCAGTGGGCCTCTCCTGTGGTGGTTCTTCCTTGACAGCTGTAAGAGCAAACGGAATTAACTGGGGAAAAGCTCATCAAGACAATGAACAGTTATGGAGGAGGAGGCACTGGTTATGTAGAAAGGCTATTTTCTCTGATTCGATTCGGGGTGCGATTCTCTCCACTGGCCCCACTGGCCCCAAGCAGAACCTGTCATGCCGTGACCCTGAAGGAGGCAGAAAGGATGAGCTGTCAACGTCTAATCATTTGGTCCTTTCAGACACCTGCGCATGCTTTATCGTTTTCCAACCCTCGTGCCTTTGCATCTACAGCTCCTTCTGCCCAGAAGGCCTTCTTCCTTCCTATCTGTTGACCCAAATCCTACCTGTTCTTCAAGACTACCCCACCTGCAGGGAGGCCTCCTCCCTCTGACTTCCTGTAACACACTGATGTAACTTTTCTTGAGGCCCTCAACATCCTGGACGAAGCCTGGGTCTTAGACCCCCTGTGCTTCTCATGTGCTGGCAAAGAGCTGTGCCTGGAACACATGTGTCCACATTAGCGGGGCAGAGAGTGGGGTTCCACCTTAGGAAGATTTGAAGAAAGACGGAAAACCAGTCTTTTGGGTTTGTCTGGGATCCTGAGAGGCAGGAGGATGGACCAAATGACCTCTTTAGAGCCTTCTAATTCTACCAATCTCAGCTCTTTCTTTTAATTGTTCTTTAACCCTCCCATGAAAACTGTCATTAGAACTATTAACAGCAAAATCGACAGGTTTTACCTCTCTTCTGTATCGTGAAACATAGACAAGTTATGAAATGGTTGGTAGGGAAATCCGCAAGTTGAGTGAGTAGCTCCTGACTCACGGACCTCCCAGCAAGAACGGCCCAAAGTCCGTAGGTCACAGGGGTGGGCAAGGGGCGCCTGAGGCATATGGGGAAGTCTTACCTTGGTATAAGACAGCAAATCCCTGGGCCTGGTTAATGCGATCAGAGAAGAAATACAGAATGACAAAATCCAGAGAGACGTTAAAGGACAAAGGTGGGTGGTTCCTTCCATTGAAGCGGACCAGGACGTGGTGGGTATAGCCATCCAGCAGCTCTACCATGTCTGCGGAATCCCTGATGTCAAATAAGGTGAAATTGAAGTGGATGTGGGAGGCTCCCGGAACCCGAATGGTCCAATAGCAGACCCTCCCTGTGGCGTAGGTGTCAGGAAAGTCAGGGGAATAGACCACAGCAGTCATGGCCGAATAATTCCCACCGCAGGCGCCAATGAGAGCTGTGGAAGACAAAAGGGTACCGGCCTCAGCCTGGGGCTCAGCCACATGGCTCGCTTTCCAATCTGTTGCAAACAAAACTCTTCGGAACTAACGTGATCCAGTTTGGGATATTGTTTTTTGTCTATAAAACCAGACTGTCTTATGTTTCAGGATCAAATCACAAAATGAATCACTTAAACCCTGAACAAATGACTGTGGAGGCTTTTTTTTTTTTTTTCCTCCCCCCAGGAGACCTTAGAATTAGCACACAGCACAGTGGTGCGGTCTAGGTGGGGGCCAGGCTGGAGTCAGACAGTCTGCGTTGGGGACCAGCTGGGCCATGTGATTCTTCGCTTCCAGGCTTCTTGCTTCTCTCAGTTTTGAGGATGGAGAGACTACCACCTGCTCCTGTATCACATGAATGTATGATAGACAGATGAGATAACGCACATGAAAACACTGGGACCTCTTTGCAGGGAAGGCACTTGAGGAGGCGAAGTCATACAGAGAAGGGCATCCCTGATACCTCAGAGGTGCAACGCTTGCAGGAGGGCCCACACTTATTTTTCAAGTGGGAAACTCGCACAGAAATGATTTTCTCCATGGAGGAGATTCACTCGATGCTGATTACTCTGTGTGAGCACATTTGATTCCTCTGGACTCCCGTTTCTGCTGCGCAGGTTCTAGGAAGGCGATACAACTACTTCCCCGTATCTTACGTGTTGAGGTATAAACAAAGTCCTGGAAATGAAAGTCTTTCAGAGGGAGTGTAGGGCTGGGATTTAAAAAGTAGGCTTTGGGGGAGTTCCGCTTTTCTTCAGGATGTAGAAAGCAGTAAGAAAATGCTGCTTCCATCCGAACGAGAAAAAGCTCAAACCTTTTCTTCAACCCATCAGAAAGCTGAGGTCTGAAGATAAACAAAGGGAATTTAATTCTAAACAGTAAGAAGCCCCTCTGCGGAGAGTCAGGCCACACAAAAGTGTTTCATCTTTGATAGCGCACGAGAGGAAGAGGTGGTTGCCATAAAAGCAAGTAAGAAGAAAGCAGCTGAAATTTTAACAAGTTCCCAAAGGCTGAGTGTGGATTAGCGTCTCCGTCCAGGATAACCAGGAACCCAGACACAACAGGAGTCAGCACTCACTTTCAAGCAATTCTGCGCGGGCCTCCCTCCACCCAGTGCCCACTGGGGTAGGCAGCAGACCAAAGAGTCCCCTTGGTGGCACACTTGTGAAGGTGTGATCGGCTGCTGCTAGGGGACAGGCATGAAATCCTGCTGCTTCCTGAACACTCCTCTCAAAGGAAGCAAAGCCTTAAGTTTGTGGGAGAGGGGCAGCAAACCCTCTTGCTCCCACAGTCAGAGTAGAAGCAAAACCTGTTTGCCCCTGGGGAGAAGGAATAGGAAACTCTCCTTCCTGCCAAAGTAAACAGACAAAGACCTACTGCTTTCTAGGGGAAGAGCAGAGGCAAAAGCCATCAGCCCCTGGCTGCCCAGAGCCTCAGAGCCCCTGCATGAATGCAAAGCAGGGGCAGGAAACTCTTTCCTTCCGAGAGCCACCACAGATGCAGGCGATGTTTGGCTGCCGGGGAGTGGGGTGCGTGTGCAGGGATGCTGAAAAGGTCCCGCCCTGGAGGGCCAGTAACAGATTCGCTCTGTGGCATAGGCATCTACAAACTGCTCAAAGCTCAAGGTGGAACAGGAACACTGGAAAATGCCCGCTGGCATCCGAGGCTCCACACTAAGCACAAGGTAACAGCCGCTCATCACGGAAGGAATCTGAAGCCTGCCGTGCAATGCGGGTAATGACAGAAAGAAGAAACCCCAAACCCAGCTCACCACTGATAGGAAAGCTCCAGCCCCCCACTAAGCAGGGCTGCCCATTTCCAAGTGTAAGTTCTTTGCCTCTACTGTTTTTGTACATGTCATGATGGCGGTCACTAAAATATTACAACACACACATAAAAGCAAGAAAGTAAGGCAGAAAGAAAGAAAAAGAAAAAAAGACTCATTGTCAAGAGATAAAATATCTGGTAAATACTGGGGGTGCCAAAAAAATGTATACAAGTGGACACTTTGGTCAACGTTGCTCAAGCAGTAGTTCGCGTAATCAGAAGTGTCTGGACGCTGATCGTAACCACTTTGAGCACCTCTTGTAATTGCAGAAGTCAAACGTGACTTGTATTCATCTTTTGTTATTGGTATATATTGAGTATTACAATTTTAACACAGTTTTCCTTTCTTAAAACGTGTATACTTTTTTTTGGCACCGTGTGTGTGTGTGTGTGTGTGTGTGTGTGTGTGTGTGTGTATCTCAAATCATGTGGAACTTGAAATGAATACAATGTTATATGTCAATTATATCTCAATTTTAAAAGAGAGATAGGGGCAGCCGGATGGCTCAGTTGGTTAGAACGCATGAGCTCTGAACAACAGTGTTGCCGGTTCGATTCCCACATGGGTCAGTGAGCGGCGTCCTCCATTGAAAACAACAAGCTGCCACTGAGCTTCCAGAGGGGCCGGATGGCTCAGTTGGTTGGAGCTCAAGCTCTTGGCAACAAGGTTGTCAGTTTGATTCCCGCACAGGATGGTGGGCTGCGCCCCCTGCAACTAAAGATTGAGGATGGCAACTAGACTTGGAGCTGAGCTGCGCCCTCCACAGCTAGACTGAAGGACAATGACTTGGAGCTGATGGGCCCTGGAGAAGCACACTGTTCCCCAAAATTCCCCAATAAAAAAAAAAATTTTTAAAAAAGGACAGATAAAACAGTCCACAGAACCAGACCCAATAATGACCCAGATGTTAGAACTACCAGAGAGACTACATAATTAATACAGGGATACTTAGTGGAAAAGATGAACAGCATACTTGAACAGACTGGAAATTTCAGCAGTGATATGGAAACTATATTAAAAAAGCCAAATACAAATGCTAGAAATAAAACAATGAGATGAATAACTCCTTTGATGGTCCTATAAACAGACTGCACAAAGCTGAGGAAATAATCAAAACATTTAGAGATAGGTCAATAGAAATTATCCAAAATGAAACACAGAGAAAAAAGAAGTGAGAAAAAGAAAACAGCATCCAACAGCTGTGGGACAATATCACACGCTCTAACAATATGTAATTGGAGTTCCAGAAACAGAAGAAAACAAGAACAAGGCAGAAGAAATATTTGAAGAGAAAATGACTAAGAATGTTCCAAAGTCAATGAAAAGTAATCTAAGAAACTCAGCAAGCTCCAAGGAAATAAATTAAAAAACAAAAATAAAAAAACAACAAAGAAAACACACCTAGACACATCACATAGTTAAATGATGAAAACCAAAAGCAAAGATAAAATCCTGAAAGCAGGCAGGGAAAAGATGATAGACAGGGAAACAAAGATAGAGCAGACATCTCTAGAAACGATACAAGCCACAAGACAGAGGAGCAATAGTTTTGAAGTCCTGAAAGAAAGAAACTGTCAGCATAGACTTCAATATCCAGCAAAAATATTTTTTCGAAAATGAAGGTGAATTAAAGCTTTCTCAAACAAAAGCTGAGAGAAGCTACTGACAGCAGACCTGCCTTAGAGAAAATGCTAAAGGAACTTCTTTAGGCCAAAATGATATGATACCAGATGGCAAATAAGAACATGAACAGATGTTCAACACCATGAGTAATTGTGGAAATGCAAATTAAAACCACAATGAGTTACCACTACACACCTGCCAGAATGGCTGACATTAAAAAAACAGACAACACAAAAATGCAGGCAAGAATGTGGAGCAACTGGAAGTCTCATATATTGTGGGTCAGAATGCAAAATGGTATAGCCACTTTGGAAAACAGTTGGCAGTGTGTTATAATGCTAAATACGCACTTAGCATGTGACCCAGGAAATCCTGGACTCCTCAGTTTCATTTCTCCCAAGAGAAATGAAAATATATGCTCACACGAAAACCTGTACATTATGTTTTTAGCAGCTTTATCACACCTTTATCATAGATGGACTAATGTTTATCAGCTGTAAATGGATGAACAAATTGACACATTTGTGCAAAGGCATGCTTCTTGGCAAATAAAAGGAACTACTGAAACAACATAGATGAATCTCAAAAGCATTATTCTATGTGAAAAAATATGGTTAAATATTGGATGATTCCATCGATGTGACATTCTCAAAAGACAGAACTGTACAGATAGAACACGAATCAGTGGTTGCTGAGTGCTGGGAGTGGAGAAGACTGACCACCAAGGGGCACGGGAACTTTTGAAGTGATAAAAATGTTCTATATTTTGATTACGTATATATTTGTTAAATCTTATCGAACTGTATAAACTAAAAAGGTGATTTTTACTGTGTATAAATTATACCTCAATAAACCTAAAAAAAAAAACCCAAAAATTCCTGGGTTCTCATCCTGACTTTACCATGTACTATGAATTTGAGCCAGATACTTCGGAATACCTCAGTTTTCTTATCTACAAAATGAAAACAGTAATAGTTTCTCCCTCAGGGAGTTATAAGAATTAAAATGAGTTGATACGTGGAGAGTATTTAGGTATAGGATCTGGTATGGAGTACAAGCTCAGTAAGTGTTAGCTTCTCTATTCTTCTTCTTATAAAGTATTCAGCTGAAACTGATATTTCAACAGCAAAGGCAGACCTTAAACTTGGAACTTTCAATCCCCAGATGTGTGCCACGCTGACAGCACGCCTAATTCAGCCATTTTGAGAACAGACACGACATCTATGATGGATTATTAAAATTCAGTGATATAGCAGGAAACTTGAAACTTAGGAATATATTCAAGATCTTATTTGTTGGATGGGAGATAGCCTGACACGTACCATCTGGGAAGTGTCTCTCAATAAATGCATGTCATTGTTTAAATGGAAGCATTTTTTTCCCCTCAGTGGTAAAATAATGTTGCATCTCACAATTGATGGCATTTTGGAGCCTATGAAATAAAATTACTAGTGCAGTCTCAGGTGTCTGATCCTACCTATCCTTGGGCCCTCAATCCTTTTCATCATCAATCTCTGATTGATGATGAAATGGATCCCGCCCGTTCCATGAGGGCGGGATCACTGTCTGTGGGACTTTGGGCAAGTTACTGAACTTTCATGAGCCTCAATTCTCTTATTTGGCAAATAAAGATAATAGTACCTGCTTACCAGTACTGAGAATTACGGGAAAGAATGCATGGAAAGTGAATAGCATACTGCCCTACAAATATAAGTGCTCAACTAATGTTAAAAGTAAGGCCCCACCCTTATGAGTCACTTATCTCTTCAGGGCCTAGAAGCTGAGGGAGGCCCACGAGGCTGGCGGGCTTGGTCAGTCCCTGTACCCCAGTGCTGGCTCCAGCCGACCTGATCTTCCATTGGGTTCTGTTAACTCAGTCAATTAAATTCTGGGGGCAGCAGAGGTTCTGAAGCCTCCACAGCGCTGCATTTACACACAGTCCACAGCCTACTGTGGCGGCCTCCCTAAGTTCATGAGAGCTTGCTGGAAAATCAAGCACAGAGCCTATGACAAATGGCTTGATGTGGCAATGACGACCGAGCAGACAGCTTCCACCAGCTGCCTCCACAGTCTCTCTCCTGAGGTGCAAATGCACCGTAGGTGCCTCTGGAACACTCTTCTGTAATGAGCAGATAACAGGAGGATCTCATTGACGTTCTGAGACCCAGGTTCACTCCACACCAGATGTTCTGGGACACAGAGACTGTAACCTGGTCCCGTTCCCACCATTTAACTTCTCCAACCTCCTCTCAAATTATGGGACAGTCTGTAGGCACCATCTCCAAAATGCTCAGCCTTATTCAGTCTTGATGGGTCATAAGGCTTTCCATGAGGCAGTACTCAGCTATTTAAACTATTTCACTGTCTAATAGATGAAACTTTAGGGATTAGTCCTATAGTGTTGCATGTTGTACCTTTCTTTGCAGAGCTTGGGGCATGAGCTATTGTTGGGGCCCCTGCCAGGCAACATACATCAGGGTCTCTGAAGACGCGAAGGAGCAGGCAGCCTCTCAGAGCGCCAGGCTTCTTAGTCCTTGAGTGAATGGAAGCCACAGAGGGCAGACTTTGGAGAGCTGCAGAAGAGGCCAGTTTGATAATAATCAGAACTGCAGGGGCGGACGGGTGGCTCAGTTGGTTAGACCGCGAGCTCTGGGCAACGGGGCTGCCGGTTTGATTTCCACATGGGCCAGCGAGCTGCACCCTCCGCAACTAGAATGAAGTCAATCAGCTGCCGCTGAGCTCCTGGGTGGCCAGATGGCTCAGTTGGTTGGAGCGTGGGCTCTCAACCACAAGGTTGCTGGTTCGACTCCTCGACTCCCGCAAGGGATGGTGGGCTGTGCCCCCTGCAACTAAGATTGAACACGGCACATTGAACTGAGCTGCCACTGAGCTCCCAGATGGCTCAGTTGATTGGAGCGCGTCCTCTCAACCACAAGGTTGCCAGTTCGACTCCTGCAAGGGATGGTGAGCTGCGCCCCCTGCAACTAGCAACGGCAACTGGACCTGGAGCTGAGTTGCGCCCTCCACAACTAAGACTGAAAGGACAACAACTTGACTTGGAAAAAAGTCCTGGAATTACACACTGTTCCCCAATAAAGTCCTGTTCCCCTTCCCCAATAAGATCTTTTTAAAAAACCAAAAAACAGAACTGCACAAACTTTGTTCATGTACTTTTAAAGCATTAAAGTGGATCTGTTGTTATGATCTATTTTATTATTGTTAACAAAAGGGATTCTAGCTGCTGAAAATTAAAAAAAACAAAAAACTAAAAAATTAGCAAATCTGGGTTTCAATCCTGGCTCTGGCACTTATTACCTTGGACAAATTATTCTATCTTTTGATGCAATTTTCTTACCAACAGGGCTGTCGCAAGGATTAACTAACAAAATGAAAAAAGCACCCAGCATCAAATCTTGCACACAGCAAGCATTCAATAACCAACAATTATTTTCATTGTAATGAAATCATTTTAGTGCACCTTGGTGTGAGACCCAGTACCATCTCCTAGGTATATTTCCAGTATCAAAGATGACTTGATACATGACCAAATTTAAACCAAATTATTTCTGTTTGATACCTCCAGTAGGGGCACTGTACTAAATAAAACATAATTTTATCTGCCACACAGCAGATACCCAATAAAAATGTGCTAAATTGAATGAACGGTTATCCTATAAAAACTATACTTTTTTTTGTTATAAAATTCACCATTTTAACCATTTTAAAGTGTACAATTCAGTGGTATTATTTACAATGTTGTATAACCACCACCACTGTCTAATTCCAGATTTTTTCATCCCAGAAAGAAAACCTATATCCATTAAGCAGTCACTTCCAATTCCTCCCTTCTTCCCCAGCCCTTGACAACCATTGATCTGTTTTTTGTCTGTGTGGATTTGCCTATTCTGGACATTTCCTATAAATGGAATCGTAAAATATGTGGCCTTCTGTGTCTGGTTTCTTTCATCGAGCATAATGTTTTCAAGGTTCATCATATTGTAGCATGTGTCAGTGCTTCATTTCTTTTTGTGGCTAAAGAATACTCCCTTATATAAATCTACAGTCATACCATAGAGATATTTGCAGGTTTGGTTCCAGACCACAGCAACAAGGTGTCTATCTCAATAAAGTGAATACTGCAAAAAAGCAAGTTACACGAAGTTTTGGTTTCCCAGTACATATACAAGTTACGTTTATACTGTACTGTAGTCAATTAAGTATACAATAGCATTATGTCTAAAAAAAAATGTACACACCTTAATTAAAAAATACTTTATTGTTAAAAAAAATGGGAACCATCATCTGAGCCTTCAGCGAATCACAATCTTTTTGCTGGTAAAGGGTCTTACCTTTAATTTGTAAAAAATGCAGTGTCTGTGATGTGCAATAAAACGAGGTGTGCCTGTACCACATTTTGTTCATCCTTTCATCAGTTGATGGACATTTGGGTTGTTGCCACTTCTGGGTATTATGAATAATGATGCTATGAACTTTCATTTACAAGTTTTTGTGTAAACATATGTTTACAACTCTCTTGGGTATCTACCTAAGAGTGGAATTACTAAGTCAGAGGTAAGTCTGTTTCATGCTTTGAGAAACTGCCATACTGCTTCCCAAAGCAGGGGTGCCATTTAACATTTCCACCAGCAAGGCATGAGGGTTCCAATTTCTCCACATCCTCACCAACACTTACTTTTCATTTTTAGAAGTTAACACAATATTCTGTTTAAAGTAGAAAAACAGGTAGTGAACCCACACACCCTGTTTCTGTTTACTGGCTAGTCCCATGCACAGCTTGTTGGCAGAGTGTGAGCCCTGGCAAGTTGTTTACCCTCTCCACACCCTAGGACTCTCTTCTGTTACATTAGAGTGATGGTAATAATAACGTGCCCTCAGATAGCTGCTGGGAGGACCTAATGCGATCATTTATATAAAGCCTTAGCACATACCAGGCACTCACTGTTCATTTCCTTTCCTTTTTCACTTAAGAGTATACCAGACAATTTACAAGCTCAGAAAACATACTCTTCTGGGTCAGGGTGTCAAAGCAGAGCATTTTAAAATAATGAACTCTGGCAATGAAAGGTTAAAAAATGCACAGTGCATATTAGTTGCTAACTATTCTTCCTTAAACATTAGCCAAGGTTTAGTCTTTAGCTTTAACAGAGGTACTAAAACTGAGCATCTGTCTTAACCTAACAGGATGAACAGGAAGCCACTGGTAGCCTCCAACGGGCATATTTAACTAAAAAGACTAACAATTAACCACATGAGTTCTGCTTGCCAATCCTTCCCCTGTCCTCCCGCCAAAACAGACACACTTTAGACAACGTCTAAGTTATAACATGTGACAGGCTCTGTTGTAAACTTGGGCTGGGCTTTACAATCACCATATGTAGTGGTTGAACTGTATCCTCCAAAAAGATATGTTCAAGTCCTAATGCCCGGTATCTGTAAATGTGACCTTATCTGGAAATAGGGTCTTAAATGATGCAGTCAGGGGCCGGCCCGGTGGCTCAGGTGGTTAGAGCTCCATGCTCCTAACTCCGAAGGCTGCCGGTTCGATTCCCACATAGGCCAGTGGGCTCTCAACCACAGGTGGCCAGTTCAACTCCTCAAGTCCTGCAAGGGATGATGGGTTCTGCCCCCTGCAACTAAGATTGAACACGGCACCTTGAGCTGAGCTGCTGCTGAGCTCCCGGATGGCTCAGTTGGTTGGAATGTGTCCTCTCAACCACAAGGTTGCCGGTTCGACTCCCGCAAGGGATGGTGGGCTGTGCCTCCTGCAACTAGAAAAACGGCAACTGGACCTGGAGCTGAGCTGCGCCCTCCACAACTAAGACTGAAAGGACAACAACTTGAAGCTGAACGGCACCCTCCACAACTAAGATTGAAAGGACAACAACTTGACTTGGAAAAAAGGCCTGGAAGTACACATTGTCCCCAATAAAAGTCCTGTTCCCCTTTCCCAATAAAAAAAATCCTTAAAAAAAAAAAAAAGATGCAGTCAGGTTAAATGAGGCCGTGCCAGATTAGGGTGGCCCCTAAATCCAGTGATTAGTGTCCTCATAGGGAGACATAGAGAGACAGAGAGACACAGACATATGCAGAGGGGAGATGGCCATGTGAAGATGGAGGCAGACAGTGAAGGGACGCAGCGCAAGCCCAGGAATGCCAAGGATTGCCAGTGATGACCAGCAGTTAGGAAGAGGCAAGGAAGGATTCTTCCTTGGAAATTGTAGAGGAAAGATGGCCCTGATAACACCTCGATTTTGGACTTCAAGCCTCCCAAACTATGAGAGAACACATTTGTATTGTTTTAAGCCATCCAGTCTGTGATACTTTGTTATGGTATCCCTAGGAAACTAATATACCATATGACATTTTTGCTAAAAACTGAGCCGCTCTGCCTAGTCGAGATGTCAAGGGTATAACAAAGACATTATAGACTCTATAGTATATCTCAGTAATCTCAAGCCTTTCCTTTTGTCTGCCTCATTTGTGACTATTTCCTTCTACCATCTTAAACTCTTGTACTCTGTACCAGATATTGGTACTATGGTCTCGCAAAGTCTCACTACCACTGAGTAAACGCGGGTGGATTATGAGGGATCAGGTGGCCCAGAGGTTAGAACAAGGTGTTGGAAAGGTCAAGGCCCCGGAACCATACCCCATCAGAACACACTCTGCCTCTAGCCAGCATCTCACAAGTGCGGCAGCTCAGAGAGGAGGGGGGTCAGCGCACACTCAGTACCGGGCTTGGAAGTCAACTCGAAGCTTATGTTCTCTTCTCAGCTGCATCACAATGAGATATAAATCCCAAATGCCTAAGAAAACACTAAAAGGGCTTTGGACATTACATTAAAACAAGAGGATCTTAAAGCTGATTCTGAACAGTGACATCAAGATCTACTTCAAATTGGAAAGGTCATCTTTTTTAGTTGTCTATGTATCTCACAATAGGCCATGTCTCTTCAAAGCACGTGTCACAACAGTAATTAATCAATTGTTAAATGACTATCCTCCTTTCTAGAGGGCAGAGGCCGAGTCTTCCTGTTCAGCACTGTATCTCCAGGGTCTGGTCAGCGCCTGCCCTGCAGTAGGCGCTTAGTAAGTATTGCCCAGTAAATGGATGAATAAATGGAAGGGAGGGAGGGGGGCAGGCTTATTCCCCTGGTCCAAGGGTTCCAGTGTCTTCAGTAGTAATGAGCACAGGGCATACTCACTGTCAAAGAGGATGATCCTGCCATCACCGCCACAGGGCTGGGTGAGATCCCCGAAGCAGACGCTGTTGCACTCGGTACTGGCTGCCTCCCCGTACTTCCAGTAATCAGGATTGTTTCCACAGAAGCAAGCGTAGCCTGACTCCATCCCAGCGAACTGCCGCGACAGAGAAGGGCACTTGGTAAGCGTCAACCAAGGGGTCAAGAGATCTGAGGGAGCCTGGCAAGGTCGGCCCCCAGCAAGCAACCAGCCTCGCCTTCCCAGCCCTCCCTTCCCCTGGGACCTCGCCCTTGCCCCGCTCTCATAACACTTCATTACACACTGATCAGTAATCTATGCGCCACCATCGTGTTTCCCCTTCAGTGAGCACCTCTTTTAAATGTTTGCATTTCTACTGTATTTAAGTAAGTTTTATGGGGGGAACATCCCATAACCTTGAAACATTAGTAATAAGTGACAGCTAAACATTTTATTGAATGTTTCCTATGTGCCAAGTAGTAAGTGCCTTGTAGCTAGTCCTCCCAGCAAACTCATTATAGGCCCCATTTATATTTTTATTTTATTTTTTCTATTACTATACCTGGAAGGGAGGGATGGGGGCAGGCTATTTAAAACTATTTATCTAGTGTATAGCTCTATGAATTTTAACCCATATAAGATGTGTGCAACCATCACTACAATCAGGATACAGAACAGGTGCAGTAACCCAACAACGTTCCTCATGATACATCGCTTTATAGTTTCCCTTCCTATAACCCCTGGCAACCACCAATGAGTTTTCCATGACAATAGTTTGTCTTTTCCAAAATGTCATATGCTATAGACTGAATGTCTGTGTCCCCACACAGCTCATATGTTGAAAGCTAATTCCCAATATGGTAGGAGGGGACTGGGTCATGAGGGCGCTGCCCTCATGAACGGGATTAGTGCCTTTATACGAGACCCCAGAGCGCTCTCTTGTCCCTTCTGCCAGGTGAAGACACAATGAGAAGATGGCCATCTATGAACCAGAAAACAGGCCCTCTCATCAAATCTGCCAATGCCTGATCTTGAACTCCTCAGCCTCCAGAACTATGAGAAATGAATGTCTCTTGTTTAAACCATCTAGTCTCTGGTAACTTTGTTATAGAGCCCAAATGGACGAAGACATCATATAAATGGAATCATGTAGTATGCAACCTTTGGAGACTGGCTTCTTTCACTCAGCATAATGTCTGAGGTTCATTCAAATCAGTGCATGTATCAATACTTCACTTCTTTTTATTGCTGAGTAGTAGTAGTCCCCTGTATGGATGTACCGCCACTTGTTAATCCATTGAGTGGTTTCTAGTTTTTTATGATTATGAATAGAGCTGCTATACACATTTGTGTAGACTTTTGTGAGACTATAACTTTACATTTCTCTAGGATAAATATCTAGAAATGGGATTGCTGGGTTATATAGTAAGTGTGTGTTTAACTTTATAAAAAACTGCCAAACTGTTTTTCTGAGTGACAATACGACTTTATATTCACAAAAACAGTGTATGAGAGTCCCAGTTGCATCATATCCTTGTCAGCAGTTATTTTCAGTGTATTTTATTGTAGTCATTCTAATAGGTGTGTAGTGGTTTCTCATTGTGGGTTTAAGTTGCATTATCCTAATGGCTAATGATGTTGACTATCTTATCGTGTGTCATCTATATATCCTCTTTGGGATAGTATCTGTTCAAATCTTTTGCCCAGTTTTAAATTGAGTTGTCTTAATGAGTTGTAAGAGTGCTTTATGTATTCATAGACAAGTCCTTTGCCAGATATGTTTGGCAACTACTTTCTCCCAGTACGTGGCCTGCCTTTTCATTTTCTTAACTGTTTTTTAAAGATAAAGTTTTTAATTAACGATAAGTCTGAGTTACCAACTTTTTCTTTTACGGTTCATGCTTTTTTCTGTCCTGTTTAAGAAATCTTTGTTTAACCAAATGTCGTAAGATTTTCTGTACTTTTTTCCTAGAAGTTTAATTGTTTTAATTTTCTATTGAGACATAATTCGTATAACATAAAATTAACCATTTTAAAGTGTCCCTTTCAGTGGTTATTAGTATATTGACCATGTTGTTCAACCATCACCATTACCTAATTCCAGAATACTTCCACCACCCCAAAAAGACACCCTGTACCAATTAGCAGTTAGTTGCAATTCCTCTTGCCTCCCACCCTCTGGCAACCACTAACCTACTTTCTGTCTCTATGGATTTGAATATTCTTGACACTTCATATAAATAGATCATAAAATATGTGGCCCAATGTGTCTGGTTTCTTTCATTTGGCCTAATGTTTTCAAGGTTTGTCCTTGTAGCATGCACCAGCCCAGGCATACCTCGCTCTATTGTGCTTCACTTCACTGCGTTTAATACTGCATTTCTCACACAGTGAAGGTTTGTGGCACCCCAGCATCAAGCACGTCTGTTGGCACCATTTTACCAACAGCATTTACTCACCTCATGTCTCTGTATCACATTTTGGTAATTCTCACAATATTTCAAATGTTTCATTATTATTTATTTGTTATGGTGATCTGTGATCAGTGATCTTTTATGTTACTATTGTCATTGTTTTTGGGGTGCCACAAACCGTGCCCATATAAGACAACGAACTTAATCAACAAATATGTGTGTTCTGTCTGTTCTGCTGACCAGCCTTGGTCCTATTTCCTGAGACACAAAACTATAGAAATTAGGCCAGTTCATAACCCTACAATAGCCTCTAAGTGTTTAAGTGGAAGGAAGAGTTACGAATCTCTCACTTGAAATCAAAAGCTAGAAAAGATTAAGCTTAGTGAGGAAGGCATGTTGAAAGCTGAGACAGGCCGAAAGCTAGGCCTGTTGTATCAGTTAGCCAAGTTGCGAATGCAAAGGAAAAGTTCTTGAAGGAAATTAAAAGTGCTACTCCAGTAAACAAACAAATGATAAGAAAGTGAAACAGCCTTATTGCTGATATGGAGAAAATTTTAGTGGTTTGGATAAAAGATCAAACCAGCCACAACATTCCCTTAAGCCAAAGCCTAATCCAGAGCAAGGCCCTAACTCTCTTTAATTCCATGAAGGCTGAGAAACGCAAAGTTTGAAGCTAGCAGAGGTTGGTTCATGAGGTTTAAAAAAAGAAGCCGTCTCCATAACAAGTGCAAGATGAAACAGCATGTACTGATGTATAAGCTGCAGCAAGTCATCCAGAAAATCTAACTAAGATAATTAATGAAGGTGGCTACACAAAACAACAGGTTTTCAATGTAGATGAAGGAGCCTTATATTGGAAGAAGATGCGATCCAGGACTTTCATAGCTAGAGAACTATCAGTGCCTGGCTTCAAAGCTTCCAAGGACAGGCTGAATCACTTGTTAGGGACTAGTGCAGCTGGTGACTTTAAGTTGAAGCCAAGCAAGGCTCATTCACCGTTCTGAAAATCACAGGGCCCTTAAGAATCATGCTAAACCTATTTTGCCTGTGCAATAGAAATGGCGCAACAAAGCCTGGATGACAGCACATCTGTTTACAACATGGGTTAATGAAGCCCACTGTTGAGACCTACTGCTTAGAAAAAGATTCCTTTCAAAATATTATTGCTCATTGACAAAGCACCTGGTCACCCAAGGGCTCTGATGGAGATGTACGACAAGATTAATGTTGTTTTTGCGCGTGCTAGCACAACATCCATTCTGCAGCCCATGGATCAAGGAGTCATTTTCACTTTGAAGTCTTATTACTTAAAAAATACATTTTGTAAGGCTGTAGCTGCCACAGATAGTCATTCCTCTGATGGATCTGAAGAAAGTAAATTAAAAACATTCTGGGAAGCATTCACCATTCTAGATGCCATTAAGAACAGTTGATTCATGGGAAGAGGTTAAAATATCAATATTAACAGGAGTTTAGAAGAAGTGGATTCCAACTCTCACGGATGACTTTAAGGGTTCAAGATTTCAGTGGAGGAAGTAACCACAGATACGGTGGGAGAGAACTAGAATTAGAAGTGGAGCCTAAAGATATGACTGAATTTGGTGCAATCTCATGATAAAACTTAAACGGATGAGGAGTTGCTTCTTATGGATGAGCGAAAAAAGTGGTTTGAGGTGCAGTCTACTCCTGGTGAAGATGCTGTGAAGACTGTTAAAATGATAAGAAAGAATTTAGAATATTACATAAACTTAGTTGATGAAGCAGCAGCAGAGTTTGAGAGGACTGCAATTTTATAAAAAGTTCTACTGTGCGTAAAATGCTATCAAACTGTATCGCACGCTACCGAGAAATAGTTTGTGAAAGGAACAGTCAATCGATGCGGCCAACTTCATTGTTGTCTTATTTTAAGAAATTGCCACAGTCACCCCAACCTTCAGCAATCACTACCCTCATTAGTCAGCAGCCATCAACATGGAGGCACGACCCTCTACCAGCAAAAAGATTATGAGTCACTGAAGGTTCAGATGATGTTTTTAGCAATAAAGGAGACTACAATATAGTGTAAACATAACATTATGCACTGGGGAACCAAAAACTTTGTGTGACTCGCTTTGTCGTGATATTTGTTTCATTGCCGTGGTCTCTAACTGAACCCGCAGTATCTCTGAGGTATTCCTGTCCATTTCTTTTTAGTGTCTGAATAATATTCCATTGTAGGTATGTATCACATTTTGTTTCATCATTTGATGGACATTTGAGTTGTCATTTTTTGGCTACTATGAATAATGCTACTATGAACATTTGTGTACATGTTTTTGTGTGAACATGTTTTTGACTCTCTCAGGTATATACCCAGAATTGGAACTGCTGGGTCATGAGGTAACTTTGTTTTCCAAAGCAGCTGCACCATTTAACATTCCCACCAACAATGTATGAGGGTTGCAATTTTTCCACATCCTAACACTTGTTTTTGTCCTTTAAAAAAACAAAACAGGGCCGGCCCGGTGGCTCAGGCGGTTAGAGCTCCATGCTCCTAACTCCGAAGGCTGCCGGTTAGATTCCCACATGGGCCAGTGGGCTCTCAATCACAAGGTTGCCAGTTCAATTCCTCGAGTCCCGCAAGGGATGGTGGGCTCTGCCCCCTGCAACTAAGATTGAACACGGCACCTTGAGCTGAGCTGCCTCCCGGGATGGCTCAGTTGTCGGTTGGAGAGCGGGCTCTCAACCACAAGGTTGCCAGTTCAATTCCTTGAGTCCCGCAAGGGATGGTGGGCAGCGCCCCCTGCAACTAAAATTGAACATGGCACTTTGAGCTGAGCTGCCTCCCAGATGGCTCAGTTGGTTGGAGCGCGTCCTCTCAACCACAAGGTTGCCGGT
Source organism: Rhinolophus sinicus (assembly GCF_057876585.1). NCBI lineage: Eukaryota > Metazoa > Chordata > Mammalia > Chiroptera > Rhinolophidae > Rhinolophus > Rhinolophus sinicus. Next base: position 22,505,998 of record NC_142509.1, read on the forward strand.
TCGACTCCCGCAAGGGATGGTGGGCTGTGCCCCCTGCAACTAGCAACGGCAACTGGACCTGGAGCTGAGCTGCGCCCTCCACAACTAAGACTGAAAGAACAACAACTTGAAGCTGAACAGAACCCTCCACAACTAAGATTGAAAGGACAACAATTTGACCATTGTTCCCCAATAAAGTCCTGTTCCCCTTCCCCAATAAAAAAAAAACAAAAAAAAACAAACAAAACTACAGCCATCCAAGGTTATTTATCGGGAGGTGGTATCTCATTGTAGTTTTGATTTTCATTTCCCTAAAGACTAATGATATTGAGCATCTTTTCATGTACTTATTGGCCATTTGTATATCTCCTATGGAGAAATACCTATTCAAATCCTTTACTCATTTTTAGAATCCTTTATATAGTCTAGGCATTAGATTCTTATTCAGATACATGGTTTGCAAATATTTTCTTCCATTTTGTGAGCTGTTTTTTACTTGCTTAATAGTGTCCCTGACACACGAAAATTTTAAATTTTGATGAAGTCCAATTTATCTACTTTTATTTTGATTACTTCTGTTTTGGGTATCATAACTACTGCCTCATTCAAGGTCATGCATATTTATACCTATGCTTCTTTCTAAGTTTTTTATAGTTTTAGCTATTACATTTAGATCTTTGATCCATTTTTAATTTTTATATATGATGTGAAATAGGGGTCCAAATTCATTCATTCTTTTGCATGTAGATGTCCAGTTGTTCCAGCACCATTTGTTAAAAAGACTATTCTTTCCCTCCCATGAATATAGCACCCTTGTGAAAAATCAGTCAACCTTAAAAAAATATGTATGTTAATTTCTGGACTCTAAATTCTGTTCCATTGGCCTACATGTCCATCTTTATGCCAGTACCATAGCTCTTTTTTCAGTAGTATAATTTAAAAGTTAAGTTTTGTCTATGGTATGATACAAGGATTCCTTTTATTCCCCATAAAGAGCTCCAGTTTTTCTCTAGAACTATTTGTTGAAAAACTATCCTTTCTTCCATTGAATTATCCTGGCATCTTTGTTGAAAATCAATTGTCTATTGTGTAGGTCTATTTCTAGACTCCATTCAGTTCCATTGATCTATAGCAGAGGTTGGAAAACTTTTTCTATAAAAGGTCAGGCAGTACAGTAAATGTTTTCAGCTTTGTGGACCATTCAGTTTCTTCTCAACTATTCAACTTTGCTATAATAGCATGAAAGCAGGTACGGACAGTCTGTAGCGGATTGGATGTGGCTTTGTTCCAATAAAACTTGATTTACAGAAATAAGTGGGTGGTAGAATTTGGCCCACATGCCATTGTTTGCTGACTCCTGATCTATGGGACTATTCTTACACTGATATTAGTCTCTTGATTACGAGAGCTTTATAGAAAGTCTTGAGATCAGGCATCCTCCAAGGTGATCTTTTTCAAAATATTTTGGTTATTATAGGTTCTTTGCCTTTCCATAAAATTCTAGGATCAGCATGCCAATTTTTTCAAAAAGGGTACTATGATTTTGATTGGGATTGTATTGAATACATAGATCAATTTGGGGGAGAACTGATATTTTAATAATATTGAGCCTTCCAATCCATGAACAATGTCTGTATCTCAATTCATTTAAGTCATCTTTAATTTTCCTTCGCAATGTTATACAGTGCATAGGTCTTTAATATTTTTTATTAATTTTATTCTTGTTATCTATGCTCCTGTAAAAGGAATTAAAATTTTTTATTTTTTTCAAATAAATGTTTAATTTTTAAATTTTTATTTAAAATTTTAACTTAACTGTTCACTGCTAGTACATAGAAATGCTATTGATTTTTGTATCTGACCTTATAACCTGCAAGCTTGCTATATTTATTTATTAGATCTAGTAGATTCTTTAGAATTATCTATATACATGATCATATTGTCCATTAATAAAGAAAATTTTATCTCTTCCTTTCCAGCCTATGTGTCTTTTATTTCTTTTTCTTTCCTTATTTCATTGGCAAGGACCTCCAGTACAATGTTGAATAGAAGAGTCGGAAGCGATCATTGACATCATTGTTCCTGACCTTAGGTAGAAAGCACTGAACCTTTCTCCAATGGATATGAATTTGGCTACAGGTTTTTTTGGTAGATGCTCTTCATCAGGTTGAGGAAGTTCCCTTCTATTCCTAGTTTGCTGACGATAATTATCATTAGTGCACGTTGTGTTTTCTCAGATGTTTTTGCTATATTTTTATTTTGAAATAATTTCAAACCTACAGAAAAGTTGCAAGACAATACAAAGAACTGCCTTATCCCTTTCACCAAGAGACCTCCATTCAAGTTGGCAACTGCCTTAATTATATCCCTCGTAGAAAAGGATCCAATCCAGGATCCCAGATGTACTAAGTTGTTGGGTAGCTTCAGTCTCCTTCAATCTGGAATAGTTTGTCAGTCCTTCCTTGACTTCTGTGACCTTAACATTTCTGAAGAATAAAGACCAGTCATTTTGTGGAATGTCCCCCATTTCATGTTTGCCTCATGTTTCCTCATGATTAGATTCATATTATGCATTTTGGGTAGAAATGTCACCAAAGTGATGTTATACTCTTGCCAGTTCAGGTAGGATGATGCAATGTCTAGTTGTCCCATCAATGTGATATTAACTTTGATCACTTGAGTAAGGTAGTATATGCCAGTTTTTTCCACTGTAGAATACTTGTTTTCCCTTTACAGTGTTTTGTGAGGAGATCTTTGAGGCTATTTAAATATCCTGTTCCTCATGCTACTTTTACCCACTAGTAAATGAGGATGTGGATTATTTATATACCTTGATATTTGTTCTCTGAATCAGCTATTACTATGATGGTTGCCAAATGGAGAACTTTCTAATTCTATCATTTCTTCTACATTTATTAGTTGGCATTCTCCTATAAGAAAGTGCTTTTCATTTAGTTATTTGTTCGTTTATTTATTTATATCTGTGTGGATTTGTGGATTCTTATTTTATTCAATGGAATATATTTACTACTATCATTATTTGTTTTGAAGCTCAAATTATATTAGATTTGGCCAGTGGGAGCCCCTTCAAGCTGGTTTCTGTGTCCTTTTGCCAAGACTGTATCGGTCCTTACTTGCTTGTACAAGATGTTTCAGGATCATCTTGTACTTCCTCAGAACCAGCTCTAGAATCAGCAGTTTTCTCCAAGAAGCTCTAGTCCTTTTTAATGGAGAACAATATTTAGAAACCACGATCTCAGTGCTCAGTGTGCTTTCTACTACCAGTGTGCCACTGTTCCCAAGTCCACTCTTAGTGGACACAACTAAGAAAGATATACGTATATACACACATACACTTTTATATTTATTTCTATATCTATCTCTATACCTATCAAAAACCATGCACTATCCTAATGACTTCAATCCCTGTCCAACACTTGAAGCTTCATTCCGGTTTTCCCTGGCTCCCTTCTCCAACAGCGAGAAACCTGGCTCCTGTTAGCCTCAATATATTTACTTATACGCTCCATGCTTTGCAGGCAACCCATCACTTGATCATGCTGGGCCAATTGGTGCCAAAGGTGCTGGGCCGAAGGTGCTCAGTCACCTTTCTTGCACAGGCCCTGAATCCTGCCAGGCTATTCTCCTCGTTTGGGCTGATTAATGGCCTTTTGACTGAATTATTAAGAAAGGAAGGAAAGAAGGAAGGAAGGAAGGAAGGAAGGAAGGAAGGAAGGAAGGAAGGAAGGAAGGAAGTTTTCTTCTTTTTTTGATATAATAGCATTATTAAACCTCTATGGTCAATGAATGAATTCCACATAGAGGAATGGAAGGAAAAAAAGGAACATTTTAGACTGATGTCCAGGCTGGTCCCCTTAATGTATCAAGGAAGTAACCACTTGGCTTATTCCCAGAGGCCCCATGGAACCAGAGATATTCCAGCTCATAACATACAAGGGCACAAGTACATACATAACTCTGTCGGAAGGCAAATAGGGATGCAAATATTGGGGATTTTCCTCCCCCTTTCTTTCAGTCTTTGAACAAGAGTGCTGCCTCACATTTCTGAATCCCAAGCCCCACTCTTCCTCCAACTTTTCCTTGGAAGAAAAGTAGAATTGTATGACTTCACAGGTTGTGTTTCAAAAACTTATATTTTTAAGTTATCTCAGCAGAATGCATTACATCTTTATCTTTTACTACAGATAGATAGCCACAGAGCCATTACCTTGAACCTCTGACTCCGACAAAAACTGATGCAGGTTTGTATGGTAAGTGTGTTAGATGTTTTACTGGCGCCAGTTAGAGGAGGTGGGTTTCCATGATCCTTGTAGCAGCCAAGGTTTCCAGGCACTGGAGAAAAAAGAAAAACAAAAGGATTTCACAACATCTGGCTGTGAAACACCAAGAAGGAAAAGCGTTTTGTGCCAGGTTCTTTCATCTCAGCCAGTATTTCCACTCCTAAGGCACAAATAAATAACAAGCAACAAGCTTTAAAAATGGAAGCCTTAGTATCCTCTGCTAAATGCCACGTTTTGTTTTATTTTGAAGAGTATGTGAGGCCCATATAACTAACCCTAAGACATTTTTCACCTGTTCACTACTGATAGAATTTAGTATTGAAGAGAACTAGGAATACTTTCCTAAAAATAGAAGCTACAATATGTACAAGGTGTGATCAACCAATATGGTGAATGTTTAAATAAAAAATATATATATTATAGTAAAAGACACATTGCCATTAATCCCCCTCAAAATACTCCCGCTCGCTTCGAACACACTTATCCCATCATTCTTGCCACTTTCTGAAGCAGGTCTGGAAGTCCTCTTTCGTGAGTGTCTTTAGCTGTGCTGTCACGGCTGCCTCGATGTCCTGAATCATTTTGACTTTGGGGAAGAGCCAGAAGTTGCACGGTGCCAAATCTGGTGAAGGAGGTGGATGAGGACACACCATAATGTTTTTATTTGACAGAAATTGTCATATACCAGAAGGGATGTGTAACACAGAGTGTTGTCATGATGGAGGATGATTTACGGCACACTTTAAAACACACCTTCTCTCAACTGTAGCTCACACCTGACTGACTGCACCGAGCAAGTTGAAATTTGTCACACACTGTTACTAAGGTTCGATGTGCCACTTCCCTTATTGAAGATCCCTGTCTTTCCGTTGGATGGCACTGGGAAGCAGCATTCATCATATTTCGTGATCACAACAGAAAGGCTCCATGTCACACATCGCTTCTGGTACGGCAATTTCTGTCAAATAAAAACATTACAGTGTGTCCTCATCCACCTTATTCACTGGATCTGGCACCATCCGACTTCTGGCTCTTCCCCAAAGTCAAAATGACCATGAAAGGTCAACATTTTGAATCAATTCAGGACATCAAGGCAGCCATGACAGAGCAACAAAACACTCAAAGAGGACTGCCAGAACTGCTTCAAAAAGTGGCAAGAATGATGAGATAAGTGTGTTCAAAGCAAGGGGGAGTATTTTGAGGGGCATTAACGGCAATGTGTCTTTTACTGTAATATGTATTTTTTTTAATTTAAACCTTCACCATATTTTTTGATCACACCTCGTAAATTTTTTCAGAGTCACTAGAGGACAGGAAAAACCCTTGGAAACCCATCATCCTATACCTTGTGCCTCCCTTTGTTCCTTAAAAAAGCTTCACAAGTGGGTTTCCCCAAGGTCCTTTGGTGAATATATTAGTTTCCTATTGCTGCTACAACAAATTGCCACAAACCTAGTGGCTTACAACAGCATAAATTCATTAACTCACAGTTCAAGAGGTCAGAAGTACTAAATGGGTCGTATGGGGCTAAAATTAAGGTGTCAGCTGATTTTCCTTCTGGAGGCTCAAGAAGAGAGTCTCCGTTTCTTGCCTTTTTCATTTCCTAGAAGCTGCCCCTATTCCTTGGCTTGTGGCTGCACCATTCCAGCCTCTACTTCCATCATCCCATCTCCTTCCCTCTCTCTGCTTTCAGCGTCACATCCGTCACCTTCTCTGACTCTGACCCTCTGCCTCTCTGTTATGAGGACCTGTGTAATTACATTGGGCCTACCTGGATAATTCACGATAATCTCCCCATCTCAAAATCTGTAATTGAATCACACCTGTAAAGTCCCTTATGCTATATAAGGAAACATATTTAAAGATTCTAGGGAATACATCGCTAGACATGTTGAGGGGGAAGGCATTATTCAGCCTACCCCAGTAAACATATTAGTGTTTCACAATCACACAATCAGATGGTTTGGTCTTGTAGAAAAACCTGTATCTGAGAATAAAGAAACCTGAATATATCGTATATACCAGCTGTGGTGGACAGCTTTCAAAGATGGCCCTCAGTGACCCCACCTCCAGGTAGTCGTGTCCTTGTGTAATCCCCTCCCCTTGAGTGTGGGTTAGACTAGTGACTTGCTTTTGACCAATAGTATGTGGCAAAGTTGATGGGATGCCACTTCTGTGATTAGGTTACAACAGACCGTGACTTCGGTCTTGCTGGTAGACTCTCTCAATTGCCTTCTTGGCTTTACATGCTTTGATAAAAAATATGCCATGTCAGAGAGGTCATGTGGCAAAGCACCGAGGATGGCCTTCAGCCAACAGCCAGCAAGGAACCAAGATGTTCAGTCTCTGCAAAGACTGAATCCTACCAATAACCATGTGTGCTTGAAGATCCTGCCCCAGTGGAGCTCTCAGATGCAACCGCAGCCCTGGAAGACACCTGACTGCAGCCTTATCAGAGATCTTGAAACAGAGAACCCGGAAAAGCCATGTGCAGACTTCCTGACCCACAGAAAGTATGAGACAGCAAATGTGTGTTGTTTTTAAGTCACTGCATTTCAGGGTAATTTGTTCTACAGAAATAAGTAACTATTACACCTATATTATACATACTAAATATATGTTTAGTGAATGAAGCCATGGATTTCTTGTGGCCCATGGACAAGTCAACCTCTCTGGACCTTAGTTTTTCATCTGTGTTATTATTAATTTATGAATCACTCCACTAGCAGATGAAGCCCTTTCCCTACGTGCTCTATTTGGCTCCTCACAATTTATATAACTGAAGATATAATAAGACACGGATGAGGCCTGGTTCTAGAAGCACTTCTAGGTCAGTTAAGGGTTATACATTATTCAATTCCAAAGTGAGCCATATAGACTCTTAGAAAGCATTTTTCCTTTATGTTTAAGGCTGGAAAACAACATGGTCCAGTTTAATAAGCTTTATATCCACAGTAGTCTTCTGACATATAAAAATGTACGTGTATATGTATGTACACACACACACACACACACACACACACACACACACACACACACTTAATTTCTACCACCATCTACATCTAACCAGCTCATTTTAAATTGGCAGGAAGTACCTCTGCTAACCAAGAGTCACCCTTCCCCCTTTAAGCCAAGTGTTTACCCTTCTCCCTTACGTCACACATGGTTCAAATATAACAAATGTGGCTCACCACACAAATGTTAAAATGCATCTTTCGGAAACAAACCAAATCTCTATAGCAGCAAATGTAAACAGAAAAACTCTGGGCAGTAGGAATCTAGCATTCAGTGGGGACCTGACTTGGGAATGGTTGGGTTTTAGAGTTTAAACAAATGCAGTGAATTAAGCATCTAGTCAAGGGCATATCATACAAGCCAAGTTTGTTAAAGGCGCATTGCATATGGAAACCCAAGCCACACGTTTAATGGTTCTTAATAAGAACTACTTGATCATGATCGTCTTGGCCATTTACTCTGATTTTTGTCTCATTTATTCCATTATGCTCACAAGTAAGCATGTTATTAGGTATTAGTTTATAGGGCGCCCAAGGCACATAATCATAAACATTAAGATTAGACATCAACAAGGCCATGGGCTGCATTAATGCAGCTGGAACCTATAAGCTTTATTCACAAAAATTCGGTGAGCAAATCCAGGCAGCTCGTGTTCCCCTGGGGCAGTGAGGTCCCAAAACACACCTGAGGTAGATCACTGCAAATCAGATCACACTATGCTGCTGCTCCATTCATGTGACTATCAATGGCCTGAGGTGGCATCCTTGCTGCCTAACTTGCCAGATACTGTCAATTCTACCTTCTAAAATATTGCAGCAGCTGTCCATGTCTCTATCCACATTGCCACGTCCCCAGTTAGAACACCCTTTCCTCTCCGATCCCTGCATTGGCCTATTCCATCTCCGTTTCTAGGCTCACTCTACTCTACTCTAGTCAGTACACCACAACCGGGATAATCTTTACAGTACATTCCAGGCAGGAGTAGTGGCAAGGGCAGAGGCATAAGGTAAGAATGACCTTGGCCTTTGCAGGAACAAAAAGAAGTGAATACGACCAGAGATAGAGAGAAAAAAGCAACAGGAACTGGAGAGGTCTGCAGGGAGCCTGCTTAAAACCCTCAGAGATCCCTGGTTGCCTTCCAGGGTCAAGTCCAAAGTCTCTCACCTGTTAGGCAAGCCCAGCCCAGCTGTGCTGTTCCCCTTACCCTCCCCCCATCAGGATGACCCCTTTGTCCCAGGGATCACACTCTAGATGAAGGTCAAAATAAATTAGTGTATGTGCAAGTTTCCCACTGCATGTTGCTCTTTGGCCTCTGGACTCTTTGACATGCTATTCCCTCTGCTTGGAATATACTCTTCCCTACTTAAGACTGCAGCCTGAACCTCAATTTCCCTGGAAAGCCCCATGGCCCTCCCACCACCCCTCCCACCCCCGCTGTGTAGTACTATACAGCAGCCTATGCTGAACTTGATTCTAAACATCTGTTTATGTGTCTCTCCCCAGCTGGCCTGGAACAACTTAAGGGTTGGATTGTATCTTCCACACACCCTTGTATTCCTGGCATGGTCACGGTCACACAGCAGGTACTCTAAAACTGTGTGCTAAAACAAACAGGTCCTACGATGACAGCAGTTAAAACCATGGAGTGAGTGGGTCAAGGTACTTCTTAGGCAGCAGTGAATGAAGAGAGCAGCGTAAAATGGAAAAGCAGAGCTGATCTGCATAACGTCCACTGAAAGCGAGTAACCATTGGTTTTGAGTCCTGCCTGTTCCCTGTCCTCTTTGGCTATCTAGAAACACCATTCTAGATAACTGAGTTTTCCATCAATTTTAAAATTTAAAATTTTATCTTTATCATTTTGGATGAAACATTTCTACAATGCATTAGCTATGCATTGGATGGCTCAGTTGGTTAGAGCATGAGCTCGAACAACAGGGTTGCCGGTTCGATTCCCACATGGCCAGTGAGCTGCACCCTCCACAACTAGATTGAAGGACAACGACTTGGAGCTGATGGGCCCTGGAGAAACAGACTGTTCCCCAATATTCCCCAATAAAATTAAACATAAATAAATAAAATGCATTAGCTAGTTCTTTAAAAAAAAAGCTTAACTTATTTTAACCTACTTTAAATTTTTCTTGGTGGCTTGAGGTCATCAAATGTACTTCAGCAAATGCCCCAGACTGCTGTGCTTTTTAATGTTCTTGTGTCTGACTTTAACATGTAATCTGTCTCCTCAGTGACTGTCAAGGCTGCTGAATCCTCAAAACATTAGAACTGAAAGGAGTCTTCGAGAGGGCACCTACTTCCTGCTACTGTCACCACCTGGAGTCTTTGCTTATCCTCTTCTTAATTTGCTCCTTCTTAGGCTTAGAACAAAACTATTGAGCTTATTAGAACTGTGTGAAAAATAAGAATAAATCGTTTCTCCCTTTTGGTCCTTGCACGCAGGGGAACGAGGGCGTGAAACAAGGACTTGGTGTGGTCCCGCCATTTCCTCTGCTTTGGGTCTCCGCACCTTTCCCAGGGCGTCCAACAGTGCTATGCTGGGACAGAGCACCCGGAGGTTCACAACCTCGGTGGCCACTGTGACAAGGGCCCAGGGAAAAATGTGCCATTTTTCAGTGGAAAACAAGTGGCGGTTACTAGTTATGACGACTGTGTACTTTGGATCTGGATTTGCCGCACCTTTCTTTATAGTAAGACACCAACTGCTTAAGAAATAAGGACGTTTTAGTTAATCCATGAAACAGACATGAAGAGGAGCATTTTTAAGAGGTGCAGTCACTTTGAAAAAATGATCAAACTGTTGAACTCAACATACTAGATATGCTTGTAAATAAACTTATGGCAAGAATTCTTACTGCCTTTTCTCTGAAATATGAAGGGGGGGAAAAAAGAACAAATCGTTTCTAAAAGAGGGAGGGCCTTTATGCTCACCACTTTCTGCCATTCACATTAGAGCTCAGGAGTTGTTTTTGCCTGCGCCCTTCCCGGTACTTGGCACGATTCTGAAGGGCACTGGTACTACCTTCATCCGTCCAGAAGCAGCCAGCATTTTGCAGCGGTCACAAACGTGGGCTTTGGAGTCAGACAGACCCTAGGGTGAATTCTGGCTCCTCCACCACAGCCTTTCTAAGCTCAATTTTATCAACAGCGGAATGAGGAACAATACACGACTCAAAGGGTTCTTCTGAGAATTAAAATGAGATAATGTAAATAAAGTAAACACCACAAGACCTGGCAAGATACTATGTGCTGAATAAATAGTGTTTATTATTATATGGAATAAGACTTTCATCATTCACCACACAAACAGGAACAACTTGCTTAGTAATAGAAAAGTAAAATAGCATTGAATTAAAAGACAAAAATCAAAGGCAGACACCTCAGAAAACTGGGTTGGATTCCAGATATTCAAATGTTAATCTCTTACATCTGGCTAGCATACAGTGCACTTTCACATAAACATCTTGCATGAAACTCATAGCCCTTTCTGGAAGGCAGGCCAGACGATGTTATTCCTATGTGACAGAGAAGAAATCAGTTTAGCAAGATTAAGGGCCCTGCATGGGGGCATACGAGATGGAAATGGAGAGCGGCATAGAACTCTAGGGTTGCGGATTCTCACTCCATGGTTTTTTTCTTGGTGTCCCTGGCCTCCTTTCCTGACAGGGCTAGTCTGGGGGAGCTAAATGAAAATGACGCCCTGAGATTAAAGACAGAATCCTCAAACACGCTGGTCCCTCAATGTTCTGTGCACCACAAGGCCAGCCTCAGAGACAGCGGCCAGCTTCTGAGGGGTGCCACTGCCCTCTGAGTCGCACTGGAAAGTGTGGCTCGAAGTCTCGCTGGAGAAGACACGTCATGTAGTCTTCAAAAGCATTACTGGTCAACTGAGTAGATTTCCAGACCATGTCCCACCCTTGGCTCTTCCCAGAAGCAGGGAGGAAAAGTCAATTTGAAAAAGGATATTTGTGCTCAAATTCCCTTTTACTTTCAAGACCACTTTAAAGTCCTGTGGCTTGGTCATGCATTTTTCTTCTTACCAAAGAGGCTTCGTCACATTCAATTTTTTAAAAATCATTTTAAAATACAATAAACCCCTTGTGGATCATAGCTGATGCTTTAAAACTCATGATAGTTAGTTCCCAGCATTCTCTTCAGATGTTCAGGGTTCTTTACAGAGATAAAAATGTTAGAGGTGGCTGAGGAAGGAGGCTCTCTACTCAGATTAACCCAGGAACTATTGTTCTTTTACTATCACAAGAGACTGTTGGGAAGCAACCGGTAGGCTTACTAAACACTTGCTACATTTGGATATAACTGTGACCTCAGTGTGAAGGAGATCCACACATCCACAGCTGACAGCCCTTTTCTGAGGGCCACCTACTGCCCACGGCACCGTCTCTGAAGAGCTGCTCCCACGACTGCTGCTCGTTGAGGACAAGCAGAAGGACCCAATCCTCTGGCCACAGTTGACTCCCCCTGGGATCACCAGATTCTCTCTCCCAGGAAGCTGGAATTGGGAATCCAGTTAGTGAATTGCAGGCACTGGACTTGTAGGGTTCTGTCGAGTAGGGATTAAGGCAGCCGACCATGTTTGAACCGCATGAGTTGGTAAGTGAGCTGGTTCTGCTGGTCCACAAAGAGGAAGAAGAACGAACACCATGCTGAGAGAGATGCAGAGGTGAAACACCATGAGAGAGCTGGGAAGAATGGAAACTTTCTTCCCAAGGTCTTGGGCACAGGGATTTGACTCTGCAATGTACTCCCAATGTCCTTCCAATATATCTCTTTTGCTCAAGTTACTCTGAGGTCTATTCCTGGCAATCAAACAATTCCTGACAAAGACAGAAAGTGTGCCCATTATGGTAAAAGCTCAATTTGAATACAAAGCTTCATAATTTGCATGAGAAGTCCTGACTGTTACTGCATTTTCTGTTCCAGTGCTCTGGCCAGATCTGGGATATTTAAGAAACCAGAAGCAAAGTTCTGATCCTGCATTTTAGAAAACTCTTCCCTGGCTCTGAAGAATATCTTCTACTTTTTCTTATGAATAAAATCTGCTTCTTCAGAAACAATGCCGTGATTCTGCTTATTTTAAATGTCATTTAACCTTGTGAGACAGAGACCATCTTCTGCCCCAGGGACTCCACATTTGGTGCCTCAGTGGCTGATTTCTCCCTTCCATGGGAACAAGGACCAAGTACACAGGAAACGATGCCATCGGTGTCCTATCAGAGGACCAATCATGTGGAATCCTTACATCAGAGCATCAGTGGGCTAAGTGCAGGTTCCTCCACGTGCTCGGCCCGTGACCATGAACATACTGCATCCCATCCTGTCCATCTACAACTTCCCACCCGAACCTGACAGCTGCCATCTTGGCCCACGTCCTATTACCATATGGCCTCACCCTACCTCCATACATTGATTTCTAAACACCAACTCTCCTTTTCAGTAACTCTGATCCTTCAAGCAGCCCTACATGTGTGTCTGAATCTATAACAACTCACCCAAATAAGTAAACAGCCTTCTCTTCTCCTATGAAATTTTACCTTTAGGGGAAGGTAGTAAGAGTTCCCAAGGATCTTGATCCCCATATGGCCGTGATAGATCACAGCTGTAGTTCTCTTCTGGTGGGAGTTCCTTCTCTAAAACTTAATTTCTGGTTATGTAATGTGGTAGACAGTCTCCAAAGGAGGCTCTAGTAATTTCTCCCCTCCCCCCACACATGTGTGTTGCTCCCTACTTTAATAGTTGGAATCAGTTTCATCTCCTCTTGAATCTGAGCTCGCCTTTCAACTTGCTTTGATCAATAGAATGTGGTGGACTTCTGAGTTCATGCCTTAAGAGGACTGGCAGCTTCTGCTTCCTCTCTCTTGGAAGCCCGCCACCATAGAAGAGGTCTGACTATGCTGCTGGAAAGAACAGTCACCGAGGTAGCGGCCTGAAGCCATCTTGGACATCCTAGCCCCAGCAGACCCCCAGGTGAAGGCAGTCACCTCACAGAGCCCACAGGAGAGGAGCAGAAGAATCTCCCAGCTGAAACTCAGCCAACCCACAGAAGCAGGAGAAATGATAATCTGTTTTTGTTTTAAGTCAGCAGGGTTTGGGGTAGCTTCTTATGCAGTAACAGACAACTGAAACACCTTACTCAACAGAAGGTCAGTCTAAGTTCAAGAGGATGATACAGCTGTGTCTCCTGGAAGAAGAGCTCAGTCTGTTGACGAACTTTTTTTTCAGGGACACCACAAATACCCCAGGCAAGAAACCACAGAGCCATCTTTTACTCTTCCTGCTGTTTCATCCCTTATATATTCCACTTGTCATCAAGTTCGGTCTTCTTCCTAAATGTATCTGGAATGTAACCCTTCCTGCTATATCTCACTGTTGCCATCATAGCCCAGGCCCATATCCTCTGGATTGAGAAATCTGCACCTATCCTCTCCTCCCCAAACTTCCTTCCTCCCATGCATCCTGTAAATGGGCTCATTTTCCTAAACCAGGGCTTTCAGCATGTCATCTAATCAGCTCTGGCTTTCAAGGTCTCACCTGGCCCCTCTCTGTCCACTCCTCTACTCGGGCAGCTTGGCTCCCAGCCCACACGCACAATAATCCTGTGCCTTTCCTCCAAGTCTGTCAGGCTGTTCCCTGCCCTGGCGTGCTCTGACCCACCCCGCTCCCTCAGCCGTCACCGCGATGATGCCTCCAATCTCCAGAACCCATCCTGAGTCCTCTCCTCTACATCGTAATTCAATCTTATTTATATAACTGGTGGGCTGACCTCCTATTTCTGCAACTCAGAGTCCCAATTACATCATAAGATTGAGGGTGGGGACTATTTCTTATGTTTATATATATTCCTTATACATAATATGTATATTCCAGTAAGTGCTGGTGTAAAGATTTTCAGTAAAATCACCCTTATTGATCTAAGTGATTTCCCCTTTTAAAGTTATTAGTATGCTTTACACAACTGTGCTGTAGAACGTTTCGGAAATACAGTCTATATCTGTCACTGAGGAAAATGTCCATTTGGTTCAGAAAGTCTATATATTTTTAATGGAAAATTAAATAATATCCACTGCCCAAAACAAAGAATCATCGAGTCTATATGCCAGATCTGAAACCATAAAACTGCACTGTAAGAACCAATGCAGTGCCATTGAATGCAATGTGGCCTCTGAATGCAATGCCACATCAGGCCCCGGGGGAACGGCCACCACAGATGCTGAGGCACGGGACAAAGCCCCACGGTCAGTCGGATAAAAAAGGAATGGACAGAAACAACACGCAGGGTAGGAATGCCCTGTTTAGGAATTAGATGCTAGGAACACTCCAGGGATAGTCTGTCCCTTAAGGGAAGCACAGGCCACCACAATACCTGATGGTACTTTCATGCCACCATGTGCTACGTCTTGGACTGAGGATCATGTATGTTTTACTCATTTAATCTTCAAAATAACCCTGGAAGGCACAGATGAAGAAACCAAGGCCCAGGGGAGCGTCATTTTGCAGTAAGCTATTAAACGAGCCATGATTCAAACTTAAGCTGGTGTGACTCTCAAGTCCGCATACTTTCCACTAGCTTGTGTTTTCTCTCTATGGGGAGACACACGATTTCACATCATCAAGAGTATTTATGAGCACCTGTTATGGCCTCCGCTGGGCTAGGTGTTGTGGCTTGCCGGAGGAAAGCCCCATGAATTCCACCAGCCCCCTTCCATAAATAACATATAATCCAAGTAAAATGAGGGTACCTGCTATGCAAATACAGCTTTAAAAGAAATTCTGGAATAAGCCTCTCGTTCACAGAAATTCCATAGCCCCCCCTGCTCCTATCTTGGAAGAGCTTAGTCTAGTTGGGAAAACAAAACTACTCATATAAAGCAAGAATAAACAACAAAAAACAGGATTCTGACAACGGCAGTTTGGGCAGTCTAAAGGGGTCAATTAAACACAAACATTAAGTAACTGTAATGGAAAGACAGACGAGGTGGAAAATTGCACAATTTGTATTATTAATGTTCATTTTGATCTTGCTTTGGCTGTCGGCTAAAGTTTGAGGTTTTGTTTTAGCTGTAAAGTGTTAATGATGCACAGAGATGAGTCTTTTTCAAGGTGAACTTCCGCCCATGCAATAAAGACGCGGTGCTGGGAGAGACCCTGAGACCTGGACAAGGCTGCCTGATGCAGTGTTTTATGCAAAGGGTCCGATCCTGGGGAGCCCCTTCCCAGCTGACAACAGCTGGGCTGGGAACACCCGCGGAGAGGCCCAACGTTCTACAGAGCAGCTCTGCTGTGCAGCAAATGCTTCCTGGATACATTGCAGCCTGTTTTACTCCTGGGGCTTGGATTTCCCAAACCCAAAGAAGAAAAGAAAATGACTTAGAGCTAACAGCTTGAACTGCAGACCTTCTGTCGCCACTGAGTTAATCCTTTGGTTTCCACAATGTTAAAAAGGCAATCTTAATAATTCGGCATACCATCAGAATTTCAAACTCTAATTCCCAAACAATCCACAAAGAAAATTCTCAAGAATGACCTCAACAGTAGCCTGGATCCATCCCAGGGACCCTGTTTTCACAGAAATAAAGGAAATGGGGTTATTCTCAAGTACTGGAAGGAATGCGCACTGGTCTTGCCATTAGGAGTCCTAGATTTATTAATAAACCCTATTTGGCTCTGAGTGTAATCACCATCAAATCACATAACTAGTCTAGCCTCATTTTCTCATCTGAACAATGGTGGTGGGGGGGGAGGTTTCTCATCTGAACAATGGTGAGGGGAGGGGAGAGGTGGGCATACCACCTGCTTCACAGGATTGTTGAAAAAGTTAAATAAGATAAAGTGCTTTGTACATAGTAGGTACCCAGTAAGAGCTTAAATAAAAACTACAACATACTAAAACTCAGTGCTGACACTAAAATGCAGAAAGTGCTGACGAACAAAACATTTTCTATAATTGAGGGAATGCCTTGACCACCACTGTTCAAGTGCCTTTGGCTTTTTACTCAAACGCTGCAGACAACTTTAAAAACTCTTATTAGTTGGAAGCTTTCATATACTGCTTTTTAGGTTGCATTTTTGTAAAGAATAACAAACCTGTTTTAACAAGGTCAGGGTGTCATTGAATTAAAAGGAATTTGAGCCAGTGAGGTCACTCGCTGGCTAACAGCGACCAAAGGTCCCACACTGCAGAGGTGCTACCACTGGTGTCCTCTTAGGGTGGGTCTGTGTGAAGGAAACAATCACGAGAGAACTTCTCATGGATTAAGAGGAAGAAGAAACCCGGCCCGACATCCCTAATACAGAGGCTTAGGAAGCTATGGAGAAAGGTCTCCTTCTGACACTCCACACCCTCCTCAGCCTCATTACCATCTTCCTGAGTCAAGTTCAAGCTCCGTACACAGATCATAAGACCTGCCATTATCTGGCCACATCTAATTCTTCTCAGACCTCATATCCTGCCTGCCTTATTAAAATTTCTGTCCCGGCAACAGTAACTTTGCTCGGGAACGTGTGTGTATATGTGTGTAGACACACTCTGCCTCCATGTTAAAAAGGCAATCTTAATAATTCAGTCCTCCCTGCTTCCCCCAAATCTAACATCTAGAACCCGCCTACTAAAAAGTGTGCTCCTGTAGTTCCAGCATCCCAGGGGCTTAGTGGACACGCAGTCTCAAGTCTGTCCCAGACCTACTGAACCAGAACCTTCATTTTAATAAGATCCCTGTGATTGAGCTACTACTACATTTTTATAAGGAAACTTCAAGTTGGGGAAGCCCCGCCCTGAGACCCCACTGCGTCCTAAGCCCTCTTGGACACTCTGACAAACAGTAGCCCCTGCCTCCCACCCCTAGCAGATGCCCCTCTTTGGTGCACCCAACCTTTTCCTCATCTCACTTATTACAGAGTGTCCTGCATATGCCTGTTTATGTGTCCTTGGTTAGGGGCTCCCCACAGGCTGCAGACCATGTCACCCTTGTGTCTCGTATGTTGTACAAGGTCTGGCAGATGGTCGGAGGTTAAAAATGTCATTTGTCACAGATAGTAACTTCTAAAGTCCTTGTGATTTTAAGCTTTAATAACTAATTTTAAAGAACTATCTTTAATATCTAACTTTAATTTTAATAACTAACTTAGATGAGTTTTAATAACTTTAAAGAATAACTAATAGTTTTAATAAGTTTAATAACTAAAACTGTAATCACTGACTTTAATAATTAACTCAGATACCTGTGAGCTACTTGTAAAAGGATTATAATTTAGGTTAATCATGTTATATATTTGAATCCAGATACTTTGCATGTTGTACGTATGTATGTTTTTTAATATTTAAAATATTATACAATTTATATTTTACAATGGAAACTTCCAAACATACACAAAAGTAGGAAAAAATAATGAGGCTATTACCCCACATTAACAAATGACCACTTTTTTCTTTTATATCATTTCAACCACAAATATTTCAGTACGTGTCTAATTTCAAAGGACTTTGTTATACATAATAAAAGTGATTCTTTAATATAATGTAATAAATAGTCTGTATTCAAATTTCCCTGATTATTTCAAAGATGAATTTTTAGGTTGGATTTGTAGAAATCAAGTGATTGTTTTATAGCAAACAAAAATAGCTCTCGGAGCTCAGAGGGTAAATTTGTCATGCCTGTGGCCTCAGGCCCAAATCAGCTATGTGAAAAAAATTATATTAGTCTTAAATGCCATTTGCAGCTCCTTCCCTGACTCACAACTAGATTTACTTTTAAAAACCATACAAAACTTTTATGAAGAACCTACAGGTAAAATAGAGCAAAGCAAAACCCAGGCTGAGGTCTATATAAGCAGGCTTCTGAAAAGCAATGAAATAAACGGAATTCGAATGGTGAGAATTAACAAAAGAGAGATATGCAAAGACTGAATTTTTAAGCCAAATGATTTCCCCCTCAATAGCCAAACCAGCAGGACTTAGAGATTTAGAGGGTGGGACCTAGAGGGATGGTAAACTTGATGATGTTGGAATTTGCTTTAAAAAATCTGTATTTCTTCTCCCTGCACTAAGAACTTGGGGTTTCTGGGAGAAATGGTTTGAAGGGCAAATCCAATTACCTTGGAGTTGTTCTTTTACAAGTAAGTTCTGATCCGTGCTACATAGGTCAAGAGCACAGTCCAAATTTCTCTTGGCCCCCTTTTTGAGTCATACTTCATTTATGCCTCCCTGCTTGTTTTAGCTCTTTACGCAACATGCCGAGGGGCAGAGATTCCGGTCTCCACACAATGGCCCACCATTCAACCAAATTCTGTTTTGTCCCTAACATTCATTCCCCCTGGCTCCTGCTGGGTCTGTTATATTCAGATATGAACTTTCAGGAATCTGATCATGTCACAGGCCTTTTCCTGTATGAGAAGTTCAATGCTAATCATGAATAGTGGGCTTCACACAGAGGTTTAGTATTATTCATGAAAATTATGACTCCACATCCAGAAATAGGACAAAACTGGCTTAAAATAGGCAGGCTATATCTTGGATGAGTCCGCCAGGCAATTACCAAGGTTTCTTGCTGCAAATATCACAGGACGGTTTCTCAGCTATGTTAATCAGACACACTAGATGCACAATGTTGTCAGACACAAGGGCTGAGGCTCAGCTTGACGGGCAGCTCGGGCCCACAGGGTGAACGGAAGGGTTTTCCAAAGAACCAAAGCTAGACACTCCCCCAAACTAGGTGCGCCCCAGTTCTCATTCCCAACTTCTGTAAGTCTCCCTATCCAGACCATTTCAAGGCCAGATTTAGAAGCTTTGAGAGGGTTAAACAAGGAGCCGTAAGAAAAAAAATGACATTTAATTTTCCTTTTTTGGAACAGTGAGGCACATCCAACAAATATTATGAATTAGAAGGGTACTAGATGGTTTGTACCATTTTGTTATAATTCTTTCTTCTGGAACTTAGTTTCAGTGACCATATGAGTCAGCTCCCACTGGCCCAAATTATCTTTTATAAATGCAAGTTGAGGATTATCTTTCCAAATAAAAGTGCCCAGATTTAAATCCCCTCTTTGCCATTCCTGAGAGAATGACATAGGCTGGTACTAACAGGCTATCTTTGTGTAGAACAAATGGACCGAGAAAAATCTGCTTTCCTCTCTCCCCCTGCCCCTTTCTTCTTTACATAACTAGAGCCAAATGAGATGTTTTTCATTTTAAAAATTTGATTAAGTAGACTGAGCCAAAGCCCTTTCTTCTGGTCTTTACTGTTTGCTCAACTCTAGGACTGAACCAAGACATACTCACGTTAGAAGGACCCTGAAGCTAGGGCCTAACTGCCAGGTAGTGGAGACATTTGGAAGTGTAACTTATGAAAAGTGAGCACTGGGCCTGACACCAGTTTAGTGGCTGCCCCTTCCCCTTGAGGCATCAGCATTTAGGCTATTGTAGTGGGCGTGAGTGAGAGGGTCCCAGGTCCCAGGCAAACCGCCCTATTATTCTACATACACACACAGCCTCCGACCTGAGGCGTGAGAAAGACAACAGAGCAAAGAGTAGGTTTAAATAACGAGGAAACAATAACCCGGGGACAATTCTTATGAATGGGCTGTCCTTTGCTTCAGCTCTAGGAACTGAGAACCCCTGCTCCTTTGGCATACTGAAAAAGATTATTACAAACACTACATTAGTAAACTCCTTACAGTACCAAGCTTAGTTTTGGTTTCTGTACTTTAAATCTTCCCACAATATTTTCTACCTTGTTTCAAAGGATCTTTCTAAGGTCCCATGCCACATTATGCATCCCTGAGGATCAGGCTATCTTTTGCCTTTTGTACCTTGCGTATAATAAACACTGAATAGAGGAATGAACGAGTGAAACTGTTAGAAAACAGTCTTCGTAGTAACAGGCTGGAGAAACTGGTTTTTTGGTAGTAGAAAGGGACAAGTTGTAAGTTTTCATAAAAACAATGGAACATCTTTATGCGAACGTGAGAAAAGGATTATCACGTTGGCTTTGGAGGGTGCCTAATTAGGTACTTACTGAATACCATTTTTCAGGGGACACAGTATGTCAAATACAAATAATAAGTAGTGTCACAACTTAGCTTTATTGTCTATAAAGGGGTTCTTTATTCATTCTAAAAAAGTTCATTCCCAAAAGCACATGGTACCTTTTTTTTTCTGCCTTGCTACTGAGCTGTTGCCATGTCTATCCATGAAAGAATCAGCATGAAAACATTAAGTAGAAGTAGAAATTCTGGTTGGGTTTATCCATCAAGGAAATGGGGTCCTGAGGGAACCAGGCATTGCCATTTCTGAAAAGCCTCAACAAGAGAAGTGAAAATCCTCAGCCCAGAATGGCTTCTCCTTTTACCTGCTTCATGAAATCCACCTGCCTGAACTACCTGCCCTCTGGCAGTGCCCTTCCACTCTGCATTCTGAGTGTTCAGTGTCCCGAAACTTGCATTAGAGTCTTACTCTGGCAAGCAGGTATCTCGCAGTACTTCCAGTAGACACCATCTTCGTGCTCTGCCACGTAACACCAGGGGCTCACATCTCCATCCGGGTTTCTGTTGGAGAAAAGGACACACTAGTGACATTTCCGTTGTTTTAAGTCAACTGGCTCATTGCTTTTCAGTTTTACCAAAAAGGACTGCTTCCACTTCTGTTGTTTCTAATAATTAGTATGTACCTCAATGCTACTGCTTATGAAGAAGAAATAATTGGTAGTATCTATCCACTCTGACATATACTTTGGAGTTTGGGGGTGGGAGGGTAGGGGAGCAATGAGTAAGGTGCTATATGTTTACACAAATTCACTACAGAGTAACCAGGACAATTGACCAGTTAACAGATCATGACAAACTGCATTGGCACCTTAAGTGTGCACACAGCAAGTCCCACGGCTGAGAGAGCACAGCTGTCCTCGATACTGCTCATAATAATGTGAATGACGCAGTCAGGATGGCAATTTGGTGATTAGAGTCAAAGGCCCTTAAAAATATGCAAACCCCTTTTACATGGCAATTTGTCCTTTACTACTTTATTCTAAGGCACTCTTTTCTTACAAAGACTTTCATCACAGCGTTTTTATAATTCAAAAAAGTTAGAAACAACAATTAAGGATTGCTTAAATAAATGTGATTGTCATATAAGGGAATGCTAGGCAGCTAGTAAAAATGTGGTGTAGAAACACTATTATGAATATGGAAAGATATTCACAATGTCTTGTTAGGGTTTTGAAAAGGTAGTTCTAAACCATGCTGGATGACACCATCCCATTATTTAAAAAGACATATTTAGGGAAGGATACACACCAAACCCTTGAAAGTATTTATCTCTGGATGATGGGACTATCGGTCATTTTAACTTTTTTTCTTTTCTGATTCTCTTTATTTTCTTATTTCTTCTACAATGAATACCGACTGTGTAATTTTTAAACAATAAAATAAAATTCACATAATATAGACTCCACTGATAAGCTTTCACCAGGATCGGGCTGGGCAACTTATGTTTGATAGAAAGTCCTACCTCAAAATACTAACTTCTCAGAGAATTCTGAAGGAAACTATGCCAAAGAGTTTCAGTCAGAACATACAACCCTGCAACCCTGGAACCAACTTCTAATATAGCAATAATATTTTAAAAGATTTATTTCACATTTCTAAATGAGTGGCTTGGAATAAATGCCCTTTAAGGTCTTTTCAACTCAGAGATGCCATGATAATAATGGGCAACACCACTGAAACAGACAGAAAAAAAAAAAAAATGGCAGGGGTTACTAGACACACAGAATAGCCTCGTTCTCTCTTCACTGCTTACCAAGCTCCCTTTATTTAGACTCAGAATATTGGAAACCTGACACTCCGGTTAGGCCGGAAATGGGCATAAAAATCCAGCAGCCAGAGCTTTGGATCAACCCCTATCAGGCCTGAGAGGGATAAGCCTATTGTGTGGCCCAGAAGATAAGCCGCCCTAAAATACAAAGGATCCTTTCATTTTTTTGTGCCCAAAGGCAGGTGCCAGCGCCAATTCTGCTCTTCCCTGGTCTCTCGGCCTTCCCCTCTAATCCAGATATGTGGAGCCCAGAGACGTGTGTTCCCATCACTCGCCATCTCTCAGACATCTCAACTGTGATGGATCTGGAAACATCACACAAGACAAACATGGTGTCAGATGTCAGCTGAGAAATCAAAGTAGGAGAACTTGTACAAAAGCCCTTCTTTAAACAGTATTTCACTGTCATTTTCCTCCCTCTATTCAGTGCTCAGCTTTGATGTAGTATTTGGTAAAGACCTTAGAAAACAACTGTTTATTATCAATGTCAAAACCATTCTGAAAAGCTCCAGGATAGCTTAATAGAGAAGAAGCAAATTCATCTCTGACTTCACTGCAGGGCTAAAAACAAAAGGGCCAGACTCTCTGATGTGATAACAATCAACAATTTCAGCTTTCTTTTTCTGAAGTATAAACTGGTAGATCAGGTCTGGTACATTCCATCAAATCAAAGCAGGAGAGGGCTGCAGCTGGCTAGGGCTAAGGAGGAAGATGGTTGTACCCGGCTGTCACTGTTCTCTTAACGGATATTTACTAGTGCATTTCTGGGAGCGGAGGGGAGAACTGTGTGCTAATCTATAAGAAAAGATTTTTATTCCATATAAATTTAATCTAATTGGAAATTTCAAATTTACCTTCAAGTCAGACCTAAAAACAGGAGCTCTTCTGAGGAGATATGCTTGATAGAAAGCAACAGAATAATAGAATAAACCAGAAGCCCACCATGAAGAGATACTTTCGAAGAACAATACAAGTAACTACATAAAAACGAAAAACAAACACTGGGTTCTCTTCCTAAACCCCCTTCCTAACCCAGCTATTCCTATGAACAGAAAAACTAGGGGAAGGAAATAAACCTGAAATGGAGTGGGGTTAAATTTTTAATTATGCCAAAAAAAAATTTTAAAGAACATATATAGCTTTTAAAATAAAATGTGAAAGAATTACTTAATGAGCACATGTAACTTTAGCAATAAAACATAAAAGATAGCAAAATGAGAAGCAGCACATATACAAATTGTTACCTCTGGGAAGTGGGGCTTGGTGAGAAGGATTTGGGGGGAGGGGACAAGGTAAAATGGGGGACTTTATTTAAACAATATATGTCTGTAGTTTTTGAGATTTTTTTGTTTGTTTTGGAAAAGCTTTTAACACTTTTATAGCAACAAACTAAAAAATAATACAACACAATTACGAGGGAATGGCCAGTTGGGACAAATTAGGGCAGAGGTGAAGGAAAGAGCTGACAGCACAGCGATAAAAGACTGCAGGCCTGATGACCAAGACGACCACAAGGGCTCTCAAGTGTTAGCAAAGGTATGTGGGGAGGGCAGAAGGTAAACAGTGTGGACTACCCAGTGAAGGCGTAAATATGTTGGCTCAGCTGGGTCAACAGTGCCATGGTTGAGATTCTAACATACTGCAGGAACTGGGGACACCATGGGTAGCTCAAGTGAAACTCAGCGACCATTTTCCCCAGTCCCAATGGCTCAAGAGGCTCTCTGCATCTGTCCTAATAGTAATTAAATTGAACGCATTGCTGAACCATGAGTCATGGTACCAGGATCTTGGGTATAAATAGCTAAAACAAAGCTATCACCGAAAGTGCTTAGAACTTCTGCTTTGGGCCTTACGGAACAGTGCTTCTTAAGTTGTGTTGGATCCCTGATACCTGACAATCTGATCTAAGCCACGGAACATCTCCCCAGAAAATCTCAAGGACACATTTGAAGCATCATGGCTCTCAGGTGAAGAGCGCCTGCTAGAGTCAGACAGGAGGTGAAGAGCCAAGAAACACCTTAGTCTACTGACAGGAAGGAAATAGCACAGATCTGATGGCGGCAACTGCTCCCAGAGCAAGTTATCCTGGCCTGGCAGAAAGTGGGATCATGCAGGGCAGCTTTTTTGTGCTCGAAAGCAGAGGCAGGTTTGCACCACTAATGGTGCTCTGCTTGACCATGACATCACAGCAGCTTAAGAAGCTTTGCTATAAATGTCTAACTATTACATTGTTTTGTACACCCGAAACTTAAAAAAAAAAAAAAGAAAAATGAAAAAGAAGCTTTGCTGTCTGTGTATTGCCCACTGGTGGAAGGGCCAACTAAGAAAACCCTCCCCAAAAGACACGTAAGTGATCAGACAGGAAAGCAGAGCACTGAAAACCAGTATTAAAGCATCTCACTGAACAGAGTAGTAGACTCTGTGTGTGTGTGTGTGTGTGTGTGTGTGTGTGTGTGTGTGAGAGAGAGAGAGAGAGAGAGAGAGAGATTTTTAAAATAGTAACGAGAAAGGCCTTCTGAGTTGGCCTAGAGGAGACAAAGATACTTTCCCTAGTTGTGAGCAAGGTTGGAAAGAATTAGAAGAGGAGACCAAAGATTTTTTTTTTTAAGTACGGTGCGGCCCCATCTTACCTGCAATAGTTATGCTCGCCCAGGCCCCCCTCCCCGTTGGGGTATTTCAGAGTGTTGTATGGATGCTGGAAAGTCTCGTTCCAGAACAGACATGGCTTCCCGCCTTGTAGTGCCGTCCAGTTCTGCGTTCCCCTATAATCTGCACCATTGGCTGTGAAACATTCTAGGAGAAAGAAAAGACAGAGCAAACTAATTTTCTGGCGACATCTATAGTCTCCTCCCTCTCTGGTTGATGTTTCATTTGTTTTGTTTGGACCCAGCTGGAAACGGATAGTGTCTTGCTAGACCCTGGGCACAGTGAAATTAACATGGCTAGGGCTGAGTAAATCTGAAATGAGGTGCCCTCCAAACACTAGGCTAATCTTGGCACCAGCTTGTCCACAGACACTAGAACATTTTTCCTTAAAGTATACAGATCCCAAAGAGGATACAAACAGGGAGCTGAAATGTATTGAAGCCCATCAAGTGAACCAGGAAACCCCCAAATCCGGGAACAGTTGGTAACAGCCATCCACGACGAATGCTGGGTGCTTGGAGGGGGTCACAGCTCTCGCCAGTGTCTCTGTGTGGTAACTAGAACCAGGTCACCAGCTGTAACTGAGCTCTCCCCTACAGTCTAAAAGGCTGAACTGACACTTGGATTTAATAAGACCATCGGATACAGCAACGCTTTGGAATCCCAATCACACAAGTCTGGGAATGACTCACATTCCCTGGTAATGAAGAACAGTCCTCCCCACGCTGTTTGAGATAGAGGTGCAACAAAACAGACAGTCAGCAGCACGGAGGAAGGGCTGAGTTGGCGTTTTCTCTCACTTCTTTCTGAAATTCCTTCCCAACAAGACACGTTGAACGTGGTCTCGGGTCCATTTTGTACCATGATAAAATTTGTGCAGGTGCAACAGTGTGTTTCTCAAATCTGCTTCTCAGACTTTGGGGGGATGGGAAGTGAGGCTGCTAGGATTTCCCCCCACATATTGCATGCATTAAATTCACAGAAGTTCATGAGAAAGGCACAGTACAAAGAGCAATTTTTAAAAATTAGCTTAGTTGAAACTGACAGATAGAAGCACTTCAAACACTTCTTTAAGATGTATCACTAGGAACCTGACAATCTGGGAGAGTTACACTCACATTCTTAGCTTTATTTCTTTCCTTCTGCTGGCATGCACTGACCTACGACTTCCGGGACGCAGGACTCCCGTTGCACTGCATTTACCAACTCCAGCCTAAGCATGTGCAACATGAGCACCTCTATATTCTGGAAGATAGCTCTTCTAATATTTAAAAAATCTATCCACAAACCATCTCTCTTCCTGTACCCCTCTCCCCCCGCCCCCCCACTATCTGGGTCCTGTGTTTTGTCTGACATAGCACGGTTTTATGGCCAGCCAAAAAAGCCTGGAATTCCAGGCTGCACAGAACACCCCAGTCATTTATCGTGCTTGGTGTGACATTCATATGGTATGATGTGCGACTTATCATGTACCATGACAACCAAACCCTCTACCGAGAATGTGCATAAGTAAAAAAGTTCAACGGTAATTGAAGCAGGCAAGAAAGCAAGCCCTGGCTTGGCGTCCTGGACCTGCTGCTGACCAGCTGTGTGACCTTGGACGATTCGAATCACCATCATCACATCCCCGCTAATGCTTACAGAGTGTTTTACCATGTGCCAAGCTCTGCTCTTAGTGCTTTACAAATATCACCTCACCACCAAACCAGTGAGGAGGTCTCTTAATGCTGCCATTTTACAGGTGAGGCAAGCAGGGCACTCAGTAGAAGCCCCTCGGCATTGCTTTTCCCATTCTCTCCCTCACTCCACCTCCCACTCATCAGCAAGTCCTGTTGACTTTCTTCAAATATGAGGATACGCCCTGAGACCTTGTCTTCTCCATCTGGGGTGCCACCATGTTAGTCCCCTCCGCCGTCAGAGGACAATACAGGCTTCGGGTCTCACAGCTTCTACTTTTGTGCTTCTGCAATCCATTGTCCACACACGCAGAGGGAGACGGGTGCACTGAGAACAAAACCCAAACCCTTCATCCTGGTCTGTAAAGCCTCCGTGATGTGGCCTTGGGCACCCTCTCCAGCCACACCCCAATCGTCCCCTAGTCACTTGCTGGGCTCCAGCCATAAGGTGTTTTTCATTCTGTAAACACACCACACTATTTCCTGCCCAGAATGTTCTTCCCCTAATACTTGCCATGGCACACTAAACATTACCTCCTCAGAAAACCCTTCCCCACCATCTCCACTATTTTTCTACCCTTCCTTTGTTCGCTTTATGGCACTTATTATCGCCAGGATTATATATGATCTGCTACAGAGAGAGAAAGAAAGAGGGTGAGTGAAACCCCCAACTTCAAAATACATCCAGAATCCGGCCACTTCTCACCACCCTTCAGCGACCAGCCTGGTTCAGGCCGTCCTTCTTCCTCGCCCATCTTCTCCAGTAACCACCTAACTGGTTGCCTCTCTACAGTTTTTCCTCCACCAGCAGCTAGATGGCTCCATTAAAAGATAAGTCAGATTACATCATTTCTCTGCTCAAGACCTTCCAGTGGCTTCCTCTCACATGAGAACAAAAGCCAAAATCTCATCTATATAACCCTCAAAACCTCCCATGTCCGGGCCTTGCCCGCCTCCCCCTCCTCTGCATTTCCCACCCACCCTTCCCCAGGCGCTCGCCCTCGTCCAGTCACATTAGAGGAGCTGCCTCCCGGTTCCCCAGGGACTGTAAGGGTGTGTATACCACACCAGAGTTAGAGACGGACCTGGGAATCTGTATTTGTAAAAAGCTGCCCAGATGATTCTGTTAAGTAATCAGGTTTGGGAACCACTAAACTGGATGACTGTAAGAACATCAAGCCAATCTTTGGCAATTACTAGAATTTTATTTGCTCTGTGTTATTACACCTTTTTCCCATGAAAAGCGGTTGAGGAGTGGCCCAGGAGCCAGAAATGCAGGCCTTAGCAATCGACAGCAACCTGGAGGCCGGTGGGGCAAGTGTCCCCAGAGCTGATGACTTGAGTTGTAACACAAAAGAACGTGACAGCCATCCACACAAGTGTCAGTCCTCCTAAATGGAAATGAGATGGCATCTGAGAGAGGGAATGGGAAAGTGCAGGCTTGTTTACTTGTCTGTTTCTCCCAGACCCAATCTTGTTCTCAGCTATGCTACGGAAACTGAGGCAGTATACCAGATTTTATGATTATTTTTGAACAGACTTGTCCAGTGTATGTCAATTGTGGAAAAATGCAAGAAAAAACAAACTTGAGTATTCTGAAGTTCTGTGTGCATCTTGATTTCATCAGAACACTAGGGTGTGGTACTAGGTAATGAGGGCTCTGCCTCCCTTAGTTTCTACTGCTAGGAAACTGACATAAGCTTTGGCCAGATAGGCAAGGAGTGACTTAAACCAATAAAAAATAACATATCACAAGGCCAGCTGAATATTTATGCATTTAGTGAAAGAGAATAAGCAACGGCAATAGATCCAATGTCTAGGATATTATTAATTAATTCATTCAACAAATAGTTACCCAATACTTACTATGTGCCTCGCACTGTTCACAGCACTGGGGCTACAGTGAACGCCGCATTCATGGAGCTTACGTGCTAAAGGCAGACACGCGCATAATAACCTAATCAAAGTTAACATCAGATAGTGAGAAGGGCTCCAAGGAAAAATGGAGTGAGGGGATGGAGATGGAATGGTGGGGGTTCTCTTTTGGACAGGATGGGGCAGGAAAGGCCTGGAGGGGAGGAGACGTTTGAGCAGAGAAGTGGATGATGGGAGGAAGCAAACCAGGTAAATGATGTGGGAAGAGCATTAATGGTAGAGGGCACAGCAATTGCAAAACCCCTGCACGCAGCAGTTGTTGGCAGGCTTGGGGAACTGGGAGGCAGCTCCTCTAATGTGACTGGACGAGGGCGAGTGCCTGGGGAAGGGTGGGTGGGAAATGCAGAGGAGAAGGAGGTGGGCAAGGCCAGGACATGGGAGGTTTTGAGGGTTATATAGATGAGATTTTGGCTTTTGTTCTCATGTGAGAGGAAGCCACTGGAAGGTTTTGAGCAGACAAGTGACACGATCTGACTTACCTTTTCATAGAACCGTCTAGCTGCTGGGTGGAGAAAGAACTGTAGAGAAGCAACCAGTTAGGTGGTTACTGGAGAAGATGGGCTAGAAAGAAGGACGGCCTGAACCAGGCTGGTCGCTGAAGGGTGGTGAGAAGTGGCCGGATTCTGGATGTATTTTGAAGTTGGGGGTTTGGGTACAGGGTCTGAGAGAAAGAGGAGTCAGGTACCACAGCAGGGGTTTGGGCCTGAGCAATGAGGTGAGTGGTGACTTCATTAACTACGGTGGGGAGGATCCAGGAGGGGCAGTGTATCTTGGGGTGGAATCAAGGGTTTGCTTTTGGATCGGTTAAGCTTGAGATACCTTTGAGAAAACTGAATGGAGATACAGAGTAAGCAGACTGTTAGATAAGCCTGGAGTTGAGGAAGGAGGCCAAGGCTAGAGCTAGAAACGGGTGGTAATCAGCACTTTGGTGTAGAGAGAACAGGATTACTGCCTATGGAGAGAGAAGACATCCGGGGCTGAGCCCTGGCGCCCTCCAACATTTCAGGCTTGGAAAGAGGAGGGCCTGGCAATGACGACTGAGAAAGTGCAGCCTAGGAGGTAAGAGAAAAACTAAGAAAATTCATGGGTCTTGGAAGTTAAGGGAGGTGTTTCAAGAAGGAAGGAATAATAAACTGTGAAAACTGAGAAACCTTTATTTCCTCCGTCTTCTCTGGCTAGATCCCAATTACTTCACAGAATTCATCTGTTTGACCCTACCTCTCCATCGAAAAACTCCAAATCTTTTGTTTTGGGGATTGAATGAAAATAGCGCTTAAGTTAAATATAAGCCTGACAGAAACTTAGTAATACAGCAGAAAACTTCCTTTGTAAAATCTTCCAAGACTGGCATCAAACCACTGAGAGAATTAATTCTATTTTTCCACGTTGGCAATTCTTTATCTTCTCCCCGATCACCGAAGTGCTCCAAAGTATAGCAGATGGCACTTATTTTAAAAATTGGAGATGCTAGTTTTATTAAAAGCTTTAGGGTATACAAACCCTCTGTTGAGAATCTTGAGGAATGGTTTTGTGCAAACCGACTATTTTCTGTAGGACCTGCAACTGCGTGAAGGTCTGGAGGTCTTTCCCCTGGTAGTAAGATCTGAGGGCAAAGACTATGTTGGGGTGGAAAAGCTCAGTACTCCTGCTTGGCTAATAAAAGCTAGCTAGAGTTTTTCCTCGTAAAACTATTATTGTTCATCATGCTTGGAATTGAAAAGACCGATTGACCTGATCGCATATGTATTCTACAGTATTTGTACCTCAAATACCATAGGATCTCACATACTCACATGCTGTATGTAACATTATTTGAAGATTTCAATCAATGTAGAGGCATGGCCTGCAGAAAACCTAGAAATATTTCCAAGTATATTCACCACATTACAATTTGCAAAGTCAGTCTACCTAATGACTTAATGGGCAATCGTGTAACAGTTTACAGATTGCACATACTAGAGGATTGCAGCTTGTACCTTGTAACGAGACAATGGCTACAGGGCCATGAGAGGCTCGGACTCACACTAACACGGCTGCCTGACTGCAGAGGTTAGCATCACCTCTCTGTCAGGATGGGAAAAGCACTCGGGGTCAGGAAAGAACACTGATGAGCGAGAGCTCCGCTCTGACCTGGCTCTGACGTGGCCGCTCTCGGACGCCTTTGTGCACAGCACATGCTTTTTGCAACTCAAGTTTCTTTATCGCTGAAATGAACGGGGTTGACTGGATCAGGAGTCCCAGTGATTTTAGGTCCGTGCACAGATCTCTTGGAGAATCAGTTGAAAGAAAGGGACCTGCTCCCCAAACAAATATGATATACACAACATTGTACAATTTCAGAAGTGCTCATGGAGCCCCGGAAGCCCTTCTTTGCAGCCCAAAGATCCATTAACTTTAAGTTAAAGACCCCCTGAACAAGTGATATCTACAGAATACACACACACACACACACACACGGAACTTTATAGGATTGAGTATTTAATTTCAAGGGTTATGAAGTAGTTTAAGTCAAATATTTTTCTGTACGGAAAACTTCTAGCAACAATGTGGTACACTACAGAAATCACGTTAGGGGCCGCAGTCAGACCTCAGCGTGGCACACCCTCAGTTAACCTCTGTGAGCCTCAGTTTGTTCACTTATAAAACAGGGGATTATATTAACCCCAGCTCAGGATGATTGGAAGAACTGGACGATGTGCAAGGAAAATGCCTAGCACACAGCCGGTACCCATTAAATTATTATTACGTAATTAAAAAGTTTTGAAAATAAACTTCAGTATAAATTTGAAAATGTTATAACTACATGATCATGTAGCTTGTTCTGTTCCATAAAAATAAACAGCTATAAAAGGTAATATAAAATGAGTAAATGGCACCTCATCCTGCTACAATTCTGTTTAATCAGGCTACCATCAAGAGAGAAAAAATACATGTGGTCTAATCTTAGCATTAGCATAGAATCTTAGCATTCAGTGAATAAGAGGTAAGAAAAAAAGGTATATAATGAAGCAAATAAGATTTTTCTTCATCATAATTTCTACTGTAAATGTGATGAAACATCTCTGTTTATACATGTTACTGAAATCACATAATTTAATATTTGTACTTATTATAAGTGAGGCAAATGCCAAGTTAAGAGAATCCCAGACAATTTAACTCTGCCAGAATGTGCATGTCCTGCATTTTTAAAGTTCATGTTTAAAACTGTAATGAGCTGTTCTTTTACAATAATTAAAACTTGACATAGATAAGATAATGGTAGGAAAATAACAGCTAATCTAAAAGACATTCTATTCCTTGATAAGATTTATTAAAGTTGAGAATATGTTCTCAACAAAGCTCCATAACTAGGTCATTCCTAATTACACTATTTGCCCAAAACAACATTATTGAGAAATAGAACACTTTTCTCATATTCAGTCTAGAATATTCCTAGTTTTCTGGTATTAGTTTGATGCAAAAGTAATTGTGGTTTTTGCAATTATTTTGAACGTTTTAAACTGCAATGACTTTTGCACCAACCTAAGATAATTACTAATTGGATCTCTATATGCGATATTTGAGAGAGTCACTGTTTTTAATCCATCAAAGTTAAGTCTCTGTTCTATACAGGACCACTCAGCATCTCTATTGATCCTATGTTGGAAGAATCTGGCTGGTTTTCATCTAGTTTGGAATAGATACAACTCAAAAAAATGTTAAATTTAATTATGGCATCTTAAAATAAGATAGCAGAGAACCTATTCCAATAGGAAGATCTTTTGTTCTTTGAAAGATGTCTCTGAAATTTGGTAAGTAGGTAGATTATAGAAATGCAAGGCTTAGGTGGGCAAAGCTCCTTTTAATATTTGAAGGACAACATGACAGTGGCGTCAAATGTTTGTCCAACACGTGTGCCGCTGTTGGATTTCCAGGACAGATTTGTGTCCAGCGGGGACTTGTGGGTACATTTGCAAAGCCTAGATTCCTGAACAAAATCGACTTTTGCCCTCAGACATGCAAAAGAACTACAGAAATGCATATTTCAGTTATGTGGAACCCTGTAGTCAAGAGGCACGTGGCCCTGGGAAGACAGTGGTACCCAACCTTCTCCCATCCCCACATGGAAGGTACTCTCCTGTCTTTAACAATGGCTCCCCAAAAGGTGCAATGCCCTTATCTGGTGTATCCTACAGAGAGGATAGTTTCGAGGGGCGGGTCCTCTATACACGTAGCACATATTGAGAATCACAAGAATAAAGAAAATGACACCAGTTAAGTAGCTGACACTGTGTGATTTGAGCAAATCACCCAGACCCTTTGGGCCTCAGTTTCTTCACCAGTGAAATGTGGGGATTTGAGCCAGAGTGTCTCAATATCTCTTCATTCTAAACTCTAATTTCAAGATTCTAACAAAATAGAACTGAGGTTCAAAAGTCTGGGGTGAAGTGACTGGAAAAGACTGATGGCTCAAAATCTCTTCCAGGCTTAAAATTCTCGAATTCTACATGTTTCTCTAATGGAAGATGAGAATCCTACAGTAAAAAAAATAACTCACCTCCCATGTGGGCCCTCCCTCTGAAGAGGCACTTAAGCACTGTTTTTGCTTAAAAGAAACTACATCTTCAACAAATAAATTGCAAGGAAAAAAGAAAAAGGGGAAACCTATAGGTTAACAAAGACTCAAAAGACACACCACCTACGCGCACATTGCTTAGATCCTGATTTGAACAGGAAAACACTGATGAGACGAGCAGGGAAATTTGCACATTGATTACTGACTGGATATTTGATGATATTAAGGAATTGTTAATTTTTTTAGATGTAATAATGGTAACAGTACTGCTACTATGTTTTTGAAAAGAGTTTTTATCATTTAGGGATATATACTAAAATATTTACAGATGAGATGAGATGATACTTGAGATTTGTTACAAAACAATCTAGGAGTGGGAATGAATTAACACAAAAATAATCACTGTAATCTTTAACTTACCAGTAGTTTTTTCCATTAAAATATCTTTTAGATCCTCCTTTTCATTCAAGAAAATAGTGTCCTTAAAAACAGTAACAGAGGGCTGGCAAGGCTCATAACACCAGCACGGGCCGGGGAGCTGTGTCCTACACAACTGGACTGAGAAACAATGGCTTAAAAACCGGGGAGCGGGGGTAAGAATGGGGAAAAAAGGGAACTTGAGGTTTATCTATTTGAATCTCCAGTTTATTCATCTTTATTAACAGATGAAATATTTAAAACTGAACCAACAGTAAACATAAAACCAGACATTTAAAATCAGTGAACCAACGGTAAGCATAAAGCCAGAGGTTTAAAATCAGAAGACTCATAGAAACACTTCAGAGAGTGGCCCTTATTATTTGCTACATAAAAATTTGAAAAACACATAATTATCGAGGCAGAAAAGGCCCAGAATGCAGTGCTGCTTGGGTACCACTCTTTTCCCATTTGGCCATCATCTCGAATATGCTCCTCTCCTACCCAGGCAGGATCCAATGGAAAACACCGTCACTGTGAAGTACATGTGTTTTTGCCAGGAAAAGTCACCATGCATATGCAGTAGTGCTGGAGGAATTTATATTTATCATTTAAGACATTACAAACACACCCAATCATCAAATTGAAGACCAAAAGATAGTTTTGAGAATCTAGTTCTATAACACAGAGCGATTAGGTTAAGCCTCAGTTAAAGAATGTATGTGGCAGGGCTGGCCCGGTGGCTCAGGCAGTTAGAGCTCCGTGCTCCTAACTCCAAAGGCTGCCGGTTCGATTCCCACATAGGCCAGTGGGCTCTCAAACACAAGGTTGCTGGTTCAACTCCTGGAGTCCCGCAAGGGATGGTGGGCTCTGCCCCCTGCAACTAAGATTGAACACGGCACCTTGAGCTGAGCTGCCGCTGAGCTCCCAGATGGCCCAGTTGGTTGAAGTGCGTCCTCTCAACCACAAGGTTGCCGGTTCGACTCCCACAAGGGATGATGGGCTGCGCCCCCTGCAACTAGAAAGGGCAACTGGACCTGGAGCTGAGCTGCGCCCTCCACAACTAAGACTGAAAGGACAACAACTTGAAGCTGAATGGTGCCCTCCACAACTAGGATTGAAAGGACAACAACTTGATTTGGGGGAAAAAAAAGGCCTGTACGTGGCAGAACTTAATTTCATGAATTAACCATGGACTTGACTGCCAATACCATCAGAACATTGTCTATCACACTTTGGTGACGGTACCTCTCTCGATATAATATTTGAGTATAAACAGATCTACTTTCATCTTGAAAAAGAATTCACACGAGAAATAGTTTTCACATAAAGAAACAGGAAGCATGGATGTTTTAAAGCTCAAAGCCCAGTTCTCTGATGGACAATAACTTAGTGCTTTGTCAGTCAACTCTAAAGGAAACAAAAGACTAGACAAAAGACGGAGCACTATTTGAAAGCTCAGGATCTGGAATAGCTAGCACTATACTCCTACAGAAACCAGGGCTCTGCAACAAGTCCCACAGCGCCTGCTGCCACAGCTCTTGTAAGACCTGACCACCTTGAACTGTGATTGCTCCAGAACACCTGGCTTTCATTGGCCCATGAGTTTCTTGAACATCTAGCTCACTCATCTTCGCATCCACAACTACAGACCACACAGAATGTGCCGGCATGTGTTAGTTTAATGAGGGGAGCAGGTGTATGGGGGGGGGGGGGGCTGGGCAGGGGACCCATTACAGATGTATTCAGAGTGCCCAGGTTTTCCATAACAATTTATGCCTCTGGGCTATCATTCAAGACCTACCTAGCAAAGACCTATGAGAGGTTCTAGGGAAGTTTATGTAAATCGAGTATTTGAAAAGCAAATACTTGCTATTTAAACTAGGGGAGTCTGCTATTTAGAGAAAGCCTATGGTGAGCTGCTTATAACAGGGACCAATCAACCCCCTTTGTAATGAATATACATTTTTTTAAATATTCTGAGTTTGCATTAAGCAGGAGACACCTGGCTCAAATCTACTCACCATCTCTTGAGCAACCACATTTTCATAGTCTGAAGCTCTCAATCATTCTACAAGGAAATAAAATAAACTGATATAATCCAGCTTCTGGACAAGTCTCATCAGGATTGCCTGTGCCCTATTTTTAATTTCAGATGGCAAGGAATGTCCCCAATGATGGAGTTCTGGAGGGCAGCCAATGGTCCATGGAAGCCAGGCTCTGGGCTACTCGGCTTCCCTTGGTTGATATGAGATGGCCAAATAATACAAGAGCTCTTTAGGGGGAGCTGGCCGCCAGGTAGACAGCATAACTCTACAGCACATCTTTAAAGCAAAACCTGAAGCAGCAACTTTGTAGTCTTCTATGAATTGGCAAAGTGACAAGTCCTGGTCAGAGATGCTGGGCATACAGCAGGTATTTGATAGGCACTTGTTAGTTGGTCCCAAGACAAAAATATGACTCAAGTGACAAGTTACAGAAGTTCTGGACAGAGAGGCAGTTTTGGGCAGAAGGAAAGACTCATTGTCACACTGACTTATAAACAGGAACAAGCAGTGCTCTAGCGTCTCAGAGCAATAAGGGAAGACGATGGCCAAGAGTTTGATGACAGTGAAACGTTTAAAATTTCACGTAATGTTTCATGGATCTAGAGTAGGATTGCCAGATTTAGCAAATGAAAATAAAGGATGCCCAGTTTAATCTGAATTTCAGATAAACAACGAATCATGTTTTTAAGATAAGTATTCCCAAATATTGCATGAGACAGACTTACACAAAAAAATGATTCATTGTCTATCTGAAATTCAAATTTAACTGAATGTCCTGTATTTAATCTGGCGATCTTATTTTAGAGAGAGTGGAAACATACAGTGAATCACAGACCTCCTTACTCCATTAAAATTTCTGAAACACTGTTCACAGAAATGCTTAAGGAACTTAACATGGATAATGAAGAATCTACTTTCTTAAGAGTGAAAAAAGATGTTGATCAGAGGTGCCTACTCCAGGCCACCAGCAAAAAAGCACAAAAGAATAATACCATTAGGACAGGGCTTCTTAACCTCATCATTACTGACATTTTGGGGCTGGATAATTCTTTGTTGTGGGGCTGTCCTGTGCATTCTAGAATGTCTAGCAACATCCCTGGCCTCTACCCGCTAGATGCCAGTAGCGCACCCCCACCTTACCGAGTTGTGACAATCAAAAATGTCTCCAGATATTGCGAAATGTCCCCTGGGGGCAAAATCTTCTCCAGTTGAAACCACTGAATTAGAAGAAATGGTCAAATAAACAGAAAAGGTCATATCCATTGACCAGTGGTCATATAACAGAAGATTCTTCTCAAGGGAGAAATGCTCAGCTTGTCCCACGCTCCTTCAAGCCACTAACAAGGATGAGAAGACCTCATTTAGTCATTTCAGCTAAGACAATCGGAGACCCTTCATCTGCCAGAAGCGCTAGAGAAGAATCTTTGGGGAGCCAAGCCAAGGAAGCTCTGCATGGCAGTGCACACATCACAGCAAGCAGGGCGTCGCACCCAGCCTTTGAAGACGTTCCTTTTAAGTTAACCTCCCTTCCAACTAAACTTTTTCCAAATCTCTTCCTGCCATTTGGAAGTTGAGTGATTCTCAGCTGAAAAGGCCTGTATATATACGAGGTGCAGATGGCAGCAGTTACGGCCCTCACCAGATGCTGCAGTCTCTAATTTGATTGAAAGGATATAATTAGACAACAGAAACACTTTAATGAAAGAGCAAAACATGGAGGGAGGGAAGGATTGAAGGCCCTTAACTGATGCCAAAACACCCACCAGTAATAGAGGCTTTGAGTCTGGGGAAAGGGAAGGGGAAAGCCCCTTAAAAGGACAGTCCCCATCCTGTTTATTTCCCCATAGAAATAGGAATAGGGATTTTATTATTGTAGATTTCCACTGTATTTTATGTGGGAACAATCTGATTAAAACCAGAAGGGTCTTCGGAAGAACATCAAAGAAAAACAAATATGGCTTCTGTGGTCATTATTAAAAATATTTTTACCAGCCCAATAATTTTCTTTGAAGATGAATTTTTATAGATTGAACAGCAGCAAGTAATTTACATACTGTGATGGCATTGGTTAACAAGTCCTACTAGTCTAGAAGAGAACTACTTAGTCGCCATGTTTTCATCTAACTTGAAGATACCAAGGAACGTGGACAGCCATTTAACGTATCTGTTTGGAAGGTATAAAGAAACCATGTAGAGTGAATCCTATATGCTGATGCTGCAACCATTCTGAATCATCTTTGCAAGTTGCCTATGTTGTTTTCACTATTTGCTAGCTTTCAGACTTTGAGTGTGAGTACACTGCTCTGATTCTAACCAAGAATCTAACCAAACCGAAAGAAATCCAGCCCTCAAAATCTGAAGTTGCTAATGTGGTGTGACACTTGGGTTTGGAAGCGGCTGCAGCCTCTTTAACCCACTAGAAGCAAGTCCCCACCCTTGTGGTAAATTGAACAATAAAAGTTTAATGCTTTGGCTACCTGCCAGGGATTAAATCAGTGGCAAGAGAAACTAGAAGCTGGGCCCAGCAGAGGGGCAGCCCGGAGAGGGTCCTGTTATAACTGGGAGGCAGCGAGGCAACCTTGCATGGGAGGTCGCCTGGAATATTTTGTCTGCCACGTGCTTCCTAGCACCCAGCTTCATTCCTCTTCAAACTGGTACAAGTTCAGGCTAGGGAGATGTTTACCTAAAAAGATTAAAAAGAGGGTGAGCGGGAGACTTCCTTAGAGGAGGAGAAGGCGAGTGTGTCGAGTGGCCATGAAGTCCCCAGGAAGGAGAGGGCTCTGTACAGTGTGAAGCTCTGTTCACTGGACTCATAGGTTTTATGGCTATTTTTGAGTATGAATACAATACCCTCCTGATATTTATACTACGGCCTTTTTCCTTTCCCTGTTCAGTCTGAATCCAGTATAAAAGCTCAGAGGTGAGGTCTGGGGGGAAACACTGCTATCTTGACAGGAAGACACAGAAGACAACAGAAAGAGGGGAAAACATAAGAGTGACCTCGGGCTGCTCCCCCAGACGAATACTTCTGGGTTCCAGCTGGATTCTCAAGGTCTAACTGAATATGGAAGGAATGTCAGTGATCGTTCTCACCAATTCAGGGACAGCACAGTGAGTCAGCCAGGCACTAACCTGACAAGTGGCATCAGAGAGCTTGAGATTTCACCTCAAAACCTGCATAGGTAGTTTTCTAAGGGACACATTCACTTACTCCTCTGTTATCCCTTATTCAGGAGGCAAAAACTCAGGTAAAAGTTACATATCCAAACTTCTGGCCTCTCTCAAGTGTTTTGCATTAACTGTTCCACAGTACAAACACAATCAACTTGGTATGTTTGAATGTTTCATTTTGTCTTTTAAAAAATGTTTTAATTAAAACAAAATAATCAGCCATGCTAAGCTCACTGTTATTTTTTAAAGGCCACTTTTTAAATGATGGTAGAACCATGGAAATAAAATTCAACTGTTTAGGAAAGTAATACAAGTTTGTTTTCTTCTTCTTCTTTTTTTTTTTTTCCTGGCTGTTTTTCTAAATCTCAGGGCTGGTGCCACCTGCTGCCTGGGCTTTCCTCTGAGAAATAGATCTCTCAACCATTTGTTCCAAGCAACATGAACAAACCATGGGCCAGTTCCAAGGCAGGCACTGCTTTCTTTATGCAGTGCACACGGAACCATGCTGAATTTATTTTTAAAGCATTTTTTAAAAGTCTTATTAAAGATCCAAATGTATGTGCATGAACTTCCCCCATATATGTCTTTTTTTAAAAATTGTGGTAAAATATACATAACATAAAATTTACCATTTTAACCATTTCTCCCATATGTCTCTTGAAGTTAGTTAATAGTAAAAGGTAAAAGGTTCATTCATTCACCAAAATCAAAGTCTTTTTGCCATCTTTCCCGACTGAACGTTGGACAAAATCAATACATATGGACCTAGAACAGGACTTGGCAAAGTAAGTCTGTGGTCCACTGCCTGTTTTTGTATGGCCTATGAGCTAAAAATGGTTTTTAAATTTTTAAATGGTTGAAAACAATCAAAAGAACAATATTATATTACATATAAAAATTACATCAAATTCAAATTTCAGTGTCCATAAAGTTTTATTAGAACACAACCACTCCATTTACATTCTGTCTATGGCTGCTTTTGCCCTACAAAGTCAGAGTTGAGTAATTGCAACAGAGAGACGGTACGTGGTCCGCAAAGCCCAAATTATTTAGTCTGGCACTTTACAAAAAATAATTGCCAACAGCTGACCTAGAGCCTCAGATGGCATTATAGACTCAAAACTTCTAAACTAAAGTTAGTATATTGTCCATCACCAAAAATCCCTAATCTGTATCATGAAGCTATTTAGAGCAATATATTTTATCTTCATTATTTATTGCTGTTGATCCAAGTATGCTAAATCGTGAGTGTATCAATATCATAGTAAGTACACCAACTTGCTGTTTATTACTAATAAGCCTAAATGGAACTTCTTTTTGCATTAAGAGGTTTCATTATAAAAGGTTTCATTGCATATCTCAAACATTTAAATAGCTTTGTCTAGGGTCCAAACCAAATTTTCACAAAAAGACCAGAGTTCTTTAATACCAGGTCAGTTTTGACAGTTTTGTGTTTCGTAACATACTCAAAGCATAAAAGTAACAGGTATGCATGTTGGTCCACTTCACTCTTCTCAGCCCCTATGTTGCATACAGGTCATTCTATTCACAATAATGAAGTCCCCAGGAAGGAGAGGACTCTGTACAGTGTGAAGCTCTGTTAACTGGACTCATAGGTTTTATGGCAAGACATACTACCGGCTAATGGGATCAATTCTAGATGAGGAGTCAGAGGAGCAGGAGCATTAACTATAAGAGGCTGTTTATAGCAAATGGAACCTGAGTTGAGAAGCTCTGTTGATGCACACCTGTGGTGAAATGCCCAAGCAGGTAGTTTGCTTTTGGCAGAAATCTCAAATAGCTGAAGTCCGGCCCAGGCTTCTCTGCTCTTCCTACTGCTCTGCTCTCCTCTGTAAGGTCAGTAAAATCCAGATGGGAGCCCACTTCAAAGAGCCCCTCAGCCCCATGGCCCTGGCTGCCTTCCTCCTTGAAAAGGGACTCTAGATTCCATCATTAACCTCTATCTTCCTCCTTATCAGTTGGGAAGGAAGGGAGAGAATCTGAAAGGAAGAATTGAGAAGAGAAGGGAGATCATTTGGGGTTGGCTACACACTGTAATTAGAAGTAGCATTGATGGGGAATGAGCTAACTGTTTTTATAAAGTCAGCATTCAAAAATGCAAACCACCAGCAATTTAAATATCACAAAATTGTACAGAATATAAGTATTGAAATAATTTTTTCCATCCACAAAATTCTAGAGAAAATTACAGTATCAAAAAATATAAAATGGCAGCTTTGGCATATCCTCAGAATAAAACGTGTTTTTTATTGGAAAGGATTTAAAAAAAAACTAGTGGCTAGGCTCTGGACAGGATGTGACGCTCAAGACCATGTGGTATCACCTTAAAACTGCTGAAACTGAAAAGGAAAAGTCACAAAAGTACTGATGTATCAGAATAGTAGAAAAAAGAGCTGGTGAGGTTCAATGAATTGGGAACTTGGGCCACTTACCATCAATCATTTCACAGTGGTTATTTGTCCCTAGCTCAGACGCTCAAATAAAAGCACACCAAGGTTTGAGGTTCAAACTACGTAAGAGCTGCTGCATTTGACCCTTCCTAGCAAAGCAAAGGTGCCCGAGGAAAGGATGCCACCTTCTAACAAGTGTAAGCACAGAGTTGGCTCACTGAACACTTTTCAGAGCTGTTTCTCTGTCCTTTCCAGAAGAGGAACCAGTTTATTTCCACCAGTACCTCTCTCTCTCAGTAGAGGACATTAAATCCTGACCACACAGATGGCAAACTGGTGCTCAGGGGTTACTAGGTTACAGTTATGTTGACGTATCCTGGCTCTCAGAAATTCCCTCCTTCATTCCTCACATACGGCAAACAGTAGAAGTGATCAGCCTTCTATAGAAGTTTTTGTAGAAGTCCTCTAGAAGGCTGCCGATCCCTCAGAAACCACTTCCTGAGCCTAAGGTTTACAGCACTTGTAGACCCCCCTTCTACTGATCTAAAGCCAAGCTTTGCCGTTTACAGGGATTAATCAGACTGGAAGCTCAGAGCATTCCCAGGGCAAATGAGGTGTCTAGCACTTAGTGAACTGTGAAGCACTATAAAAAGTATTATTAAAATATGTTTATTGACTGTCTTCTATATGTGGGTGTGTTACCTGCAGTATATAATTTAATTTTCACAACACTCTGCAAGGGAACTATCATTTTCCCTCCTTTATAAAATGAGGAAAGGGAGGCTCAGAAAGCTGAAGGCATGGCCCAAAGTTACACTGTAAGAGACAACACCGAGTCCTATCGTTTTCACTGAGCCAAGCTGTTAAGTAAACAAAGCAACTCTTGAGTTTTCCTTCAGCAGCAAAATCCTGTCTTTCCAACATCATAGTTTGCAACGTTGGGTGGAGAAGCCAGAGGCCAGTCTTCCTACTTGGGCAAACCAGGAATAAACTGTTCCCGTCTGTTTCACTGATGCCCCATTCTCAATACCCAAACAACCTGCAGAGAAATGTAACTGGACTAGCCAACGCCCTTCTGCCTGCTCTTCCACTTGGAAAGAGTTCTGCTTCAAGGAAGGGAAGCTAAGCAAAGTAGCAGCTTCCATCCAGGTCCAGGGCCGCCCCTCGATAAGACCTGGCCTTGACCTTGTCCTGGGGAGCGGGTGACCTTGTTCAAAGTGTGGGGCTACCAGCGAAACGGGGCTTTGCACTGCACCTTCAGGGTAAGCACCCTAAGCTCTGTAGTGGATAAGTTCCCTATCATCCCTTCTTTTCCTCCTCCCTCCAAGCCGGGGTGGCACCCGAGTCACGGGGAAGTTCAAAGCGTCCCCGGGGGGGTAGGGAGGGGCTTCCCGGCTGGGTACTGCGGGTGCTCTCAGGACTCGGATCTGCCTCTGGCTCGGCGAAGAAGTCAACCCGACTCCTCGCGAGGAAGAAACTATAGTGTCGGGCCAGCGAGCGCATCCGCGACCCGGGCAGAGGGACTGGGCACCCTCTCCGGAGCGGGGAGGCGCTGGGGTCCACCGGTGTAGGTGGCGGGGGCGCAGGGCCGTAGTGTGAGGCATGCAGAGGGGATCCCGGCCCCAGGGGCGGGGGAGTCGCTGCGGGGCTTGGGGAGGGGTGCAGCGTCTGGAGGAGGGGTGGGACAGCGTCCCGGCTGGAGATGCGCCGCTGAGAAACCGAGGGACCGGACCCCAGGAGGTACCGGGGCCGAGGGGCGTCCCGGCCCGGGGAAGGCGCTGAAGAGCTTGGCGAAAGGGTCTCGGGAGGGACTACGGCCGAGAGGGCGTCCCGGCCTAGGGGGCGTCGCCGGAGGACTCCCAGGTCCTCAGGCGGATGGGCACCAACCGGGCTCTGGGGCGTCGCTGAGGAGCCTGGGGCGAGTCCCCGGTCCTGAGGTGGGATACCGCCCCCGCCCGAGGGGCGTCGCTGAGGGGCTTGGACGAGGAGCCCCGGAAGGTAGCGGCGAGGGGATCGGGCCCCCAGGCGGGCCCCTCGGGCTGATTCCGCGTAGGGCCGGCGTCGGGGGTCGCTCACTCACCGGGTCCGGGGCCGAGGCCAGGGCTGGGCGCGGGCCGGGCCGCCAGCGTGAGCGCGGCGGCGGAGAGCAGGGCGAGGCGGGCGGCGGGCGGCGCCATGGGCCGTCAGTGCGGGGCCCCGGGGCGCGGCCCGGGGGAGAGGGGGCAGCGCGGGGAGCCGGGGGCGGCCATGGGAGCGGGACGCGGGGCTTGAGCGTGGCCCCGCCCCGGCCGCCCGGCCGCCCCGCCCCGGCCCGCCCTCCCCAGCGCCGCCACCTCCCCGGCCGCTCCGGGCCCTCCTGGTTCCTCCGCGAGGCCGGAGGGGCGGAGCCGACTGCGCACGCCCCCTTCACCCCGCCCTCGCGCCGTGCCTGCCACTCACGAGCCAGACCCCGCCCACATCTCCTCCTCACCTGGGCCAGTCCCCGCGGAGCATTTTATTGGTCTGATCTAGGAGCCCCGCCAGCAGGTGAA
The DNA here is from genome assembly GCF_057876585.1 of Rhinolophus sinicus. Taxonomy (NCBI): domain Eukaryota; kingdom Metazoa; phylum Chordata; class Mammalia; order Chiroptera; family Rhinolophidae; genus Rhinolophus; species Rhinolophus sinicus. The sequence continues at coordinate 22,549,517 of NC_142509.1, forward strand.
GGGTGGGGTCCGGTTCCGCGCCTCTGAGTCCCCACGCGGAGGTTTGGCCTGGCTGGAGCGGGCGGGGAGCCCAGTGACCCCTGCTCCACCCTCACTCGGGCCGTAACCCACACACCGGCTCAACCGCAGCGGTAATAATCAGAGCAGCAGTTTACAAACCGCTTTTCCCTGCTAGGCTCATTGTTGTGTTTTAAAAAAGGGTGCTCTGGAGTCAGCCTGTACGGGTTCATATCCCACTCGGTCACCTATAAGATCTTGGGCAAGTTTTAAGGAAAAATCGCTCTGTTCAATTTGCTCATCTGTTGAATGGGGGCGTTGATAGCAACTACTTCCAAAGTGGTAGTACTAAATGACGAGATGCATGGAAACTTTTACACACGCACAGTAGGAGCTTAGAAAACGAAGTGCTTTTTCACCATCCCAATTCTTGCAGCCACAGAGGCAGCATACTGCGCCCGGTTCCGAATCCAATCGCATATCCTTCGTCAGCTGGGGCAAGTTTCATCGTCTGTCTGAGCCTCAGCCATCTGCAAAAGAGGAATCATAAAAGGCTTTCACAAGATTAGGTGACACAGAAGCAAGTAAAGCGCCCAACACAGAGCAATCCAGAAATGGATGGGGCAAGGATGCTTTTTTTACAGACTTGGATACCGGGGCGCAGAGAGCGCAAGCTTCCTTAAACTCTCGGCCCTCACGTAGCAGGCCCTTTGCCCTCCCACCCCTCGGATCTTCCCCGGCTGCACTCGGGGTCTGCGGTGGGCCTCCCTCCTCCTTCGCGTTCCCCCAGGCAGAGAAGATTTTCCTTCAGCTCCCGCCTAAAGCGCTGTGGTGACGCCCCGCGAGGCAGGTCTGGGCGGCGCGCCGGGTGCTTTCAAGTCCCTGGTCCCGGGCTTGCAAGTGCGGGCCTGCGCCCGGCGCGGCTGCAGGAGCATCTGCCCTCGTGTGCCGACTCGCGGATCCCAGAGCAGGGCTGGGGCGGTCCCGGCCCGCGGGCTCTCCGGCCCCCCTTAGGTACCTCGGTCCCTGCGCCCCCTTGCCACCCCGGAGCCGCCCCATCGCCCACTCCCAGGGTCCGCCTCTCCCCACCTCACCCCCCATGCTGTTCCCAAGGCTGGGCCCCAAAGCCACACCTTCTTCCCACGAGGCCTCTCAATCTTCGTCCCTTTCCACCCACGCGACCCAGAACTGAGGCAAGAAGAATCTTGTTCAGTCATTGTTTTCACTGTGTCATTCCCGAGTTCAAGAATCCTCTAGGATCCTTACTGGAGCAGGAGGACACCCCCCCCACCACCAAGGGACACCCAGTCCCTGGGGACACACCCTCCATATCCCACCTGCTGTCTCCCATTCTTGCTCACCTTCTCTCCTCCACCATTTTGGGCCCTTCCCTGCTTCCAAAATCTCCTCCTCCTCCGTCAGGACCTGGGAACTCTTCACCTCTAACTTGTGCCTGTGCAGGCACAGACAGGAGCACCTACAAGGAGAATGAAATCAGAAGATGCAGGTGAAACCAGCAGCACAGAGTAAGCACTCAATAAAGGTGAACCTTCCTCCATTCAACAAATGTTTTGGGAGGGGAAAGGGAAGGAAACTAGATTTTGGGTGGTGAGCACGCAATAGCGTATCCAGTTACTGAAATATAATATTGTACACCTGAAATGTATGTCATTAGCCAATGTTACCTCAATAAATTTAATAATTAAAAAAAAAAAAAAACACCTACTGAGAAACATACCAAGAGCAGCAGCAAGACAAGCTTACATTCTCATAGTGGGGAGGAGCCAGTCAACCCACATGAAAATAATGTCAATTTCAGAGAGCTAAAAGTACTACAGAGATAAGAAATGATGTTGTTGACAGACAGTGATCTGTGGACCGTTTTAAATGGAGAGCTGACGAAAGGTTTGAGCAAAACAGGACATAGCTCTACAGTTGACAAGTTTCTTTCGCATCTCATCCCAGTTTCAGAGGAAGACATAGGAAGGGGCAGGCAGGAGATGTAAAATAAGGTTTATTTGGCTAAGTCTGGGGATTCTTGCCTCATGATAGTAGCTTCAGCCTGTGCTGCCCCCCTGCAGGATGGGAACCAGCCTTCTGCCTTCATTTGGCTCTCCTGGCCTTGTGTACAACCAGAGTGGGCTATGTAATTCTCAGGGCCCAGTCAGAAATGAAAATGTGGGGATCTCCTGTTCAAAATGATTAAGAATTTCAAGATAGTGATCACAGAGCATTAAACCAAGTGTGGGGCTGTTCTAAGCCCAGGGACCTGTGTCCATACACAGGTTGCATGCCTAGGAAGCTGGCTTGTCCAACAGAACTCAGAAATAGCGGGCAAGCTCCTGCCCCCACTGGCTGCTATGAGAAACATCCCTCATGCCTTCCCCAGGCCTCCCTCCCCTCTTTTCCAGCTTAGAACTCAGCACAGGTGATGGAAACAGTGCACAGAGGCTAAAAATATAGCCTAGCCAGTCTAGGTCAGGGCACTTAATGGCTCAAGGTCTTTTGCTCAGTTATGTGGTCCTGGCCCTGGTGAGGAGCAGCCTGAGATATTCATTTCAATGCTTCGCATGCCTCAGTCAGTTAGCAGCTTTGTTTCATGGAAAGAGTGAGGACACTGACTATAGCCCCTGGGTCTTCAGGAAGATGGTGTCTATCTGTTTGCCTGCTTGCGCTCTGCAGTTGGGTCCTCCGATTCCTCTGAGGGCAGCAGGATTTGCCAAAAAGATGGGAGATCTCAGCTGGTGGAGTTTGGGTGATCCTGGTATATTGAAACTCTAGCTGGGGCGATTTCTGCTCACAGCGCAGTGATATTGTGGAGCAAGCACTGGATGAGGAGCCTGGTTATCATAACAACCATGGCAAACACTGACTGAGGACTTTGCCAAACCCAGGCAGGGTGCAGTGCTTGCCTCTCAGTCGACCCAATGAAGGAGTCACCCTTACCACCCCTCATACAGAGAGGTTAAATGGCTCACCCAAAGTTCACATCGTGGATGGAGCTGGGCTTCAAACCCAGGCAGTGGGACTCTAGGACTACTCTCCCAATCACCGAGATCAATTGTCTTGTCCTTATGGGCTTCTGGTGACAAAATGCTTACTGAGTGGTCCAGGGCCAGGATTAGGGTGCAGTGAGTGAGGCATTCATCTCAGGTACGAAATTTAATAGGGCCCCAAACTCTCAGTAATCAAAGAAAGAAATATTATTTAACAGGTTTAAAAATATATGAAATACATTTAATAAGTAGTGTTTTAATGCAATCTATTAAAAAATCTAAATGAATGCCCAAAAATTCAAGATGAACAAAATATCAGCATTCTAAATAAAAACAGGATTGAGGTTCCTGATTTTCCTTTAGCCTCAGGCTCGGCTCTGCACAGTCCTTTTATTGATCCTATCTCCCAGGTTTCTGGGCCAGGCAACTGCGCGGTGATGAAAAATTCAAGAGAAATAGTAGTTTGCTTGTTCTGATGGGGGTGAAGGGAGAGAGAATTTGGTTTGAACATAATGAGTTAGAGGTGTTTGTGGGACATCCAGGTGGCCCTATCTGAGAGCTTAGAGTCAGGTGAGAAGGGTGGGCAGGGCACCCTTATTTTACATATTTGGCCCATGATAGGTGCGTATCCAACACATGTGGTCTAAATCACTGGTCCTCAGAGTTTGCCTCATGGTTCAGGAATCTTCAAATTCTCTCATCCAAAGTTTTTCTCTTCTTTCCTAAACATTCTACATCATGGACCTCAGATATGTTCCCCTAAGGGTGTGGAAGTTAGGTGTTAAAAGAAAAACATTTTCAACTAAATTCTACTAGAATTTGGGAGTGGAATATGAAGGGAAAAGACAAGAATTAATATAAATTGGCTCAATTGCCTCTTTATTGACTGAGCCTCCGGAAGGAGAAGAGGAGCTAAGAGAAATTAAAGAGAAGAAAGTTTGTAGTAAAGGAAAAAAGAAATAAGAAACATTATAGGAGCTAAAAATACAGTGAGGAGAGCTTGGCTAAGCATCAAAGAAGGGCAGATGTGTTTCCAAATAGAAGTGGTGGTTTAGATATGTCAGAAAGCACAGCTCCAAATGATGGGTGGAAAATAAAAGTTATTTAGACTGAGCTCAGCAGAATAAAAAAGGTTCATTGGAAAATCAAACTGAGGAACAGGCCTTTGAGCAACAGAGGAGCCCTACTTCCTTAATCCCAAGTTCATGAATCAAGTGCTAATACCAACAATGGAAACTCTTATCATGGTTTCAGGACCTGAACCAAAGAGAGTCTTTCCGTCCTGACTTTGTAATTCTGAACAACCTTTGATGGAACAATCTCTATTAAAGACTAGTCACTTTCCTTAGCATATCCTCAGGGACCTGCTTTTCTTTCCATCTAACCAAGCATGGAATGTTCTGGACAACTCCCACACCCAGCTGGAAATGTACCTCCCGTAAATGCATTGATTTTGTTAAGGTGAAGAATCTGATAAATGTTTAGTGAAGATGGATTATGGGCAAAGAAATGTTGAGATGCACATGTCCGATCAGAAACATTCTCCACTTCAAGAGGCTCGTGAGTTGGCCTCATTAACCAGATGAATGCACAGAAAGGACCCGAGACAAAGTTCATATCAAATGTTGGGTGATGTCACTCAGACCATGGGCAACAGGAACATAAGGTCAGATGGGCAAATGGGCCATAATATTAATAATGTTAATAAGAACATTATTTATTGAGTGCTTATTATGTGCCAGGAGCCATGCCAAACGCTCCACATATATTTTCCCGTTTCATCCTCGCACTGATCTAGCATAGGCACTACTACTATCCCCATCTCACAGATGAGGAAAGTAAGGTTCAGAGATGTGAATTCACTTGCCCATTGAGAGATGGATCTGAGACGTCAATGCAGGCAGACTAACTCATGAGTCCAGAGGAAGTCTTGTGACAAGGATAAGACAAGCATGGTATGTGGATGGGCCGACCAGATGAGAAGCAAAGCATCACGGTGATAGCTTGGTGAGAGCAGAGCAAGGGCAAAGGTGCTATAGACTTTGGTTGAGTCCAGCCTTTGTTGGTTACTAGCTTTTGGGGCATGGTTCTTGAGAAATTTGTGCCTCAGTTTCTTCATCTGTAAAGTAGGGATGGCAACAGGACCCAAATTCATAAAACTGGTGGTATCATTTTAGCAGAGGATGCTTGTAAAGTGCCTAGAGCAGTGCCAGACCTAAAGTAAGCATTGAATAAATACAGATTTTACTGACATAGGAGAAAGAACACAGGCCAAATTATGCTGGGTTAGTTCCAAGGATTGTGAGGGTTTTCTGTTGGGGTGCAGTCAATTGAAATGAGTTATATTGAAAGGAGAGAAGGCAGAATTTGATGGAATTGAAGAGTATATATCAGCCACCATGTGAACAGCTCTGTGCTAGAAGAAGATTTAGAGTGTTCCTTGGAAGCCATAGCAGCGTCATGTGGTCACTGAATAAAAGGCCTAGGAAAGTAAATACAACAGATGAGTGTTTGGAAAGAGGAGGTGTGGGAAGGCCAACCTCAAGATGTGGAAGGAGAAAGGATAAACAGAAGAGCTACTCCCAGAATGCCTTTCTTACCCAACTTTTCCCTTCTGTACCTGCCATGCCGAGTAAAGGCAGACAGTAGCCCTAGAGCCTGGTGCCACCTCTCTGGGATCCACTGGCTTTGGAAGGATGCTTGCCTGCCCAGTCTCCAGACATTCGCAAACCCTTCCCAAAGACAAACCCTTTCCAATGCCCTGCTCTAAAACTGACCCACCTCTCGGGAGGTGAGGCCAGGGCTCGCCGCTGAATGGACCCCATTGTCCTCCCAAATGTCTGTGGGTCCAGATGCCATCGGCCTGGAGGTGGTTCCACCACGGCCTGTGGTGCGGTCTGCCTGCAGACTTTGATTCACTCCAGGGACAACACTCGAAAAATCAAAACAGGCAACACATGCGATTCCAGGAACGCCTGCCAGACTCATACTCTGTTTTTCCATCATTTCGCTCTCCTCCCCCTTGGGAGGGAGCCTCCTTTGGCATTTTGTGTATGAAAAATCAAAACCACCAACAGGACAAGCACCTGATAAAGAGCTAGGCAATGCCCAAGAGTTCCCAGGAAGAGGCGTCTTTGTTCTCGTTTCAAGCTCTTGACACTGCTAACAGCTCTAATTACTGCATTTGCCATGGGATGTAAACTAAAACCACATTCCAGAAACCATGTAGTCTCCTGGGGAGAGACACGCAGGGAGAGGTGCCCAGGGCTGCAGGAACGTGTTCTTTCATTTCTGGTCCCTAACCTTGGCAGCTATTCTGAGAACTTAACAGTACCTTCTTTATGTCCATGAAGAAGGGCACTTTTGCACATGTAAGGATGCATCTCACTACCTGTATCCACAAAACTGGTCTGCATATTTGACAACGTGGAACGCAAAGCATGCTTCTTAAGAATGTTAAAATCTTCAGAATTCACTCAAGCCACTTTGGGGGAAATGAGGACTTCAGAAGTTCCTGGAAGCACAACAAAATAGAACTTCTTCCAACATAATTTCACTATAAAATCCGATGATGTAACACCCACCCACACCCACATCACAAACCAAAGTGACATCACAAATACTAGAAATAATGGCTGAAAACTGCCTGCATGTAAGCCACAATCTAAAACTGCAATTTGCCCATACGTGACTGAGGCAGAGCAAGACAGGTGGCTAGGAATATTAAAACAAAACAAAATAAAACAAAAACAAGAGAAAAAAGGAAAAGAAAATACATATGTCTTCCCCCTACTAAGCTAGCTAAAATAAAATTTAAGGCAACTGAAATATGGTAAGGTGATTTTATTTTTTATCGCTGACATTTCTTAGAAAGCCAGGTCTCTTTAAATATGTGATGTTAATCTATCCAGATTGTTCCCTTGTTCTTGGCTGGTCCCAAGAAATGGAGGCTAGCATCATTTACAATTGTGCTATTGTCTTTATGGACCTCAGAGTATATTTCCCTGTATAGAAGCTTTTCTTGGCTCATGGCAACCTCGTTAGAAAATGTTATCAGGGTGTGGCAGGACTTTACCTGCTGTCATTTCTGTGTGGCAGCACGGATGAGAAGTGACTGCAGCTCCTATAGGAATCTTGAGTGATCCTGTCTCCCATCCCTTTCTTGCCACAGGTTCCCTTAGCTTCCCGACAGACACGCATTATTTTTGATTTCTTGTAAAGCACCTTGATCCCCCACTTCTGGCCCAAGCATGTTATGTTCTCTGAGAGCCTGAATATGATCGTGACCTTGGTACCAAAGTCTTTGGTGAGCAGGGGAGAGGATGTGTAGAAAGATTTCTAAGATGGACGTGGAAGGAATGGTCTCTAAAAAGATGTTAAGACTTCGCCTCCAAAGTAGACCTTCTGGGCTCTGCTTGAGAACTGGTCTTTTTTATTCCTTTGTTCTCTGCTTATCCTTCCAGCATCCAATCTATCTAAGACGAGACCCTGGCATGCCCACCTATGGACTCCGACAGTCTATCTTACTGAACACCAGGCTTCAGGACTGCTATGTGGACTCGCCAACTCTCACCAACATCTGGATGGCCAGAATGCGTGCAAAGCAGGACATCATCGCCCCGGCACGCAGGATCACCTCTTCTTGGGAAGTTGTAAAGAACCCGTTCATTGCCAGTTCATTCTCCTTGGTTAAGCTGGTGCTCAGGCGACAACTGAGGAAGTGCTGCCCCGTACCATGCCGATTTGGAGAAGCAAAACCCTCGAAGAGATTCAAGCCCAAGGAGGAGTCAGCAATGAACGCTCCCTGGCGGGGCAGGATAAGAAACTCCAACAGTTCCAAGAGCAAGCGGCCTGCGGGGCAGCGACCGGGCTCACCCAGGCCCAGGAGACCTGCAGGAGGAATTAATGAGGTAGATGGTGGCTGGTCAGGGAGAAAATATGATGAGGGGACAGGGAAAGGTCAGCTAGGGAATACCAATGCTTCAGAGATTTAAATGAAGGATAGTCTAGTTAAAGACAGGATTGCGGGTGGTGGAGGATGGGGGCAGGGGACGGCAGCATGACACAGTGGAGAGAGCAGCAGATCTGGGGGCATGTTACTTATACCCTGCCTAGTTCTACAGGAGGATGAAGTGGCTTTCCTAAACAGAGACGAAAGGAACTTGACATGAAGGGAAAATAAGGGAGGGAAAGGCCAGGATATGGGTGGAGTGTGTGGGCACGCACACTGGAACACAAGGTGAGCCAGACCTAGCTATGAACCTCCACAGGGCGAACTTGGCATCTAGAGGCCTGATCTGAGTTCAGCTCCATCACTCATGGTGGCCAGCGGAGCTCAGAATGCTCCCTGGAGATAAGCTGTTGGGTTCAAATCCCAGCTTTGACTATAATTAAGGACAATGGTGGGCTTAGCCTCTTTCTGACTTGGTTTTTGTCACCTATAAAGTAGGGGATAACAGCCCTTCCCTCATAGGGTTTCGTGAGGATTAAATGAGTTAATACATGCAAAGGGCTTTTGAACAGAGCCTGGCACAGAAAAAAGGGCTTAGGATCCTGCGTGGCATTCATAGATGACAACTGTGGTTATTAACTTTCCAGTTGTGTGGCCTTGGGCAAACCAATTCCAATTTCCTTTCCTTTAAAGCTGTCTCCTGCTGACCTTACAGGGATATGGGGAACGCATGCAGTGGTATACATGAAGGAATTCAGTAAACTAGAACACGCTAGACAAATGTTGGTTGTGGCTGTAACCAAGACTCTGGGACACAAATCCCAGATAATTATTCTGAGCTCCCTTCTCAAGTTTTAGCTTTGACTTCTCTGCTTTCTTCCTGGCTAGAGTAAAGAAAGTTCAAAGGAGAAAAAAGTAACAGTCCGCCAAGATCTTGAGAACAGATATGCTGAACATGTGGCAGCCACCCAAGTGCTACCCCGGGACATTGGGACAGCAGCCTGGAAGGGCCGGGTGTTGCTTCCTGAAGCCAGAAAGAGACGGCAGTTGTCGGACACCCTAACCATCCACGGCCTCCCCACAGAGGGTTACCGGGCGCTGTACCACTCTGTAGTCGAGCCCATGCTGTGGAATCCTTCAGGGACCCCCAAGAGGTACAGCTTGGAACTGGGCAAGGCCATCAAACAAAAGCTCTGGGAGGCTCTGTGCATCCGGGCTGCCAGCCCCAAAGGTGCTGAGAAGGACCCGTTGCTGGGCAGGAGGCAGTCAGAGGTCCACGAGGAGCCTGTGCCCAAGAAATGGCCCAAGTTAAAGAGGGAGAAATAGAAACAGGAACTCACCGGATTAGGATATTCTCTGCTAGATGTCTAAAAAATAAACACTACTTTGCACCTTCCATGTCATCTCAGATTGCTTTACAAATGAGTAATTTCTCTCTCCGGGAAACAAGACAGATGGGTATAAGATTCCTTGGAGATGGAGGGCACCTCTCCACTCGCATTAGCAGGTAATTTCAAGGGCGAGATGCTTGGGGTTTTTTTTCCCTACAAGCCCCTTTCCCCTGGGGTTTGAGCGTCTCTCTGTCTTACAGGTAGGCAAAGGCCTGGCAGATGAAGCCGATAGTTTATATCCAGCCTACGTTCTCAATTTTTAAAAAGTGTACTGCTAAGATCCACGACCATTTCCTTCACACACTCCACACAGGCCTGAGCTGAAAAGCTACTATCACCTCAAGGACATAACCCCACATACTCTGTATCGGATGCTCTCCCATGACACCATCTAAAGCCCCAATAACCTGAACTCTATGTTAACCAGAAAGGAAATGGTACGGAGGCTCCCACGAGCAAGTTGAAGTTAAAGGTTCTGCTTCTTGGAGACCTCTCCTCTGTGGAATGTGTAGACCTTTACCAAACAGCAATGACAACATGTAACACATACTTGATAAAATTGTATTTTTTTTTTTACAGTCATTTGTACAATTTGTTACAAAACCATAGAAGACTACAACTTGTTTTAAATCATTTTTGGTCGGCAAATATGTAAAATCTGTGTGCAATTATCATGTATTTACAGGGCCTCATGTTAGTCATTTTCAATGATTATTCCAACAATGTCACACTCTCAACATAAGACATGGCTTAAGATAAATATATTAGTAAATAAATATTCTGAGAACATATTTCCATAAATGAAATGTGCTGCTATACATATACAGAATATACATAAGTTGTTTTCTAGCTTTTAAAACATTTTAAAAAAATGGTAATGTTGGAGAAGCCCTTAGACCATTTTATTACAAAATCTTTACAGCAAAGTCTTTACAAAATATCTTTTAAGTGCTCTGGGAGAAATTTTTAAAAAACATTTAAAAATAGTGCCTTGTTAGACCAACACAATAGAGTTTATACAAAGAATAGAAAAAGGCAGTTCTGTTTAAAAAATAATACTCTTGATTAGTAATTATTTTTTAGACCTCATTTCAAAAGCATTAGTCCTGCATGAACTTTGAGTAGAAACTAGCAGCACAAAAGGGGTGGGGGGGGGTTGAGCGGTGGAACAGCAGATGGGGCTTTAAAAAAATGGCTTGGGTGCAGAGAGGGGGAAAGAGACTGAGAGTGAAAGCCAGCATCCTGGGGCTGTGTCTATAAAGAGGTACCTGGTTGATCAGAACTCCCCGTTCCCCCCACCCCACCCCCCATTTTAACTGGTTCTAGCACTCTTCAGTTTACATGGCAGTCTTACATCAGGGCTGGGCCATGGGACCACACCCGGTGGTCCCATCCTGGCTTGGGGGGTGGGGGGCTGGATTCTCAATGGAAAATGCAATCTCCCGTCTGCCACAGCTATATACCTCCCCACACGTCACTGAGAGGACACTGAAGAAGGTACTTGTCATCGTTATCGGAGTCTTACTTCACAGAAGACATTTCTTTTGTGTAAATGGTGAGGCAGTAATACAGTTGGTTATTATATTCTGGTGACCTCCCTGTCTGATGAGCCAACACTAATTTAAGACAATGGCTAATACTTAAAAGTTTCAAAATTTCAGTTTTCTGTTTCTACCACCCTGTAAACGACACACATTAAATGGGCTTCTTTTGCCATCTGTAGTTATTGTTCTTTCAAATGAAAATCAGACACATTTATTTGAATAAGCCACATTCTCTACCCATCTATTCATTGCTTAAGGCTGTTGAGGAGTGATTTTCTAGCTAGGGCTAAAGAAAGCCACTTTGGGGGTATGGTTTCAGACAAGGAAGATAATATGCACTCAAAGGCATTAAAAACAAACAAATCCACAAACAATTAAAAAAAAAAAATCTCAACAATGAGAAGCTGCTCTTTGCAGTCCATGTTAAAATCCAGACCCCCACCCAGCTTCCCCAAAACCATGTAATGCAAGCTGTTGTCCTCAGCAGCTGCTACTCCTGGCCCGAGAAATAAAGGCGGCCCCGATCACATGTCAACAGCTTAGGCGCTTCTCACACCCTCGCCAACAGGTGTGCTGGGCACAGGCCTGGTGTGGGGGCTGGGAGGGAACGGCCCCCAAGGGACTGCACCTCAGACGCGGGAGGACAAATCTCAGCATAGTGAGTTCCTAAATGACAAATGGCTCAATCATTTGACACTGGAATTTCCTCTGTCAAATCTTGGCTAGAAGTAAGTAAATTTCCTCATCACGGCTGGGGTTTTTAAGAAAAAATTCCGGTATCGTGAGGTTCTCACTCAGAAAGTTCTGGTCTGGACCTTGGGCGACTTCCCCTGAGCCTCACTGCAGAGAACTGGGTCTCAGTCTCCTTGCAAACCAGGTGGTTTCTATTCCCCTACCTGTAGGGGGCCCGCTCCCAGGGTTCCTATTTCACAAATGAGCTTTCCAGGTGGCACCAAATACCTGCTGAGTAAATGAATAAAAGTGACCAGGAAAGTTAGTGAATATGGGGCTAATGTGATTAGTTTCTTTAAAAAAAAAATATTTTAAGGACAAGAAATACATTGGACAAAAAGGATGACAATCCCTGATCTGAAATACCTTTAAATAGATTCTCCCTTTTAAAATGGAAATATCTTTTAAAAAACAATTTGGGTTTTTAAACTCTCCCTCCCTCTTAAAAAAAAAAAACAACCACCAAAGGCTGGAAAAATATACAAAAACCTACCCTTTGGGTCTAAACTATCTGATAGTCTCTTTCTCTGTCTCATGGAGAATCAATACATAATAGTGCATTAGGTAGAAAGGATAGTAGACATTTGCAGGTGAGATGAGCAACTTCAGCCACGAGGCAGAGGGCTACACAACCCTGAAGTGGGATGGGAAACGGATCTTTCAAACGGAGCTTGATTCAGACAAGATGGGGTCCCGGTCAGGCGCCCCCAGGAAGGCAGCCCAAGGACGCAGCAGCTCCAGTGTGCCCTCTGTTCTCAGTCCCATCAGACACCAAGGCTGCAAACTACGTTCCTCCCGGGTGTTTGTCCCCACGTACCCCATCGAGCCATTTCTGCAGCTAGTTGCAGGAAGCCCAAGATCAGCACCATGAACCCTGCCCTTTACCTTAGGACGATAATTCCTGGGGACAGACTGAGGACACTGGGCAGAATCATCCCTGTCACCCAGGGGCTTCCATAGCAATGGCTTGTCCTGGCTTCCCAGTGCTGCAGACCTTCCACGCATTCCTAGCTCTTTCCATCTGCTGCCTAAAGGTGTGGGCTGGAGAAGCATGGCTTCTGAGAAGACCTGAAATTTTGTTATGTTGGGATTTGCCATGAGAAAGAAAGAGGCAGCATTGCATTGTTCTTCAGAGTTTGTACCCATATCGACTAGCTTTACTTCAAGTTTCTGGTTCATTTTCTAAGGCAGGTGTAGCCCTGAGCTTTTCAAAGGCCTGAGCTCCCTCCAGGGAGACAACAGTATCTACACATGATGTGGTTCAATTAATGCAGCAGTGATTATTTTTTTCAGCAAAAGTTGGCGGTTAGGGTTCTTTAAAATATATATTTAAATAACTTTTTACATTTACATATAATATCTTAAAAAACAAAGCCGAGAACTCAATCCCACACACCTCGGAACCCCAAGCACACACACTTTACAAAACAGAATAACATGTTATCAAAAGAGGCAAAGACTCAGAGAATTTTGTCTGTTGGTTTGTTAATGGGAGGGGGGGTTGCCACAGGGGGCTCACATTTTGGGTTGAGAAGGAGGGCTCTCTTTATTACCACTTTTGTGTGTTTGTCAAAGCTAAAAAAAAAAAAAAATTTTTTTTTTCTTTTTTTGAAGGAAGTCAGAGTTTGGAGTCTCCGTACAGTTCCCATTTCCACATAAGAGTTCCTTCTGGGCTCAGGCTCTTGTGCCACCACCGCTGTCTGCTGGGCGAGATCTCTGTCCTGGGAGAGAAAGAACAACCATCAGGGGAGGGAGCCATCACCGCAGGCTTTGGGCACACACACAGGCGAGGGACGTGGGTGTCCATCCCCACCATGTGGCAGGCTCTCAGGAAGTGACAGGTCACAACACTGGACAGACTATGAATATGGTTAAGGGCTTAAGCAGAGCTCCTCATTCTGTGCAGAGAGCACAGGCCTCCCTCATCTGACGTGCAGAGCCTTCCGGAAGCCCGTAGGTAGCATGTACAAAACACAATGTACAGAAGCTGCACCATCAGGCACTGGGAAGTGCAGGGGAGTAGACTCCCTTCACAGAACTTACAAAGTGATTTCAGGGTGTGATAATCTGGGGAGGAAACACAGGGTGTGAGAGTAACCCCGGAGGTGGCTGGAGGGTGTCATTTAAGCCGAAATCTGCAGGAGGGAAGCAGCAGAAAGGTCTGGAGGCTGGAATGAGCTTGTCACATGGGAGGAACCTTACGGAGGCCACAGGGGGCTAAATCAGCGAGCACGGAGAGTGAAGCAAGTGGTCAGAGGGATAGGCAGGGGCCAGATCACACAGAACTGGATGAGTTTACATTTTCAAAATTCTAAAGGTCATGGCAAGTCACTGAAGGGTTTTCTAGTGTAAAGATATAGACTTATGTTCAAAAAAGACCACTCTGGCTCTCAAGTGGAATAGAAGGCAAGAAGTAGTGACGAGTCAGTCAGAAGGCTTACTGCCTTCACCCCGGAGAGAAATGGGCCTAAGGGGACAGAGGTGGGATGCAGAGGAGATAAATGTGGGATATACTTTAGATATAGAACTTATTGCCGTGCTACGCAAAGGTACTGGACTGCACACTATTATTGAGACAAAATGTTTGTAAACTTTATAGCAATTGGATGTCTGCTGAATCTAGTAATAAAAATTCTGGACTGGGATCTGACATGTCTTTTGCTAAGTTTCATTTTCTAGGAATTCAATTTTTGCAGACGGTTGAGAAGCCCAGGATACTGGAGTGTGAGGGGCAAGGCAGGCTCGGGGATGGTGCTTTTGGCCTGAGCATCTGGGCGGGGAGCCTTGGAGAAGGCATGTGCAGGGGGAGGAATCCGGGAGCGCTGCTGTGAGCCTGGTAGGCTGGGATACTTGTGTGGCATGTGGGGGGAGAGGCGATGGAAGCATAGGGCTCACCGGGTCTGGTACTCAGAAGAAGGGCCGGGTTAGAGAATAGCACTTGTTAGTCATCAGGTAGAGATGGTGTTTCAAGGGCACAAAGGGAGTCGTTTAGAAAATGACTGTGGAGAGAGAAGAGGACCCCGACCCCGGCCTACTGTCGTCTCCTGCTCTCACCTGCAGCCTCAGTGGCTGTGGTGTTAGCCTCCTGAATGTCCTGGGAGGCACTGGGGAAGCCGGCCCTGGTGGCCCCCGCCTCATCCGGAGGGCAGTCAGGAAGCAGTGGTGTCCTGGACTGGCAGCACAGAACCCGCTCTTCTTCCTGGGCTCCCCCCAGGTCCCTGTGGGGCTGCAAGACGTCGGGGCCCAGCGTCCCACCCCAGAGGCCGAGGCCATGGGTCCCTTGGAAGTCTGAGGGCAGGCCCACGTCACAGTCCACATCCTCGGGAATGATGGGGATGCGCTGGCTCAAGTCCCAGGCCCCCGGGTGGCAGCTGGGCGGGGGCTCCTGGGCAAGCGTGTACTGTACGCTCACCGAGCAATCCTCAGTATAGCAGCCGCTGCCCCCTCCGCCGCCGTGGGCCACCTGCTTCTCTTCATAGAAGCAGCAGGGCAGGCCCTCATATTTCACCCCATCTGTCCTAGGCAAATGGTCTGGGTGAAGGCCATACAGGCCCTGGGAGCTTCCCGGCTGTGACTCCCCACCTGTGGGGCCACAGCCCTCACAGAGGGGGGGGCCCAGGAATAAGGTGCTGCCCCCAGCCGCTCCCACGCTGGGCTCCAGTGAGGAGGGCTGGGGCTCGCAGCAGCAGGCACACGACGCCCCCTCACGGCCCCCCTTCCAGGTCCTCCTGAGGTCCGGGGCGGCCCCAGGAGAAGCCTCGAGCCCCACTTCTGAGGTAGAGCTGTTGGGCCCCCTGTGCTCCAGGGAGGAGTTGCTGCTGTAGTTCATCTCCAGGCTGCAGGTGGACAGCTGGTCCCCCAAGGGAGAGGCAGGGCCAGGCCAAGGCTCCCCACACCCAGCACCTTGACTACGGGCTGCTGCGAGCTCCTCGGATGGCGGGGAGCCCTCGAGGTGCACGACAGGCCCCCGGCCTGAGCTGCCTGAGCCCCCCACGTCACTGGTGCGACAGGGGCTCCGGCTGCGGTAGATGAAGGGGTCATAGTCGCTGCTGAGGGAGCTCCGGAAGGTGGAGCAGCTCCCGTACACTCCCTGGTTGCTGACCTCGGTACAATCCACCACTGAGTCACTGGACGAGCAGTGGCACTGGCCCGAGCTGCTGCTGCTGCTGCTGCTGTCGCTGCCCGGGCAGTCGGCCAGGTAGCCACTGCACACCGAGCGGTGGCCGTGGTAGCAGCTGAAGCTGGACGTGCTGCCACTCTCCAGGTGCGAGGGCGGGGCCATGTGCACCACCGTGGGGAAGAGCAGGCTGCCGCTGCCACTGGGGGGAAAGGCACGGGATGGGCCCCTGGGAGCGAGGCCGGGTGGGGCCTGACCCTCCTGCTCGGGGTAGCTGAGGCCTTGGAAGTAGTAGTGTTGGTACATGGTCTCATACTGGGAGAAGCAAGCTGCCTTGGAGAAGCTGCGGCCACTAAACTTGGGCCTGCGGAACGGGTGGGCTGGTGAGTAGGCCCGGTGCTCCAGGCTGCAGCGGTGCGGGGCCAGGGTGTGGTCCAGGTGGAGGGGTGGGTAGCCGCGGATATAGGTGGGGGTCTGTGGCGAATAGAGGCTCTGCTCCCCGTGCCGGTCCACGGTCAGCAGCGTGACGGGGTTCCCGTGGGAATCCATGCTTGTCCTGGTAGGGTAGGCTGGGATGGCATTGGTCCTGTGCACGCGGCCCGGGTAGTGCACCGGCAGCATCACCCTCTGCTGCCGGCTGCGCGCGAGGCTGCTGGTCTCCATGCACACAGTGCTGGGGTTGCCCTTTTGTTCTGAGGACAGGCAGAGGAAACAAAGTCAGGAAGGCTGAGTGCATGGTGCCAGGGGCTAGAGGGATACATAAATAAGGGCAAAAACTGAAGCAGCAGAGTTGGTCACATGACAAGGTGCCCAGTCTCACAATCCTGGCTCACGCCCTAAGCTGTCATCCAAACTGACCACGCTGGCAGAGGCTGACCCGCTTCTCCATCTCAAAGGTGGTCACTGCTGTAAGGGCCCATCTCCCACCTCCCCGCTGCTCTGCCTGACAAAGGCACCAGAGGAGTTTGCAGAGAGCAACAGGGCTACCCAGATAAAAGGCGTTCTTCCTCTTGGGAAAACAGCTACCTGGAGTGCACCCTGTGTTCGGGCCCCCTCCTCCAATAGCACAGGGACACAGGAGCCGCATTGCCACCCTGCCACCTCACACTCATTGTCTCTGTGGCCCGGGAACAACTCCGCAGTTCCAGGCACGCGCAAGCATCATTACTGTCATTCCTGTTAAAGAGTTTGTGGGCTGAAGGCCTGGTGAGGCCAGCTGCCTTACTCAGGGCAATTCTTCATGCCAGGCTCTCCTCAGGATTTGGAGGCCCGGTGACCTCCAAACCCCAAGGCCCTATGCCTCCAAGTGCTGATGGCAATGCTGCAGCGGTTTGACTCGCTCACCAGCCTGCAGCATGTGTCACATTCCTGCTAGGCATTGGTAGGGACAGTGACTCTTCAGCAATGATGGAGGCCGGTGAGAATTACCTATGATGTTGTGCCGACAATGGGGACAGGTGTGGTGCTGCAGCAGCCACGGGTCCACGCACTTCCTGTGAAAGCGGTGAGTACAGGGGATAACCCGCAGCTCCTGGGAAGGGAGAGAGGACACAGCCTGAAGGGAGGGCAGAGGCGGGGGCAGCGCTGCCTTCAGCCAGGCATGTGCTTCTTCCTGGGGAGCCCTGTTCACCATCCCAGTGCCCAGGGGCGTCCTCCTCACCTCAGCCCCATCTCTAGCTCAATTCCCTGGAGTCAGGGCCCACACACGGGTTCTACAGAGAAGGAAATGGCCCCTCAGCCAAGCCCAACCATAACCCTCAGTGTTAAGGGAAGAAGCACACAGAAGCAGGCTTCTTTCTGGTCGATGGAGGAGGGCTCTCACATTCATGCCACACAAGAGGGAAGACCAAAGCCATGTGCTAATGCAGACAGGCTGCCTGGGGGTGTGGAGAAAGGGCCTGGTACAGCCCAGGACCATGGCATCTTTGGCAAGGTTGCTGCCTCTGGATACCCCAATGGGGACGACTACAAAAGAATATGCCCAAAACTTGCGATTGACAGGTGGGGCAGCAAAGGGGAAAAGTTCTCCTGCCCTCTCCTTCCCTGGGTCCTGAACACTCACCCGGGGCACACGATTTATAACAAAGCACCCCCCGTGGAGAGGAGGTGATGGAGTTTTCAGAGGCAGAACCACCTTTGGAGTTCCTGAGCCCAAGCACCCTTCAAATTTGCTGATTTCACTTTTTTTTCCTATTCTCTGACCAGCTCAACACGGTAATATTTAAACAAATACCTCACATGTGCCTGACCGTGGCAAGAGTTCTTCCTGTATTTTCTCCTGTAACTTTCGTGACACCGGGAGTGCAGGTCAGTCTTGAGCCCATGTCACAAGCACAGGCATAGAGAATGCCGTCACGTGCCCAACGTCACAAAGCTAGAACCTGCCTGGGGCCAGGATTAGAACCCAGGCAGTTTGCCCCTACAGACCACGCAAGACTCTTAATGAAAAGGCCTCAGCAAATTTCATTTTTCATCCAATAGCCCACAGAACAGTGGAACACTTTCAGAAGGGCGTCAAGTGTCTGTAACTAATTCTGAATTGGTTCACTCCCCAAATGTTTATGTATGCCTCTATCTAGAAAGAGATTAAGCAAACATGGCAAACTGTTAACAGTGGGTGATTCTAGGTGAACAATACAAGACTCACTGGATGATTCACGTAACTTTTACAAACGTTTGAAAATTTCAGAATTAAAAGCTAGAAGGAAAAAAAAGAGGACATCACATCCCTTGCCTCTTTATGAGTAACAACACCAAATGTTCCACACAGCTTTGTAGGAGAGGTTTGTATCAAGTCAGGTCTCAGAGTTTTCAGAAGAGCAATTTTAAAATTAAGTCAACATGTGAGGAGGTTTTTAAAACCAGGCATTTTCTGGCCTCTCATATATTTATTTCTGATCAACTTCCCAAATCACCTATATTCAGCTGGGTCCTTTGGAGAGAGTGTCTCTGTGCCATGGCCACCCCCTCCCAGGGGGAAACAGCAGTTAGAATGTCTCAGACCATCTCCTTGAGACCTAGGCGTTGAAGCCCTTCTGCTCCTGCGAAGCTGTGCGAACAGAACACAAGGCCCTGTCCTTCTAGGTCCCGTGTTCCTCTGCTGACCTGTCCACCTCATCCCCATCCAGGACGGGCCTGGCCTCTGCCATTACCTCTCCGTCGATATACTTCTCAAGGCAGATGGCACAGTCAGACGTGGAGCTGCTGCTGAGTGTGTCCAGGGCGCCACAGCTCCCCTCCCGGCGTCCCTTGTTCTTGGAATTGAACTTCCTGGTTTCCATCTTTTCCAGAGCCTGCACAGCCAGCCTGTTCATGGAATTCTGCATGGCAGAATGTGTTCGGTGTTAGGGTCTAGCACGTATTAACAGGGCCATGGCACTCGATGAATCGGGACGGGCAAATGCTCCTCTCTCAGACCAGAACAGACTTTTGAGAAATCACTAAAAATTCAGACTGCCACAGCACAGATTTGTCAGACTCCTGAGTGTCCCCCACCATCAAACCAGCCTTTCCCCAAGTGGTAAGACCAGCAAAGGTCTCCTTCAATTACTTGGCCAACTCTGCAAGGCCCTGAGTCATTAACCTGCTCTGTGCCCAGGGTTCCTTCTCTTTACACTGAAGAAAGTTCTGAGGGCAAATGAGACGATGCGCGTGAGCGCTGCTCAGCACTTGGCCAATGAGACGTGCTCGACGTACGCCAGTTACTGTTTTGTTGCCGATGGCCACACAACCCTTGTGAGAACTTGGTGAAGCTCCTCTCCACAGACTGCCTGCCAAGGTCCACCATCTCTCTCCTGAGATGTCACACTGCTACCCATTTGAGAGTCTGACTCCCGCTTCTCATCACCCTCCGTCCCCAAATCCTTCTTTCCTGCACAGTGATGTGCCAGCTGGGGCACCTAGAGTGCCTACTGCATTCATGGAGAGTCGCCTGCAGAGCCTGGCAGAGGCAGGTTCAGATTCAGGTCGGGGCGGGGCCTGAGAGTCTGCATTTCTACCAAGTTCCCAAGTAACACTGCTGCTGCTGGTCCCCAGGTCAAGGCCCTAGGGTTCCACATTAATATTTAAACATTTCTTTGGGAAAAAAACTCCTGGTTGGCAACACCCCGAATGTTCGGCCTGTGTAGGACTGGACCTTTTGAAACTGAGAAGACACAGTGCTAGAAGCTTTGCTCCAGGCTTACTCCATCTTTGTTTGTTGTTTCTAGGCCCCTGGGAACAGACTGCAGCACTCAGGCCCCAGCCCTGATTTTCACCAGGGATACAGCAGCGGGTATCAATGTCCACGGGCTGCTCTGAGGTCTTACCTGACTGCGTCGCTGCTTCAGCTTGATTTTGACAAGGAGGATGAGGCAGACCAAGGAGACCACGACAAAGAAAGCCAGGAAAATCCCCATGTCAAAGTATTCCGTGGGTTGCTGGAACAGAACAGACACAGTGAGTCACAGCGCTCTGCAGCTGAGGATCGGCGCACGGGTTGTGTTGGCCCAGGTTACAAGGATGGGGCAACTGGGGTGTGCTTCTCCTCATTTGCAGGCAACACCTGGGGTTCTGCTAACAGGCACACGATGTGCTTTCCAGGCCCAGGTGGTACCCTCCAGTGTGGCCAAGAGTTGGTCCACACAGGTCCCGGTCAGCCTCCTAACAGCCAAGAGAATTCAGTTCATAAAGCCCAGTTCCCCATGGAAGAGTATCAAGCTCGCTGTAACCAGTAGGAGAGACCCTTCCAAATAAACACAAATATCACATTTATGGGACAAAGGAGTGAGTGTCATGTTTTGAGGGAACAGTGATTACTAACCATATAATTAATGGTTTACAACAACTCAGAAAATTGTACTCTGCTTCCACAAATATCAGCTTCCACTACAATGAGTCATATTTACCAGAGTGCTCTTTCTTCCTTTAAGAAGAAGCCAACAAGTCAGTTCTTCTGCAAACTCCCTCTAGTTCTAGCTCTTACCTTTTCCTCACAGCTCACTCCCTCCTAAGACCTTGAGGCCACCTCATCTAGGACACGCCTTTAGACAACAGGAATAGAATTTGGCTAACCGAATGCTGCGGGTATCCAGATATTTTGTGCATGCGAAAGAATCATCCTGTATGTAAATATTCCCATACTTTTGAGGAGGAAATAAACCATTTATAGGGCACCTGTTCCAGGTTCCTAGAATCTTCAGCCTGAGGTTTGGACAGAAGACGCCAGAAAAGAGGTAATGGCCAGCCGTGTCCCTTCAACACACGTAAGCCTTAAATGCTATTCATTGACCACCCAGAAGTCATGAACTTCAATCCCAGTTGAAAGCTAACTTTTCCAGACTCAAATATAAGTTAGGGGGTTTCAAAAACGCAATTTGCCCTATGAAGAAGGAAGTACAGGCCTTTTTCTCTAGTCTAAGTTACATGGAAGAGAGTGAGACATGGGAAGCTGAATGCTGGGTATTCCTTCCCTTCAATCCTCCTTAGTCAGCCTTTTAGAAAGAGATAGGACAGACAGAAAGAAGGACAAGAGGTACCAAGAGGGAACGCTGGGTGGAAGAGACCAGAAACATCTTCACATCCATCACCTAATTCTGGAAGGACTTTTCAAATCCTCTCCACAAGGACACCAGTGACATTTCTCCCTGGCCTCCAGTCTTTTATCTGACCTAAACCTGAAGGAACCTGGGGTACACCAGCATTTTAGACAGAAAGAAGACAGGAACCAAAGCCCAAAGGAAATAAAGGCTCAGGTAGCAGCAGAGAAGGGCTGGGAGTGGCCAGCCAGGGTGGAGGCTCACTCGAGGGGGGCGGTGCTGAATCCTTGCCCGAGCCACTTTCTGCTTGTTGACGATGTTCATCAGCTTGATGGCATCTGCGCCCTTCACATACACAACCGGCCTCTTGAGCGGGTCTTCGGAACCCTGGTTTAGCTAAGGAAGAAGAGATGCTCCTGGTTAGAAGACGCGCTTCCTTTAAGCAGCAGGAGAGATAACGAAAGGCTGGAGGAAAAGGACACTGAATACTTGTTTGGAAATCCTCACACGTTACAGCCTTCGAGCTCTCAGAAGGGCAAGGCTGCGGATGATGCTTGGTTTAGGATGGGCCGGCTAAAGGTCCAGAAGGGTCTTTGAAAATGCCCCCCCCCCCAACTTCTTGGCTCTTAAACCCTCGCAAGAGACTTGCCTTGGAGTATGATGTTTCAACGTGGATATCGAATGTCAGCAGACAAGTGCAAAGGCCCTGAGATGAGGGTGACACGACTGTGACAAGCTAACTAAAGGACATGCTTCTCTCAGGAAGACTGCAGGGTTGCTGTGGCCCAAGGGATTTACCTGGTCGATAGCTTCTGGGTTTTCAGACACATCGAAGATGACTGCTGTGGCTCCCCGCTGTACTGCTCGCTTGGCCTGGCAGAGGAAAAAAGAGCAGGTTGGCACTTTGGTCCTTCTTTTTCCCAAAGCTGGCCTTGGGAATCAGACCTGGATTCCAATGTAGAATCTGACAGTTACCAACTTATGTGACTTGGGGCAAGTTATTAACTTTCCTAAGCCTCGTCTTTCCCATCTGGGGGGAAAGAAAGAGCGGGTGCCCAATGCTACCTACCTTGCAGTTCTCCTGAGAACCAGATGAGTGAGTATAGGTGAAAATAAATAAGCGGGTACTCAATTAACCTTTGTCTTCCTATCCAGCCTAAACATTAAAAATAAACTACAAACCAACAACCTGCCCAGTCAGCATAAAGGTATTGGTTTCAGTATTTTCTGCTATGAACACAGAGTCACTGGCAACCAAAGCGAATGCCTTTGGTCCTTCCCTTGTGGTCCTTCCTTCCCATGTCACCCAGCACTGCAGTTAGAATAGCATGCTGAATATTTCTGAAGGAATCTCAAAATGGTCAATTTTAATAACTGACATCAGCAGACGACCTTTGCAGATGCTGTCAGAGGGAAAAGCTACGAGAAATCACTGTAAATGGGGATTTAGAGCAGTTGGCTGCCAAACCTGGCTGCACATCAAAAACCACTTGGGAATTTTGTAAAGCAGATTTCCTGGCTCCAACCACAGAGACTGATTCAGCAGGGCTGGAGGAAGGCCCAGGAAACTGAGTTCTGAAAGATTGCTGAGGGATTCTGATGATTCAACCACTTGGGGAACTATTGATCAGAGATGTGAGATTAGAATGTTTTAGGAACAAATGAGAAGTGGTGATCTTCTTTATTGGGGAAAAGGATTCCTTTCCATCCCATTGAACCTTCTAATTTTATGTCCAGCTAAGTGGATAATGGGAGTAGACTCTGGGGGGAAAAAGACTTATAGACATACCCTTGCTTTTAGGAACTCAACTCTTGTTAGGGAAGTAAGATATCTCTAATATGAGGGGGAAAAACAAACCAAAGCAAAAAATAAAAACTCCTATAAGGTGGGCAAATGATGGCTAGTGCTCTGAGGTCAAGAAAGTCTCTCTACGGGCAGAGTGTTTGGGAAAGAATCAAATCTGAATTCCTTCCATAGGAACAATCACTCTCCATGCAGGCAGCATAAGAAAACAACACTGAACTCAGGTAGATGAGTGTGGCTAGACGAGTGGCCCCACCAGCCCACTAGAGGGCAGTCGTATCCCACAGCTTTTACAGCAACACACTTCTCTGTGCTTTGTACCGAACAAGCAGGACAGTGGAATCCTCAGGGAAACTGCCAAATCCTCCACAACTTCACAAACCCGGGCACCCTGGATGCTGTGCTGCAGAAGCTGTCCTAGATCTGGTGGGGTCTCTTTCTTGCTGAACTGAGACTCAGTGTATTTCATGGCTCCTCTGCTATCTCTGCATCCCACCTCATTTAATAACCAGAATGCTGCAGTTAGGAGTAACTCTTAGGGGCTATTTCTGGCTCTGCCACTGACAAGCTGCCAATGGTGGGCAAGTCACCGAATCTCAGCTTCAGCCTCAGTTTCCCCAGCTGTAAAAGGAGGAGGGAGCCTATGTCATTATGATTGAGACCCCTTCCAGTTCCTGTCTTGGACACTCAACTGAGAGGTGGGGACTGTCCCAGCGATGGAGAAAGAGCTGCAGATGCCGTATCGCCCACCTCTAGCACAAGAGGACATAACAGCACAGGGAGAAAGTTTGAGGCCAGGTGGCGTCACTTTCCTCCATAAAACTCTTTAGGAGCACAGACTCCGTTGCCTGAGGCCAACAGCTCATGGACCCAAAAGTTAGCAGTAAGTAGGTGCTTGTGTCATCTGCTCAGGTGACGTCCCAGTCTTTTTCACACACTTTCCCAAGATGTAGAAGGGCCCCGAGGAACAGCACGAAAAAAAAGGTAATAAATAGGACCTCTCATTCCTTTATTTGGCTTTCATTCCACGATCAAGCACATCAAACAGCACCCGAGGGGAATGTGCGTTCAGAAGCGTCTTAATCGGGAGCACCCAGCACCTCTCGCTTTGATGCTCGCGCACCTGGAGACTCTAATGGCCGTGGGATGAAAGCCTGCAAGACTGGGGGAGTGCAATGCCTTCGGCCTCCTCACGTGGCCTCCGGCTTTCAGGCTTCCCTGATCCCCACGAACGTGGAAGTCTCGGGGCTCTGGAAGGGAGCCATAACCCACCTGGGACAGGCACTTTTTAAAAGACATTGTAAGTAAAATCTAGGAGGGTTGACCAGTCTCCTGGTGTCTACAGTGAACAACAGAGCAGGTCAAGAATAAGGTGCTTAAATCCCACTTAATTCCTTAACCTCAGATACAACCTGGCTAATGCATGGGCTCCAAGTACAAACATTTTGTTGGAGAAAGGCTAACTCTCACAGTTGACTCCCTTTAACAATTATGTTTAATGTAAGCTGCTATTAAAATAAGGTTGCATTTCCTGCATATGCGAGGACTAAGCAGGAGGAGAATCAACACAGGATCCTAATGGGAACTTGCCTGTCAGGAGCCGACTCAGGATTTAAAATAGGCCACGAATAATCCATATTTAGAAAAATGACACATTTATTATACTAGTCCCAAAGCAAATTAAAAAAACACAGAACGCCACTTGGTCACGCTTTCCCCCTCACCACACGTCTTCACTTTGACCGAGAACACATATTCCTTAAACAATCTTCGTAGTTTACATTGTTCACCATTTTACCTAGCCAAGCTTGGGCCAGAATAATATTTCAAACCCAAGCTAAACCATAGTTGGGAGAGTCTTGTGATTGCCAGAAACCCCATCTTTATAAGGTCCAAAATTCTCAAGATAAGGCTGTTTCAAAGAAAGGATGGGAAAGATGCAGCCTGGTGGATGTTGCTAGATGAAGGTCACTGGTAAACTGGGCTCCAGTTGCAGAGGGCAGTTACCCTTGGACTGTGCACGAACCGGAATGGAAAGAAGAGCATGAGAAGGGTGTGAGCAGCAGAGAACAGGTGGGGAGTCTCCGCAGTCCTCCGAGAAGCAGCCAAAGGCCTTGCCTTACTGACCTCTGCATGCCCTTCGCCTTGAACCCTCCCACACAGGTATTTTCACATCCTTCATCACCTTTGAAGCTCTGATCAGGCCAGGGCAGGTCGGGTACCAGCCAGCAGGTGACCAGAAGCCCAGCAGCAGAATGTGGAATAAAAGGTTGTCATGGTTCTTTATTTACCTTTTCACGACTGCAAGACCCAAGGCTAGAAAATGCCCATAGCCATCGAGACATGTATCAAAAGTGCAAACATCTGCACACTTCTATTTTGCAAAGTACACAATTTCAAACCCTAGAAGACAGGGTCCTACTATGGATTGGCAGTTAGTGTAGTGCCAAGATTCCTATGGTTGGTTATTCAATAAATGTTGAAAGAAAGCTTGCCTGGGACCATATACTCTTGGGTTATCGTCCCTGAACGTGGATGTGGTTTTCCCCTAAGCAAGTGCTTCTATCAATCTGATTGAGCCTTTTTTTTAAAAAAAGAGTTTGAGTCAAACCGATGACATATGCCGGGGAGCAAGATCTCAAATGTGAATGGGGCATTCTGATGAGAGTACTTCCATTACTACCTTGTGGGTGGGAAAACTTAAAGCCTAAAGTCTGCTTTAGTTTCAATTAAATTCAGGAATTCCAGTCAGGAATGGATCTGGCACTTTACCTGGGAGTGCAGTTATATATACCCAGAGTTTGTATGCGGCTTGGTCCCACTCCATACCTACTCCTGGGGACCGGGCCACACACTCTGTTTGTCACCTATTGTTCATCTGTTTGTCAAGCACTGAATGTGATGTCCCCAGTGCCTAATCTTTATTGAAGAAAAACTTTGACAGAATACAACCTTAATGGGAAATAACCCAAAAGATGACTAAAAATCTCCTTTGTCTCAAACTCCTGACCATGGGATAACCAAGGAAGCAGGAGTGTTAGTGCTGACATGAAGACGTGTGTCTTTAACCTCTTACAGGAAGTTCTGATATATGGGGGCTGCAAGCAGGCTTTTTTTGCCTTTACTGAATACAATTTTGCATTCTGGAGTTTTTGTTTGCTTGTTTTTCTTTTTTCTTTTTTTTGCACTATCATGATGTTCCAACAAGTCATTAAAAATTCTTTGTAAATATCTTTAAGGCTGCGATATATATCTCTTTATATACTTTCCTCACTTGTGTATTTTTGATAGTTGGGCTATTTCAGTTTTTTACTGTTATAATTAGTGCTACATTGGATAAATCTTGGCTTACATTTCCAATTTCCTTAGTATGGAGGCTCAGGGCTGAAGAATATGAAGATTATTAAGAATCAATACAATCCACAGAGGATTTTAATGTCCCTCCTTATAAACCTATGCAATTCAATTTATCTGCAGTAATGACAAGATAGGACGGCACAGACAATGCAAAACAAATTTGACAAGAGATTTAACTTCTGGATAAACTGGCCTGTTGGCTAGGAAAAGAAAGTCAGTTTGAGAATAACTTTGCATGATACTTCACACGCAGAGACACTCCAGAGTGAACTATGAGTTGATCATACCTATCATACTGATTCTTCAAGGTCAAGTTCATGTGCTACCCCTCCCATAAGACTGACAAGTGCTTCTCTTTAGTCAAAACAGCTCTTATCCCTTTCTGAGCTCTAATAGCTCTAAGGATTTCTCCTCTGCTGGTTACCACTTTCTGTGATGCATTCCCCTCTCCATCTTTAGTGTTTTTGCTATTTATAAAAGTAGTATGTGCTCAATGTGAAAATTTTAATACAGCAGGTCCTCGAATAACATTGTTTTGTTCTAACATTGATGTGAAGAAGAAAAAAAATCGATTCCTGGCCGGGGCCACTGTCTGTATGGAGTTTGCACATTCTCCCCATGTCTGTGTGGGCTTTTCTATGGAGACTTGGGTTTCCTCCCACATCCCAAAGATGTGCATGTGAGGCGAACTGGCGTGTTTAAATTGTCCCAGCGAGGGAGGGAGAGAGCGCGCACCCTACAATGGGAGGGTGTCCTGTCCAGGGTGGGTTCCCGCCTTGCACCCTGAGCTGGGAGAGGTTCCTGCTATCCACAACCCTGACCTGGAATAAACAGGTTGGAAAATAATGTTCTTACTTGTTTTTAATTCATCTTTCTTAAGTGTATGTATAGCTCACATTTACTTCAATGTTTAATATTAGAAGTGTTTTGGGTCTTTATCTGGAAAGTTGGGTGATCATGTTTTTGTGATCAGAAATACACCGTAGGAATTTAACTCTTGTTTATATCAATTAGCCTATCGTAAAACGGGTTTTGTTTTCCTTAAAGTTGCAGTTTCTAAGAACCTATAGACAATGTTAAGTGAGGACTCACTATAATTCAGAAATTAAAAGCAAAAAATAACTCATCCATTAACACCCTATATCCCAGCTTTAGAACAGTGTGGTTTATATCCTTCCATGGTTTTTCAAAAACCCACATATTAGAAGGAATAAAATTCATATACTCACATATCAAAATAATACTTACGTATATACTCACATATCAAAATAATACTTAAAAATAAGTTGGATGTGTCTACTGCTCTGTACTCTGCTATTCTCCCCCTGAACGCAACAATTTACTCTACAATATTATATGCACGGATGTTGAAAAATGCTCATTCTTCTTACGAGCTACACATATTTTTCCATTGTATGGTTGTACAGGGACTTAACACTGTCCCCGACAGGCATTAGGGAATTTCTGCATTTTCTCTATTATAAACAGTGCTGTATTTATAATCTCATACTCATATTCCCGTAGCATCCATTCTTAAAATAAATAGCTACAAGTGGTCCTGCTGAGTCAGAGGGCAGAGACATCTTACATGTAAGTTACTTGCCTGCGGCTAAGCTAACCTACCTTTGGGGTCTAATGCAGCCAGACAGATCTTACTTTCCAGTCTGTGTGCCCCACAAACCCTAACCAAGCAGATTGCCTTGGGCATGGTCCATACTCAACAAATTAACATAGTAGGCGGGAACAGAGTTTAATTCTATTTGTAGTGCCGTTTATTAATTTATTTGTTTAACAGCAGTAATTAGCCAGTTACTAGCGTGCTAGGCCCTGGGGATACACACAGCAATGAGCAGAAGAGGCCAGGGGAGTCATAAGGAATAGTCTGAGAGTTTAGTTCCACGGACAAAAAGGTAAGATATTAGGACCACGGGATCACTTATTCCACATTTCTATAGTAGCTTTCCCCAAAGTATGCATCAGGGGATGACAGATTTTCTTGGTCAGTCTCCTTTGAAAAGTGCTGCACATTCTCCGGTTGTTAGCCGACATTTATGGAGCACATTAATATGCGAGAGACTCTTTTCCACCTGGCGTCCCCCATTTTTGGGATACAGGTCCGTTTTGAAGCAATTCCTGTCAACACCCTCCCTTCCATGGAAGACATTTTGGGACTCAACGCTCCGTGGTGTACGGTACACTAAGGTGAGGGGAGTATCATTCCCCCCAATCACTCTCTTGCTCTAACTCACAGAAAAGGCTGAGGGATGTGACATATACATTTTCATCTGTAAAACAATGATGTGTAAAGAATATACACATTGCAATCTGAATAAGATTGTTATTGATATGAAAACATTCAATTACACCGTTCAATCTGCAAAGTATTTAAGAGGGCCAACTGTGTCTCAGACACCCGAAGAAAGATACAAGCCAGGACCGTTTTTCTAGAGGTGTCTGTCATTACACACTTGCTGCTATCCTGGGGGAAGAGATCTTACAAAGCAAGGAGCAGGATGAGGGCACTGAGGTCTCTTCTCACGCGAGTGATTATTCACTTGTGACTCTCCTCTGACACTTTTCTATAGCAGTCTGACCCAAGGTGGCAGAAACCATGGCTGCGGAATCTGAAACGGTACCCGAGCCCCCGGACTTGGTTTCCATGACTTGGCATCAGCCTTCTGCTGCAGCTTGTGTCCCCAAGTTCTTTCTGTGGCTATTCCCAGAGCAGAGCATACTGTCCCGGACATCTGTGGGCCATTTCTAGCTCAGGCTGATACGGCTGTGTGGGGTCTTGCCATGGGCCCACTCTTCATCCAATCCTTATCTTCCTACAACCTGACTCCCTCCTCAGGGAAGTGCCCCCAAACCTCATCCCATCCCCACCAGCTCTCCCAGGGGACCAAGCCAAAACAAAGCCCTTTGCCCCACCCCTACACTCAACAGCTTACCCAGTTTTGCTGATTCCATCTCCCAAATCCATCTGTTGTTTTTCCATCCCCACCGCTGCCACCCTGTCCAGGGCACCAGACTTTTCGCATGAATCATAACATCCTCACTTGGGAGTTCCCTAGCCCACCCCGCCTACCCCCCAATGTGGTCTCCCTATAGCAGCAGAGGGATCTTTCTAAGTCACAGATCTGACCTGCACCACTCCCCTCAAATGACTCTGTACTGCTCTTAGGATAAGATGTGACCTCCCCACTGCTTATTGCAAACTCAACACTCCAGCCCTACCCCCCCAGTCTAACTAGGCGGAGCTTCTGTGAGTTCTTTGACCACGAGGGACACACCACCTCCCCCACACCCACACCGCTAGCCTTTCCCTCTTCTCTCATTCAGCTAAGGTGTTATTCCCTCCACACTGTTCGTGTCTGTGGCCTGACTCTGTGCCCCACCATTGGGGCTCTTATGACATCACACGGTAATTGTTTACTTAAAGTGCCTCCCTCACTAGAGGGCAGCCAATGTGTCAGACTTCTTTCCTGCTGAATTCTCAGAATCCAGCAAAAGGCCTGGCACAGGGTAAATGGCCAAGAAATGTTTGTTGATTAACCTAAAAAGGATCAGCTTTTGCCCTCGGGGTTAGTATCAAATACCCTGGGCCCTGGACTCTAAGCACAGACTATAGCTCACTCCTGGCCACCTGATCTCCTTTGACTCTGAAATTGAGAAAGGTCCTTTTTTACCAGATCTTCTTGGAACTCAAGATTCTCCACACCTCAGATTTTCAGGATTTGGTTTCCTACTAACCGAACACACACGACTTCTGCTATAGTGTTTGCTGATGGGCCTTTGATTTCAGGTGGCTAGTTCTACAGCAGGCACTACTGTCTCTGGGCAACTTTGACCTCAGCCACTAAAATTGGCTCTGCCCGGTTGTGGATCTTTCTCAGGCCCCAGGCCTCTGTGCGAGCACATCTTTGATGTCAGAGCTCTTAGAAAACAAGTCTGTGCACTCGCAGTGTTTGTTCCTTCCGCTCTCGTGAGGAATGCAAGCCCCCTCTAGAGCTCTCACCAAAGGAAAGCTGACGAAATGACACCCCTGGGCATATCCACAGGGACAGATGGCACGAGAAGTGGATTTTTACAGTTTCCTTCCATTATCACTTAGGAGACCTAAAAGATGATGGAGTCCACCTTGAACCCTGTGAAGAAAGACGGCCTGCACCAAATAGGGGCCCATCCCCGGAAAGCACGTGGACACTGGCCTGCCCACCCCACCTGGTGGGAAGATCTGGAGCTTGGCTTTCTGTGTGAACTGGCCGCAGGTGCCAAACTCACAAACTCAAATCGTTTGGGGCAATAAGAGGACGAAACAAAGGCTTGAGGGAGGCACATCTACCTGAGGCCTGTGCCTTGCACACATCATTGCCAGGAACGCAGGGTACCAGTAATAAGCCCTGCTTATGTTGCCACTGCTTCAGGGCCTACTCCCGTGGCCAGGGAGAGGCAAGGGGCTGTGAACACCGATGGAGACCAATCAGCCAGTCCCAGAGACTGGCCACGTCTGACACCCATCAGTCTCTGCTGGCGAGTCCTCCCTGAGTCCACATAGCAGGGGCTCACTGGGTCCCTTAATGCCCCTCCCTCTGGAGGCCACTAAGTGCATTTTAAACCCTCCCTCCTCACTTTTTCCTTTTCTCCTCCCCGGTGTTCTTCACTTAGTAGTGACCACCCAGGCACCAGGCTCTTGATCATTCTGATCAGTTGCTGTTCCCTGAAGCATGAGTCACTGAGCAACAGGGGACACTCTTGCCAGGCAAGGGGGCTTGCATGGCCCGTCTCACCAAGGGCCTTGTTTTCCTACAGAAACCTTTCACTCCATAGGAAATGAGGTCACACACCAGAGCACATGGGTAACCAGTGAGAAAATCCTGGTGCAGAGAAGGGGGCCAGTGTCAGAATAAAGTGACCAGGGAAAGGACCCTGACTCCCACAAACCACCAGGGGATCCACCTGCCGCAGCTCGGAGGGAATTTGTAGGGAGGGGGTAAGGAGGAAGGGGGTCCACGAAGCTTAAAAAATAACCTGGTCTCTTTTAAAGAATATATAACATATATGATTTTACTACCACACTTGCAGATTACTTTCATGACTTGGAGCCCCTAATCCATAGCCTAAAGGGGAACAACACACAACAGTCGCAGAGGAATGGGGGGCGTGGGTTGGGGGTTTGCTGGGCGGCCAGGTCTTTTCACTTTTGGGGATGGGAAGAGGTGGGAGCGGGGTGAGGGTGGGTGGTGCAGCCCTGCCCGCTCCACGGGCTCCTCGCTCCGGGGCTTGGCTGCAGCCCGGCCTGACCTTCCAGGTTTCCCTGGCAGGAGATCAAAGCAGTGAAGCCACAAACACGGCTCAGAACTCCGAGGCCCCGCGGCCTCCCCCCAGGGTCCCTCCTCCTCTTCCCCCCAGCCCGGCTTCACCACTCCCCCACCCCAGGGGCCTACCCCCTCGGCTTCCCCACGCCCCCCTCAGTCCCTCCCACACCCAGCGAGGCGGCCTTTGGGGGGCGGGCTCCCGGCCGGCCTTCTCTGACCCTACCAGGCCGGCCGCACCCCTCCCCACCGGGAGCTGGTATTTCTCGCCATAATTAAAGTCATTAAGCCTCCAAAGGCTCCCGTCGGCTGCTGGTTCTGAGCTCCGGAACGAAGACGATGCATGTTAAGCCCTAGTTAAGATTATGCTGATCTATTTGGGAGACATGTAGCAGCGAGAATTCAGCGGTTAAGTTAGTGGTTAAGGCTGCCTAAGTTTAAATAGTGTTATTTATTCTCAAAATATGTAGCAGCCCCACTTAATTTCTCCTAATTAAAGGAACCGACAGAAGCGGCTGGAGTCCGCGGCCGTGTCGCGGCGCCATTACACAGGTTGGTACCCTTTTCACAATCAGAAAATACTGGGTGTCAAAAGGAAATGCATTTCCCTCGATCTTAATCTTAAACATAGACATTTAGACCAGTTCCAAAAAACACAATGATCCTCTTTGTTTTAACACCTGACAAGGAGCACGAGAAACCCAGGAAGCCTGTCCACACCCTCCGTTCCATTCCCATTGCCACTGTTGGGTGAAGAGGGGATGTTATGGAAAAACTTCTGCAGTTGGGTTGTCATGAGATGTCTACGCCTCGGAAGAGAAACTTGGAAGAACTTGTTAGCTGTTATCTTGGGTTGAGTTTCCCTGAAGTCCCACTTCAGGCCAAATCTTACCAAGTCAGCAACTAGAAACTTCAAAAAGGACCACTCCCTTCTCTGCATATGGCAGCTACCACTTGTTTTTAATATAAACAAGTGTTAATTAGGTGGTGGAATCAGGCTTAGCAAAGAACAACAGGGCCTGCAAAGGCTGAAGACCCTACAGCAGCCTCCCTTTCTCTGCGAGATGTGCACGACAGGCTCTGTTTGAGGGCTGAGGGCTGAGCTCTCCCTGCTGGAGGCGTCAAGAAGGGCACACTTGGTTCTTCACCTTGGCCCACTGAGGAGGCAACAGGAGAGATTTAAAAAATACCCATACCTGGGCCACACCCGAAGGGATGATGATTTCATCTATATGGAATGGAACATCAGCAGCAATATTTTTCTAAAAGTTGCTTAGTTTTATTTTTATGTTTAATTTTTCAATTACAGTTGACATTATTATGTTTCAGGGGTACAGCATAGTGGTTAGACATTTATGTAATTTACGAAGTGATCCGCCGATTAGTCTAGTACCCACCTGGCAGCATACAATTATTACCATATTAACTACCGTTTCCCCGAAAATAAAACCTAGCCGGGCAATTAGCTCTAATGCGTCTTTTGGAGCAAAAATTAATATAAGACCAGGTCTTATACTAAAACAAGACCCAGTATTATATTATATTATAAAGACCCGGTCTTACAGTAAAGTAAGACTGGGTCTTACATTAATTTTTGCTCCAAAAGATGCATTACAGCTGATGGTCCAGCTAGGTCTTATTTTCGGGGAAACGGTATGTTCCCTATGCAATACTTTACATCTCTGACTATTTTATAACTACCAATTTGTACTTCTTAATCCCTTCAGGTTTTTCACCCAGCCCTCCCAACTCCTCTATCTGGCAACCGTCAGTTTGTTCTCTTTATCTAAGTCTGTTTATGCTTTGTTTGTTCATTTATTTTGTTCTTTAGATTCCACATGTGAGATCATATTGTATTTGTCTTTTCTCTGACTTATTTCACTTAAGATAATACCCTCTAGGTCCATCCATGTTGTTGCAAATGGTAAGATTTCATTCTTTTTTATGTCTTAATAATATTCCATTGTATTAATTATGTACCACTTCTTTATCCAGTCATCTATTGATGGCCACTTAGGTTGCTTCCATATCATGTAAAATGCTGCAATGAACAGAGGAGTGCATGTATCATTTTTAATTAGTGTTTTGGATTTCTTCAAATAAATACCCCAAAGTGGAATTGCTGAGTCATAAGGTAGTTCTATTTTTAATTTTTTGAGGAGCCTCCATACTGTTTTCCGTAGTGGCTGTATCAATTTGCAATCCCACCAACACTGCTGGGTGATGAAGGGATATTATGGAAAGGGTACCCTTTTCTCCACATCTTCACTTGTGTTGATTTACTGATGATAGCCATTCTGACAGGTGTGAGGGGATATCTCATTGTGGTTTTAATTTGCATTTCTCTGATGATTATTGATGTTGAGCATCTTTTCATATGTCTATTGGCCATATGCATGTCCTCTTTGGAGAATTATCTGTTCAGGTACTCTGCCCACTTTTAAAATTGGATTATTTGTTATTTTGGTGTTGAGTTGCATGAGTTCTTTATAAATTTTGGGCTTTAACCCCTTATTGGATACATTATTGGCGAATATCTTCTCCCAGTCAGTAGGTTGTCTTTTCGTTTTGTTGATAGTTTCCTTTGCTGTGCAAAAACTTTTTAGTTTGATGTAGTCCCATTTGTTTATTTTTTTCCCCCTTGCCCAAGGAGATGTATCAGAAAAATTATCACTAAGAGCAATGTCAGAGAGTTTACTGCCTATGTCTTCTTCTATGAGTTTTATGGTTTTGGGTCTTACATTTATGTCTTTAATCCATTTTTAGTTTATTTTTGTATATGGTGTAAGAAGGTGGTTTAGTTTCATTTTTTTGCATGTATCTGTCCAGTTTTCCCAACACCATTTATTTAATAGACTGTCTTTACCCCATTGTATTTCTTACCTCCTTTGTCATAGATTAATTGACCATATAGGTGTGGGTTTATTTCTGGGCTCTATTCTGTTCCACTGACCTACGTGTCTCTGCCAGTACCATGCCATTTTGATTACTACAGTCTGATTACAACAGTTTGTGGTACAGTATGGTATCAGGTAGTGTGATACCTCCAACTTTATTCTTTTTCAAGATTGTGGTGGCTATTTGGGGTTTTTTATGGTTCTATATAAATTTTAGGATTGTTCTAATTCTGTGAAAAATGCCATTGGTATTTTGATGGGGATTGTACTGAATCTATAGATTGCTTTTGGTAGTAAGGACATTTTAACGATGTTAATTCTTCCCATTCATGAGCCCAGTATATATTTGTCTTTTAATTTTCCAAGTACAGGTCTTTTACCTCCTTGGTTAAAATTTATTCCTACGTATCTGTTTTGGGTCTTTTTCTTTTGATGCAATAGTAAATGGGATTTTCTTAAATTATCTTTCTGAAAGTTATTGGTATACAAAAATGCAATGAATTTCTGAATGTTAATTTTGTATCTTGCTAGTTTACAGAATTCATTTTTTAGTTCTAATAGTTTTTTGGTGGAATCTTTAGGGTTCTCTATATATAGTATCATATCATCTACAAATGATGACAGTTTTACTTCTTCCTTCTTCCTTTCCAATATGGATGTCTTTTTTTTTTTTTTCTTGTCTGACTGCTGTGGCTAGGACTTCCAATACAGTAACAATAAAAGTGGTGAAAGTGGACATCCTGGTCTTGTTCCTGATCTTAGGAAAATGCTTTTAGCTTTTCCCCATTGAGTATGATTGTTAGCTGTGGGTTTATCATAGATGGCCTTTATTCTGTTGAGGTACGTTCCCTCTATACCTACTTTACTGAGTCTCAGTTTTACAATTCAGGTAGGGCTGAGAACCACTGGGTCCAAAATTGTATGAAGCCTCTGGGATGACTGCCAAATGCACATTGTGGGGCCCTTCTCCTGATGCAATAGGAGTGGTGTAGGCCTAGAGGCTATCTAAGCAGCACCTCAGGCAATACTTATGATGAGGCAAAGGAATGTGTCAGAGAACTCCTGAATCAGGTGGTAAATTGACTGCAAAAAACAGGATTATTTTGATTACATGATTTTATTTTTATTGAAGAAGGGAATCTGGATGAAAGAATTTTTGCATGTCCAAAGCAGGCTTGCTCCTAACATTTGTGGGGCTTGAGGCAAGAGCTAACAAACCATTAAATAAAATATATCCTACCCTTCTATCTTGGCATATATACCCTCATAAAGACCTGACAGGTCAGGTTCCAACTGGGAATTCTCTAACTCCTTGGAGTTCCCCGCTAGAACATACCAGTGTGGAGAAAGCTTACCCACCTCCTGCATTTCAAGGGGGGCTTACACATGTGAGTGGACACCCCAGCCTCAAGGCCAAGGTCTGTCTACGCTTCTTGGGAAGAGGGGTGAGCTGCCAGGGCAGTCTGCCCCCAGGAGGATGTCCTGGAAAAGAGGTCGGCAAGGTCCTGGAAGCCAACACAGCGTCATTTTGGGGAAATTCAGGGGTCCCAGGAGTGGTTTACAAGGGGGCTTACCCCCTGAACGCTTCACTGGATGGCCAGAAGTTTTAGAAGCAGGGCCTCTCTTGCCTGGTCTCGGGGCAGTACTGGCCTGAAGCATGACTCTAAGAGGGGAAAGCAAGGAAAGTCCCTGTTATGTACCCGGCAAGGCAGTGAGTGCTTTCAAATGGCACTGATCTGCACAGCAACTCTGCAGGCGAGGTGGTGTTGATCCCCACTTGACAGCTGGATGATCGGAGATTACGTCACACAGCTACAAAGTAGACAGGTGACATTTGACCTCAATCTCTCTCCATAATCCCAGGCTACGGAAATATTCATGTTATCCTAGGGGTTTCCAAAATCAAGCACGATGGAGATGTGTACACATGTATAAAAATGAATGCTGAAAACTCCAAGTATTCCATTAATAGCTTATGTAAGTATTGTATTTCCCAATCCCATAAGGAAATTCCAGATAGCTCTTATCCTAACCCATTTGGACTCGCTCATCTTTAGAACTCCCTTCACAAACGTCATGCATCTCATACAGTCAACATAAGAAGGGGTGGCAGGGTGGAAAGTTCTACTTTTGTACAGGGTTAGCTGCTTGAAATCTCAGTCTGTTTCATCAGCGGCTATTTCATTCAAACAGGTTCTATCCATTGCCATTTGAGCCAATGCGAGCTCACAAACAGTTTAAGTTTCCCTGTATACCACTTAAGGATCTATCTAGATTGTTTCAAAATGGTCCCATATACCCTATTGTATTGACTCCTTAGATCTGTGCCTTTGTATTAGTAGAATACAAATCTCTTGATTTTCACAACAAAATCACTGGTAACAGCAATAGCACCAAACCTGTCTTTCGAGAGACGAGTCGCAAGACCCCCCTCAGCCCTACAATTCTTATCTGGGTGCAGTTTGGTGACACCTTCAACCAAGATGGCCTTGAGGAAGAAAACAGCCTAAAGCTGACCTGTTGAATGGGCAGGCTAACCCAGGTTCTTTTCAGCACTGCCATGGGGGAAGGATGGGGGAGGAGATGTCACTTCATACTGCTTGGACTGAAGTCCTTACCAGCTCTTGTGATTTGTCAGCAGCTGTGACAGGACAACCTCTCTCTGTTTCCATTTGTTTGCCTGTAGACTGGGGATAACTAAAAGGACGCGTTCTCAGTCGTTGGGAGACTAGATGAGAAGATGCCCGGCACATGGTAAGCAAGCACTTACGCACAATCTCCCTCCTTCGGACATGGCACGTAAGGTATGTGTGTCTCCTGTGGGCACCTGGCCCTTCCCTTGACTGTTTCCATACAGGATTCCTCTCCTCTCCAGGAAAGAGAGCCCAGATGCCCTGTCTGATCCCTCCTGCAGGCCCAGTTCTCACCCAGAGCAGCAGACACTCAAGAGTCACTGTGACTCTACCTTCTGAAGAATTCCTGAAATTGATTTGCTTGTGCTGCATATCATATGCACACAGGAACATCAAGTTCAGGGTAAGAAATGATGTCGCGGCACAAAACAGGTAGAAGGTCAGTGGCTGTCAGCCCAGCGGCATATCGGAATGTCCTGGGGAGCTTTTTTAAAATACAGGGGCGGACCCCTCCCTGGAGACTGAGGGGTACTGGGCTGGAGGTGGACCTGGCCTCTGTAGGTTTGAAAGGTCCCTGGTTTGATTCTCAGGCACAGCGAAGACGGGAAACCATAAGACCAAGACCCCAAGGCGGTCAGAGGAGAGAGGGTGGTGAAGAGCGTGCTTCTTAACCTCAACTCTTCAATCCCTGTTCCTCCGCCCCCAGATTTGCCAGGTTTCTTTCTCAGTTACACTACTTGGTTTCTAGAAACTCACCACCTGTGCCTCCGACTTAAGGAAAGCCCTCATTTAAAAAGAAAAAAAAAAAAAAAAGCTTCACTTCAAGGAAGTAGACAACCGAGCTTCTTGTGATGTCTGCCTGTACGAATACCCCTCAAAGCAGAAGCCTGGGTCCCTCACAACCAAAGGTCTTGGGAGTAGCGACTATGGCTCGCCAGCCCCTAGCATGGTGCCTGGAACCCAGCAGGCAGCAAATGCTGAGGGGAGGGGCTGGGGGCACAAGAGACATTGTCCCATATGGGGCAAGATTTGGGGACTCAAGGCTCTTGGGTACCTTTGACTTCAATGATGTTTGGACTCCACAGGGATCCCAGGACCTCGAAAAAGGGCCTCTACCCCACTGGCGGGACAGAGCAATAGAATGCGAGTTCTAGAAGAGTCTTCTGCGCTAACAGGATAATTCAGAAAGATGAGACTCTCAAGGACACCATTTTCAAGTTGCATTTTTCTTCATAAAACATATACTTTCTTGAATTAAGCCCTCAAACACATCTGACTCAGTTCATCACAGAACTTGGATGCTACCTGCTGAACTAATGTCCACTTCTTTGTAGTAAGTCATGACAGCTTTTGCCATTAGGACAATTCTAGTAGCCGGGGCTGGGGGTGTGGAGAGGGAATGCTGCCCATAGCAACTGAGATTATGGGTTAGGCTGTAAAACATAATATGACTCAAACCCAGAAAGGCCATATTTTAGTGTTTAATTCACAGAACAAGCCCTATAATCCCACTTCTACAGGCCAACAAACTGAAGGCCATGTTGAAACTACACTCTTATTTTTTCCAAATGCATTCCAGTCCTCCTGCTCAAAAAACAGTCATCACAACGGCGGTGATGGAAGGGGAGGGAGGAAAGCTGAACAGGCACCAGGCTGGCCTCCCTCAGGCCAAGAATGGACACGAGCTGGAGAGCAAGATGTTCTTGGGCATCCTTTCCAGGTGTTGGAGTTGCAGCAATAGCACTTCCTGCCCCAAAGTTCACAGTCCTATCCATGCTTCTCCATTTGGGTTGCAAAGTAGTCGGCGGGCGGGGGAGGCGAGGTCTTACCTGTGCAGAACTAGCAATCGACTTATTTAGAGAAACGGAGTTAGACCAGCAAGGGAAACAAATGGACCAAGATCTCAACCGTGTCAGACCACCTTGCAGGATGCTCCAAATAGGTCAGGAATGGATGAGCGTGGCTTGGGGTGACGTGTTATGTATGGGCTGGTGTAGTCAGGAAGGGCTTCATGGAGACCGAGCTGTCTGAATGAAGAGGAAGGGAAGGCTGGCCAGGAGCTGGGTGCATGAGGCGCTGGCAGAGGCCACAGACCCTAAGGACACACACCAAGTACCAGAAGGGAAGATGTTTGCAAAAGGCGATGCTTGGGTGCGACCGGATGGCTCAGTTTGTTAGAGCGCGAGCTCTGAACAACAGGGTTGCCAGTTCAATTCCCACATGGGCCAGTGAGCTGCGCCCTCCACAGCTAGATTGAAGGACAACGACTTGGAGCTGGTGGGCCCTAGAGAAACACACTGTTCCCCAATATTCCCCAATTAAAAAAACACAACACACAAAAAAACACGTGTTACATATTATTTTAAAAAAAGGCGATGCTTGGTTGCATGGGGATTATGCATGACAGCCCACTTGCAAGGCCATCATATAAACACTGCCTACTATTTATCGACTAGCCTTTCTTTTGGGAGCAGTCAGCATGCCCACAGGTTAGCTTCTGGTACACAGCACCCAAGCAGCCCCTGTAGTGTACTGACATTTTTGGATCACTAACTGAAATTTTATTTTCTCTAGAAGAGGTTCCCTGACCCCTACACAAGGTTCAGTCTGGCAACTGTGCTTCTAGGCAAAATGCTTAATTGTAAGTGACTGTCTTTCCCAGGATTTATTAATTCAACACATATTTATTGGACATCTACCATGAGGGGACAATCGTATGCTGAAAAGACCCAGTTCCAAAAGATCTAGTCCCTCTTCTCAGGGAGCGCCAGTAGTCACTCTAGGGAATACTCCTTGAGCAGAGCGAGCGAGCGAGCGAGGAGAGAGAGACAGAGAGACAGAGACAGAGAGAGAGAGAGAGAGACACTTGCTGACAGAGTCCGTGTGTCTTCACTTCGTCAGATCTCAGCTCCTCTAGTAAATGGCACACCTCACTAGT
Organism: Rhinolophus sinicus; assembly: GCF_057876585.1. Classification (NCBI taxonomy): domain Eukaryota; kingdom Metazoa; phylum Chordata; class Mammalia; order Chiroptera; family Rhinolophidae; genus Rhinolophus; species Rhinolophus sinicus. The sequence continues at coordinate 22,589,702 of NC_142509.1, forward strand.
GCAAGCAGGCGGGCTGCCTCACAACCCTCACTCAGCAAATATTAAAACATCTACTCAACGTGAACACTCATATCCAACAACAAATATATGGGCAATTATTGTTTCAAGAAGACAGATTAATTTGAAAGTATAGTTTGATAGCCTTTAACAGTGCGGAAAATTGAAAAAACCAGTTAATGACGTTAAGTCATTACAATGAAAGCAACTAAAGGGACTGGGAACCACAGAGAGGTGGAGCTGGGCGAGATCACTTCCTTTGGTCAATAATAGGTCGATGACTGTCATTAAGAAAAGGACTTCTTGTTAAGGAACAGCTTAATCCCAGGAAAAGGAAGGAGTAAAAAGGTTACATTAAGGGAATCAGGGATAATCTCCATCAATTACCCAGAGCCTTTCCTGTTGGGGAAGTCTCAAAAAGAACAGGAAAAGAGCTGAGTCGTGATTCAGGTGCTTACCCTTTGTTTTATGATCCAGGGGTTTGGCAGTCTGCTTTGTGGGTAAGTGGCGAGTTTGTGGGTAAGCGGAGAGCTAAAACTACAGGTGCCATCTAACCCCCCTAAAGAAGCAGATAACTGTAGGATATGCCAACATTGGCTCAAGAGGCACCCACCTGTCCCGAGGGCATCGGGGATTGTCTGGCATCATTTTGAGGCTAAACAAGTCAAGCTGTGTTCCCTCCAGGTGGCTGGGACACGTGGAAGGACTGGTGAGCCCAATCTAGAAGAGAGACCAAGCCTGCTTCTCAGTCCCCAGAGCCAACACGGCCCACCTGAAGAGTCACCACAGTCCTCATGCAGAGCGCTCTGGCAGAGGGGGCTGCTTAAAGCAACACTGACCTCGACGACAGTCCATGTGAATCCATTAAGTGCCTCTCGGTCCTGGAATGGGATTAAAGAGCACCTAGTCCCTCGTCCTAGCTTTGCAAAGGATGCAGTGACTTCCCGAGGTCAGAGTATGCTGGCAGCAGGGGAGGGCGTTCAACTCAGAGCAACTGCATCCTGTCAACCCTGCCGCCCATTTTTTTTTATAGTCCACTGAGTTTTGTCATAGCTACGTTTTTCTTTTGGGGGAAAATCTTAACTTAGGGGAATCTAATGTTAGTTTCTCCAAATGAATTGAAAGATGTATTTTGCGTATTATTTTAAGCTATCGTTAACTAGAACATTTCTATACTAAGAGATTTGAAGCTAAGCATTTAAGGAAAGAATTTTAAAAAGTTGATTTGTGAAAGGACGACAGTTGACTATAATGGTCTTGAGGACAGGTGTATCTTAGCTTAGACAGGAGATGATATAGTGGTTACCAGAGGGTAAGGGGGAAGGAGGTGGTAGATGAGGGTAAAAGGGATCAAATATATGGTGATGGAAAGAGAATTGATGCTGGGTGGTCAACACAACGTGTGATATATACATGATGTATTACAGAATTGTACACCTGAAATCTATGTCACTTTACTAACAATTGTCACCCCAATAAACTTTAATTAAAAAAAAGAGACATATATTGAAAAAAGTGTAAATTAATTTCAAATGTACCACTTGAATTCACTCTAAAAAAATAAATCCTAAAGTGAGTACTTTTGAAACAACAGAAGTCCCCGAATTTCCGGCCATATACTGAGTTTGCTTTTACTGGGGTTAGGATATTTGCATAAATCAAACTCCCAAAACTGAGCTGACTGAAGCCAGAGCTTTTCACAGAACACCCAGCCCCTGCTATTCTGCCGGTCACACCATCACATATATAGCCCCATCCTTATTATATCATGAAGATATGCTACATTAAGATACGATGATGGGCAGGGACCAACCAAGACTCAGAAATACTGAGTTGCCTAAGCCCCCCAGCCCTCCTGCAGTTTCAGCTTCTTCAAAATGTGCCCAGGATCAGGGTCTGACAGTCCAAGAAGGTGAGATTTGGGGGTCATGTTAACAGCTAACAGATGAGTTATAGATTAACTCATCACTGGCATTAGTTGGTTAATGTACAATTTTATAGGTAACTTCAATCGTCCTGGCCCAAGTTCAGAGTAAAAAAAAGCAGCATTCTTTTTCTTATTTAAAATTTAAAAAGGAATAAACTACTGATACAACAAACATGGATGAATCTCAAAGTAATTATGCTGAGTGAAAGGAGCCAGATGAAAGAGTATATATTGTATAATTTTATTTATATAAAACTATAAAGTTCAAACTAATCTACAGTAGGAGAAAGCTGATAATGGTTGTCTGGGGATTGGCCAGGGATAAAAAGGAGGGGGAGGGAGGGGCTTCAAAGGCACTTGAGGGAACTTGCTTTGGAATGATGGAAAGTTCATTATCTCATTATGCGTGTGCATGTGTGTGTAGCTAAAAACATAAAATTGCAAACTTTAAACATGTGCTATTTATTATTATCTATTACACTTCAATAAAGAACTTAAAAAAAAACACTACGGGTGGGTTGGGGGAGAATCCACAAATATTCTTTTCTCATTATTGTTCTTATTGCTTAAAAGCACTATTTTTATGACGCAAGTAACTATCATGTGAATGCTGTGAATTTTAATTAATATATGAAAATTCTAAAGCCAGTTTTAAAAATTATCCAGAGTGAGCCAGGTAATACATACCTTTTTCTGATATCTAAAACTATCTCAGTATGCTAACACAAATCCACCCTGAATGAATCTGGACAAATGCAAAAGTTAGACCAGCAGTACGGAGCCTCTGTGGACTCTGGGAAGCAGGCAGATCTCCAGTCGCTATGATTGAGAGAATATTACATCAACATAAGGACGGTCAGGATTGTGTGGTGTGTGTGGGTGTGTCTCTGTGCACTTGTTACTGCTGCCCATAGTCAGGGGAGCCCAGTGGCCTGAGGGTTTTTTTTATTCCTGGTTCTGTTACTTACTAAATAGATGCCCTTAGGAAAGTCACTTTATGTCTGTTCCTCAGTTTCCTCATCTGTAGAACTGGGACAGTAACAGAACTTTGTAAGACTGTTGAGGGGATCAAATAGTTCCTGGGTATAAAGTGCTTGGCATAGTTTGGGCACATGGTAGGCACCAATTAATGGCAACTATAATCATTGATCAAAGACTACTCATTGATCTAGTCTTAAATGAGTAATGGCGCGAGGAGGAGTTGATTGCCGCTAATCACACAACGCTGCTTTGAGAGAGGAAAACTCAGGTGTGAGTTTTGAACTGAGTATATCAATGTCTTTAGGAATCACTTCAGCTTGATGTCATGAACACGAGTGGTATTGTTTTCCCCTGCACTACCTTTAGCTTTCATTTCGAGGAGAACTGAAACAACCTCCTCCAAAATTAGATGGGTCTTCAGAATTTAAACTGCTCCATTGTGATCTTCAATCCTTCTGGCTCAATTGAGAGTTACATGATTGACCCAAAGAATCAAATAACTCCTCCTGCCAAGTGTTACAAGAAATTCACACCTGTCAGGGTAGATTGCGGGGAAGAAAAAAAAGCCACAACACTTTGCATTTCCTCCCATCAAGAGGTGGAGTTTATTTTTACAACCTTTGAATCTCGGCTTGGTCATGTGACTTGCTTTGGCCAATGGTTTATTAGCAAAAATGATGCACACAGACGCTTGAAAAGTGCCTGTGCACTGGGCTTGCTCTCTTTTGCTGCTGGGAATCCTGAGACTACCATGTGAAGAAGCGTGGGCTAGCCTCCTGGATGATGAGAAACCACATGTCAAGAGGGCACAAAGAATCACCAGCAGCCCGGAGATCAGCCACGGCAGCCCAAACCGGAAGAACTGCTTAGATGGCCCACAGAATCGAACAAATGAAAATGACGGCTGTTTTTAAGATACTGCGTGCGTTTCACGGTAGTTTGTCAAACTAACCTATACACCACCTGTGCTAACTGAACGTTCAACAGGGTCATGGTACGTCCCCTGAGTTGTCCTCGGCCCTGTTCCCCAGCCCTGTTCACATTGCTTTGTGCTCATCAGGCTGCTTCTCTTCTCTCCTTTGTTCAGGTTCCCTTTGCTGACGCTTCCATGATCCCACTCACTCACTGCTTGCTCCTGGAAATTTCCAGACACTAATATCCTGTTTACATACTTCTCTCCCCAACTCCTCCTCATATCCCTTATTCCAAGTTTTCCCTGCAGTCCTGTGCTGGCCCTTTTCTCTTCCTGGTCTATACTTTCTTCCTGGACAAGCTCATTCAGACTGTGTGTGTGAACACACACTCCTACCCAATGACTTCCCAACTTTCGTCTCCAGCCCTGACCCCTTTCTTGAGTTCCAGGGCTCCAATTCAACAGGAGCAAAGTCAGTTAAGTTTCTCACAAACCCACGTTACGTGTCTCAGATGGATGGAACCACCATCATGCGGATCCAGAACCCAAGTCCATGGCTCTTCCCTCTCCACTTCCAGTCTGCTCGATTCTTCCTCCATAACGAATCACTCTCAAGTAGGCTCTCCCTCTGCATCCGTGCCACCCTACATCGTGGGGATTTCTCTGTCTCCAATCTCTCCCCAGTTCATCGCACATAATGCCCAGTTATTTTCTCACTCTTTGCAGATCCAAGTCCCAATGCCTTCCCTTAATATTCAAGACTCCCCTTAGTCTGGACCCAGTCTCCCTGGCCTACCTCCTCTCCCACTGTCTGTCTCCACGCCTGCTGTGCCCCAGCCACACAGCTGCCCCATTTCTGAAAAATTAAGACACAAACACCTTCTTGCTTAGGTTATTCCTTTTACCTTAATCGCTTTCCTGGACCCTTCCCTACCTTTCAAAGTCCTTCTTATGCTCAAGAACCCACCTAAAAGCCTTGCTCAGTTTTTCCAGAACCATATTTATTGTTTGACAATTAGAAAATATTGGTCTGTATTCACACTTGATTCACTCAACCTTCCATAGACAACCTTGATGATATTTCCCCAGTAGTTTAAAATGATACAATGGAGGTCACAAACTCAATAGCCCACAGGGGCCAGGTGTAAGGCTGATGGCAATGGATGTGCTACTGTCGTGTGAGGAAAACGGCAGAGTGGTGGGGACTGCAGCAGACTGGCCAGTGCACGCCTGTCTGATGGGGGCGGCTTCCACACAGCTCAGGCTACTTTTACTAGAAGGGACAGGGCACCAGCATTGCCAGACCTTCTGATTCTTCGAGAAAGTCGAAATATGGATTTTTATATTCAGTCTTTCAGTGCAAGTGTTGACGACCGATTTATCCTTCAAACACAGTGTGGTGCACCCTGAGTGGCCAGTGCCTCACATCTTTGGCCTTCGGCAAACCCACAGATCTCTGCCTGGAAAATATCCCACCTTCAGGAATAGAAATAAATGAGAGCGCTCCAGAGGTAGGCTGAGTTTGTCTCTGCCACTCGCCTTTCTGCCTCAAAGTGCTTCTGTCTCAGTTTATCTAGAATATAGGGATCAGAGAACCTTTCTTTCTGGGTAAGTTCCTTTTCTTTCCCATTTCAAGTCTCTTGGATGGAATATGTTGCAGAGGTGGCTTAACTGTCCCACTGGACACAACCCCTAGGACATGATGGGGAACTTCAAACAGGAAGGAAGTTTCTCCAGCTGAAGTCACAATACTCTGAGATATAGCAGCCCCGTTCTGCTCGCAGCTCACCCCAACAGAAGCCAGCATTCAAGCAGCTGGGGCAAGTTCTTTGTCAGAATATGAAAACGTCTCATTTGAAAGTCCCTGGTTAATCAGTAATCACTCTTACATACTAAGAGGTCACTCACATATTAAAGAACAAATGCACTTCTGTTTCCATCGCCTCCAACAGGTAATTTGCAAAAATCCCTAAATTCAAGCTCTATGTCAAGTCTCATTAAATTAACCCTTAAATTTAAGTCCCTTAAATTAAACTTTATGGAACAAGTGAAAGGATGGCCTCATTCAGGCTTTTTCAACTGTAATTATTCAGTGTTAGCAAGACTTAGTAGAACCAACAAAGGAAGCGAGTTCTAGTATAACCTTTTATTCGCTAGCATTCCCACCCCAGGTACCCTAGCAAAGCCTTGTTTTCTCATTCATTGTTTTTCTAAAGAGAAAGTTCTCTAACCCATTACAACCTGTCTTGCACTTTCATTTTCCTTAGGTGGTCAAACAGCACTTCCCCTTTCCAAATGCACCTGCGATGGATGGGCTGAGAGCTCACTTCGTTTGCCTGTCTCCAGATTTTCATGGGAACACGAGGTCAATGCACTGGGAAGCTCCGCGTGAGCCATGACAACAGCCTTTGCCAGCACGGGAGCCATCACTTAGTAACCATCAGATGATCTCTTCCAACACTATTTCGTTTGCAGTATAAGATACAACCCTCATCAGCCAAGGCAACTTTAGCTTTAATCAATTGTTTCTTTTCTCCTGTCCTTCTTTCCCTCCTTAAAGCCACTGAGAGAGGGAAAGAAGTCTGGAGGGAAGGATATTAACCCAAGGCAGTACACCGAAACCCAATTCCGATCACACTGTGGATTTCTTAGGCTCCAACTAAGCATTAAAAAAACACCAAGTGGTAGGATGCAGGCAATTATTTGAATAAAGGTTTTACAAATACATCCTTTTATATTACAGCATATTCTGTAACTTTCAGAGGGTTTAAAAGCAATTGCCACAAAACAGTCAAGTAGATAATATTTAACAAAGTATCTAAAATAAGCAGTTAACTTTCTGCAAGACTTGTGTGCCCTCGTTTTATTACTTAACAGATTGGACTTATATGGTAGCAAAGTGCTGTCTGATGGTTAGAAAATGACAGGAAGCATAGGAAACAAGAAAGCACACCTTACAGATGTGCCTGAAGAACAGATGACCGAGCTGGTAGGTGCCCAGAGGAAGGCGAGCTCTGATGTGCTGAGGGTTGGGAAACGTCTCCTTCTTTTCTTCCAGGAACCCTGACTCTGGGCTCTCAGCTCCAAGCAGCCTATGCAGACAGACTGCCCACTCCCCTCTCACTGCTTACTGGCCTCGCAACACGCATCATACTCTTCACTTACCCTGCTGTGTGTGTGCACTTGCTGTCCTGTCTCTGCAGCCCCTCCACTGTCTCTGGGACTTGCCTATCTGAGTCACCACTGTATCAACAGTGTCTAGCACACAGTCTGAGATACAGGAGGTACTTAATGAACATATGAATGAATTCCAAAACGTAATAATTTGTTCTTCTACACTGAGCTGCAAAAGGGAGCTGCTTAGATTCAAGCTCACTGCATCTTTTCAGCACAGCTGGGAACCCAGGGCTGCTCTGCGTCCTGTCAAATGAAGGGTTTGTGGTAAGACGGTCTGCCAGCTCTCGCTCTCACCCTGGCTTCTGTGCAGGGCTGTTGCTGAACTGCCCGTGGCTCAGGGATCCCATCTACATCAAGAATCACATCAACCAGTCCTGTCTTACAGCTTAAGCAGGCCAAGGAGCTACTGCTACCAGGGGAACTGCTGGGGGATGCAGGGCATTTAACAAATGACTTCAGATGACTGAGTGACAGCATAAAGTCACTACTATTAATTGCCTTGTTCAAAAAAACAGGCAATTTTTAAAAATGGGGGCGGGGCACACAACCCCAAAGCAAGAAAAACAATGGCAGTAATTAGAGTGACATTTCTCCGCTCTTCCTGGGGGCAAGGTTTTGGCTAGGATTCTCACTGTTGTCACAGCAGCACTCGGATGTCTGTGCGATTTCATGGCAACATGGAAATGACCAGGGCAGAAGGAAAAATACAGAGGAAAGATATTTAGGGAACAATATAAAAACTATTAAGACGTTTGCTTTTTTTTTTCTCTTCAGAGCCTGGAGATATTTTTAACGTCATGAACAATGCTAGGCTGGTCTGGAAAAGGCTACCATCAGTATTCTGTGCTGCCCATGGTTGTTTATGTTAGAGAATGGTGCCTACTCTAACCCAGGCCCACCGCACAGTTTCTCATGCTAATGTAGTAAAGCAGAATTGCCATAAACCCAACATTGTTCAGTTTACTCCATATCTTCATGCTTATGGGCCATACAAGCAACCTAAAAATCTGGGATGGAATTTGGTTCCCGACATGTGAGTCCCTTTCCAAACCCACTGTCATGACAAGTTTAGCAGGCAAGGCTCTGCGCTGTTCATTAGGTACAAGTGCAAGCTGACGTGCAACTTATCAGATCCCCCGCCCCCATTTCAGTTTGATACAGCTTCAGTTTAGCTATAAGTGTAACTTGGCAAAGAACAAATAGCACAGAATAAATCAAGGCCATCATAGTATGGTTTTCTTGTGTCTTATCTTTTTAAAAGGCTCAATGCAGCATTGAAAAACTCAGTTTTTCTTTTTACTCCTGGAGCTACCTGTTTCCCAGTGCCTCTAAGTAGTGTTTAAGAGCCCTACTGAAAATTAAACCAAGAAGGAGAAGTTGGGACAGGGACAGTTACTAGCACTGGAGGGATAGTCTTTATGGTCATCATTTTGCCAGGCAGCCAACAGATCGGGCCGTTTTTCTCCCAAAAGCTGCAGCAGACTAACCACAAGCATAGAACTGAAAAAGAAATATCTTGGGATTCCCTGAAACCTAACTTTAGACAGGATGAGCAAACTGAGGACTTCTGGGAAATAAATGCGGCAGACACATTCGTCTAACATGTGACAACCAGGAATGGGTGGCTGTTTGGCAGCACTCGGCTTCTCACCAATGGTGGGGTAGGCTGTTGATTAGGAATCTGTCAGTCTGTCCGTTAACACACGTAGAAGTGGAACAACCACTATCTGTAGGCTCAACTTCTAATTCAAAGGACAGAAGTGATGTGCAAAGAAGAGCTGAGATGGCCCAGAAAGAGCGGGTCTCAAGGTAACGTGAAGCCTGGACAGAGCCATGAGTGGTGGCTGAAGATAAGTCTCTTCTCCCGAGACTCAGTGTATTCATCTTAAAGGAGAAGCATCCTCCCTACATTTGACTCAAAAATGTGTCATTTCCCCCTCACAAATTTTGAAGTCATTTGGACACAAGCATTCTGTACTAAGCAGTGAACTTAATGCCAAGTTAACAGCCCTTGATAGTACACGAAATAACTTGGGCACAGGAAATTCTCAAACGCCCTTCCCACTTACCGACGTGAAGGGCGATAGGTGCCTCAAAGAGCAACTAGCCTGAAAGGCTCAAAAGGCACATGACTTGTACTCACTTCAGGTATACAGAATTGTCTAAAATTGGTTCTAGAATTTACCGACAGCCCGATATTTTGGGCCCCACAAACATGCTCATTTGTCTTTTAGGACCCAAGAGAGATTAAAACGAGCGAAATCAGCTCTAAGCCCCTGAGGGTAACCTGGGTGAGTTGATGATGTACCTACATCAAAACAAAACAAAACTGGTACGTGCAGGTTCTCCACCTATGTGATATTTCGGGATATTTTCAGAATGAAGAGGTGATCCGATTTGAAAAAGAACACAGCCCTTCTGTTTCACTACCTAGATCAAACAGACAAAGAATATATGGAAGGCTGAAGAGAGAAGAGGGTCCCACGGCCCGTTTCCAATTCAACCTTGGCCTTGGCGCCTAAGAGCTGCAGCTCTCCTTTACCACTCTGCATTTTGTTCACACTTCTGTTCTCCTTCGGGACTCAGGAAACCTCACTTGCAGTCGAAGCATAGATTTGAGTGTCTCATAGGGTTGGGGGACAACATGGGTTCCAACGTGGCCAACGACTTCAAACGACCGGCCAATCCAGGTGACCCAGCCTCCCTGGCCCAGAACAAGCTCTTTGTTTTGGGTTAGGCTGGTGGCAAGGTCCCCCCCGGCTGTGGTGGGCCCACATTGTCAGCTTGTTGCTTCTTTCCCCAAAGAGGATCTTGTTACAAAGAGAAGCTGGAAATTTCTTTGCACACAAGCAGAGACATGGCGGCCCTGCAAAGGCCCCAGGGTAAGGATTAAAGAAAAACAAAATAGAAACCCTTCCATCTCTAATTAGGGTCTTCATTTGCCAAAGTGCCATTCCCCAGCAGAAGGATTTACATTCAGGCCGTTGCTTGGAGTTACTTGGAAAACGTCTCCCAGCAGGTTGGTTCCTCGGTTCAGGCTCCTTTGAGCCAACAGTTTCTGGTTACTTGGAGGAGGGCTGCCTGCACATTGTTTTAACTGGCCTGGCTTCTGCAGTCAGCTTAGCTGTGTGAACAATCTCCCATTCAGAATTCAAAGATAAAAGCACAGTTTGGTTGAAAAATCTTTTTTTTTCTCTTTAAACTTGGGAATTATAGGTTTTGGAGCTAGCATTATTTCTCTCATACACAAGAGTGTTTTTCCCCCTCCGCCTTGGTTCTATGCCAGCAAAGGCTGCATCCTGGAGTCCAGCCAGCCGCCAGCCCCCACTTCCTCACCATTCACACGGTGGGGCTGATGGCAGCTGGCCATGGAGGCGGACAGGAGCTCCCCATTTGCAAGAGGTTGACCACAGAATAGTGTAGTCAGTTTGCTGGCCCCCTGTGGCCAGCCTAGGGCACCTTCTGTGCAGTTCCTTATCATTGTTTGTAATCAGAATAGCACATCTTCTAGCATATCGAGTCCCCGAGAGCCTGATCCAGGAAGCAAGATTTCTCTTCCTGAGAAAGGACAACAGTAAATTATAAACCAGACCGAGTAGCGAGGTATGTTTGTATAACCTTCTATATGTTAGGTGAAGATGAATTCAGGAGCAAGAACAAACAAGAGAGAAGAGACACCAAGAGCACAGAAAACGACAGAAAAAAGTAGATAAAATGGACTTCAAGATTAAAAATTTTTGTTTTAATCAAAGAACACTATCAACAGAGTGAAAAGGGACCCATGAAATGGGAGAACATATTTGCAAATCATGTATAGGGCAAGAGATTAACATCCAGAATATATAAAGAACTCCTACAACTCAACAACAAAAACAAACAACTTGATTAAAAAATAGGGAGGGCTGGAACAGTCCTCCAAAGCAGATATAAATATAGCAAATAAGCACATGAAGAGATGCTCAACATCACGAATCATTAGGAAAATGCAAACCAAAACCACAATGAGAAAACACCTCAAACCCCTTAGGATGGCTATTATTTAAAAAAAAAAAAAATCACCCAGAAAACAAGAAGTGTTTCTAGGATGTGGAGAAACTGGAACTCTTGTACATTGCTGGTGGAAATGTGAAATGGTGCGACTGTTGTGGGAAACGTGATGATTCCTCAAAGAATTAAGCACAGAATTATCATATGAATCCAGCAATCCATTTCTGGGTATATACCCAAAAAAACTGAAAGTGGGGTCTTGAAGAGACATCTATATATACCTGTGTTCATAGTAACAGGATTCACAAAAGCCAAAAGTTGTTCATCAATAGATAAATGAGTAAACAAATATAATACACACACACCCACACACAAACAAAATGGATATTATTCAACCATAAAAAGGAATGAAATTCTGACACATGCTACACCATGGATGAACCTTGAAGACATTATGCTAAGTGAAAAGCATACAAAAAGACAAATAAATGATCCACTTATATGAGGACCTAGAGTAAATTCATAGAGATAGAAAGTAGAATGGTGGCTGCCAGGGCCTGGGAGAAAGCAGGAAGGAGGAGTTGGTATTTAATAGGGATGGAGTTTCAGTTGGAGATGAAAAAGTTCTGGAGATGGACGGTGGGGATGGTTGTATAACACTGTGAATGCACTTAATGCCACAGAATTGTACACTTAAAAATGCTTAAAATGGTAACTTTCATGTTATATATATATATATGTATGTATGTATGTATGTATGTATGTATGTATGTATGTGTATATATATATAACCACAATTTAGAGAGAGAGAGATGATTCCGGGTGAAAAGAATTGGCACTGGGCCTCCAGTTAACTAGCTCAGTTGGTTAGAGCCCAGTGCTCTTAACAACAAGGTTCCCAGTTCGATCCCCACATGAGCTACTGCGAGCTGCGCCCTCCACAACTAGACTGAAGAAACTACTGGACTTGGAGTTGATGAATCCTAGAAAAACACACTTAAAATAAATAAAAGTTTTTTAAAAAAAAAATAGCACCACAGGGAAGGGATTAGAGCCCTGCTTGTGTTTTATGTTGACTGGGCAAGTTCTACCAAGTACCACTTTAGTTCATTCATGTAAAAATTCTCTTTGATTTTACATTTTAAGGTCTCTTAAATACATTAAGTTTTATTCCTCTCTTTCAGTTAAATTGCCACAGAACAGCAATATCAATGAACTATCCAAACTGGCAATCTAATTCTAGGCCAAAGCACATCCTGTCTCCTCTGCTGGGAACCCACTCCCCTCCCCTCCCCTCCCCTGCACGCTCCTCTTTTGTATACCTCTTGATGCAGTCCCTAGAACTGCTTTTTCCCTACCTCGGAGATCTTCTGCCCGCTGAAACCATGAGGCCCAGCCAAGTTGTTCTTTCTGACTGGCCCTGGGACACATCATGCGCTACTTCTGCTCCTGCTGGTCCCACTCCTGGAATTTCCTCCTCTATCCCTTCTTTATCCCAAACTCACCCATTCTTGAAAGTTAAAGTTTCATCTGCTCTGTGAAACCTTCCCTGTGAACACACTACTGGTCCAGGAAGACTTGCAGGAGAAAGTGAGATCTAAGAGACGACTGGAAGGAGTCTGTCCCGTTTCTCTCCCCGTGATGGCCCTGCAGTGCCTACAAGGGTGGGTGGACACTCCAAACCTGCTTGCTGAACATCAAGGAACCAGGGCAACCAGGGCAAAGGAGACAGCTGTGGTTCTGAGACCTCAGGTATGTTTAACATCCTGTATACACCCACACCTTAAACTACAAACCCTCGCCCAATAATTGAATAAATCTTCTTGGTTAATAAAAAAAGATTAATTGACTACCTAGATTAACACAGCCACAGAATTTGGACAAAAAACAGAACTGAATTGGAGAATTAATTGCAAGTGGTAAGAGGCATCCAACTTCCCCAATTGTACTGTTAAAGCTTCCAGCAAGGATCGTCGGTGTAACTGATGAAAAACCCATAACCTGAAGAAACGCTACGTTCAAGGCGAGAGCCATCACCAATGTACTCTCCACCTGCCCGGATCTGAGGGTGACCCAGGCTGTCCCAGGTCCCTCCCCATTAAGTTCTGTCCCAAGAACACACAGAAAACGGTACTCATCCACTCAGCCTTGAAGAGCTACGTTCCAGTGAGACAGGCTTGACACTGGGGTGAAAGGAAAGACGTAAAAACCCAAAAAGGTCAAGTGAATCAGAAGCCTAAGTCCCTCTTTCCTAGTCTTTTCAAGACATGTACCTGACACCTAAAAAAGCCAAAGTAAATCATGCCGCCATTAATTTCTGCATGTCAAGTTAGATAAAGAATCTCGGGAGAGTCAGCTCAGAACTTGGAATGAGCGAAGCCATCACCTCCAGGGAGCGCATACTCAGAGGACGGGCAAACTTGTCCCCAAAGGACTCCATGGCCATGTCCCAGGGCTCTGAAATGTGTGACTATGACGCCCTAGCCAGTCCCTAAATAGTTCGGGGGCTTCAACTCCCACTAGTAGTAGGAATACAATTTGGAGCATGTACTCTGCCTATCAAACGGGACATACTGATGATGACATTTTTGAATACAGTGTCATCCTCATATGCCCTTCCTCATCTTCTGAGCATACAGACGCGACAGGGCAATGAGGGCAGGCTTGGCATCTAAAATATAAGCTCTCCAGAGGCCAGTCACCTTTTCATTCCAGCAGCATCATGCAGCAGCCCTCGAGAGCATTAAACCACGGGTTCTTTCTCTCCAATTAGATGTGAGAGGTTTCATTTCTCAGCATTACTCAACAAACAAGCAAAAACAAACTTCATACCTAGTGGGCAACTGCTCAGGTATGTGGCCCTGGATAAGTAGGCAGATACCACCTTCACCACCCCAGCTCAGGGGACAGGAAGCCAGCGCCACCTGCCTTAATTCCATGTCCCGCTGGCCCAAAAGGCAGATCTAGCTGAGAAAGTCCCACATGGCCTCCAGTTCCCCACTACTTTCCCGAATCCAAGTCTTCCTTTTCCTTCCTTCTCCCACCCCACACGAGGCCACCTCTTTACCTACAAGGGGCTTAGGCTTTGCTCTTTTCTTCAATTTCAGAAAGGCTCCCTAAACTCTCTCACCAACCTGTAATCTCTACACCGCATCCAAATGTGCAAGGGAACATGTGAGACTCATTCATGTGCCATCGTGTGTGCACACACATGTGCCTGCTCTCCGTGCACATCCACACGCTCTGCTGAGGGGTATTTCTGTGAGGTTGCACAGCCTCGCTCGGCAAAGACGAGCTTTTCCTCCTGGCAAGCGAGGGTCAGAGGCCTGGCTCCGATGAGCTGCTTATTGTGTGGCCGCCTGGGGTAGGCAGCGGCAGCGCTGGGAGGGGAAAGGTTCCCTTTGAAGCACATGGTGCTAAGAGCTTCCCAGTGACCATGGAAACAGGCACAGTGGGTTCCCAGCCTGAGAACCAGGGAGAGCAGCGGTGATTCAAACACAAAACACACACAGGGTCTGAAAAGCGGAGACAGGAGGGGCCGGGGTGAGGGGCAGGCAGCCGGGTCTGGCAGGAACTGAGCGGCTCCCTGGTAGGAAAATCCGGCCAGTGAAGCTGAGCAGGTTCACGGGGTTTCCTTTTCATTCCTGAGGCTTTCTTCTCGCTCCCGTCATTGCCCCTCGGGTCCTATTCAGCACCTCATCAGATCAGTAGAGCCGGGCCTTTGGCTGGCCTGCTGGCAGCAGGGCCTGGAACCGGGCGGGAGGTGATCAAAGGAACCGCCAGTGCAGCCGCCACCCTCCTCCCTCCTCCCTGCCCCCGCCTGCTCGCCCTCCACGGATGAGGCCCTGCCAAGGTGATCCAGTGGAAGCCACTGGGGGAGGGCAAGGAAGAGAGGCAGCTTTTATGTCTGCTTTTCTGTCAGAAGAGACACAAAGCACAGCTTGAACGGAGACACGCCACTAGCACTCCAGAGTTCCCTCTTTCTGGGATGTCTCTGTTCTTATAGCAGGCAGCGGAGAAGCCACCTAGCCTGGCCTGCTTGGGGTGCACTCGGGCGACCAGATCCTGAGCCCCAAAGACTAGCAGACATGCGACATGTTGTTTCTGGGTGCTCTTTCATAGCTGTCCGCTCCCCACGCTCAAGATAGATGAAGTTACACTGAAAAAGTTGTCTGAGACACTGTGCCCGATTCTTCAGGGCTCCCACTGAAAGGGGGAGGAGGAGCTATCCGGAATTTTTTCAGAAAGGAAGAGGAAGCGATGTGATTAGAGTCTGTTAAGAAGATCTTTTCTCTTGGGTTGGACTGAATCAAAGTCCAACAGTGCCCTCTTGGGCACAGGGCCAGGACCAGTGGGACAAGCGAACCCACTTCTCAGGTGGGCCTTGCTGCCACTGCGGCTTTGACCTCCACCAGCCTCTCTTGAGGAAGGCGGTGTTTGGACAGGTCTGTAATTCGAGAAGCCCAGTAGGTGCGTTCTCCCTTTCTTACCTTTGTTGGGCTGCCAAAATATTTACTTGACTTCTTAACTCTAAATCTCTGAAACACACCTGCATTGCCTAAAACAAGCAATTTTCTTATTTTCTTGTATTCATAGAAGAGAGCACAACCTAAGCAAACGTGACATTACCACAGAAGGTGGGGGCCTGGTACGAGATGCAGCTTTATATAATACAACCGCTTCTTAAGAGATGGGTGTCCACTGCATTTGTCTCTTTTTTTTTTGGGGGGGAGGCAAATTTGCAGGGCAGTGTGGACAGTGGAAAGCAGTTCTTCAGGCAATCCTTTTGCAAAACAAACCGATTCTATTTTGGCCTTTAGGGAAGAGTCCATTTCCATGCCAAGTAGCCAACTGCATTTATTTATTTATTTTAACACAATCATAATAGAAAAGTCAACTGCACTGTCATATCAGCAGACAGACTAAAGACTATATAACGGGAAAAATGGGGTGCTTAAACAACCAACTGTATTTGCAGGGTTTTTGTATTAATTTCAGACTATATAAATGACCCAACAACAATTGTGTTTTTTTTTCTTTTCTGGATGCTTTTGGCATCATGAAAAAGAACTTGGAAAAAAAATAGTCTCAGGTCTAGTCAGCATGAAGCCACTGCACAACCATCTCCCCTTGCCACATGCGCCTGTCTGTCAGCTCCTGGCTCTGCCCAGCACTTTCTGAAGCACACACTTGCCAAGCCTGAGTGGCCTAAAGTCAGACCTTCCAGACAGCCTGTGGTTTGTGGGCAGAACTCAACGGAAGGTCCCTGCACTGCCTGTTGGTGTTGTTCTTAGGAGCACAGAATCCCGTTCAGTGACCCTCACCCCCAGACACCTAGACCCCCTGCTGAGAACAACAGTGTGGCCATCAGTCGGGAATTATTTTCAGTCGGGTGGTCATTAGCAAACCTTCAAGAGAAAAATGATTTTGGAAACATTTTCCAGATCTTGAATATTCTAAAATGGAACCTTTGAGCTGTTACCTCTTCAAAGGCACTAAAAGCAAAGCAGAGCTGGGAGCCTTATCTGACAGCTGTCACTCGCCTGCGTCCTTTGTGCAGCATTTCAGAAACGGCACCTCTCTTACCTTTATTTTGATTGACTGTGTGTCTTCCCTACTTAGACCTGTTAGAATATAACTTTTTCCCCCATAAAGAAACCGGCCCCTCAGCCTGGTCAGCAGACGTATCCACATTCCCGGGCACTTGTTGGGATTCTAGGAAGTGGCAAACTAGTCTCTTCCAGAACCATCATTAGCTAAAAAAGGAGGAGTCTGGGCAGTAACTCTGCTGTCTTTCCATATTTTCAACACAGCCATTCAGCTACTAAGCTGGAACTGAGGAGGTCTGACCATTGGTCCACCTAGCAATCTACCATCTCTCCTGGCATGGGATATGTGGAAACTGTTTTGGCTCAGATGTCCCAGGTGAAATCAAGGGATCTGGGAAGACAGGTCAGGATAGGGACCAGCAATGGAGAGAGACAAGGGCTTCCAGGCCCTCTGTTAACTTTAAGCTTCTTGAGGGAGAGAGAATAAATTCTTTATTATGAATCCAAGAAGGGTCTTTAAATATATGTGTATGACCATGTACAGTATCACAGTTAGGACAACTAGCACGTCTCAGTGACAGAATGAGCCTTCCAGTGGTTTTTTCAGACATGACACCAAAAGCACAAGCAACCACAGTAAAAACAGATCAACCGGACTTCATCAAAATTTAAAACTTTTGTGCTGCAAAGGAAACCATCAAGAAAGTGAAAAGATAACCTTATAATATTTGAAAATCATATATCTGATAAGAGACATGTATCTAGGATATATAAAGAACTCTTACTACTCAATAATAAAAACTAAATTACCAATTAAAAGACGGGCAAAGGATGTGAAAGACATTTCTCCAAAGAAAATATACAAACTTTCAATAAGCACATAAAAAGATGCACAACACCAATAACCATCAGGGAAATGCAAATCATAACCACAAGATACCACTTCATACCCACTCGGATGGCTGTAATAAAAAAGACAGACAATAACAAGCGTTGGCTAGGATGTGAAGAAATCATACATTGTTGGTGGTAATGCAGAATGTGTAGCCACTTTGGAAAACAGTTTAACCTTCCTCAAAAGATTATACTTAGAGTTACTATATGACCCAGCAATTCCACAATTAGTTATTTACCCAAGAGAAATGAAAACCTGTATCTACATAAAATCTGCACACAAATGTTCACAGGATCATTATTCTTAATAACCAGAAAGTAGAAACAATCTAAATGTCCATCAACTGATAAACAAGTGAGAGACAATATACAATGGAATATTTGGCAATAAAAAATAATGAAATACTGATGTATGCTGAAACATGGATGAACCCTGAAAACATTATGTTAAGCAAAAGAAACTAGATACGAAAGACCACATATTGTTTGATTCCATTTATATGTAATGTCCAGAACGGAGGGCAGATGACTGCCAGAGGGTAAGGGGTTTCTTTTTGGGGTGATGAAAATGTTCATGTATCTGAAAATGGACTTGTATCTATAATATATACAGAATATGAAAACATCCTAAACTTGGTTGTAGTGATGGTTGCACAATTCTATGAATACACTAAAAGTCACTATACACTTCTAAAAAATCAATAAGCCTTTCACATGGGAACAATCTCATCAGTCATTTCTGCTCTGTTTCTGTATGTCCAAACATCTGAAAACATATTTCCAGGACAGAAACAAGTAGAACAGTTTTGGTGGTGAAATGATCTTGGACAACGTCAAGTTGACATAGGTTCATAGTCATCACACACATTTCCTGTATAATAAAAAGTATGTGTGCCTGCTGGAATGAAACTGGAATATGGCAATTATGATAATGAACACAGATTCTGAAAGCAACGCCCATACTGACAGTTGGGGCAGGGATATGATGTATTAACTCGGAGAGGATGAGAATTAATTAGGATTCCCTGATCTAAAGAACTGCACAAATGGTCATTTGCTTTGTTGATTTATAGATGAATTCTTCTAAATGAATTCAAAAATTAAACCAGTGTGGGACTGGTCCGAAAAGGGATACAGAATTTATTTGACAGTAGGTAATGCAGGATATGATGCTACTATAGAACACAGTAGAACAGAATATATATATATATATTTCTTTTTTTTAAAGGAGAACGATATATAAAACGAAGGAAGTAAGTTAAAAGTTGTTGGGAGAACTTTGAGAGAGAAAGAAACTCTAGTTAGCCACTCGTGATAGTAATAGCAAAATAAATTTGGGTGACTTAAAGATGTAACATGTTTTTTAAAAAAAAACAGTGACCATGGAAAAAGTAGAAACGGCAAAAATGATTACTAGTGGCAGGGTAAACTGAGGGAACTTTCCTGAAAAGCAATTTGTAACTGTGTACGTCAAGAATCATTAAAAAAAATGTTCATAGCTTTGATCGTCTCCTGGAATATTACCACAGGGAATAATTCGAAAAGAAAAATAAACCCAAAACGCCCACCCTACATAAAGAAAAGTTTCAGTTTGGTTTATTTTAAGGATTAAAAATAAAACAAAAGCAATCTAATTATTAAACCCTGGGGGAATAGTTAACTAAGTCACGGTATATTCTATTGTCATGTTATTGCAGCCATTATAATTACAGGTTATGATACAATGACTAGCATGTAGTATTAAGAAGACTGGAAGGGAATAAACCAAATCGACAGTACCTGGGTTAAGGAAGTAGAATTAAAGGTAATTTTTTCCTTGTTTTTTCAAATTCTCCATAATTAATTGTTTCATGCAACAAATATTTACTGAGTGCCTGCTATATGTGTTAGGCATTGTTCTTGGCACTAGATATATAAGAATAGTGGTAAAAATTATTATACTGCTTACATACTTAAAAAAAAAAAAAAGACAAGGGACCAGAACATTTCTGTTAGTTACAAAAATAGTAAAATAAATTAATGCTATAAATTTTGAGTATACCTTTAAAATGAGGGGTTATAAAAAAATGTTCAGATTCTACCAACTGAAACTTACAAAAAAAACACTCATTTTAAAAAACCAATCTACTGTTTACAAATAGATGAAAAAGAATGCTTTTGAAGCTAAACACTTTAAAATTCTGTTTCTGAAAATCAAGCCAAGGTAACAAAAGTTCCTTGCATAGTCCGCATTCTTTCCTCTGAGGTTCATTTAGGAGCTGATACATTTGTGAAAGTCTCTCAGCAATAGGTTAATGGGTAACCGTGAAGGCCAAGTGCCTTTGCACATCCCAAGGAATAGCCCCAGTTCTTCAGGCTGCCTAGAACTTTATTTTATCCAGCAGGGCTGAGCACAACTGGAATGTGTTGAAACCCTTTTATTATTTTTATAACTAGCAAAAATGATGCAAAATTTAAAGTATTTCAGTATCCCAAAGGAATGGTTTAGACTGCCTCAAACCTAAAACGGCACAAAAAGCATTAGTCAGAACACACAGCCCAATGTTTGATTTGGAAAACGAGATCACCAAAGCAGAAGGGTACCTTTTATCAAATAAAATATGGTGCCTTTTGGAAAGGAAACAAACACAAAAGACAGAACAAGGAAAAGAAATTGCATTTGTCTGCAGTCTGAAACGGTCTTATGACTAAGGATAGCAGACAGCATCTTGCCAATGTCCCCATTCCTCCTACTTCTGCACCCAGTGGGAATCTCTGCCCAGGCTGGGGGTGTGACATTCTCCTGCACAAGTGTAACTCAAGTCCTCTAAAATGTGCCATGTTCAAACCTGGTGTGTAGGTTTTCCAGGGGCTTGGTCCATAGTAAACCAATTACATGCAGTCACTGTCAAGATCGCCCCGCAAATCTGAAATGCCCACGGACATGGCCAAAAACGCACTCCAGTGACAGCCCACTGTTGCTCATTTGGGATAATTCATGCACGTGGCACGTGCAAGGCCCCTCTATCTGAGAACAGAGAACAGATGGGCCTTTGGGGCTTGTCTCTGGGTCTGAGAGATTCAGGTTACCTAACTCGGGACTGGTACTATACATATTACGATGACTTAGTATGTTAGGTTCTAACTTCTTTTGTACTTCAAAATGGCCTCTCAAAGGTAGGTAAGATCATTAGCTATCTTTGATGGGCTTTTCCACTGGCCTGTCACACTATTCCTAGTTTCCTGGGGCAGCCTCATTTTATGGCCCTTGGACAGCCTGGTTTAATCGCAGGGGACAATCGCCAGAAGGAGTGCTGCGAGCCAGGCTTCCCCCAGTCCGGGGAGGTGGCCAGCAGCTGTGCTCCTTGGGTTGGCAGGCACATTATTTGTTCTACTCACTCACTCGATCTTCAAAACTCCCTTAAGCCTCTCAGTGGATTTCAAATAATGGTTTCGGTTAGCCTTTTATAGCTGAAAATGTCTCGGATCTAGTAAAAAAAATATATTGTGCTTAATATAGACTTTTAACCAAGAGGTTGCTGGAAGATGTAGGTATACAAGAAAGCAATCAAAGTTTTAGGATTTTAAATCAGATACATGACCTTAGAAGAAAAGTGCTATTCCCTGAGTTTTTCCTTTTTCCATTTATATCATGTCAATCCTTTCCTCCCGATCTGATTTCTTCTACTGAGTTCTTTTCTTACTTTCCTTTTTAACCAAATATGGGAAGTATTCACCCAAGTGTTCCTTAAAATAAACCTGACGAGCCTTCCAAACTTCTCTCCACAAAGAAACCCATTTCAGCTCACCTTAGAAAAGGGGTTTCCATCCACTTGGTAGGAGTGTGTTTAGAGAGGGGAGGACATTGATTATTTATTGAGTAGTCACATATTCCAAGAAGTTGGCATACATTATATTTTCACCATCACAACTATCTTTACACAAGGGGATAGAGGAAAATGGAAGCAAAGAGAGAGGCTCACGGGCCCAGAGTTACCCAGCTACTACCAGAGGAGAAGACTTAGCATTTACCTCTAGGCCACAGAGCTCCAAGATCGGGGCTCTTTCCACTCCTCACATGGAAACACAGACGTGTTCTAACACTGATCATGCACCTTCAACAGAACACACCACAAAGGCTGCCATGAACCTGTCATTATCCTGGAGGGCAGTGGGGCAGAGAAGGGGAGGAAGTGGAATTCAAGGTCTTCTTAGGGAGATAAAACTTGTGTGTCATGATGCAACAGAGTCTCTCAACTGCAACACCACTGACATGCGGGGCCAGATCATTCTTTGCTGGTGGGAGGGGCTGTCCTGTGTGCTGTAAGATGTTTAACAGCATCCTGGCCATCAGCACCCCCACCCCCTCCTGGATATTTTTGTCTGAAGACCAAAAATGTCTCCAGACATAGCCAAATGTCCCCTGGGGCTAGGGGATGGGCAGCAAAACGCCCCCCACCACCACCCCCCATTGAGAACCACTGCAATCAGGGGACCTGGGAGGGTTTGACACATGTACGTGCCCTAAGCACAGGGCGCTCCCAGGGAGGCCATGGCACTTGGGGCTGTGGCCAATCCCACACTCACTGCCCAGACAGGAGGAAGCCGACGCCTGTGACGTGGAGCAGCTGCTGTTCAGGCCCTGCTGCCTTCACCACCTCGTTCCCTTTCCCACCACCAGTCAGACCCCAGGATGTCAGTCCCACCACCCCTCTTGGGACGGGACTGTCACACTCAGTCAGGAGTGCTAAGGGGGCTCTGCCTCAGCACCAGGCCACTCAGGTATCCCAGGGAAGTTTGGTCACGTCTGTGACCAAAACCCCAATGAGAACGGCATGCTAAATGCTGGTAAGTCCGCCCCGTCTCCAACCTAAAGGGCTCGTAAACAACTCGGCAGCTTTTACCCAAGTTCCCACAAGGTTCTGCCTCAAATAAAGGTCTATCCCTCCCTGTGAGCCCTGTTCTAGAAGGTCAGGCTGAAGGTCAGATCCCAATGCAAGCCTCAGAGATATTAAGATCTTTTTCACTTAAGTTCTTCAAATTCATTGTTTGGTTATTTGTTATCAGATGTGAAAAACAGCAACCCACTGGTTTTATTCAAATTACGAACACTTCTGAACTAACACGCTTTTGGCTCCAATACTGCAGAACAGAAGAATTTCATGACAACTCATTCACCTTTATTCCCTGTATTGTCCCCTAGTTTCTTGCTCACTTTCACTGCCTTAGTAACAGGGTCTCTCCCTCTGCCTTGCTGTGAGATGATCTTACAGTGGGGACATAATGCCAGCTCGGTGCATTCAAACCTCTGGTCGACTTTTACATTCTCAAAAGTTAAGAACCCAGAGCACTTCTGTTTCTGTGGGTTCTATCTATTGAGATTTACCATATTAGGAATTAAAACTGAGAAATCTTTAAAACGCAGAATATACAAGCACACAGTCCATTAACCATCAGAGCAATGAAGTCACCACCCAAAATGATGCCTCTGGAAAACTCCACCATGCATTTGTGAGAGAATGAGGGTGAGAAAGGCAAGGGACAGGAGTGTTATTATGAAAATAGCTCTGGTCTTGTGGCCGTCCCCTTCTCCCCCCACCCCCGGAGCGTAAGGATGCCTAAGGGTCTCCTGACCACACTTAGAGAATTGCTGGGTAGATTAACACGTACACCATGATTTTAAGAGCTTTGACTTTTACCAGCCGAGAGACAGTGAACCGGAGAGACAAGGCCGAGAAAAGTCCCAGTTCAAAGAGATTTAGCCAAAACCTATTCATCATTATGGGGCAACAGTCACCTTCCTGGATTATGCCTGAGTCCTTTCCTTGCTTTCAGCCCCGACTACTGCCTATCCCGGTGTTACATCTCAGGCGGGTGCTGGTTAATATTTGGTAAAGAAACCCAAATGTCTTTGGATTATAATTAGTGTCATTTTTCTGTTTTCCACTATGCCATGAAAAGACAATACAAATAAAATTCTGTTTTTTCCTTTACTCAAATTCTCTATTTTGGCAGTTGTTCTTTGAATGGTAAGACATTTCCCTGGGGGTAGGTAGCCTGAGTTGTAAAGCAGGATAAGGTCTCTGTTCTCACTGCTCCTGGCTCGTCTGTAACACGTCTTATGGGACAAAGGGTGTGTTTTCCACCAGGACTCAGCAGAAGCAGCATTCATTCATGATGGGACTATACTCCATCACCACAGAAATAAAATGCTTACTTTGTTTTAAAATACCCATTAGCCTTCAAACTTCATGTGCTTAATGTAAAACGATTTCTTTTTCTTTATTATAGCAAAATATACACAAAATTTACCACTGTAATAATTTTTAAGTATACAGTTCAGTGGCATTGAATACATTCACATTGTTATACAACCATCACCACCACCCATCTCCAAAATTTACTCATCTTCCTCAACAGAAACTCTGTACCCATTAAACAATAACTTGCCACCTCTCTCCCCTTCAGCCCCTGGCAACTACCATTCCATTTTCTGTCTTGGTGGGTTTGACTACTTGAAAAATAGCACTCTGAGTGCTCAAAGAAACTGAAGGATAATGAGGGAGGGAAAGAGAAAGGAAGAGAGAGGATGCTTAATAAGAGTTACTACTTTATTTAGGGCTTTTACTTGTGTCAGGAGCAACCAACCCTTGACACTGTATCTCCTTTAAGTTCCGTTCCCATCTAAGGAGGCAGAAACATGCAGAGAGAGGGCTTAGTGACTGACTGCACCAGGTCACACACAGCTTAAAGGGTTGGAACTGGTTTAAACTCCGCTTAGTTTGATGTCTAAACCCAAGTCTTTACCTTTGCATCCTCCTTTCTCCCCATAACCAAAAAAATTCTTTGACTCTGTTTTCTGTCTTCCAGTCCTTTTGGCTAAGAGAGTCTATCCATTCTTTGGGAAGAAGCTACCAAGACACTCTGAGGGCTGGACGTGGGTTGGTGGAGTGAACGTGGCCCAATTCTCCACCAAGCCCTCATCCTTGGGTTCCCACTGCACGACAGAAGAGCTGGGATTACAGACCAGCTCTCCTGCCTCACAGCCAAGCCGTTTCCCCGACTGCCACACTGTTGGCCCTGCTGCCTCCACATTGCACATTTGCCTAAATGCGAAAACATAAAAAGGGCAGATGAAGAGACCGGGAAATCTAGAGGCAAACACAATGTGTCCTTGTCAATGTCACTGGCTTGAGCCTCACCAAGGCAATGAAAAGAATTGATGTCCGGGCCCACTTAGTTCCCAGAAACATCAGCAGCAAAGAGGAACCTGATCCCCTCCTCGCCAAGCAGCCTAGCTGCCACCGCTACACGCACATGCCCAAAGCCGGATTCTATCACACCCATCCTTTTGTCAGAAACCTTCAGTGGCTCCCAGCTGCCAGGGATGAAGACCAACGCCTTCGCTTGAAAGTCTCTTCCTTCCCCAGCATCTTTCAGCGTCCCTGGAAGACCTTCTTCCTCTCTTTCTTTCTTCCCTGTTCCCGGAGATTATTCCCCCACTGCACCCTGTCTCACACAAGCCCCTCTCGGTAAAACACACCCAACCCCTCCACCATGTGGACTCACTTCTCCTCTCATGGCTGTAACTGTCTGTGCCCTGGACTGGCCCTCAGCTCAGGGCAAGAAAAGGATTTGACTCTACCTAATATCCATGATCCAGCAGTCCCTTCCAACTGGAGCCTCTCTGAACAACTCAGGATAAATTGAGGACATTATCCACTGGTTTATGATCCCATGCATAACTCGGTGACTTCTACGCGGCTGCTTAGGGGCTGGTAGCCCAGCACTGCCCCGTCAGCTTTCTTCCGCAGGGCACATCTTCCTCCCACTCCCCACACATGGCTGGGCAAGAAGCTAAGTTCCCGTGTGTTCCCAGCCCCAGATCACTGCTGACCAAAGGTGAGCACCTAATCCAAGATGGGCCAATGAATCCCTCTTCTGGAGTCCTTTAGACTTGAAATCAAGAGTGTCAGGCCTGGGGCGGGCCAGTGGCTCAGGTGGTTGGAGCTCCATGCTCCTAACTCCGAAGGCTGCTGGTTCGATTCCCACATGGGCCAGTGGGCTCTCAACCACAAGGTTGCCAGTTCGATTCCTCGAGTACCACAAGGGATGGTGGGCAGCGCCCCCTGCAACTAAGATTGAACACGGCACCTTGAGCTGAGCTGCCACTGAACTTCCAGATGGCTCAGTTGGTTGAAGTGCATCCTCTCAACCACAAGGTTGCCGGTTCGACTCCCACATGGGATGGTGGGCTGCGCCCCTGGCAACTGGCAATGACCTGGAGCTGAGCTGTGTCCTCCACAACTAAGATTGAAAGGACAACAACTTGACTTGGAAAAAAGTCCTGGAAGTACACACTGTTCCCCAATAAAGTCCTGTTCCCCTTCCCCAATAAAAAAAAGAAAGAGTGTCAGGCCCTAACCAAGCAAGTGACTACTGAAAAGCATCTGATCTTTATGTAGAAAAACTGGTGAAGACAAAAGAAGGCAAGAGGAAGAGACTAACATGAAAAAGGCAGTAGAAGTCTTCATCTCAGATCTCAGCTCAGCTACTTGAGCCCTTTGCTCCTAGGTTACGTAGAGAACGTCTCTGGGATGCAATGTCCTCATCGTAAAATGGGAATCTGGACACAACCTCAGAGTTAGTCTGACAATGAAAGGAGACACTGTCTGTGACGCTCTGAGCACTCGGCGAGCACCCAAACCATGACAATTTTACCGAGCCAGGCCCTGAGCGAAGTCGCCCACAAACCTCTCATAGAACCCCCACCACAATGACCAAGGCAGCATGAGCCCCCATGAGGAGAGGAACTCCCCAAGAGCTAAAGTGACCTTTCTAAGGTCACTCAGCCAAAGCTGGGTCTCGGGACTTGAAATTTCCTGCCTTTCTTATCTTTTCATTAACTCCCTCACTGTGCTCTTAAGTACTAGAAAGAGCTGAGTTCATGCCTATTGACCACCCTGTCTTTCACATTCCTCTCCAAGATTTCACTCCAATGTGGGGTGTTGGGGTAGGGGGTATATTTATGAAATCTGGGCCAAGTGGTCTTGTTAGAAACTCCAGTGTATCTTGTATGTTCCCTGCCATGACTCTCCATGAGATTGACGGGTCATAGAAACCGAAGCTATTAAGTCAACCTTCAAAATCCTTACCAGCCCTGTAAAATGCTTAATAAACCCAGTTTGAATCGAAGGGTTAAAATGGCCTGGGGCATAAATACAGGCTCCTATACTTTGGGAAAGGTTTAGACCCTTACTTTCAATAGTGAGCTGCTTTGACACGTCAGTTTTATTCTATTTTATTTCCTAGGACTTAAACTGTCACAGGTAACGGAGTCTGCCTTTCAATGATACAACTAGAATCTCCTCAAACTACGTATCAGGAGAAGGTTTTCAATATGATACAGAAACTCAAAGTATTAAAAAAACAAGGAACCTAGAACAGCTTCTACACAGTCAGTGAAAAGAGGTCCCAAAAGCTAAGATTTGCCCCAGGCCCGGTGTGAGGCAGCAGCGCCCTGGCCTGGCGCCCTGGCCTGGCGCCTCACGGTGGGGGCTCACCTCACTCCAACTCTGACTCCCCAGCTGATCCTACTGTCTGTCCCTCCTCCTGTAGAATCAAAAAGATTATGAGGAGGGGATCATAAATCATTTTTCTCTCATGAGTTTATAGTGTTCCTTTCTGAGGAGTTCAAAAGCGCTCAGTAATAAACCAAGGTGATGAGTTTATGTCTTCTGCATTTAAAATGAAACTTTATTTGAACTCGTGGAGAGGCACTTATTTTTTTATTTTTTTTTAAATTTAGGACATTCCTCTCTTCGACTTTTTGCCCCATGGCGTTTTCTGTGGGCTGGTGGGTAATGAGGGTGGATGATGGGGAGGGAGGGGGTCTGTGTCTGGCACTCCCCTATTCTCCCACAGGCTTCCTCCCTTCTATGGTTTTTAACAAGTCCCAACATCCATACAGAAGATTCCCAGCCCGTGCCCCACCCCCACACTGACTTGGCTGTAGTTTCTCCTTCTGTGCCCCTCTCCACTGCCCACCTCCTGGCCTTAGTCACTAAGAGCAAAGACACACTGGAAAACCATGCTATGGGCAAAAGACTGGGCTTTCCAGAACGATTACTTTGCATTTCTTTACCCTAATCTCTTGCCACTGCCCTTGGGGACTCAGGAAAAAAGAAAACACAGTTAGCAAAGTTAATAAAAATGAAACTGTGAACAACACTTTAAGATGATGATGAAAAATGAAAAAGAGGGAGGGAAGGAGAAAGAGAAAAAGGAAGAGGGGGAGGGAAAGAGAGAGACAGAGAGAGAGAGAGAGAGAGACAGAGAGAGACGTGCCTGACTCACCACACCTCCTGCACCAACCCAGGTTTTAAATAAATGCGAATCTGTCTTGGCCAAGCATTTTTGCTAATGACTTTATTCAGGTGTTAAGCCAAATTTCAGTAACTAACCCGGGTACATACCGCCTGGCCACCATAGTCTTTCCAAACAGAAACATGACGGGGAGTCACGGCTATTGTCTGTAAGCAGGTAGAATCATATACTTAGCTTCTGAGCCCCTGCATTCAATAAATATTTGGTGAAGGAATAAACCTAAGAGGTACCTGATGATTCAATATATGTCTTAGGTTTTCATTCCCCCTGGCTTCACGGGCCAGCAGGCCAAACCATACAAAACGCTCTAAGTAAAACCACTACAGGGTTGTTCCAGGTGGAGGAGGAAACAATTGGGTTCTCTGAATGACTTCAATGCCATAAAGCCATGGGAGAAACGGGGTGTCCCTGGGAGCCCTGTTCCAACCCATTTATAGACACAACAGACACAAAGGTGGAGCCTCACTGAACTGGGGCAAAGCAAATTAAGACAGACGGCTGGGCCCTGCATAGCAGCAGCTTAAGTATAAGAGCAAATATTATATTAGGAGATTACTACCTACAAGGAAAGCACTGTTCCTACAGCCTTTGGATGTAGCTGGCATTTCTCCTAGGAAAATACTGAAATATTCTCAAGGGGGTCACTGCTCTCCCAGCATCATTAAGCCGCACTGGCCAACTATTTAAATGATAAGTGTCAGAGGCTGGCCCATCTAAAACACCGTGATTCAACTTTGTGAACTGTAAACCGAACAGGTACTAATTCCTGTTGTTTATTTGTTTGTTTCTACAAAGGGGCAAAAGAACTTGACAAGTGCTCGGAAGCTACTCAGAAGACAAGTGGGACACAAAAATCACAGATTAGACCCATGAGGGTCTCCTGGGCCAAAAGGCTTTCAGGAAACGGCTGGGATATCGCCAAGTCTGGGAAAGGCTCTCTCTGAAGTACCCTGCATCAAAATCACCTCTTCTCCTGCCTGGATTTCCCAAGAAATCCTCAAGAGCTCAGGAACCAGGACTGACTTTTTTCCCCAGCTGTCTCCCCATGGTACCGAGAATAGCAGCTTCTGAGAATATAAAAGATATCCAGGCAATAACACTATCCTTAGGAGATACCACCCTTCCTGCAATCAAAATTCTAATAACTTTCTTCAAACCTTTCCCTTTAACAAAATGATTTGAGTTTAAAACAGGATGTTACCTGTCATATTTTAAGATTACTGATGGACAGTTTTCTAAAATAAATTTATTTCTATCTTATACTGCAATCAGAGGTAATGCCGACTCTCTTAGCTAAAAAAAAAATAAATCTTTTTTTAGTACTTCTAAATGAGATGACGACGGTCCATGGTAGCAAACCTTTTTGGAGAGCTTATTCTGTGCTAGATGTTTGCATCTCATCTCACCTCCTAACCATCCTATGAGGTAAGTTCTAATACAGGACCATAATTGCTGTCTGCCATTCTGGAACCAAAAAAGCTCTAAGACCCAAAAGTTTTTCCATAGCTTACTCGGCAGCAAAACTTAATGGACCTGAACTCATTTTGGAGGCAAAGCTGCCCTGAACTAACATGAGGCAATTTAGATATTAGTTATTCCACTAATGTGAATATCCATATAACTTGCTACACAAA
This sequence comes from Rhinolophus sinicus, assembly GCF_057876585.1. Taxonomy (NCBI): domain Eukaryota; kingdom Metazoa; phylum Chordata; class Mammalia; order Chiroptera; family Rhinolophidae; genus Rhinolophus; species Rhinolophus sinicus. Next base: position 22,619,126 of record NC_142509.1, read on the forward strand.
CATGAATGTGCTTGAGTACTGCCCCAGATCGCTTAGGGATTACCTATTATAAAATATGTATGCCTTAATACTTTTCTAAACCCTCAAAATATCAGAATTCTGAAACATCTGGCCCCAAGGGTGTAAGATAAGGTATTATGAATCTCTAGTATCAACCCATTTCACAGACAAGAACCTGAGGCTCCTTGAGGGTAAGTAACTTGCCCAAGGCCACACAGTGGACAAAAAGTAGAGACTCTGAGGCTGGCAGTCTCCCTCGGAGTCCAAGCTTGGGGGGCTGCCTTAGGCCTCAACCCACTCGACTCCAGCTAGGAGAATGCTGTGTCAGCAGGGCTCTTCTCTGTAACCGACTGTTTGAGGAACTGAGAAAATGGGCGAGTGGAGCACACCAACGGAGTCAGAGGGATTTGAAGGCCTGGTGCTTACCTTGCCCAGGACAGTGAGGCATGGCTTCGGGTCCAGTTCTGGCTGTTCCAGCTTCACCACTCCTACCCAGCCATATTCATACAAGTCCTCTTCGTCATTGTTATTACATAGGCCCAGTGGGTGCATCTAGGAAACAAAAGGGAAAGAAAACTTCAATACACAGGCTACAGATCTGTTTGACTCACACTGTGCATTTCTCAGACTCGACAGTCAAAAGTAACCTCAAAACTTAAAATTATATGGTGTGTGTGTGGGGGGGGGGGGTTCAACCCAGGGGGAATCCTACCTCAGCACAACGAGCTGAACACTGGAGAGAAACACAATAGAGCCACTATAAATATATTTTATGAATGCTTTCTCACTGCTTTGTAAGCAGTGGTCACCCAAGGTAGACACCACCCTATGGGATGCAGGGAAAGAAAAATAGCAGAGCTCCCATGCAAATGCCAATCCGAATGGCTGTGAAATACCAGAACGCTAAGTAGCAGTTACAGCTGAGATTGCTAGGTCAGTGTCCAAGACTATTTGGTTTCTAGACCTTAGGATGCATCCACTTCGACTTATGCAAGAGGACCTGGAAACACAGTCAGAAATTTATGAAGAGACCACTAGATATGAGGCAGAATCACCAGGGTAATTAATTACCAGGCTGTTTAATGGCTATCCCTAGTTACTTGGAAACAGATAAAATTTTCTGGGGGCTTTTTCAGAATTTGCAAAGCACAAAATTAAAGGCAGGTAGAGGAGCATCGTCCAACTTTTGCTAATACAAGTGCGGTCAGCAGAAACCTGAAAACAGAACAATGCAAAGGTTTGCACTCATGGTTCTATCATTGGGTCGTATCAGACCCTAGCATCTGTAATAACAATCTGAGAAGAGGAAATCCTTGTCGATAAATGTAACTTGTCAAGATGTTAAAGAGCCTAATACAGTGCTAAACTCTTTTAAATACCTGGGAGAAGTGTGTCTTTAGATTCATGGCATGTTAGAGATACGAGAAACCTAAGAACCCCCTGTGGTAGACAGAATAATGGTCCCCAAGACACGTATGTCCTAATGCCCAGAACCTGTAAACGTTACCTTACATGACACAAGAGACTCTGCAGATATGATTAAGTCTGAGGTGGGGAGATTATCCTGGATTAATTGGGTGGGTCCAATGTAGTCAGTCACAAGTATCCTTATAAGGAAAAAAGGAATCATAGAAACAGAGAGGAGCGGAGCGATGTGTTTTGAAGACAATGGAGAGAACCATGAGCCACAGACTGCAGGCGGCCGGCCTCCAGAAACTGACAGGAAATGGATTCTCCCCTAGAGCCTCCAGAAAGAAGGGTGCCCGGCTGACCCATTTTTGACTTCCCGCCTCCTGAACATTAAGAGAATAAATGTGTTGCTTGAAGCCACTAAGTTTGCAGTAACTTGTTATAGCAGCAAATAGGAAACTAATACACCCTCCTTATCCGCCCCCGCCTCATTTTACAGACAAGAACTGTGGTTCAGGATAAGTAGTTTTTCCAAGACAACACAGCAGCAAGGGGCGGCACCCAGAAGGGACGTGGCCCTTGGATTCACAGTCCAGTAACTCCCCACTTCACCTGTTTACTTTTATTGTCCCTTTAGCCAAGAGCTGGTCGTCTGATTGGGGAGAAAAGACTAAGTGATAAAATCTTTGTTAAAAACAAAAAAAGGTTGCACGCCAGCTCTAAATTCTGTGGTGGTCGAGCATAACATGAGTGATGTACAGGCAGCAAGAGTTGCTAGAATGTTTGGGGAAGTTTTGTGCAACTGCTGAGCCTTCAGCTGAGCTTCAAAGGAAGAGTTAGAGGATCGGGGGGGAAGGGACAGAGGGCAAGTTCCAGGCCCAGAGAAGAGGAGCTAAGGGCTTCAGAGGGAAGAGGAATGAGACCAGCCTGATCAGGATGGAGGGCCACAGTCTACACCAAGAAGGAAAGAAGAGATGGGCTGGCAAACTAGAGAGGAATTTGGACACCAAGACAATACCACAGGTTAGTGAGCAGAACGGCACATTGAGAATAGTTATTTTAGGCAGATGGGTGTCACACGTGCTGGCAGTGCTGTGCCTGGACTCGAGAGGCATCAAGAAGTGGAGGGTGAAGGGTGCAGCCCAGAGGTGAGAGATCGTGGGCAATTCAATGGAACAAAGAACTGACCTGGCTCAAAAGATGGACTATTTTCGGCAAAGACATACAATGCAAATAAATATGCCAAATCTGGGGAAAATGAAGGATTTGGCTTTCCTGTTAACTGACCATCTACTATGTTTCTACGTTTATGCATTTTATTTTATTTAATCCTTATAGCAAACTCTGGCTAACAGTTGAGCTATCAGATGATACTGTGACTAGACATTGTAAATAAGTTGCAGACTAGAACTGCAAATCAGCCACTGATGCAGAATATAATGGAGTCCATGAAACTCATATTAGTTAACGACAGGATTCCACTCAAAGCCTGTGGCAACCAATCCAGTAAAAGATTAAAAAAGAAATCCACATGGGAGCTTCCATAGAGAATAATCAAGGGATTAAGACAGAACTTTGGAAAAAGTGAGAATCCTCTAATATTTTTGGAAAAACAACTTTTGATGAGCCTACTGAAAACATAAGACGGATGCCACATCCATACTCTCATATAATTTTGCTGAAAATATCCCAACAATGCCCACATGGGATTCACTCTTTGTTTATTCTCAGAAATCAGTACAAAGCTGCTATTATAATGTAACTTGTTAAATTCAAATACAAACTATTATTGTCAGTTTCATTTTTTTCCAGATAAAGCCCCAATCAAACCCTTCTTTCCACTACTTATTGAGAAATATTAGCCCCTATTTTAAGAAGGCCCCAAAGTCCTTTTCTAGATAGCAATCATCTACAGAGACTCATAAATAATGACTTCCTACGTATGAAATGCATATATTCTCTTAAACGTTCAGCTGGACACTGTTTCCACACTATCCTTCCCGACAGTCAGCACATAAAAAACAGCTTAATTCACACATGTTGATACCAGCCAGTGACATACAGGCAGTGACTCCATGTAAGACCTGTGTGCGCTTCTGAATGCTTAGCCATTCAAAAAGTAATCTGAGGCTACTTCAGTGAATGACGTTCAAGCATGTTAACTTTGAACTTGATGTGGCACATAAGCATTTAAAAATTAGAGGCATTTCTACAATGTTCGGCGATGAGGGCTTTACCTGATCAGATGTTTCAAATTTGATAGGTTTTTGCCTTCATATTTTTAAGAAGGTTAAAAATGGTTGACTCGTGCGTATGAACTCAGGGATGTCAGAAAGAATCACTAGTAAAAACATAAAGGGAAAAAAAAGAATCAAACTCGAAAACCTAGAATGGAACTTGAGAAAGAGTCCACTGCACAGAGCACAGTGAAGAAACGGAAGGATGGCCTGAAATGCGAAGACAGGCAAAACTCCTGGGACACATCTGCAGAACAACACAAGTCATTAACAAGCTACAATTAAAGTGTAAGGATGTAACAAAAAATATGTCCTGTGTTATGTATGCCTCTGGCCTTGTGCTATCAGAACAATGACTGGAACGTTCAACATCCTTGCTTAAGTCAGTTGAAGGGAAAGGCCCAGTGAGTCCTTTACCGTCAGGTTTGCCATGATTATGAAGCTGTGGCTCTTGCTCTCTTCCTCTCGGTTTTGTTCCAAGGAGTGTTTTGGGATGGAGAAAAATAAGAGCTTTGGAATCATGTAAGCTTGTGTTTAAACCTCATTCCTGCCTCTTATGAGGCACATCTCCTTGGGCAGATGACTCCATTTCTATAACCCTTGATTTTCTCATCTGTAAAAAGGGGACAACAGCATCTGCCTCAACAAGATGCTGCTGTGCTGTAAGGATTAAATGATAAAATACAGAACTATGTCCCCAAATGCTATGTTCGGTGCATACCACAGTTCTGTCCACCTTCCCTCTAGATGGGCACCTGCCTCTGAAAGGACAGTTTTACTCAGAAGTCCCTTTCATCCCGTCCAGAGCCTTGTGCCCCATAGTTGCTCAGTAAATGGCTGGTGAATGAACAGCCTTCGGCCCACCTCATGCCTTATTTTTGGTAAGTCACATGGGTCTCTGCTCAGCTAAGTAAGGGATCAGGGCAAATAGGTTAGGATTTAATCCAATTGCTGCAAGAGCTTCTAAAGACCTGGCTCTTACAGGAACTGATGACCAGTCACCAAAGATGTTCATGGGACAATAAAGGCTCATTGGTAACGGCACAGGAGCAAAGGCTGCTCATTCTTGGTCCTGCTGTAGAACCACAGCGGCCCAGCATGCAGAGGCAGCTTACGCCTTCTCCGTGCAGAGAACACCACACGGCTGCCCTTCACTCAGGCAGGCTTGTGACAGCGCTTTATAAGGGCAGTGGAGGGGAAAGAAGAAAGAACAGAGAATGTCCCCTGCTAAAAAGCAAAACCTCAAATTTTCCCTCCCATGTCTGATCTCAGAAGCTGCTGTCAACTCCAACAAAACAAAGGAATAAACCAAGGGAGAGGCAAGTATGGCGTCCAGGGCACAGGGAATCCATGGGAGAAGAGACAGAGAGGGAATTCCTTGGATGATGGCGATGGGAAATCCCAGGGTGACAGCTAGGCAACCAGCCTGCCGGTGACCAGTCCGGATGGGACCACAAGTATGAGGGCTGCAGGAGAGCCAAAAAAATAAACAAACAAACAAGAACCTGAGCCATTAACCAGTGGGTTTGACAGTTCTGAGCAGAATGTTACAGTTCTGGGCAAGAACAAGAAATGTGACAGTTACTATATAGTCCACTAAAGGAATGGGGAGGGGAGATAATTATTAACTCCAGAAAAAACAAAGTTGCACCAGAACTGTAAACCATAATCAGGGTACGGCCTGCATGGCCCAGTTGAGAAGAGTGACAGCTGCAATAACGTAAACCCTAATGTAAGCAATAATTGTGATACAACCATACTGAGAAAATGTAGAGCTGGGAAGCGGGGGAGGGGGAATACAGGAACAAAATCTTCATTTTCCATAGTAGGAAGTCACAAAAAAATTTTTTATGGACTAAAAATATGAAGCAGCAGTATAAACATGTTACTTAGAAATCATTCACAGAAATTTAAAAATATGCGCAGAGGTGCCTAGTAGAAGAAACTACTAAATAATTGAAAATCGTTGCCTCTGAGAGTAGCAAGCAGGGATGGCAAAGGGTGGAACAGAAGAATGCTCTTTTTAATGAGAAACTGCGAAGTACTCGTTGCCTTTTTATAAACATACACATGCATGGTTTTGGTTAAAAACGTCCCAAGTACCGCTGGACAGAAGTCCCTTCCTCAGGGTGTTCCAGCAGATTCTATGGGTCCTGTAGGAAAGCATTCTGTTGGGCCAAAGAGAGACCCATGGGCTCCCTGCATAGGACAGTGGACACTTGCAGGGAGTCTCTGTCTGGATGGCTGTTCTGGGAGCCATCCAGGACCTGGGCTGGGGATGGCTGGTAACACAGCATAGGGATCACTCAGGGAGACATAGCGTAGAAAGAACCAGCATCCTTCACCATCTCCACAACCAAAAATAACTCTCAGGTGGCTCCAGGGTGTGACAGGGATTTGGTGCTAAAGAGATGGCAGACACAATAGCCAGGGTGAGTGTTCTGAGGAGGCCCAATTTCCTCCCAGACACAGACAGATCCTATAACTTCTAGAAGAGGCACTGGACATCATACTTGCATTTCCGACTAAGGCGCTGCTAGGCCAAAACGGTTGACAACAAGCAATACATATACCCGATCACCATCGGTGCCTGGTTTTATGTTGAAAAACGGAGATGGACGTCTTTGAATTTCTCAGAGCCTGAAGAAGTTGACTCTCAGGGTTTCACTGTTTTGTTAATGGACAAAGAATCTACGGGAACTTCAAAGCCAAGAGACTATGTCAGACAAGGTTAAATATCTGGAGAAACAGAACTATGTTCCCTTGAGTATGGGACATCAAGCCAAGCTTTGAAACCAAGACCAGCTCTTTAAGAAGCTTTCAGTACAAAATCCTTGAGATATGCTGGTGCACTTTCCACATGTCTGAAAGGGCAGAACTGAAACCTGGGTTGGTGGTGCTCTTATCCAAGGTTACAATGTCTCTACACTCCACTGAAAGTTTAAAATAACTTCAAAAAGGCCGCCTGCTTCTAAGTGGGTTACTGTTACACAAGGAGCCAAACACTGAACTAATAGGAGGAGAGACATTTCACTCTGTAATATTATCTCATCCAAAAATTCCTGGGGATTTAAAAGGGAAACTTCCTTCCTTTTGTCCTTTTGCCGCTGTCGGCCAGGATAGGGTGTCACTATCGTACAGAGTTTCACATGAAACAACAGTCCCAGACTTTTTCTTAAAAGGTGTGGTGGCTAGAATCAAGACTTATAATTTATGTGAAGGAATGAGTGGAAAAGGACAGCCCCACCCATTTTGCTCTTGAATCCTAAGGATTGTTTTTTTCTTTTCTGTGTACAAAGAAACAGACAACTCCTTTGCTCTTTGAACAAACAGCCTGAACCTTTTTCTGGATCTAGAATCCATAAGTACCTGAACACAGTTTTTCCCCGTTGTCATGGCAAATGGGGATGGAAACTGCCCCGGACACAGAAAAGGAGCTGGCTGTTGCTGGAAACTTCCATATGGTAATTGCCTGAGGATTAAACCAAGACGTCTTTGCTGAAGGCTCTGGTTTTCAGAACACTAAGCTGGACTCTCCCACAGTAGGCGTCACTTTTTAGAGAAGAACCAAGAACAGCCTCTCTCCTATTTGGTTTCTCTGTACCAAAAGAACAACCGAGAAGTTGCCTGTCAGAACCCAGGTACATCGGCAAGTATTTGAAACCCACCTTCTCACTTGAATATCTCCCATTCCTCGAAATTCATTTTGTCAGATAATTATGTGGAAACTTAGAGACAACCCTGCGTATGTCTCATGTCTGATTTTACAAAGTTTCCATTTCCAATTTCAAATAAGGAGAGGTTTCGTAAGTTCAACTTTTTTAAAAAAAGAATCCAATAGACTATAGAAAAGTGTCTGAAAACATTAAGCAAGAGTCAATTCTAAATCTATTCTTAAAGTGATTCGTTGGCTACCAGATGACAAGTATTGATCTGTGCACAGAAATTTACTGACATAGATTTACTACAAATTGCAAGGCAACTTAATAAAGGACACGTGATTGTTCTTGTTTTTAAAAGGTAAGGATTAGGTGCTTATACACACCAAAGAGTTATTAAATTAAGAAAAAATATGTCGGAGGGGAAAGGGTAAAAGAGGAATTTTCATTCTTCCAGATTTAAAAAAGAATACTATAAAAGAACAAATCAGTAAAACTACATGATGCTGGTCTGAAACTCAAAAAAAAATCAAACAACTAGAAGAGAAATTACCAACATACACTTAAATTTTTATAAGATCTTAATATGACACAACCCAGGACTAATATAAGGATGTATAAAAAGAATCATTTAATAAATTCTGTTGGGACAAGTGGTTAGCAATGTGGAGAAAAGTTATTCTGAGAAATGATGAGGCATTTCCTTTAGGACAATTAACAAGACAGAGAGCAATAAAGGGTGCAGAAAGAACAATGTATTTTTAAAACTTCTCCATATAATCAGTTACAGAAAGGAATGAAATATATATAAAACTAGTTTATAGTTAAAAAAAAAACTGGAAATATCATCAACCTTGTTGCTGATTAATGGACAGCAAGATCACCAAAGTAAACCAACTTCTAAACCCCACTGAGGGAGGGCTGCAGGGAAAGACATATAAGAACACACACATGGCCAGGCAGCAAACAGGCTCAATTTGGGGGAAACTGGTCTGGCAACATGCAACAAAGCCCAAGTTCCTCGTGTCCTTCTTTCCCCAATAACTCCATTTTCAGAATAGACCCCGAGGAAGTAATCTAAAACAAAGAAGAAACTTTACATGATGAAATCTTAAAGTAGTCCTCCACCAAACCGTGAAAATTTAGAAAGAAAAATGCCCCCCAATTATATCATCAAGCAAAAAATGTACATGATGTATGGGATATCTTATAATCACAAGAAGATAATGAAGATAACACGGTATATACAAAGTACCATACGTGGAATCTGAAGCGTTTATGTGCTAAATGACACCTATTTAAAAATAACATTTGTAGATGGGCGAAAACCAAAAGGAAACAAAGAATTTTAACAGTTGATGGGTTAGAGAGTAAGGACAGTGGGAGATTTTGCTTTGGTGGCTTCTTGTTTTCATTCAAACCAACGTCTGCTGAGCACTGACGCTGTGCTGGACACTGGTCGAGAAAAGGTAATTAAGACCTGGGTCCTCCCTTGCTGTACTGTTTGATCAGTAGTTTGAAAGAAATTTCTAAAACTGGATGTACATATGCCGCCCCAACAGGTGACTGAGATACGAAGCTCACCAGGGCTTTTTCCTGCAAATCGGCTCTACGTGTAACAGTTTTAAAGTAACACATGGCCATACGAGGGAGTAACGTGCATCCTCAAACAGATGTGCTCCTTTCCCACAACACGGGGGCTGGTCCAGCAGGGCTGGCGCACACCGTCTCTAGAGAGCTGTCAGTTTGAGCTAGAAAGCCAGGCACCGTGAGCTTGTGTCGGCAGCCAGGGCAAGCACGTAAGAGAAAGGTATTTATTAGAAAGCAGCACAGGGTGGAATCAACAATCACTGCAGTTCATAGAAATACTTGACGAAGTTACACCGTAATTTTGTTTCATTTCTTCCACACACACAAAATGGACAAAAACACCGAAAACAACAACAACGCTAAAAATCCTTTCATCACATCCCCAAATTACATATCCCTAAATATTACAATACAGGGCAAGTCAGGGGTTCTTTATAACATAAAGACAATTTCTCTTGAGAGTTGAGGAATTTCTTACATGGTTGTAATCTTAAGAAGTTTTCTGAACCAGAAGAAGGCAGGCCTTTTGATTGGGAGGTATATTACCTCCCAATCAAGATTTTAAGTTTATTTTTATTCAGAAAGTCTCTTCAATTGGAAAAACCTGGAAAGTAAAATGGGTGGAATAATCAAGCATTTGCCTAGCAACCATTTTAAGAAGGGGATTCTTCACACAGTATTAAGAGCAGGCATTTTAGTAAATGTCCAGCCTAACAGCGGAGCCTGTCATTTTACGCTGACACCACCATGGAACTGTGGTAGTGCCACCCTACAGATGTCACACATGGGCTTTGAGCGACCGGCAGGCGTGAATCCCAGCTCTGCCACCTAACTTCTGTGTGCTCTTGGAAGAGTCCCGTACCCTGGGAGCCTTGTTTCCACATCTGCCGGGCAGGGCTGGTCCTTGCATGTACTGCACGTAGATTCCCGAGGATTTACAAACAACGGGGGCCTGGCAAGTGCAAAGTGGGGCAATGGACAGGACACCGAAAGCACCATCAACCAAAGAAAAAATAGACCAACTGGGCTTCCAACAAAATTTAAAACTTTTGTGCTGCGAAGGACACCATCCAGAAAGTGAAAACACAACGTACAGAATGGAATAAAATATGTGCAAATCATATAACCGATAAGGGACTAGAATA